>NC_086227.1:13760000-15080000 GCF_036321145.2 Pelmatolapia mariae | reverse complement strand
ATTCCACCACCAAGTCCCCTTATTTTCTTTTTATGTCTGACAGACATAAAAAGAAAGTAAAAAGAAGACAATAAAAAACGTTATTGTACAAAAACCATCAGCTGATTTGGAGGAGGTCAGGTGGTGTTTTTTTTTCTTATATGATGACATGTTATCGCAACCAGCTGCTCACCTTTTTTTTTCTTTGAAGGGCCAGTTTTTACAGCAGTGGGAGGAGCTATTTCTCCTTATCTAATATAAAATGACTGTAACTTGGATGTACTAAGCTCTCACAGGACAAAAAGCAAGGTACTTCCTACATATTCACACAGTCACAAGCTCATATATTAAGAACATGCTAGCAGTTCTAGCAGTTAATAAAGTGACCTTCAAGTATTTTCTACAGCTTACATTGAGAGGGTTCTTTGGTTCTACTGGAGACCAGTTGGTGTAGCTGACTGGCCTCCCATTGGTCCATTTCATGGTGTCCTCATCTCGCAGCCCAATCCACACACCTACAGAGCTTCCCTGGAGAAACATGGTGATGAAGGCTACAGAAATGATGACATGACAGGAAAAAAAAGTGGAAATAAAGCTGTTTGTCTTCTCAGGCAGTGATTGTGCAGCGAATCATTGACTTATGGTTGTGCAGTTCACTAAGACTCTACCTTGTTCAATCTCATCTTCTATGGCAACTAGCGAGCCTTGAAAAGAAGAGCAGATGGACTGGGCATCTTTCCAACTCTTTCCCTCCTTTGGACTGGTAGGAAGGTGAAGCAGGAGACACTGCCAACACACACACACACAAAACATGAATGCAAACCAGTATTCCCAGATCACTGACAGGACTGTTGTTTGGAGTGTGCACGAAAGATACAGAAGTCAAAGCATGTAGGAGGGAGGAGGTAATGTAACCACAATGTTACTGGTTAACAAAAAGGGAAAGTTTCAGCAACAAGAGCTCTGCTTCTTGATTCAATTTGAGAGAAATATGGTCGCGTTACACGAGGAAACGACAGCGTCTCTGTTCGCAGAGCTCGAAAATGCTCTCAGATGTATTTTGAAAGCAGTTAAGGTTTCTCTGACTAAGGAGTTCAAGCCCCATTAACTATGAACCAAAAGGTTGAGTCTCTTTGTTATTATCGTGTTTCTCTCCTTCTAGTACTGTGCAAAAGTCTTAAGCCACCTCTCATTTTTTGGAGTTTTCGAGGAAAGTAGGAAATAAGTGCAGCAATTTTTTAAATGCACAAACATACATGGAATTATAGCATATAAGGCAAAAACATAAGAAAGACAACAATTAGATAGATGATATGACATGGATCAAACTCCAACACTTTTCTGCCTTCATAATTCCATTAATTTTGACAACATTCCCAACATCCCTGTCTGAAATCCAGTCCCAAATCATAATAGAGTCTCCACCGTGTTTTACAGATGCCACCAGATGTTACAGATGTTGTACCTCTCTCCTGACCTTCTGTGTAAACACTGATGATGATCACTTCATCAGTCAGGTTCTTGTGTAATCTGGCATACCTCAGCCTTTTCTCCATGTTTCCCTTCCTTAGGAATGGCTTCTTGACAGCCACCCTTCCACTGATAACATTTCTGCTGAAGCTTCAGTGAAAAGCAGATGGATCAACTGAAGGGCCAGATGCATCTCTCAGGTCCTGTGTCAAGTCTTTGCCAGATTTTTTCCTATTGCATTTATTTCAAAATAATGGTTTCGATGACGCCAAAAAATCTACAATTTAAACAATCATTCATTATCGATTGATATTGCTTCATGTGAGCATGTGCTGGTTCTTGTGAGGTTGATGCAGCTTGAGTGCTGTCAGCAGGGGGGCTGCTCTTTAACAACATAACAGTCCAGAAACAGTGAATGGAAACACAAACATCCTGCTTTAAACCCAAAGGCAGCTGGGAATTTAGAGGAAGCACAGACGGTAAAATGAGCCACTTTTGTGCAGTTTGCTCTTCGTAATAATAATGCGGTAGCAGTGTCGAGCAGTGTGCAATACACAGATTGTCAACAGATGCAAACATTTAATTTCCTACACACCTAACACAGTTTATTAATAAGATATACTATACATATTACTTAACAGTGAACAGTTACAGATTGCTGAGGTGACTGAACTGGCAGATTGCCTGGTTCCTCTGTGATTAGGGCGGTGACAGCTGGTTTGCTTTGAGAGGCAGTAACTGCCAAAGCAGATGATTTACTGAAAAGAGCGACTATTATTTCCTGCCTTTCATGTTCACTGTAGCGGGTTTTACTCGGTGTTCGAGGGTGTTTAGGCTACTTGTGGGAAATACTTGCACACATTTGGTTTTGGTCATCCCTGCCAGCATCTGCAAGCTCTTCTAGTAAACTAAATGCATTTGTAGAGAAGTGGCCAGAACGCAGCTGCAGGTCTTTGGGAAGTTATCTTGCAAGTATTCACCTTCTCACCTTTTGAAAAGGGGAAAGCTGTGAAAGGCCATGGGTGTCAAACATTAGGCCCGGGGGTCAGAATCGGCCAATACTCCAACCCAACCCACTGGACATCTTTGGAAAATGTGAAGGAGGGAAAAGATTTTGTACATTTAACTGTATTTTCATAAATCTATAATCGAATATAATCTATCCACAATAGAAATTTCTGTTTTTTTACAATGTGTCCACAGTAGAATAAATAAATAAAATAGAAAAAGTTTTGTGAATTAACAAAAACTTCCTGCTTTATAATAACAGAACAGTCTGGGCAATGAGCTACCAGAAGTTTTTTCTGTAATTTTAAATATTTATTTTAAGAATTGAAGCCCTGACAGCCATGCTGACAGATTGCTTTGGTTGCTTTTTTAAACATGTGGTTAAACTGTTGAAATTGCACTTCTTTTTCTTATACTGAGCTATTGCAGGGATTAAATATGCAGCTAAAGTTATTTATACTGACAGAAAGGGGATTTTTACTGGTCCGGCCCACTTAAGATCATAGTCCGCTGTGTGTGGTCCCTCATATAAATGGCTCTGACATCCTCGCATTAGGCAATCACTGTGTGCATGTTCGATTCAGTCCTGACCAACATGAGGAGCAGCAGTTGACTGTGGCATAAATTCATCTGGTGGGATAAACTAAAAATTACAATGTTGCACGTGAAGATATAATGTATTTTAGGTATGACATAGCACAAAAGTATTATAGATATATATCTGAAATTTTAGTTGCTGACAACTAAAATTAATAAAAGCTTACATATGCACACATTATAAACTGCTGCTATTAAAGATATGCCAACTTAACAAGCTTAAAAAGCTGCAGTGTCCTTGCACGAATCACCAGATTAGGAGAGTTACCACAGACTAATGCAAATGTCTCATTATCTGTAAAGAAAAGCGTCTGGACATCTTTAAGTTGCTTGAAGACGTTTCACCTCTCATCCGAGAAGCTTCTTCAGTTCTAAGAGTCAAATGGTGGAGAGTCCCAGATTTCAGCCAGGGTTTCGGGTGAGCTCATTGTGAAACCTGGCCCCACCCTATCATGTGATTACCTTAGGTCAGATGGCCCAGGGTGTGAGTGGGTGTTAAGACGTCTGGGAAGGGATCTCAAAACTGGATATAGATGTCAGACAGTTGGTGTCGTAAGCCACCGCCTCTGTTCAAAGATGGTCGCTCACAGTGGACATAAATGGCTTTAAATGGGTTTAAATCTGGGACTCTCCACCATTTGACTCTTAGAACTGAAGAAGCTTCTCGGATGAGAGGTGAAACGGCTTCAAACAACTTAAAGAAGTCCAGACGCTTTTCTTTCCAAGCTCCTTAGACTACGATGACCTGGATGACTGAGAACCTTCACAGACAACAAGTGTTTATCTGAACCTTGTGTCCGAAGTACAGCCATTTCTCCGGGCATCCTCCAATGTAGTGTGGTTCCCGGGGGGTCTCCACCACAGACACAGTTTCTCTCTTGCACACGTATCCATGGAGATCACTGCATCTGCTCAGTGCCCACTTCCCTGCAACATATGGAGCAGATCTCAGCGCTGGCATAGGGTAATACACACGAACGACGGAGAGCGTTTCCTCGCGCTTACCTGATGAAGAAGACATGGTGACACACGCCCTTCTTCTCCGAAGATCATCGCCAACAGCCACTTCGTCAAATTTCTGAAAGTCTACTGTAGTCTTGTCAGTCCACCTGCAAAATGAATAAATAAAAAAATATATTGTTAATGAGGATTGTTACATGCCTGAGTGTTCTCACCTTAATAACCCCATTTTTCATTGGCACTAACCTCCACCTCGTTACCTGTGACTGACAGGGTTTCACTGCTGCTGTTTTCATACTTAATATAATTGGCTTTAAAGCTAACATTAACAACTGCTGGCCAATAAGTAAATGCAGTCATGCTCATACAAGTGAACTGGAGTAGATTTGCCCATTACAAACTGTGCTGTGAGCCACCGTACCTCAAACGCCTGAAGCTGCAGCTGTGAGCCTTGATATCGGTCATGTTTCCATGTAAATATTGGACAAATTTTAACCCAAAATTGGAAAAAGAAAATGCAGTATTGAGGTACGAACACAGTGATTTTCTCCACGTCAAAACATCAACTTAAAGAGATGATGTTGTTACTGATGGAAACATGTTCTTTATGTTACTGTCTCCTCATGAAACCACACAGATGATTTCACTGCAGCTATTCTAGTCACTTTATTAAAGTAGAGACTTAAGTAATGGACAGTGAAGATTAGCTTTAAATTTAATTCACAATTTGAATTTATTAAAGTTTGAAATATTTAGCCATTTTGTGACTTTTTCTGACTTCTGTTTAAGTTTCAATGTGTTTGTGTAGAAGTGTAGGTAGTTTATTTTAAAAAATTGAGCTTTTTTCTGTTTTTTCCACCGTCTTTCACCCACTTTATGTCCCTCCCCCCACTTTAAACGCCAGTTGTTTATACTGCTTTTCCTTAGTCATGTAAGGATCCATTTCACCAAATTTGCAATAGTTTGCAACATGAGTTCATTTCCTCTTGCTCGCTTTTACAAGTTTCACAAACTGAAACAGAACACCACTCCTTCAAAGCACGCACAGGCCTTCCAAAGACTCGCATTTTATAAATCACGTCTGACATTTATAAAATAACATCAGCATTTTTTCACTCACAGTAACAGAAACAGGATACAAACTCCAAACCCCCCCCCCCCCCCCCACACACACACACACACACCTGACCTCCTGTCCAGGCGGACCAATGGACAGGCCAATCCACCAGTCAGTCGGGCCCAGCGAGAGCTGAAGAGACACAGTAAACAGAAAATAGATGACAAAGAAAACTCGCGAGCCATCCCTCACCAGGCCGGAAGATTGGCTTTTCAAAGCTCCTGACATGAGGGGCCTTTCAGGCACCCTGCTTAGCCTGTTCTTGGCCTCTTTCACTGCCTTGTTTTGTTCTCATTATCCTCTCACAACCCTCGACGCCACAAGAGACTTCTTTAGTCCGATCCAAAAGGCTTTTTGGGAGCGCTCGAGCATTAAAGGGTCCACATATGAGGCACATTTTAGCTTGTCTGTATGCGTCTGTAAACACTCGAGTTAGGAAATCCATTGTGTTCATGCTTGTCCGTCAGTGTGTGCGCGAACTGTTTGAAGAATGGATGTAGTGGCCCATTCAATGGAGACAAACCTCTGTGATTAAGCGCATTCATTTGGCTTGTTTGTCTGGATCTCTGAAAACAAGAAAATGCCTCAAAAGGTCCTGATTTCACTGAAATCACTGCAATTAGGAAGTAGGATTACTCAGCTGGACCATTAATCCTAAGAGAATTAATAGTGTTTAACATTAGAAATCATTGAAAACACACCTTAAAGAAATATAAACCACTTTGCACTGATTTTCATTCATTTCTGTTTTCTTAAATTACATTTCAGCTGTTTAAAAAAATCTAGCCCTGGAGCCTCCTTGTAGATTCATCCAAAGTCAAGAGAGTGCTAGAGATGCTAGGAGCATGGTGAATGGTAGCTGTGAAATACCACATCGCTGATCTAAATATGGACAATCAGCATTCTCCATTAAGGCCTGCCATCTGTGAAACAAACTAACACCAGTCACAAATATTAAATCTTTCACAGTTCAGGTCAAAGGTTAGTGCTAAAAGCACATTTAGAGCTGCAGCCATTTTAATTAATTATACTAAAGCATCATAATCATCAAAATAAAAAAAAATTATTTCCTTTTTTTTGTATTTCCTAACAGTTTTGCATTTTTTTTCTCTGCAGCTAATGTGTATTTATTGTAGCTTTACATGATTAATGTATTGTGGATTTATTTAACTGAATACTTTAAAATTTATCTGGTTATTTTGGCTATAAAAGCCCAACAAGGTTTGAAAGTCAACAATAGCTACGCAGTCTGTCTGTCTTTCATGTTCTGTATTGGGGATATGTTAAACCTGCAACTTCAATAAATAAAATTTAATAACAATAATTTAAAAAATAACAACAACAACTGATGCCACTTTGTTAAAAAAAATTAAAATTATCTGATGCAAAATGTATACTGAGGGCCAGGTGTGATGGAGGGACAAAAAACAATTAAATACAATCAATTTATGTGTATTTATTAAATTACAACTTTTTTAGCCCACTCGAGCTTCACCAGGAGTATTAAAATGATCAAAATACATTTTATATATATATTTACTATATTTATGTAAGTATTCAATAAATTATTGAAAGATTTTCCATTTGATCACATTTAAATTAAATTATTAAAGTGGTATGAATTAGAATATAATAAAGAAGAAATTGTGTAATATAATTGGCTTTAATTAATTGCATCAAATACTATTATAATACAATTAATGTTAGAAATAAATGCTAATAAATAAAATGCTAACAAGTAATCTGGAAATAAATTATGTTACCACCTCAAAGTGATTATAAAAACTGATTTTGTGCCTGTGGAATCTCATTATTTTGTCCCGTCTTTCTCCCCAAGCCTGCGATGGCCCCGCCCCTCCCTGAGCCTGGGCCTGTCGGAGGTTTCTTCCTGTTAAAAGGGAGTTTTTCCTTCCCACTGTCACCAAGTGCTTGCTCATAGGGAGTCATTTGATGATCTTTATTATTGTCGGGTCTTTATCTTGCAATATGTTTTTGTGATTTGGAGCTAGATAAACAAAACTGAATTGAATTGAATTTAACAGGTTGTGAATTTAAAGATTTAAAGTAGAATCCATGTCTATGAGCAGTGGCAGTAACAGACCCGCCGCAAGCGTTCCTTGACAAAGTTGAGCTCCTCTTTGGAGTGAATGGACAGCAGATAGGCTCCCATCATCTGACATGCCAGAGAGACAGCGTGCCAGTCAAAGGGCTGCTTGGCCAGCAGGTACTCAGCTCCACGGTAAAACACCCAGGGCTCGCTCTCTGTGGCCGAGGACAAGCACAGAAACAGGACACAATTTTCACGTAATAAGATAGGACTACATATAGACAAACTCCTGGCTATGACACAAGAGCTGGATTTCTCTACTTCAAAATAAAATTTAAGTATAGCATTCTGGCATCCATGTAGCTCAAACTAGGTGCACTCTTTAGGAACATGCCTTGAAGTTATGCTCATTAAATGGTCGGTTAGCACTTTCTCTCAAAACTTTTTTTTTAATCTAGCAGGTCACGTGATAATGATGTAGTTGTACCCAGCAGCAGACTGTAGACACACAAGGAAACCCTCTATGAAGTTCCCAAATGTTGAAATTAAAGACAATCTTTACTTACGCTCAGTGTACCAGTAGGGTTTGTTTAGTTTATCACCTGCAATGTAAAACAGAGTTTGGTAAATGATGCAGTCCTGATGTGTGTATAAGCAGCATGTGCGTGTAGATAGTGCAGGTGAATGTGTTTGTGTGCGTGCGTGTTTACCTCTGGACAGCTTACAGATCCACTCATGTTTGGAGTCGCACAGCTGCGGCGTGAACGTGTTGGTCAGGTCACTGTACGCAGCACAGTCCCTCCTGTCATCCTCCTCGCTCTTATCATCAATGAACGAAGTCACCACCTGCACAAAGACAAATCTGTAACACTCCACGGAGCGTTGATGGGTTACCAGGACACTCAGTGAATGTCTCTGTGTACTCACAGGAGAACCATCAGACCACTCCCAAGCTCCGGCATATTCAGGGTCTCTCTTATTTAAACCCACCCAGAACCTACGAGCCTCTGTTCTGAAAAAAGAGAAGCACAGTACAAACACAGCCACAGATAAACGGGTCTTCTAACCTTTTAGGACTCGGATATTCGGCAATGATTTTCCTCCCATCACCCCTTGGAAGACTGTCTAGCTTTCGTGAGGAGAAACAGTTTCCCTTGTTTTATATTTTGGATTTAGCTGTAGATTTAGATCTCATCATTTCGATCTTATTTGGATTGTGCAGTTTGTTGCCACAGAGCCAGGCAGTTCTCCTAGAAGTGAAAGATCCTCCGTCCACAAATGATCTTCAATTAAAATCCTCAAAACCCATCAAAGTCTTCCCTGTGCAAAACAAAACTGAGTATATACATCAAAATAGATAAGTATGTTTTTTGTAATGATCAGATTGACAGCTGTGTGCTATTTTAAACTGAGATTGTAAAATGGACTTGAATGTCTTAATTTCTTTTTGGTTTCATCCTCTGCAGTCATACAAAATAAACCTTGATTCTTTTTTTCCCAAGACCTAGAAATGAAGTCATAGCCCACCCCCTTAGCAACACTGTATTGGCTAACCATTTGTTTTATATTTATATTTCCGAGCTGCTGCCACAAAACAAACACGAGAACCTGATGACTGTTTTTCCGTTTACATGTAAAAATAGACAAATGTATGACTTCAGGGCTTCAAAGTCCTGGACTGCTCTGATCTACGTGAGAAACTCATTTTACAACTTGTGTCTGCTCATTTTTTAAGCTTAATGTAAAACATATTTTTAAGAAAACATGAACCAAAAAAAAGTCAAACTGACCCCAGAGACATCCTGAGATTAATTATCTCTAATTTGAGTGACGTCTTTCTTACGTGAATCTGAGAAATATGCGTCAGGGAGTTAAATCAGTCTTATCTGGAAATGAAGACGCCCTGATGTAACTTCAGAATCTGTGGTCACCTTGTCCTTGTTCTTGATATCGAGATTGCTGCGTTAAATAACTCTTCACATCTAAGTCTCCTACACACAACTAAACAACTAACACCATAAAAAAAGGTGGACATCTGCCCTCCAAAACCAAATAATTAAACTCTATATTCACTGCTCCAAGCACATAAAATAAAATCATCTCAATCGTCCCATAACATTCCTGTACTGATGAGTACCAACCCTTCAAACATGGTACTGAGGAGCTGTTTAACAAACACCTGCTCCTCATAGTGTTGGAAACTGGCCAGCTGAGCCCCGAGGGCCTGACAGAAGAAGTCTGCTTCCACCCAGGAGCGCTTCATCAGGACTTTCTCACTGTGGAACACCTGGAAGAGCAACACTTGGAGTCAGCTGAGGGTTACAGGGTCCAAAGAGCAGAAATGTATCCCATTATGTGCTCGTTGCTCGGAAACATGCTGATAGCTGGGGTACAATTTGGCAGTGGGGTGTTATGTCTAAAAAAATGTTTTATTCCATCCCGCTTTTGATTTGTAGCGCTGCGTCAGTTTTATAGTAAGATGTGCTGCATTTTAACTATTTTTTCAGCTAGTCCACACCTTTTTCTATAAACAAGAAGGAGAGGAAACATATCAAAACATCAATGCTATTAGCAATCATGATGTATGGCGGGGGTAGACAAGTGGTTTACACATCTGCCTAACTTCCTAAAGGTTCCAGTTTGAGACCAGAGGGGGACACGGATCCTGCTGTGAGTTGCTTCAGAAGGGCAGCGTGGTGTAAACATGTGTTAAATCAAATATGCCGCGATCCCTCGTTTATAAGGGAACAGCTCAAAGAAGATGTTCATAGAAGGCAGTCAACAGCAAAATTATAGCCATCCAGGGGATGGGTTTTCAGTAAAACCAGTGTGGGAGTGCAGTACTGATCTCAAACAAACACATACTGAGACGCATTTTCAGAGCTGGGATAGTAAGCTGATCGACTCATTAGTCAAGCGACAGACAGTTAATAAGCTCTAGACCCTAAAATGTCTTTTAGGATCTGTCTATTGTATTGAAGTAAATATCTTGCAGCTGTAAACTGGAGTAAACAGATACTATAGGAGACGTTTGAACTGATAATGAAAATAACTATTAAATGTAGAGCTGGTTGAAATTGGAAATCAGGAAAATAAATTGCCTGTCAGTGTGAATGTGTGAGACCCCAGGTAGCCCTGCCTGTTGCATAGTGCATGATGGGATAGGACACCGTCCCCAGTGACCCTTAGCATAATAAACAAAACAAAAAAGCAAATTTCCACATGTGTGTGTTTCAGATAGAGTGCATGGTGATTTGTTTAGTGTGATAAAAAAAATAGGAGGATAATCTAACCTTAAAGCAGTGGAGCAGCCCAGAGTTTGATTCCCACCCTGGGGGGCACGGGGCGTAGGCATCAATGTGATGCTCTGGCAGCTGAACATCATGGTAGCTCCTGATGTTCTGCTTACACACAGCCAAGGCCTTGTGAACCTTGCAGTCTTTCACCTCCCAGCGGCCCAGAGCAGGTCCTCCTGACATAGCGACACAGCCACCGGTGCTGACTAGTGAAAGCAGAAGACGTAGGAGTTAAAAAAAAGAGTGAAAATGTTTACGAATCCGATTTTATTACTAATGTCAAATTAAAAAACAAACATTTCCAAACACTGGGCTACCTGGCTGGTGTTTATTCCAGTTTGTGAAGGTGAGAGGCAGAGAGGAGCCGTTATGATGAAGCCATCTGTACTCTCCCTTCCTCCCCTGGTCCTGGTCCCTGAGACCAATCCAGTAATACATGCTACTTTTGGCCCCACTTTCACTCAGCAGACTGTTGACAAACGCCTGCTCAAACCTACCAGCAGGTGGAGCAAGAGAGGAGAAAAGTAAGAAGACTGGCAAAATGTGAGTAAAAACTTAAAATTACAAATTCAAAAATGAATTGATAAATCACCTGTTTTCCACAGTGAGAAGAGAACCCTTGCAGTAATACCCCATCAGGGCATCTTCGTAGCTCTGTTCTTGACCTGTCACCATGTAACAGGAATGGCCGTGCTTCTTCCAGCCCTAAACCCCCCCCCCCACAAAAACACCCGTTATCAGGCTCTCTCTCACTGCTTAACTCCAAATAAGAAAAATACATATTTATAGGTTAGACATATTTTGCCTTTCATCATCATTGTTCACATTTCAGCACTCCTGTTCAATAAACTATCTAAAGAGCAGCGATAGAGGGTAAATATGCATTATGCTTCTATTTACAGATTGTCGGGTTTTGCCTCATGTGCTTTGCTCTACAGCTTTCCATCTATTACTCACTGAAATGTCCCTGATGCCGTAACAGGTTAGATTAATGAGGCTGAACAATCATCCCCTCATGCCACTGATTCGAATCCAGGTTTAGCCAGAAGCTTAACAGGAGCTGACATTTTGGTTGTTGCCTACAGCTGTTTGTAGGAGTCTTTTTTCCTCTCTTTATTAAATCGAGGCAGCTCTTATAAAGCAACGGGATTTTCAGAGAGAGAAAGCTGAAAGGTATATTTAAGCACATGGCACAGCAGCTATTATTTATAGTGATTAATGATCCCTGACGTGTAGACACGAGTGGTCAGGACCTCAGTACAGACTGCAACAGAATATGGCTTTCTATACATTTCTGTACTTGTTGCACACAGATTTATAGTTCATATAATTTGTTAAAGTCGTTGTTATGGTAATGTAAGTAAAAGTATGACAGTTTTACACATACAGTCCCATTCCACTTTATTAGGCAAACCTCCTCAACTGCTCGTTAATGCAAAAATCTAAATGCAACTCAGTGCATTTAGTCCTGTGGACATGGTCACAATGACCTGCAGAATTCAAACTGAGCAACACAGTAGAGAGAAAAGGTGATTTAAGTGACTTTAAACGTGGCATGGTTGTTTGTGCCAGAAGGGCTGGTTTGAGTATTTCAGAAACTGCTGATCTGCTGGGTTTTTTCCCACACAACCATTTCCATGGTTTACATAGAACGGTCCAGAAAAAAAAGAGAAAATATCCAGCGAGCAGCAGTTTTCTGGGAGAAAATGCTTTGTTGATGTTAGAGGTCAGATGAGAATTCCCAGGCTGCTTTGAGCTGGTAAGAAGGCAAAAGTAACTCAAATAACTGTTTATTACAACCAAAGTATGCAGAAGACCATCTCTGTATTCGCTACACATCATAGAAAGTTGAAACAGATGGGCTACAGCAGCAGAAGACCACACTAGAAGCCACTACTGTTAACCAAAAAAAGAAAAATTTGGTTTTCCAAAACACAAGATTGGAAAAAACGTTGCAGTTATTGTTTTGGTGCTTGGAACTGATCTTGGTTTTACCACAGAGGCTGTAATCTCTAGTCATTATGCTGCTCGATGGGTTGCTGTAGTTACATATATGGTTATTACACATGGACAATACATTCAGGGTTTAGAAAAAAAATGAAGATTTTATTAACAGATCAGTCAGCACAGGCAGAATTTGAGATGCTTCTTCTGTGCCACTGAAAACATCATTTCAGCCAAATAGTGCTACAGTTACTATTTTCTCTATAATCTCCAAAAATTAAGCTTGTGCACACAAATTAAGGCATTTTACAAACTAAATCATTTAAAAGTGAACAACTGAAATGTGTCTGTAGCTTTCGAGGAACTGAAAGGTGGCACTGATCACTCAGAGATAGATAGGGCCTGACTAATTTCAAAGCCGATATAGATATTTGGTGACATAAGAAGACAATATGTCAGCCGATATCTTTTTCTTTCAGACACATGAAACATAAATAGATTTTCCTACCATTTCTTACGTGTTGCTATTTATGAGTCCTTGCTAAGATAAGACGACAGAGCAGTTTAAAAATAATCTAGTTTAATTGTTACAAGTTGTAGATTAGTTGTTTATGCTTTGCCTGACTCTGCTCTCATCAATCATCAGAATCAGAATCACAATATTTTATTAATCCCTAATGAAATTATGTGGTTACAGTTACAGAGGTGAAATATATATGATTGACATTTTACTCTAACCTGTAAAACTTGTGATTTGCTATTTTACTGTAGAGCGTGTGCAAAAGGATGTAACTATTGCACTGTGTAGTGTGCGTTAGATGGGCAGGATTGATTTCCTGTGTTGTTCTTTGGTGCGTTTGGGTAATTTCAGTCTTTCACTGAATATTCTCCTGTGACTGGCCAGCACGTCATGGAGAAGGTGGGAGGCATTATCCAGCATTGTCCTTATCTTGGACAACATCCGGATCTCCGACACCACCTTAAGGGAGTCTAGCTCCGTCCCCACAAGATTACTGGCCTTGTAGATAAGTTTATCGAGTCTGTTGGCATTTGCAACCCTCAACCTGCTGGCCCAGCATCCACCAGCATAGAGGACAGCACTGACCACAACAGACTTGTAAAAAATCCTGAGCATTGTCTGACAGATGTTAAAGGACAGCCGCCTCAGAAAATAGAGACGACTCTGGCCCTTCCTGTAGAGCGCAGTGGTGTTTTTAACCCAGTCCAGATTACACACACAATCTATGTGTAATCTGAGGTATTTATAGTCCTCTACAATGTCCACATCGACCCCCTGGATTGAAACAGGGGTCAAGGGTTTCCTGGTCCACCTAAATTCCACAATCAATTCTTTGGTCCAACACGCAGACTGCTTTTTTTTTTTAGCAATATAGTGTAAATAATATTGGCTGATAAATAAGTCAAAAGATATTTCCTTATTAAAACACTCAACAATCATATTTCTGTCTTACAAAAATCACAATTAAGCCAGTTATGTTAAATAAAA
This sequence comes from Pelmatolapia mariae, assembly GCF_036321145.2. Taxonomy (NCBI): domain Eukaryota; kingdom Metazoa; phylum Chordata; class Actinopteri; order Cichliformes; family Cichlidae; genus Pelmatolapia; species Pelmatolapia mariae. The sequence continues at coordinate 15,066,075 of NC_086227.1, read as the reverse complement.
TATCATTTTGACATAACTGCTAAAACTAACCCGTTACATGTGTTCTAACATGGCAATACTGTAATAATATGCATATCAGCAAGTATACACGCTTGTGTGTGTGTGTGTGTGTGTGTGTGTGTGTGTGTGTGTGTGTGTGTGTGTGTGTGTAATGTGGTGAGCCTGTTTTGACAAGAGGTGAGAAAACCCCCACATTCCCCCTTCACTCCTGTTTCCTGTCTAGTTTGTTTTGATTCTTAAAATATTGTCAGAAAAATTCACAGACTGCTCGAGAATGTCCACTGATACTGTGTCATCGGGGTAATTTCTGGCCTCCTGTTTCAGGGCATGAAGCACCCTGATGACTCAGGAGTCTGATATTCCTGTAAACACAGTCAAGGAGCAACATGCATGCCAGACAACACGTCAGAGGTTGAATGAGTCAGCTAATTGTGCATTTGAAGGAGCAGAATGCCCTGAAATTGAACCACAGCAGACATGTGGCACTTTCCAACGCAAGTCCTGATCTCTGTGGAGCTATTTTAATGCTACACAGCACACAATATGCCTGAAAAACCTAGAAATAATTTTTTTTAATGTCAAGTTTCTCATCAGAATGAAAAAAATCTAAATACTTAAATACTAATGACTATATTAATTTTTTACAATGTTCACAAGTATTGTTGAAACTATATACCTACTTTTCACTGGAAAAAAAGCAATACTTTCACGTTTAAAAGTAAAGAAAAGTACCATAATGGTTCAGTTCTAACCCCAAGCCTTGTAGATGTTTCTTTTGATTTCTCAGCTTTGCCCTGCTGTGACTAAATGTTATCAGAGGTTGTTTTAGTGTCATGCCGTCATATAATGTGAAAGGTTAGCTCAAAGCTCAGATATTGCCAAAAGATGACTTCTCTTATCTTGCTCAAAGAAACAGCACATTTGGACTTGTGTGTGTTTGTGGGTATTCTTGTTTCCCTACCTCAGGACAGCCCTCATCCCAGGTTCCATGGTGCTGAACGCCATTCTGGCTCTCTCTTCTGCACACAGCAGCCAGTCGCTCGTCACATGACGCTAGCAGCCAGTTGCCACTCTGTGAAAGATGTTTTTGATGATGAATGCATACAAACATTAAAAAGTGATTAACCCTGACATAATTAGATGGTTAATTTATTAGCTGATTGACAAAGAATAAATTGGCGGCTATTTCTGTAGCTTATTAATCATGAGTCCATTAAAACATGCTTTAATGGAGTCTGATGGAAATGCATTCAACTACTGAAAAATGAGATTGGCACTTTTCCTGGTAATAGATTAGGGTGAAATATCCTTTGTTCAACTGTTGGTAATAATAAAAGGCTAGAAGTGGGCATATTTAACATTTCATTTAATTAGATGTTTGTTTGTTTTTTAAACGGGCAGCTTAATCAGAAATGTAAATACTGCAGCGTTCTTACACCAACACAGGGTTTCCCACCTTCCTGTCCACTTTAGTACACAGTGTTCCATCCGTCAGGTTATGAAGAGGGTGATACTGGTGCCAGAGAGTGAGAGTTACTGGTGAGCCATCAGACCACTCTACAGCTGGCAATAACGCCTGTTTCCAAAGTCCAATCCACACCTCTGTACTCCCCCCAGAATCTGTCAAATATGAGGGCACACACACACACCGCAGAATTTAGCATTTAGGGTGGATAACAAACACAGCACGAAATATCTGGATTTCATAACACTCCTTACAGTTAGCCAGGAGGTTGACCAGCATTTCCACCTCAGACAAGGAGTGGATGCTGGTGAGATTTGCCCCGTAAGAATGACATTCCTGAGAAGACTCCTCCCAGCTTCCCACTTCTGCTTCTGGCAGCACCCGGTAGCAAAAACCATTGTGAGGCCACCAGCCATCCGCACACTCAGTATCGATATACTGCCAGTTCTCTGCAAAGGGAGAGGAGACATAAGCCAGACCAGAATATTCAAAGCTGCAGACATTATTTTTGGTCTAGCTGCCAACAGCGCAACACAGAGGAAGGCCAAAGGTTTGGTCCCCAGGTGCAGTGCAGCTGCCGAGTCACGTTCTAAGGGCATATTCACACTGGATGCAGCTGCCTTGTACTGAGCTCGAGCACGACTGTTTCCTGTCCACATTCCTCCCCTGGCTTGCACTCTCACTGCCCTATACCTTTTTTTTAATTTCTTACTTAAAAAAAAGCAGTATTTACAGATGCAGTTATGGCTGTGGAAACATCTGAGATCCATGTTGGGGCATGGATAGAGTCATGTGCCAGAGTCCAGCTGAACTGCAGCTGGCCTTACCCTCACAAGCATGCATTGATAATGTAACTCAAACAAACTGGATTTTGGGGGTTCAGATATGTGAGGGCACAGCACAGCTTGTTTTGTGTAAGATACCTCCAAGGATGCAGAGAGGTCTCCAATATGTTTGTGTCTCCTGTGCGTTAACATGTTCTCACCTAGTGGCTCAGCTCCACGGGTGTCATTAGGTGTCTTCTTGCAGATGTAAGGCAGAGCAGATTCACAGGATAGACTCTGCCAGTGACCCTCAAATCCTGAGTACACCCCACACTGTTTATTGTCCTGTAGCGGGCTGGCTGGGAGATCTGACGGGCACAAATGGAAAAAAGGCTTTGTTGGCTTTATTTCCTCATCAGTTACACAAGTTAAAGTTTTGCAACTAGACATATTTAAACATTAAAGTGTTAAGATGGAAGGATGTTTAAGTCCTGACAGAGCTGTGGAGGTACATCAGATGAAAAGGCTATTTTAGATGAAACTTCTATAACATAGGTTTTATAAAATAAGTCTTTTATGCTTTATTTTCATGATAAAATGACTTCTTTTTTGCCTTTGTTGGAGAGGCATTTCTAATATTCTCATTAGTGAAAACGTGTGGTACTTTTTAAATTTCCCTCTCACTTGGTCCTGGATAAACCAGTAGTCAGTACCTGTGGTGAAATTCACCAGTGACAGAGGGGCTCCATCAGACCACTGCCATCCATGCCCATCCTTAATGTGATTCAGCCCGGTCCACACCATCGCCCCAACGCTCGCCATTCGATCTACCACAAGATGCGAACACAGAAACGTGTTGTCGTAGTTCTCAAAATACACTTCGGACATAACTGAGTATACACTCATGGGACACTTTTTTAGGTACACCGGTGTAGCTGCTTGTTAATGCAAATATCTAATCAGCCAATCACATGGCAGCGACTCAATGCATGTAGGCATGTACACATGCTCACAAGGACGTTTAGAATGGGGAAGAAAGGTAGTTTAACGAGAATGTATGGATGAAAATGCCTTTGTGATTCCACAGGTCAGCGGAGAATGATAAGACTGCTTTGAGCTCATAGGAAGGCAAGAGTAACGCAGGTAACTGCAACAAAGGTATGCAGAAGAGCATCTCTGAATGCACAACACTACAGCAGCAGAAGACCACGCTGGGCGGCACTCATCTTAGATAAAAACAGTTCTAGTGTCTTTTTTAACATGTGCGGTACCTCTGATATACTTGTGCTCTGCCAGGCTGGTGATGCTGAGCAAATTTCCACCTTGGGCCTGGCAGGTAGACAGCGCCTGACTCCAGGTTTGGATAGTGTACAGGTTGAACTGGTAACATGCACGCAACTCCTGGTTTGACTCCCAGAAGTGCTCACAACCGGAAACTATGAAAAAACAGACAAATGAAAACTGATAAGCACAAAAGTAAAGTGGGTCACCAGGCATGACGAAGATAACATGAGCACGCAGCAACAACGGCCTGTGATGACTTGTCTTCCTTTCTTGCACTGGTGCGTCTGTGTGTCTGGTTTACCTTGCACTGGACAGAAGCCCCATCTTTCGCCTTTATCGTAGCGAGGGGTGGTTGAGCACCACAGAAGATGGTCCTCACGCCCCTCAGTAGTACACTCAGAGTACCATTGGTTGTTGTATTTAAAAGGAAAGGCACAAGGCATTCCATGTGCATTCCCCAACAAAGTGTGGATATCTGTAAACAAAACATGCCAAGTTTTACTTGAGGTCAGAAATATCTTGTGCAGACAAGGCACACAGGAAGTTTTGGGTTGTTTACCTTCATATGGATATGAGCAGGGACCCTCTCTGGGAGTGTTGTACCTCTTCCACTGATGGTAAATGTTTTTCTTTACCGCCACTAAACCTCGAACCACAGTCACCCTCCACTGGGACGCTCCATACAGCGTGTTTCCGCTGCAGCGCCACCACAGCACGGGGAGAGACACATCGCACTCGAACATCCCGAGGGGCTGCGTCGAGTTGGAAATGTTGAGGCCCAGGCACGCGCTGGTGCCCAGATTAAAGAGACGATGCTGGGAGACCCACTTCCACAGCATGCGGCGCGTCGGACGCTCACAGTCCTCCAGCACTAGTTTCGAGCGATTTGCTGAGATGCACTGCTTCAGCGGCTCACTCTCCAGGATAAACAGACCTTTCTCTGGTAGGAAGTGATTGAGAGACGAGGAGAAGCAGATAAAATGGGGGAATGTGGGGCAATTCATGTGAATGTGTGCCATAAACAACAGGGAATGCATTCAGCTTCAGAGATAAAACCGGTTCAAAAAGTAAAGTACAAAGACATGCATTTCCACATTTCCATATCTGACGGAGCAATATTCAAGCTCGAGGAAGGCCTTGTGTTTAGAAACAAATCATGGTCTTTTGTAACTGGATACTCAAACAAAGAGAGAGGATGATTCCAAGCAGCGGTGATGAAAAGAGTGTGAGGAATCATCTCTTCCTGCATTTCGCTAGTTTGTACAGACAAAGAAAATCAACAATATATGTTACCGGATCTAAAACAAATAACTAAAATTGTTTGCTGAGAATTTACATGGCTCAATTGGTTTGAAAAAAAAAGATGCTGGTGTGCACATCCATCACCAAAAGGGCATTTTCAGTGTCCAGATATTCTTCCTCTGGGTTTTTAATGTGCACACTGTATTTGATTGCATTCTGGACGAGAACATGGGCTGATCTGAACAAAAGTGAACAAACTGTGGTTGTTGCTCATAACTTTCCTTACAGTTCAGTAAGTTGCAGATATTTTTGACTAACTCATCGTTTAAACATGCCCAGATCTTCACATTTAAGAAGCTGGAACATGCCAATATGATGCAGAGCTCTCTAAAACGCGGGGATGTAAGATGGAGAAAATCAGCACATTCTCACACATGCAAAGGTGAATGTTTGACATTTTTCCAGAATAACCCAACTGCTTATCACTCGAATGACTGACTGGCCTATTGTGCTCATAATAAACAGACTGCATGCTGGGGGGGGGGAGAGTTAGGCTATGCTAAGCAAATCTATCTTTCATATTGCCTCTGTTATAAAAAACCATATTTTTCCCTATTCACAACATGTTTTAAAGTATTCAAGTATTAAACCTGTTGCTTTCTAGGAGATTAAAAAAAGAAGACCACGTATTCTAACCTAAAATTAACTTACAGGCAGAGGAAATGTTTTCATGCTGCTCTTGAGCTGCCTTTTATTACACACACACACACACACACACACAAACGGGGGGGGGAATGAGAAAAAAACCCAGCAAGAAACGTGAGCCTGGTGCAGCTGTGGGGTTCAAACTGTGGTCCACAGACCTCTATTCAGACCTGAGGAGAGTTTAGGTGAGTCTTTAGATCACCCCCTCCATGCACATTTCCCTGATGTTAAACAACATCTTCATGAAAAAAGAAAAAGGGAACTACTACATGCGTTATGCTTCCCATCATGTAGGCAATTAAACTTCTACTAAGGGACCAGCTGGTAACTTACTGTAAAACTCCACGAGCTGTTTTTTCTCCAGGACTTCATCGTCCTCGTCTTCAGTGACACACACACAGCTTTTCGCCAACAACACAGTCACGCAAATAATCGCCAGAACAGGCGCGGAGTCCACGCAGCGGCACAACTGGATGAACATTTCGACAGCGGGATGCAGCGTTGGAGAGCCAATGTCCGCACATTCCGAAGATCAGAGGCGCAGGGGGTGTTTTGGGGGTTTCTTTTTTTCCCTTCTTCTTTCTTTCTTTCCTCCCCTCGTAGAAAAACTTCCTCCGTCGAGTCTGGTTTTTCAGCGGGGAAGCAGCGACGTCACGTCTGACGGAGGAGCCGCTGCTGTCCGGCCTGAAAGCTGCATTCCTGCCGCTCAGGACTGTTTTCGCTGGGGCAGAGCCACAAGTCTGTATTTAGACCTGACCGAAGAAAAAAACAGACAGAGGGCAGACAGACAGTTTGTCTGTAAGCTGTAAAATACATGACTGTGAACAGACTGCTCTCAGGTAAACTACACACAGCAAACTGTAGCCTACAGCTGTGTCATGTCTGGGACAGGCACCCAGATATCTACAAGTACTCTGGAGTTAGGCTATGCTAAGCAAATCTATCTTTCATATTGCCTCTGTTATGTATAATGTATTTAGAGTTAACATAAGACTTTGTATCCTTGTCCCAATGTGTAATGCCTCCAACACATATAACACGTAAAAAAACTAAAAAAACAAAACAAAATTAAGTGTACAAGTTTTGGTGTGACCTGTAAAGGTACACAACTTTGGAATAGCTAAAAACACCTAAAACAGCAGTTGCTGCTAAAATATGTCTTATATCGCACCCTGTACGGCAAGGATCTCTCAAAAGTTTTAACAACTCTCTATGTGAAGTTTATGCTATTATTTTTTTTGTGCTACTCTCTGGATGTATTGGATTAGTGTTATTTTTATGATAGGATTCCTCTGGCTATTTTAGGATATTGAGTCATTTATGTTGGGATTCACGTGTATCTGCAAGTTAAGCTTTTGGAGAGCTCCATTTCACAGGTGACTATCTTGTATATTATCATGGAATTTGTATTTTAATTGATTTATAAGCAAATTATTTATTTCATTGAGCTCACATTGGCCTTGTTTGCTTGATTATTCCTGTTTTTGCCTTCACATTCTACCTTGTCTTTTGAATCACCATCACTTCTGTCTCCTTCCTGGTCTCCCTGTCCTATGGGAGAGCCAGAGCCTCTGTACTGTGAGACCTTGAGTCCTTCTCGATCAACATCACTTTGGTTATTTGCGCTGAATCCTCCTCTGTTCCAGCCCCGTTCCCCATCCCTTCATCCCTATGAAACCTGCTCCTTTATACTAAGTTAAAGGTTGTGTGTGAAAGGAATTTCCCATCTGTGGGGATAAATAAAGCACCCTAGCTTATTGCAATTTCAGTCAGATTTGCAAACAAGTAATCAAACTGACACACATTGAATAAAGGGCCTTAGTATCCAGGGCAAGTTGCCTTGTTAGAAAATGGAAACCCTGAGCACTGAGTGATCCCACTGTAAGCAAAACAAACTTTAAATTTTGTTTCTCGCAGGTAAATCAAATCAGTCTGCTCACTCTTTGTGAGAACTGTGTTGTAACCTGCAATTAAAACCAGAATTGCAGAGGAGTCATTTCACAAATGCCAAATCCAACTTTAATTATGTGCCACATACCATAAAAAAACTCAGAACAACAGTTATTAAAATTAAAGGCTCAGCCTTGTTTTACAGTAAAACAATAGACACATTATTACCCAAAAAAACATCTCTTACACCTGTATATTTATACATTTTCATTCAGTAGTAGATCACTTGTAGTGTAGACTTCTCCTTTCCAAGTTCCAAGTTGCAGTACATGTAGGGCCATGAAATAGAAATGTCCAGTGTTTGACAGTACAGTGCACTTCTACAGCAGCAAATTCATCTCGCAGTGTTCGTCTGTTCACAGTGTTGTCTACTGTGCTAGGACATCTCTGAATTAACACAACGATTCGTACAAAAACTATTCTCTGTCTCATACACACACAAAGTCACACACTTAAGTGCACTCAGACGCATCCAGTTCGTCATCAGTAGTGATTCATTGTGATAGCCTTTTCTTTCTGTGCATTTTTATAAGTTACATTTCTGTATGTAGATGTTGAGCTCCTGAACAGAGGGTTGGTCCCCTGAAAGAAAACAAAGAAAGAACACAATGACGTTTAGATTTTTACAGATGCCACAGAAACATCAAAACCAACAACACACTAGTCCTGTAAACCTTCCAAACTGCCTGAAGCTCATTTGGCCCAAATCAGAAATCTCAGTGAGCTTGTTTAATGTTAAAGTTAATGATAGCACAGTTAAAAAAAAAAGACTGAACAAGTATGGAAGGGTTGCAGGAGAAGCCTCTTTTTCTCTCTAAAAAGAAGTTTAGGTTTGCAAAGTTGCATGTGAACAAACCACACGATATCTGGAACAATGTCCTGTGGACAGATGAGACCAAAGTGCAGATGTTTGGCTGTAATGCACGGCACCACATTTGGAAAAAACAACAACACAGAATATCAGCACAAACACCTCATACCAACTGTCAAACAATGTGGTGGAGGGGTGATGATTTGGCCTCGGTTTACAGTCACAGGACCGGGGCACCTTGCAGTCATTGAGTCCACCATGAACTCTTCTGTATACCAAAGTGTTCTAGAGTCAAATGTGATGCCATCTCTCTGACAGCTAAAGTTTCAGAGAGATGGCCCAAGTGATCCCAAGTAGATCAGTAAATCTACAACAGAATGGCTGAAACCAAAGTCCAGACCTCAACCTGCCTGAAATGCTGTTACAGTAACTTTTCAGTTCTATTCTATTCAGTTCAACTCAATTCAATTTTATTTATATAGCGCCAAATCACAACACCAGTCACCTCAAGGTGCTTTATATTGTAAAGTAGACCCTACAATACAACAGAGAAAACCCCAACAATCACACGATGCCCTATGAGCAAGGCGACAATGGAAAGGATAAACTCCCTTTTAACAGGAAGAAACCTCCAGCAGAACCAGGCTCAGGGAGGGTCGGCCATCTGCCGTGACCGGTTGGGGTGAAGGGAGAAAGATAAGACAAAAGACATGCTGTGGAAGAGAGCCGGAGATTAATAATAACTAATGATTAAACCCAGAGACGTGTATAAACACATAGAGAGTGGAAAAGGTGACTGTGCATTAATGAATACCTACAAGCCCCAATGACCTGAAGCACAGTTGTAAAAAACAGAGGGCAAAAATTCCACCGCAACAATCTTGGAGACTGATAAAGTCACACAGAATTTATTGCTGCCAAAGGTGTTTCTACAAGCTACCGAGTCACGGGATGTACGTCGGTGAATATTAGTGGGAACAGTTTACAGTGGAATCCCGACTTACGAATACCCCGTTAAACGAAAAATTCAAGTTACGAAGGCACTAAACGGCAATATTTCTGCCCGTGTTACGGCAAAATGCCCGTGTTACGAAATCCGCTGGCTCTGATTGGCCGAGCCCAGAATGCCCACAATGCCTTCCGAATCATGTGACAACCCCTTGGCTTTCGTACTTGCGCTTCGCTGTTCCACTTGAACGACGTATTGTTGTTCCAGTTAGCAATTAGCCTATAGCCTATTGTTCAGCATCGCCTCACTCAAAAGGCGTGATGGGTGCTTCGACTTACGAAAATTTTCGACTTATGAAAGACCCTCGGGAACGAATTAATTTCGTAAGTCGGGGTTCCACTGTAGTTATGAAAGACACCTCACCATCAGACTTTGAAAAGCCCTGTTAGACTTTGTCCACCCTTTTGAATATCTAATGAATGTCTAATACATTAGTTTGCTTTCTAATTATTCATCTGAGCCCAACAAAAAGATATTAGAAAGAATAAAAGCGAAGTCATCCACGGTCTTACCGACTGCCAGTTTGCCTTTGCCCTCTCAGCCTCAAACTTGGCCACCTCCTTTTGGTCATGGACTGACACCAACACCTTCCACACACCCAGCAGGATCAGGCCGATACAGACGACAGAAAGGGAGACCCCAAGAAGAATCATGGGGATGTTGGGTGGCTCTGGACATCCTGAGACAGGACATGAGAGTGAGATGAGACTTGCACCGGGAGTATCTTTCACTTTAGTCGTCTACGTTGGTGTCAAGCTTACCGTACATCTGCAGATCATAGGCAGTGGTGTCCGTCTCACCTTCCACCACTTTAAATGACGCCCAGCACTCATTCTTCATCATAAACGTGCATGACATAGAAGGACTCCTGTCATAATCTGTGAGGAAATGTGAACATACATATCCATAAGGAAAGGCTATCATCTTCCCTTTGACATTGTGCTGAGAATGTCAGATGATATACTCTGCTCTGTTGTGCTGTCAGTGTGACTTCATTATCTAAGACTAGAATCTGGTGTGTGTGGACCAAACCATTGTGTTTCACATCTGAAGCTTGAAAATCTTCTGTGATAATCAGATATGCCTCTCAGCTTGCACAAGTACAGCGGCTTTAAAATCAACTCCTATACAAAGGAAGACCAGGTTCTTTGGCTATTCACAGGCACCATAATAGCTTTGCCTGTACAACAAGGTAAATAATATGTTCCCCATTGTTCCACACTGCCCGAAAGGACATGGATGGCGTTGTGTTAGAGAGGAGGGGGTGCAGACTTCACAGAGACACCCGAGTCAATGGAGGTCAGCATTCCTCCAAAGCAGCGACCCTGGCTGAAACTTAGCAGGCCTCTGTGTTGATAGCACCACCAAAAATAAGAACCCTTGCAGGACAGGGAGGCAAAAACTTGATGTTATTTGATTTTAATATATTTTGCTTGGTTTTAAGTAGTTGCTACATTTTAGCACATTTAAAAAAAGCTATTTTAAATATTTTGCTCCTGGCCATTCTTCAAAATATGTCATATATGTTTTGAAGGTTTTCTTTCATTAATTTTAATGAATGCCAGTTGGGGTGGCTGTAGCTCAGGAGATAGAGCAGATTATCTATGAATGTTGGCTAGAAAGCACACACACACACACACACATAAAAAAAGTGCTTGTGTGAATGGGTGAATGAGACAAGTTGTATAAAGCACTGCGAGTCCTCTGGTACAGTAGAAAAGCACTATATGTTTACTATTCACCCACTAAGGGGCGTTAACCTGCATAGACTTAAAACCTGCATGAGATCCAGTATCTGTTGGTGGCAGTTAAAAACCAGCTAGGTTTATTTGATTGATTTAAATCAATACCATTAACTAAGGATTGTTAACATGCATAGACTTGAAACATTCGTTGACAGTTGCAAGCAGGTCCTGTTTTGCAAATTCTTCCTTGTGAACATCAACAGTCAACAGGCTCTCCTTCTAGCTGTGGATTCACACAGTTTTCATACCGTCGCTTGCAGTGTATTGTACTATCAAGCCAGAGAGACCTCTGGATTTAAAGGTGTCACAGGGCTCGAACAAAAGCACTCAGAGAGCGTAACTCTCTCCGAAGGGCAAGGGCTATTCTAAAACTTTTTATGCCATCATTGTGTTCTCATAGAGCGTCATATTGAAAAAAAAAAAAACAAGTGTTGTACAGCCCTATGCATGTCCTTCAACTAATATATTACTTGATGTGGTTTCTTGAAACAAAATTTTTCAAGGTCAACTTTGACCTTGGGTGCTGACAATGAAGGTCAAGGTCAAATGCTTAGTCAACCTAGGTACTCATATCCCCCAAGGCCTAATATATTGTTTTGAAGTTTGAAGATGATCCATAACAAATTGTGGGTGATAGTTTTTACTGATTTTCACATTTTGAGTGACCTTGACCCGATTTTCAACAAAATGAAATCAGTTCAAGCTGTTACTGGCATCTACAATCACAAAAAAATATTTGAAAATGATATATTGAAAACTGTGGACACTAGGCTGCTTACATCCTCCTTCTCTTTGGGGGAGAGAATAATTGTTTTGTGTTACTGAACCAGGAATACCTGGAAGGCCTAAATACCAGCTAGCCCTTTCTGATGTAACACACTGAAAAGGCAGGACTGTTTCTTTTTAGCCACGCCACCCGCTCAACTTGCCAGATTAGTCTCACTGTGACTTTGTCCTTTTGTCTGAAATGCAACTCAAACTGTTTGGTCATCATTTTTGACTCAGTGGAGCAGTGATCTAAAAATAACAGTCATCTTGAAAACCTTTGTGGGGCTTTCCAACAAGATAACATTGAATAAGGAAGGGCCGAACTTAAAGCAGATATGGTTTTATGACTTTTATAGGCAGAGTTAGAAAATGTATCGATTGCACCTTGTAGAGCGACATTACGAGAGACAAATGGGAAGGTTTGTATGTGGTGATTTAGTGATTTACCCCATTAGGTAAGTAAGTTTATTTTAGGTTACGGTTAGAGTTCAGTGAGTTAGAGTAAGAAGCTGAATAAAGTAAACAACAGGTAAATTAGGGAATCCTTTACCTCCTGTTGTATTGATGGAAATTGTAGTAGCGCTGCACCTTTGATCACATGACTCAGCATCATCCTTATCTTGAAGATGGCACTCTACACAGGTCCTAGCATTGAAATGAGCAGGAAAACGAAAGGTTAAGATGATGCAGCAAGCATTTCTTGAGGCTTCAATCACTGACACGGGGCGAAAGGAGAAATAACAGTCGTGGTCACTTATCAGCTTTTTTCCCAAGGCTTCTCTCCCTCTCTATCACGGGTTCCCCCCCTCCACAGTAAGAGTAGTATCAAATGGTCCTGGCCCTGACAGCTGCTTTACAGTGAAGAAAGGAAATCTCTCAATGCTGTGTTGGGGACATTAGTATCTTTTGAAGTTACATGGAAGGTGTAGACACATGTGAACAACAGGACCAGAACCTGATATGCCTGAACTCCAAAGAGCAGGCAGATCACGCGGTGCAAGGAGACGATATCTTGTATCTCTGAGCTAAAGAAATACCAATCACCGCGGTGACGCTGACAAAATACTCGACATTACACCCTTGTTCGGCCGAAAGAAGGGATGGAATGACTGCGTTCTCACCTTGCAGATGTACAGGAGCTTCCACAGGTTGGACACTTCTCACACTTGTCCCCAGATGCTCCGGGTACAGTGCAGACACAGTGGCCACACACACATTTCCCCCTGCCGCTGCAAAGTGAGCCATCCTCAGATGTGCACGCCTCCATGCTGGTGCTGCAGTTACAGTACTGCCCTTTCCATCCGTGTTCACAAACACACTCTCCGCAGTCACACACTCCATGGCCTACAAACAAGAAATCTTTGTTTAAAATAAAAGACTTTCCACAAAAACACATGAATAAGTCATAAGCATTCACATGAAGTTACTCACCTCCGCAGAGCTCCCCATGGAAGCGAACACAGGAGTAATTGTCACACTCGCAGTAGGGACCGTAGATGCGCCCAAAACTGGATGCATGACACACACACTGTCCACAGTAGCACTGCCCCTGACCACTGCATATTTCAGACTCATTGTTTGCGAGGCAGTTGCTCAACAAAGTGCTCTCCTCATTGCATTCGCACTGCGCTCCCAGGAAGCCCGGCTGACATATGCACACGCCGCACTGGAAAACCCCTTGGCCCTCAGTGCACTGGCTGCTGTCTGACTTTGGAGGCTGCCGGCAGTCACAGGAACAAAGGGACTGCACTTCTATCTCCAAACTGTCCTGAAGGCCTACAGGTCTGAGGGAAAAGTGCCGAACTCCTGACAGGCATCCCAGAAGCTCCACAGACACATTGAACACTACCTGAGGAGCAAAAACAAGGAGGTCATCAAATTAAGATTAAACTAAGAACAGACTGCAAATATTCTGCCTGTGAAAAGTCAGCGCTATTGATCCCCACAGGAACGCTATTGATAATTTGGGGCTTTTTCATCTGTTTTAGACAGCACAGCTAAGAGGGAGAGGAAAAACTTCGGATTTGAACCAGCTAAACAAGATCAGTAAGCCCTGATGTTGGTGAAAGTAAGTAAACTAGTTCCTCCGTTCTTCTTCTTCTTTCAGCTGCTTCCTTTAGGGGTCGCCACAGCAGATCACCCATCTCCATTTCACGTATCTGTAGCATCGTCCTCTGTTACACCAGCCCTCTGCATGTCCTCCTTCACTACATCCACGAATCTTCTGTCAACTTCCTATGTTCCTCCATCTTTAACTTTGTCCAATATATCCACCATCCCTCCTCTGCACATGCCAAAGCCATCTCAGCCTTGTCTCCCACCTCTCCAGGCTTTCCTCCACCTGCTCCCTACTCTCACTATAGATCACAATGTCATCTGCAAACATCATAATCCAAAGAGGCTCCTGTCTGACCTCATCCATCAACTTGTCCATCACCACTGCATATCAGCATGCTCTCTCCCTTTACCATTTATAGTCATAGTCCCTCCATTTAAAGTCCATATTTTCTTTCATGCATACTGTCATTTTGTTATTTATTTACTTGTAAGGTGTCCTTAAGTGTTTTGAAAGGCATCTAAAAATAAAATGTATTATTATTATTAGTAGTAGTAGTAGTATTAAGTAAGACACAGTGTCTCTGAGAGTCTCTGAAATGTGTTTAACCTTCCTCTCGTGTTAGGGTCGGCACCGACCCATTTTAAATTTCAAATGCATAACAAAATCACATACATTTGTTTATTGTATCAAGGCTTTTTGACTTTGTCAGGAACCTCTATTTCTACAAAATAAAACAAAAAAAAAATCTTTTCACTAAATTATAAAATGCCCTAGTTGAAATTATGACCTTTGTGTTGTTAGGGTCGGTTTCCACCCAGGTATAATATTATGAGTATAAAGCAATAATTAAAGCCAAAACTGAAATCATAAGTGCACTGTCAGCTAAAACACTGACAGCAAGCTCCTCTCCTAATCATATGAGCTTCAGGGGATTCTTATTTTGCGTGTTTTTTTGCAGTATACCTGCACAAAAACAAAACAAAATAAAGATGGGCATGTCAAGACATTTGAGGTGAATTCACTCATTTGAGTGGCCATTTGACTTCCAGAGTGCACATTTACAATTTGCAGCATACAAAAATGAGAAGAAGATTCACAGTGAGCCAAGTTCTGGATCATATTTTTGGTGAAAATGAAGGAGAGCACACAGAGCAGCATAGCGATTTAGAAGGGCAGGTTACTAAAGAGGAAGACAATGTGGAGTATCATCCAGAAGACACAGACACATCTGATCAGAGGAGGAGGTCGCTGGTGCTGAAGCTACTCCTGCTGAAAGATTCAAGTTCAAAAAGGGTAAGATCTTTTGGAGCTCAGTACCTCATGATGTACATAGCAGGGCAGCTGCTGCAAATGTCATCAAAATGACCCCTGGAATCACAAGGTTTGCTCTGACCAAAGTCAGTGACATTAAGAGATGTTTTGAGCTATTTATGCCATTGTCACTAAAAAGAATCATCATTACTATGATAAACCTTGAAGGAAAAAAAGTCCATGGCGACATGTGGAAAGATATTGATGAGGAATACCTGGATGCTTTCATTGGTGTTCTTCTTGAGGTTGGAGTGTACAGATGCTGCAATGAGGCCACTGATAGTCTATGGGACGCATCAACAGGCAGAAATATTTTCTGGGCAACGATGTCACTTCACACATTTGATATCATTTTGATTCAAGAGTCCTCAGATTTGACAACAGAGAGACCAGACCGAGGTCTGACAAGCTTGCTCCCATCAGGGATGTCTGGGAGAGATGGGTGCAGCTTCTTCTGCTGATGTTCATCCCAGGGCCAGAGGTGACAGTGGATGAACGTCTTGTCCACTTTTCGAGGAAAATGCCCCTTCCGGCAATACATACCCAGTAAGCCAGTGAAATACAGCAGAAAAATCTGGGAAGCCTGTGATGCAAAAACCAACTATGCCCGGAATGTACAGATTTTCACAGTCAAAGCTGCGAGTGGCACCCCTGAGAAGAACCAATGAAAATGTGTGGTCCTCGATATGACCACTGGACTGCAGGATCACAATATCAGCTGTGATATTTTATTTTATTTTATTTTTTACCAGATATGACCTCGGACAAGAACTTCACAAAGGAAACTTCACAAAGGTGTAGCTGTATCATTGGGAAGTGATAAAAAGCCCACAATTACCCACGACTATAACCAAAACAAAGGAGGAGTGGACTTTTTCTTTTTTTCAGTTTATATTAAAGGTCTACTGCTGATAAAAAAAACATTTTTTTGTCTTTTCTTGATGTAAATATCTATGGGTCGAAATTGACCCGTAACACCATAGATGTCATTTTAGTTATTAAGCTTAAAATGAAAAAATCAATAAAACAGATTTATTTAAGAGATGTGTCCTATACCCCTCAGTAATAGTCAGGTAACACAAAAACCTTTTATTTATTAATATGATTCTCTTGAGGTTAATTTTACTATTTTTTTTAACTGAAATTGAGGGGTATAGTGACAAAAAAAGACCCAGAGGCCCACACCAAAAGTATTAAAACCAACATTTTCATGGATAAGGAAGCCTAACAAGATAACCAAGAGATGAGAAACAAATTGGATGATAACTTATTGTTTTTAGTGTATTTTATAGCTGATTTAATTCACGGGTCAAAACCAGTACTTAGTTTAAGGACAAAAAAGGTTGAGGTGAGGTTAAAAAAATCAGATAAAACCAACAGATATAAAAATTAATTCACACTATCTGCCATTATATTTTTTAAATGTGTATGAATGAAATTCAATTAAAAACACTACTTTTAGTTTTATTTAATATTGATATCATTGACATTTGCTTCATTTACTGAATTTCCCAGAGGAAGCCACCCGAGGGATTAATGAAGTCTTATCTAATCTAATCTAAGTTCTTATCCTGTCCTAGCGTGTTTTCTGCATTTGTGTTTTGCCAGACAAACTGGTTGATTTTTTTTTCTCTCAGAAATATTGTCTGATCTATCAGTTACAAGTGCTAAAGCCTCAAATTCACCAGGTCTCCCTCTAATCAACATTAGTCTCCGACAAAAAACAACTTAAAATCTTCCAGATTTACACAACACATTCCTATCTGACCCAATCCAAACAATTCTTCAGGTACAACTAAGGCATGAATGTTGACGAGGCAGAGTGCACGTTATGTTATTTTTTCACCTGTCAGTCTGTGTATTGATTTTTTTTTTTTACATACTTTTACAAGTTTATAAAGCACTGCAGGTCTTGATAAGTTCTCCGCATACCCTAAAATTAAGGTTTTACTGCTGTAGTGAAAGACCTAACACAGTTAGAAAGACCTAACACTCTTGAGCTGTTAGGACTGTCTGTGTGTTAGAATAGTCTTTTGTCCCTTCCATTATTTAGTTTCACAGGCGTAACAACAACAGAACAAACACAGCATCCCATTCTCTCTCTGACACACGATGCAAGTACAAAAAAATAGCATATAATAATAATCGATACTATTAATAGTATAATTCCAGCGTTTTGATCAGCACCATGAACAACATCCGGGGTCAGAGGTCATGGGAATGAACGCTAACACTATTTTCTTCAGCTAAGCTCCCACAAACTCAAAACAGATTTAGCCTTGTTTCAGTTCATAAGGAAAAATGTACACTGCATAAAAGCTAGGCTTTGATTCACAAGACAGAACCATGGGCACAGTGGAACTCTTATAGTATGTCCACTTCATCATAACACCATGATTATGAGCATCCAGTATACTTTAGAGGAGAGGGCCCTCCTACCTTCAGGACGCAGGGATGATGCCCTCCTGATGCCTTGTGAGAATTAATGCCTTTGTTTAGTTTCCTTTAAGTTTTCAACTTTTGTTCACATTTAATCTTAAATATCTACATTTTTTATGTTATGTTTGGCGTTTCACTAGAATTGTTAATAACTGTTCTTGTCTGATGAGATAGTTTAATGAAAAGCGCTCCAAAAAATTTAAAAAATGAAGCAATTTGAAACAACAGCAACTCACCGTCTCTCCTGGTTTGATGTTGGAGCAGCGTTTTAGATCAGGGAGGATAGTTCCATTAGGGCAAATGGTTGTGAAAGACATGTGCAGCTCCTTCGTGGCTCCAAGGACCTCTAGTTCAATCTCTGAGCGAAGTTCCTGGAAAACAGATTATGTGTATTGTGAGCCATATGAGAACACAATGGGCAGCACGCCTTGGTACTGATCAGGTTTCTCCTTCAAAAAAGCAAAAAAAAAGCAAAACTAAGTTAACTAAAATCAAATCAGATTTTCCTTTTGTTCAGTCAAGATGAAGTGGGATTTCCAGTGCTGTCAGATGAATTATACTTTTCACCCTGCATTGACCTGACCTGACACCTCATATCTAATTCTTTTTTGGGGGGGTGAGTCAGCATCCCAGGTGTGCTGCGCTGTATAAAGCACCTGAAGAAAGTGTGACAGCTAACCTCAGCTTGAGAAAACAGTATGCTTGACTGACTAATGAACTCTGTAACGGCCCGTCTGACTGCTAACAGAGGGCATATTGTGTGCTTCCTGGCTTTGGTGTTGGTAAGGAAGAAGAAAACCGGAGCACTTATGGGATACACCCAGCTGAGGATGGATTAAGTAGATAAAACGCATCTAAAGAGACTTCGCTGTTACTCATCACAATTACAGGTGAGTGGAAGTACTCATCACCTGTGCAGTATCACTAAATAGTCCCCTGTTTGCACTGCGTTCCAGTTAAGCACCACATCTACAATCACTGTGATGACAGGGACTCCTCTGCTAGTGCGGCAGAGACTAAATGTGGGTTTAAATGACGCAACCGATGAAGTAATTAGAGGACTGCACAACTACCAGTCATCGCCGCCAAGGGGGATTTACAAAACGACGCACGGTGGATGAGATGGGCAGAACGAAAACGACCAAGAGTGAGAAAAAAGAGGCAGCGTGCGGGAGAGGGAGGGGAAGTTAAGAGCAAATCAGATTTGGAGGGGGCGAGGAGATGAAACGGTTGGGACAAGCAGAAACATGCTGGCCAACATGCTGATGCAGAGTGTTGGGTGGTAGAGGGGAAAATGTGATAGAAGAAAGAATAAAAGAAGGAAAAGAAATAATAACAAAGGGGTGGAGAAAATGAAAATAGTAACGTACCAGTTTGCTATAGATACCTTTTCGTGCCTGCACCATTAAATATTACTTGATTTAAAAAATTATTGTCTTATGACTTTTACACACACACGCACACACACACGCGCACACACACACACACACACACACACACACACACACACACACACACACACACACAGCCACTCTGCCAGCACATCCTGATTATCAGGCCCTTTTATTTACTTTGTATGCTGTTACAATCAGTTCCAGGATGTTCCGCGAGTCTTTCGCCACCACTCCAACGGTGGCACCAGGTATGAGATCTGCATAGTTCTAAGAGACACAGAAAACAAAACAAAAAAACAGATAAACAGTAATGTCACTGTTACAAATACGGGAAGCTCATCACCCCACATCTTCCCTAAAAGAACAGTACGGAAAGGAGCGTGAAAGAGAAACGGGGCCAGTTGTAACAAGTTGAATGCAACTCAGAAGATAAATATGCTAGCCTCACAAACACTTGTGTTATTCAGCTCTCTAGCTTGGATCTCTTATAACAGGGAAAAAAACTAGGGAGCTGTTACCATGTAGTTGTCTTTCTGGTCTTCTGTCACTGCAAATATCAGCAAGATGTTGTTTTCCACCAGCTTATCAATCAGCTGACCAAGAGTTGGATATTCCTGAAAAAAAAAAGGGTTACATTTATAAGAGGTTTCAGGTGATTATTTACCATGAGTTACCACAGTGTTAAAGGAGAAAGCCAAATAATAATAAAAAATAATAATCCTAGATGAATCAAATGATAAAATCAGGTTTTACATGCACTGTGGACTTTGAGTATTCATTGTTGGCATCCAGGTGGCACTGCCCGTCATTGGGAATCACAATACCGGCCAGCCTGCTGTCCATCCCGAAGTGTGAGTTGCCATCGCTGACAAACACCAGCAAACGCATGGAGTCGTTCCTCCAGCCGATCTTGTCCTAGCAGGAGACACACAGCTGCTCTGAAAAAAACAGTTGGCGAGGTGGCGTCACAAACGAACGGCCGGCATCTTTGGAACCTTGACATGGAAAATGTTACCCCACAAACGGCTGCTTGCATGATGGCGTCGAAACCACACTCCGTGTCGTCAATGTTTGCAGATATATGCTGCACGGCGATTATCTCATTGAACTTGCTGGTGTTGCTCGTCAGAGACAAGACGTGCTTGTAGCCAAACGTTGGTAAGCAGGTGTCGTCTACACGGCTGTAATGTAACAAGACATTAAAAGCAAGCGTTAGAAGAGTAAGAGTGTCAGATTTACAAGATCAGAGCACTTTAAAAAAACAAAAAGAAACAAACTTCTAGTCATGCTTAGATTTTTATTTTATTGTAAACCTGCACGGGTTGGCCAGTTCTTCTTCTGTGATCTTGATGAAGGGCAACAAGGGTTTCTCCACAAAAGAGCCAAAGCCCATTCGAAATTTACTCGTGAGCTTCGCCATTTCTTTTGACAAAGTAGAGCCCAAGTCTTTGATCATCTTCAGATCGTCGAACATGGATGCTGACAGGTCCATCAGGTAGTACATGTCCACAGGATAGTCCTCTGTGTGTTGAACCTTCACCTGGAAGGTCACCTCACTGCCTGTGCAAGAAACAAAATCAGGCAAAGTTTTATCTCTCTGAACTCAAAAAACTGCTTCAGAAGACAAATCGTCACTTCAGAGGATGTCGGACTGCATACCAGGTCGGAGCTCGAGGGACATTTTTTGAGGGAATATCTGTGTGCTATTAGTGCTGCCCATCTTCTTCCCAAGTGGCTGATCCTGAAGGATCTGGTGTTTGGAAACAGGGAACTGCAGCTGGTTCCTGGCACATCCCTTTTCCAGTAAGACATCCAGTGTGTCACATCTTTGTGTGACTGAAAACCAGTCTGTGAAATTCTGACAAACAAAGGGGAACATGTGACA
Organism: Pelmatolapia mariae; assembly: GCF_036321145.2. Classification (NCBI taxonomy): domain Eukaryota; kingdom Metazoa; phylum Chordata; class Actinopteri; order Cichliformes; family Cichlidae; genus Pelmatolapia; species Pelmatolapia mariae. The sequence continues at coordinate 15,045,244 of NC_086227.1, read as the reverse complement.
AGTAGCAACCTCAGTTTGCAGGCTGTTTTACAGCAGGCCATAAAGATTATTACTTTGTCATCAGCGTCATCATGTAAATCAAACAAGAGAAGATATTTTGCAAAAAATCACTTCACTTTAAATGTGACTGTCTTCTCGTATAGCTGCTCACCTCCTGTGTGCACCAGGCGCACTGGGGGCTGAGTTGCAGACAGTCGTCACAAGTCACAGTACTGCCGGCTGAACACAAACCTGCTGCGCAGCACATAAACAGGTAAGGGTTGTCAGCACAGACCAGAGTCCAACACTAGAAAAAGTCTACATTTATGGTGTCATTTTTTATTTACTTATTGATATGATTATTTTAATCTGTGTGTTTATTCTAATCCTTAGTAGTAGTAAATGTGTAGTCCAGTGCAGTAAATGTAACATAATTCTTGGTTTCAAATTTTAAAAATACTTTAATACCTTCTCACAATAAAACATCCCAACCACTCTTCAGTGCCTAGACAGCATTGTTGACTTGCTCTTGAGTGACTACTACTTTGCAAATGAGCTTTTAAAAAGAAAGCCAGGACTTCAGCTTACCCTCCACGGCGTTGATCCAGTACCGGAGAATCAGGCTCAGCAGTAGAAGCCCCATGAGTCCGTGAGGTTACTGGTTGATAAGAAACACAAGGTGAATGTTTCAGGTTATTTCATAGCGCGTTAACAGGAGTGAAGCCTATCCAGCGTCATGGCTCCTCTCTTCAGCCAAAAGTAGGATCGAATAAGAGAGGAGTTAGCACCACCTGGATAGAGGAGGAGGAGGAGGAGATGAGGGGCTGCCTCTACCTGCCCTGCCTTTTTAAGTCAACTTCCGTCCAGGTGAGAACGCGAGGCGGGCGCGAGGAGAAAACAAACCGCAAGCAAACAACCGTGACCGCTAGCTGACGTCTCCCCTTCTCTTTTAGCTGCTCGTTAATGAATCAGGTTTGTTCCCACCGTCTGTGTGTTATTAAGGAATAAGACAGGAAATAGGAATTCTTAGTTAAAAGTAACCTGAAGCCAAAAATAAATGGCATTGCAAATAAATGAATAGGTAAATAAAAATATTAAAAAGGCCTATTTTTCTCCTAGAAATAATTAGCTTATTATTTCAAGCTAAATGCGTACCTCCCCTTTAATATCAGGAGGTAAAATCTTACAGTACATCACAGATTCAGGCGTCACAAATGTGTAATTGAATGTCTTTTCTACTTTTTAAAAAAAATAAAATATTTTTGATATTGACTCCTCAATTTGACTTTGTGACCTTTGGCAGATACCCTGGCTTAGCGTTGGTCTAAACTCTGCAGCGGTATAGAAAGTAGGTAAAATTAGCTCCACCTTGCATCAGCTACAGTGTTTCTGTAGAATGAATGGCCTTTAAAAAATAGTCGTGTTTGTGTTATATAAGTGTGAGTGACTTTCTTGTTAAGGCTAGATTGCTTGTAAATTTGAAACTGAAGTAAAAGTACAACATTCTGTTGTAATGAAGCATTAAATGTGGCTTAATACTTCATATTAAGCTATGCCATCTTGTTATGAGCTAATGATAGCGAACTAGTGTTGCTTTTGAATGTACTCTCTTTCTCTCTGTTAGGCCATCCCATTGAAGTCTCTGTTATTTTAAAAATGTTGTTGTTCTCTGTGAGGCCCTGGCGGCGCACCTTGTCACTCTGGATTTGAAATATGAGATTGTTTATACCCTCATTACACTGCTGCTACAGTGTAATAGGCTAGAATTAAGCTACATTCAAATGGGATCGCTGAAATTGTGTGTGGAGAGGAATAATAAAGTGCAGACAGGGCACGCCATGAGCAAATAAATCCTTCAAAACTCTATTCTGTGGGCTCTATAACAGAAGTTATGTTAATATTTAACACAGCGACTCAGAGAACATGAGTCAGTGTCACTGTCTCACAAGAATTTTCCAGCTTGACGATTAACTCACGATGAAAACCAGGCCTATCGCAAGATATGAAATATGATCAGTGTGTGTGTGTGTGTGTGTGTGTAATAGAAGGGGAGGAGGGGTGTGGCTGAGTAGGTGTTGAACTATTGACAGCTGCAGTGCAGATATCCCCGCATGTCCCAAGTTAGAGGAATCTCACAATTCAGCACCACACCCCTTCTGAATCTGTGAGACCCATCTGCCACCCCGAGTTAAACCCCACCTCCACTCCTCTTACAGCAAACCCTCTCACCCCTTAATGCCTCTTCTCCTTTTGTCTTTCATTGGCTCTCTTCTCCCAAGTTCTTTGTGTTGTGATCCATATTTTCCAGTAGCCTCTGCCATTTCATTCATGCCTCCTTCAGCTTAATTCTTCCCTTGTCTCACACTTCACTTCACTCCTCTCCTCTCCTCCTCTCCTCTGAATTCCTCAACATGATGCAGTCCAACACCACTTTTGTAGCCTGTCATGTCCTGCTGTTTGTCCTGTGTGAGAGGTGTACTGCAGCATCACTGCCTCTGCACCTCACCTCACTGTCTCATGTCTCAAAATGACTTTAAAACCTGTAGCCCTTCACTAGCATTTCAGAGATATTCAGGCTTTTTAAACCCAGTGGGACTCTTTAAACTACAAAGTAGCATTCTCAATGAGTATCAGGCCAATCAATATTTACAAATTCAGAGATCTCGTTCCCCTATCTCTCTTCTCTCAGCAGTATACGCAAGTGTAATACTGCAGTGAGCCGACTCACCTTCAAGGCTGTCCTCTGATAACATGCTGTCCCGTCTCAGTCTTTCTTCCTTGACATCAAGTGAAAAATGGAGAGAAGTGGAGAAGCATCAGCCCAGCACATTCAGTCCTATTGTATCCCAGCAATTGGCAGAGTAACAGTAAACCTATTGTAACGGCGCCCTTTATGAAGCATGGCGCTAGGATGACCCTGCTGCCCATGCTCCTTGGCTCATGTGTGTGTGCGCGCGCGTGTGAGTGTGTGTGTCTGGAAGTTTGTAAGTATGTGTGCATGTATGCATTCTGGGGTCGTGTGTGGGTGTTTGTACAAGCTCTAGCTTGCCTCTGTGTGTGTGTGAGTGTGTGTGTGTGTGTGTGTGTGTAGGGGGAGGCCGCAACGACAATGAGTGACGGTAACAACTGCTGGCTGTGAGACCTCCAGATCCAGCTTCTTTATTAAGAGTCGATCTGACTGATGTGCTAGTGTTGCACTCTAGAGGCTAAACCCTTTATGAACTGGATCACAACATTTCTGACTCAAAGACCTTGTGATTAGTCAGGATTCTGTGTGTGTGCTTGTGTGTGTGTGTGTTTTGCTACAATTACTTCCTGCAGTGAGGAGGAGGAGGACGCTAAGAGAAGGAGTGTCAGAGCGTAATACAGCCTCCTTTTTGCAGTGGTATGGTAGGAATGCAGGTGTACATGGATATGTTAGTGAGAAAAATAATAACTGTAAGTCTTCTAGGTTTCACTAAGTTGTTACTGTTAAGACAACAACAAAGGATTCTTTTCTTTGAGCCTCATTTCTGATCTAAACAGTCTACAAACAAATGCACTTGAGCTGAATGCTAATCATCACCATATTACCAAATTTCACAGCATGCCATGTACTGTGAGGCTAAAAAGAGGCTAAAAAGTCAACCTCATCAGGGGGTTCAGCAAATATAAATATAAAAAATATAAAAACGTCTGAGCATAGGATAAGCTGCGGTTTGCGTCGAGATTAAGAAGGGATCAGGTCACAGGAGTGGTTGTTCCTAATTATGATCCATTCCAGAAGTCTGAATCGCTGTTGGTCTTGAAGTCTGCTTACTGACAAAACAATACCCATTGTCTGCCAAACAAAACTGATGTGAGGTGGTCAAGCCGAGGAGCTGTGCCGACATGTACATCAACAGTGTTTCTTTCTCTTGACAGTAGTCTGATTCACTGTGGGAAAAACTGAAACACAAAGTGGAGATTATTCTTTTGATATTTAACTGGATGGTACATCAGTGTGAATGTCCTTAGGTTGAATACCCATTCAATCCACACCTTACAGAAGGAAAGCTTTGGAGTTCCAGCTTTTCCCCCTTAATAAATGAAATCACTATTTAAAAACTGTATTTAGATTTTACTCTGGTTATTTTTGTCTAATATTATTATTTTTCTTTGATGATATACAAAATGTATGTAGGGTGACAAATATGCAACAGAACAAGAAATCAGGAAGGAGCACATAATGTTTCACAGCATTGTACATGCTATTTCTTTGCTGGACCATTGTTTGATTTGAATGAAAAAGAAGAGAATACGTACATATATATAAACTACCAGTCAAAAGTTTGGACACACCTTCTCATTTAATGGTTTTTCTTTGCTTTCATGACTATTTACATTGTAGATTCTCACTGAAGGCATCCAAACTATGAATCAGCACATATGGAATTATGTAGTAAACAAAGTGTGAAATAACTCAAAACATGTTTTATATGTTAGAATTTCAAAATAGAAACCCTTTGCTTTGATTACCTCTTTGCACACTCTTGGCATGCTCTCGATGAGCTCCATGAGTTAGTCACCTGAAATGGTTTTCCAACAGTCTTGAAGGAGTTTCCAGAGATGCTGAGCACTTGTTGGCTGTTTTGCATTTCATTCTGCGGTCCGTCTCATCCAAAACCATCTTGACTGGGTTTAAGTCAGGTGACTGTGGACTGTGAACCATGCACGTAGAGACCATCCGTTCACCTTTTCTGCGTCACACAAAGACACGGCGGATGGAACGAAAGATCTCAAATTTAGACTCATCAGACCAAAGTACAGTTTTCCACTGGTTTAATGTCCATTCCTTGTGTTTCTTTGCCCAAACAAATCTCTTCTGCTTGCTGCTTTCCCTTAGTAGTGGTTTCTTAGCAGCTATTTGACCATAAATGCCTGATTTGCACAGTCTCCTCTGAACAGTTGATCTAGAGATGCGTCTGCTACTAGAACTCTGTGTGGCATTTATCTGGGCTCTAATCTGAGGTGCTGTTAACTTGCGATTTTGGAGGTTGGGGACTCAGATGATTTTATCTTTGGCAGCAGAGGGGACTTTTTGGTCCCTGTTACCTCTGGTGTCCCCCAGGGGTCTGTGCTGGGTCCCATGCTGTTTTCATTATATTTGTTACCCTTGGGTCGAATCCTTGATAAATACAATTTCTCTTTTCACTTTTATGCGGATGACATTCAAATCTATTTTGAACTAGCTGAGGATGTCACGTCGTCATTGCAACACTTCTCTGATTGTATGAATGAAGTTAAAAACTGGTTACTGAGCAATTCTCTTATACTAAATGATAAGAAGACTGAAATTCTAATCTTTGATACTCCCTTCTCCCGGGCTGAATCAACTGGTATTTTTGGGCCCTTTGCTGATTCCCTTTCTGACACTGTGAGGGACCTGGGTGTTGTCTTGGATAGTTCCTTCAAGTTGGACAAACATGTGTCCTCCGTAGTTAAATCGAGTTTCTATCAACTACGTCTAATCTCTAAGGCCAGGCCCTACATACCACGTAAGGACCTGGAGAAACTTATCCATGCCTTTGTTACATCAAGGTTAGATTATTGTAATTCCCTGTATACTGGTCTCCATTCTGCCCTCATTCATAAACTGCAGCTTGTTCAAAATGCGGCTGCGCGTCTCTTAACTGGAACTGGCAGGTTTGAGTCTATTACTCCAGTTCTTTCCGACCTGCACTGGCTCCCTATTAAATTTCGTATTGATTTTAAAATTTTATTGCTCACTTTTAAAATCATAAACAACACCGCGCCCAGCTATCTTACGGATCTCCTCAGTTTTTATATCCCTGGGAGAGCGCTTAGATCAGCAGGCCAAATGCTCCTGGTGCAACCGAGATCTCGGCTCAAGACCAGAGGTGGCCGCGCATTCGCCGCTGTCGCACCCTACCTCTGGAATAACCTCCCCCTAGCTATTCGGGCGTCTGATTCAATTCAATCTTTTAAATCTCGATTAAAAACTTATTTGTTTAGCCTTGCCTTCCCCAGCTCTTAGAGCCCACATCCTTAGTGTATTGGAACTTATTTTTATTACTTCTTAATGATTATAATGTTTTAACCTTCAGCCTTTCGGGTTGTGCCTACTATGCCTGGTCTATTATTGGTTAGTTATGTCACCTGCCTGTTAGTATATTTTATGTGTATTTTGTATTTTATGCTTTATATTTGTATTTAATATTGCTCTTAACTCATTTTGTGAAGCACTTTGGCATGCCTGTGGTTTTTAAATGTGCTATATAAATAAAATTGTATTGTATTGTATTGTACTTTTCTGGGGCGGTCCTCATGTGAACCAGTTTCGTCATAGCGCTTGATGATTTTTGCAACTGCATTTGGGGACACATTTAAAGTTGTAGCAATTTTCCAGACTAATTGACTTTCAGTTCTACAAAGTATTGATGGACTGTCGTTTTTCTTTACTTTGCTGATTGGTTCTTGCCATAATATGATTTCTAACAGTTGTCAAATAGGGCTGTCAGCTGTGTACCAACCTGACTTCTGCACAACACAACTGATGGTCCCAACCCCATTAAGAAGGCCAAAGGTTTGCATCACTGTCAACAAAACAAAGGGAATATAAAATATGAAAGTTTTTTCTTTGCTATATAATTCCATATATCTTGCTTCATATACAGTATGTGATGTCTTCAGTAAGTATCTACAATGTAGAAAGTAGTAAAAACAAAGAATGTATATACATATATGTATATGCATATAAATATATATGTACACATATGCAAACCTGTCAGAAGGTGCTTCTGGCTATACTTTTAATGGCTAAGTATTGTGACTCAGCATGGGGAAATGCATAAATATGACTTGCATAACAGGAACTAGGAATGAGAAATGATAACAAATGTTCCCTTCATTGCTTTGTTTATAATAGCATTTGACCTTTGTGATACTTCTGAAAAATGGTGTTGACTATATTTAGAAAACCGCAATTCATCACAAGTCCAAATTTTCTACTTTAGGTTTGGTTTCAGCTGTGAAACAATAAAGGCGTTATTTATTTAAGACAATGATTACTTCTCTGACTATTATTAGTTCTTTATAATATTAATATTTTAACTATTTATAAACAAAATAAAGTTTGGCTCAGATGTGGAAGTATATTTTAAATATAAACTATTTTAAAAATTGAGCTCAGTTGATGTTTAGGCAAAGCAGCAGAACTCAAAAAGCTGATTGACAGATTTTTAACAATCCATCATAAAAAATTTTTTACCCGGTGATGTAAAAGCAGAACATGAGCTTGCAATACTAAAATTTATTCATAACATTAGATATCATAAAATGACATATATACGACATTTATGCCAGAAATTGCCTTCACCAGTGACAGTGAAAGTATTCAGACTGAACAACAACAACATATTAATATAGTTTCTCTATTAAAATAACTTATGATGAAGAAAAATGTTGCTTGTGTCTGTTCTATAGATTGTTTTACTGATGCCTGAAGCATCATTTTACTGTTTTACTTGGTCAGGGTGGAGCCAGTTTTTCTTAATGCTTTTATAAGTAACTGAAAATAATGATGAAGTCAACATGATAATCCAGAGCCCGCACCTCGTATAAACTTAACAATTATGTATATATATTAGAATTTTATTGTTAATAACTAAAAGATAATAATAATAATTTTTGTTCTACCCTCAAATAGTCGCCGTTAGCTAGCTTCTGCTAGCTTCTTGGTCCTGGAATGGATTTCTTTTTGTTTTTGATGCGACTTTAAAACTGATCTTTTTGCACTGTTGATTAGACCTTATCTGGGCTGTACCAGTGAAACTCGTTTTTCTCAGTGTAAGTTTTCTACACATTTCATCCCATTTGAGAAAAAGTAGTGCAGTTTTAACAGTTAAGTAAATGTATTAAATGAAGGAATTTGTCACCACAAATAAATAAATGTATACAATTATATAGAATGATTTATATATAAAGTTCTGGTGGCTCACTAGCCAGACTAATTGACAGAAAATGCCGCCTGTGTTTTTATTGTTACTATTTATCTATTACTTAATTACTTTTTTTTGAATGGCAATGGGGAAGGTCTTTATCAGCAAGAGAAAATATAAAACTTTAAAAGATATAACAAATATATGACCTCCTACACATTTTCCGACGCTCTCTAGTGGTCTGGATTGGAGTCTTTACCAGGCTTTTTCAGCCTGATTGCATCTCACTTTTTGGATACATGCGTATTTCACTAAATGCATGAAAACAAGTACTGTAGGAGTCCTCTCTGTGTCTATGCCCCAACTCTGACCTTGGTCTTTCCCAAGGGATCAGTGCCATGTGTCCTCTCAGCTGTGGAGAATGAGAGAGAGGGATTTGTCTTGTATGTGACGTTCAAAGGTCTGATTCCCTTACAATAAGCATTTGATTGACATGAGAGTGTGCATGAACTACATGTATGTATGTATGTATGTATATTCCTGGTGTGGGGGTCGGAGAGGTGTGGGGATGATGGCTAATCTTGCACCCCGAGTGCTTTTGATCCCTTCAACTGGTAAGAGATGCACGCATGGTGCCTTTATGTCCCTGGGATCAGCTGTGCTATGTCAGAGCTTAAGAAGGGAGATCCGGCACATGAGTGAAACTACAAAGCCTGTGTGCCCGAAATAGTGCAGGAAAGGGCTGGGGTGCGAGCACACATGTCGCACTTGTTGCTAATTTGATCCAGTATAAGTTACATAGATAAGAGCAGACTTACAGTCCTTCAAAAATGATCTCTGGATTCAAATATGCTGGACAGCTTTGGCTCTCAGCACCCTCTGCTGGCAGATAATTGGAACAGCCTCCACTCAAGGGTTTGAGTCCAGTCTACACCAGGGATGTCAAACTCATTTTACATCGAGAGCCACATACAACGTAGTTAAAGACATTTAACTACACATTTAATCTCTGAGATATCTTTATGTAGGAAAAAGAAGTGCAATCTCAACAGCACGTCTCAGTTTTTCTACATGATAAATGTGTAAAACTAGAGGAAAAGGTTCTGGTAGCTCACTTTTATAAAACGTAAACGTTTTTGCTGATTGATAAAGTATTTCCTTTTTTTCTTTAAGCTAAATTTCTATAGTAGAAAATGAAGAACAAGAACTTTTCTGTCATTTAATTCTTTATCTATTACTTAACTACATTTAGCTGTGTGGTATGATGGCTGCGGGGAAGCTATTTATCAGCAAGAAAAGCTATAAAACCTATAAAAATACAGATAAAACTCCAGAATTTATGCCCTCTATCTTTTATTTCCAAAGCCATCCAAGTTTTTCCCAGGCTGATTCTGGTCCCAAGGCATTATGTTGTACCAATTTATATTTATTATGATAATCTACTTACTTATCAAGCACAGTGCTCGTCAGTAACTCAAATGTGGCAATTAAGGAAACCTTGTGAGTGTAACATACCTAAAAAGTCGAGTTAGCTAGCCCCAAAGTACAGTAAAGTACAGAGACATGAACTAATGCATAAAGTCTGTCAGTCAATTAAAGAGACCGGAGTCACGTCTGAAAAAGAAAAGAGCATTTTATTCAGCACTGGTTTTGTTCCAAGGAAAGAGCAAGGGGAAACTTGAGAATCAGCAGAAGGTGGTAGGTGAAAGCAATGATTTTTTTTCTCTTTTTTTTCTCATTTTTACATTTTTTTTTCCAGCAACAAATGTTCAGTAAGGGAAAGTACACTCAGGTAAGGCCTGGCTGTATTTTTCTACGTTGAGCATTTAATGCTTACTATTGATTGTGGGCAGATGAACGATGACCATACATCTTTTACCATTTCTCTTGTCTCAGAGTGGTGTAGAGGTAATACATCGTAAATGTCAAGAAGAAAAGCTAAGAACACAATAAAACTGTTCACTTTTGGCCCTGAACGTATATAATTTACACATCGCATTCTTAAGAAACACAGGCCATCAGCCGTGTGATTTCACCATCCATCTAAGATTAATGAAATACCGCAGTTTTTATTTTATTTTTTAAGTATTCCATCCATGATTGTTGCATATATTTTGTTTTGCACAAGGCAAGGCAAGATTTGGGTTTTTTCCCCCACTCATCCAAATAGTTTGAGATCTACATTGTTAAATGGAGAGTAACCAAAATCGTAATATTAATTTTGAAGAGGGAAAATAGAAGTCAGAGGCAGAAGAATGCAGCAAATTCATGTTGCCTGCATTTCATATGTTTCAAGCACACACTAAGCCATCTACTTTACAGAGAAGCCGGCATTTGTCTTGCTTTCGAAAAGGGGGAGCATCGCACCTGAAAAGCACTCGTAATGTCTAGAAAAAGAAAACCCGGAACAGAAGCAATGACAAATACGGATGGAAAATAAAAAATAAAGCACAATGTTGCCTTTTTGAAGATCAGAAAGTGTAATGCTGCATGTGGGAGAAAAATGTTAGAAGTCCTGTTTAGCCAGCTCCTGAGCGTGGCTTCTGTTCCCCTTTTGTCCACCCTGGTGAAAAGGGGCTTTACCTGCAAACCCCACCACCCCAGCGGACGCTAGCAGAACCATGAGGTAGATTACGGGTCAAAGTGACCACAAGAGAAACAAAAACCCTCCCAAAAACAATGCCGCCTGGGTGAGATACATGCAATTTCATAAAAGTACAGCTCTCGTTTCAAATCATGTCATGAATTTGTTGTCATTTTGTTTATTTATTTATTTTTTTTGTAAAAAAGGAAAGAAGAATATAAGGATTTTCCTTGCTCTGAGTTTGTCACCGTTCTCATTTCTCAGTATTGCCGCGGGACTCTCGTTTTCTTTATTGCTACCAGACGACTAGATAGCGCAACGCTCAATGGAAAGCCTCGTGATTCCACACACACCGTTTTGCTCAGTCCGATAAGAAATGTGACACCTGATCAAGTTTTGATGAAACAAGGTTGGAGAATGTTCGATATCGCGTAAGGAAGGCACCTTTTCCAATAGTAAATTCCTAATGAAATGGTCACTCGTATCAACTGTCGAGTGCAGTTTTCTGAGCTGTGGCAAAGTCGAAAACCAAAGTGAAGTTATTTTAAAACTTCAAAATTCAGTGCAAACGAGGTCTGCAAGGTTTTTGTCCATATACCACGAATAAAGGAACTATCAAATCATAGAAACCTTGATGGGAGTAGGAGGGGGGGAGTGATATCTCCATCTCATGCATTTATTACCACATCGTACTTGAATGGGGAAGGTGAGGGTGAATGGGCACAGGTGGGGATGGAGGGAGGTACGGGGGTCATCTGGCAAGTGTTTGAGAATCCTTGAAAAAGAGGAAAACAAGAACAGCATTTTGTATTTTTTTTTTTATCAAAATAAATCTTGGTTTTTCTTTTTCTTTTTTTTTTCTTCTCCTTTTCCCCCCCTGTGACTCGCTGGCTGCTTGAGTCTGTTTACACTGTCCTCATTTTCAACTACAAATGTTGGGGCTGTGCAAAAAAAAAAAAAAAAGTTCATGTTTCTGGTCCAATCAGCAGACGGAGACTGTTATTCCTGTGATGTCATCAGCAACTTCCCACCTGCCAACTGGCTCACAAACCAGGAATGTGGCCTGAAAGACAAAGAAAGCAGAAACAGGGATATAAAACTTGATTTTTTACTAAACAGGGGCCACAAAAAGTACACTCAACTGCTACAGGTCAGCTGCTCCTTAACGCAAATATCTACCGTATTTTCCGCACTATAAGGCGCACTTAAAATCCTTTAATTTTCGCAAAAATCGACAGTGCACCTTATAATCCGGTGCGCCTTATGTATGAATTCTGGTTGTGCTTACTGACCTCGAACCGATTTTATGTGGTACGCGGTGCTTAAAAATCTGTCAAAAAATGTTTTAGTACGTCCTTGGTAAGCTACGAAGCCACACCGCTTGATGGATTGTAGTAGTCAGGAGCCTCGCGGAGTAATCTGGGTCCAAAACTCTGTTAGTCAAACGAACACTGCGGCATCACTGAGAGTTAAAAACCCTCTAAATTCTATCATCTTTAATAAAATGATCAGCGTTTCTGCTTTACCGGGTGTAACAATTAAGTTTAACATCCAGGCATCCATAAAACCAGAATTGATTAAATTTAACGGAGTTAGAAATTAGCAGGAAGTTAGCTCGCTAGTTTCCACCTAAACATGATATAGCATGTTCTGACTGAGAGATTGCTGAAAGAATTAAAAAGTACAGCTCTGCTATCACTTCCAACATAAATGAAGACAGAAAACTAAACAGCAGTGACTTTTGTAGGGTTAATGAAGTTGGGCTAGCTGGTATACAATGATGTGCTACGTGATCGCTAGCAACACAGCTATGTTAGCATAACATAAACACAGTGAAGCTGGAGGATGAACGCTAACTTTTTCCACTCTATAAAAGTTAACGTGAGGGTTCCCGATGGTTAGGGACAAATGCAATCGCATGGCAGGATGCTGTAAACGGACCAAACTTCAGTCAGGAGAACAACTGAGATAATCCATCCACAATAAGAGGTTAGTCATTAATATACTGCAACAACATGAGAATAGAGCAGCTGTGAGAGAATTCAACATTAATGAATCAATGGTACGGAAGTGGAGGAAGCAAGAAGAATGATTTGAGTAAAGTCTGACTTATCTGATTTTGTTTCGCTTAATGCGCCTTATAATCCGGTGTGCCTTATTAATGAAAACAGACCCGTTCATCGACAGTGTGCCTTATGGCCCGAAAAATACGGTAATTGGCCAATAACATAAATAAGCTGACTGTACTCAAACGTCATCCGCAGTCAACTTATTTCTATGTGAAGATGACAAAAGTGAAGAAACTGGCTGTGATGCTATCCTGTCAATATGGAACCAAAAATTCTGAGGGATGTTTCCAGCACCCTGTTGAATCTGTGCCGCAAAGACTCAAGGCAGCTCTGAAGACACAAGGGGGTCAAACCTGGTACAGGCAAGGTATAACTAATGAAGTGGCCGGTGTATATCTATAAACACACTTAAGATTTGAACAACAATCCTGAACGCCGTCCGGATGCAATTAATGACTACAGAAGTTCAGGGTGGCCCATTGCTAGCTAAACCATAGCGTCGCACAAACACAACAGTCGAAGGTTAAATGGAGGATAGCAGACATAACAATCATAACCGACTAAATTAACGATTTGAACTCAGACATATACATTCCCACGAGTCTGTAATCTACATTTTCAGTATGTTTTTGTCCTTGTGGTAAATAAGTCAGTAGGGCTTGACTCAACATGCCTTTGCTCAGATGTTATGTGTGCACTCAGGCAGCCGAGTGAGGCCCAACTCTTAACTTAATAAAAGAGACAACTGTAACAGAGTAGCTTATATAAGCATTTACAGTACTTTGCATTCACACAAAGGTTTCTCCTCAAAAGTTTTGTATCATTACAGAAATTCGTCCCGGGGCTTTATTAGGTTGTCCACTTGACTGTTACGTGTCAGTGAAGCTGCTGAAGTAAACACTAAAGTTGTTGAGATTTATGTTGGGAAACCAAAGCATACCTGCATCTACTTGCTGAGTTGACTGTAAGGGGACGAGTTGTTGGAGGAATCCACTTGCTGCGGCGTGCCATTTTCCTGAAAAGCAAAACATCAGCATCTCTCATTTAGGATCTGATAATAACCATCCTCGCTGTGTGTGCATTGAGATAATTGATAGTTTTAGAGGACAAGCACTTCAAAAACAACCCAGGCCCTTATGAAGGAAAGACCACTGGACTAGCTGCTGCAATTTTGTTTAAGCGGTTTATTGTTTTAAGACGTATCCCATCTTGAAGGCAGAAGCTGAACATTTTAAATGAAAAGTTGAATATGATAAAGATAGAATAAACCTACCGGTGCTGCCTGCATGGGGGGATACTGAGGCATGTAAGCTCCCTGGACACCTGGGTTTGCTGGAATATACTGAAAGATGAGAAAAAAAATGAAAATAATTTAATAGTATATTACATATTGAGATGACTGAAAGACAGTTAGGCGACTCAACTTTATGTGCACAGCATTTTCAGGATGACAACGTTGATCCAAAGGAGAATGTCAAAGTTTGGTTGACAAAAAACCCTCCTGTAACTGTAGCAGTTAGATGCTCATGTTATGTTCTTATAACTGCATCTGGGGATATGCAGATGCAGTTCTAAGAACCCAAAACATCTGTCACGTATGAATGAATTTAACTTCCTTAAAGCGCAAAAAAAATAAAGTGTCTTCTGGCTCAGGCTCAATAATAAAAGTGTGCCAAAGGCCCTTTTTTTTAAATTAACATGACCTTATTTGCAATAATGACACACACACACTCACAAGGTGCAATTACCAGCTATACTACAGCTGGTAATAACCAAAAATAAAGATTTCATCTTGCCAATTCACAGATATCTGCGCACAGTGTTGCAATCATAATTGCTGCTAGTGTGCTGTTTAATGGTAGCACAGATTTCATTTGATTAGTGCTGTGTGTGTGTGCATGAGAGATGGAAGATATCCCAGAATTCCACTCACCGCTCCAGTGTTTCCCAATGACAGCTGGCCCATCTGCTGAGTAATCATGGCTGTTGGGTGCAGTGACATGGAGGGATCCACAGAGGGCGACATCACAGAGGCCTGAAAACACAAAGTGGCTCAGTTTTGTAGCACCCGTCACATGAGTCAAGTCATTTTGATAAAAACAGCAACACCACACAGGGAAGGCAGTGATTGCTACAAAAATAACAAGTGTTACTTTCTGACATATATGCAGGTCAGCACAGGCCACGAGCTGGGGAAAAGGACTGGCTTTCGAAACACGTCCGTAACACTAACTGTGACGGTGTAGTAGTTTCAGGTCAAAAGAAAACGCTGCACATTCAGAACATTGTCTTCTATGCTAGTAAATTATGCAGAAGGTGTGGTGTTGCCAGCTCTAGCCAGTTTTCAGATGGAGTATTGCTTTAAACATGATGCCCTCAGGGAACGGACCATTTCCTAACAAAAAAAATGGGGGAGGGGGCAGATCAGCAGAGACACTTGTTCCACTGGAAACCATCTGTTGGAAGAGTCAAAGAGTCACAAGACTGTCTCTGCTTCAGGCATTTCCTGCTGGATCCAGAAAGCGGGAGAAGGGGGGGGGGGGGGGGGGGGGGCAGTGGCTGGAAGCCTCTTTAGTTGTTCCATTTCTCTTTCATACACAGTCCAACACACACTTAAAGCATGCAGCGGCTATTTCCCAGAACTTGTCTCAGCCTCTGGCCTTCTCATGTGTTTGGGGAAGTTTTGTAGCTGGACTTGACTGCATCAGCAGAACAGGGGGAATAAAGTGACACTGTGAGCGGCTATGAGCTCAGAAGTTTAGCTGCAGTGGCACCACACACCCATTTCCTGTGCACAGAACACGACGCAGTGTATAAAGCCGCGGCTGCAGCTGCCTTACCGGGTGTTGCATGATGTATGGTTGATGTGCCACCCAAGAATGACTCTGCACCTAATGACGGGAGAGACAGAATGAGAGACAGATGCAAAGAAAGAGGATGAAAGCAGCAAAACGTGTCGCCCATTTACAAATGCAAAAAAATTTATCTCATCTCCACCTCAGTAGTTTTATTTGTGGACTGTATAAGAGTAGCTCTGCACAATTTACAGTTCAAAAGTAATGGATCATTTGAACCTTTGGCCATTTTTAATATGAACATCTACCACTCTAAGAATTAATACATATGACAAAGAAACTAGGATGCATACTAGGATAGAAATTGAATGATTCTAACAGTCTGAATCACAAGCCACAGGCGAATCAGCATAAACGCCATCTATCATCATAAAGACAGCACACTCCTGTTCAGATATAAGAGCCCCAGTAATATCCAAAGCCATCATCTTTTTAAGTAAAAGCCTGGTTGCTTCTCTTGGTGTGGCACTAAGCACACCAGTGGCTTCATAACTCCAGTTCTGCCTTCAGTACTGAGCCTAATCATCTCCATTAAGGAGTTCATATGCCTTACTAACAGCCTGGGTGAGGTCCACCCTACTTCTGATGAACTGCTCTTTTCCCGAAAACCCTTTTTTAAAAATATTTGTTTTTATAGTTTTTTATAAGCTTAAGCTGATTTGTTGTTGTAATCAGCTGCCTATTCTATTGGAGTTCATAATTAACTCCTCACGTGATCCGAGTATCTACTACACAGGTCTTAAAACTCTGAAGTGAATTTATCTGCAACCATCTGGCAGACGGCTGGTGAAAAAAAATAAACCCAAATCAAAACTTAAATTTATCCCTCCTGTGCAAGTGACAGACCTTTTCAGTGGTTTGAGGTATTTCCACACAGAATGTCATTCATTAAAACTCTTTGGCAACAGGAAGGAAGACGTGAGAATTCAGAGAAACCGTGACTCAGAGATGATGACTGTGCCTGCTCAAATGATGAGTTTATTCCAACGAACTCCTAAGCTTACTGTCAGATACCACGAGCTCTGTTCACACATTAAAAAAAAAAAAGTAAAACCACATGGAGCTTCCAACGTCTGAGGCAGCCCAGGAAAATTACATTCATCCATCCATCTTAACTGATTTAGGATGTGGGGGTTGGAGGGGTGGAGCCTATCCCGGCAAGCATTGAGCAAGAGGTGGGGTACACAGTGACTAGGCTGCCAGTGTAAGTTGCATATACAAGCAAAAAGACCCACCAGCCCACATACTGTAACCTCAAATGTGGAATACAGAGGAGCGGACAAGTATCGAGAAAGCGGTTCAGCTCTTAGAAAGGATTTTCTTGGCCCATTAAAGGGATATTGTGCAGTACCTGGTAAGCAGAGACTGGAGACATGTAGGGAGGCATTGTGGGCTGCACAGTCATTATCCTGTTGGTGACTGGATAAGGAGAAGCATAGTACCTAGGAAACAAGACAGTATTTTACAACAAAGCTTGGGAATTATGAGGCTAGTAAAGTGTGAAATGAGGGCATGAACTGTTATAACCAGAGTGCAACTTACCCGTTCTGTATAGCTGCTGAGGAGGGGTCATAAGTGAGAGTCATTGCCCCCTAAATGACAAAACCAGACAAAAAGGTAGAATTACATAATTGAATTATTAGTTCTTACTACTTTAGCGTAACAGTAAAACACCATGAAACCATAATTGGTGGATTCAAAGGTGAATTATCTATGTTTGAGAAATTACCCTTTCATTTCAACGGTATGGCTCAACAGACCCATACAATATTCTTGATAGACTTGTTAGAAGAAGATTGATTCTCAGTAATAAAAACGAGGTCGCATACATGCAAGATAGATGACATTACGTACTAATCTGAGATCCGCTGTCTGTCCGTTGGGAACAAATCCGCCATGAGCATGTTTCTTCCTTTGACTGTCAGCAAACTTACACAGCAAGGGCTGAGAGGGTGCTGGGGAGGAGGGATGTGAAAAAAAACAAAACAAAAACCCTGACATGTTAACAATCACTCAACAATTTTAAATCACCGCCTCTGCGGTTTTCATCTGAGGGAAAGTATCCAGAAAGGGGAAACTCTTCCCTACCCAGAGCTCCAGAAGCCGTCTTGATAAACTTCCCATTGAAGTGGGAGATGACTGCATTGCACTGCTCTGTTGTGTCCATCCTGACGGAGGAGGAGATGAAACAACAACAAAGACTCATCATCAAGTGACACAGAGATCATCTAAAGTGAAATCTTCTTTAACGCAGTGATGCTGGCATGACTGGAATAACTCGGATTCTCATTTTTGTGACCATTTACATTCTGTAGGGTTTATAGCCAACAACCGGCATAGATATGTGAAGTGAAACAGGAGGCAGTATAGGGTTATATGTCCAGTTATCGATGACTGCTTTGGGTTTTGCACTGTAACGCCAGTTTCTGGAGGAACACAGACAACACAAACACAGCCTGTATGCTTCGTGTTTGCTGTTACTGACAGCAGTGTTATGCAAAAGCATGTCTTACACAGACAATGGGCCATAACTGACTCTATTTAATAAGTCTGAGGGCAGAACACAGGCTTGTTTGCTCTACATTGCAATAAAATGGTACCTCAAGTGAGCTATTGTATTACACAATGTCAAAAGCAAACGGTAACAGTAACTAATGCACTGTTAATTCTATGTCTAATAAAGGAAGGCAGGTTACAGATTGCTGTGCTAGGACAGGAGCTGCACAGTGCCACTGCTACTTCATAACGCAATTTATCATCATAGGTTTGCTGAAGGTTTATTTTGTACCTCCTTTAATACCGATCAAACAGGGAAAAAAAAGAAAAGAATGTTCTTTCTGTGAGTCTCCTGTGACAGACCTGGCAAAGCCCACACCTCGGCTGTTGCCGCTGTAGTCTCGTAGGATCCGCGTGGAGACGACCTGACCAAAGGGCTGCAGCATGTTCTCCAGCTCTTTCTCATCCACAGACAGAGGCAAGTTGGAAATGTACAGATTTGTGGGGTCCTGTTCCTGCTGCTGCTCGCGTGGAAGGAGACAGAAAAGAAGAAATGCACTGAATGCTTTAGCATCATGTCACGATAAAATGAAATCAACACTCACAAAGGCTGTGTTGTGCCATTTCTCTACTGACAAATGAATGCATGACAAAAAAAAAAAAAAAAAATCTCTGCATGAAACTTGCCTGGGCGCAGATCAGCTAAAGTGTGGTTAATGGCTAGAGGAACATTTGGTTAAACAAGCTCTCCTGCACACACAGACACACACACACAGTGTTACACACTTCATCCGCACTGTGCAGCAGCTCAGCGCCTCCACAGTCTTCCCTAGAAACAGCAGGAGAGCGGCGTAGCCTAGCTACCGCAACACACAAACTGCGTTCAGCCATGTTTGCTCCAAACAAAGCCTACTACATGCAGGTCTCCAGTGAGCCACCGCACACCAGTGAACTCTCACCCGTGAATTCAATCACACCCAGCATGCATGTGAAAGGGAAAGGACTGGAAGACGTTTGCCCACTATGAAAGAAATCACAGATATTATGCAGAAATATCCTCGTGTGCTTTACTTTCAATTGGCCACAGAGGCTCGGGAATGCGTCAACGCTTAAAGTGCTGCTATAACAGAGCACTGCTGCAGATATCACTATGTATAAATAGCAACTGCAAATACCCAATAGCAGTAAAGTTCCTGGTAAAATTCTGTATAGTGTATAAAGGATAGTGGGTAATGTGTTGCACTGACTGACAGGTTATTTGGCAGAGAGAGATGTGACATCTGGTTTCTACAGTGAAAGTAAATGGGGTCACGGGAAGAACAGCTTGTCAGCTGAGGTCATGTGACCGGTCTAATGTCATTCCCCAACACACACTGGACACAAGCGTGCACGCATTAAAAAAAAAAAGGAAGAAAAAAAGCACAACCCAAAAGAGATGTTCGCAAGCATAACAAATATGCACAGACACGCACATGTGCATGTACCAAACTCACCTTGGCCATCTGGGCCTGTATGCCGCTGGTTTTCAGAGCATGGACTGCTTTTAAAGCAGCCGCTGGGCTGTCAAAGTCCACAAAGCCGTAACCTGGAGTTTGCAGAATAGTATTTACATCAGCAGTTGGTAAGTGATAACATCACTTACCGAGATAATATATATATATATATATATATATATATATATATATAAAAATTGCTTATTCTCGTAAATATAACAACATATTTTATACGTGAAAGACTCATAAAAGAAATCTTGTAATTGAGATGTGTGGGAAATCTTTTAAAGGAATTGCTTTGGGAAGTCTGCTTATTCATTTCCTTCCCCAGAGTTAGACCAGAAGCTCGATAACACTAAGATCCTTGAGCGGGTAAGCTCGGCTAAGAATAAACACTGAAAACTATACTTGGCTTTGTTGAAAGATAAAAAGATAACCGTCTACCAGGACCTCTTCAGAATGAGCAGGATATAATTAATGCATTGTATCCTGTTTATCTGGGCAAAACCTTTGGTTTTCAGCCACCTTTCTGTAGTATTGAAATCAAAATGCTGTACTATTCCTTTAAACCGGTATCTATGTCTCACCCACATTCTATGCATGCCTTTTCACCATTTTCTAGAGCATTCCAACAGTGTGAAAAAGATCTATAAAAATGCAGTACAGTATGTTCTGCATTTTAAAATGAAGAAAGTTTTTTCGTATTTTTTAACAGTGCATTGAATCTTACCATCTGCTTTCTTATTATATAGCCAGCCATTATGCACTGTTTTCCATTTATTTCCATAAAGTGTAAAAATCTGTTAAATCTATTTGCGGAGACTCGGTGAAACCTCTGTGATACTTATCACACTTCTGTCTTCATAGTGTTAAAATGCAATGAAGATTTTACCAATCAATCTACACTTTCACCTGCAAAGCAAAACAACAGCACACGTTGTGTGACAAAATTATAAACCGGGCGTATTCACAGTTGGCTTCAGGTCATCACTGATTTATAGGTGTGGAAATTCAACAGTGTTCACGTGTTAGGTGACTCTCTGTACTTAATTTAAAGTTGAACTGTTAGTATATTTTGGCAGCTAGAACTTATTGATCTCACTGACCTTTACACTTGTTAGTTGTCTTGTCCAGGATTGCCTTTGCAGACTGAATCTTTCCATACCTGCGTGCACAAAAGATGTAGACTACTGTTAAAGACAACGATGAATCAACAACTGAGACTGTTCTCATTGTGTATTATTTAAGATTTCCAGATCCAGATTTCTCTGGATTTGTTTCCAGAGAAATCTCTACATGGAGAGCTTTCATTCAACTTTACAGTGAGGTTAAAGAAAAGAAAAGTTCACAGGACGATTAAATATAGAGACAGTTCATTTTAAAAGAACCACACAATGTGTAACTGGTTTCAGTTTACATGTTTCAGGCTTTGCTTTATCTCTGACTTTCCACTCAAGTTGAACTCTGACACAAACTGTGAGCTTCTCTACCCGCGCGCCATACACACTGAATGCCTAGCTTACATCACCATTCAGACCTTGTTGCTATGAAAAGCACTTTCATTTCTGCTTTGTGCTGCCAAACACCACTGGGAACACGAACAAAACACAAGCAAACATGACACAAACAGCTGCTGTTGCTGCTGCGGGTTACATGAGTGGACGTCCTTTTCCATTTGCTCGTGAATCAGAAGGAAAAAGATTGGACAAAACAGCACTAATTATGGCAACCCACCACATTAACCACTTAGACTGGCGTCCTATACTATCAGCACATATAAGGCATTCTCACCAGTTGCGTTAAATGAGGGTTTCGCAATCTGCTTTGCATACCAAAGATGAGCTGTGACTTTTCTATATGTGCCTGTTTAGATTTATGGTGGTTGGCACCTTTTATGTGGACACTACGGTTAAACCAGCATTGGTTTTTGCATGTCTGCATTGATTTTTTGGCATCAAACAGCAAACAGACTTTTTAAGAGTGTAATATTTACTTTAATTTCAGTAACTATTAAACCACTTACGCTATTTATTTAGCATATTCAGGAAAGGTCTCTTCTTATTGTGTAGGAAACCAGTTATACACAAAATAATAACAAGAAATCATAACTCACCTCTTTATACTGCATTCAGACTTAAAATTATGCAATAACAGGCAGACTGCTAGGCTTTACTTAAACTAATTACTATCCAACGACAATGACTGTGACGGGTGTTTGTAGTGTTGGTGCCTTTTGGAGAAAGTTTTAAGAAGTGTGCTGAATATATGGTGAATGAAATATTCCTGTTACCAAGCACTGAGTAGCAAAAATCCAACCATCTTGTCCAAATATGTTCACCTCTTGTGAAAGCCGTAATATCGAAGCAGGAGTCCACACAACACAGGTGGTGTTTGATGGCTAACTCTATCTGTTAATCTGCTTAGCTTACTACAATGTGATGAATTGAAAATAAATATATATTCTGCCCAAAAGAACAAAATATGTCTCATGTCCACTCTTAAATTCTTACTTATTAGCTTTAAAAACCTTAAATGTAACAATTTCATGCTGTGCTGGTACAGATGTTAGCTTTCTATTTTCTGTTCTTTGTCCTAAGACAAGCTGACCCTGACCATAGAAAGTATTGAGATTTTACAGCCATGAGATGTCAACTTATCTGCCATTTTTGGACGTGTGACAATCATGCCGACAATGTAAAGTTAAGTGAATAAAACCCCAGATACACAGGGCTAAAGACCGGTCTGTGACCATCTGACAACCATCCATTTCTTGGGAAAAATGGATTCCCTGACCGATTGGCAAAAACTTTGTTGTGATGGTTTTTGGTTGCTAGCAGAATGCTGTAGTCTGCATGAACCCAGCTAGCTTGTCTACCAACACTGGCCAACTACTCTAAAAATGGCAGTAGAACTGTGAAAAATGCGCCTTTTGAAATGTCTCGGGTAGGCGAACATTATTCTTTTCCAGTTTGTGTTGCACTTTTTCAGGGTTTACTACTTGGCTAGTAGTTAACAAGTGTTTGCAGACAAGCTACTGCTAGTGACCAAAGCAAGCGCAAAAGGATTTTTCTTGTAGTACAAGAAAGCAACTACTTACGAAATGTTTGGGGAATATAATATTTTTCCCTTTTGATGTCCAATATGGAGGACAGCTCTTGAACAATGGAGCTAGCTTCTAGCCGTGAAAAGTGAATCTAAGGTGGAATTACTTTGGATTGTCTTTAACAGCCAGCAGGGGACGACTCTTGTGGTTCCAAAATAACTTTGGGCGGATAGAAACCCCTGGACTGTGACCTCGGTTAACATGTTCCTGATACATTTATGGTCACAACTGCTAGTTTCTGATTACACTGAACAAAAGATCAAATTAATGCTGCAAATTTAAACACCAGGACGATCATGGCGAAAACACTCAAGGGTCGATAGCAGGACTTCAATAACCTGTGGATCAGTGATTCCCAGTGTGTGGGGCTTATCGACCTGGTGAACCACTGAAGTGCCGCTCATATACCATAAGAAATCCCTTACATAAAAAAATTAATAAATAATTTTCAATTTTGTGAGTTATTTTAGAGCTACCATAAACTACTTATATTTTGCCTTTTCTGGGCCATTATCTGAGCCTGAATTTGTCATATATTCTTTCAATTAAAATGTATTTTTAGAAACTGTTGCTGTCCTTTTTTAGAGCTACTATTCAACCCCTTTTCATTTGCAAAGTACAATAAGTGACAAAACATTAGTTTGCACAGCCATAAGCGTATATGCGCACGAACTCACTGGTGACAGAGTTTGATCAGGTCCAGGTCTGTCGTGGCAGGAGGCAGGCCACGGATGTAAAGGTTAGTTTTGCTGAGCTGCTCCAGGCCTGTGCTGCTGCTGCTGTTGCTGCTGGGACTGGACGGAGTCATGGGGTAGGACTGCACACAGGAAACACACTGTTAGGAAATGTACGGGAGCTGGATAATCTAATTTAAACCCAGGTCAAGCGTGATCACAAGAACATTTCATCTGTGTGACAAACACACAGGGAAAACGCTGTCTGCACTAGTCCATGCAGTACTCGTCTAACATCAATAAGCACTGCTCACTAAAGAGCTGCATTTCAGCGAGACACACCTGAGACCACAACAGGTCCGGTGGTAGCAGAAGAAGGACTCAAGGATTGGCCAACTTTGAGCTGTTTTTAGGTTATTTGCTTGTATGCCACTCACATTCATTTTAAAGAATAAG
This sequence comes from Pelmatolapia mariae, assembly GCF_036321145.2. Classification (NCBI taxonomy): domain Eukaryota; kingdom Metazoa; phylum Chordata; class Actinopteri; order Cichliformes; family Cichlidae; genus Pelmatolapia; species Pelmatolapia mariae. The sequence goes on along the minus strand of NC_086227.1, from coordinate 15,021,616 downwards.
GCATGCTAAACATTTGTTGAGTTTGCAGTGATGCCGATCACAGAAAACTCAACAAATATTAACAAATGTTACTAATTAACTACCCAGTTGTGCATATAGGTACCTATAATTAAGCAATCAAACAAATTACATTATTTAAAGGGACAGCAGCCTAAAAGCAGAATACATCTTGAATATGTTCTTATAATAATTTTGTACATTTACATATTTCCATCCATGCATGCGTGTTCTTAACTCGCTTATCTGACTTAGGGTCACAGAGGAACTCCTTGAATTCTCTACCTTTTCTTAAACTGAGTAAAAGGTTTGGCCTTTAACCCCATAGCTGTAAAAAAAAAAAAACAATTTTGCCCTTTCCTGTGCATTCTTTTGCATTCTTGTAGGTGGGCCTTTGGGTCTGACATCAGACAGACACTTCCATTTTTTTTTTCTTACTTGTACACCAAACCACACCACTGCCCTGCAAAGCATTTCCTTCCCTTTACTCATTCATTAAAATCCCCCCACCAGCCACCGCAACCCTCTCCAGATCAGATCAAAGACAAAGCGTGGCAAAATAACACCATCTGTCCACAACCGAAATACAATCCACATTTTAGGAGCCAAAACTGTGCACATGGGCCAAACATGGCCAACTATGGCTAAATGTTCATAGCAGGTATTATTCTTTCACACATGAAGACCTGATTCCTGTGGCAGGAACATCTGTTAGGTCTCTTGTGTGTTCAAGTAGAGGCCTTACACTTTTGTTGGTGTGCAATTACAAAGCTTAACTTAAAGCTAAAAAAAAAAAAAAGCCCATCAAAGCTTCTCCATTAGAGGGCAGCTATGGTATATTTTACACGCAGGGCCCTCTTATAGCTGATTAAACACCTACACTGAAGACTCATTCTTCCCCTGAAGGGATTCATAGGAGATCGGATTCACATCCCCGTCCTCAAAGTAACGTACAGTACCTTCCGATGAATATATATTACAAGAAAATTGAACCCTCGCTCCACCTTATCTGAAGCAGGGTTCACATTTCCGTCAGCGGCAGAGGTTAAACACCCGCCGCCTCTCTCCTTCCATCTTCCATCTTCAGATGGAAAAGCACAGGGGCACGGCCTTCATTCAGACCAGCCTTTTCTCTTCACCTGAGAGGTCAAAAAGAAGAATGCAGGCAGGCAGGCTGCATAGTTCACCCCAGCACACTGACATTCATCCCAGCTCTCTCTCTCTCCCTCTCTGGATCCAACCAGAATGCATTAACCTATAAAATGGACTACAACCGTCATGCACATTGACCAGAGTTGGCCAGCAAGGTTATACGGACGTAATAATTAAAGTATCGGTTGTACAGCTACAGATCGGCTCGGATTTTATCTTTTTTTTTTTAATCTCTTCATCTTATTAGGTTTCCCCTTTTGACAAGTGCTGAGAGCAGATGATCTGTTTTCCAAACGGGGTTTAATTATTATTAATATTACCAGAATGTGGCGTGAATGCATGTAAATCCTGAAATGGCTTTCCAATGTCATGTGCTATTATTCACCCCATTTTTCCCCTCAAAGTGTGATTTTAAAAAAAAAGTAGGAAGAAGGGGGAAAAACCCAATGTGTGTATGTGTGTGTCTTTGGCCTACCTGCTTACGATTGGCTGTCTTCGGCGGGTTGCCCGTGTTTGCAAAGATCATCCTGGAGGTTACAGATGGATTTTACTTCCTCCCCCCCAGAAAAAAAGGAAAAAAAAAAAGAAAAGGAAAAATCGCACAGATGAGAGCCACTATAGAGACGAAATCCGAGCGGGGTTCAGGAGCCTATCAAATAGCCAGTCGCTTTATAACATCCGCATCATGAACGGCTGCTGGACACTTTAAAAAAGAAGTCTCGGTCCCGCATAAGTACACTGTTACATCTATACAGTCAGATGCACACCAGGCGATGGACCAGCCCTCCGGTCCGGTTCATTGATCTACGACGTCCTGCTGCAGACCGCTCGGCAGTCCCACCTACTACAGACTAAACCATCTCCGCCTCTGCAGGGTGTTTGACATCAAATAAACTGCGTTGCCGCCACCTAAAAACTCGCAGCGGACGCTTGCTTATTGCGATAAACAGACGTGTGGTGTCTGAGGCTCGGTCGAAATTCAGACACAAAGCGGGTTTGGGTTTGATTTTGGGAAGCACAATCAGTTTGGGCTCAACCCTCGCCGCCTTTCATGTTGTCGTCGTCCGCACATACCAAGCATTCTTCACCCCCACCTCCTGAAACCACACACACAGAGTCGTACACACACACCCTCTTCCTCTTTGTACCCTTCCCCCCGCCTCCCCCCGACACACACACCCCGTCCAACATAGGCTAGTACATGTCACAGAAGTCAGGATGCAGTGAAATATAAGCAGCCGCCACCGGCCCACAGACGAGGTCACAGTTCCCCTGTAAACCGCACAATGTGGGACGGAGGCATGAACACAGAACAAATATTGAATTCAAAAAACATAAAAAAAATGCTATTGATGTTTTCTGGAAGGCTTCGTGTACTTGATGTCACATAATTATGAGGTAGAAGAAGAATTTTTTTTTTTTAATTGAACGGCTTTACGAGATTGATGAGTTCATGAACCCTTCGTAAAAGTGCGTTTTAACACTAACCACTTCACTGAATGATGGGAAAACAGGAACTGTACCTTTCTAGATTCTCATCAGCGGCTTCACTGTGTATTGAAGACTTAATTTAAAGACCAAGCGCTTAAAAAGTCCCGCCCCCGTCTCCTACTTCTAAGGCCGAGAATTTTATTATAAAACAAAAAATAACATTTAAAAACAAAAACCTAAAAAAGTCTGTACAGAAATCTGAAATTTTGAGTAAAGAAATCTTTTATTTATTGGGCAAATAAACTTCACATCCACACAGCAACACATTGCTTCTGTATCTCCAAAAGTTGATTCTGTTCATCTGGACGTAGGAGGACGTGGGAGAAACGTTTCGTCACATGAGTGACGCTACGTCCAGATGAACAGAATCAACTTCTGGAGATTTACTTTCCTGGATGATTGAGAATGCATCAAGACATTGCTTCTGGATATGGGTCAATTTACAGTCATGGTAGTCTAGTTTGACATAAATAGTAAGTACATGACCACATTTACCACAGTGCATTGCCTTAATTGTGTAAGAAAACGAGTCCACAGCAGTGTGCAGGTCATCAGAATCTTTTCAGGACTGAGTTTGAGTTTTTCACCTGTGCAAATGATGCAGAGGATTTCAGTGTAGAAAAGAAACAAGCTGCTACAGAAAATGAATAAATAATAATAATAATAATTAATAAACACATAGAAAAACGGTATGATGCTCTTTTTGGGGGGTTTCTAAAGAAGGAAACTGCTATATTTTCAGCATCGTTTCTGCCTTTGTTTTATTATTATTATTATTATTATTATTATTATTATTATTATTATTATTATTATTATTATTATTATTATTATTATGAAGGGATAATAGGAAAATGATGGTATACAAGCCCAAGCCCAAGCTGAACCATTATCAAGAGGTTTTCACACATGTACAAAGGAGGAAATGGTGTCAGAGACCACACACATGTAGATGTGGCCGTGGATGTGTTGGTTCTAACTTTTAGAGCACCTATTTTACCTTTTTTTACTTTGATCTAATTACACTCATTTTACATTCACATACAAATGTAGGCTCAAAGCAGTGCCTGCCTCTAGTAGTCATCCTGCTGCAAGTCCTGCTGGAGATTTATAAAGCAGCTCTAAATCCAAATCCCATCAGGGTGCAGGGAAGCTCTTAAAGCATCAAATTTCTCTTCCTTATTTCCTCTGCTGGTAGGATTAAGGTTTCATGCTGGTTTTGAGTTACAAGCCACTTCCGATGTGACTTGAAAAGTCCAATCATTCCTATCTGAACAGTCAGCTGCACCATTTGTTTTCATAAATGTGTTTGTGCACTTGTTTTTATGAAGTTAGGCTATGTTTGATTAATAAACCCAATACATCCAATGTGCTGGTGACAGATGAGGTTTCACAAAAGATTCAAATGTAGATGAGTCAAATCTGTGTATGGAGCATCTGTTTGTTTGTTTGTTTGTTTGTTTGTTTTAATTCTACTTTTTTTTTTTTAAAGCTCTTCTTTATAAATAATTAAAATATCCAGTAGGTCGATTGTTCCATAGAATTTATTTTTAGTTTTCTGAATAACTCCTCCAGATGTTTTAAGAATTTCTTCTCTCCCTGTTTTGACTCTATCATCATTTTTGGTAGAATAATGACTGTATGTATTAAAACTATAACAAACAATAAGCCAGCAGAAAGCCTTGAAACAATGTACTTTTGAGGCAAAGTTAATAATGTATGCCCTACTAATTTAGCCCTGGATCCCAAAGGTCAGAGAAACCCATCATAAGGAAGCACATCCTGGTTAAGACTGCTGAGTGTATTGAACTGTGTTGATGTAGCAGGGGGTCCTGAGGGTTTAAAGAGGGAGGGACTGAGGAATGTAGATGATTATCTGCTCTGTCCACATCCACCAAAGAATTAGGGAATTTGAAATACCCCCTTGGCGCCATCAGCGTGGCAGCTGACGCGTCTAGTGTCGCAGTGTGGCTAGTAACGGTGCTGGGTGAGATCATACGAGTTGTTCTGTAGAACTGGCTCCTGTCTGGCTAGAATACAGGAAACAAACAGAAAAGCTTTTTCACAACTCCAGTAATGGTGTGGTTTGGCTCAGCGTTTGCGGCTCCTTTGGGAGCAATGAAATGCTTGATTGCTGAAAAAGGAGAAACCATGAAAACATCACAGCAGTCTTCAGCCTTTATATAAAAATACTATTTACTTTATACACCACTGTTTTCCATAGAAATGATACTGATGTGAGGGCTAGAGGTGGCAACTGGTTAGATTCATTACATTTAGAAAATACATAAAAAGGATTTGTTTGACAGCACTCACTGGATTGATCAACACTTAGAACAATGGGAACATCCAAGGATCTCAGTGAAGATCTAAGAAAGAGAATTCTAGAGTTACACAAGTTGTGAAGGTCTCTTGGGCCATTTGTAAACAGCTGCAGATTCCAGGATCATCAGTAATTTGGATGTGTCGCCACTTTGGCAAGTTCTGGAAAAAGAAACTTTCACCCTCAGATGACAGTAAATTGGTTAGGATGTTCAGAAACCAAGGCTCACGCCTTCTATTAACTGAAAACTGCTGGAAAACCAGCGTCACTGTCCACAGTGAAGCTAGTTTTACATGGCCATGGACTGAGAGAGAGAAAGAAGCCCCTGCTCCAAAAAATCTAAAGCTAACAAAACGCCTTTTAGTCAGATGAGATAAAGACTGAGCTACTTGGTCACAGTGACAAGAGGTATGTAGGTACTGAGGAGTGAAGGTGAGGCTTTCAAACTAAAAAAAAATTGGACTGACTGTCAAGCATGGTGGTTGTAGTGTCATGCTCTGGGGCTGTTTTGCTGTCAGTGATAAATTGCACAAAATGGATGGAAGAATAATAATGAAGGGCTACCTCCAAATTCTTCCACTCCACCTCAAATCAAATCACATCAAAAACAGTGAGACAGTTCGAACTTGGTTACTGTTAGTTTGGATTGACTTGATGGCTTGCAAAAGCATCTGGTCAAGGTGCTGCTTGTTAATAGACATTTTAATATAAGTTGATGTGTATGTTTATATCTGACCCTGTGTGACTTAGAGAAAATACAAAATAAATTCAAGCCTGTACACCCAATTATTGTTTCTTGGGTCACTAAATGTGTAACCTGTACAATCATTCCTCCCTGGAAACCTATACAGCATACACAAGGGCCGAGTTGTCCAAAATTAACATGACAGTCATGTCCATGATGAGGGTATGTAAATGACTTCAAAAATCTGTATATATTGACAGAAAGATGAGCTGATATATAAATAGCCATAATTCAACTGGTTAGATTAACAGAAACGTTAATACAAATAATAAATTATAAAGAAATTTGGTATAAATCTGGTTCTTCTTATCCTTGTTGTTGTTGTTGTCGAATTCTGTACATAATCGATTTGTTGTCCTAAATGACTCCACATACATAACTGTGGCTCCCACTAGTGTCTCAATGTTGCAAATGCCAGTCGGGCTCCACCAATGACTGTAGAAAACGGTTTTCTACAGTCATTGGGCTCCACCAATATACGTCATTAGCGCGACAGTTACTCTGTGGAAAAAAGACGATTCTGGCTGATTCATTGTAGCCGGGTGGTTTGTTTCGGCTACGACCAGAAAAACAAACTCTTCTGAATACCACACAGGTCTGACAGCAGGTAAGTGGAGGCAGACGTTCAACACAGCTCACAGAAGTCATTAAATCTGATGAAAGGGGATTACTGTAAACAATTTGTTAATCATTTTCTTGTACTAAACGGTGCAGGCTAAGTTAGCACAAACAGGCTAGCGCTAGCATCACGCTAATTGTGTCCGTGAACTGAGCTAAAAGCAGCTTAAAGCAGTAAACAAGCTAAAACTATAGTCATCAGCCACAGGCATGTAATGATACATTAACTAAAACATAGGAGCCGATAGTGTTTTATCAGGCTTATGATGTTGCCGTATTGCGTTTGACGATTATGGGTGAATTAGCACATTGGAGCTAACTGTCATTAGCCTTTCTACGGAATATGGATATTTGATTAATTAATGCATTTTTTTTTGTGTTACTGACGGTGCAGTTTAGCTCATTTTCTGCACACAGAGCTTAGAAATAGTCCGAATTTTCTACTCAAGTTTACTCGTTAGGCCTACGTACACTGTATACATAACGTCTAATCTCATAAAAACAAAATATAACCAAAATATTAAAATAAAATATGTATAAGGTACATTTATTTTAATGTTAGCAGTTAAATATAATTTAAAATAATATATAGGGTAATCTTATCAATTTGGAGATTGTCCAAACAGAGTAAAATCTGATCTTTATAAGTTTGCTTTGAATAAATGTGGACTCAAGGGACTATTACATATAACTCTGTATCTTCACAAACCATGTCCTGGTCACGAGTTTAACAAAGTTTTTTTTTGTTGTTTGTTTTCTGTTTTTCAGTTAACACATCTCAGTATGGACCGGCTGCTTAGGCTCGGAGGTGGAATGCCAGGTCTTGGCCAGGTAACATAAAGATAACCAACAGTATAACTACATTACATAGAAAAAACACCGGCTAAAGGCGAGTGCTTGTGTGCTGCAGGTTTTATCAGATGGTTACTGCCATTAAATAAATATTACCAGAAAAAAAATATAATGCATATGCACATTGTATGCTCTAAAATTCTAACTGATACCTGGATTGTGGTGATTAGTAAAAGCTGCTACTGTCTTACAAAAGCCTGAACTAATAAAAAAACACTTCCCCGCCTCCTCAGGGCCCCCCAACAGATGCACCTGCTGTGGACACAGCAGAGCAGGTGTACATCTCCTCCCTTGCCCTACTCAAGGTAACACCTCTGCACCACATCATCAGCAGTAAATATGGTAAATATATGATGTCCATAAAAAAACCCATCTCGATGACTTTTCATGCTATTCCTCAGATGTTGAAACATGGGCGTGCTGGTGTACCCATGGAGGTCATGGGATTGATGCTGGGAGAATTTGTTGATGACTACACAGTGCGAGTGATTGATGTGTTTGCCATGCCGCAGTCAGGAACAGTAAGTTCATTTGTCCCACTCTCCTCCTCTAGATTACCAAGGAGTGCACAGTTGGATAATAAACACCTTGTTTGTATCATGATATGACCAATTTTGAAATATATTTGTGATGATTAATGTTGACTTTATACTTTTTCACAAAATCACAATTTTGTGCCTCACAGGGTGTGAGTGTCGAAGCAGTGGATCCTGTGTTTCAGGCCAAGATGTTGGACATGCTAAAGCAGACCGGCAGGTAACACGCTAATACTTGAGACTGTATAAAATGAATAAAAACGCATTTTCAAAAGGACAGTTTGATCAAATACCTGCTTAGCTAGTAACTGATGCATAAAGTGAAGGCTTAGAAGAGAAAATGAAAAGTTTTCATGAAAAAATTTACATTAAATGTCTCTAAAATCATATTCACATATGTCTGCTGTCCTCTTCCTGTGCTGTTTAACAGACCAGAGATGGTGGTGGGATGGTACCACAGTCACCCTGGGTTTGGTTGTTGGTTATCTGGTGTGGACATCAACACACAGCAGAGCTTTGAGGCTCTGTCAGAGCGAGCTGTCGCAGTGGTCGTTGATCCAATTCAGAGCGTCAAAGGGAAGGTAGGGATGAGTGGGTACCAAGGAGAAACCCTCTAATCAGCCTCTATTATTTCAATTGCAGTGCACAAGATTAGTTATTAAGTGAGAATTCATAATGAATTAGTGATGATGATCGTTTAATTGTGAAACGTTTTTTTCCTCCACTGTCATCTTCAGGTTGTTATTGATGCCTTCAGATTGATCAATGCCAACATGATGGTGTTGGGTCATGAACCAAGACAAACCACATCCAACCTGGGTCATCTGAACAAGCCTTCAATCCAGGTAACCTGCTTTTTTTGTTCTTAGAACATGGGTTTTTTCTTAAAATCTCCTAACAGATGGTAGCAAAGTGTATTGTTATCTCCAGTTTCTGAACATCATATGCAAAGTAATAGTCACTCATGCTTCTCCATAAAATTATGTTCAGAGTTTTCTTTGAATATTTGCATATAACATCAGCTGTTTGATGTTTTGTTGTTAGTGTTCAGTTAGCCTCAACAATCAGCTTGTTATAACATGAACAAACACAATTCAGTTAACTTTATTTACATGCAGTTAAATCGTTGCATAACAGCATATACCTGAGGCAGTTGGCATTAGTAAGGTTGCATTCAGTGAGACGTGAAGAACAGGAACAGCTGTGCGCCCCACCATTCATCACACTTCATTTCCAGCCATTGTATTGAAACTAAATCAGTGTAAAAGATCTAAAGAGGATTTAAAAAAAAAAATTCAAAACAAATCCAGTGTTAGGGTTTTTTTTGTGCAATGTTTGTTGACATTATCCAAAAAGGAAAAAAATGCTAAACTTGATGTTTCTTGTGTTTTCAGGCCCTGATTCACGGACTCAACAGACACTACTACTCCATCACCATCAATTACAGGAAAAATGAGCTGGAGCAGAAGGTTTGAGTCTCACAACCTATTAAAGAGTTATTGCTTTTTTAAATTTGTGATAGAACATATTAAACATGACTTTTCTTATTCAGATGCTGCTGAACTTGCATAAGAAGAGCTGGATGGAGGGTCTGACCCTGCAGGACTACAGCGAGCACTGCAAGCACAATGAGACCATCGTCAAAGAAATGCTGGAGCTGGCTAAGAACTACAATAAGGTACGACTTGAAATAGTGTATCTCAGCAGCAGATAATGTTTATTTTATTTTATTTATTTTATTTTTATTATTTTTTTTACCATGCTGTTCCACAATACTGACATACTGTCATATTTCCACCTCAGGCCGTTGAAGAAGAGGACAAAATGACCCCCGAGCAGCTGGCAATCAAGAATGTTGGAAAACAGGTAGATTTTTATTTATGTATTTATTATAAACTTTATTGAAACCAGGGAATTCTCAAAAAGGATCTGAAAATCTTGACCCTGTGGTTGACGTTTTTCATCTTTTTAATTTTTTAAAATTTTTGTTATTTAATCTACAGGATCCCAAGAGGCACTTGGAGGAGCACGTAGATGTTTTAATGACATCCAACATTGTTCAGTGCCTAGCTGCCATGTTGGATACAGTAGTTTTCCAGTGATTGGGCTGTGTGTGTGTATAACTGTTAATATTACAACCCTTGTTTTCTTTTATATAAAATAAATGTATGTATGACAGTAATTCCTGTGCTTGTGTCTGGACTGACTTGTAGTGAACTGAACTTGTTAACAGTTTCTGAGGGAAGTTGAACCACAGCAAATGCACCACAGGGAGAAATCTAGTTTAATTAACGCAGGGCTTTTGGAAAAGCTTAATCCAATACAGTTTTACAAATATGAGAACAGTAACCTGTCAGATGATGCGACGCAAAAAGTGCCCACTTGTGAATAAGCAAAAACATACCCGACTATTTATTGGAAAGAACCAGAAATGTCATATTAGGTTTTATAGTTGATATAATCTGTCAGAAACTGGAGTCCGGTTGACTATTTGCACCAAGCAGTGCAGTCTATTAATCAGTTATTCTAAAACAGATTGTAAAAACAACTCTGAACATTTGATAAATAAGTGCCAGCGCAATATACATGACCACCTTACTCCTGATGCTCAACTGTAGCCTTTACAGAACATTCAAGTATTAGCAGCCAGATGTTTTCCGTTGTTGGAGGTTTCAGTAGCTTAAAACAAAAGTGGAAAAAAAACCAAAAAACTACCATGAAGTTACTGCTTTTATCAGAATATATTTTACAGACATCGCAGAGGGCAAACAACTTTGTTCTTTTGTGCCAAAGCTTCTAATGGCACTGAGCTGACTCAGCAGAGACTCTCTGTATGTTCATGTAACGCCTCTCTAGACCATTAGATGGGGACAGGGTTACATGCCACAGGGCCAATAGCCCCACCTTCAGTCAATACAGTATTAAAATCAGTTGACTGCTGACCTGGTAAAAAAGCGGGCTTCTTCCTCAGGGTCTAGAGCTGTTTCTTTTGAAATGGTTGAGAATCCCCAAAACCATAATGCTCTTATATAAAATGCATTTACATAATTCAACTAATGAAGAAACAAAGGTTCATATGCATACACACGCTCTTATGTACACAGAGACAACTTTAATTCTTTTTTTTTCTTCTGTACTTACGGAAGTAAAGAAATCAAACCATTTGTGAGGCGCAGACTTAATTTGAGGCTTTATTTTGAGGGGTTTTAAAAAAGTTTTGGACTGATGTTTTTTTTTATATGAAGGGTTCCATTTTCAGGAGCTCAAAGTTAATTGGACCATTAATATATTTTTCACCGCCTTCAAGTGCTGCTTGTTTGTGGACCTCTCTGCCTTCAGGTTTGTTTTCAGGAGCTGCAAAGCATGCTTTGTTGAGTTGAAATGAGGTGACTGACTTGGACATTGAAGAATATCCAATTTCTGTGTCCTTTTAAACTCCTGTGTTGCTTTCACATTTTGTTTTCGGCCATTATCCATCTGCACTGTGAAGTGCCGTGGGATCACTTTTGCAGCATTTGGCTGAATCTGAGGAGAGAGTACAGCCCCGAACACTTCAGAGTTCATCCTGTGACTTCTATCCTCAGTCACATCATCAATAAACACTGCCACTAAACAAATACTACTGGCATCCACACATGCTCATGCCACAACACTGACAAATGTTTTACAGGATGTTTTTCGTCATCTCCTTTTCACTCCCTGCCATTCTGGTACAAGTTAATCTTGGTTTCATCTGTTCAAAGAATTTTTCCAGAACTGTGCAGACTCTGTTTTCTGGGAAAGTCTAAGGTGACCTATTTGTTGTAGAGTACAACTCTGTAGTTTGCACCTTGTGGTATACCCTCTGTGCTTGCCTTTATGAAAGCATCTCTCAGTTGTAGACTTTGACAGTGATAACTGGCCAAATGTTGTGAAAGGTTTTTCTTGACCAAGGCAAGACTTGTTTGCACAAAGTCAGTTTACAGGAAAAATATGAGTAATAATTATGTTTCCCTGTTTTTAAAAAAAGACTAATCAGTGAGACTGAAAGGTCCTTTTTAGTGTGATTCTGCTGACATTTGCGTCACTTCGTATGTGAATCAGCGGTGAGGGCATGGAAAAGAAACTGCACAGATAACAGCTTTTCTAGAAAGGAGAAACAAATAAAGTAATGATGTATTACTGTAGACCTTGGTATGAACTGAGAGGCTGCACGAACAGTAAACTTTACAAATTACATGGCTGAACATACAGCATCTTGACAAAGACCTCATTCTCAGCTTATGCAAAGGCGTGTTTATGTGTGGGTGAACTCATTTTCTAACAGCAAAAGCTGAGCCTAACAGCCGATGCTCGTCTTAGTTCATTAAAAAGGGAAAAAAGACACAATGGGTTCACAGGATCTCAGCCAGACAAACAACATATATCACATCAACTCCAGTGATGGCGAAGAACGTGGAGCATATGGTCTCGCTCCGCTCTATCTAATATACACTAACTGGACAGATAGTTATGACAGACATGGTCTCCTGCCCTTCTGTCAACCTTAAGGTATTTCAGGCTACGTCATTTTTGCTCCTCACCAAAATCTCTGCAACCCAAAGCTGTGAAAAATGATTTTTATAAAAAGGGCTGTTTAATTAAGCAGCCAAAACAGACAAAGCAAGCCCACACATAATTCATAAGAGTTTGATATCAAAAACATGAAATTCCAAGACGGGAAGCATTTTACAGCTGTGTAACTGACTGGAAAGCATCTGTTTTATCAACTGATTGTCCAGTTCATGGTTGCCAGGAACTGAAGCCTAGTCCAGCTGTCATACAGTGAGACACCTTTCAAGACACCCAAGAACACTTAAAAATAGAATAAAACACATAATAGAGATGACAAAAGAGAGAAAGAGAGGCACACAGTAATTCCCCCTCAAATTCCAGTGTCCAATTCAGGATCACTAGTTGACCTAACTAAATATCATTGGATAGTGGGAGGAAGCTGGAGTACCCTTTCTAATTCTTTGACCTAAATTAATGAAAAATTAATGAAAAGCCAATAGGAAATCAGTAAATGCTTGGCATTCTTAATAATTGATAACGACTCAAGCTGTAGTTTTGCAAACACCAAAAAGTATCAGTAACATTTTGTAAATGTATAAAATTAGAAACATTTCAAAGTGTCAGTTTATGTAAGAATGTGGAAGGATGATAATCTCTGGTTATAAATGTGACCTTGTCTTTCTCTTCCTGAAATTCTTCATGGGGTTATTTTGATGCACTCACACACTTACCACTCGATCAAACTGCTTGTTAATGTAAATATCAAGTCAGCCAATCACACGGCAGTAACTCAGTGCAGTTGATTTAAGTGACTTTGAATGTGACGTGGTTGTTGGTACCAGACCGGATTGTCTGAGTATTTCAGTAACTGCTGATTTACTGAGATTTTCCACCATCTCTAAGGTTTACTGAGAATGGTTTTTAAAAGAGAAAATATCCAGTGAGAAGCAGTTGATGAGGGTCAGAGGTCAGAAGATAATACCCAGACTGCTTAGAGGTGATAGAAAGGCAATAATAACTGAAATAAACAGAAGCAGATCCATGACCATCTCATTATGAATGCAGATTAGAATCAGAATCAGAATCAGAAAGACTTTATTTATCCCCAAGGGGCAATCAACATACAACAGAGCAGCATGACGTTGAAGATAAGGACAGGGCATAAACAGGCAATAGGAGTGAGATAATAAATACAAAGAATTGACAGTACAGAATATATGTACAGATTATACATATTGACGGCTGCTTCCCATAGCATAGAGCATCCCAAGGGTGCAGTTGACACATCTACAGTGACTGCGTGATGTTGTCATGTCAATATGAACATGGATATGTTACCATCACCTTACTGAATCTATGCCATGAAGAATTAAGAGAGTCCAGCCCAGTGTAAGCAGGTGTGTACCTCACAGAGTGTTTGGTGAGTATATGTGTTAGACTCTCACGCTTTCATGTAGTGCACCATTTTTTGGAATTGAAGTGAAAAATTTCAGTTGGAGGATGAGCCCTAACATTACATCAGTGATTACTGACATCACTGACGCAGATTTTCTTTGATGTCACCAACAGGCCAAAATGTTTACTTTTTGTGAAAGATCTCTGTGAGAGGCCTCCGGTGTAAGCTCCACTGTGAGGTTCACGTTGGTGATCTTTCATTTTCATCAGCTATTAGACCTACAGAGACCATCTTTTAAAAATATTATGTTCCACACCCGATTAAGACATAGTTATAGTTCCAGATAACAATGTTGGAAACCACAGTGTATTTACACCACAACGTACATTCAGAAACCAAAATACAAACCTACAGAAGTAGCAATAAAAATGCCTAATTACCATTTATTTAAGTCATAGAAGCATAGCTTCTTTTGTAATATTAGTTCAAATGTATGAATATTGCATTATTATTACATTGTAATAACATGTTTGTGTTCTAGTGTAGCTAATTATGATTGATTCTTTTGCATAAACAGATGGATATCATCATATTTCAATAATAACTCATGCTTCACTTACGTAAAAAAACAGTCAGCATGATGGGCCAATTCACATGCAGCAAGTCTGTATTTAGGTACAAAGTGTACCTTCATATTTCTAGTGCTGAATCATGATACAGTAGGTTTTTTTTTTAATTTCTGCTAGCTTGCACTAGAGGCATTTCCAGACATATTCTTCTGCAAATGTCAGGAGATGTCTCCCTGAGATTACAGCACAAAACCAGTCGTGCACACGGAGTAGCAGCCATAACAACAACACAATGTTATCTTCACCCTCCAGAAACTTCCAAACTTCAAGTCTGAGCTGAACGTATTTGCTGTTGGACACTTTTTCTGGGAATGAGAAAAGCACGGTCTGCTTTCTTTTTCTTAGATGACTCGGGAAGTTTGCTGCCTCTCCATGTTTGAATATACATGCAGCTGATCCTTCGTGGTCAGACATCATCTCCTCTGCCTCCCCAAATCTAACAACATCTTCTCCTGCAAGGAAACTGAAAAGACACCATCTCTTGGTATCTCTCATAAAAAAAGTGTTTTTCTCCCTGCTTCCAAAGGACTTCCAAAGAGATGAGCTAAAGAGGGAGGCGAAAAACAAGGCAGGCTCTTTAATAAGTGCTGGAGCTGTTTGGTGTGGTTCAAGAAGACAGATTACTCCCATGGGGCCACGGCCAAGCACACAACACTCTGCTCCACCTTAGTGGGCTGGAGCCAGAGGATGACACAGTTAGAGCTTTTTAATTGCCTGCTTCTGCCAGATGGACAATTTAAACTATAGCAATAAAAAAAAAAGTTTTTGCGAACAGTTTACAAATTCTTAAAATACTGTTGGCAAATAAATAAATCACATCTCATAACTTCTTACTTTTATTAGGTTTCTGGAGGTTTTCATCATCTCACATGATCTTCACCTGGGTTTTTTTAGCCATACTCGTAAATGGCTCTTAGGATTTTTGTTCAGTTATTCACCGCTTTGATCCAATCAGAAATATCTCGACAAATATTTGATGGTTTGCCATAAACTTTTGCACAAACCATCTGCAGACGATGACTCCAGAGACTTTTCATCCAGCCAATATCAGGTCGAATGTTTTAATGATTCTGGAAAATTGGGAAAAATCTTGATGAATGGGCAAAAACTGTGATATGGACATATTTGGTTTCCAGATAATAAATCTGAAATACCTTTTTCTCCAGCACTACTAAGAATTTCTAGTAAAATATCTCACCAGCTTAGCTGCTATTAAATTGCAGCTGTTTTCAATTTAAACATGATTTTACTTGGACACATGTATTAACGCTTGTGACTGGTAGAAAGAACACACAGATATTTATGGTAAGTTGATGGTTTCCCAGATTTACACTGCTTCTACAACCTGACATTTAACTGTACCAGCCTGTATTTGAGTTAAATTTGGGTATTTTTTTTAATCCATATTTTTTTTTATCCATATTCGCATCTTGTGAGTTTTTTGTTTGTTTTGCTTCATAATAAAAGTCTCATGTTTATGGTTGTGCCACCATGACATTTGAGGACATACAGTGTTGGTCAACATTAAATTATCTCAGTATCTTTAGGGTTAGAGTTAATTCCTACTATAGTGTCAGGTATGTATTGCGTTCTGTAGCACTTCTCACATGCTGGTATGTTAAATTGCACAATCAGTTAGCACTGAGGTTGTGACTGTGTCATCTATTTTGAAATGTCCAGTTATTTTCAAACACTGCTGAGTTTGCACCAATGTGAGGTTTTAGGTCTTTTTATGCCTGGAAGTTATACTTCTACCACCTCTACTGTTACACAGTGAAATTCTTTTAGCATCATGTTGCTTCTTTTATGTCTTTTGGTATTAGGCTGACATTCAGCACAAAGTGTTGCGCAGCCTTTGCAAAACCTCACAGAGCTGCTAGCAGACTGTGCATAAACTGAGTTACTTTAAGTGCTTGGATAAAAAAGCATCATTTTCCTTTTCATGACAAACAAGAAAAACTCCAGAACAGCCAGTGATTGGAGCTTTGGGTGATATCACGCCCCTCTCTCTGTCTTCCACATGTGGAGATCTCCACAATACGCTGAAGGTGTGAATAAATATTTCTACTTGTTCGTTATTGCACGAAGCTGTGAAATTTGGCCAGTGGTCTGCACATCTGGAGGAGCGTCTCTTTGAGGCGATAAGGACCCGCCCGTGAACCCAGATCTGATTTTCCAGAGTCTTCCTAGAGCAATCCCAACTGTATTTCCATTTTCCTCACCATCTTTTAAATGATTCAGAGTAAATGTGAAACATTTGGACGTTTTAAATGCAATGCAATCTGTCAGGCAGCTGTGGTACGTCAGCTTGGTGTCTGTTCTTGTGCACCCTGCCCCTCCAGGCAGAATGCCCTTAACCTGCAAAGGTCCTTCCCTTCTCAGCAAATCTGTTCAGCCAAGAAATAAACAGAGCTTCACTCTTAAATCATCCTGTTTAGTTCAGCTCAGGCTGCTTTGTACCTGCAGTGTTCTCTCTCAAACATATACAGGATGTGATAGATGGTACCTGCCACTGTTAGAACAAGGCATTACATCTCTGGGCTATACTTTATGGACTTTAAGCAATAATGTGACACAATAGGCAAATAAATAAATTAGACCTTTGACTCTAATGCGTCAGTGAAAAGAAGCAGAAGTTTGAACCTGGCTTCATCCAACATTCTGACAAAGCAGACATCAGTGATTTCTGCTAGTAAAATTTCAGCCCTGTTTATCTTCCTCTTAAGCTTTTAATTAATCAAAGTCAGAGAGAAAATGATCATAGTTTAAACCATCAGTTACCACCTGCCTTCTAGCCTCTTTCACCAAAACACATAAGAGAGAACAAATGAATTGCAAAGATGGAAGCAAGTAGTTATTCATGTTTTATTTTTTATGTTTTATGACTTTATTCATCCCTTATATATGCACCAGACACCAGGCTTTATTCACTTTTCTTTGTAGAACATTTTTAATTCCTCTTTTGAGATGATTTGAGTTTTGTGAGATGTGCATTATCGTGCTGGAAGCAGCTTTCAGAAGACGCGAACACTGTGGTCACAAAGGGATGGACATTGTCAACAACAATACTCAGGTAGGCTGTGCCGCTTTAATGATGCCCATTGGTATTAAGGAGCCCAAAGTGCACCAAGAAAATGGCCAGAAGCCTGAACTGCTTTCATGTTGTTTCTTCCAAATTCTGACCTAACTATCCAAATGTTGCAGGGGTAACCGAGACTCTTCAGATCAGCCAAAGTTTTTCCAATGCTCTGTTGAAAAATTTTGCTGAGCCTGTGTAAATTGTAGCCTCAGTTTCCTGTTCTTAGCTGACATTAGCAGCCAGTCTGGTCTTCTGCTGCTACAACGCATCTGCTTCAAGGTTCAGTGTGCTATGAGTTCAGAGATACTGTTTCGCTTTGCTTGGTTGCAACAAGTGGTTATTTGAGTTACCCTTGGCTTTATATCAGCTTGAGGCACTCTGGCCATTCATCTCTGTGTGCTTTTAGGGTCATTGCCCTGTTGGAAGATGACCCTTCACCCCAGTCCAAAGTCCACAGTGCTCTGGAGCAGGTTATCATCAAGGATGTCTCTGTACATTGCTGCATTCATCTTTCCCTCGACCCTTACTAGTCTCCCAGTTCTTGCTGCTGAAAAACATTCCCAACAGCATAACGCTGCCACCACCGTGCTTCACTGTAGGGGAGGAATTAGTCAGGTGATGAGCGGTGCCTGGTTTACTCCAGACATGATGCTTCACATTCAGGCGAAAGACTTCAATCTTTATTTCATCAAACCAGAGAGTTTTGTTTCTCATGGTCTGAGAGTCCTTCAGGTGCCTTTTGGTAACCTCCAGCTGGGATGTGATGTGCCTTTTACTGCTTCTGTCTGGCCACTCTACCAGGCAGCCATGATTGGTGGAGTGCTGCAGAAATATTGGTGACTGGAGCTCTGTCAGTGTGACCATTGGTTCCTCGGTCACCTCCATGACTGACACACTTTAACCTTAATCACTCATACTGGAAGAGTCCTGGTGGTTCCAAATTTCTTCTATTTACAGACTGATGGAGGCCACTATGCACTGAGACTCTGGGACTGTCAGTGCTACAGAAACATTTCTATACACTTCCGCAGATCTGCACCTTGATACAATCCTGTCTCAGAGGTCTACAGAAAATCCTCTGAACTTCATGGCTTGGTTTGTGCTCTCACATGCACTTTATGTAGACTGGTGTGTGCCTTTTCAAATCATGTCCAATTAACTCAATTTACTATGGACTCCAGGCAAGTTGAAGAAACATCTGACAGATATCAGTGGAAACAGGATGCACCTGAGCTCAATTTTGAGTGTTGTGGCAAAGGCTATGAATTCTTAGGTAAATGTTATACGTTTGTCTCTTGGTTTTAATAAATTTGCATTATTTCAATCTAACATTTTTCACTTTGTCATTATAGAGTATTTTGTGTAGAATTTTGAAGTAAACAATGCATTGAGATGCTGCCGTTTGATTGGCTGATTCGATCTTTTCATTAAGGACTGTGAGTGCTGAATGAAATCAAATAGATTTGCTTGTGCTCCTGGTACTATGCAGAGCATTGGACAAAATAAGAAGGAAAGTAAGGCCATAGTAGCAAATGATGTGAACGTTTAAAGGTTTAAAAATATAACATAAAAATGCTTCAAGTGTTATGCCAGACTCAGTGTAAACACTGAATTGTTTGAATTTGTTCTCTTTTTAAATATACTTATCCAGTAAATGAAGCTTCTGGTCTGTATTTAGTGAAGTGGTATAACAGCAGACCAGACCAAAAGGCAAACATGGTAAATATTATGTTTAACCATCTGTGTTAGAACTACGTCACATTTAGAGACTAATTTTTGGCTTAAACTTTTTGTTACTGTCCCGATTTGTTTTCGTTCTACTTTGACGGGGAATGCTTTGTCCTCTGGGCTTTTTTTAAACTGCCAATTACCTGGAAACGGAAACACTGACTAAGACTTCATTTGTGTTCAGACATGTGCAAAATAGATCAGGTTATACTCATAAGATTAATGGCCAAACTTAAAATTCACAAAGGGAGCCTGCACACCTACTCCTTCTTCTAATAATGTGAAGTCATTTCTCCCCATGATTACCTTCTTTGTCAGCGTTATGCAATGAAGCCATATGCTTCCAATCCACAGGAGAGAGCGAATAAGTGCAGGAATTTACCAGAAACTGTTATCTTTCAAGGCAGATAAACACATCAGGGAATAGCTCACCCCCACCAGAGTGTTTGTTTAAAGGTGCCTCTCGAGATACTGGATGGACAAATGATTGTTAGGGAGGGATTCGATAGTGAACAAGTACACAAAAGCCATCCGGAGCTGTCATAAGAACATGCAATTAAAGCAGCAACGATGATTCATTTCTAGATGGTTTTATCATGAAGCAAGATCCTTGGAAAGCAATGAGGACCTTAGATGGCTCAGAGTTGTGTCTCCAGAGCGCTGATTTGCTGCATTTCTGCACTTTGTTTGTGTACGCTGGTCCTTAGGAGGACGGGGGGTGGGGTGGGCACCTGATTGGTGGATCCTGCAGTCTCTGCTTCCGTCTCTGTGGTACAGCAATGACAGTAACCGTAGTGTGATGTCGTCGCCTGGGACTATATTTCCACTCTCCGTCTGTAATGTTCCTCAGTGGTCTCGGAGTGATGATGTCAGCGTCCACAGAGTTTCCACCACAGCACAGAGCCTGCAGAGGGGAAGCGAGTGGGTGTGTGTGGGTTTTGTATGTGCAGTCGGACCAGCTGCGTTTGCACAGAGAAGAGGGTCTGCCGAACTGTACCACAAAACAGAGGTGCTGTTTTTCATTGGTCTAGCCTTCAGGGACTCACCGTCTGGGCTGGTGTTATTTAAGTCAACAATGAACTCCTGACATATTCCCGCATATTCCTGCACACACACACGCACACAAGTTTCTCTTTTAAGATATCACTGGAAGTACAGCCAAATAAAGAAAAGTCATTCTGAGTTAGATGCATGAAATATTGTATTTTTTTATTATATAGCCGGAATTCCTGACAGCTTATGATAGTTTCGGGGAAGTCTGGAGATACTGGTGGGAAGTTTTCTGTTACACAGATCAAGTGGATCTAAAATGTCAGTGCAGAGGATTTATTAAGCCTAATATTTTTGCCAGATAATGATGCTGTGGCATGTGATATGCTGGGTAATACATTTGTAAGTACGCTTTCTGAACATTTTGATAGAGTCGTTTGGATGAAGAGGATTAAAAAAACAGTAGTTAGAAAATATGAACCCCTCTTGTCTCTTTCAGAAACAACCTCTTGAGTTTTCCCAGAAGTCCAGCTGAGATTCAAAATGTAAACTCCACGTAACCTACATCACTCTCTCCCAGTTGCATTCAGGGTCAATTTTAATCATGCTCCTGTTGAGAAAACCAGTTCTCCCACCACTGCTTTAGTTTATGAACAGAAGAGAATGGGAAAGCTAATGATGAGACCGTGAATGCCACTCACTAAACCACACCCTGCTTTATCTTCTAGTTTTTTGTTTGTCCACTAAAATAGCTTTGAAAAATGGTATTCTAGCCTGAAACTAGCTATTAAAACTATAAACTCCTTTCTGAGATGACCAGGGCTGTAGACTGCTAGACAATCACACATGGTTACTGCTGCTCTGGCTTCATTTTTCAGACCCAAAGGTTATGTCCATCTTTTACAGTCATGGCAAAAAGAAAGAACAATCTCTGCCAGTTTTAAGGTTGTATGTGTGAGGACACAATAAAGCAACAACACATGACATATTACACCATGTACACCATATTATTTATTTAACAAAAACTAAACCAAAACACAGAAGCAGTGTGTGAAAAACTGAGTACATCCTACAGTTGAGTAGCTTGTTGAGCCACCTTAAGCACCAGTTACTTCAAGCCATTCTTTTCTTTTTTTGGAACCTACTTTTATTCATCCATCAAACATCAACATCTTAATGTTTGGGATCGTTGCCATGTTGCATGACTCAGTTTCAGCCAAGCTTTAGCTGTCAGACAGACGTCCTCACATTTGACTCAAGTATATTTTGGTATACAGAGGAATTCATGATCAACAGAATGACTGACAGGTGTCCAGGTCCCATGGCTGCAAAACAAACTGCGCTTGGTATAAGCTGACATGCCATTTGTTGTAGGTGGTGGTTTTTTGCTGCTGTGGATTATAGATAAACATCTCCCCCTTTGGTCTCTTATGACATTGTTTCAGATGTCTTTTGTTTTCTTTTTTTTCAGATTCAGCTTTGCAAACCTAAAAGGAACGTTGTGCTGTAATGTTCCCTTTTCTCCAGGCAACCTTAACAAGCTATAATTGTCAGTTTTCTCTAACTGTACGGTCATGAATTTTAACATTGACCTTGGAATGAATTTGCTGGGATTCGCTTGATTTATTCATTGTGCTTTTAATAACTGCTTTTAAGATCATTGCAACACCTGACTGCTGAATTAATTGTGTTTGACTATAATATATATAGATATAGCTGGCTGTTATGTTCTTAGTTTCTATGGAAGCAGTAAAGATGTAGTTTTCCACACACATTTTCTGCATTTTAACTGAATTTTTGTTAGATAATTAAGAGCATTTTGTGAAATGCCTGCTCAGAAAAAGATGGTTCTTGTTATGTCCTGCAATGTAAAGTCTTATACTGTAACTGAACGTTGTACTTTCTCATTTTCTCGAGAGTTTGTGGTATTGTCCAACAGAGACACTACAATGCCTACATTAGAACACTTTTTGATAATACAACTTTCTGTCGTTCCTAACCTCTGTCATCAGTTTCACAGTGGCCTCCAGTAAAGACTTCAAATGCCAGGTCCTGTGTTTAACTTGTAAGGGGAGTGTACAGTCATGAATGCAGAATGCAATGATTAGCCTATGTATAAAACAGGAAAGAAATTAATAGACTCAACAAGAAAAATAAGAAAGCTTAAATAGGAACTCAAGCTTCTCTTCAAACTCAGTAAAAATATTGTATTTTTTCCATTTTTTTTATAACTGCACATTCAGACTTTCTTTTTCTTGTGAAATTTATTAATAAATACATAAAAGGAAACCCTAACTTCCACTTTTCATATAAGCTTATTTGCACAAAGGCATTAGGTAATGTGTCTTCTCAGAATGACCTTGTCATTCTCCACACTTCCTCTCTGGCAGTGAGGCACTCATCACTGACCGAAGCATCTCCACAACAAACTCCAACTTTCACAATACCTCACTATTTCTCTGTCACATTTGCGACTTGAGCAGCGTTTAGGTCAAATGTAGTTCAGCCTGAAATACTGTGTCGATATAAACACAAGGATAAAAGTTCATTTTACATGTAGGAACATGTGCTGATCACTCATATATGACTTATTACCTGGATCCATGCTTCACACCTCTTGTGGTGTCACTGTTTCCAGTCTAATGTGTGAGAAAGTCAAGATGTTCCAACTTTTCACCTTAAATAAATAACATGGCTCATGGTCAGATGATGTTAACATCTGCTGCTTGTCTTCAGGGGGTAAAAGAGCTGTAATTATAGGAGGTAAGAAAGGGAGAGAGAGACATCAAACCGGTGCAAACAAACGAATGCACTCGCATACACGGTGAGATGATGTCACGCTTTTTCCGAGCTCCTATCATCATCTGTTTAATAGCCTTCAAAGCTGTGCAGTGGGACAGACTGTGAGTTTGTATTGTGTCTGAAAAATAATTGCAAAGTAAGGGAGGGTGGATGTGAGGCAGGGTTCAGATGTTGTTACGAAGGCCTCTATTCGTTTGTTCGTTTGCTTCATTGTGTCGTTGCTTGTTATAGTTTCATTATGAAAGAATTTCCTTTCCAAGAGAGTGAGGCTTTTTAAAGGGCTTGTAACTCCACTCTGCTGTGGTGAAGTGTAGTGCTGTGCCAAACAGGGAAAGCTTTAGGAAACTCTTTTCATTTCATTCTTAATGTTTTCTCCGTGCAAAGAATTATTCTGCTGGGAAATAATGTAATCAGGACCGTCAATGTGCCCGTCCACAGACTGTGAGTCATTCTCCCGCAGCTTGGCTATGATTTTGTCATGCTGCATTACCATACACGTGAGTCATAGCAAACCTGCTGTAGCTTATTGTTACCCAAATGAAAGTTTATTATTACAGTAAATTTGGTTTTTTTGCCTATTTAGGACATCAAAAAATGTGCTCCGGTAAACCAAATAGTAGTCACATTCAAGTACAAAACATTCTGTGAGCTCAGTGGTTAAAGTGTTTGGGTCTCTGTGCCACAGACAGTAAAACATTCTGGCATTTCCTTCAGAAAACAGCACTACGCAAATGGTCAGAGGAGCAGTGCAGTCAGTGGAGCCAAATGGAGAGGAGTACTCAGACTGAGACCAAAAAAGGTAAGTGAAGAAGGGAAGAGGAGAGTGGGGGATGGTGAAATTGGCAAAAAAACAACAACAAAAAAACAAACAAACAAGGAGGGATAAAACACGAAAAGGTGGAATGATATCTCGCCCACATTAAATTATTCCCTGATGATGCTGCTGCTACTGCGTCATCACTTTCCGTTTGCTTTAGCGCTATTTGAACCATTGAGGGTCTGAAGGACCATCTAGGTCGAACACTTTTCCCGGCATGTGTCTGCGTGGGTTCCTCCTTCCTTCCTCACACAGTCCAAAGACATGCATGTTAGGTTAACTGGTGACTCCAAATTTTGAATGTGAGCATGAATGGTTTTCTGTCTCTCTGTGTTAGCTCTGTGGCAGACCGGCAGCCTGTCCAGGGTGTATCCCGCCCTTCACCTTACAACAGCAGGGATAGGCTTCAGCTCCCCCACAACCCATAATAGGATAAGATGAAGAAAACTGATAGATGGATTTAAATGCCAGAAAGGGGCAACTCATGTGGCTGAAAAAAAGAAGCTTGTGAGATTGTTTACATCACTTTGACTATCATTTTCTTTCCCCCCTTGTTTCAGCCAATCAGCCTCCACTCTGTATACTTTAAATCTCTCTGCTCTTCTGTCATTTTCCCTTTCAGGCTCTCATTTGTTGAACCCACCTCCACTCCGCTTCACCCTGGTCACTCAGAGCGCCATCCAGGTCTCTTTCTTCATCTTCACCGCCACTAGTGCCTATACTTTGAGGGTGTTGTCCTAATTCCTGTCACCGCTGGGATTCTGTTCTGATGTGATGGATCATCAGTTTAATTTTTTAAACTGATGAATTTTTTATGTCAATAAATCATGCCCAGCTCTTCCGAAGCGAATCCAGTAAATCCAGTTTTCTTTGATTTAATACTTCCAAATATAAACTCAGAATCAACTTCCAGGTCACTACATCACTACAGTTATCATTACTGTTTCCCCAGGAATGTAGTTGCCACACAAATGTATGAAATGGTGGTCTTAAGCCCACTCAGCAAATACTGTTAATATTGTTTTTAGTACCAACAGCTTCAAACAAACTTACCCTCTTCTTAAAATATGGACCGATAATTTCTTAAAGGTATTTACAAAAGCACATTTCCAAAAATTACATGCATAATTGTAAGTAATAGTAAGTTGAAATTGCAAGACAAATAATTTGAAACTGCAAAGAAATCCCTGACTCAAACTTTTAAGTTGTAAAGTCAAAATTTTGAGAGATTGACCTGTTTTTTTTTTCTTTTCAGTGGCAAAAACAAGCTTATAATCAACTTACATGCAGCATGACTGCTCTACAAAGCAAACGTGAAACGTACAGCAGACCAAGATGCACTTGATGAAATCTTAAGTATCTACCAACTTTCATAATGTTGCATTTTTGTGATGAAAGCTTATAACATCAGGTGAATCGCTGGCAGGACATTTAATCCTAACAAATCAACAATATCATAATAAATAAATCAATCAATAAATAACACATTTCCTTCCACCTCCAACATCCTATGAAGCTATTATGGAAAGAAATTATGTGTTCATCACCTGACTACCTTGATAGTGACACAGCTAAGTCCTCTTATAACCTTATTGTTGCATTCATGATAAATCACACATTAAGAACATGAGATTTCAGAGTGTTCTTTGAACTATTTGACGTAACGAAATTACAAGAATAAAAGCCTGGGAGATTGCTTTACGTCATATTCCTTTTGAATGTGTAACTTAGACAAAACATGGGACAAATTACTTTCTGCTCTATAAATGGGACTTGAACCACTTCAGGGAAATGTGAACAATCTTGCCGTCTGCTTTAGTAGTTCTTTGTGGAAAGTTTTCCCCTCAAATGTTTCCAGTTTCTACTCTAATTACTGAAAGCAATTCAGACTAAAAAAAAGGTAGCAGGGGTAATTTGTAGTTGGTGTTAACACTGTTCCTTGGGTTGATAAATAATTAAATATTAAATACATAATTCCTTTAAGAATTCAATTAAAAAGCAGAGGGGTGGAGGCTGGGATGGTGGATAAGCCTCTATCTTAGAAGGCACCTTCTAATTTCCCTTAATCACAAACTTTCTCTGTGCATAATGCACTAACATTAACCAAACTCACCTAAACCATAGCTCACAGCCATAATTCTTCTAGTTTAACACTACTCTAGATGCCATATCCAAATACTGTAGAAGAAAGACATTCAAAAGTGGTGGAAATAAATGGAATAGAAATGCCAAACTGACCAAATCCGAGAGTTTGGTTACTCCTTTAATATTGACTTTCTGGTTTAGAAATAGGATTGTGATACTCTTAGCATGAGAGGTCACAGTTTACAGTCCTAACATCCTCATGACCCTACCAAAGCTGAAGAAATGCCATTATATCCCCACTGTTAGCCACTGGTAAAATCACTGTGTGGGTGCGAACTGTGATCCAAGCTTCACTCACCAACTACAGCAGACTGCTCATCCACACCCTTTCTGCTCTCACCTCCCTTTAACATCTCTGAATCAAGCAGCCCAGTCCTGCTGTGCCCACGCTGGCACTGCAGATATGGAAGCCAGTGAATTATTTCAAGTAGTGGTGTCAAAACAGAATGCAAACACAGTGTGTCTGCACAATGTGAGACATGGCTATAGCTCAGGAGGTAGAGCAGGTCAGCTGCTGATCAGAAGGGTTGGTGGTTCGATCCCCGGCTGCCCCAGACTGTGTGCCAAATATCAGGCTTCTCCCAGAGGTTGTATAACATCCTCTGGGAGAGTAGAAAAAATCAGACCATTTACACTGAAGTAAGATTACTTCAAACTAGTTCAGCTTTTGATCCTTGGGTGCCCACATCTAAAATACTTTTCTGGCAGAGGACAAACAACTGAGTGGACTATGTTTGCTGAAGTGTCTGTAGTGTGTATATTTCTGGAAGTGTCTGACTGTGTGTCAGTTTTTGAAAGAACTGTCGAGGTGTGTACTTGTAATTTTGGGCTTTTCATTATTTCTTTGAACTTTTCTTTTCCCAGACTGGAATGATTGTACAGCATACATCTTTAATGACTTAAAAAAACAAAAAATTGGGTGCAGAAATGTGAATTTATTTAGAATTTTCTCTAATCTAGGGTAAGGAGTAGACATAGAGGCTCAAATATATATGCACTCTAGCTTCAGTCTTTTAACAAGTGCTGCTGAAGGTTCTACAGTATCTTTTAACTTGACAAGGCCAAGGATACTTGGTAGTTTTTATTTGCCAAAAGTACAAGTTATTCTGATGTGTCACCACTTGGCCAAGGTCTGGAAAAAGACACAAACTTTGATTGACACATTTGAAATTGACTGAAATTTGCAGCTGCCCACAATGACAAGGTGTCTGTTGGGAGGAGTAAAGGCAAGGCTTTCAATCTTAAAATCACCATACATGGTCAAAGATGGCGGTGGAAGCCTCATGCTCTGGGACTGTTTTGCTGCCAGTAGTTCTGGTCCTTGCACAAACTGGATGGTATAATGAAGAAGGCATACCTCGAAAATGTTTTCAACTTCATGCCAAATCAACATGAGACAGTTAAAACTTGGACACAGTTGGGTTTTCTAACAGGACAATGATCCCAAGCACACATAAAAACTTGTGCTTTTTGAAATGGAAAAGGCAGGCAAACATTAGGCCTTTGGAATTATGTTATTGACCTCAGTCCTATTGAAAATTTGTAGACTATGTTGCAAAGCCAACTAACTAACTTGAACGAACTCTACCATTTCTGAATTTATAAATTTTGCCAGAAGCTTGTTGATGGCTACCAAAGTGTCTGATTGAGTTGCAACTTCCTATAGGACATTTAACCAAATATTATTATATTTGAGCCTGTATGTATAGTTTCTATCCTGTGTGGATCCCCCCTAAATTAACTTGTTCACTCGATTCTTATTTTTTAAGGTCATGAAAGTAAATGTACAATCACTCCACTTGGAAAAAAGAACAGTTCAAAGAATTTATCAAAAGCCCAAAATTACCATGGCATTCATGCCCATGGCGAGTGTATGTAAACTTTTAACCACACTTGTAAGCCAAGTCTTTGGAGCAGTGGGCAGTCATCCTGCAGTGCCTGGGGAACAGCTCCAGCACTAAGCGTATGCCTTGGTCAGGGGCACTTAACAGGCCAATTTACCTGTCATGGTTTTGATGGAAACCAGAACAGACACGGTGAGAGCATGCAAACTCCAAACAGACATACCTTCCACTGGTTGTACTTGTTTCTGTGAGCTGATTATGAGCCACAGCGCTGCATGTTATATCATGATGTATGTCGTACATTTTCCTACGTAGGCTGACTTCACCTGGGATAAAGCAGGTAGTCCTGCTTTGCCATACGGCTCCAGGTGAGCTGGCATGTCCCTGCTGTCTAGACAGGAGAGTGACTAATGTTGATGCTTAAGAAAAGGAACACAGTTAATGACACTTCCCCTAACAGGATTGGAAAGTGTGTTTGCATCATCATGGTACAGCTGAAAAAAATCTTGATATTGGGAATTTATTGCACACAAAGTTGAGGGAATAGTCATCTTTATGCATTAAAATGAACATAGGCAGAGAGAAGACAATGAGAAAACACACAGAGGAAAGAGATCTGATAAGATTGAAATACTTTCTTTTTAACTTATGAAGGTACTGCAAACCTTCCTTTGGCTTCCCTGTGGGGCTCACACTGGGAAAAGGCTTTACGTGGTGGATGTGGAAAGTTTCAGGATGCAGACAGGAAACCTGGATCACTCTAAGGTGCTGAATGTTATGTATGCACCACTGGCCTACTCCGATTTAGAGAATAAAAACCTATGACTAATAAAACACATTGTGAAACAGAAAATAGTGGAAATCTAAAGGTTTTAAAAGTAAAACAATCAGGACAAAGACTGAAATTTTCTCAGCATTTGAGCAAAATGAGCTTTTATTGCAGAATGGAATAACTATATTTACTCATTAGCAACAATGCCATCCTTGTGTTTGCCTGTGTGTATTTTTTTTCTGTCTCAGCAGCACATCTGAATCTTTCTTGGTCTGTTCAGACACTTTTCCAGGAGGTCAGTAAAAGTCCTGACCACTCAAAGCACTTCTTTGTCTGCTTCCTCCAGCATCTTCTGAGGACATCCTTCTCCATGAGAGATGACGAAGCAAGCAAGCTGCGGCGAGCGGTGCGCACACAAACGCACATCGCAGACACACACCAAACAGTGTGAGTAACTGGTCAGGCTTGAGTGACTCTCTACCTCGCTGCCTTTAGGGCTTCCTGCAAGTCTTTTGGAAATGTGCCCTGTCCATGTGAAGATCATCACCTTTTCAGTGGCGGCAGAATCACGAGTTCATTAATGTGATGAACAAATTAATCACTATTAGCTGGTGTGACAACAGGAAAAGGGACAGACACTTTCGCATGGGTCACAAATTCTGTGCATGTCTGTGAAGCTCATTCTTGCAACCCTAACAAAGTGGCTATTTTTTCACTCCAGTGGGTAAACAAGATGCAGACTTGTGTCCTCTGCTTTTCCCATCAGCCTTATTAAAATAACAGGCACAGTCTGGGCAAATTAACCCCAAAGGAAGTCAGCTTCTCCTTTCTACGTGGAGTGATTCACATTGGCCTGGCTGTGGATGGCGTGCGTGAGGACACAGGTTAAAGAAGCACACAGCGTACTCTTACACCAAGACCACAGCTCCTCTTGATCAGGCCCAGTTTGTCTCTTACTCTCTCACACAAAGACACCAACTCACTGCCAAAATGGAAACAGACATTTGCTGCCCTGTTAACGGTGTGCTTATTTACATCTGATGTCATAGTGTAAAAAACACAGACAAGGTTTCCACGCTCGAGAGAGAGAGGTATCAGGAAAGACTGCTGCCCCGTAAATGGCGGTACAGATAGGATTAAGTTGGAATTGTTGTATAAATGGTGTCTGGCCTGAGGAAACACAGCTGTCTGGAGAAGGGGAGGTGATAGTTAATTTTTTAGTGAGAGTAGCAGAACGCTGCTCTTAGATTGAAACAGACCCTAAAAAAGTTCTGAGAGGTGATGCTTTCTTATATTGCAACAGTGAACAAAGTTCACTTTGAGGTTAACATTTACATTCATCACCAAATACAAACTGCTTACATTTAAATGGCATCTGTTATGCAGGTTCCCGTATTTTAAAATTCATTCATCCATCGAGTTTTTCCTGACTGTCAAAGCCCAGATTGGGTTGACAGATTGGGCCTACTGCTTCTCTCTCTTTTAACACCTTTGAGCACAATAGTCTGATTCTTTTTTGCCCCCTTTAAGCAGAGTGTTATTAGCATTATAGGTTGTTATTGGTTGATATTTGTCATTTATGCTAGCGTGCTTGCTAACTTAGTGACAAAAATGAATGAATGATAAATGATAAATGCACCTTGCTAAGTTAGCAAATACTTTAGCATTAATGTTAGCATACTTGCTAACTTAGCAAGGTGCATCTGTAGACTGCATAGGTGTGTCACACAGACATAGACCATAATTATCGGCAAATAAGTAGAATGTTTCCCCTGCAAACCTGAAGCGGTGACTTTTAAGATGTACCATTAATGGTACCGCCAGCCACTACCAACAAAGCTAAGTGGCCAAGTTCTTTGCTTTCCACCAGCTTAGGTGAAGCACAGTAAACAGCTATCAGCTATAGCTACCTATACATGTTTTTTTAATTGAATTTTTTTTTTGGTGTAAAGCTGAAAATCTTCACATAAGAGTCTATGGGGGTGACTCACTTTAGGAGTGAGTCTAGAAACTAGAAACTAGATTGTGGCATGTCTTGATGCAAGCCTTAACAGCCAGGTAAAGAAATCCCCCAAAAAGCAACTTTTTTGGATAGATTCTGGCATGTTGGCATTTTTCAGCCTTGAAGTTGAAAAAGTAAGAATGAGAAAGCATTAGAAAAAAAAGCCATTGTAGCATCCAGAAGGCTGACAAAATTGCATTTAAGTTGTCATTTGCTTATAAACTCAGTTGCTTTTTGTGATGTGTCCAACATTTTGCCTGGTCTCTTTGCTCCTCTGGACTCCTGACCATGAAGTTAGCTCATTTCACGGGCGTGTGACTTTCTTGTGTGACTCAACATATAATTCAGGCGATGAAGCACAGTTATTAGTACCCCTCACATGTCAAATCCAACCCTCACTGTCACTCTTTAAATGACCCAACCCAATCTGGTTTCCACAGTAACTTTGCTTTGTAGCGGTGTGTTGTGGAATCTTTGGTAAGTGCTTTGTCACAGTTTGCATTCACAACCGCCATCCCTCCTCACCGACCTCTAACATTTGTTCCCAGCAGAGCAGCAGCTCTTCGCATCCTGTGCAGAAAATTCTGACTGATTCAGACGTGAGCAATGACGAGGAACGTTGAGAATGCTGACAACCTTAAATTATGTTGCTCAACTGTCTTCATCCACTGACTGTCTGCAGCATGAACTTCTGCATAACAACTTTGTTTTCTATGTTTCTTATATTCCTCTAGAAGAGCGGCGCCTTCTTCATGTTCAGATTTTCATTGCATTTCTCTTCCAAGCAGAGAGCTGAAGGCAAACAGTGGAAGAACAGCCATAGGTGGGTGTGACAGTCAGTCAGTCATGGTTGCTGCTCATCTCCTCCTTCACTCTTCCAGTCTATAAGCCAGACATATTACCCTCCAGCTTTCTCTTTTCAAACACTTTCCATTTTCGTTTCCATCTTTCTCTATCATTTGACACACACCCCTATGTATTTCATCTCTCCAGTTTTTCCATCCAGCTGTGGCCGTTTGGCTCTCTTTCTCCAAACTGGCTGTACACAGTTTGGTGAAGCCAGGGTGGAGAACCATGCATTACAAACAAGTACTAGAAGGCTGTACATATGTTACCGATTGGCACACCTTAAAACAAATTTGCCTTCCAGATTTGGAGGAGGAAACTCCACACAAAACACTTAATTTCACATTTTATAGCTTTTAGTTTGAGTAGTTCACCAGAAAATAATTAGATGAGGAAATTAATAATGAAATTAACACCAGCTTTGTCTACTTAACCTAAGGCTACAGAGCAACTTAACTGATAAGCTTAGCAACAAATAGTTCACAAGCTGTTGTTTCTACCCTTTGGATTTTGTACATATTTGTCAGAAACCTTCAGGACAGATTTGACCAACTCTGCACTGTGGACCTTTAACAATCACTGCCCCCATCAACTAATGCAGTAACTCAGTGCATTTAGACATGTGGACATGGTCACGACAACCTGGTGAAGTTCAAACTGAGCATCAGAATAGGGGAAAAAGGTGGTTCAAGTGACTTTGAAATAGATTTTTGCACCAGATGGGCTGCTCTGAGTATTTCAGAAACTGGTGATTTGTTGGGACTGTTGTGCAACTATCTCTAGTGTTTAGAGAGAATGGTCTGAAAAAGAGAAAATATCCACCAAGTGGCATTTCTATGGGTGAAAATGGCTTGTTGATGCCAGAGATCAGGGGAGAATGGCCAGACTGCTTAAAGCTAAAATGAAGGCAACAGTAACTCAAAAATAGTGACTCCTTTAAACTAATGCAGAAGAGCATCTTAGAATGCG
The DNA here is from genome assembly GCF_036321145.2 of Pelmatolapia mariae. Lineage (NCBI taxonomy): Eukaryota > Metazoa > Chordata > Actinopteri > Cichliformes > Cichlidae > Pelmatolapia > Pelmatolapia mariae. The sequence goes on along the minus strand of NC_086227.1, from coordinate 14,989,353 downwards.
TGGCGCATTGAACCTTGAAGCAAATGGGCTTTAGCAGCAGAAGACCACACCAGGTGATACTTATGTCAGCTAAGAACAGGAAAGCGAGTCCACAATAGCATAAATGACATGAAATACAGATTTATCCTGCTCTGTATCAACAGTTCAGGCTGGTGGTTTAATGGTGTGGGAGATATCTTCTTGGTGCACTTTTGGCCCGTTAGTACCAACTGAGCATTGTTTAAACACCACAGCCTACCTGAGTATTGTTGCTGACCATGTCTATCCCTTTTCAACTACAATGTAACCATCTTCTAACACCAACGAACACTAACAAATGGTGTTGAACATATTTTAACGAATGCTGACTTAACTTGAGTAAAGCTAAAAAGTATTTCAGTAATTCCAATATTGATCAACTTTCAGTAAATGTGGCTATAAGGATGAAACATATCACTCCAACAATGACTTGGGGGCAGATTTCTGGGCCTGTCTCACAGAGTGAACAGTTTTCTACCATGAAAGAGAAACAAATTCCCTGGTCTTCTCACAAACTCTTGGGAATAAAAATACAAGTGAAAAAACTGCAAACACTGTTTAGGAAAGCTCAACATTTTATATTTTACAATATTGTGCAGTGCATACATCAAGGTATACATACTTGTTTAGGTGATCTAAATCTGTGGGCTTTTTTGACAAATACAGGTTTGTTAGGGTATAATGCAATGAAGATATTCCACATCCCTCTGTCTTGCTTTCAACTGTATTCCTTTGTGTAAGAAAGTGTTGTTTTGATGTCAGTGGAAAAAGATGACAGACACTAAATTAAATCAATCATACTTTAGAAAACAGTCGTAGCAGTTCCAGCTTTCAGAGATTATGAGGTATCCAACTGAGCTTTCAAATACAAATCATTCTGGGAACAAAGAAATCGCTGTGAAAACAACCAGCGTGAGGGATAAATCTTTGCTGCAAAATAGATCTTATGTATGGAAAACAGAGACAGTGAGCAAAGAAGAGATGATATAAGCCAGGCAGCCTTCCATGGGCTTTGACAGAGACAGCTCATAAATCTGACAGAGACATAACAACCCAAGAAATTAAGTCATACCCAAAATGCACCACTCTGTGGAGTAAATGTTTCTCCCTTTCAAATATTTATGCGTTCTTTTACACCAGGATAACCCTCCTGAAGATGCATGAGTGCACATTCAGGAAACCTGTTACACAGCAGTGAATATGGAAGTTAATGTTAAGTAACACTTTAAGGCTCGTCGCTTGAAACTTTCTGGTGTTTCGAGTCTCCACGCTTTGGCGCTGTTGCACAAGTGGAAAGAATTCAGAGGCTTTTTCCAAACAGGGGAGATTGGTGACTCAGTTGCACTCACTGTGCTTTTGGCTTTTGCTGTTTTTCTTCCTCTGTTTCCCAAAAAACATCTGCTTGCTGTTTAATTCTTCAGTCCTCTGGCATAACTTGTTCCTTGAACCTGAGACAGGAATTATTACAGTCCGCAGTCGCGCACACAGTAGCTGCTCTCCTGACCAGACCCTTGAGTAAAAGCTCATGCAGCAGGACATGTCCAAAACAGCACAATGTGCTCTGGTTTACTGTTTCCGCCCACCTTGGAAATGTTATTTCACTTCATTTTTGAGATATTTAATATGAATATATATATTTTATATATATTCATATTAAATTATATATATATATATATATATATATATATATATATATATATATATATATATATATATATATATATATAAAATGTAAAAGTAAAAATAAGTGTGTTTAGATTCCTCAGGATCACACCGGATTTGAGGTAATTTGGTAACATTTGGGTTAACATGATTTCATTAGGTAAAAGAATGTGGTTGTAAAACACCATATGTGCATCCAGTGAATATACTTCTTAACATTCAGAAGAACATAATTAAAAAAAGAAAGAAAAGAAAAATAGCAGTAGGCCTATCCATTTAATCCTTAAAGTATTCTGGTATTTTAAAGTTACTTACTTTTAAGTATTTTCGAAAAGAAGCATCAGTTTTAGGAATAAAGATAAGATTAAAACAAAATTACGTAACATTAAAGAAAAAATGATGATTATACCAGATTTTATAGCATGGACAAAAAATATACGTCTGTGAACTCCGTGAGCAGACATGGTGGAGGCATAAAGTTCCACTTTTTGTTACTCATCGACTCTGTCCCGAGCTGGGTAAAATTCACATACTTCAGTTTTAATTTTTTTTTAAATTATAATTTAATGTAAAATATGTTCAATCCGTAGTTAAGATCCATAGGTCCCAATAGCTGCACAAATCCAGATAGGAGAATGGTGTGGGAGTTATAGAAACTATAACATGAGGCCATTACTGTATAATTCTGGGATTACAGTATAACAAATGTTATGGGCATTTCTTTCTTCTTCTTTTTTTTTTTTTGCGGTTATGTAAGACTCGCACTGAATTTTTGCGCCTCAGCGTGACTTCCCAACCCTACACAGGGCAGCATGTGTGCAGATGAACAGATTACAGAGGCTTATTTATCTTCATTGCTTGATGTTTTTTCTTCAAAATGAGGAGTATAAGTATTGCTCACACTTTGTCGGGCGGGTCCTCCAGTCTCCTGTTAAACCCCTCCTCTGCTGCTGTGGCGGTCCCAGTATAAAACCAGCGCGCAGCCCTCCGCTAGGTCTGGCGCACCAGCTGCGATTCGGTGAACCGCCGAGAAGGAGCAGCCGAGGTAGCTGAGAATAAGGGGCAGGAACCAGCTCTCTCCAAGCCCTTTAATCCTTCACTTGCTTCTTTTATTTTTTGCTATTGCTTTTTTTCATCATCTAAGTTTTTTCTGCTTTTCATTGAAATCTCCGTTTCATAAAATGAAGGGTAGCCCGCTCACAGGGTTACTGCTTGCGCTGTGCGTAAGCAGCGCAGTTCACGGCTTGCCAAAGAAGAACAAAAGACAAACTGGCCAGTATCAGGTGTATCCCGAGCTTCATGACACATCTGCTATTAATCCAGGTTGGTACAAGAACTTATGCTTGAATTCAGGGGCCCTGACTGTGTAACTTCATGCATTAGAAAGAGATTTCTAGTGCGTTTTGTGTTAAATGAAAAAAAAAAAAAAAAAAAGAAACACGTGATTTCGATATATTTCTTTCCATGTGAGCCAAAGCAAACAAAAAGTTTGATGTTCATTCTACTGTTAAAATGTTTAATAATATATTATTTGTAGTCGGCTGTGAGGAAAACGGTCGCTCATACAGAGTGAACGAACAGTGGGAGAAACCTTACCTTGGTAGCACATTGGTGTGCACCTGCAGGGGAGCAGCAGGCATCAAGTGTAAAACTAAGCCTGAAGGTTAGTGCGTCTTTGTAGTGCACTATCACTTGTTTCACGACTCTTGTGTTGATCCCGACAAGTGAAAATAATAAAAAAAGAAAGAAAAACAAAACCAAACACACACAAAAAGCAGCGAATACACTGAGAAAGGCACAGATGTTGTGCGTTTTTACGCAGCAAGAGAAGACTCCAGAACAGCTTCTCAGTAAGAGACTCTTTAACTTTGTGCTGTTTGTTTTTTCCTCTCAGTGGAGGAATCCTGTTATGATAAGTACAATGAGCGGACATACCAGGTGGGTGAAACCTATGAGAGATTACATGAGAGGATGACTTGGGACTGCACCTGCATTGGTTCCGGCAAGATCAGCTGCACAATAGCGCGTGAGTTCCTAGAATACCAAATACTAACCTTGTTGAAACAGCATAATGTGCTGGAGTGGTATGTCTTAGCATGGTAGTTTTTCTTCGTTGAAGTGCATGACACACATGGCAATACCTCTGCATGATTTAGTTTATTCCTGAAATTAAGTTTTAATCATTGAACCAGAATTTGTATATGTGTGCCATCTCGCATATAGAAGAGGTCTTTGAAATCAGCAAGTTCACATTTTGTCATTTACAGATCGATGCCACGATGGTGGGAGGTCTTATAAAATCGGGGACACTTGGCAGAGGCCTCATGACACCGGTGCCTACATGCTGGAGTGTGTGTGTCTTGGAAATGGCAAAGGAGAGTGGACATGCAAACCTCTCGGTGAGTGTAATTACACCTGCAGGGCAGAAAAGAAAATTTCACATATGAACTATGAAAAGCAGACAAATGTAAAATATTGCAAAAGATCAAAGTTTATATATTCATTATACACACAAACATGGATGCACACACACACACACATTTCCCAGAAGCGTGACTCTTTGATACCACTGCAAATATTTGACATGAGTCCAGTCAAACAAGATAAGCGAGTGAGACAGCATGTCCTCTGATTTGCTCATTTTTCACTCCAGGTATTGATTTTTGTTTGGTTTATGTCTAATACAAAATTGCCCAGTGTGATTTTGATTCTGCAGATTCAGTAAATCAAGATTTGTTTATTTTTCTGCAGGGGAAAGGTGCTATGACAATAGCGTAGCTGCCACGTATGCTGTAGGAGACACCTGGGAGAAGCCATACCAAGGCTGGATGATGCTGGACTGCACCTGTATGGGCGAGGGGAATGGACGCATCACATGCACCTCAAGAAGTAAGCAGAATCCAAACATACACAAGCACAAATGCAAGCTTTTCTTCAGGGGCAGCTACTAACCACTGTTGTACACCAACCAGACCGCTGCAATGACCAGGAGACAAGGAGGTCCTACCGTATTGGAGACACATGGACGAGGACTGACACAAGCGGACATCGCCTGCAGTGTGTGTGCCTAGGAAACGGCAGAGGAGAATCAAAGTGTGAAAGACACAGCTCAGGAAGAGGTGAGACTTGAAAATCAGAAACCAGTGCTCACCAAGAGCTCTGAGCTTGTCGCTGTTACCAGACCTGACGTTGGTTGTTTTTTAAAATGTGTTTACAGCCAGAGTCGTGTTGACCCCAGTCCGGCAGCATGAGCTTCCCGCTGAGAGAACCTGTCGCACAGACTCTGGAGCCTACTACTACGATGGACAGCGCTGGATCAAAAACCAGGGCAGCAAACAGATGCTCTGTACCTGTTTGGGCAATGGAGTCAGCTGTCAAGAATGGGGTGTGTACCAGAAGCAAATAAAATTGGATATTTTAATACAGAAATCTATGGGGAGCCACTTGAGGCTGGCTCAAGTGGCTCTTAGAGTCAATCCCAGAGAAATTGCAGTCTTTTGCACTTTTCTGTTGGCTCCATTCAGCTCTGCATGTTGCTCTTTGCTTGGTATACTGAAGTCATTTTTCCCACCCTCCCTCCCCTTTTCACGCAGAGGCCAGGAACCAGGTGTACGGTGGGAACTCTGATGGCCAACCCTGTGTATTCCCCTTTGTCTTCATGGGTAAGACCTACTACTCTTGCACCTCAGATGGACGTTCAGACGGGCAGCTGTGGTGCTCTACAACCTCAGACTATCAGAGAGACCAGCAGTACTCTTTCTGCACTGAAAAGAATGGTGAGACTCAGGAACATAGATGTTAACTGCAACTTTGCCAAAAAAATTGATGTGCAGTTACTGTTGTCTAGCATCTTTAGTTTTGCCACTCACATAATAAAGATTGTGTGAATAATTGTGTGGTTAGAGCCAGATAAGCATGCATTAACTTGTATGTGTACTTTCTTGAATCCAGCAATTGTGACAACACGGGGTGGGAACTCCAACGGGGGCCTGTGCCACTTTCCCTTCCTCTACAGCGGTCGCAACTACACCGATTGCACCACTGATGGGCGCCGTGACAACATGAGATGGTGTGGCACCACCTACGACTATGATTCAGAACAGCGTTTTGGATTCTGTCCCATGGCTGGTGAGTGTGTTTGCTGTTTTTCTCATTTGAAGGTACTGAACTGATATATTGTTATATAACACAGTTGGGCATTTAAATGTCTAGAAAGAACGGCATTTTTAAATGACCCTAACTTGCTTTTTCCATTTTCATTCCGATTGCACAAAATACTTTTTGTCTTCTTCTCATCAAGTCGTTTCTCACAGACTATAATGACGATTTGGTTGCAAGGTTCACTTGTAGACAATTGGGGAGTAAATAATTGGCACTTAAAGAGGTCATGGGAGAGTGATGATGCTATTAAGGCTGTTACGTAATAGTAACATACAAATTCTGGGTTGAAGTGGACCAAGAAAAACTCTGTGTCTGGACATACGCAGCACCATGTGAATGTATACATGTACCAACACACTGATAGCTTTTTTATGTTTCCTTCTTTAATTAGCCCATGAAGAGGTATGCACCACCAGTGATGGAGTGATGCACCGTGTGGGTGACAAGTGGGACAAACGCCATGACGTCTTGGGTCACATGATGCAGTGCACATGCCTGGGAAACGGCCGTGGGGAGTGGAACTGTGTTGCTTACTCACAGCTTTTAGGTCAGAGGGCTAAATCTAACAAAACCTTTTATATTTTGTCTTCAAATACTCTGCAAATAATTTGAAACTAAATAAAAGGTGAATTCATCTTCCTGTCTTTTCTCTGTGCATCCAGATCAGTGTATCGTTGATGGTTTGACCTATGAAGTAAACCAGGAATTCACCAAGCGCCACGACCAAGGCTACATGATGAACTGCACCTGCTTCGGACAAGGACGTGGATACTGGAAGTGTGACGCTATCGGTACATTCACGGCTCATTACTGATTGGCTTTTTGGGGATTAAATACTGAGAACTGCTGCAGCTTCAGAAAAACAACCCCGCTGTCGTCTGTCCTATCTGCTCAACTCTTTTGTCTCCTTGTGTTTTCTGCAATAGATCAGTGTCAAGAACCACAAACCAGAACGTTCTATCAGATCGGTGAGACGTGGGACAAAGCCATCCATGGCATCTACTACCGCTGTTATTGTTATGGCAATGGGATTGGAGAAATGAGATGCGAGCCCCAGCAGACCTACCAAGGTAAAAATGCACAGCTCTGTTTTAAAAGTCCACATGTTCTGAGTCATAGAGAATACATGAAAGATGGATGTAGCTACTCTTGCCCTTTGATTTTTTGGACTGCCATTCTGAATGCTTAGTTTTGGTATTTTAGCTGTTCCATCGTGGCCAGATCGACTTATTCAAAATAGTTTCTTCAGCATCTAAGTGACTTCTGTGGTCAAAAATGAGCCAGAATGAAAAACAGCCTAAACCAAAAACTTTTCTCATTTGTAACCATCGGTCTGAAGCTCAGTGAATCTTAACAATCTGCATCACTTCAAGGTACAATTGTACAAAGTATTTGTGGTGAGAGGTGTATTCCAAATTTTTTCACAATTTCTCTCAAATAGTCCTTTCTTTTAGCTTTTCCACTGACCTATATGGATTTTGGTGCTCAGTTCATGTTTGCTGTACTAAACCAACTCCCATTCATTACTGACTTCCTCCCACTTACTCCTAACCTTGCCAGACAGGTGGAGGGAAGCGGGGGTTTGTGGATTTCTTTTTTTTTTGCGTAACTTTAAAGTCTTCCAAATGTTGAAATTTTGGCAAGCTGGAGTTACCCTGTCTGTCTGATGCTGAATGATGTTTTGTTGACTTGCTAAGCTGGAACAAGGTGAATTGCTGAACAAGGGTGAGGGGCTTAGAAGGCAGTCACTTCCTGCCTTTGTTTAGTTGTTTACTGGGAGAATTTGCACTGCATTGTGAGCCTTGAATCAAACAACACTGACCTTGCTAAATGAATCTCACGCAGTCAGAAAGTCCTATCTATCTATCTATCTATCTATCTATCTATCTATCTATCTATGGGTGTGTGTGTGTGTTCTCTAGGGAACAGAGACGAGATAAACCGTGATGAATATAGTATGCAGACGTTATATCTGACTTGAAAATGTCTGTGGGTGTTTGAGCTGGTTTAGCATCGTCTGGTGGTTTGATTCTGTCCCCGAGCAATGACTCCCTCTGACAGAACTCACCAAAAAGTAGCCAACTTTCACCCACACTCCCTACACACAATGCTGTTAAGTTATGTGAAAAAAAATCTTCTCACTTCTACCCTTTCCTTCTCTCCTGATGTCTTCTCCTAAATCTTTTTTTTTTCCTTAGATGGCCGCAGACCAATCCAGGTGATCATCACAGAGGCTGGGAAACAGTCCGACTCTCGTCCTATTCAGTGGAACGCCCCTTCATCTGTTCAGATCACCCAGTACATCCTGAAATGGAGAGTTGTGAGTCTCACTTTCACTTCCCTCGGTACAAATTGCCTCCAGAAATGAAAGCGAGTCGTATTTCTTTGCTCAAAATTGGGCTTTAAGTTTGCTGAATAGTAGCATTTAGTAAAGGCGGATACATTTGTGATTGAGCGTGAGTGCCTCTGGTGAAGTCTGAAGGTTGAACAAACAAAGTGATTAGAGGGTAAACTTACTTGCCTTTGCAGTCTGTACACGCAGACACAGGTTTTTAGCAGATTCCAAGATAAACATCCAGTGTTGTTTTTTTTCTTTTTGAAGACCTCAAAGAGGTCTTGAGGCAGGTTGAGATGTTAATGAACTTCAACTGAAGTCAAACTAGCTTCCGCTTTATGGGTTTGGACTGTATTTCTTGGACAGCAAAGCCACTCAAAGTCTAAAACCTGCTTGAAAAGTTTATATTTTTCTAACAGTTCAAAGCCAGTTGACATACTCCTAATGGAAGAGCTGACACTGAATGGCTGCCCAGTGTCCAATATATACAGACCACAGGTTTATTTCCCAAAGCTAATTAATGACTCCACTGCACACCCTTTTATTAAGACATGAAGAAAATTTATATAATAAAAAACAAACATTTTAAAAGATTTATTTAGTCATAACTCTGTCTTTGCCCACAGGTGGATTTTACCTCATTATAAAGTAAATGTAAATGTTTAAATCTCTATTTAAACACACATTCAGTGTGTGAATGTGTGTGTGAATGGGTGAATGACTGAATGTAGTGTAAAGCGCTTTGGGGTCCTTAGGGACTAAGTAAAGCGCTATACAAATACAGGTTCTTGTTGAGTACCTCTTCTTTATCTTCACATATTAAAATGTTTAAACTCGTCAACCTCTCGTTATTGCTAATCTGCAGAAAAACACCCGTTCTCCCTGGAGAGAGGTCACCATCCCGGGCAACATCAACTCCTACACCATTAGCGGGCTGCGTCCAGGCATCACCTATGAGGGTCAGCTCATCAGCATTCAGAACTATGGACGCCGTGAGGTCACGCGCTTTGATTTCACTACTAACCTTGGCTCCTGTGAGTATGCTGTACAGCTACATGGCTACACCAAAGCAGCACATCTAAAGAAATATTTAAAATAACGCCATGCTCCTTAATTTCAAAAGTGGAGACATATGAGGGAGAGACAACTGCACCTCCACCTGTGTTGGACACCTCTGAGTCTGTGACAGAAATCACCTCAAACAGCTTTGTTGTATCCTGGACATCAGCTGATACAACCATCTCTGGCTTCAGGGTGGAGTATGAGCTCAGTGAGGAGGGGTCCCAGCCTAAAGTTCTGGGTGAGAGCCTTTGACCATCCCTGAAACCTCCGTAATGCCTCCATATTGCCTGCAGATCAATTCAGTTTTTATTATATAGAGTTCTGACTTACCTTTTGACTGTGTTCCAGATGTTCCTCGCACATCCACCTCTGTCACCATCAGTAATCTCCTGCCTGGACGCAGATACAACGTCAGTGTCTTCGAGGTCCCAAGTCGGGGGCAGCCCAACCTCATCCTCACTACCTCACAGACCACAGGTAGGAGAAGCTCTGTTCTCCACTGTCGTGATGTTACACTCATAGTCACCCAGTGCTTTTGAAAGAATGACCCTCTCATCCTTCGGGCAGCTCCTGACGCACCTACTAGGCATGTTGTCAATGAAGTGGGCGAAACCTCCATCCGAATCAGCTGGTCCAGACCTCAGGCTCCTATTACTGGTAACAAACCATTTATTTTGTATTTGTTTGAGATATAAATCCTTTTTCTTATCCTGGCTGTGTGTATAACTGTATACTTGTGCCTGCAGGCTACCGTGTGGTCTACACACCATCAGTGGAAGGCAGCAGCACAGAGCTGACCCTCCCAGAGTCAGAGACGTCTGTAAATCTGGTTGACCTTCGCCCCGGTCTGCTTTACAACATCAGCATCTACGCCGTGGAGGAGGACCAGGAGAGTGAGCCTGTTTTTGTACAGGTCAACACTGCTGGATCTCCTCCGCAAGGTACACATAATATGTCTTTTAAACAGAATAAATTCATGAGTTAGCACTGTAAAACTTAATTTTTCTTTTTGTGAAACATTTAGATGGCTCAGGATTCTTTTTAGGTGATTCTTAGCCTTTCAGCTGTCTTTGAAGGCTGAACAGATTCAGTTTATACTTGCAGCTGGAGATTCCTTATAGGGCCTTAGAAAGGGCTTTTCACTGCTCAGTTAAGAGGGCTTGTCAAAACATGGCCTTTGTCAAAATGTGCTTTTATGGTTATAGCCATACCATTGTAATATTTTTCTTCCTGTCTCCTTAAATATTATGGACCTCAGATGACTTCTTTTAAATCACACTTGGCCGCAAAACAGTGACCTCTTTAAACTTAGTTTAAAACACTTAGAAAGGCAAGGATGGATTCATAAATCATTCATAAATCATTCGAATATCTTTGAGAATATTTTTAAATGGATTTCCATTTTAGACTCTAAGCTAACAGCATCTATTTTATCTAAGCCAAGCACAATTAAATTAAAGATTTTTAAAAAGTAGCAGTAATATTTGCACCTAATAATGCATATTTAGCTCTGTATTCTTATTCTATATAACTCAGGTATGAGTTTTATTTTTTTTAAAGGTTATGTTTTTACCTATGGGGCCTAATAAATGTAAAATAAATATTAAGTTCACATCTCTGTCTCCCATCGTAACCAATGACATAGTAAAAAAACTCCTGGCTAAGGTTTGACTGTGACCCTTGTTAGTCAACTAGCACTCTCCTCTCCACAGAGGTGGTCCAAGCCCCCACAGACCTGCAGTTCTACGAGGTTTCGGATACGAAGGTCACCATCACCTGGACCGGTCCACCCAATGAGGTGTCAGGTTACAGAGTCACTTTCTCCCCCGTTGGGTCTGATGGCACTGACGTAAGGCCCCTGGGGCTGCCTGTCTCCACCAATGCATACTCTGAGATCACCCACTTGCAGCCAGGCAAGCTTTACCGCTTCTATGTCTATGCCATCAGCGGCGGAGTGGAGAGTGAGCCTCTTGTAGGAGAAAAGGCTACCAGTAAGTGCCACTTTGGAAAAAGGCCCAAATACATAAACGCAGGGATTTTATCCAAAACATAACAGATCTTTTTTGCCTTACATGTGTTATGCTTTCTGCCTCCTCCAGAACCTGATGCACCCACCGATGTACGCTTCACTGAGATCGGCCCTGACAGCGCACTGATTGTCTGGGAGGCTCCTCGTGCCATTGTCAGTGGTTTCCGCCTTTACCTGAGCATCGAAGGCTCAAGTCCCATTGAAAAGAGGATCCCAGGCAGGGTCACCCAGTACCAACTGAGGAATCTACGTCCAGATACGGAGTACACTGCCACCCTTTACTCCGATCTCGAAAATGAGCTCAGCGAGGGCGTCACCACATACTTTACCACCGGTCAGTATTTGGAGAAACCGAACACAAGTAAAGACGGGAATAAATTGCTCCAATCATTTTAAAATATTGTCCCCCCCCCTTCCCTTTCTTACAGCTCCCCAGATGGGAAATGCTCCCACTTTCAGTACTGAGGTTACCGACACCTCGATCATCGTCACCTGGATACCCGTCCGCAGGTTCAGCTACAAGGTTAGCTCATTACATTAAAGGAATCACTGGACCTGTTCACTAACTACTTATCTCCAAACAGTGTCCAAGCACATTTAGAAACTAGCTGGTGCACATAGCAGAACCGTAAAGAGCCAAAGAGCCTAATATTTACCCTCTGGTGTGGGCAGATTTTAGGCCATTTGTTTCTAATTGTTAATTTTTTTCTTTTAAGCGTATTCTCCAGTTTTTCTGATGTCCGTTTTATTTCCCCAGCTGTCTGTGCTGCCCAGCGAGGAAGGCGAGTCTCCCAGAGAAGAAACCTCTTCCTCTGGACGTGTTTATGTAGATGGTCTGACTCCAGGAACTCAGTACACCTACAGCGTTCAGCCCATCTACAATGGACAGAACCGCGGAAATCCCATCACCCGCAATGTTGTCACTTGTGCGTATCTGTTTTAATTTCACAAATAAAAAGCCAGGCACTGTGGTGACTGCTGAACAAAACCAACTGTGAAACCAGTTGTGTGACCGATCGTCCGGTTGATTTGATACTGCTCCGAGCTGACAGAGCGCCATTAAAACCATTTGGCGTGATTTTGTGCCAGACACTTTTTACTGCGCTGAAGTTTTTTTTCAATGCGTCATGGTCTGCTGTTTCTTGTTGCAGCTCTATCTCCTCCCACTGACCTCAGAGTTGAGTCCAACCCAAACACAGGAGTTCTCACAGCCTACTGGGTAGCCTCCAAAACACCAGGTAAATATTGACTTTGCTCCCCACGCACTGACAGCCCATTGGATCACAGAAGGTCTCTAGACCTTGGCCTTCAAATTGTTTTTTTTTCTTTTCACCAGAACAAAAAGCTGTTCCTGGTATTTCCTTCTGATTTCTAATAGTAATTCATGAATTTGTTATATTCCCCGTCTCTCTGCAGGTATTACAAGCTACAGAGTGACAAGCAGACCAACCAATGGCCAGAGAGGATACTCCCTTGAAGAGATTGTTGCAGTTGATCAGACCTCAGTTGTTCTAGAGCACTTGACTCTGGGTATGGAGTACAACATCAGCGTGTTCGCTACCAAGGACAATGTGGAAAGCAGTCCAGTGTCCACTATTGTCACAACAGGTAGGAGCCAGAGGAAGTCATTTACACGTGGTAGTAAGCCACAAAGACTAGTGTGTCTGGTTCATCGTGAGGAACAAATGACATAATTTTCCCATTCAATGAAAATGGACCCTGCTACTCCCATCCCCACAGAGCTTGGCCTAGTTTCAGAAGAAACTAAAGCTGCATTAGTTAATTTTTACCCACTAGATAGAAGAATAATGTCATTATGTACAAAAATACATACCATTTTGAAGTTAGTGAAAAAATTACCCATTTTCACATTTGGTAGACATGGGACTGTGTGCTGGAGCTCATTATTTGGCAACCAATTTAAATCTAAATGTCAGTGTTTTTTAAACTCAGTTTTGGTTCAAATGTCTAATGCAGCTTTTTTTATAATCTACTGCTAGCATGATTATTGGCTAACTGACCATTTGCATGGAAATCGTGTTTATCACTTGGTAGGGTGAATATTTCTGGGATTTTTTTGCACGTCCATCAGTAGTATTATTACTGCCTTATATTTATCTTTAATTATAATTTTCATTCTGAATGTTTTCCAATCCAGTAATGTGTAATTGTCTTGCATGGTTACTGTTATACCCAGGTTCTCTGAATGCTTTATCGGGAATTAAATGAATGTTCTTGATATAACCAATGAAATAATTGAGGCTTTTCTGTCTGTCTAATTTTGCTTGCGCTTTGCAACATGCCTAACCCTTTCAGACATCCCCGCTCCAAGTCAAATTGACTTTGTCGACATTACTGACACCACCATTGGCCTACGCTGGATCCCTCTGAACAGTACTACCATTATTGGTTACCGGATAGTGGTAGTAGCTTCAGGCGAGAGCTTGCCAATTTTTCAAGATATGGTGGAAGCATCTGCTGGTTATTACACGATTCGTGGTTTGGAGCCCGGTGTGGACTATGACATCAGTATCTTCACTGTTACAGAAGAGGGGGACAGCGAGCCGGCCACACACACAAAGCAAACGCATGCTGGTGATTTATTCTTTCAGTCCATCACTGGGGAGGGGTTGGGTCTTGATCTGAGGCACCTTTATTCTTTTTTAAGTGTGTCACGCTGCAGTAAATATCTGCATTTAATCATTTCTGTGATATTTTCTTTGTGCCACTGGAAGTCCTCCTTTATTTTCTTAAACTCATTGCGTTACCAGTGATAGCTATAGCTTATAACCCCTCATTTTTACAGCCATTCCAGCTCCCACCAATCTGCAGTTTGGAGGAGTGGGCCCTGACCACATTAGGGTGACTTGGTCAGTCCCCAGAATTGCCACACCAAACGACATCTCTCGGTTCGTTATCCGTTATCACCCTGTATCCACTGATAATGACATCAAGGAGGTCAATGTTGGAGGAGCTACCAACACCTACTTGCTGCAAAGTAAGAAGACCTCAGAGGCTTGAAAAGGCAAAATGACTTGTGCTTTATACTGCTCCATCTCAAACAATACTAATTGTACCAATCATCCTCACAGACCTGCAGCCCAACACTGACTATCGTATCAGTGTGGTGTGTGTGTATGGTGAACGAGAAAGTAGACCAGCCACAGGGACTCAAAAAACAAGTGAGTATCTACACAGGTGGCCTCACAGAGGAACCAAGGGTGTTGCAAATAAAAGATGGATGTAGCCCCCGAGTCTGAAATGTCAATCATTTTTCTAATGATGGGCGAGGGGAAACTTAAAAGAAGCATAAGAGTCTATAAAGATCCCAATTCTCACTTCACTGGTATTAGTTTATTATCTCAGTCACTAGTTTCTTGATGTGATGTTCATTAAGGTAAAAAGGGTGTTAAACGAGAGTGTGAATACAGTGTGATTGACAAGATGTATGAGTGCGTATTATCCTGGAGAATAAACTACAACAGAACAACTACAATGCTACTATAAATAATATCAACAATAAATATTTTGTCTCTTATTCCAGAGTTACCTAATCTATTTAGAGCTTGCCTGCATTTGGTGACTTTTTGTTTGATTTTTATTAATATCAGTTGATCCATTTCAGATATTTTACATTAATGTTTGCTTATTTCTACTAGAAAGAATGTATTTGGCATTATCTTTGTATATAACTGAAAATGTATCTCAGTTTTTCACTACATTTTTCTTCCAGCGCTGGATTCCCCGACTGGCTTGGACTTCTCCGACATTCGGACCGACTCCTTTACAGTTCACTGGCAAGCTCCACAGGCTAGAATCACGGGCTACCGAATCCGCTATCAGAAGACCAGTGGTGGACATGCCAAGGATGAGAGGCTCCCCCCAACCAGAACCCACTACACTTTGACTGGACTGTCACCTGAAACCGAGTACATGATATATGTATATGCTGTGAGCAGCAGCCAGGAGAGTCAGCCTCTGACTGGCACACAGGCAACAAGTGAGTTTCACCTATTCTTTTAGGGAGTGGGCGTGATCATTCCTCATCTGTTTTAATGTTTTTTTTTCCTCCATAATTATCCTCTGTGATTTTCTCCATTCTGTTCTTTAATGCTTTTCAGTCTCTGATTCGCCCACTGACCTAGTGGTAACAGGATCCACCCCAACCACCGTCACCATACGCTGGGATGCTCCCTCTATCTCAGTGAGAAACTACAGGATCACCTATGCAGGAACAAGTCAGTACATTTTATTTTTGAATTCTTGGTTTCCTCTAACGTCAGCCACACAAGTTTAACACTTGGGCTTTCTTTACTGTCCTCTCAGGTGGCGAGACTCCTCGGGAGATTAATGTCCCAGGCACTCAGACCACTGCCACCATTACCGGACTGAATCCCGGCACTGAATACACCATCACAGTCTATGCAATTAGCGGACGAGGCGATAACCCCGCCACCAGTGTCCCCGTCTACATAACACACAGGACTGGTACAGAAATACGGGAAAAATTTTGGAAAAGCAACTTAATGTTGAGTGTTTATGGTAAATCTAAAGCTTTATCCATTGTTCCTTTAGATATCGAGGCCCCCCCTGACATGCGGGTGGCTGATATAAGTGACAATGCCATCACAGTACGTTGGTCTCCTGCTAGGGGACCAATCAGAGGCTACAGAGTCACAAGTATTCCCAAAAATGGCGTGGGACCCTCCTACTCTGAGGATTTGGCTCCTGGTAAGGCCTGCAAGGAATGCCAGATGCTCACAATCACATTGCCATGATGATTTAATTTTTCACACACAACACTATCATCTTATTGGCTCCTTTTCTGCTCTCCTGTTACAGATCAGACCGAGGTGACTTTCACGGGTCTGATGCCCACTGCTGAGTATCTTGTGAGTGTCTATGCCCTGGGCAATAATGGACAGCCGTCTTCCCCGCTAATAGAAAATGCAGTCACTGGTTAGTCTCACTTAAATCACTTTCACTATTCTTTCAGCTCTAACTTTATTTGTCCTGATTCCCTTGCACTATGTTAAAGCTATACTTGGCAGTTTTGCTACAGGAAATTCAGGTAAATTTCCTCCAAAGCCAACAGGAAAAATCTATTTAGCACTGAGGAATCTTTCTGTTCCTCTTTTTCTACAGCTATGGACCGTCCGAAGGAGCTCACCTTCTCTGACATCGACTCCACCTCCATGCGCATCTCCTGGGACAGCCCAGACGGCGCAGTAACGTCATACCGCGTCTTGTACACCAGTGCAGAAGAAGGTGAGAGAGAGCTGCGCCCAGCACCCAGAGGGGACCAGGACAGTGTGGTGCTTAGAAACCTTCGCCCTGGAACAGAGTATACTGTTAAGGTCATCGCCCTCCATGACCGAACACCCAGCTCACCGTTGGTGGGAACTCAGGCCACAGGTAGCGCTAAGCAGAAGTACATCAAAGCATTTGTCTCCATTTGATATCCCCATCTTAAAACTTTGGCCTTGACACTTTGTCTTTGTGCTTCAGTAATCCCTGCTCCCACCAACCTGGCGATCTCAGAGGTCAGTCCTTCCTCCTTCACTGTGTCATGGCGAGCTCCAGATGCGCGCCTGACCGGCTACCGTGTAGTCGTGAGCCCCAAGAACATCAACAGCCCTCACAGAGAGATGAACGTTGCTCCGGACACCACTCGTGTTGTGGTGCCAGGGCTCATGGTAAGCAGAGTTCATGTGTGAATCTCTACATGAATGCACAATGGGTCAGTGAGTAAATATGAACTGCGTGTCCGTGTACTGTGTAGGTGGCAACCACATACCAGGTGCAGGTTTACGCTCTGAAGAACACAGTCACAAGCAGACCAGCGGAGGCAGAAGCCACCACGCTGCAAGGTAACATGCTGCGCCATAAATGGACACATCTGCGGACCTCACTCGTGGTGTAACTGATCTTTTTAAGTTCGCTTCTGTTTCCCCTCAACGCAGCTTTGAGTGCTCCTCGCCGCGTGCGTGTCAACCAAGTAACGGATAGTTCTTTCACGCTGAGCTGGCGTTCCAAGCTGGAACCTTTCACTGGTTTCCTTATTGAAGCCAGTCCCCAGAGTGGATCGTATCCCACCATCACCAAGACCATCCCAAGTGAAGCTGAGACCTACACCCTCACCGGTACGCCACACTTTAACGCATTTAAGGTCTTAAATAGTGATTTAAGAGCTTCAGTCTTGCTTTAAAGTGTGTGTTTTTGTGTTGTAGGTTTGCAGCCCAACACTTTTTACAATGTTAACATGTACACTCTGAGTGGGAACACAAGGAGCACCCCATTTACTCTCAGAATTCAAACAGGTAACGCAAAAATCCAGGTTTAAAAACTGCTTTTTAAAAAAACAAATATTAATTTCAGTGTAATATTCTGGTTTTTGACTTCTGTCATTACATAATGTTACAGTACACTGATCTGCACAGTACACATCACAGTCTGCTGCCAGGTTTCCTTAATTTATGTAATTCAAGAGACAACTGCAACTAGAAGAGGCAGAAGCATGCGAGGTTTCCTGACCTGTTTGGGGCTAGCAGCTTGAGGTTACCTAAATCTCTGACAGTTTTGCACTTTTAATCTGATTGTGTACATCAGTTTTTCAAAGATTAAAAAATCACACTTGTGATGTAGAGGTCACAAAAATGCATGTATCAGATATGATACTTGTGGCATTACAGTGTTAGGGTGAGAAATAATTTGTAATTTTACAGCCAAAATTACAAAATAAATCCAGGCTGCTTGTATGATCTTACGTTGATAAAGGGTTAAGTCACAACAAATGCAGCTACAGCCTCACACAGGTCACATCCTAGTGTGCACACACAGAGAAAAACATAGCATTCGGCCAGTGTAACAGCCGTATTTGTCCTTACAGCTGCCCCGCTGGTCCAGGCGCCCACCAACCTGCAGTTTACGTCCGTGACCCCCTACTCCATCTCCTTCACCTGGCAGCCACCTGCCACGCAAATCACAGGATACTATGTCACCTATGAAGAGTCGGGAGGAAGACCACAGGAGCTTTTCCCAAGACCCCACGCTGGCCAAAACTACGCCACCATAAGTGGTACGTACTTTTATTTGACTTTTAAAGCTTCACGCAGGATTATCCTGACACACCAATTAGGCGCAGGCCGTTCATTTAACGAAAAAACAACACTTTCCTCTGCTCAGATCTAAGACCAGATACGGAGTACATCATCAAGATCATCGCCATCCAAAACACGCAGAGAAGCACACCTCTGGTGGGCAGGAGCAGGACTCGTGAGTACTTATACTGATACTTTTTTCTCTGTATGGTGATAAATGTGAAGTAAAAAGGATCCAGAGTTCGAGTCAGTTACTGGTAAGATTAAGGGGTGGAATGGCAGCTTTCATCTGCTCAGCTGGAGCTGTAAGGAGCTTTAGATAAAGTGTGTTTCCAAAATCTAAAACGATAATACCCACTTTGTTATTTTGAATGTCCTCGCAAATGTCATTCAAAATATCTTGTGTGTTTGTAATAGTGCATTATGACACACTTTGCAGTGAGTTGCATTGCTGCGTATCCGTCATCCCTTTTGGCTGAGATGTGTTAGAGCTGCTCTGCTTTAACTCCCCCTCGTCTAACCTGCTTGCTTCCGTAACCCCGTCTCTTCCGCCAGCTCAAGACCCCTTGCTTCCTTTGCCTCTGCCCCAGCCTAACAACCGTGGAGATGGCAGGCTGGATGTGCCTGAATCTCTGGACAACAACGTCCAGGTAGTGGGCACCAATAGCCAGGATGGGTTTGGTGATCAGAGCCAGCATGTGGAGTACACAGAGTACAACAACAATGGAGACAACGGATATAATCGGAATCCACTTTCTCCCTATGGCCAAGTTCGTGAGCCCCTGGTGTTTGTGCCCCTTCCTGATGCAGAAGGCCGCAGAAAGCCCATTGTGAAGCTAAACATGCCCGTTGGACCCATACTCTTTAACGAGACAAGTGTGCCGCTGGAGGCCCAAACTCAGACCACCGTCTCCTGGAAGCCTTACAGGCAGAGCAACGCCTACCTGGTGTCCTGTCATCCCATCACACAGCTAAATGAGAAGATGTTCCAGGTAAGAGGCCAGCCCATTATTCAATTATTCTCATTATTTTCATTTATGAGAATAAGCTATGATCTCTTCCTGTCTACCCAGGTCCGCCTGCCAGGCACAGCCACTACTGCTACCCTGGTAGGACTCACTCCCGGAGCAGACTATAATGTTATTGTGGAGGCACTGCTGGGGGCCCTCAAACACAAGATTCTGGAGCAGACAGTGACTGCTGGAAACACAAGTAAGCTTCCAGCTGTGATGTATCTGAATATATTGTTAAAGGAAACTGAATGAAGCCCATCGTGGCTAATTTTTTCCCAACTTTCTTCTTCCTTCAGTTACAGAGGGAGATTCCTCAAATAAAGACACGTGCTATGATGCCTTTACTGCCACCCATCACGACGTCGGTGCTGAGTGGGAGCGGATGTCTGAGACAGGCTTCAAGCTGTCGTGCAGGTGTCTGGGCCTGGGCAGCGGCCACTTCAGATGTGATTCATCTAGTAGGTTTTTAGGGTATCTTTCCCCAATACGTGGACATAGATGGAAATTGAATACATTTCACTCGGTTTCTGTATGTTCTTCTCAGAGTGGTGCCACGACAATGGCAACAACTACCGAATTGGAGAGAAATGGGACCGTCGCTCAGAGAACGGGAACTTAATGAGCTGCACTTGTTTAGGAAATGGCAAAGGAGAGTTTAAGTGTGAACCGCGTAAGGCCTCTTTAACATTTTAATTGAAATGTTCTGTGGCTGTTACAAAGTGAATGAGCTGCGTGTCATTTTTAACCCAAATATCTATTCACGCAGATGAGTCCACGTGTTACGATGATGGCAAAACTTACCGGGTGGGCAACCAGTGGCAGAAGGAGTACCTGGGTTCTATTTGCACCTGCACGTGCTTTGGAGGACAACAGGTAAGACACGTGAGCTTTCCTCATGTTCTCTTTACATCATACGGGATCATCCAGAGATACGGAGGGCGTGGTTAAATGCTTTTTTTGCCTTTATTAGGGCTGGCGATGCGAGAACTGCAGAAGACCAGGTGGTGATGTCGATGTCGGTCTGCTGCAGCCTATCAGATATGGAGACAACACACTGCGCAAAGTGAGTGAAATGTATTGAAAATCAGGAGACATAATATAAACTGTAAATATCAGTTTTCAAATTGCAATAATCTGTTGTGTAATAGTCTGCACGTGTCAAAGTTTTAAACTGTACCACCGTTCATCCTCCAGAACATTCACTGCCCCATCGAGTGCCTCCGGCCTGAACTGCTGGCAGACGCACACGTTCCTCACAATCCTCGGGAATGATGAGCTGGTCATCTGACATCTGCTTTGCTCCCTTACTGTCCAGTTGCTGCACTGTCTCACCTTGTAGAAGCCACGCTGTCTGTGATGAAACAAACTAACTGCCTTATCACATTGCTGACACATTGCCCTGCTGCCCTCATCATTAATCTTCACTTGAGTCTATTCACTGTCGACTGCCAGGCTTCTGAAATTGTGATGTATTAGAAACAGAAAACCCCCACTTTCTAAAGTTATTTAGAACTTGTCCAAATTGGCATTTGTTTCCCATTTAAATTTTTTTCAATTGTATCCTGACCAAAATCCATAAAGTACGCACTGTGCAAAAAAATGTCGATGTAGTTGTTACCAGTGTTGCTGAAACCGTCTTCGAAAATGTGCTTCTCTTTTCTGTAGCCCCTCTTCCATTACAGAGGGGTCGCACTGTGTGTGATTGACACATTCTGAAGTTCTGCTAATTTATCCCTTTGATCTCATCGTGTGAATGTGTTGAACAAGGATGTGAGAATGTGAACTGTTCTATTTTTGTACTTTGTGCCAAAGTGTTTCTACCGATGACAAACAGAAGTCCCTTATTTTAATAAAGCTGGAGAGATCCTTAAACATTACCACGGTATTTCGCTTTATTAGGGTTGGGGGGTGGGTGAAGGTTCCAACCATAAACTTACAATAGCGGGAAAATTATTTGCCCTCTTCCTGATTTCTTAGTTTTCTGCATATTTGTCACACTTACATTTTCAGGTTTTTCATTATTCATATTTTGCATTTATTTGTTTATCCAAATCTGGTTGGCCCCATGTGAAAAATGTATTGCTCCCTTTGCTGAATCGTGATTTAAGTGTAACCACATTTTTTTCACGCGAGTTCAAGTTTGCTGAACAACTCACTGCAATCCCAATGAAGCACTGTGACCTTGAGTCTGGATTAGTGCAATGAACTAACAGTGCCATGCAGTTAGCACAATGAAAGAGACAAAATAGTCAAACTCCAAGTTTATTTCACAGTGTTGCAAGACTGACCTGCAAGGATCAGCTGCAGTTACAGTATTACACTCTTGAACATTTTGATCACAAGTTAGGAATGTATTTAGTGTGTTACAAAATTGTGCGTCTGTTTCTACAGTTCAGCTAAATGTAGGAATGTCTGAAGATCAGCAATGTTGCACACGTTTATTTCGTCTTTGTAAAGACACAAAACTGTGAGCGAACTCAACGCTTAGTGAACTCAGTGGTGGAAGAGTCGCAGGCTGGTGTGCACCAGAGTAATGCCTTGCTCGTTACAGGCATTGATCACAACCTCATCAGCAGCAGAGCCCGCTGGAGCTGCGATGTACTGAACGCCGCTCTGGAGACAGACACACACAGGAAGGAAATGTGAGTTATGACAGAAAGACCAGGGTTTAAGTTGCAGTGAGATTGACGAAGTGTGTGCAGCATGTACACGTGCTTCGTGCAAGGCACTTACCCTTTTGGCCCGATCTATGTTATCTCTGAAGGGGAAGAAGGCGTCAGAGCTGACAGCCACAGCCTGCAGTGAGCTGATCCAGTTCTTCTTTTCAGTCTCTGACAGCAGCTCAGGGACCTCTTCATACATCGACTTCCAAACTTCCAAGTCTGGGCCCTGCCGGCACAGGGCAGAATGTACACAGGACAGAGCCTTTCATTTACTCACACAGTCTCAAACTTGGCATGCTGTGTGATTAGACATGACATTGAACATCAGAGGTGGGCACATCTTAAATCTTTTGTATACAAAAAGTGAGAATCTATTAACGCAATAAATAATCTGCTTCTTAAAACTGCATATTTATTCATGTCCATGTCAGAAGCTGAGTTCCTCTTTGCATTTAAGACACAAAGGGTTGCATGTATGCATTTTAAATATTCATATAAACACAAATGCAGTCTTGAAATGTTTACATCCAAATAAAATAAAATAAAAACGCAGTTGTACTTTTTCTCACTGGTAATTACATTGCACGTCTCCAAATGTTACTCCCTCACCTCTCCAATGGTGTCGCTCACATACTGGTCGATTGCGTTGGCCATCTCTGCTCTCTTCACACCACTGCGAAACTTCATGCTCAGGACTCGAGGGTGGTGCCTGAGCCACCAGTTGTCAGCTTTGTCACCCGCCAGCCGAGTGCAGTGGATACGAGACTGCTGCCCCGCACCAATACCGATAACCTGGAAAACACAGGTGAAGAAAGATTAGGGAACAACTGAGGCTCCTCTGGATTCCTTCCTCATTTATCCGCCACCTCTTACCTGTCCGTCTTTAGCATAGCACACAGAGTTAGACTGCGTGTACTTGACGGCGATGGTTGCCACGGTGAGATCACGCACAGCTTCCTCAGAGAGCTTTAGGACACAACAGAAGGTATTAAAATCTGTCAGATTGGATCGAGTCAGTAAAAAGTTAACACACTTCAGTGTCTTACCGAGCCTTTGGAAACAACGTTGCTGAAGAATTCCTTATCGATACGTCCTCCATTCCTCTTTTGTTTGAGATAGAGACCGAACAACACTCTCACCTCGGTGTCATCAGGCTCGTAGTCAGGATCCATCTGAGACACAAGCACGGACATAACCCATAACCCAATTTACATAGTATGTATGTACTGTACACATTTTTATCTTCAGTATGACTTGCAACTACTCCTGTTACATTATCTGCCTAGAAAAAAAAAGAGGTAGTTATTTAATCTGCATGTGTCTGAGAATTATGAGGATTTTAAGCTAATCAGTACATCCAACGACATGCTTCCAAAAACGGAGACAAATACAGACGTGAGGAAACAGCGCCCTCACCTGAAGCACACAGTAGTTGCCATTCTTCTTTTTGGAAAGGATTTTGAGTGCCTCCTCATCATAACCAGGAGCAATGATACCGTCTGAGACCTAAGAATGTTACAGAATGTTACACAAAAAAAATTATAAAGATGATAATAATAATAAAAAAATTAAAAGCTTGCACGCTTATTTACCTCTCTTGATATGATCTTAGCAGTGGGAACGTCACACACATCTGACAGAGCAATGAAATCGCCAAATGAAGACATCCTGTCTGAACCTGGAGGCACAGAGTAAATGTATAACATATTAAAAAAAGAAAAAAGAGAGAGCCCAGCACACAATCATTTTCAGGTATACATCAGCTATACAGGTGACTTTTTAACCTCTTGCCCTTGCGTAGGCGGTGGCGAGTGGGCTGAGGTCCTTCAGCATGTCGTGCACCATGCACACTTTGGCCTCTTCCTCGGTCAGAGGAACTCCTACTGCAGCTCCTTCAGAAACAAGGTGACATTGTCAGATCCATGTGGACACTGTTAACTGTAAGAGTGCGTCTGAATGGGGTCTTTCTTTCTTACCAGCAGGGCTGACGTGTTTGAAGGAAGTTGCTGCAGCCATGCCGATTGCTCTCTTCAGCTCCCTAACGAGCTGCCACGCATTCAGAGCGTCGCACAGGTTGATAAAGCCAGGAGCACCGTTGACCACTAAGAGAGGGAACGTTAAAAGAGGATGGGTGACATTAAAGGACAGATTGTGGCGTGGCATGGCGTGGTGTGAGGGTACCTTTGAGCGGCAGAGCCGGGCGCAGAGTGTAGATTTGAGCGGGTGCTTGGTGGGGGTTCATGCCGTATCGCAGAGGCAGCTGGGATACGCTGCGGCTGTACTGCCCGCGGAAGTAGTCGGCTATAGCCTCATCATACTGTGCTGTGTGTGTGAAGGCCTTCACAGGAAGCAGAACGAGTAGAGAAAGGTTAGGAAGAAGAAAAACCCCCAAAACTGCTTACATCACTTTCTGATGTTTTAGGAAAGCAGCCATCACTCCACAAGAAAAAAGGGCTGCAGGCAAAGTGGGACAGTTATCAGTATTTAACTCAATACTCAGTGCAGTCAGACTGTGAGGTTAGAGTTCACTGCTCCTCAAATGTTAAACTCTGTAAGTTAAACACATTTCATCACTCTGTGATAAACAGCCTGGACTTCGACTCGCTAACTCTCATCTCTGAGCAAACAGCAAAACCAGAACAAATAGTCACAGGGGGAGGAGCAACTCCTTAATGATCACCCTCAAGCTTTTGTTTTTTTGTTTTATTTTAAATAATAAGCCAGCTTAAAAAAAGCACTAGGTAATACAATGTTGTGATTATGAAGGATTAAGCAAAAGAAAGCAAACTCCCTGAACTCCCCTACACATCAAGACTCCAACAGCAGCTATTTTGGCAATGATACCTTATACAAAAAAAGAGCCGGAGGCTTGATTTCCCTTCTTACTCCAAACAAAAAGTCTCTTTTTAGCATGGAGCTTAAAGTGGAACAAGTCTGAACAGAATGGATGGATGTTCGAGGCTCGTGTGATCAACTCTGAAACGGCACTTTTAAAATTCTCCATGCAGGATTATGACTAATCACATCAGGAAACGGTCTTTGACTCAACTGGTTATTAAAGTTAGATTTGAGTTCAAGCAACATCGTTTTGAAGGCAACTAGCTGTAACATATGGCTCATACAATACATGATCAGGCATTAAAGACATCCCCCCCAATAGGGCTGTGTCATATCATACCGTTCACTGTAATACCGGTTTAATATTAGGCAATGATAAGAAAATGAAATATCGCGATAGAATATGGGTAAAACGCGCATGCGCAGTGTCTTTGTTTTCATACGCACATGGCAGAAAAGCATGGCGGTGACGGAGAATGAGAAGGGCAAAAGCGGATCGTTGAATGAAACAGATGAACCAGAATTGGTTTGTAAAAATGCTGCAACTTCAGTGGTGTGGAACTGGTTTAGCTTTCGCAAATCAGATACACACTAAAGGACAATTTTTGGTAGAGCATGCTAGCGGGCCGTCGTTATTACCGTGTTTTTCGGAAAATAAGACGCACTTAAAATCAATCCTTTGTGTGCCCCTTATAATCCGCTATGCCTTATGTATGAATTCTGGTTGTGTTTACTGACCTTGAACCGATTTTATGTGGTACACGGCGCTCGAAAATCTGTCAAAAAATGTTTTAGTACGACTTTGCTAAGCTACGAACCCGCACCGCTTGATGGACTGTCGGAGCATTACGGCAACCGCAGTCAGGAGCCTCGCGGAGTGATACATACTGTGCTTCAACATAATATTACCGTATTGTGTGTGTATGACCTCTTTTTAAGTTTTGTGGATATTATACACGATTATGCTCAGGATATATCAGCCAATTTCCACTGGAAATGCCTTTTGGTTAAACTGTCAGCAAGGAATTTGCATTTGCACTGTTAAATTTTTATATAACTTTAATGCACATAAAAAACAGCTGCTTGTTTAAGTGAAAATACATTGATGGGGCTTTTTTGCACTAATAAAGTTGTGGAGTTGTAAGGTATTTTGTCTTGCGTCACTTATATCGTCAGTTATATCATTATCGCAAATTTTCAAATATATATTGTGATAAATATTTTTGGCCATGTTTCCCTGCCCTACCCCCCAACTGCCCCCCCACCAAAAAGCAGCTAGCAATTTATAAAATATAAAAAGTAGTGATATCTGAATTTCTGAAACTGCAGTATACCAACCAACAGGCAAACATGTGACTTCATGTGATCACCTGGTCACAGCTGATAGCTGCCCATCCCTGAGCCTGGCTCTACTGGAGATTTCTTCCTGTTAAAAGGGAGTTTTTTCTTCCCACTGTCACCAAGCGTGTACTCAGAGTGGGTTGTTCAATTATTGGGATTTTCTCTGTATTACTGTAGGGTTTTTATCTTGTCTAGTCTTATCTGGTGCTATATAAATAAAATTGAATTGAATGACAAACTTTAAATGGCGTCCCTCTGACAGGTATGATAAAGCAGAAACGCATAAAGAAATTATGCGTTTGGAGAGGTGACAGCTCATGCCCTTTTACCCCATTTTCAAAACTAACCCTCACCTTAGCCCCCCCCCCCCTCCCCCCAGAAAGTGCATTATAACATTTAAGCCCTTAAATCGAAATGCCCACCTTAAAAAGTCTACAAGTTTGTATTTTCCTAAAATTCCTTTCTCAGAAAATCAGGTCACACGCTTGCAACAAAACAGACTCACTTTCAGGGCCAGAGTCCGGCGAGTTTCCAGGGTCGTGTCTTTGTCCGCCGAATTCTCCATCTCCTTGGCAACCAGCGAATAGTCAGCAGGATCGCACACAATGGTGACCCGAGCGTGGTTCTTGGCTGCTGCTCTGAGCAGAGTTACACCACCTGAGAAGAAATAACAGTTTTTAATCAATACACACAGAGTACACAAATAAATAAGTGTTTCATCATTAGTAAGACAGGCAAGCAAAGAGTGCACTTCTATGCATTATTTAAAACACTTTAAATTTACTCTGCATGACTCACCGATATCAATCTGCTCTACGGCATCCTCCACCATGACATCCGGGTTAGAGACGGTCTTTATGAATGGGTACAGGTTGCACACCACCACTCTTGAAAAGGGCAAACAAAGGAAAATCTTTTCATACTTAAAAACTTTCAAACACTGGAGTACAAAAATGAACTGAGGGCCCTCACATTTTAAATGTGGGTGCATTTTTCTAGCTAAACAGCTGCTTCTTACTGATCCAGCTGTGGAGGCACACTACACAGCAGTTCTGCCAGCTTTAGATAAGTTAAAGATGGAGATCAGTTCAGTGGGAGATACTACATAGACCTAAGGTGTTTATGGGAATCCACATGCTCAAAATAAGCTGTTCACAGTTAATTCTCTTATACATGCATAGTGTTTTCAGTCTATGCATATAGGCATAATAAAATCAATGAACTTATAGCAACTTGAGAGAAATCCACATATTTCCTCGGATTCTGTTGAGCAGAAGTGTCTGACATACTTATGTGAATGAAATTACCACAACTGGTTAAACAGATCGTTTTATCAACATGCTGGTGCTTCCCTTTGGTTTTGGATAAAAGGTATTAGTAAGCAGGGTCACCTGCTTTTTGAAAAGCTCTAATGTTCAACCTGTAATGATCAAAATCAGGTTTTGCAGCACGGTGTTACAAACTGAATGGGGTTAATTGTGTGTCCATGCAATACATTTTTCCGCTTCTTTATTGGAGACCACTAGCAAAGAAAGTACAAAGCAAGACAAGCTTTGCTCAAGCGTGTCTTATGACTACTTGTGTAAACAGTCAGTAAATAAAATCATTAAATCCATTAACTTTCCTGCAGTTTCAGCATTTTTTCAGATGTTGCCAAACATTTTTAATAATCCGACAAAAAAAAGCAAGTATTGCGCACTGACAACAGAATCCACTGATTTTCTTGTCTTTAAAAGGGAAAAAAAAAGGTGTTAAGAAACAGTCATCTGCTAAACTTCAATCACGTGTTGTTTAATTTTCCACTGAGGACACAGTGAAATCTAATCAGATTCTTCCATTCGAACAGGAGTCACAGGATGAGCATGCACGGGCAGCAGGTTTCCAATTATCCAGCTGCCAAATCAACTCGACATGCTTCTTGATTAAAAAGCACGTGCCTGCACTCCACATGGGTCACACGTGCACAAGGGTTTCATTTCCACTCAGCTTTTTCTCCTTCTACTGCAAGTACACACAAATATCCATCATACTGTACACATCAGAGTATTTTACATGCTTGAGAAAGCTTTTGCCCATTTCTGTTTGCTGTGTTTGTCTCACCTGACCAGGCTGTAGCCCAGCTTCTCCATGTCAGCGGTGTCACTGGGTGTTTTTCTGGCCAGGATACCTCCATGCACTGCAGGATGCAGGGTCTTCACTCTGCCGCCCAGCATCTCTGGATGTCCAGTCAGCTCAGACACATCCCTGACACAAAGCAGAGACCCTGAAAACTTAGAGAAGGCCTCACATGCTGCAGGTATCTACAGTACTGCACATGTACTGTAGATACACATGTACTGTATCTACAGTACATGTGGACGCCTATGGCTTTGACTTTAAGGGCTAGTGGAGCACCCACCTGACGGCCAGTCCAGCATCCCGCAGGGCTTTGGCTGTGCCCCCTGAGGCCACCAGAGACAGCCCCACACCCACCAGCCTCTTAGCGAAGTACAGCAGTCCAGTTTTGTCAGAAACACTCAGAAGTGCTGCAAAACAGACGAGCAGAGATTTATCCCCTGACTTTTTGTCATTTTACAAACGCAAAAGAAGAATAAATGCACGTTTTTAGTGAGGTGGAGCTAACCACGTTGGCTAATGTTAGCCAGTCAGCTAGCAGCCTGCATGTCGCAACACCAAAACTCAGAAAGTTTGCTTCATGCTCAGAGAAACTCTCACCAAGCTCCGAGGAAGCCATGTTCACGGTCACAGTGTTCACAGTGGGCAGTCTGTCTGTCTGAACGTCGGCTGGCTCTCTGCTCACGCTTCTCCCAGTTTCACAATTAGCAAACGATGCAGAGCAAAGCAGAGGAGGCTGAGGCAAAGCTGCAGGCTGTTCACGGCTTCATCATGCGCTTCAAAACTACGAACACCCGCCCTTCTGAAGCCGGCCCGCCCCTCGCACACAAGCGCACCCAAAGGAGCAAAACGGCGCAGAAAATGCGCATTTACATTAGAAAAACGCAACGAACACTAAATATTACTACTACAACAACAATAAGTACTACTGCAAATAGTAAGAATAACTACAAACTCTCACTGATAGACAGCAGGGTTTCTAATTACCTTTAGATTTATGTCTTGAAATGTGAAACTGTAAATTATGAATTTCACATTCATATCACCAGTACAGCAGTAACTAGCTATGTTGTCTTGATTTCACCGCCTTTCAAAATTACTCTTACTTATTTTATATGACATCAAAGTGTAATACTGGATTTGTAAACGTGTGATCATCAATTGTTTTTTGAGTTCATTTGAGGATCTACCAGCAAAATTACAATCATAAGCCGGGGAGGGGTTGCAGTTTGTTGCCCTGCTAGTAAGGCCACCCAGACGAGGTGTCATTCTTGGTTTTGCCACTAGAGGGCAGACACGACCTTCTTCGTACACGTGTGAGCGTGTTTTTGTTTTTTGCATTTCATATATTTTATTAACAAATAATCCGAAGCTTGGCAAAGTTCACTGACATCATACACCTGGTGACACGAAGAGCGCTTTCTCCTAATAATAAGTTTATTCTTGATTTATAGATTTAATTACAAATATAATATAAATAAATTAATATACTAATAATAATATGTTGTGTTTTAATAACATTAAAACACAACATATTATTATTAGTATATTCCTGACCAGCATGAATTTTAGTTTAAGCTATCATAATACAGAGTATATAAATTAAAGAGTGGTTGGGAGAAGTGACTGAATGAAACAGCACCTAAACAGGCTTTATTTCTTACCTGATGACAGAAAATTAAAAATTCTTCTTCTTAATTTATTTTACCAAGATCATCTGTAAAAACATGAAGTAAAAATTCCTTGTTGTGACAGGTGGGTGTCAACCAGGAAGTTGTTCGCGAAGGCATCATGGTTCAGTTTAAGTTAAGTTGTTGTAGTTAATATATTCCACAAAACACTGATAGAAGCATGAGTGTGATGTTCTACCGCAACAAAACCAGGAAATATTTGTTAATATGATGTTTCTAGTATTGGGAAAAAAGTTCCTAATTGCTTTATCGGTGAACAAAAATATAAAAGACGCATATATTCTGCATATGCCCCATCAGTGCTCTTCATGCAGATACAATCCTTAGAGGTCACGGCCGCAGATCATCATCCCCTTCATCTAACCTTGTCCCAGCATCCTCCTCTGTCACACCACCCCTCTGAGTGTCCTCCTTGGATTCCAGCGAGAGAAGATCTGAAGTCTTCCCATGCTTCTGTTAGTGATCCTCCATCTGAATGGATGATAACAACCTAGCACAAACTAGCCGGTGGAGATGGCCCCTATTGGCCCATAAATATGGGGCAGATTTCTGCTAATAACGCCCATTGTATGGACTGATAACATGTGAAGCGGGTGTCATTACACCCATGAACTGCATGACAAACTGTGGTCTTCGTCTTTTCCTCCTGCCTGGCAGCTCCATCTCCAACATCCTTTGTCCAATTTTTTCACTAATCCTTGAACATGTCTGAACTATCCCAGCCTTGCCTCTCTATTTCTACGACTGTCCCTGTGATAGACTCATTTCTAATCCTGTCCATGATGGTCACACCAGTGACAATATTAACAGTGTCAGCTCTGCAAGCTCACTCCACCTACATTTTGTTTCTTGTCTACACCAGAGTGGAACAGGCCTTACTTCACTTGTATGCAGAAAATATTCCTGAACCAGCTGAATTTTTCAAGCAAGACATTGCTAACCTTAACCACAGCCTTGTTATCATAACCTATGCTTCTACAGTTCAGACTGGACCTCTGCACGGTCCTTTTCTGGATTGGCATGACTCAGTTTAGCCCAGTGAGGCTGGAAGCTTTGACATCAGGGCATCCAGCTGTCACTGTAAGGGAAGTGTTGTGAGAGTGCGGCTTTATAATTTAATAAAGTTAATCAGAAAAATGATGATGAGCAGGAAAGCAAATAAATATGCCCGAAAAATGAGATTTTATCATCATTAAAAAAACAAAAAACTTTTCCTTACTAATGATAAGGGTTGTCCCAATCACCCAGAAGATCCAAACACTTGCCTGGTGTCAGTTTACGTCTCCTTGAAAAGTGAGATAACCTTCATTCCTCCTCACACAGATGGACGGCCTCTCCATTGTTGCAGAAATCCATCATGATTTTTATTTATTTTTTTATTCAGTAAATTTATGACACGAACATTTACACGGGACGGAAATTCAAAAAAACGGTCCCAATCAGCCTTAATTCACCCTACTTTTCCTGCAATAATAAATGACGCCCATGAATACATTCACCCCTAAAACGCCTCTTCAATAAACTTTACTGGCAAAGAAAAAAGAAAAAAAGTGCCTTTTTTCGTGCTTTAGAACAGCGTTTTAAGTCGGACAGATGTGGATTTATGGGACCCCGTCGCTCACTGCAGCCTTACTTGTCCATTAGTTAAGTGACAGGACAGGGCCCAGGGAAACCTGCGGCGGTACGTGTGATTACGTTAAAAGATCGCACAATCTGTTCATATTTACGTAATGAGCCCGGCATTTTGCTGATTGATTAAACTACAGGGTGTAAATATTTTAAGGGCACGCTGATTTATAATCCGACAAAGCAAAAAAAGAAAAAAAGAAGAAGGCCAATTTATTTGTCTAACCATGAAAATGGGGGTTTCTGGTAAACCGTTCTTGACGTCTCAGGGGCTGACTTGAGTGATTCAATAGACAGTGAAAGATTTTTATAGAAAGACGCGGGCTCTCTGCGCGTTATTGGGGAAAAACAAAGAGAGGCAGGGGGGCCCGTCAGCACTTTTTGTTGCCGGAAAGTGACAGCGTTATCAGCGGTGAGTGTAATTTACGCGAGGGGGGGAAAGTTTTTAATCAACACGCACAGTGTATTCAGATTAAATTAGAGGAGAAACAGAATCAATGACCTCCATATATTCCTCCGCTGCCTTATCAATTAGCTGTGATTTTGTGTGTGTGTGTGTGTGTGTGTGTGTGTGTGTGTGTGTGTGTGCTCGCGCGCGCGTCCTGTGTCAGAGGGCCCTCTGTCATAAAATGGGCCAAATGGCATTCGTCATAGAGCTGACAAGTCACACAACTAAATGAGCTCCTATTGATTCGTGAGATTTTTCATCAGCCAAATTAAAAGCTGCGGTTTGATAGAGGCTCACTCTGCAGGCGTGTTACGTTCACTCCTATTAAATCAAGTCAAAGTTAAACGAAAACTTCTTTGGAGTTAAACACTGCCGAGCTAAATAAATAAAGCGGATTTGATGCTGCTTCAGGTTAATCATCATTTCGATCTTAACCAGATTTGTTAAAGCCCTGACCACGTGTTAAAACTCATAGTGTATCCCTGTGTGCTTCCACCTTTCTTTATTTTACTCCCTATAAAACCTTTGATCTTCTGTGAGGTCTCTCTGAGCAGGGATTTCCGCTGTATTGCCACTAAGAAGGTCCTCATACTTTACTACCTTTACTGTCACAGAAAATAAGACTTGCACAAATGGCATGAATGCTTATGTATTTGTGCTCTTGTGTTTGACTATGAAGTATAATTCCAAGCCAGACAAATCAAACTAATTCAGTTTAGATTAGACGTTGAGTTGCTTTGTGCTGGCTGTAAGGATGTGACAGATAAATAAAATACGAAAAGAGTTGCATTTAAGAAAAAGTCAGCTTTTAATCAAAAGGTGGCAATTCCATATTTTGATAATTTGAAGTTTAAAAGATATGCAGATATTCCCAGATGCTACACTGGGAATATTTCAGCAGGGGTCTCATAACATAGTTTTATGAATATGTCATCAGATTTGTTCCGATAAAGTTTGATGTCAAGGTGATTCTTTGTACTTGATGTCAGCTGTAATTATTTTGTTATTTATCCTACACAAACATATATATGATTTTCATATTAAAAGTATATTTTTTAACAAGTGATGCTCTTAAGGGTCTCTTAAGTTTCTTATATATATAAGACAGAACAGCCAAGAGCCTCATAAGGGCGTTAAAAGCACTGCTAAATCACTGCCACCAGTTAAGAATGCATTTAATCACTATATAAATATGTGACCGTGATCTGAGAGGGGGTTAAGTTTCACCACACTGCATGTCCTCCAGTCTGCTCCTTAATCACAGCCCTTACATGGGGGTCCAATAAAAAGCCTCTTGCGGTTGCACAAACTCATCATGCCGTTGCTCTTGGAAATTAAAATGGGCCTATGTGACAGCTCGCCATCAGGCTTTTGATTGCTTTACTTCCTATTCATTAGCTTAATTATTTGGCCATCAGTAAACCTCACCAAGTAATTAATATCTGAGAGCCTCTGCAGTAAATTAAAACTGTGAAACGAGGCGTACTTGTGCTTTGTTTTACTACCAGAGGCAGCAGGGATGTGAGCTAATGGGTGGGAGCTGAAAAAGACGCAAACATGAACAGTGGATTGCTTTTGTAGCCAAGGAACATTTTCACAGGAATGAGATAAAGCTGTTTGTGTTTTTTTTTTCCTTTCTTTTGCACAACAACTCTCAGAGTGGTTATCTAGCACTTTGGTCCAAACTGAAAAACACATCAAATTACATTCTTCTTGCTTTCTGGATTAATTTTAGTTGTGCAAATGATTCCCTGATTTTTCAGAAAAAATTCCATAGGTTCTCTCTGGGTACTCCAGCTTCTTCCCACAGTCTAAAGACTTGCTTGTTAGACTGATTATCAATAGGTCTTAGGTGTGAATGTGAGCATAACAGGTTGTCTCTCTCTCGGTGTATTAGCCCTGTGACAAAAATTGAAATTGAATTTAATAATAGAATAAATAGAAGTATATCTTATCCATCCACAGCAGCTGTTAGCAGGAGGATTCTGGCTCATTCAGACGTTGCTTTGCAGACTTCAGCTGGTAATTTAATCATGAGGCAGCAGGTAAGCAGCTCCAATGCTCAGCATCACCCCTGTGTGAGTTCGTTTATGTATTTAAAAAAAACAATTTAAATTAAATGTATTTGTCTATATATATATATATATATATATATATATATATATATATATATATATATATATATATATATACACACATTTCCATTACATCAAATGGAAATAATTCACGTCTTTTGTTGCCATTTTCTTTATTTCACATTTACACCACACAAGTTTGAGATAAATACACGTACGATTCATCCTTCAATCATTCAAATAAATTAAGTTCATTTATTTACATGTAAGTGACGACAACCAAGTCATAAATATTATTGAAAAAAAAATCTGAATATTCACATTAAATGCACAAATGGAAATGCGCTACATGGGATGTTGTGCAAAGTCTGGGAGCAAAAACATCTGGGACTGCAGCTGTTTCTGAGCCTTTGTCCGTTCTATCAATGGTCACACAGCTCGTGCGCCTCCTGAACCTCATCAAACTGTTTGAATGTGTTACAGTTCACTCCTCTTAACATTTAATTCCTAAAAAATGTGTTCACTAAGTGGAGCTCAGGCTGTGAGTGGATGGAGGAAACACAAGTTTGCCACAGAGGATGCCTGGCGCATTAAAAAAAGAGCAAAATTAGGGAAAGAAATAAGCACTTTTTTCCAGCATGCTGCAGCAATGTAAATTACTTAGTGATAATTCTAGTCACAAATAGTTTAAGCACTATACACGCGTCATAATCCTGCATTTGTTTATGTGTGATTGTGTGAATGAGTCCAACAAATGTCTTGTTTGGAAGAACCTTCTCAGAGCATACGAGGTGAAGATCTTTAGGTTTGTCCTCTCTCACAAACACAGACTTTCCCGGTGTGATGTCGCTGAAACACTCAGGTAATTCTCATGTTTTTTTTAAACCTTTTTCTGGGTGTGTTTTCACAGTCCTGCCCCAATTTTCCTGTCACCCCCACCCACTTCCACCCCATCCAGCTCGTCATCAGAGAAAGGGCTGTGGGAGCTGTAGCCAGCTTCATCGTTACGCTGCAAGAAGTCCGTGGTTTGCTGGATCCCAACTCGGTTACCCGCAGAAAGAGGAAAGCCACGCTGGGGCGCCTCCGCTACTTCTTCCTCCTCATCCTCTCCATCTTCTTCCTCTTCTCCATCCTCCAATTCGAGAGCTATCCTTCGGTCGTCCGGGTTCAAAGCTCGTCTGCTCTCACTGGATTTGTCGGAGCCTGTCTTTCCCGAGCTGCGTAGTCTCTCTGCCTCAGACTGGGTGGAGGCAGTGGCCTGCTCCTTTGCCTTCCGACTGCGCTTCCACTTCATCCTCCGATTTTGGAACCAGATCTTCACCTGCGAAGTGATCATAGTAGAAGAAGAACACATGTTTAAAAGAAGAAACACAACCCGGGGTTTGTCTGAACAGAAACAAAGACAAATTTGGTCACAGCTCCAGAACCTCTCTCTTTCCTATTTCTTTTTTCTTGGTTAGATAAAAGCTGCTTTATAAAGTGTTTATTTTATTTTACCTTCATTTTTAAGGTGATATGTTTCATATTGCATGTCAGTGTTGGGGAGGATAAAAAGTGTTATTTTGGGGTTCATGCTGTGGTCATCATTAACGACATCACTCTTTATTATCACAAATACTCCTTCCTCCTCCTACCAGAGATATTAGAATTCATAACACTGAAACAATCAGCGACAAATAAATATTAACAGAAACATAAGACATGTGAGTCTTACAGACATGAATATATGAAGATAGTAAAACAATGAAAACTGCCACAGATGACTGACATCACAACATCTCTGGACATGAGAAGCAGTTTGCTGATCAGCTAACTGCAACAAGAATGAAGATACTTTAGTGAAATGTAACATTTAAAGCTGATCTAATAGAGTGCTGCTGGCTGTTTTCATGGTATAAAAATGGTTTGGTCTTATTTAAGGCTACAATAAAAAAAGAAAAAGAAAGATGAAATTTGTTGATTGGTTGTTTTCTTTTTTTTTTTCTATTTTGATATTGTGGCTCATTTTGTGTTATTAGGTGTTGGGTTTCACACTCCTTTAACTCTACCAAGTTATTCTTATTAAGAAAATAAAAAATAGATATAAACTGTAACTACACACATACAGTGTGCTGGCATCTGTTGAGCGCCGTGTCTGGTCTGTAGCTGTAGTTAGCTTTGACTTTTCAAAGTTGAGAATAATGTACGTCAGGTCAATAAATTTGTTCTGGAGATGTAAAGAGGAGCTCTGCAGTCTCTGGTCTGGCTCACCTGTGTTTCGGTCAGCATGAGTGAAGTGGCCACCTCGAAGCGCTTGGGCCTGGACAGGTATTTGTTAAGCTTGAACTGGTTCTCCAGCTCCAGGAGCTGCTGGCTGGTGAAGGCAGTGCGGGGCCTCCTGCATTTCCCCAACAGGCCTGACTGAGCACCCGCTGGAAGAGGAACAGCAAAGTTATCAGTTTGTGTGTGGTCCCATGCAAGATGACTATAAGTGTATATTTTAAAAACCTAAATCACCTAAAAACAGGATGGATGAATATGTAAATATTAATATTATAAAGTTATTTCCTAATTATTTGGATTCATTTAAGGCTCTATCCAGGAATATTTGCTCACTGGCTGCCACCACTCTTATTTATATACTGTAACATCAAGGAC
Organism: Pelmatolapia mariae; assembly: GCF_036321145.2. Classification (NCBI taxonomy): domain Eukaryota; kingdom Metazoa; phylum Chordata; class Actinopteri; order Cichliformes; family Cichlidae; genus Pelmatolapia; species Pelmatolapia mariae. The sequence continues at coordinate 14,952,539 of NC_086227.1, read as the reverse complement.
ATCAGAAGTTCATGGTAATGTTGTGGGTGGGAACAGACGCACATATGCCGGCACTCTCCGGCCATCATTAACTATAATAGCTTTACTCCAGTTTATTGTTGACGGGGGGGACACGGCAGAAGCGGGCGCAGAGGCCATAAAAACACAGGCATGCCATTAACTTAATGAAAATTCAATGAAGGCTTTTGGGATTTTATTGATGAACTACAGAACGTTTTAGGTGTTTGTTTATAGTTTCTTCGTCACACAAAGACAGTTTTCATCGGGCTGGCGTTTATAGAGAAATAAATGGGGCAAAATTAAAATATGACAGAGAAGCAGTAAAACAGGGGCCACTGTACTGTGAGGGACGATGTATGACTGCCATTAACGCAACATACAGGACTTAGTTAGATAAAAAAACAAAACGACAACATCAAAAAACTAAACAAAACAAAAAACAGAAGGCGCACAAGGCAAAGCTAACCGAAGGCTTTAAATTACACTGGCAGTGAAATGTATTTATGAATAACAAATAAACAAATCAAAATGCTGCCCGTTTCTTTCTCAGATTATTATTAAATATTAAGGTTTTTAAATGTAATAAAACTTTGGAGAATAGAAAAAAATCAATGTCAGATTCGTTAGTCTGGTTTGTGATTTAAACAATAAATCGGTGCTGTGTGCTTGATATCATGAAAAAATAAGCACACACAAAACCCCCGAATTGACAACTATTTAGTTGTTAATTAAGCATAATAATAATAATAATAATAATAATAATAATAATAATAATAATATCAAGATTAACTTGACCAGTTCCGCCTAAACTCTTTCTCTTTCAGTGTAACACACAGCTGTCTGAAAATAAAATAAATTAACAAATAAATTCTCCTGTGAAATATATTTATTTTTATTAATATATTTATTTATTTTAAAGTTTGATTATTCTGGGCCTCTGCTTATCTAATGTCATCACACTTACAGCTGTAATCCGGCAGTCGTGGCATCATGAGCCCAGCGCGGATCCAGTGCTCCAGGGGCAGAGATCCAGCCATGGCAGCCGCCTTCAGGTGCTCTGGGTAGGTCTGCGATAGGTGCGTGAAGCCAGTGTAGGCGAACGCAGGGTGTTGTCCACCCAACGCCGATAGTGGGTACATGGGTGCAGGATACATGCCGGGAATCGCTCCCTGAGGCAGCGATGCAAGCCCCGGATGGGGCAGATTGAGGACACTTTGCTTGGTGATTATTCCGGTCTGAAGGTGCGCTCCTCGCGGGGACGGAGTGTCCGCACGGCGGCAGGAGACCGGGCTGCCGGCCGGGCTGTCGCTGCTCAGACCGGGTGAGAGGTCTCGACCACACCGATTGGTCTCATCGGCGAGAAGTGCGTCGATTCTAAAGTTTTTCGATTTCTCCATGATGGCTTCAGCAGCAGCAGAGAGAGAGCGAGAGAGAGCGGGACTGAGGAGTCTTTAGAAAAAACAAGTCGAGCTCTCTCCAGGTGCGCACCTGTGCTGTGCTCTTCAGTCACAAAATCATACGCTCTCCTTTCCCCCCTTTAGAAAGAAAAATAGCCCGAAAACTGTATATTCGTTTAAAAAACACATTGGCAGGTTTTTTCCTCGTTGTACTTGTTTCGGCTAAATGCAACTCTAACTGACACCCGCGTGTGCGCGCGTGCACCAGTTTCTTTAAATTGCGCCTTTATGTCAGTTCGCACCATCGAATCTCTTGGAAAACTAACCCACAGAGGTATGTTTCCCTCTACATCAGCCGTCCTTCTCCACCCCTGGAGGCCTCTGCCAGCTGGGGATTGGCTGGAGCTCGAGCTGCTCTGACGGGCCTCTAATCAGCTAATTACTCGCTCGTTTCTCCCCCCAGAAAGCATTCAGAGTGAGGTAATGTCCAACCCTTGTCCCGCCTGCAAACACCTTCAACTGCATCAAAGCACCGAAGTACATTAGAAGATTGGGCAATTGTATTTTCAGTATCTATCTTACTGCCAGCTCGTCGTACTCTCCACAGATTGCGGCTACCTGGCTGCCATAAACAAAGAATTATACGCTGCTTTCATTGTCCAGACTAATTATTAGTGCTGCTAATATCCTCCACACCTTAGAGCCAAATACTGGCCTGTTTTCAACACTAATGTTATTGGTTACCTCTGATTGGTGTGACGTTAGAGACGTTGTGTACGGTATTTAAATCATTAGTATTAATGGTTTGTTTCATTCCTATACCAAGGCCATACCGATGCTATTAAAGTTTACGATCAGGAATTGCACACAAACCGTATAAAAGTGTAATGACTTGGCAGAAGAGGCTATAAGTTAATTGGCCCTCTGCTTAATGTGAACTAATGCAGTTTTAAGACTGGAGAAAGCCGGTGTGCATCCGTCTCTCTTCGTCTCTCAGACATGGTACGACAACATCGATAGAGATACAGTTTATCAAAAATTATAAGTCACAGAATAATAAGTGGAATTAGGCTTATCTGAGACTCACACCGAGAATCTGCATGTTGCTGCACCAGAAGGAAAACTCCAACTTTTGATAATGCGACATTTCAGATCTCTATCCAACCCAACAATAACTATAAATAATGTGATTTTTTTCCTGTGCAACTGTGGCTTGTGTAATACTAACAATCTAATATTTATATTTATTTGTTTTATGTGTTCCCAAGAATATGTTTTAGGCTCTAACACCTTCACTAACAAATAACCATCTTTTCCTCATGTCACAATATTACATTTTCCACATAAAAGCACACGTGGGCCTTTATGTGTTTCGTTCTGCTGATGTGAACAAAAACGCCACCTCTTTTGAGGACACCCCCTTCTTAAATCTGTAAAATTGTGTGCACAAGTGTGTATGTGCGGGTGCAGTTGACCTCCAGGAAATTGCTGGTCCGCCCACTTCTCATTCTCTCTTTCTCCTTTACCCGTGTTACTGCTGTGTCTCTCATCCTCAGCGCTCTCTCTCTCTCTATCAGGCAGATTGCTGTCTGTCTCTGGGGCTGATATAGAGGTAATTTGCTCCTGGGTAATCAGTGCTACCTTCTGCCTGTTTCTCGCAACCTCTCCCCTCTGCAAACTCCTCTTTTCTTTTGCCTTTATTATTTGAAAGTATTTAAATAGCCAGGCCACCGCTAAACCTGTCACTTGAGTCTGCCAACAGAGGTCCACGAATTAAACTGAATCAGCGCCTGCTTCCAGTGTCTGGTGCATTCTTCTGACGATGGATGGTCTTTTCCTCTTGAAAAGATGAAATTTTGCTGCTATATGTGCATAAGTCCTGCTAATCCTAAATAAGTTAATAATTGAATATAACAGCTGGATCAGAAGCTTTAAGAACTTATAATACAAATTTTATTAATGAAGAGAAGACTGATTAATATAAATGTCTACAGACAGAACAGGTGGAGTTGGTGTAATTGGGATGGGGTCTAAAGAGCTTTAATGGTTTAGAAGAAGAAGCTGTTGAGGTTAGCTCAGCAATTTCTTAAGTGTCTGTTTGATGATATAAATTTGAATGTTGTTGGAGAGAATGCTATGATTTTTATTTTTTATTTTTGCAAGATGCTCGTGAATTTAATAGTTGAAAAAATCAAGAGAAACTCTAGTGATTCATTGAGGTTTCCAGGCATTTGTTCATACGCAGCCCTCTTATGGTCCTGCCACAGGGTTTCAATCAGGTCGAGGTCTTTGGCCCGGACTTTGACCAGGCCATTACAAAACTTTAATTCTTTTCTTTTTTGGGCAATCTGTTGTAGATTTGCTGCTGTGGCACACGGCTTCAAAATAAGCCCCAATCGTCATCCCTCCACCACCGTGTTTGACAGTTGTATGAGGTAATTTGTGTTCACCAGATATACTACTTTGAATAATGGCCTAACATCTTCACTTTGTTCTTGTCTGTCCAAAGGACATTGTTCCAGAAGTCATGTGGTTTGCTCATGTGCAACTTTGCAAACCCACGTCATGCAAGCTTTCTCCTGGCGATCTTTCCAAACAGACAACACTTATTCAGTTTTTATCTAACTGTACTGTCATTCATTTAACATGCTAACTGAGGTTTGTAGAGTTTGAAATGTAGCTCTTGGGTTTCTTGCAATTTCGAGCACTGATTTCAAGCACTAATTCTTGGCTGCAGATTTTATCATCTAGTTTACAGTGCTGAATATAGTCACATGGCTTCTTGCAAAGCTGATGACTTCTTCTTATTTGTTTACTTTGAAACTATAAACAGCAGATATAGTAATGTGATCTGTCTTGTGATTAGTTATGGGCAAACCTCTCAGAGGTCAAAACTAGGTAAAATGCAGGACAATGGGAATAGCATGATAGCTTAATTACACTGTTGTTAAAAATGAGTCAGTAAGAGCAAACATTACTCCAGGCTGCAGTTTATCAGGTGAAATATCTGACAGCAGGTGTAGCTGAAAGTGTCTTATTTTAATGTGGTGGAAGGCTTAATAATGAATGTTTTCTGATCTAAACTCTCATTACTTCCTTTCCCTTCTTCCCTTGTGACACATGTCCTCACATGCACATGCCCCCTTGAACCTTTAGTGGAACTCTCCAAAAGCAGTGCACACCCTTCTCTCTGTGAGAGGACAATTGGTTCAAAGGAGCCGCGGGCCCTTGACTACAAAGCCAGAGTTTATCGACGAGTTATGCGTCAGTAAACCTAGCGGCTAACAGGAGTTTACTGAAACATTAAAGAGCTTATCAGCAATTACAGGCATATTTTTCAATCATTACCACAGCTCTGAGACAGCTCACCCTGTCCTTAAACTAAGTCAGATGTGCTCTTGTTCTATCTGCATGCTGGCCCAGTCATTATGTTTTTCACCTCCACTGGGTCAGTGATTCTTGGCAGTTTGAGGCATTGATAAGATCTTTCCAGCTGCTGATAGAGCAGAACGGAGAAAGTTCAGGCGTTTCTATAGCTCGTCAGAACAACATAGAACATAGAAAAACATCAACAAAGCAATGTAACGGACATTGAAAGATATATTTTTTTTGATTCGCTGTCATTGATACAATACCTAGGCACTGTGATTGATCCTAATCCAGCTTACTTTGATTGTGTGTGCACATTTCTGTATCTGCCCTCTCTTCAGGCATGTTGTGACACACAAAGGTTTCAGGGACGCTGTTGACCAACACCACCTTTCCCACCAGGCCTGGAGTACAACGGCCAGACTGCTGCTGTGATAAATGGTTGTGGTGCACAATGGGCTTACTGTGAAGTGAAAATCAGCTCTCCATAGCTCTGGTAATTAGACTAATTCCCACAGAGTTAAAGACAGATGATAAATCAACTCACTTTTCTGCCAGACCTTGAGACCAAAATTAATGTTGTCTCATTAAGGAGATAAAAGTAATTTATTACTTTTACTTCTCCTCCTAGTCTCTGTATCCTGTCCCCCTTCATTTATTAACCAATATTGAGCTTTGCCATATGACATCTAGCCCGCTGGATGTGAATCTCCCGTTGTCTGTCTTTGCTACTTTGGCCCCTTCGCTCTCCTCTCTCTCTCGCTTTCATTGTGCATTAGCATGTTTATGAGCGTCTAGCAGAGAGATAACACAGGTGTTTGACAAAGCTGGAATGCACTGCAATGATAAAAAAAAACTTTGAACTTTTGGATGTTTCTGTGTGAAAGCTTTGTTTTTATGCAAACTAGTGTACACTTTATATACCATTAAGAAAAGAGTAAAAGAAGCCAAATGAAAAGAGGATCACATCCTTGGCTGGCACAGAAGGTGCAAACTGACCGTAATTGGAAAGTTAGCAGGGCGGGTGTGTGTGAGGTACTTCCTGCTCGGGAAACCAGGAAATTTCCCCAATTCTGCAAATGTGTGATGTGTGACAGCAAAAAGGCTGACAATGGCCGAAACCTCTTGAAATGGTAACCAATTCAAGTATTTTCTTTATTAATTTATACAACATAAAGTCTTTATTATCAAGCTAGATTTGCTGTTAGCCAAATTTACATTACTCATGTTGGTTTGCTAGCCAAACTCCTGACTAATGCTAACCCAAAATATTTAATGTGACAGCACACAGAGGTTTGTTTTGAGGCCTTGACTCTGTGGAAGTCATCAATATGGTTTTTTTTTTAGACCCAAATCACCGTTATTTGATTATATTATGTAACATTATTAGCTAGCTGAAGCAAGTTTTGTTAAAACAGGACATTCATAGACACAACTCAAGTCCAGGCTTGTCACCAATAAGAAAATTAGCCCTATTATCTCTCTGATAAGTGCAATAAAATGCTCTCAAGGGTACCAATACCACAGTTAAGAGGTTATATAAGCTGAGATTAAGAACTCTGGACAATTAGTGGCTTAAAATACTGACCTTAAGCCTTAGTATAATGTAGCCCAGGGAGGTATAAGGTCTTAAATTCTTCCACTTTATTATTTATGGATTTTTAACACAGTTATTCGGCGTTGGCCTGGTTTTGGAGATCCTCAACCACCCATTAGCAGAACTACATCTTTTAGCACTTTCACATCTGCTTAAAATGTTCAGCGTCAGAGGATGCTGTTCTCCTACTCCTAAGTAGGAGTAGGAGACTTAAACCCCCACTTTTCCTAAACTGAACCATTACTTTAAGGCCTGAGGTCTGGGTTATGATCAATACAGAAATTTTTCCACACCACCACAGGTGTTTTCCAGAGGGAAACATTAAGACTGTGATTTGGGATGAATCGCAGTGCAGTTATTGGCTCTGCTCTCACCACTACACAGCTGACCAATCACAGCACTATCAGGTTGAGAAAAGTGTGAATGCAATCACATTCAATCCACTGTTAGAAGCTACCACCCATCTACACCTGGATAATGAAAACTCTCCATATTTAGAAATAATCAGTATACAAGAGGCCTTAAATTTATGGACCATAGATTAATATGATTTGACATGTATAGCTCTAACACCATTATCTGGCTTTTAGGTTAGGTAACACCTTTTGAGCACCACGTATGCAAAACGTGCAACATAAAGATCTCTAAAAATAGATAATAATAATTATAGCCTGATCTGAATAGCCCCTTTGCACCATTCTAGTTTGATCTTAGGCGATTAATGGCTTAAAATGCGGAGATATCTGATAAAACAACAAGAGACGTCGGCTTCAGAGGCTTAATTCATGAAGAGTCTGATTCGGGGAATTCCAACCTTATGACTCTTCAGTCTGTTTCCCTGCTCACCTGTTTCATTATTCCACAATGGAAAACAAAGCTTCCTTTCACATTATCCAGTCCAGTGCGACTTTTATGGCCATTTAATGGGTTGTTCCATCTAACAGCCCCATGTTTTACTATCACCCATACAAGGGCCCCATTGTGCATAGATATGGGAGATAGGAGATAAAGTCACCTTATCAGCCACAACAAGACATCATTACTTTCACCCTGCTATCTCACCAGCCCTCTCCGCCGTGCATTATCAGGCCACTTATGAGGATATTCAGCTTTGAAGATCTCCGCCAGCTGGCGGTTTGTGCTTTTGGTTTTCCGCCTCTACAGATCAATTCAGTTTCAACTATGTTATAAATTTTTGTGTCTTTACCACCACTGTAAGCGATTCTTTGTTGTCGAAAGTGACATATAAATCTACATCTAATTGCTCTTTTAGAGATGCAGCTCATTGCTCCTGATAGCAATTCTTCTGCCATTCTTTCCGCTGTGAGGAAGCCGCCTGCTGCCATTAACAATCAGGTAATAGCTTCTTATTGCCCAATTTGCATGTTAACTGTAACCAAAGGTTATTGAAGGCGAACCACAGAAGAGCAGCGGGAGATATGAGAGCAACATACCGGATACTGAAGGTTTTTTCATTTGCAGAAAATGTATTTGAAATATGCTAAAAATATTAAGTTGACTCTTTTTTTTCATCATGCTCTTTTTTTTCGGTTTAGATAATCTGCAGAATATTAAGTAGTAATTCTGCTGTTCCCCTCTCAGCTGTTAAACCATTTGTAAATTCCAGCCTATCAGTAAACCACCAACAGCCATAAGCGACCCTACACCATGTTTGACAGAGGAGGTGCTATTTTCTCAGTCAGTTGGCCATAGGATTGGAAATCCCCAATTCAGACTCTTTTCATCAGATAAATGGTTTGAGTTTATTCTTGTTTTATCTTTCTGTGAAACTTTGTTCCATTAATCTGCTTGTTTAGTCTTATATATTTTTGTGAAGAGCAATGGAGACTTTCTTTTTAAAGCTTTCTTAGCTGAATCAGTTATAATGTGTTAACTCTGTGCACAAATGTAACTGTAATGTACCAGTAATGGTTCACGTGCACCATTACTTTTAAACTCCCAAAGTTTGGACACTATGTTCATATCTCAGTCAAGTTAAAGGTTAGATTTGGTGTTGTAATATAGTGCCTATAAGTTAATTTGCACCTGCACAAACTCAACATGCAGACTAACACAGAGCGAGAGAAGAAGAGAGATTAAAAGTTCAGATGGTGAGCAGTTGTTGCTGTCAAATAGCCTTTTCAGCATGCTGTGAGGACAGTTCAGGGCGTTTGTACTGAAAGTTCTCCAGCAGACACAACAGGGCTTTACATTAGAATTCCACACTGACATTAAAAGCACTTTGGAAAGAGGTTGTATGTGTGAGAAGTCTGTTTCAAATTCACAAGACCCAAACTGATTTTTTTCTGGTTTGCATATAGAAGAACAGAATTCAAATGAAAATGAAAATGAACAAACATAAATTACTGTCACCTTTTAAGTGCCATAAAACTTAAGGCAACCCTCTTTTTAGATCAATTTATGAGCTTGAATAATCAACTTTGACATTTATTTATTTTTTTTCCTTTAAAAGGATGTGGCCTGCAGGCAGCACGATGGTGTGGTGGCTCGCAGTGTTGCCTCACAGCATGAAACTCCAGAGATAGACTCCACCGTCATGCCTTTCTCTGTGGAGTTTACATGTTCTCCCTGTGTATATGTGAGTTCTTTCCAGGTACTTTCCTCCCACAGTCCAAGGACATGCAATTAGTGGGGTTAGGTTAATTGGTGATTTTTAAATTGTCTGTGGGTGAGAGTGTGAATGGTTGTCTGTCTTTATGTGTTATTGTCAGATTTGTGACCTGTGCAGGGCGTACCCTGCATCTCGCTCTATGGTAACTGGGAAAGGCTCCAGTGCCCCCTGTGACCCTGATAAGGACAAGAAAAAGAGAATGGATGAAAGGATACAGACTGCCTTTTGTCAAACAAATAGACTGTCCATCCATCCTCTTCTCCCATTCAGGGTTACAGGAGGGCTGGAGGTTATCTCAACAGTCATAGTATAAAAGACAGGGCCAACTCACAGAGACACACAAGCATTTGCATTCACAGTCAGTTTAGAATCACCTAACCACATACACCCTGGGAGGAAGTTGGACACAGAAAAACTAAAGGCAGGGCCCCAGACTAGATTTGAACCCAGGACCTTCTTGCTGTTGTTGAGGCCACACCACCCTCCTTGTTGTTGTTGTTGTTTTTTTTTTTGCACCACATTTGACACGATACAGACCTCAGGGCTTTGGCTATGGACTACGAACTCTTCCAGTTTTGAGTGGTGGGTCATGCCAGATTCAGGCCATTACTAATAATGATGCTCAACACGAAGACCTATGTTAAAATCACATATGCAACTGGCAGAATGGTGTGCCCCACAGAGTGATCTAAATAAAGCATTGTGGTGCAGAGGTCCACATGGAGACGGCCTTAAAGGAAATAGAGGCCAGGTGTAATTTTTGCTATTTTATAAGCATGCATACTAAGTTTTTGAATACTCTGTGTAACCTGGACAACAAATTAGATCCTGCATGAGGGTAAAGTTTTAAGTAAATGCATTTCTGTCGACTAATACTAGGAGAGTCACCTCCCAACACATGATTTCTGTGAGGACAAAGTTAATATTTCAAAAAGTGAAATGAATTGATCGGTCACTTTTGACTGGTCAATAGACCTGTTTAGTCTATTGACTTTGTCAGTTGGCTAACAGGTCACTATTAAGATTGACCAATCTTTGAAATTGGAGTAGAGGTAAATCACAGCAGCAGGGTATATTTTAACGGCTCTGAATTGATCAAAATGTTATCAGAGGTGTGACAAAGAATGGTCAGTAGCACAGGCCTGATGAATTGGCAGTCAAAATACTCCCATAAATTCCCACTTGACAGATCTCTATAAATTCAGCTTGAAATACAAGATTAGATAAAAAATTGAAATCAGAAATATCTACCTTAGCTTTGGCCCTTTTTGACTTTAAGTAACTTTTCATTCAAACCAACACTTTCCTGGTTAATCTTAAGTTTTATTCTTGACAAACATGATACCCGATTTGAGGGAGCAAGTAAAGTGGTTTAAATACAAACATCTGTGTGTGTGTGTGTGTGTGTGTGTGTGTGTGTGTGTGTGTGTGTGTGCATGCACCTCATCGACTCATCTCTCCTTCACTCTTTGTACTTCAAATTTGTCGTATTTACTGCCCAAAGGTTAGAGAGGTGAATAGGTGGCCCGTCCTCTCAGTAAATTACATATGCTCAATATTTAAGGTGGGCTAAATCACTTTTACACAGCCTGTCACAAATAACTGGAGACTCTGTGCTTTTGAGTCAATATGTAGGATAGTTAGAATTTAGCATGACATTTTTCCACTGCCATGGCAAGGTCAACATACTATAGAGGCCAAATTTTAGGAAAGTTTGTGGAAAGGCCCAAAGAAGAACCAGACTAGACTTCAGGGTGGGTCTGGATTAGCTTTGTTGAGACATGGCATTGCCAGAAGATGCACCGGAGTTTCATCTATAATTTTGGAGGATTTTACAGATACATACTAGCAGCTATCAGAACTAAACCCAGTAATGACACTTGTCAGTGAACTGTCCATTTACTTTTGAGCCTCAGAAAAAGGAGGCCTGCACCAAAATTGCTGTAACTCCTAAACAGTTAATGAAATTTTCATAATCCCCTTGAATTAAAGCTGAAAGTCTGCACTTCAATCACATCTTGATTGTTTGATTAAAAAAAAACAACAAACTTCACTGTGATTGTTTGGAGGCAAAATTCCAACATTTACTTTTTCCCCAACAAATGATGGATCTAACTGTCCCACTGGTTGCTGGTTAAATTTTAGAACAGATTATATGGTTAACTTACTTGTATACTTTTAGACTGTATCCTGTGTTTCACTCTTTATGATTCTATCTCATGTAAGTTGTATTTTAGTGACGTGTGGTGTAAATTTTAAATTCAGCTGTTTGTGTGCTGATCTGTTTATATTCTAAAAATGATTCTGGGAAATGAAAATGTACCATATTTACATTTGAATATCTCATGTTTGTTGACATTTGGTTTTGTACAAATAGGCTTATGAGATTAGTGCCGTTTGTTATATTCTGTTTGCTCTTGGTGTACTGACGTGTTGCGACTCGGGAAATGTGCCAAGGTGGGACTCGCTCAGTGTGTGAACTAACCGAAATAGTAACTGCCCGGCCTGTTAGAGGTTCTGACCTGATGAGAGAATGAAATTTGTCTTCTGCTTCGTCTCACACTGTGTCTCGAAGCAAAGGTTAGTCTACAATTAAAGGATTTGTTGTGTCTCACTCTGAGGCTCACACCATACTCTACACATACCTTTGGAGTGTTATTAAAGCTTTGCTGGATCATTGTGTTAGTGGGCCTCAATGCACACAACAGCAACTTGACAGTGACAACTAAATAAAGTTCTAACATCATTAATTTATTTATTTGGGTGTATATTATTAGCCTTTATGGTAAGCATTATGCTAAGTTATGGTAGCCCTGCTTTCATATTAGCACTTGCAGAGCACAGAAATGAACATGATATACCTGTATTCTAATTTATTTTTAAATCACTATACAAATCGCAATATTTATTGAACTATGACTTAGTAAAGATGTTTGAGCACATCAATAAAATTCTTCATTTGGGAAGTTTTGGTCAGTTGTGTATGTCAAACAGTTTGAGAGAACCAGGCTAACTTTTACCTGACTTCATATTTCATGCTGAACTAGGCTAAATGGCTTCTGGGGACAGCCAATGAAGGGTTTATCCCCTTAACCCCTAGTGTATCATATTTATATGATATACATACAGTTTTTGAGACTCCTACATCATCAGCCTGATTTGTTTCTCTCTGAAATACCTAAATAAATTGCACAATATGTGTTTGGGAATAAATTGCTGGCTAAAAAATTGCCAGATGTAGCAAATATGATAAATTAAACTTCATATATGCATATTTAAGATTTAATTTAATGTTTTTTTTGTTTTAATTTGTCAGAATTTGTCATAAGGTTCAGTAAAAACTCCACTTTCACTATTTCAGGCTTCAGGTTTTAAAGATTAATGACATGATAATGTGTCTTCTTCCAACTAAATGCTCGTATCTTTTTTATTTTTTTTGTTCCTTCTGACATACAAAAGCATTTCCACTTTGAAATAGAAACAGTCTTGTGGCCAAACATTCAACTTTTGCATTGACTTAAGACTGAGTAGAAATATGAATCTATTGTATAAAAGTACGGATACACTTACTAATCTTTTCAGAACTGTTTTTAATGTCCTTCACTATCTTTTATATTCTTGCAATAACTCCCTTTCCTGCACTAACCCCTATCTCCTCTGCCTCCCACAGGCTTGACCCTACAACACAGCTGTATCGAAATAAATTCTTCAATTAGGTACTTTCTGTTCTGCCATCAGGGGAACCACGCTAAGCTATTATTGGACACAATATTTGCTTTGAATAAAATCAAAAAAACAAAAACACAATGCAGCCTTTCACACAATCCTATTCATTCACTGAGGTGTGTTGAGTTTATGAATGTCACCAAACATTTGACAGGTAGTATCAAGGACACTTTTCAAATTGATGTTTTTTACTCAGTGAAACACCTGATGAAATCTTAATGATTGTCAGAAGTCTCACATTCAATTATTTCAATTCAATTTCAGTTTAGTTTTAATTATGCAGCACCAAATCACAACATAGTGTAAGGTAAAGATCCTACAATAACACAGAGAAGACCCTGGAGGAGAAGATGCAAACATCTTAGAGCCACATGAAACGGTTAAGAGACAAAGACTGACCTAGAGGTAGCAACTTGCCTCTGACCTTTTGGGTATTACCAGCTAGATTTAGCCTAAACTGGGTTTTGACGTAGTAAGACGAGGGATATTGTGACTGACCCTGTTGCATATGTGTTTTTGGGAAATCCTTTCTCAAAGTGCAAAATATAGAGAAGAGAATTTTTAAATCATGTGTGCAAACTAATTTCCTAACATTTGTGACACACAAGTGCTTGATATTGAAATGAACAGGTTTGGGGACTGGCAAAAGGAAAACATAGGATAGGATCCCCATAAAACGAACCAAGCCTATGAGCATTTGGGAATTGTACGCTCATGCTATTTTGCCCCGCTCAGTAAGTCTGGCCCTTAATTCTTCAAGATAATGTTGAGAAATTTGCCATCATTGACCTATCCACTCTTAGGTTATGGGCAAAATTTTTTGTGAAGTTGCTAACAAGATTAGAATTAGTTTTCGAGTCTGAGTCCAAATAACTCATTAGATAAACAGAAGGAAGCCATCCGCGATCCGGAGGGTTCGAGGACACTCTAAAGCAGGGGTAGGCAGCTCCAGACCTCGAGTGCCGGTGTCCTGCAGGTTTTAGATCCCACCCTGGGTTAACACACCTGAATCAAATGATTAGTTCATTACCAGGCCTCTGGAGAACTTCAAGAAATGCTGAGGAGTCATTTAGCCCTTTAAATCAGCTGTGATGGATCATGGACACATCTAAAACCTCCAGGACACCGGCACTCAAGGCCTGGAGTTGCCTACCCCTGCTCTAAAGGTTCTGGAAATGCATCAGAAGAACATTAAGTAGCTTTAAACAGCATCCAGGCTTGTAAAAAATTTGCTGGCTGATTAACATTTAGTAAATCCACTTAAGTGTCTTCAAATCCAGCAGGCATACAAACTGGGGTTACCATTGAACAGGCCTTCAGTAACGCACTAAGATAAAAGGCTTAACATATTAACCTAAAGCATAAAGATAGATTGAAATTTAAAATCTGGTTTCAATAGGATCCAAACACAAAACAGGTCGTTGCTTAGGTGAACGCAGTGTTTGGGCTACATGCTATTTCGATATTTGTATCATCACTCATTCTGTTTGTATCATACAGGCCTTAGTCATCTCCTCTCCACAGCACAGGTGTTTGTATTTGTATGTGTGTGTTTGCATGTGTGTGTACAAGTGTGACTGATCCCATTTATCAGGCCAGTTAACCCTTGGCAGCAAATAGTAATTCGGAGCAGGACACCAGAGGGGGATGCAGGCACTTGCTCTAATTAAATTCCCCCTTTCTTACCCACCCGAACCTATGCTGACTGCTTCCCTTCCTCCGGCAGCAGAGACACTGACCTTCCAACCCTGCCTTCCTTTCCCTCCTACCTCAGCACTGCAAACTGCAAAGTGACACAAAAATGGTTTTCTGTTCTAAAAAAAGTGTTTGTATCTCTAACTTCATGTCTCTTACTCATGGAAAAAAGAAAAAAACGAAAAAAACAACAACATTATAAACAACTAATCTGAATTAAAAAATTAGTGGAGAGGAAAAAAAAGAACCACTTTTAGCAAGAACAAACCTGGTGGTCGAACCAGGGTCACGGAGGACAACCATTTGCCTCGAGTGGTTGAAGTGAGGAGGGGAAGGAGAGAAAAAAGCAAACCTCTGAAATACAAAAGACAAACACTGAGCAGGTTGGTCAGGCCACTACCTGCAGCTCATAAACATGCAACTCCCATCCACAGACATCTGCAGAAACGTGCAGTGACAGAGAGGACAAAAACATTGTTGATGACATGCAGTTGTGTCTTATAAAGGCATGTGGAGTGTAAGGCAGATGGACGAGCTGGCAACTCTTAGAATAAAAGAATATTATTATCCTTATTATGATCTGTAAGCGAGTGAGTTTTTTTTGTTGATGTAATAAACATACTTTCCCAGGTGTGTTTGGCTAATAGACATTTGATGATGATGGTTTTCTCCTTTCAGCTATGTATACTTTCACTGAACTGTTGACCTTTTCTAATTCAGCCCGCTTTCAGTGTGAGTGACATATTATCTAAATAATGACTCAGAACAAATGCGTCCTTCCTCCACTTGTGAAGTAACGACAGCGAATAAAGTGGCATTAATGTGAATAAGTGTTTGCACTGGCATGATGGTGTACTGCTGGCTTTTGTGTGGCATGCTTAGTTCAAAAGATGGTTAAAAGCAGGGTAATCTGTCTGGCTGACAGCATCAAAGAGGCTGGGATCACTAACAGTGACAGTCCCGGGCTGAGGCGTAGCCGCAACGGCTCCACTCGACTGTTTGTGAAGGCTGAACCTGCGTGTCCGCATGTAGGCACAGGTACTGGTATTTGAATGTGCACAGAATTGAACACAGGTTAGCAGAACAACTGCAGCCTCAGCTGTTTTAACTACATATTGGAAGACTGATGGAGATTACCCTTATTAAATTACTTATCCATGTTACTGTAAATTATTGCAAAAGCTGCTTTCAAACTGATGCGCACCGTTTGATCAGCTTGTGCCCGTGTACGAGCTAACTAGTAACTAGCTTTTGTGTCTGTACACAACCACAGTGCATTTTTAAAATCAAACATTCCAGCTGTGTTTGAAGTCCCAAGAGATGTTGATGAAAGTGAGGGAGCCCATTATTAACCTTAAAAACAAAACAAACAGAAAACACCTAATACAGCTAAGACTATAAAAAAACCCAAAACAAACAGAAACCTAAGGGGTGGCCAAATGAACGACCTGGTATACTGTAAAAAGGAGGAATGCACGGGTCACCTCTGCCACAAAGACCTGGAAGATATTTCAAGTTGCCGATTGTAAAAATCTTTAAGAAAAAACAAATCAAAGAAATCTCTAGAGGAGGCAACGTGTAAACTTTTGGTTACCCTCAAGAACGGTATGTCGATATTAGACTTTCCATCAAAACAGACTGATGAAACCAAGATCAACTTGGACCAGAATGATGGGATGTGGAAAAAAAAAAAGTATGGAGAAGGAGAGAAACTGCTCATGATTGTCTAAAAACTGGATTTATAAGACCTTTCTTCACTGCACTTGTTGGATACTGAATGTTGGGGAACTTTGTGACTTTGATGCCGTTTGTATGCAACACAGATTTTAGGTCTGACCAACTGTCTCAGTCGTGGGCAAAAGATGACAGTCAATAAAATTCTAAGATTTCATTTATTCATACAATGATCCAAAAATTAAGGATAAAACAGTCCAGTGTCCCACTTGAGTACAGAATAAAACACACAGTTCAAGGCCAGAGCAAGCTATGTTACAAGCCAGTTGCACTTCACATGTTGACCGCTTTAACAGGGATCAGCAATTGTCTTCCAAGACCCACCACCCTGTAAGAAGAAGGCCAGTAATCACTCCGTGCCTCAGCAACTCAACTCTGCCTTTAGGCTATGGCATGTAGTAGGTCCTGGCTTGCATAGAGAGACAAAATATCACCCAGTTTCATCATACAAGTTACAGAGTAACAAGCTCTCCATCATAAACATATCAGGTCATATCACATACCTGCACAGAGAGACAATATTACAGCAGTGTTTGCAGTGTGGGCTATAAGTAGACTAGAGAATCAGTGCAATCAAATACACCTGCCTTCAATTAGTCCAACCCATCACAGCCATAGGCTAACAGCAAATGTGACACACAAAACCACTCCCACTTCACACAATAAACATGGAGATGAATTAATACAGGCAACATTAGTCCACCATGTTACAAATACCTCCTCTTTCAATGTGCATCCCCTGTGGTGCTCGAGTGAACGTTATCTTTTTGGATTCAGTAAAGGTTAAATCTTGTGTATAATTATTTCATGTTTTTACTCGTTCAAAATAATCTTTATATTTAAAGTTCTGCTAGTTTGTCTAATTAGTGTTTAGAAATGATTAAAATGGCTGTAACTCCCACACAGTTAATGCAAACGTTTTGCAAAACCCCTTTAAATTAAAGCTAAAAGTCTGCACATCTTGACTGGTTGATTTAAAATGCACTGTAGTGATGGACAGAAGTATAAGAAAAAGTGCCATTGCCTAAAAACTTTTGGTCCTAACTCTAAATATATTTGCTGCTTGTAAGCCTCTGACTTTTGTATTAGTGTTCATTATTTTGTATTATAAGCTTTTCTCTGAAAATACCTAACAAATAGCCAAAAACTATAGACGATAATCTCGGCCACTAACCCAATTTTGGTTTAGGACTTACGCTTTAAAATAAAACAAAACAAAGCAAAACAACTTTTATAACAAAAGAGATGTTTTTTTGTTTTTTTTCTATTCTAGGCTCGTTTACTATTGACATAAAACTAAAGCGACGGTGAGTGTATCTGCATGCATGCATAGAGAGGGTCACGCCAACATCTCATTTATGTAATGGCTCCACATTTATCGCCGCTGACATGACTGACGGGTGGAAATGACATCACTAACATTTAAATTGTTGTCCTTCTCTCTGCAAAGTAATACACGCTAAGTGATGCATATTCCACCAACAAGCTATTTTCTACTCTCATTCCCTATGTCTTTACTCCATGTTTCATACACACACGCACACACACACACTCTCTGGGTTTCATTTGGCTGTCCCCACAACCTCTTTGTGTCTCTGTGATATCCAATTGGCATAATTGAGCCAGGTCAGATGATAAAGGGACCCATAACAATCTATGCAAGTAAAATAAAAAGCAGCTCCCACTTATTACTTTTGTACTCTTCCTGTGCCAATCACCAATCAGCCTTCCCTTGCACAACAGCAGATTTAACAGACTGACATGTCTGCGTTCATTAGAAGAAAAAAAGCGTGACATCCCAGAAGAAGTAAAGCGAAACGAGGGGAGGTGAAGGCAGCAGAAGTTCAGCAGAGTGCTAGCTGAGATAGATGAGATGTGACAGGCTGCCACTCTTCTCAGCACCTTCTCATCAGCATGACACAGCTGTCACAGCCCTATTTCAGGAAAATTAAACGGCCTTACGGTAAACTGGCCTGCCTTGGGAGGAGGGGCTGGAGGAGCAAGGAGAGTATGTGTGTGTGTGAGAGAGAAAATGAATAAGCTTATAGTATGCAGATGGGCTTTCAGTGTCTCTCCTCCCCCAATCTGTTCCCCTCCAGCAAGTGCCACCCTCTCCTTTTGACATGATAATGGCTCCAAATTGATGAAGACACTTCACTCACTCGATGACAACTCTACCAGCAAGCGACATGAACGCCTCCTCCACGCCCCCTCGTCCATCACCGTGAAGGCCTTCCTTTCTGCTTGCACGACACAGGCTGGGTGGGAAGTTGTTTAATCAGCTAATTTGCTCTCCTCTGGCCACCTTTAATGACCATGCCACCTCTGGATTATCTTGTCATTCTATCCTCTTAATTCTCGCTGATGAACTGCTCATCAAACTATTAGCCTCTTTGTACCTTTGCCACACTTAGCAAAGGTTATAGGCCTGCAATTAAAACTAATATGTCAGAGCACATTTTTCTCTTTAATTGACAGAAAAGGAAGCATTTCTACAACAACCAAGACATCCCCCAGTTTGGAGAACACAGTTGTGAAGATGATGTCATTGTGTGTCTGAGGTTGTGTATGTCTGCCTAAAAACTGAGCAAACACAGCTCCTCATAAACACATTTAAAGACAGAAACTGAATTTAAGCCCTTTATCTGTGTGGCTTTTGCATGTTGAGGTGGGAACACGCTTAATTTTGATGGAATTGCAAACTGTAAGATGCATATAAATCAAATAATATGGCTTTGGCAGTCATTCTAGATGTCATCCCTTAGTCCCTTTAAATTAAATAAAAAAAAAAAAACACGTTGTGAGGGCTAAAACTAAAAGTTCCTATATTTAGGGTCCGCTAAGCTACCATCACACAATTTCAGTACAGTGAGTTTGCTTGAAAAAAGGTAGTAATAAAAAAAGAGGAAGAGGAAGAAAAAGTAGCATGCGCACTTGTACGGGGTATCTCTCCAGCACTTTAAAAAGAGTCAGCCTAGCTCTGTGTCCTAGTTTGCTTGACTCAGGTAGCCTAACCTGCCCCACATGTCTCTGTTATGAGCTGAAGATCAGTCCTATAGCTGCCCATTTAAGCCACTCTCTTGCAGATTCTGCACAACCACAACAAGGTGGCCACGCTGCTGGTGAAGGAGTTGTGATGCCTTTAAAAGAATTCATAACATCCGACCTGTGTTGACCTTATACAGCAAATAAAAACTATCGATCCACCTCCCCCAACTCCCACTTTAAAAGACTTATTGTGGAGCTCCATTTCATCTAATCACTTGGCAAAAGAGTCCAGTGTCTAGATAAAAAAAGAATAAATAAAAAAGTCCCCGGGCCAACGTGTTGCTCTCACCTTTGCAGATGAAATTACCCGAAAAGCTGTTACAAATCAATATAATCAATGCAATCAGCTAACTGACACAGGCAATCTCCTGCCAGTAAGTAAAATACCCCCGGCGGGGATCTTTCAATCTCTGGTGCCATAATTGCCCCCAAGGGCGACGTTAGGGTGTACCGTTTTGTACACTTAATTAAATTAGTGAGCTCTGTGGACAGGGTGGGTTGCTGGTCTCAGGGAGAACGGATAGGTCTGGCTCTGTGCCAGTAATTAAGCCAATACCTTTCTTGATTACGCCAATCCCCCTTAATGAACTCATTATGCATTTTAACCCAAACACTCCCATGAATTAATGAGCGCACAGAAAGCGCCTTCTTCAAAAGGACGCCCCGATCACAAGCCCGGGCTGTAACTCATCCACTCTACGAGGGAGACGTAATGTCCATATTTCTCCCTCTTTCAGCCGCAGCCAAGACTAATCTGGACTTGAGTGACAGCAAAAGTTTTCAGTCTGTACACATAAAGCTTTAAAGGAACACGGGCCCTCATCTGGCAAGTGGCAACAGGAACTTACTGGGCGACTTTACAAGGTCTCCCCGGGATCGTGTCTGAATTCAAGGTCCAAAACAAAGACCACGTGACTTCTGTGTGGTCATTATTGCACAGATACGATGAGGTGCACATACTCACATGGGTCCCAAACATATGTGCAAAATGATTTAAAGAGACCCAGGAGCACTGCGGGGTGGGAGCAGCCCTGCACTGACCCATAATGTTTTGCTAATTAAATAATTTACTAATTGATTCATCGCCAAATCAATAAAGCCTGCAGATGGTTTATGGTGTGAGAGCTAAAGTGTGCTTGTGATTCAAGTCTTGGAGGGGGGGGGGGGGGGGGGGGGAATGCAGATCACTCAGGCACACACAGCATCCGAACCAGCGGTGTGGGTCCACTTAATGAGTGATAACCAAAAGCATGTGAAACTGTGCTAAAACGCAGGCGGACGCTCCGATGACCTTGCACTTGTGTTGTATGACATCATTCAGCCCCTCACATGGAGATGATCGTGAATATAAAAGGTAGGCCCAGAGTGTGTGTGTATCCCTGTTGAACCCATAAAAACAGCTCTGTCCTGAACCCAGCACCCCCACCCAGGGGAGGCTGGGATTTGTAGGTAGGCCTGAGGAAAATTAGATGGAATGTTATTAATTCAAGTGTAATGATTCCTTAGGGTGTTTGTGTATAAGAGGGCATACGCACTGTAAATATGCGAGGCGGGTGAACTTTACGGCTGGTCATATTTGTGTGTTTGCGCCCGCGAAGGTAGACATTACTTCTGAAAGTAATTGGGGCAGCCGTGAAGTGTGACACCTCAGTGATCTGAGTGGGTGTTAAGGCTGTAAATTCAGCTACATGTGCGATTGGATATTTGTTTGCGAACATAAGCGCAGGAGGAAAGATGCAGAGAACGGCCACCAGCGCTCGGTGCCATCAAATGAAGGCTGTGATTGTCAGCCACTGGATACAATTTAACGGAGACTGAGACAGCTTGATTGAAATATAGAATTCTTCCGATTTAATTTAAAAGTGTGCGCAAAAAACAAAAAACAAAAACGTATTTGAAAACCACATAACACCGCAGTTTAATCTTTTAAAGGTCGGGCTTTGGAGCCAGGTAGCAGGTATTTCCTTCTGTTCAGCCACTACTTAATTTATACTTCTGCAGTGAATATGGAGCTTACAGGGTACAGGAGATTTATGCTTCTGCATTAAATCTACATATAGGTATATAGTAACCACAACTACACATCACCATCAAAAACACAGGTATAAATACTGGTAGTGCTGTTGGACACTTTAATCATTGATGCATTGGCAGTACATGGATTCACCACAGAAGTATGCTGGCCAGATCCCCCAGGAAACTAAATGTGAGGTAGACAAATGTGTTTGTGTGGGACAAATGGGACACAATATAGTAGTCTAAATATTTTCATTATATTTTGGTGTTATATCAGCTTCTCAGCCGCTCTTCTGTCCCGTAACAAATTTTGCCCTTCAGTTTAGGTGTGTCCAAAGATTGCTACCCTTTTTTTTTTTTAGCTATATCTGACAATTTTAGCGATTTTCATAACCCGGATATTCTGTGCTACGCCACATACACAGTTAATTTGGGCACTGTCATGTGATACCTCAGTGATCTCTGTAGCTTGATAACCAATATAGCTAAGATGTAACCTCAAATGTAGAAATTACAAAGGTTTTATTAGTCATTAGCTCATTTGGCTGAAACACTGATGGGCTCATGGTAAGGCATCTGTCCATCTGCCCACAGTTCACAAGAACCCTACAGTACTGGACACAACGATCAGCCCTAATGGGTCATTACCAAAATTGTGCTCAAGGTCCTATTTGTTGTTTTTTGGGCACTTTTCCATTTCATAGCATAACATCCCTTCATACTACTTACAAGCTCATCAGATTCTCACTCCTGATGTATCAAAATGAAATTCAAACCATTTAGCAAAGACGTTAACATACTGCTGAGAAAATTACACATGCAAAAATGATAAAGGAAGAACTTAAAATATTGCTTTGCCATACATTGCATACCACTGGTGTCCTGTTAGGTGGTGATGATCATGGAGGGAGTGGTTGACTCCCACGTTAATTAGGCACGGTTGGGGCTTTCATCAGTAATATGTAATCAATGCTATGACATGCTGATACATTCATGTATTTTCATGCTTTTTGTGTCCATGGTTACTACTGACCACATGATCACATAACACTCCTAAACTCAAACACTTTAATTTGGTGGTGAACGAGATTAACCTTTTACTGGAGGAGACTGTTTGTAAGCAAACTAATTTTAATTCTCATTAATTTGTAGAGCCAACTAATGACAAGAAAATTGGTAACTTGCTTTCTGTACATCATAAATTACTATTATCTGCGAATTGTGATTGATCATCCACCATGATATCACATTTAAAAATAAACTTTTATAGGCTGCAAATTGATGCTGCATGATGATACTTTGACATCACAAAACATCAGGTTATCAAATGCAAATATCTGATGATCCCCTAGGTTGAATTTATGAAGTTTAACCAACTAATTAATGCTTTCAGAATGCTTTTTTTGTTTGTTTTTTTAAATCGGGCGATGAAGTCGTAGAGGTAACTGTACTTAAACACAGATTCACATAATTTATTTGACAGACTACTTTTAAAATGCCACGATGCCATTTTATTTCACAAGTATATTAAAAACTGTTTACATAGTGCTACATATTTACCACATTTATCCTTTTACTTGACAGTGAATAAACATAACTTCAAAAGGATTTTACAAAATCAAATAACACACTCATCTGTGATCTTCACAAGTGTGTCTGTAATACAGGAGAGATTTCTTACTGCAGGCATCAAACCAGTTTGTGCGCCATTAACAGCCACACAGAAGTTCATAGTCAGTTTACATATACAGGCTTAGTAGAAGGAGGTGATACAGTTAAATGCTGTGTTAATTACTGTTCCAGTACATACCAACAATTAACTGGACTTCTTAGTTTTATTATAATGTACTTTATCACTGCAGGACAGTCACAAATTAAATTTAAAACGCCTAAAAACTTACTGTGTCTAGTAACCATTTAAAAAGTACCATTAGGGTCTAATGAGAAACACCATCAGACCCTTTGAGATGTTTGCGTACCCTGAGAAAACAAAAGTGACAAACTGTAATCACTCATGAGTGAAAACGCAGGATTCAACACAAACATAGCTGGAATGGAAAATATCTAACTGTTAAAACACAATACAGTGAAAAGTGAAGTTTAATAAAAACAAAACAAAAACCAACCCTATAATGTCACATAAAAATTGCAATTTTGATGACAAGCATGCCATGAAGTGATTCCTCAGTGTCATTAAAATTTGAATTTACTGTTGTAACATTAGAACCTGACATCTCCAATCATTCTCTTCTTTCCTTTTTTTTGTGTGCAAGTAATTGAATATGTGGAGAAATGCAGACGAGGAGACTCCTGCCTCTTTTCTCCATCTCTGCTAAAACGAGAAAGCTGACGATTACGGTGCACATGTGTAACTAAGTGTTACATATAATAAGGAATTAAAGGGGGAAAAATAAAGAAAGAAAGTGGAACATATTCCTTCTTGCTAGGGAATGTCATCTGGGGCAGCTTTCACTCACAGGAAATTTTGGCAAAGCTTTTATGTTATCACCATTGTCATTAAGAAAACAAAAAACAACTACACTATAACTGAGAAAAAAACAAAGTTGAATATCTTAAAGTATTATTATAGAAATATGCTTATTTTGTAAGGCCACAGCCAGTAGCTAGGCAGCTTTTCTTCATAACTGAATTTTAAGTTACTGTACACTAATTTTAACCTTCATAAAGAGTAATAAAGCTAGCCTGTTGCCCTCATCATAGTCCCAAACTAAAATTTCACCCTGCTAGTTCCAGCCTCAAACTAAATTGACAGAGTGGTGTCCATCTCTTTATCCTACTCTTGGAAGAACCTTGAGATTACAAAATAGACCCACTTTATTATCAGATGCACATAACCTCAGCCATAATTGGCTTCTGGGTGTAATTACATGTAAGGCTTCTCTGATTCCTCAGAGCTTTTGGAGGACTATACAAATGTTTTGTGATACCCAAACTGAACTGGAACATTCAAACTAAACTCATGCTAAGCTCCCCAAGATGAGTGAAAATTGGTATATTAGAGTCAATAAATAAATCAAAGAATTTTAACCTGGAACTAAGATGTTCCTTTCAAAGGTCTACATGACCACACATTTGGTTCACTGTGCAGGATCAGACCATGTTGGTTTGGGTGTTTGGGCTGCGACTCTGCAGGTCCTGTACTTGATCAAGAACCCAGTTGATGTTCGGTCTCTCCTGAGGATTTGACACCATTATGGAGCTCAGCAGCATCTGCAGAGCCTCTGAGTATCTGAGAACAAGACAAATACCAACTTTAGGTTTGATACAGTGCTGTCAAAGGTCTTGAGTTGCCCCCTCATTTCTTTAGATTTTGGTTTCAAGGAGTCAGAATTTCTTGTAAGCTTTTTCACTCATTTTCAGTCCAGTCCTTGTACCGAGCATTTTCAGAGGAATCTTTTTTGTTTGTTAAGCCACTTCACACTGACATGAATGATTCAAGCAGAAAAAGGCACCTAACTCCAGGGATGAACCAGTGTCTATAGATAACAGACAACTCAGCATAGAATCCATTCTAAATGGTTATTTTAGGCACTTTGTTAAGAGCAGCATGTCACAACTTTAGTTCAATCTTCAAAAAAAAAAAAAAAAAAAAAAGGAAGCCAAAAATAACACAGTTTGACAGGCATAAAAAAATGATATTTTTACAGAAACAAGGCAATTCCTAGAGAGCCATTAGCTGAAAACTTGGTATATCTCAGCAGAAAGAATAATGTGGCAAAGTGGAGGACAACAGAAGAAGAAGTGACAGGGCTACAAACCATGTACAGTAGTTGAACAGTATTTGGAAGTCATGTCCTTCAGCAATACAAATAAATAAATGATTAATAAAAAATTACAGCAAAGACCTATAACAAACAGACCCTTCAATTGATACAGCCAGTGTCAATGTCATGTTAGCTTAACTGAACAGTACCAAAGAAAATTCAAGTAGACAAAAATCTTGGTAAGGTACCTTTTTCTGTTACTATCTGTCCTAAAATCAGTTGCACGCCATTAGAACTGGAACATGCTTTTATTCTCCAGGGCTTCTCAATTCAAAACCATTGTTTTTTTCCTACTACTCTGCAAAGCAGTAACACAAACATTTAAATAAATAGGAAACTTTCAAGCTACAGCCTGAAGACTGACCTGCAAGAGGGAGGGATGGATACCGGATTCTGGACAGCCAGAGCAACACTGTCTCCCTTCTGAAATATCAGATCGTACGGCCCTTCCAACATCATCATACAGTAAAGCACACAGCCAAGGGACTGGAACGGTAGGGACAGCAAAGCACAAGAAAGAGGTTTCATCTGTGAGTGACATTTACTGAGAACAAACATACGTAACACAGACAAGCCAAGAGGTACAAGGTCTACACAGCTTTACCCAGATATCAGTGCGCTCATCTATAATGCAGTGGCTCTCAACATTGAAGAGTTCAGGAGCCCTGTACGAAATGGTGCACCGCTGGGCGGCCCAGTCCTGTATGGTCATGGCTTCTCTGGATCCTCTTACCTGCAATAAAGTCATTTTTATTAAATCCATCGTTGGTTAAGTAGTTTAGGGGCTATAGTGGTAAGACGTTGGAAGGATGTGTTAAAGAACCACAAAGTAGCTTCAGAGACATACAAAAAGCAAATCTAACAATAAAAGCTATGAAAATGTTAAAAGTCACATGTGACATTGCTCATTACACAGTCCATTATGTTAAAAAAAAAATCTAGAAAGAGAACGGCTGTGTTCTGAGGAACTAAAGACAAAATCCACAGACATTTAGCAGTATAACCTAAATATGAGCTTCACTACTCTGCCATCTAGTGGTGGAGCTCAGCAACTCAGCAACATTCAATTTAAATTCAATAAAATAAAATTAAATTCAATAAAATTGAATTGAATTAAATAAAAGGCTGAAAATTACTTTTCAGTATAAACAAACACAATAAAAGTAGTGAGGATTGCACTTTGTTCTTACACATTCAGAGCACAAAAATGCTGTGGAGACCAGTCTCACCTCAGGCTTCAGTTAAACTAACTACGTCTTGTTTTTTCACAAAAAAAAAAAAAACCATAAAGCCACAAATTTTAAAAATCCTTCATAGACCCTGGATTTTACCTCAATCCTGGCACGGTTCATTGAGCCAAGGTCCATCAGAACTGGCCTGTCATCCTCATCAAGAAGCACATTTGTGGGCTTTATGTCTCTGTCAAATTATAGCACACAGCAGGCATTTAGATGTAGACAACTCTGTCAGGTTAAAAACAAAAAACACAAAAGCAGGTTGACTGTTGCATCAG
This sequence comes from Pelmatolapia mariae, assembly GCF_036321145.2. Taxonomy (NCBI): domain Eukaryota; kingdom Metazoa; phylum Chordata; class Actinopteri; order Cichliformes; family Cichlidae; genus Pelmatolapia; species Pelmatolapia mariae. The sequence goes on along the minus strand of NC_086227.1, from coordinate 14,926,027 downwards.
TCACTCAGGCCTGGAGACCTGTTGCTGGCCGTCTGGCAACAACCAGTCACTCGGGTAAGCTATGGGACGTTGGACAAGGAGTAAAAAATGCTGTGCAGTCCCACATAAAGAGGAAAATCTGGTCACTCGAGCTGAAAATGCCATTTTGATGATAACCAAACTACCTTTAGTTTGTTTTTCAAAAGAAGTACAACTATTTAGACAAATAATCTTGAGACAATGTGCCACATTCTGACTGGTTCTTCAGGACATGCACTTTGGGGTGGCTGTAGCTCAGGTGGCAGAGCAGGTCAGCCACTGAAGAAGGTCGGTGGTTCGATCCCAGGCTGCCTCCCGGCTGCATGCCAAATATCCTTGGGCAAGATACTAACCCCATGTCTGCCTACTGTTGGTGGTCAGAGGGCCCGGTGGCGCCAGTGTCCGGCAGCCTCGCCTCTGTCAGTGCGCCCCAGGACAGCTGTGGCTACAATGTAGCTTGCCATTGCCAATGGGTGAATGACTGAATGTAGTGTAAAGCGCTTTGGGGTCCTTAGGGACTGAGTAAAGCAGGCCCTCTGACAAATGCAGGCTATTTTTACCATTTCTAAAGCCTGGCTTTTAGTCAATGTGTATGAAGGAAAGTATTTTTTAACATAATCACATTAGCCTGTCTGTTATACCCAAAGTTCCAAATTACCAAAAAGTCAGAAGCTTTGCAGATTTTTGTGAAAGTGATAGAAACTACAATATAGTGAGAAATTCGTTTTTCTAAAGTTATTTTTAAATTTTGCACAAGAACAATTATGCTGTGAAGTGACATCGTCTGTGTGCATGTGCCATAACTTGTTAAAAATTACTAAAATTGTCAGATATGAGATATACAGATGCATTGCTACTGACAACTATTTAGTAAGTTGGCAAGAAAGTTTAAAAGGTTACGTTCAAATATATTGCATTTGACCACCTCCCAGCATTGTAAACGTGTCCCACTTTGACCCACACAAACACTGTGTTTGTCCCATATTTTGTTTGTTGGAATCTGGTCAAGCTATTTTCAGCTGACCAACAATAAAGACAATATGGCAATGAGCTGCAAGACACACAACTGGTTCAACTTATTTAAATGGTGAAATAATGTTTTTGTTTCTAAATGGATAAGTATTGTAAAGCTTTCTAAAAGATAAAAATTATGGATTTTCCCCCTTTATGGGAGTAATGAATCTGAATATGGCAAAATAATCTGGTATTTCTTTTGAAATGTGTGAAACATTATATATGCATGTAGTGCACTCGCTTGGCATTTCTGCACCACCATGCACTGCTGTTGAAAAACTGCATACCCCAAGTCAAAAATAAACAGATCCAAAGTAAGATTAAAGTTTTAATCAAATAATGCATAACAGCACAATGATGTTTATTCTTTTTTTCATATAATTTCTTATTCACTATCTCAGTTAGTTGGGGATTACCTGTGTGCATAGCCTTTGTCGTGAATGGCCTTGAGTCCAGAGCAGATACCACGAAAGATTTGCAAAATCTGTTTTTCAGGCATTGAGCTCCCCTTGTCTCTCAGCTTCTCCAGAACACACCACAGACTGCCTTTCTGTTTGCATAAGCACGCAAGCATATCAGACCAAGATCATTTCTCTCAAGATTATGCTAATGATAACTGCTGCAAAAACTTACTCTCATATATGGCAGAAGTAGCCAGGCTTCAGTCTTGCCTCCATGATCAACAAAGGCATGTGCAACCAGGCTCAAGACGTTGGGGTGGTTAAACATCTGGTGCATCTCCACCTCTGTCTGAGCCTCCTGGCGACCCTCACGGTCATGACATAGGATTCTCTTCAGGGCATAGAAGTGCCCATCCTTTACCCCTTCAACCAGATCAACGAAACTGAACCCACTGAAAAGAGAAAAAGGTTTATCAATGCAAAACTGACTTAAAAGGAAAGGAACAGTGACATGCCATACATATTTGCTTTTGTTTGAACAAAGGAGGTGAAGAAAAGTGTGCAGGCAGTGGGTTGGAGTTTGTTGAGACAACCATCAGAGGGCTTTATGACAGAAGGATAGCAAATCAATCAAAGTGAAGGTGAAACCTGCTATGATGTATGGCTTGGAGCCTGTGATACTGCCCCCCCCCAAACAAACAAACAAACAAACAAAAAACAAAACAACCCCCCCCCCCCAAAAAAAACAAAACAAACAAAAAAACAAAAACCCAACAACAACAAACAAAGACAAAGAGTGGGCAGAGTTGAAGATGCTAAGATTTTCACTGGGAGTGACCTGATTGGACAGGATTAGAAATAAGTAGATCAGGAGGGAGGGCTTTGGAAACACAGTTAGAAAACAAAGATTGTTTGGACATGCACAGAGGAGGGATAGTAGATATGTGTCAGACAGGAGGAAAAGAGGAAGGCCACAGAGAAGATTCATGGATGTAGTGAAGGAGGATATACAAAGGGTTGGTGTGACAGAGGAAGACTACGGCTAAGGTGAGACAAAGGGAGATAACCACTGTTATCCCAAAAGGGAACAGCTAAAAGAAGAAACAGGAGCCAAAAAGTTTTAATAATCAACAATGCATTAATCCATCTTTCATTGCCTTCTGATTTCCCAGCAAATCTGAGGTTATAAATTGATTTGTCCCTGTTAACAAAATAAAATAATGAAGAGAGTGTATAAGGATCTGATTACAAACTAACAACCAGTGCCCATGTTCCCTGTAAGTTGAGATGCGGTCACCAAGTGCAGCAGTGAGACTCATGAATGAAGGTCACAGTAATGAGCTACATCAGGATAACTCTTAGAGGATTAATTATTCATTTGTTTCTTTTTTTAATTTAGGATTTGGTGACAAATATAAAATCTTATGATATACTTCTGCGTAGTTAAAGTCATACAGTGTGAAAATGTTTTCTTACCCTTCGTCGAGCTTCTGGACAAAATAATACTTTTTGTTATCAATGGTGATGGAGGCACGGGAGCATACGCACATTGTCTGTCCCATCTTGGCTGGTACATTGTCTTAGGGCAAGCTTTTAAAGGGCCTGGGAATAAAAAAACCAAACAAAAGAAAAAAAACAAAACAAAAAACCAAACAACAAAAGACAGAAAGTTATCCAAGGGTGACAAAAATGCATAAAGTCTATCAATTGTGTTAACTATGTAAAAGTAAACGTTACTGGAAGTAATCTAAAAGATATCAGCCCTGTATATAAAACACACTGGGTCTTACAGCGCAAATGAACTGTAACATAAATGTTAGGTTAGCCAACACAGCATTATATTAACACGTAGCATAGCTGAGGATAGCAAAGCTACAACAGGTAATATTTCACATTAGGGTCAACTTTTAATATTAACTAAAGTCGACCTGTAGCTTTACATAAATACCTACAAGCTATAAATAACACGCTATGCGATTAAACTCGTTAAGTTCCTTATTCTTACCAGTTTCTGTTTACCAGGTTAGCTCGCTGTCATATTGCTACGTCCATTTTCCTCTTCTTCTACCAGAAGAAGTGGAGGGTTGTACTGCCAACAGCGCCAGAAGACGACTAGCGGTGAAATTGAGTGGAGAAAAAATGGCGGATAACGAGCGTAAAAGGAGGGGTAACACCGACGACAGAGGTGATATGTGTGCTGTTTTATAGTGTATAATATGGTTGAAAAATATAAAGTAGTCAGTGTTAGCTTGATATGCCCCCTGTTTATTAAAACTAAGAAGAGACGTTAGCAGAAGGTCTCTTAAGACAACTTCATGCTAAGTAGATAAGCTTGCTAATGACAAGTTAGCAGTTAACATTGTGTTGACGTTAACCTATTTAGGTGCGTGTCAGATGTACTATTAATTTACAATTGATAAACCAAAGGCATCACTCTTTACTACAGTCCACTGTTTGTTTTCAGCTTCATAACTCGCCGGAATAGCTGGTGTGCTATTAGCTAACTAATGCTAGTTAGCGCTGGTATCTTAGCTTCGGGTTACCTGGTCTCATACATCATGTAGAGTGCCTCAAACACCAAATTCTGATAAGGTTGCGACTTACTACGCACACAGTCGTCACGTGGATTGATAAAGCACCAAATTAAATGGTAGAGTGGTACTTATGTTTCCGTTGGTTCATTAATGGCTAGCCATACAGGTAAAGATGATGGATTTAATAACGCCCAGATCCCAGGAAACAGTTGTTCACCTTGGTGAGTTGTCTTGCCTCAAGCAGGGCCGCAGGAGGAGGGAGGCAGAGTGAAAACTAAGCCTGTCTCTTGTAGCACTGTGGGGGGAGAAGGGACCGCAGTCAAACGCACATCCCAGCATCTCACCCACGAAGATGAAGACGAGTCTTCAGCAGACCCACCAGCACCAACCAAAGTCTCCAAAATAGGCTTCAGCATGAGCAGTCAATTGGGAAAGAAAACAAACCCCATATCTATTAAACTGGGAGCTCCTGTGAGTATGTGAGACTGTAGACTAACACTGTGCAACGCTGTGTTATTTAAAAATCTGTACCCTATTAATATAATGGGTGTTGTAACACCCATGAAATTGTTGTACACAGTGTCTGAATAGCATAAAAGTTAGAGCATGGGATTGTAAATGATCATGGCACACTCCTCAGAAAAGTCCTAAAGAGTTTTTAAAAAGTAGTAGTGAAGTTTTTAAAAGTTTTAAAAAGACATGTCATTTGAATCTGGCCACCAGTGTGAAAGGTGTTGAAAGAATAAGGAATTTACCTCATCCAAGATTTGCATGTTGCTGTGTTTATGCTTCCAAAAGACACTGTGAATGCAATTGTAATTTATTACCTTGAGTGAAGTTCAAAATTGGCATTAACAGTCACTAGGACATAAGAGTCAAATGACTAGTTTTGGATGATCAGCCGTCACTATGACTGTTTCCTCACAAAACACATTTCATCCCTATTTTCTCCATTTTATAAATGTATTCATATGCATATTGGTGTTGGTAATATCCAAAATATCAGAGGTCAGTTTCATGTTGACCTTCTGTGTTGTTACATAAACTTCTTTATTCACTGCTATAATTCAGAAGCTGAAGGAAGGATTGTCATTTCTGAGCAGAGAGGTGTGATGCTTGATGCTAAGTTGTGGCGTTTTATTTTGTTTTCCTAATTGTCATGTCCGCCAACCTGTTTTTAGAAGCCCAAAGAGACTGCGCCATCACTTCCTGCAAAAAAGCTGGGCCTAGCGTCTGTTTTTAACGAAGATGATGATGTAAGTGCCTGTGCATGCAAGCATGTCACAATCACACAAATGCTTGAACAGTAGATGTTCAGAGGCTGATATTAACTTTCCTTTGTCATGTAGAGTGAACCTGAGGAGATGCCTCCAGAAGCAAAGATGAGGATGAAGAACATTGGGAGGTACAGACTGTACTTTACAATTTTGCACTTGGCTTCTGTGGTCAGCTTTGAAATCTTTAATTTCTTTACTTCTGTCACCTTTTCAGGGAAACACCAACATCTGCAGGACCTAATTCCTTCAACAAGGGCAAACAGGGATTTTCCGATCATCAAAAGCTTTGGGAAAGGAAGCTAAAGTCCCAAGCAGAAAACTTGTAAATAACTACAGCAAATTTTGTCACTACTAGCTAATTTTGTATAGGTTAACCATGTTAAATATCAGTGAAGGCTCAGATAATTAGTCATTAGAGTCCTAGTTTTTCCAACTTCTCTGTGGGTCTGTGATGATGAATACTTTAAGCCTGCTTTGATTGTGACTGAATTTGTATTTCCACTTTGAAATACTGGTTGACCTCTGTGTAAAAGGTGTGAACTGGTGATGAAAAGAAATTCCCCAGTATGATGGCTACAATTGTATTTGCTTTTTCAGGTTAATGAAAAAAAAATCTCACCTTACACCCCATTTTCCTTTGCTCCTATCCAAAGCTGGTGAGCAAGTGTGCTGCTTGCTTAATTTCTGTGTAAAAATGTAAATAGGAGTGCCACAGTGTTTTATTTTTAAAATGTCACAAATCAGAGTGTGAGACCCATGCTGTCTTGAGTGTGAAGTACACTAGACATAGGCATGAGTTTGTCAGTTTCAGATCCTTGGTTTTCACCGGCTGTGCCACCTCAGTGTTTTTGTTATGCTTGCTTTCTTTTACCCAATCAGGCTAATTACTGTAGAAATATGTCTGATTTCATTTTTATGTCCAAAACTAATATGTCTGTAGTTGACCTCTGTGTGAAACCCAGACTCAATGCGGCATGATGTGGATACCAGGGTGCAGGTAACAGTGCTGTTGATATGTTAATCAGGCCCATTTTAAGTTGCACCTCACTGATATACATTGTGCTTTACAGTCTGGGGGAAATCCATCTTAATGAGAAATATGAACTTTGAATTTCTGTGGGTTGAGTGTTCTGTTAACATCCCCTAATAAATTCAATCAACGTTATGCTGAAATCTGTTTCCATTAAATATTTCCTTTTTTTTAAATGTGTATTTATAAGTCAGTCTATACTTTCTCTGTAACATGTGAAACCAGGTACATACAAATACTCACGGACACTAATAAAGTTAGTATAGGAGGTTACTATAGTATAGTAGGGCTGAGTTTCGATAATCAATTTTCCAATTAAAATCAATTTCACCTTGAATAAAGCGATATCGATTCATTTCTCACCCGATGGCACGTACACGCCATTGGGGCTGAAAGCCGACAGCTCACAGATCCTGATGCTGCAGATTTTGTCACTCTCCAACCAAAATTGACTGAACCAGCAGCAAAAGAAGATCCAAACTATGCTTCACATTTCGCTTCACATAAACATCATTGTGAATTTCCTATTACTTTTGCTTTTTGTTGGCTTCCACCACAATAAAATCACACTTCCTGCACAGCTTTCTCTCTCTCAGTGTACTTCAAGAACAGTTTCCCATCTCAAATCTCTTTTTTCTGCATTATTCGTTTGCTTATTACCCACCAGTCTACCGTCGTTTACAGCGCTCTCGGCCGCTTTTAAAAAAAAAAAAAAAAAGACTTCCAACAAGAAAGCCTCATTTTTTATGTTCAATACCGAAGAAATGTAAATTTTTTAAAATTATGCCAAATTGCAAAACGGTTAGCTGTGTCTCTAATAAAACCTCTAACATTGCTCTGCTTCACTTCAGCAGCATTAGGTAATGATCGTATGCTGATTCATGGTTTTCTTCGGTTTTTGTTCTACTGCAGAATATTTTTAAGGTTATCTGCTTTAAAGCCAGGCCAGGAAAATCTCCTTCATGTTTTTCTGTGTTTTATCCTCAGTTACTTTAACACAAAGGCATCTGCTGTGATGCTCATACCTCTGATAAAGTCTTATAGGTGTCTCCAAAAAGTTGATTCTGTTCATCTGGACGTAGCGTTTTGCGGGAGAAACGTTTCGTCACTCATCCAAGTGACTTCTTCAGTCTCAGCTGACTGCAGGTTTCCCCAATCTTAATCTTAAGAAATCTTAATCCTAAGATTGGGGAAACCTGCAGTCAGCTGAGACTGAAGAAGTCACTTGGATGAGTGACGAAACGTTTCTCCCGCAAAACGCTATGTCCAGATGAACAGAATCAACTTTTTGGAGATTTACTTACCTGGATGATTGAGAATGCATCAAGAAGATCTTATAGGTGTCAGTACTGATAATTGATCAGACTTATAATATTTCTGACTTAGTCAAAATTGAATTTAATCAAATCATGGATGGAATCGAATCGGGAGCTTGTGAAAAAGAATTGAATTGATTCTAGAAATCAGTGACGATACCCAGCCCTATAGTATAGGAGGTGATTCACCCTTTTTTCCCCTCCCAAAATGTTAAAATGATAGCTATGAATCTACATCTGTGTCATGGAAATTTCCTTAACGTGTGTTTTTGTTCTGATCTTTAGAATCAAAATACATTATTAAAGCCAGGGAGAATTTTTTTTTATTGCAGACGCTCAGAGAATAAATATGAATGATAAACTGTAAGCTCTATATAAGAAAAATAAGTACAAAGCAAAACCAAGGTGTTAAATAGTATTTCAAAGTTAAAAAAAACATACTATGCACAGTATACACATGAATATATTTAAGGTATCATAAGGATTTCTGTGGGTTTTTTGATGATGATTTCCTTTGACGTTCTGTGGTTAATTGTGGTTGAATGGCTTTTGCTGAAAGTGCTTGCAACATTTTAATGAAAAATATATTAAGAGAACTTTCACCTTTACAGTACACAGTAAATAAATATATTGTACAGTAAGAAAAGAAGAGTAACCTTATAAATTCTGTAGTTTCTTCCAACACCAAAAATAATCATTAATGCTACCTCACTAAAACTAGCTTCACTTTGTTATTGGGCATGGTCTTCCTTAAAGATCTCCAGAAGTTGCTGTGGGAAGGTTCCCCTGATCTCCAATCCAGGCTGGGTAGCACTCTCAAGGCCCTTTGCACAAGTGTGGGCAGGGGGGGATCAGGCTGGATAAGAGATGGCGAGGCTTTAGTGGTCCATAAAAGCAGGAGTTTTAGGACAGAGTTTTGCAGCAAAGCCTAAAAATGTGTAAAAAAACCAAAACGAAACAAAACAATAATGATAAATAAACGATAACAATCTAATTGTTAATTGTTGTTTAAAAAAATTGCACCTTTATCATAAAAGAAGATTCACACAGCTATTGGTTTCAGTTTAAGCCACTAAAGTGATTAAATGAAACTTACAGGATTGTATTCGGGTTGTGCTTCTTGCAAAATGAAAGTTTTCCACTGGCAACTTCTACTTAGTCATTATCTGCTAAACATAAGTGCGAAGTTTGGAAGGAAAATTGCATGTTTTCATAATGTGTCCAGGGAAGAAATAAAGCTTTAGAAGGTACACTTAATTGCCAAAAGTATTAAATTAGCCAATTCCAGTTTTCAACAATAGCGGCCGCTACTAAGTTTTTAATATTACTCTTATTACTCTTTCTGGGTCACAAAATAAACTTTTAACATATTTTCAGGGGAGAACGTAGCTGTGTAAACTTCAAATATCTACAAAGCTGTTGAAGCAAGTAAGGCGGCTGGATCCAGTAAGGCGGCGGGCCTTCTACCAGGCGGCCAGGGACAAAACTCAAGATGTGACTGTATGGTAAGAACTGTGGGTTGTAAGATGGCAGAGAATGGTTGTGTGAGAAAGGGTTCACTGAGCATGAACCAGTTGAAAGGTAGAAGAGCAGTTGGGGGGAAAGGAAAAGAGATTTTGGAGAAGTGAGTTAATAGGTTGATGTGTGGGTGTAAAAACAGTGAAAAATGGGTTTTAAAAATGATGAAAATGGGGAACAAAAACAAGGAAAACAAAAGAAAAGAAAAAAAAGGAGAAGAGTGTCAAAGTGTGTGTGAGAATTGTCTCCAGCTGGGGCAGAGGGTGATACTGCAGGTCACCAGCTACCCTAGTGGACACAAAAGAAAAAAATAGGAGTGTTGGTAATGAGAATGATAGCAGTGAATGACAAATAATAAAAATGTCTTAGTGTGTTAGTTGCAGGTGCAGAAGCAGATCTGGATCAATCTCCACATGCATGCAGCAGTCGGAGGAAAATAATAGGTTAACATCATTAGAAACACCCAGGCCGAGTTTTGGCTGAATTTTTTTACAGCTTAATTTCCATGTGTTTCTCACCCTGAGAAAGCAAGCTCCAAGGACACTAACTTCTCCCCGAAGAAAAGAAATGCAGTTCCAAAGCAACAACATGGCAGACCAAGAGACAACAGCAGTGTCCTGAGCGGTGAAGGAAAAGGTCCAGCAGCAGCAGCTGTGCAAGACAGCATCAGCATGGAGAAAACACCATCATCATGAATGGATGGAGATGTGCATTTCCAACGAGCTGCAGCTTCAATGGGTGTGTGGGGACCAGTGTTGGTCAAGTTACTTGAAAAAAGTAATCAGTAACTAATTACTGATTACTTCCCCAAACAAGTAATCCCGTTACTTTACTGATTACTTATTTTCAAATGTAATTAATTACTTAGTTACTTAGTTACTTTTTAAAAACACGATTTACAACCTGAATAGGTGATAAAGCAATAGATCTTTCAGCCCAATTCTACTTTTTCTGCATAATCCATCATACAAAATGTAATCAAATGGAAAGGTCTCTTTTTAAAACTTATTTTATTAGTTTTAATCTTTTAACTTTATGCATCAAGCAAAAATTTAATGATATGCAACATTCTCTGACTGCAAGAAATTTGTTTAACATTTAAACCTATTTTCTGCACATTCCAGCACATAAAATAAAATATTTTTTGTGTTTACACTCACTCTTTCAAATAGATGCAAGTAAAACACAGCAGAAAGTAAATAAAATCAAAGACTAGCGGTCCTGTTGCTCTATTTTCACCTGTAAAGCAGGAGTGGGGTAGGCGGAGGTTTGCCCTGGTTCAGGTGTGCCGCAGCGGTCAGTGGAAGAATCCGCGAGTTTCTCTGTGAATTTCCCATTACGTCGTAGCGCACTCGGTGCTTGCTTGGAAGTTTAGGGTTTTTTTCGCTGTAAAAAGAAGTTTTCTTCCCACGCACAATGGACACTAATGTTTTTGTCACTTTTTATGGAATCAAACTCAAAATAAGGTCAGTACTTCCACGCTTTAAACGCTGCATGCTCATACTCTCTCCCGCACTCAATATATTATCCATTGTTGATCTGCACACAGTTGTTGTCACAAACGTTGCACTCGCTTACGTCACTGTCATGAGACACTCTCGCAAAAAAATCACGGTTTTAGTAACGCAGTAACGCAGAGTGCTTACGAGAAAGTAACGGTAATCTAATTACTGTTTTTGCAATAGTAATCCCTTACTTTACTCATTACTTGAAAAAAGTAATCGGATTACAGTAACGCGTTACTGCCCATCTCTGGTGGGGACCTTTGAAAAGACTCCCTCAGTTGGACATTTGCCACTTTTGGAGTAAAATGGCAAGATGAGACAGTGGATTACACAGGAAAAAGCTGAAGAGAACTGACTACCAGTGGTCTGACAAGGAGTGGGGAGAGGGGTCCATAGTGGAGCGGGAGGATGCATGGAAGAAGGCTGTTTTAGTGTGGGAAATGAAATTTGGGTTTAGGAAACTGGAAAAAAAAAAAAAAAAAAAAAAAAAAAAAACTAAACAGGGAGGTTTACACAAAAATTACACAAATTGCAGGGACCGTGACATGAGGGATATGGAAGGAGAGACTGAGGTGCAGAAGACCAGGAGAGAAGGATTCAAGAGGACCACTGAGAAGCAGGGACCATTTCCAGCGCAACTGACAACTCAGAGAGGGCTGCACCACTTGGCCTCCTAGAGATCGTCATGAGGAGATTTTGAACAACAGCAAAATCCAAAATAAAGTGCAAGAAATCCTACGGTGACGTTGAGGAGGACTACAGGAGTGTACGTCTTGCTCTGCTCCTAAATCTACAGCGGCGTTGGAACGGAAACTGAGGGATGAAGGGAGCGTGCCAAGCTCCAAGAGTGACAGCGCAAAGGGAGATCAGCGATGGAATTATGTCTCTGTAAACAGCACAGACACCAGGAGCCATGACTGTGACCGGAAATGACTGACAGCAATTTCCCATGAATGACCACCTAATGCTGTTTCACTTTGCCATACTTTGACACTGTGGAGAGGGTATTTCCTTTGTATCGTTGTTGTTGTTATTTGCATGTGAGAGCTTAGATTGTGAGGATGATTAAAGATGGGGTGGTGAGAGAACAGTGAAGTGAGGATACACAGTGTGAAACTCCTTTAAGTGTACAATAATGTTGATATGATATACAGAGTGTCAGGAAAGAAATTCTGTTATTAATGTGATTTTTAATGTTTGATTTAAGAATCAAAGGGTAGAATTGTATAAGAATTTCTTTTATTTATGTATTATTCACATTATTTTATTGTATAATGCCTTAGTGCAGTGGTTCTCAAACTTGCTTTGTTTTACAAGAAACTCTTCGCGCCCCCGCCCCCGCACAAACACATCCTCCAACCACACACACCCCCATATTTTGTTTTCCAATTCCATTGCGGTTTATTTCACACCTCAAACATTTAGTAAACAATTAAACAAATAAAAGTAATCTGCAATAAATTACCGGTAGCAATGAAATAAACTACTATCTCTTACCTACACGGGTATTTTTTGAAAACGCAGCTGTTTCTATGCGTTTGGGCTTTTTGTCCACACATACATTTCGAACAACGGAGATTTTTTAAAACTCAGTTTTTGCATTTACGTGTGGACGAGGAATACAGAGTTCGTCATGCATCATCAAAGGTATGTGCCTTTTTTCACGTCACACTGTGCGCTACGTTATTGTTTACATGAGATGAATGTGGGATTCTGTTTGTCCGTGATTTGGAGAGCCCAGCGCGTGCTCCCGACGCAGGGAAAACTAATTCTGTCACAGAGACCTACCTTGGCACTTGTGCAGGTGAAGCCAAAGGGAAGATATGCTTCACCATATTTTCTAGTCTTTGGCTTGGAACGAGGTTGGTTTGGAAACATATTTAGTGATGCTTCATCTCCTGCTTTATGCTTGTGTGGGAGCCCTGTGAAAAACCTGTCCATTATGCTAGCAGTGTCCAAGCCTTCTTTTTTTCCTTTTTTCCCTTTTTTTCCTTTTCATACTGCCCCCCCCCCCTGCAATGGCTCTGCCCCCCCCGAGGGGGCGGGCCCCCCACTTCGGGAACCTCTGCCTTAGTGGAATGGAGTGACAGAAACTTTGCCATGAAGTGGTTGGCCACATAAAATCACAGAGTGGGGGTCAGTGGATGCTGAGGCACATAGTGTGTAGAGGTCACCAACTTCCTGCAGGGTCAGTCACTACAGACCACTGAACTTCACTTTGCCTTCAGATTAACTCAAGAGAAGTGTGTAGAGATATTTATTGAATGAGTTTCATGGCCAGGCAGCAACTTAAAGCTGTGGATGCAGTGTAAAGCATTGTGATTTGTCACCCTGGAGTAAATAAATCACGCTTCTCCATCTGGCATCCAATGGACAAGTGTGGTTTGGCAGTTGCCAAGATAACAGTACTTGTCTGACTGCATTATACCAAGTGTGATGGAGGTGGGGATTATGGTATATGTCTTTAAGGAGCTGGGCTCTGTTGCTTAGTTCCAGTGAAAGGAGATGGCCCCTTACTGTTCCAGCATGGGTGTGCACCAGTTCACAGAGCAAGGTCCATAAAGACAGGGATGAGTGAGTTTGGTGTGGAAGAAGTCCCGACAGTCCCTAGACTGTCCCATAGAATACCTTTGGGATGAATTAGAGTGGAGACCGCAAGCCAGGCCTTCCAAAAGCAACATAGTCTGACATCACTGTCTGACCTTACAAATGCACTTCTGAAAGAGTGGTCAAAAATTCCCATAAACACACTCATGTGGAAAGCCTTCCCAGAAGAGTCGAAGCTGTTATAGGTGCAAAGGGCGGGCCGACATCATATTAAACCTATGGTTTAAGAACGGGATGTCACTCAAGTTCATATATGTGTGAAGGTAGATGAGCAAATAGTTTTGGCAATGTAGTGTACTTGGGTATTCAAATATAAAATCCAATAATATCAGTTATTGACAATTTCTGTATGCGATTGCAGAAGAGATTTAAAACTGTGACCTAGAAGTGTGATTGTGAGAGTCGTTTTTGCCACAGGTTATCCCGGGGGGATCAGTAATCAATGAATTTTAACCTGTCTTACATGTAACAGTCCATCTGGTCTGATTACTACAGAAACTATACAAAACAAGAAAAAGGTCTGCTTTGTGAGTATGTAATCCTACCTGAACTCCTGATTCCAGTTCAAACACAGCATTACTGTTGGTGAAGTAGTCATCTGACAGGACACAGATAAGCATTTGGCTTTTCTTTATTGCAAGAACCACGTCATTTGTGTATGCTGTAGAGAAAAAAAAAATTAGGAACCTTTTTGGGAAACATAGACTCTCACACAGACACACATATCTGATCTTTTGACCTCCTCCAGGAATCACATCCCTCTCCAGTAGACAGAGGCGATACCCCCACTGGTCCTCTAACACTTGGGGTAGCAGCACCTCTAGTGGCTTTTTGGTGGCTTTAACTTCCTCGTTAAGTAGGTCGGTGATACACAGGCTTCCTGTCAACAAAAAAAAAAAAACTGTTACTTTATGTTTTTTAAAAATGTAATAGGGTGAAAAAAGAATCCTTGCTTTGGCCTACCTTCCTCATCATTAGGAGGTGATCTGGAGGAAATGATCTCACCTTCCAACACTTCTTCTGATGCAGGGCTCCACACATACGACAGAAACACATCAAACTCTTTCTCATCTGGTAGAGGTGTGAAGTTGCGAAAGACAGTGTGGGAAAAAAATACATATGATAACAGTCTTTCTTTGTGGAGACAAAACAATATATTGACTGCCACTACTACAGAAAGTGACTATTTTAAAGCATTGTCACAGTGTTTCAGTTAGCCTATGGATGTAATGCCCATCCTGAAGTAATGCCATGTCCTATAAAGAGGAGAGACAGGTGTGCCAGTCTATGTGCATCTGCATTAACCTCCATTGTGTTTTCCATTTTTAAAGTAGGATCTGTAGATGAGCTGTATCTCCAGCCATTTTACATGCACGATGATTCCCAGCCCACCCACCAGCAGGAAGGATGTAACTGGATACCCAACCAGCGATGGCCATTGCACTGCAAGAAGAAAAAACCCCCAACAAAACAACAACTTTTAGATTGTATTACGTCTTCAAAGCAGGTTTGACCGACATGGGAAGCTGGATGGGTAGAAGCTGGAACACAAAACTGAAACAGTTTAACTACACATTAAGCAGACAGAGCAACCCTCGCATGCTTTAAGAATTTCGTTTGTGTCAACCTGATGAATATGAGTTAAATAGCTTTCTTTTTAGCTTTAGATTGGATTTCATCACAATTTTTGCTTGTTTGGTAATTAGTTTTTTGGTTTTTTTTTTGCAAAAGCATTGTCTATTGCAGCAGACCACAACAGTGACTAAAGCACAGTGATATACCAGTGTTATTACAAATATAGTCTGACTAAAACATGAACACATGAAGTAACAATAAGAACATTATTACCTTTAATTTTCCTTTTCAGCTTGATTGTGGCGCTGACGTTTCCAAATGTATTACTGGCGATGCAGGTATACGAGTACGTCAAGTGCTGTGGTGTCACCTCATTTATCGTAGCTACCTGTATGACCTCGTACTCTTGCATGTACTCTTTCAAAGACTCTCTGTTTGTGGAATTCTGTCTGCATTACAGAAATGATGTTGAGAGCTTTGCACACTACATGCATGGATTTTATAACATCAGTAGTAAGGGACTGATGTGACTTACTTACTGTCTAGTAGAGTCATGTTACCATCATTATTCATGTACCACTCTATCTTTGGTGAAAAATTTAGTTCAAAAGGAAAAAATGCCTTACATAAGAGTGTGTAAGGCTGGCCTAAATCGAGTGGAGGAGAAAAAAAGCCATTAAAAGCAGGTCACTAAAAGTGACACAAACAACTAATGGGCTGCTTGATTTTGTGTGTTCACTTCCTGTACATGTTTTTCTTTAAAATAATTTTTTTCAGAATGATGTAACTAATCACCAATTTCCACTTCCTTTGGCTCATTATCAACAGGAATCCTGGGAGGATCGCGTGATGGCGGTGCTGTGAAGGCGATTGGAAATAAAGTCAGAAATGTGTACGTAATTTACTACGGAAACAGTCATACACATATATCTGAGCTCTACTTTGAAACAGCCACGCCAACATTTATATATATAAAATGATATTAGGAATCAGGACAGGAAACTTGGAGCTGTTTTGCATTCATCGGGAGAAATCAAAGGAAGACAAAATTCAAATGACTCCTTGCAATCTGTGTATATCAAGACATACCGACACCTTAAAATTCAGCAAGAAACAAGCAGAAATAAGCCAAGATGCAGGCAGCTCTGTCAGGCTGACTTTTGCATCACAACAATTGTCAGCAAGCTACAGAGGGGCTCAGAGCACAGTATGCAAAGTTTTAACTATAACAGCACTAACTTATAGCTAGCTGCATACCCGGAGCTCTTTTATAAGACAGGCCTATAGATAAATGAAATGTACTATCACCATATGTATTTGCATGCGTTCTAAGTTGATCTTACACAGGAAAGCAATGATAGCAACAACCACACAAACAGTTAACCACTTAACCACCTCCTGTGGGTTAGGCCCTGTGGTATTCAGTTTCTAAGCAGCATATGAACCAAATAACATTTTTTGGTAGAGTGTGTAATGTACAAATTGAGTTTGGGATGTAAATGGTTTTCTTATAGGACAGTGGCATTCAGGTGTCCCTTGTGTAATTTTATATTTCTTGAAATTATGGGATAGGAATATGGATGAAATGCCATTGCATCAGTGTAAATGAATACACTAATGACATACTGGTGAAAGAACAAATTTGTCTGACCTGGCCTAGAAAAAAAAATATTATTGCAATTTATAGAACCTGACTTTTCAAAAGTGTGTTAAAATGGATGCTTAAATTTGGAACATCTGTTTGACGTGTAAATGTTTCAGAGTACATACAGACATAAGATCTTAAAAGATATGGCCATGCTGTTCTATCCGGTAGTATGCGCTGGCCTACTTTAGTACTACTTTTTATCTTATTAGACTGTAGTATCAGATTTCTAATTGGCCAAACTATCTATTAAAAGCAAGTAAGAGGACGTACATAACTTTATCTTATATATATATATTTAAAATATATCTTTTTGCATTTTTTTTTGTTTGCTAGCCTTTAGTGGCACAATCTTATGCAAAATGACTGCAATAAATAACCTAACAAAACAAAGCAAAACAGAAAGATGCAAATTGTGTAACCAATGTGTTTTCTTCCCTTGAGTTACATTATGTAAGGATTATAATAAAGCATCATATTAAAGTTCCCCTTTTAATAACCTTTAAGAGTGGTGCTGCAGCTGACATGAAGCACCGTATTGGAGCTTTCAGGAAAAAAAACTGTTGTGAATAAAACCATTGGTGCAACTGATCATGATAACTATGGATTCTAGTTTAACTTCATAGTTTAACAATTGAACTGGGAAGCTGGAAGGGTGGAAACTGTGACATAAAACTGAGCAGGGTGATAGGATAAGCTCTGTGTCTGATACCTGCAGTTTTGCAAGTGCACCATAAGAGATCTATGTGGACACTCAAGTGCGCAATAACAAGAGTACAACAAGATAAGACAAGACACTGTTGGGAAACAACGCGCAGACTGTGGTATACTATACGATGCAAAAGATAGCAACAATTGAGGCTGATGCTTATTAATCCAGGGGTGCACATAAGTGGTCTGCAGGGGCACATTCGCTGTCAAAATAAAAGACGTGCACCAGATAAGAAGTTGCAACGCGCGTTTGCGTACAAATAAAAGGCACTGTTTTTGTCCGCTAGAGTGGGATTTTCACGGCATATTCTGCACCACATCTCTGTGCATTCATCATTTGCTTGAAGCCAGCTCACCTCCTGCAACCACTTTTCCGCTTCTTTTGCGGTTCGGACTCCTTCTGACATTTCTTTGGAGGTGGAGGAACACCAAAGTAATTGCTTAAAGGAGCTTCTTCGACATCTTTAAGAGTTCTAAACAAATGTCTGTCCTCCTCCAGAAAATCTTATGTACGCAAACGCGCGTTGCAACTTCTTATCTGGTGTGCGTCTTTTATTTTGACAGTGAATGCGCACCTGTGGACCACTTATGTGCACCCCTGTTAATAGCTATGGATCACATAGCAATAGCAGGAATGGAATAGTGCAGTCGCTGAATGTTAATAGCAAGACTATGTATAGAGCATTAACCAGATAAAACGTCTGGCGGCTATTGATGCTGTGCCAATCAGTGTTTCAGTGTAGAGATGTTTTAGTGAATAAATGAAAGCTTAAAGATGCTGGTGTTGAAGTTCATGATTTTAAGCGGAAGAATTATGGTCGAAAATGAATGTTGTGATTTGTAGCTGGACTGAGATGCGCAGACAGGACGAGAAGTCTGTGCAACTGTGTATGTATGAATTGGAATATGCAATTTTAAATACCCAGCAGTTAGGTTAAGATTAACAACCCTAGAGTTACAGTTAGGTCAATACAACACAGTTTTTGTAGTTTTGCTTGTTTTTTTTTGCTTGCTGTTCACTATTACAGTGGATTTTAAAATCAAACAGCCAAAATGCTATTGAAGTGCAGTTTCAGCTTTAATTTAAGGACTTTCACAAATGTGTTACACAAACTGTTTCGGAATTACAGCCATTGTTATACATATTCCCATACTGATTTCTTCCCATATTTGGATGCTGTTCACTGGAACTCTTAGTGTGCAGTCCAAAGAGGTGCAAATGAAGGAGGCCATCATGTTGAGTCTTAATCATGTGCCAAAAAACAGTATGGTAGATTGTAAAAAAATAAATAAAAATGAATGCACTGGCCAGTTCAGCATCACCAAAACATCTTAAAGACCATTGAAGACAACTAAAGTTGTTGATCGCAGAAGTTTTAATTTGGTTAAGACAAACAAACAAAAAACTAAAAAAAACTTTCGCAACATCCAGCTAAATTGAGAACTTCCTCAAGAGGGTAGGCATATCACTGACAACATCTACATTCAAGAAATTGCTTCATGAATGTGAGTACAAAGAGATTACAAAAAGTCACAATCCACCGATTGCATTTAAGAACATGAAGGCCAAATTAGACAGGCAGAAAACTTCATGATCCAAAGCATACTGCATTATGTGTCAGAAAAGGTGGTGCAAATGATTATGGGCATGTATGGCTGTGAGTAGAAAAGGTAATTAGTGTTTACTGATCATGTGACTGCTCGTAGAAGTAGCAGGATGAAGTGTACAGGGCTATACTCTTTCTTTATACTCTGCTCAGATTAAGCCAAATGATACAAAACTGATTAAACACCACATTACAGTGCAAATGGATAATGTGGAGTGCAAATGGATAATGATGGAAAGCATAGTGCAAAAACAGAGATGGGATACTATTTAAGTCAGTCAGCTGATCTGTCATCCCAACAGAGCATGCTTTGTAGTAACTGAAGACAGAGACCCCAAACGAGCAGCACCCAAAGGTGGCTGTAGTAATGGCCTGGTAGAGTATCTCAAGAGAGGAAATCCAGTAGCCTATGTGTTATCACTTCAAGTATTCATTTGTGACCAGGTTAAATTTATCATTTAACCAGGTATCATTTATTAAAATGTGTTGAAATGTGTTTAAACATTAAAAAGAGTACAATGTGTTCAATATGTTTAAATAGTATTTGCATTATATAGGTCATATTATATGGTTCATATTTACAAGTATCCTGTTTGTTGCGAAGAGCTCATGATTTTAAGTGGACGTAATCTTGGGTGGAAGTGATTGGACTAAGTGCAGAAAGTGTATGTATGAATTGGACTATCAACAGTCTTTGTGGATATGCACATTCTACAAACTGCCTGTGAGAAGCTGGAGACATTTCTCCTAAAAAAACACAGCGCAGCTGCTCATGTTTGCATTAGCTTTAAATTAGCATCACACCACACACGGGTGTCAGCTCATTAGCTGAGTGGCTATATATGTAGAAACTGTGAATATTCATCAGGTAGTTAAGAGATGCCAAGACAACCTAGAGTGTATGTGATACTAAGACGGAGCCGGCACCATCTTTGGATGTCTGCCGATCACTCTTCATTCCTTGAACTGACTGAGAGACTACAAGCTAGAGGTGCAGACTTTTACTGCCAGATATCTTCCAACAGCGAGTTCTTTTCCTCATCCTGCTCTTCCAAGAGCACAAATACTGCAAGTTTAGCATTATAAGGTACAATATTTTATGTATTTTTTTCTCTTTGAGTGAAATGACCATCACGTTTTGGGCCACACTGCTCCCAACCATCACTTCAGGCCTGCAACAAGTTTTCATTTCTGTTGGTGTTATTTTATTTTAACATATGCTGGCTTGAGTGTGTGCACAGAGAGAGTGTGGACCCACCTTTGTGTTACTGAAGTTGAATTTGAGTTATCCAAATTACCATACCAAACATAATGAGACATTTTAAAGTAATTGTAACCTGGCATTTTATATAATTCTCTGTTTTAGTTTTCAAGATAATTTAATTCAACTCAATTGTTTCTGAAACTGGTCCGAGTCATTTTATTTCCTTAGTTACTAAGGTTGGGGTATTTGATTAAAGTGTTACATTAGCGATTTGTAAGTGTACTAACTTTGTTACTTTTACAATACCTGCATTTGATAGTTTTAAATATAGGTATCCTAGTATTTTAAAGTTCATCTAATAACACTCAAGAGACTAAGTAATATTTGACATACTCTTATTGGATTAAAGTTGTTTGGTTTAAAGAACGCAAGGTGCTTACCTGGCACGGTAAGTATGGGTGGGCTACACAATGATTGAAAAGAATTTTCTTCCATATTTTTAAAATCATCATTGTATTTAAAATTCTGTTTGTGTGCCCAGTTAGTTTCAATCCTCTTTAAATAGGGGGTTATTTATTAAAAAATGCTGTAATTGACAGCTAATCTAAAAATACTGATTATTAAGCCCCTTGAATTAAAGCTGAAGGTCTGTATTTCAGTTACATCCTGATTGATTTTAAAATCCACCTTGGTGGCACAAAGAAAAATGACACAAATTTATCATCATCCCAAAAAATTATGGTCCTAACTGTATGCTACTGTGTTTGCTCAAAATTGGTGGTACTTCTTTATATCATGAACTTTTAGCCATAGTGATAATATCTTGATCATATAAGAAAACAAAAGTACACATACATATGAGAACATGAACAAAGCACTTACGTATAACTATGACCTCAACCCCCGTCCTCAAAGTCCATGTGACTCCTCCCTCAATTATTTGTGTGTCACAGAAAAATACTCCAGCATCCTTTTCATAGACTGTTTCGAGATATAACACCTCTCTGACTTCCCGGGACGGTCTGTATTGGTCTGAAACCTTCTTTTTATTCTGTAAGAAAACACACTTGTTTTGCTGTGATTTCAATGTTTAGATTGTGAAGTGGTTACTACTATCTTGTATCGACCTCACCTTGTACCAAGTGACATTTGTGTTGTTACTACAGCCAAAGCCTGGGCAGGAGATGTGACCACCAGCACTCACAACCAGGATTTTAATGCTTTCATTACGCCAAAGGCATCTCATTTTCTCCACTTGCAGACGGAAGAACAGCTTGTTGCCACTGGATAGCAGAGACACGAACATAGAATAGAAATTTGTGAAGCAGCAAGTCATTTACACTCATTGAAAACAATTTTTTTTTGCATTTGAAGATAGTTTTAAAAAAAAGGTTTTAAACAAGTTCTAATTAAATTACTGCACTCAATGAACTGGGCCACTTTCAGATTTGTGAAAGGTACTATAAATGTGAAGTTTCATTGACTAATGATGACATTTAAACATCTCAGAGGTGTGACTCACACTTTGACGCCTTTAAAGTGAAAACAGGTCTCACATTCTCATGTGTATATCTGTTAGTGGCTGAGAAGAGGTGTCTTGCTGAAACAGCTACAGTGAAAATGATGAGGGTGAAACCCACAGACATCTTTTCATGCTAATAAACCTCAATCTGACATAAAATGACCACTGACAGGTAAAGTGAATAACACTGATTATCACTTCATCGTGGCACCTGTTAGTGGGTGGGATATGTTAGGGAGCAAGTGAACAGTTTGTCCTCAAAACTGGCGTTAGAAGAAGGAAAAATGGTTAAGAGTAAGGATTTGAGTGAGTCTGGCAAGAGCCAAAGTGTGATGGCTAGACGACCGGGTCAGAGCATCTCCCAACCTGCAGCTCGTGTGGAATATTCCCGGACAGCAGTTAATATCAAGTATTATCATTGGTAAAACCAGCGACAGGGTCCTGGTCGGAAGAAGTCGAGTCGACAGAGGCAGTGTGATGCATTTGGATATGTTTTGCTGGGAAACATTGGATCCTGTCATCCATGTGGATGTTATTTTGACACGTACCACCTAACTAAGCAGTGTTGCAGACCATGTACACCCTTTCATGGTATTATCTGATGGCTGTGGACTCTTTCAGCAGGATAATGCTCCCTGCTACAAAACCAAAATGGTTCAGGAATGGTTTGAGGACTGATTTTGCGGTATTGAATTTGAGGAATGCATTTGAGGTATTGACTTGGCCTCCAAATTCCCCAGATCTCAGTCCAGTCAAACATCTGTGGGATGTGCTTGAAAAAAACAGTCCAATCATTGTAGGCCTTACCTCATAACTTACAGGACTTATATAAAGACTCCTTTGTCTGTGACTAAAAAGAGAATGACAAGACAAGATCCATTAATTAAGTTGTGCAGAAAGTTGGGATGATTTGCAGCGTGATCCACTCAGAGGCAGTCATAGTTTAGATGTCTAAATTATGACTTTTGTAAAATAAACCAAATGTCAGACAACACTGCCAGATACCACAACCAACCTTCAGGGGTTTAGAGGAATCCATGCCCTAGTGGGTCAGGGATGTTTTAACAGCAAAAGGGGGTTAAAATTTTACAATTGGTGGTTATATTTTTATGCCCCATTGGTGTAAAGCTTCAGCAGTTTGAGTTAGCCACATTCATTAGGTCAGGGGTGGGCAACTCCAGGCCTCGAGGGCCGGTGTCCCTGCAGGTTTTAGATGTGTCCTTGATCCAACACAGCTGATTTAAATGGCTAAATTAGCTCCTCAACATGTCCTGAAGTTCTCCAGAGGCCTGGTAACGAACTAATCATGTGATTCAGGTGTGTTGACCCAAGGTGAGATCTAAAACCTGCAGGGACACCGGCCCTCGGGGCCTGGAATTGCCCACCCCTGCATTAGGTAGTTAGTCTCCCTCCTATGTCTGACCATAAACAGTGATTTTAGTAACACATTTTGGCATTTTGTGCTATTTTATCTAACTGAGACCTCTTTAGGGTCTCTATGGGCAAGAGAAACAATTATAGCAGCAAAAAACAAAAAACTGTTCCAGGGTACAGTGTCTTTAAACATACCTAAAAATAGGAACAATATATCACTGTATACAACATATCAATATATTACTTAAACTTAGCATTATTTACTTTGTGAAACATGAATAATTTCCAGAATGTTTAGCTTCAGCTATAAACAGTTTTCCACAGTCTAGGAATTGCTCTTCATTTCCTCCTCCTTCAGCACTGGAACCTGTACTCTTCATATCCACCATCTTTAAACAGTTACAGTATGGCATCGTAAAGTTTTGTCCCTCCACAGCTTTGTAGTGCTTCTGAAGATCTAGACACACAGATGAGTTGTGTTGTTGTTATATTTCAATCTAAAATAGTCTGAGTCTTCACACTTCCTCTGAAAAATGCAACATTTTAAAACAGTTCTGCTGTAATGTATGATTTACAATTTGTATTATGATAAATACCTGGTTTGTTTGTTTGATGGTTTGCTTCACAGTATCCCTTCAAGAAAAGGTGTAGAAAAAACAGGAAATATGCAGTTTCCATGCTGCGTCTTTGAATCTGAGAAAGCTGGTTGTTGGTGTCAGGCGTCGCAGTGATGGAGTTCTTAGTATTTCCTACTTTTCATGTTCTTTCTTCTTCTTTGGTGGAAAATCTTGTGGTTGAAGCAATTCACAGGACATATGTTGCAGCATGTGGTGTCATACAATTTCCTGTTTAGTTACGCCCGAACATCATTTCACTGGAACTCACTCTAATATTTGAGTTCCTGCTACTTCTTAGCCACTTCCTGTGTGAACAACATTTGTCTGTAGGCTTATATTTTACTTGTGTTTTTAAGGGAAACCCTGTTTGACAGAGGTAGGGGACCCTTTCAGGATTTAGTGCAAAAAATAAATAAATACATAAATAAAGCAAACCCCAAACACAATTTTATATATATAATTACCACTGTATGATCTTTTAGAACAGATGTGTTAAGAACTACACATCATCTGTTGAAAACGGCAAAATGGTGTGATCCAGTCTCATTGTTGTTGCGCTGCTACGTGCACACACAAGTTTATGATGGTATCTGATGTGTGGTGGCATGCATATTTATTGGGTATCATAGTGGAGATATATGTGTCAGCGATGAAGATAACCTTGAAGCTTTAGGGAAAACCTAGACGACAAGAATCACATCCAAAAGGACTTTTCCATGTGTGCATGGATTCCTGAAAGCGCTGGAAACAGTTCGCTGCAAAAGGCAAGCCGCAGCCAATATCTACTTGCCACAGAGATTTAGGTAAGATCTGTGGTTAAAACGGGAATTCTTTTGTTTTCACATTTCTACCTGAAATACATATTCAAGAAATTTGACTGTAAATGTCACTGTTACTATGAACCTTGTACAAACTTCGAAACTAAAATTATCCTTGCATTATGTACGACAACAATTGTAGTAATTATTTCCTCCAAACCATCAATGTGTCTTTTAAACCCCAATCCTACAAGACTGCTCAAAGACGTTTTACCATTAATTAATGCTTCAATCTTAAATATGATCAGCCATTCTCTGTTATGTACCACAGGTCTTCAGGCTGACAGTAGTTAAACCATTACTTTATTTGAGCACTTAAAGCACTTTATATAACTTGCATCATTCACCCATTCATGCAAGCACTTTTTTCTACGTAAGTGCTTTCTATCTAACATTCACACACATTCATAGTCCAATGGATGCATTAAAGAGCAACTTGGGGCTAGTATCTTGGCCAAGGATATTTGGCATGCAGACTGGAGCAACCAGGAATCAAACCACCAACCTTTTCATCAGTAGATGACCTGCTGAGCTACAGCCACCCCATAAAGACCTCAATGACCTTTAATTTCTTGCTTTGAAATTCAGACAAAACTGAGGTTATTGTACTCAGCCCTAAAAACCTTAGAAATATGGTATCTAACTAGATGCTTATTGTGGATAGTATTACCCTAATCTCCACATGCCACATTCTCAGTAAGAAAATTAAAAATTGTCTAATTCATGCACACTGGCTGTATTCATTTAGAGTATTTTATGACCACCTTTGTAGACCTTAACCTGACAATAAGATTATTGCGTTGGAATTACAGTTACTAAAAGAAACAGGGGAGCAGTAGAGGTTTTTGTGTGTTTATTCAGTCTTTTAATTGGAATTTAGTGCTGTCAGCATTAATCTCGTTAAAATGACGTTAATGCCATAACCGCATTAACGCGGCAAATCTCCGTTAGTGAGTTAGCGCGGATTGCCCCGTGGGTGGGGCTGCAGGGCGTCAACAGGTTAGTGTGGTTAGCTCGTTAACGCATTAGCGCCATGCAGCCCCATGCACAGGGCGATCCGCACTAACTCGCTAACGGAAATTTGCCGCATTAATGCAGTTATGGCGTTAACCTCATTTTAACAAAATTAACGCTGACAGCACTATTGGAATTATATTGACTATACATACATAAGGTAGGATAAAAATACATTTATTTGAATTTTATTAATATATAAGATGAAATGTGCTTTGAACATATTTGGCCAAAAGGCACGGCACTATCACATTTTTATGTTTCAGTAAGTGCGAGCAGTATGTACAAGCGAGGATGATAAAAACTGGACAAAGAGTAGGATGATATGACATTGGTAATAATAAATGAGAAAAGTTCAAGTATGGTATGATGAAAACTAGGATTTACATTCACTGAAACATTATGAAAACAGTACTTGGACTGAACTCATCAGGAGGAACAGCCTAAAGGCTGATTTAAAGATGCCTAATAACACAACAAGATGAGGCAATTTTACACATAAACTTCATACATTTAAATTCTCTGTAGCTTACTAAAGCAATTGCTGCTATTGTCATACTGTATAGAAGAAATGTTTGCAAAAACAGGAATACAATTAATTAAATAGAATAAAATAACAATGGTAAATTTAAAAAACCCCAAAATAAATATGAAATTGTCTTAAATTCAAAATATAAACTGTTGGTGATGTGTGTAAACTTACTCATATGTTAAGAACAGATAGAAGTTATTAATTCTGACTTGGCTAAACATTTTATCATGAAGTAACATCCTGGATTGTCTGTGGTAAAAGCTTTACTGTTGGCGCCTGCTGTGGTGCAGGGAGGTAATATCGTAGCTGCTTCCAGAAGGAGGAGGAAGTCGGCATGGAGCTTATGCCCTTCCAAGTGACGCAGTTTCCAGCCTTACTAAGAAGCTGTAAAGCCTCTGGAAAGGAATCTGATTTTGAAGCCATTGATGTCTCAGTGGTGATGAAAACCAAGCGAGTCTGCCGCTCCACAAGGGCTTCGTGGATCGCACTCAGCAGGCCAGATTCTGGATCAGGGTCTGGAGAGACGGGAACCAAAACTACCGCCCGGCTCTGCTCTACGCAGTCTAGCACAGCGTCTGCGATTGCTGCAAACAACCAGATTGCAGAATGCAAATCAATTCATGAATTTCTATCTTTATTTATGTATGTAAATGTTCTGCAGAGGATCCTTCTGAATCCATACCTTTCCCTGGTAAGATGTCACGATCATAAAGACAGAGACTGTAACCAAATTTCTCTTCCAAAACACTCTCCAGCCATCTTTTGTCGCTAGGATTTAATCCTCCAGCCGTGTCGCATTTGTAACACATTAAAAAGGCATCATAGGATTTTCCATCTGAGCAAAGAACAATAAACTATGTCAGTGCTGTTGCTTTGTCTGCAGCCCACACAAAAGCACAAATGCTTTTAACTGCTTAAACATGTGTTGTCAGGTAAAAAGAAACAAAAAGTTCAAATTTGGACTCTCACCTGAAATGCTGCCAGACCACTTAAGAGTGTCTCTTAGGAAAAGGGTGATGTCAACCTTAAACTTCACATAGGTAACTACAGTCACAAACATCACCACAATAATAATGACAAAGCAGACACCCAGAGACGTGTACGAACGGGAAGCTGCAGGGAAATAATGGACAGGTTAAAATGATCAAATATCAGCTACTTAACTCTTATTTAATTGTAATAAAGTGAAAGATGCCTATTCAATTTGACCTAATCATGCTTAACTTATATTTTAAATTGTTTAAAAAAAATACTCAAATGTTCAGCTGGCCATACCTTTTTGTTTTAGAGTGATGGTGACATAGCTTGTTTCATAGTCAGATTGCAGTTTACAAGTATAATTTTTTGACAGATCCTCCTCTGACACTTTTCTGAAGATTAGAGATGTTGTCATGTTGATTTCCTCTCTACTGTTGACCCTGAGAAGAGAAGGAAAGGACTGAGGCAGATCTAAACGCAGAATTCATATCTGTGCTGATGTAACTACATATAACATCAGTGTGACCCAAAGAGGACCTGTGTATGAAATATTTACCATGTCTCATTATAGAAAACTGGTAGACTAGTGTCTTTTTTCACAAATGAATCTCCACTTAACCAAAACAATTCATCAGTGTCTGACATCATAACTGCTTTACAATCAATCCGCACTGTTGAGCCTAGAAAAAGCAGAGTTAACACAGGTTGTTATAAACGATTAACATTAAAGCTTTAACCAAGAGTGTGAAGGTGTATGAATATAGACAATAACTCACCTAAATCTACCTCAAATATCTGTTTGTTCTCTGGTGAAATTATCACTGCTTTCTTAGTTATTTCTGTGCAAATAAAAAAAAACTTTTGAAAAGCACATATTAAAATTATTAAAAATAAATATCTGCAAAATGTGTTTTTCTTACTGTTTGGTTGGACATCAAGTTTCACCGTAGAGGTCATGTTATATATTTGACCATCATACAGGTAAGAGCGGGTGCAGGTATAGATGCCACTGTCCTCTTTTTTCACACTTGGGAAGTAACCGTCTTTTGGTGATGACCTGCCCTCCTACAACATATAAGCTCAATTTTTAAGTAGTCAGCTGTCAAATTTGGAAAAACATTAAAACGCTGTAACAATATTTTACAGTTTGATCTCATTCACATAATCTGCTCTGTTTACCTTGTGCCATGTGATGCCGATTCTGGTGATATTCAGGGTGTTAAAACGAACATTTTTTTCAGGGCAATCCAAATTGCAGGACTCCTCTGTGTAACATTCTTTAGAGATCTGGTTCATTTGTTCAGAGTCTCTGGACTGCGCTTTGTATACTTTGAGGCTTATCCAGGACCGTCTGCTGGAATTCCTACCAAGGAAAGAAAACAGTAACAGGAAGTTTTTACTTTCCTTCTGAGCAACAAGCAAAACAAAAAAACAAACCAAAAAAACAATTAATTTGAAAGTAAGAGAAGACTTAAAGGATTATTTCTAAAATGGTGTTCATCTACTAAGTGGGCTATTTGTCCATCAGGATTTATTATTAGCTGAGAAAGTTTTGTGCTGCAAACAGTGAAATGAAACTAACATATCTGGCATTCTGTATAAAAATCCCTCTCAGCTTCGCCTTCAGTAATCCATAACTTTAATCCTGGATTACTGAGAGGCTCTTCTCTGACCCACAGAAACCCGATGACCTGTGATACACTTGTGATTTTGTGTATCTTTGTCTTATTTTATTTTACCTTATTTATTTTACTCACAACAAAACTCAGAAAACATAACAAATATTTTGAGTGAGAGCTACCATTTCAGGAAAAAACTCATTTTGAATTTGCTGACATGTCTCAACAAAATTGAGAGAGCCAATAAAAGGTTGAAAATGAATTGTTTCTAGTGTTACATCTGCAATTTTCAGAAGAATGTCCCTCCTAAAATTGCAGAGACTTATCATCATCTACATAATATCATCAAACATTTCTAAGAATGTGAAGGAATCTCTGTGTGCCAGGGACAAGGACGAAATTCAAGACTGAAAATGAGTTAACCATGAAAATGACTACATGGGCTCAGGAACACTTGTGCAATCCACTAATGCAGGTTAAAGCAACACCATGCAGAGAAGAACAATCGAGAGACGCCACCATCTTCTTTCACTCAAAGCTCTTTTTCAATGCACTGAGACAAAGTGAAAAACTGTTCTGTGGTCAGATGAAACAAAAGTTGAAAGTCTTTTTGGCAGAATATGATTGCAACATCCTACCACCATTTCAGTTTTAACAAATGAATAAATGTTTTCTATGTTCTACTTTGAATAAAATATAGCTTTGTCCCAGCTTTTTTGGAAATCCGGTTGTGCATTTTTCTGAGCTTTCTGAATTGGATCGTCACAGCTCTGGGGAAGAAGTTGTCTCTCAATCTGGTGGTGCATTTTATTATGCTGGTGTAGCTGCTGGACGAAAGTGGAGATGTACAGTCTCTTTGCTGCTGGATGAGTCAAAGCATGCAAAGAAACTGTTCAAGGTGTCGGGGAGAGCTGGATGATGACTGGCCTGTTGGTTACTGTGTTTACAGTCTGTTATGCTCCTGATGCATCTGCACATATATTGTGGGTTGCTATTTTTCAAGATCTCTTCAATGCGCTATTTGTACCTTAACTTTGCTTGCTGGATTTGTTTTTTCAGTTCCTTCCCATCCCTGTTATAAGCCAGCGTGTTACCTGACCTGTAGGTAGCATCTCGAGCTTTGCAGATCAGAGGTTTTTAGGCTGGGATCAGCTGCACAGAGATTTGGTCTGACCTGCCTAAGTGTGGAACTGCCACTGCCTTGTATGCTCCTGAGATGTTACAGTAAACCTGGAGCAGAATACTATTGTCTCTTGTTGGGAAGTTTATGATTTTGGAAATTTGGGAAACACTGCTTTTAGTTCCACATAGTTGAAATCACGAGCCACAATCACAGCCGCCTTCGGAGTTGCGTTCATGCCTGTTGATCAGGCAGTACAGATCCTCCAGTGCTAATTTAGCATTAGCCCACCGTTGAATGTAGGCAGCTACGATCAGGATGGAGCAGAACTCCCTAACCTATTTGAATGGTCTGCATCTTACTGCCAGATGTTCTAGGTCAGGATAGCAGCATGTACCAAACAACCCACCGTCCATTTTCATGCTCTCTGGGTCTGCTCAGTGTGTATTTTGAGGCTAATCTACTTGCTGGAATTCCTGTCAGTGTTATCACAGAGATATTCAGACTTTAAAGCTAATTCCATCCTTTAAATACAGTCTGCACTCTACATTTGTAATTTCACATCCATGAACTTGCTAACACACAGCAGTAGCAGAGGTAACACAGTTTCCTGAAATATTGCTAATTTTTTCAAAACTGTGAATGAGATGTCTGCTGCAAACAGACATCTCACTGTTTGAATCACTGACTGAATGACTCATAGATTAAAAATGCACGTGCTTGAGAAAATACACTGAAATATGAAAGCTTAACATATGATAAGTAAGGTCAGTTATGTTATTACTGTAGGAGTGCTTGTATCTTACTTGAGAGAGCATGAGTAGTTTCCCTCATGTTTGTCAGAGGCACTGAGAATCACAAGGATTCCCTGTTGAACCATCACCCCCATCTGCCTGTGCTCAGCTGCTGGCGTGTTGTTGTGTAGATGCATCCCCTGCTTGGTGAAACTACTCCAGAGTATTTCATTATGATCACACTCGTTGAAGTACTCTGCCACAATTTCCCCTTCCTTGACACGTATTTCTTTGGGACTCTGGGGACAGACACCTGCAAAATGAAATAATTTCAGTGTGTCATTGATTAAAATTATAACATGAACTAGCTCAAGGGCTGCTTGAACAAACTGTTTCAGACAGAAATGTGGCTGATTTAAAATATTTTTTTTAAAAAAGCCCCGGGGAACATGTGCATCCTGCCTATCGATAAAGCTTGCACGTAAACTCATTGCTCTGTCTCACTATCAGCCAACATATCAACAGACATTATGAACAAAACGAACAAAATGATTTAGAGATTTGGTTTTGGTAAGCCTGTGCTGTTTATTGGCTATGCTTTAGTGAATCGTTTACAGTCTAGGTGTTGATCCTAGTCCTCCGCAGAGCCTGAACGATTGATTAGATTTTTTACAAAAACTGCAAAAACTGAATAAATATTACTTTGAATAAGCCCAGTGTTCACACTCTAACATTTTCTACTAGAGACACGTTTTTTGTCATTATTTAGCTTGACAGATTTTGTTGTTTAATTATCTGTAATTGCAGGGATACCATAGAGAAGCATCAGTCACTCATATATATTAGTAAGTGTCATCACTTTCATTTATAAAATGATATAGATCCAAAAGTCAAACCTTGACTTAAACTGCTGTTTTAATGCATATACGTGCATGCTCTTTTTTTAAGTGGTTACAGGGCACTACAACATAATCATGCTTGCTGATATGAGTCAGAAATTTGAAGATGAAAGTTGATCTATAGCAGATAAGTACACTCCAACCATAACTGAAAGTGCCATTGAGAATGCAGTGATACGTGCAATAAAATAGTCAAACATCTTGCAGCTGAAGGAACTGAGCATGGAGCAAGAAAATGAAAACAATTAGCAAGCCAGTGATGCAAAACACATTCAAATGGTTATTTCTTTGATAGGGTGAGATACTGGTGTACTATACTAAATGTAAAATATATTTTGCATTTTCTTCACTACATATATTTTTCTAAGCACATTAATTAGTTAGGTTACTACTTAATGCTTAATATACTTGAAAACAACAGCTAAATGAAGAATAATGTGTTGTCACAGGGAAACATTGGAGTTTGTGGCTTAAGAAATACTTACATTTGCTTCTAAATCTTCCAGCTGCAAAGATAAACTGACACACATTAAATTATCAAAAATCAATGAATCTGTTATTCTAAAACCGATTATTTTGTAACATTTGAAAATATGCTTTTCCATAGGTACAGTTTTTTTTGGGTTTTTTGCACAGAAATAACTAAGAAAGCAGTGATAATTTAACCAAAGAAAAACCAGGTATTCGAGGTAGATTTAGGTGGGTTATTGTCTACATTCATACACCTAAAACTTAATGTGTATTTAAATCAGTGTAAACACTGCTTTTTTAAGCTCAACAGCGGTGATTGATTGCAAAACAGCTATGCTGTCAGACTTTTATCACTTTTTCTAGTTAAGAGGACATTCATTTGTGGAGACAGATACCAGTCTGCCAGTTTTTTTATAATGATACATAGTAAATATTTCACACACAGGTCCTCTTTGGGACTTTGGTCAAACTGATGTTATATGTTGCCACAGTCAGCACAGGTCTGCTTCTAGATCTGTCTCAGTCCTTTCCTTCTCTTGTCAGGGGCAGTACTACAGAGGATCAAATCCAGGGACAACAACATCTCTAATCTTCAAAGGTGTCAGAGGACGATCTGTCAAAAAGTTATACTCGTAAACTGCAATCTGCCTTACGAACGACTTTTGTAACCATTACCCTAAAACTAACATTTATAGCTCAGTATTTATGACTTTTTGATTAAAATTGTCGCAAGTTTAGCAGGATTAGGTCAGACTGATCCGTCAGTTTATTACGTTAAGTAAGAGTTAAGTAGCTGATATTTGATCGTTTTAGTTTCTAATTCTCTGCTGTACGTAATTTCCATCTCATTACATAATTAGCATATTATATCCTCCTGTCCAGAGGGAATGACAATTAGCGATATTGGTCTCGTACCTGATAAAAATGTGATGAAGATCAACGACAGGATCATCGCGGTATCCTTCGGCAAAGCACTCTTATCTGCGTCAAAAACAGCGTATGATGCAATTCTGCTGTACTCCAGAGGTGACTTAACCAAACCAAAAATGCGCAATAATCAAAAGAAGCACAGGAAAAAGAAGCAGAAGGAAAAGCCCCAAGTTGCGGGTGCAACAGCCCCGCGAGCGTCACTGCTTTTATAATGTATGATATCTTTTCACCACAAGTCTTGCTGCGTCCCCTAAAGCCGTTTACATCAAACTACAAGAAACTGCAAGAACGCAAGTCCACCATGTGCCTTTTCCCATAGCCTTTATGTCATTGCGAAAGCTAGGACAATGTTTTTCACACCATTTCTAGTAGGTGGTAACCGCTGTGACATGAATCTCATGGTGTGAAAAAACAACTGTTCCTTTCAACTAGTAGTTATGTGTTTATGTACTGTTCTCTCTCTCTCTCTCTCACACACACACACACACACTGGAAGTAGAAAAAAAAATAGCATAACTCTTTTCATCAGCACCAGACAACAATTGCAGTCACAGGTCAGTGGAGTGGACACATATATCTAAGCTTATGCTCTAACCTCACATCATCGTTTTCAACTAATCTGCCAAAGGCTCCTAAACACATTTAGCCTTGCTGAAGTGACACAAAGAAAACTGTGATCTTTACAAGGCAAGAACCAAAGAGGGAAGCCCGTTAACCACAGCTCCTCACAGACTGACTATATGGGGTCACATTTACAAACAAGCACACTCATTTACAGAATTTCTAATTCAACGATCATTTCCAGTGCATTAGTTTCTAATCCTTTACAAAAACACAGACAAACTACTCACTCGCCACAGTTTCATCTTTCAGGCCTTTCAAGTCAATGACAGCACCACTCAGATCCGAAGCCCTGGTGGGTTCTCCTTCCTCGTGTTAGCACCACTTTTTTTTGATTTACTATACATAATTTAAAACGATACACATGCCTAACAAAAAACCTGTTGCAACATGCCTGTTGACAGGGAGCAAGGTCAGGAAGTATATGCAATTCATTTCCCAGCATACCCCTCTGCAAGTTTCAGAACAGGTTCCTGTTATAACCAGTGGAGTTAAAATGACGGCTAAAAAATTGTAAAAAGATATTAGGATGTGGTTCATGACTTAGAACTATGACTTACACACATAATGGAACTTTTATAATGTGCCCAATTATGAATATAACAATCCAATAGAGGAAGAGCCTCTGACAGTTTTTTGAGTGGGCCTCTCCCATTTCTTGCCCACGGTGTATTGCCCCAGTTGTTCCATTTGATGTTACACCTTTCCATTTGGGGATATTTTAACAGAGCTGACTAAGTTCACTTAGACAAGGCAAACTTGATGCAACAGTTTTACCAGACTTGCAGGTACACCCCATGAGGAATTTCCTTGATCGGCTCAGAGACTAAATGAAGGTTTGACTACTGACTGGTTGCCTAGGTAGAGATACTGTCATTCTTTTTGTTGGAGTACCATCTCCTGGAACAATTAATGATTGTTAAAAATATTTTTTGCATTTTTTTGTACAGCAAAATTGTAATGTGAGTGTCTGAAGCCAGTTACGTTGACCTTTATTCCTAATTTTTATTGTAATGGGGTTTTTTTGTTTTGTTTTTTGTTCTTATAAAGTATTTTTAACTGCACGGTTTTGTAGTGTGTCTTTAATCTGTCGCAGAGAAGGTTGGAAATAACAGCATTTTTCTTGATGTTGTACATGAGATTAAATGTGGTAATCAGCATGTCTGAGAGGGTGTGTGTGGAAGAAATTAATGTCCATGATCAGAATAAGGAAAGTAAGTAGAGCTTGAACAGTTATAGCTATAAACAGATAAACAATTATTAGTTTAATTTAACATTGTCAATGTGAATTCATCATTACATAAGAACAGCATCCTGTCCCATAAATGATCTTCTAAGGTTTATTTGCATCCATCCAGTGACTTACTGCCATCTTGTGGTCCCATTTGACTATTGTGTCTGGAAGCACACTTGACTACTAGCCATTGATACTTTCAGCTGCCTCTTATGCTGGTTATTCACAAGGAGCCACTACAGCAGGTAGCACCCTATGGGCCAGATGTAGTAAATGGGTAGTTAGTGTGGTAAGTTTCAAAGATGATATGATAAAGTTGCACTGTTTGCTAAGCACAGTTCATTTTAATATACATGAGGCTGCAGAATCCACCGATTCTGCAGCCTCATGACACGTGGAGTTATGTTATGGTATGAGCATATACTGTATGACTGCCAGAGGAACCAGATAACTTGCCTTAACTAGTGACTGCTGATACAAAGTAGCAGGATGAGTTATCCAGTGTGCATGCCCATACTCTCTGCACAGATTCATCCAAATTCTGAAAAACTGGGGCCACTTGTTTTTAATAATGTATACTTTATACTTTATTGATACCCGTGGGGAAATTACTCTCTCTGCATTTGACCCATTCACTCAGTGAAGCAGTGGGCAGCCACTAGGCAGGCGCACCGGGGAGCAGTGTGTAGGGATGGTATCTTGCTCAGGGGTACCTCAGGGTAGCCGTTCAGTGGATTCAAACCCCCAACCTTCCGATCATGGGGCGACCACTCTACCTACTGAGCTTGTCTCACCCAAGGTGAGCAGAGGAGAGAGTCCAGATAACATCAATGAGATATGTTAACTTTGGAGTCTCACAGTTATTAAAAGCAGTACATGTTACATTGGCAGATGGTGAAGGGCATAACGTTTTGTCACAGAGTTTATCATCTTTAATAACAAAAATAAATACAAAGAAACACTTTTTTTTTTTAAGTCTATTTGATTTGTGTAGTCCAGCCTTTTTGTTACACCTCCTCTGTACAGCACAGGAAAAAAACACTTGGAAAAGGATTCACCTGTGTGTCCTCTATCATAGCTCCTCCAGCAAGCCTGCTCTGTCCTCGAGATGCACTTAATGAAATTAGACATCCAGTAAGATGCCACATACAGAGGAGAGACACTTACTGTGACAGAAATAAATGGATAAACAAACTGGCTGGGAATCATCACATCTTTATTTTCTACAATATCTGAGCTTATTGATTAATTTGTTACTCCTACTGCAGTTGTGCTCATCAGTGAACACACACTAGGTAGGTCACTGTATAGGTAAATCTTTCCACTATTAAAGGGTCACACCAGGACTTGTATAATGAACTCCATAAACCCAAGAACGAATATCAATGGATATTAGCGTTTCTGTAAAACCACCACAATTTTTTCCTTTTCTACAATTTCTTCTACAATTACATCTCCTGATGTATGTTGTATTTTGAGTCTAAAGGCACAGTGGTTGATGTCATCAGAGCCTGAAGACAACCATCACAGTTTTATGTTTTATAAAAAGAAAATAATAAAAATACACCTACACATATATAATATGCTAGAAAGAAACATTTCTATCATTACTAAGACTAGATGATTGTTTTTTGCTTGTTTGTTTTACTTTTCCCTTAAATAACGATGTACCCGTAATAACATTCACTACAAGAAAAAAATCTTTTATGATAAAAATCTTAGTTTCAAGCTTAATCCTTACTCTTAGATAAGGAAATAAGTCATACCAGTGTCATAACCAAAGGAGTAGAAAGGCTAATAAAGTAAAATAAGATATCAACTACTAAAAAATTACAAATGACTGCACATAAAGTAAGCTGAGTCAATATGTTTGATAAGCCGCCATGACATGAACATTATTAACAGTTGCAAAACTGACCAGTTATTTACCTCCAGAAGCGTTCGTGCATAATAATGCATGAAAATGACTTCAACCTTTTTGCTTTTTATGATGCAATAAATTTAAGCAAGTAAGTCATGTTAAATACATTACAGAATTAGAGTTGAGCAACGTCCAGGGTTAATATACCACATTAAAATTTTCCTGGAAACATTGTGACATTCTCCTTAGTAAAGGGAAATGTTTCTGTTATGCAGCTTTGAGGATGTCACATGAGTGGACGTCTGCAGAAACATTGCAAATGTGTGAGTATGTGTGCTGTTGATAAATACCGATATATTATACGAGCTGGTACAGACCCATGTTATGCATATATCACACAGAGAGACATATGTTTAATTTTTTTCGTTGCTAGGCGGATGCCTGGCACCTGGCAATGTTCAGGTGTCTAAAATAAACTCTGAATGTACCTCTACCTGTATACTCATATTAAATCTCTGGGTGCTCTCTGTGGGACGGGCAGGTAATGGCGTAGCTTCTTTCAGAAGGAGGAGGAGTGCAACATGGAGCCCTTTCAGGTGACACAGCCTCGCAGAGCTGTAAGGCCCCTGGTGATGAACCTGTACTCAAGGCCTCCTGCTGTTTCTGTTTAGAAGCGAGTCTTCAAACGATGCAGTTTCCCTGTCTTATCATAACAAAGAAAAACAAACAATCACACTGAAGTTCACTTCAAAAAATGCTATCGTTAAAATGACACAAAAATATGAATCTGTAACACATGTTTAAAATAGTATCCCACCTGGGGCTCTGTGATAGAAGCCAAGATTTTTTTGCAGCCAAAGAATGATGTTGCATTTAAACATAGTATAAATAGCTACTGCTAATACCATCAACACAGCGAGAAAAATGCATAAACCCATGGCGAGATGTGAAACAGCTGTAGGGAGAGAGTAATCAGAACATTAACAACACGCTAAGACACTCTTATTTGATCAGAATGAAGGTGACACCCTTTAAAAAAATACAGATTACTCTGAGTTCACTGATTCATACCTTTCTGCTTTAGGGTGATGGTCACAAAGCTTGTTTGGTAGTCAGATTGCAGTTTACAGGTATAATTGTTTGACAGATCCTCCTCTGACACTTGTCTGAAGACTAGAGATGCTGTCATGTTGATTTCCTCTGTGTTGCTGACCCTGACAAGGATATGAACAACATGATTGAGGCAGCTCTAAAAGCAGAATTCAAAGCTGTGACGGATACAAAACATATCAGTTATATAGAAACTGTGTGTGAAATATTTACCATGTATAATTGTAGAAAACGGGCAGAGTGCTATCGGTCTCCACAAATGAATCACCGCTTAACC
Organism: Pelmatolapia mariae; assembly: GCF_036321145.2. Taxonomy (NCBI): domain Eukaryota; kingdom Metazoa; phylum Chordata; class Actinopteri; order Cichliformes; family Cichlidae; genus Pelmatolapia; species Pelmatolapia mariae. The sequence continues at coordinate 14,888,334 of NC_086227.1, read as the reverse complement.
AGAACAATTCATCAATGTCCGAAGACGTTACTGCTTTACAATCAATCACCACTGTAGAGTCTAGAAAAAGCAGAGTTTTCACAGATTTTATAACTGATTAACATTAAAGCTTTAGACAAGAGTGTGAAGGTATGTGAATATAGACAATGACTCACCTAAATCTACATCAAATTCTTGGTTGTTCTTTGGTGAAATGATCACTGGCGGTATAAACGGTTCTATTAAAGAAGAAACAAACAAACAAAAAAAAATCTAAAACCTTTCGAAAAGAACAAATAAAGTCTTTGAAAATAAAATGTTACAAAATTTGTTTTTATTAGCGCTTGGCTGGACATCAAGTTTCATCGACATATTTATTTATAAAATGACTCAAAGTGTTCAACTGGCCATACCGTTTTGCTTTAGGGTGATGGTCACAAAGCTTGTTTCATAGTCAGATTGCAGTTTACAGGTATAATTGTTTGACAGATCCTCCTCTGACACTTGTCTGAAGACTAGAGATGCTGTCATGTTGATTTCCTCTGTGCTGTTGATCCTGAAAAGGATATGAACAACATGATTGAGGCAGCTCTACAAGCAGAATTCATAGCTGTGACGGATACATAAAACATACCACTTACATATAATCTGCATGTGAAATATTTACCATGTATAATTGTAGAAAACGGGCAGACTGCTATTTTTCTCCACAAATGAATCACCGCTTAACCAGAACAATTCATCAGTGTCTGAAGACGTTACTGCTTTACAATCAATCACCACTGTAGAGTCTAGAAAAAGCAGAGTTTTCACAGATTTTATAACTGATTAACATTAAAGCTTTAGACAAGAGTGTGAAGGTATGTGAATATAGACAATGACTCACCTAAATCTACATCAAATTCTTGGTTGTTCTTTGGTGAAATGATCATTGGTGGTATAAAGGTTTCTATTAAAGAAGAAACAAAAAACCGCAAAAATCTAAAACCTTTTGAAAAGCACACGTTAAAGTTTTTGAAAATAAAATGTCACTAAACTTGTTTTATTACCACTTGGCTGGACAAGTTCATCGACATATTTATTTATAAAATGACTCAAAGTGTTCAACTGACTATACCGTTTTGCTTTAGAGTGATGGTCACAAAGTTTGTTTCATAGTCAGATTGCAGTTTACAGGTATAATTGTTTGACAGATCCTCCTCTGACACTTGTCTGAAGACTAGAGATGCTGTCATGTTGATTTCCTCTGTGCTGTTGACCCTGAAAACGATATGAACAACATGTTTGAGGCAGCTCTAAAAGCAGAATTCATAGCTGTGACGTTTATATAAAGCATACCAGTGACATATAATCTGTGTGTGAAATATTTACCATGTATAATTGTAGAAAACGGGCAGACTGCTATTTGTCTCCACAAATGAATCGCTGCTTAACCAGAACAATTCATCAGTGTCTGACAACATAACTGCTTTACAATCAATCACCACTGTTGAATCTAGAAAAAGCAGAGTTTACACAGATTTTTATAAATGAATAACATTAAAGCTTTAGCCAAGAGAGTGAAGGTGTATGAATATAGACAATAACTCACCTAAATCTACCTCAAATACCTGCTTGTTCTTTGGTGAAATTATCACCGCTCTCTTAGTTATTTCTGCACAAATTTTATTAAAAAAGAAAAAAGACTGATATTTTGAAAAGCACATATTAAAGTCTTTGAAAATAAAAATTTACAAAATGTGTTTTTCTTACCGCTTGGTTGGACATCAAGTTTCACCATAGAGGTCATGTTATATATTTGACCATCATACAGGTAAGACCACGTGCAGGTATAGATGCCACTGTCCTCTTTTTTCACACTTGAGAAGTAACCGTCTTTTGGAGATGGCTCGCCCTCCTACAACATAGCACATATGTTGTATATGGAAAAACAGTAAAACACTGCTTTGATCTCATTCACATAATCTGCTCTGTTTACCTTGTGACATGTAGTGCTGTTTCTGGTGATATTCCAGGTATCAAAGAGAATATTTTCATCATGGCAATATAAAGTGCAGGACTTATCTGTGTAACATGTTTTAGAGTCCTGGATCATTTTTCCAGACTCCTTGGACTCCATTGTGTATACTCTAAGGTTGATCCAGGAACGCCTGCTGGAATTACTGTCGAGAAAATAAAAAATATATAAAGTGTTTAATTTCCTTCTCTTTTTGAATCCATCACTTCAATGTTGGATTAGTGAGATTCTTTATAATTCAGAGAAGATGAATCTGAATGACTTTAGTGATCCTCGCCATGCTGGTCATGTCCAGTGAAAACACACACATCTTTGACTCTCCACCTGCTCTATTTTTGCCAGCTCCACAGTCTCCAAAGCAAACATCATAGCAGGCCTCACTCCTATCTTGTAAAACCTTCCCCTTCACTCTTGCTGTTCTCCTTCTGTCACACATCACCTGACACTAGTCTCCACCCATTCCACCCTTCCTGTGCTCTCTCCTTTCCCTCTCTTGTGCATTGTCTATTGCTCTGAATTGTTAACTCCAGGTATTTAAACTCATCCAAGTTCATGACCTCAACTCCCTGTATCTTTGCTTTGCAGATGTTAGTAATGACAACCTAGCATCCTCAGTTGTGCTTTTGGATTCTTCTAACCTCAGATGATTGTCACATAGATGTTTCACACCATAATGCCAACAAGTAACGTGGTTCAGGACAAAGATAAAAATCGCTTTTCTGGTGCCGAAGGATGTTCAACAACAAAAATAACCGCAAAATAAAAGTTGCTCTGCTATCCTGTAGTGTAGGAAATAGTAGTTTATATCAGTGTGTGGGCACGATTTCTATTCATAAATCAGGTCTGTGGCTTTGTTTGATGTCAGTCTTAGATAATGAAACCATTACTGTGGGAATTGTATTAAATTTTACCGAAAAGAGCAGGAGTAATTCCCCTGATGGTTTACTGAAGCTCTGAGAATGACAAGGATTCTTCCATGAACCAGCACACCCATCTGCCTCTGCTCAGCTGATGTTGACATGTTGAAGAGTTTCATTTCATCCACGGTGTCACTGGTCCAGAGCACCTCAGCACCTCCATCACTGTACCCTCTGTAAGAAGGACACTGCAGTACCGCCATCTCACCTGCCTTGACATTTACTTCCTGGAAACTCAGTGGGCACACACCTGTCAATGACATTCATAATGACATATGAAAAAGCACTGTTGTAGACTAAAAGGATCAAATTTGTCCGATTAATCTAACTCCGGCTTCACAGTGCAGTCACTACCAGTATTCTACTTTTACCATGAGCTGATGTCACAGATATCTTTAAATGCCACATAACCACAGAGTGCAGGCAGCACAGCTAACAAACACATCATAAAGCAGTTGCAGATTCATCCTTGTGAACTTATCCTGTGCACTTTTTTCTTTTTCACTTTTCTTCTTTTCATTTTTTTTTTTTTTGTTCATCACCAGAGGGATAAGCCCCTTTTGATGTCATATGAGCATCACTGTGATTTGGTGTACTCGTATTCTGCTCCTGGCTTGATGTGCGGCTGTTAGCAATCCCATCTTACCGCAGGTAGACACAGACTACAGCTTCCCCGTCATTGCAGCTTAGTTTTACATGGTAGAGCTTAGCTAGCCACAAATGAAGCCAAGTCATTTTAATTATCGCTAGATATATTTGAACTCAAGTCTCCCTCTAGTGGCAGCAGGAACATATTTATTTTTTCCAAAAATGCCATTATAGGTTTTGAAGGAATAAAGAAAGTCATTTTAACACCTGACCTGTTTTTCTTTTTATTTAATTCTTTTTTGTGTTCAGAGAGTGTTATGTCTACTGCATTTTAGAGATATCTGTTGAACCAATCAGTAATCAGTTTAATCTTCAGTCCAGTATGTTGGTGTACAGTTCTTTACCACTTTCTTCCAAATGAGTCCAGTGCTTATAATCAGGCAAAATTATTAATTGTCCTTTTATAGCTAGGTGTACAATTGGTAAAGTACACAATAAACCTTAGCTGAGCTATTATGTCATCAAGTATGTGACCTCCTGTGCTGGGAATTCTAGCTATATGACTGGCCTGTTAAAGGAACAGATTTATGTACCCTTTGCTAAAGTTCACTTCACCTATAAAATGTGAAGGTCTAAATCTTACCTGGCCAGAATAACAAAAGGACCAGAAGTATTTTTCCCTTCATATCGTCAGTCTGAGGAACACCTATAAAGACACACTGCAGCAACCATACAGAAAGTGAAACTTTTCACTTCCCCAAGAAATAGTGACAAACATATCCACGCGAGGAAAAAAAAACCATAATCACGAGCAAAAATGAGATCCTCGAGAGTAAAGCTCAGGGGCGCGCACAAATAAGAGCTCGCAGGCGCGAGAGTGCCTACTGTGAGCTTGGCACTGTCAGGTGTCTGCCTGGGAGCAGAATCCTTCGCGCGAATCAACTGAGCCGTGTGGAGGGCGGGGCCTAAAGGAAGAGGTCCTAATGTGGTTGGTCACTTTAGTGGCCATTTCAGGTTAGTTCCTTTAATCGTGTCACACCCAGGCTGCAACAAAAACCTGTTTTAAACGTATTTGTACACATTTTATGAAAATACAATTTGCAGAATTAATTATCAACAGTTATTATTTGCCGTGTAGCAGTGGATATACCGACAATTGTCCCTATGGTGAATGATTTGTGTGTGTGTGTGTGTGTGTGTGTGTGTGTGTGTGTGTGTGTGTGTGTGTGTGTGTACGGGTTCGTACTATCCTGGTGGGGACCAAAATCTGACTTTTACTATCCTGGTGGGGACTTTCTGCACCGTGGGGACCAAAATCCAGGTCCCCTCGGGGTTGAAAGCAATTTTCACACTCAAAATGCGGTTTTACTGTCAGGGTTACAATTAGGTTATGGTTAGGTTTAGGGTAAGGGTTAGGGTTAGGCATTCATTTTTAATGGTTAGGGTTAGGGTAAGGGGCTAGGGAAAGCATTATGTCAATAGGATGTCCCCACGAGGATAGCAAACCATACATGTGTGTGTGTGTGTGAGAGAGAGAGTGTGTGTGAGAGAGAGAGTGTGTGTTTTGTCCGAAACGTTTGACAGAGATATGATTCCAACAACATATCTCTTTGTTTGTAAGCACAGCTTGCCCGGATTGTGTGTTGTTTGTGTGTGTGTGTGTGAGAGAGAGAGAGAGCTTTACTTGGGACAAAGTGGCCATAAAGGGCTTTAGAACATGTGCAGCACCTGATATGTGTGAAGTGCAGAGTCCTGTAGGTAATTAAATGGTTATGGGAAGTTTGAAGCTACTAATAAGATTGTTCCAGAAACGTATTACTTTGAATGCATACAAAAACTGGACGTGGTCAGTCCCATGCAAACAAATCTGCAGTAGCAGCCTGGCCAGTGAATAAAGTTGCTTCACACTGACATGAATACTTTAAAAAATGCAACTCTCAGTCCAGTAACAAAGTGGTAATGCACTTTCTTTTTCTTTTTTCTTTTTGCAGTGTTTGTGATTTGATAAGCCTTAGAACTAAGAATTTTTGACCCATCAGCTTTCATATCCTTTTACTTTCAGGATGTGAAAGTGACCGCTGCAGTAACATCCCTGCTTCTGCCAACTGGTTTTTGGTGTTTTTTTCCTTCGAAAACCAAAAGAACATGAAAATACCATCACAAGTAAGAGCAATAAACTCAGAAAAGGATGCCTTTCAAATCATCTGTGATTAACAAATCACTAAAGATACAAAAAAAAAAAAAATTATGCTTAGAAATAAGCTGGGTGGGAGATTGGGGCAATAAACAAACAAGAGCTACATCTCAGGGCTCAGTTACCATGATAGCACAGTTAGAAAAGGACTGACTTGTTTGGCAGGCTTGCAAAGAGAAAGCCTGTTCTTTCTAAGAAGAGCATGGCAACATGGCTTAGATTTAGAAAAACTGCATCTGAACAAACCACACGATGTCTGGAGCAATGTATCTTGCACAGGCAGGGCCAAAGTAGAGATGCTTGGTGTAACCAAATGCAGCATATCAGGACAAACCTGGAATAGTTCTTTCATAGCTGAGCACTCAAAGAGCTTTATACAGCATTCCCCATTCACCTGTTCTCAAAGAAGCGCTTTTTTCTGTTTAGATGCTTTCTAACATTCACCCTCCAACAGATGCATAGGAGAGCAACGTCAGGATAACATCTTGTCCAAGCAGCCAGGGGCTGAATCACCAACCTTCTGATTAGTAGATCTGATCTGCTACGCCTCCTGAGCTACAGCCAGGTGTAAGTTCACCACTGAAATGTTAAACTTGTATGAAAAACTGGAGACCCCCCGTTCCCCTCCACGGGCTATTTTTAGGCCCTAGGGAGGGTCTAAAGTTAAGAATTGGATAAAGACCTTGACCTCTTTAAAAAACATGTAGTTTCCTGAAACAACTTTAAAGCAAGTCTGTTTCAGGCAGTGTTTTACATCAGATAGAAAATGCAAGTTTCACTGAAATACATGAAAGTAGGGAGCACCTGTTGTTGACCATAAAGAAATGGTAGAAAGCCACACCAAGGGCAGTTTCCTATAGTGCATGATATTTTTAAAGCAGTTCTTACAGTGGTTTACACCTCCATCAAACCACACATACACCACATTTGTCAGTTAGAACGAGATGATGCTTTCCAGGCTCTCCTGTCTGTAACAGCATATTTACACAGATACCTACAGATGGATTTGTTTTGGAATTGACTTGTGGAGCACATACGTTGGTCAGCTGTTCTTCTGAGTTAGAGGATCTTAAAAGGAAATTTGTATTTCCTTTCTGGACTGAATGATCTCTGAACTTGAGCAATGATTCTCTGGTAAGAATGAGGAACTGGTTAATTTAGTCATGCAGTCCAACATCAGGTCATTTCTTGTCTAAGCTACATTTGTCATTGCAAGCACATTGCTTTAAAATTCATTTTCATTTTGTCATGTCACTTTGTCACATCTAATAACATAACAGATCTAAAGAAGTGGATCTTACCTTAGATTTGAAAGAAGAAACTGTTTCTTTTTTTTAAACAGACACCACAAAAAAAGTTTCCAGAGTACTCTCAAATCAAATTTCAGAAGTCCCCATATGAAATGCAATAATAGTAGATCTGTTTATTCAAGCACATTATGAAGTCTATTAAGACGATCCCTAGTGATTCATCGATTTATTAAGTTTTAAGAAAAAAGACTAGATTCATGAATAAAAAAAATCGATTTAAAGAGCTGAAACCTTAAGAAAATGACAGTAATAGGTAAACTGTCCGTATTCCTCAACATTTTGTTATGGGGTGGAAGTGGTTTTAATGTTTTATTTATATAACCAATAAAAGTGTTTTATTGGTTTGGTTTTATAGTATGGTTTTATGCATGTTTGTATATATCTGTGAAGGTTCTCAGTCATTCAGGTCATCGTAGTCTAAGGAGCTTGGAAAGAAAAGCATCTGGACTTCTTTAAGTTGCTTGAAGTCATTTCACCTCTCATCTGAGAAGCTTCTTCAGTTCTCACACGAGCCAAGGTGTGAAAACGGGTGTTCGTCACAATCAGCCAAGGTTTCAGGTAAACTCATAGTGAAACCTAGCCCCACCTATCATGTGATTTCCTGAAGTCAAAAGGCCCAAGATGTGAGTGGGCATTAAGGCGTCTGGGAAGGGATCTTAACACTGGATCATAGATGGCAGACACTTGGTGTTGTAAAACACCGCCTGTGTTCAAAGATTGTTGCTCACAGTGGACATAGATGGCTTCTTTCACTCCTCTTTCAAACCATTCGTCTTCTCTATCCAAAATGTGAACACTGGCGTCCTCGAAGGAGTGAGCTTTGTCCTTTAGATGCAGATGGACAGCCGTGTCTTGTCCCGTGGAGGTGGCTCTTCTACATTGTGCCATTCGTTTATGAAGTGGCTGTTTGGTCTCTCCAATGTAGAGGTCTGAGCATTCCTCGCTACACTGTACAGCATAAACTATGTTGTTAAGTTTCTGTTTAAGAGTTTAGGAAAACTCATAAATCACATGATCGGGCGGGGCTAGGTTTCACTATGAGTTCACTCGAAACCTTGGCTGATTGTGACCTACACTCGTTCTCACACCTTGGCTTGTGTGATTAGGTAGAGGATCATTAGGTGGTCCTTTGTCCCTCTTGGGGGGATACTCCCATAGGGCTTAAATCTGGGACTCTCCACCATTTCACCTTAGAACTGAAGAAGCTTCTCAGATGAGAGGTGAAAAGTCTTTACGCAACTTAAAGAAGTCCAGACGCTTTTCTTTCCAAGCTCCTTAGACCATGTTTGTATATCTTTTGCATGCTTTTATTTTGAAAAGTTTTAATTTCCTACCCCATCTTAATCAAAGAAATTATCACATGTGCTCACTCTTTGTAAAAGATGGGAGGTGAGGGCAGTCGGGCATACACAGAGCATGTACAGAAGTGGCACAAGCATGAAGACAGCAGAGCTTCAACAGGAGCAACAGGATGGATAGGTCAGACCAGATGGATGCCAAGGGGACTTGTCCTGGAATTGTCTGTGGAACTGGCGTCAGATATGATGGAGGACTTGGACCCAGTGGCTCGTGCTATGCTCACACTCCTGGTTCCACAAAATTACCAACACAGCTTAAAATGAGAGCACTTGATTTTTCTGAGTTGACTTCCATACATACTTCCTCCATACCATCAACATGTCTATTAAACCCCATCCCTACAAAACTGCTCAAAGAAGTCATACCATTAATTAATGGTATAACTCCTTTTTAGAATTTGATCAATCTATCTCTGTTAACAGGCTCCTTACTACAGGCATTTAACATTATTAAGCCCAACATAGAACCACCAGACCTCATCTTTAGATTTTTACATGCTGTAGTGCCATTTTTTGGAGAATTTCAAGCTTCTATGCATCATTACAACTGTTTTATCCTAAATCTTAATAATATGTATGCATTAAGTCCATAGTAACTAAATAAATTGCTAAAAAAGTGCAGTAAACTACAAAGAAATTGAAAATTGTTTTTGTTTTTACACATTTTTCTAGTTACAGAAACGTGAAAGGTATGTCACTCAAAATTGTAAATGGAAAAAAAAAATGCAGTGTCTTTAAATTTCATTTTTGAGATGCACTTATTTTTATTAACTACAGCAAAAAAATGAAAATGGATATTATTATGCACAACTGGCAAAAAACAGCATGTGCATCAAAATAAACTATTTCCAACAGTGCAATCAAACCTAAGCATCCCGGGAACAATACAGAAAGAGGCACAAAGTCAAACATGACTTTCAATAGCACCAGTGGACCTTTCACAGGCCCTGGAGGGGAAAAAACACAAACAAAAAAAACCTACCTTTCCCATGAAAATGATGTCACTTCCTTTTTTCACAGGTAATGACAGACATGTGATTGTTTGTGCTGACAACGCGATGTTGTTTATTCCAATGTAGAAAGTGCTATGAACAGCTGATCAGATTGGCAGAGCATGTGTCTGGATCATAATGTTTTTGTTGTTGCATGTGCTTTTTATGCGATTTTGTCAAAGGCATTAGTAGTTGGAAACTGCAGCTTGGGACAAATTGAATTCATGATATATAAGTAAAACTCCTTCTTTTTAATATGTGAATTAAAAATCAATAAAATGATTGCTCTAGCTTATTTGGTTTCAATTCTGCGAGAATTTAAATGTTGATATGCAAATGGGATCATGGGGGCTCCTGAGGGCTTGGAGGTAGTAATTAAACCATTACTTTAAAACCACTTTGTCCAGTTGTTTTAGCTAATTATTGAACTTTTTTTTATTTCTAAGAGTTCTGAGAAACAACTAAATAATCATCTTTAGAGGAAAGATTTATTGAAGAGTTTCATTCAGGATTTTGAATTAATCATTGTGCAGACACAGAACAAATGAACGTTACAAATGATCTTATGGCCTCTGACAGTGGAGTCATCTCTATGTTTACCCACTTAGACCTCGGATAATTTGTGCAATCATGTGGACAGTGTGGTGGAAGTGAGAGCGCTTTGTCCTTAGTCAGTACTGCCCACAGGTCAAGATTATTTAGAATGAGGGAAAGGTCACATGGGTCTTGTACCAGGGTTTTAGCAGCATTGTGTTTAGGTGGAATGGCTGACTAAAGGCAACATGACTGGCAGTGGGTGTCCTGACTTTCAACAAGTCTATTTTCCAATCAATTTGGGGATTGGGTTGCACAAACCAAGGGAATTCGATGGGTGATGGGTGTAAACAAAGGAATGGAAAGCCAGAAACTGTGGATATTGATGATGATCAGCATGTTTGCAGGTGTTGTTTTTTTATAGGGGTGAGACCACACACAGGTACGCCTAGTGGCATAGGAGTTTTGATCATAAAGTGACCAGACTGCCCATAATGGATACAGAATCTTTTCTCAATCCTCTGTTGAAATTACAGGATGTCATTTTAGGTTTCTGTGAAGTTGGACCCTTTACACACGTACAAGACACGGACGTTGTGACAGCACTTCTTTATTTTCACATTCGGTTTTACTGTGGTTTTACAATGGGACACAGACACTCCCGCTCTGCTGTCACGTCCGCTCTCCTTTCCTCCAACTGTCACTGTGAACATATAAAGAGTCACAATCACATTCACATCCCAGCACACCTGTTCACCCTCTCCCCTGCGCCGCCCCGGGAGCTCGCTGCGTCACCCCTCCTCTGCAGCCGGCCAGAGACCACACCCACGCCACAGTTTCTTTTCTAATTTTGCCCTAACTAACTATTTTCAATGGCAATTTATAAGGAGGTATCATAAGAAGGAACTGAGCATGATTTACTAATATTCAGAGTTCAGTTCAAAGCTATTTGGTGATTGGACTCAGATGGCTCAGCACAGTGAGACTGAATCCCAGCAGGGACAGGAATTAGGGCAGGAGACCCTGGAGTCTAGATGCTGGTGGTGGTCAAGATAAAGATGGAGGCTTGGATGAAGCTCTGAGAGACTTGTGTGAGTTGGAGTTTGGGAAAAGGTGGGTTGCACAAAGAATGGAGGCTGACCAGCTTGAAGAAGGCTGTCAGAAAGAAGACCCAGGAAAGCAGACAGATGAGAGCTTCCTTACTGAACTTCCAAATAAGGTTGATTTTCATGTGCAGGTGAAGCCTGTTACCTCTTTATTCCATGGTGAATCAAGCAGATAAAATATTTGGAGTTCAACTTTCATTTGTTTACTTTACCCTGGAATTCTGAGCATGAAGTCCAAAGATGTGTTAATGCTGGATATACTAGAGTTGTGCATGAGACCACAAGAAATCAGTACAGGAGCATGTGTTTTATGAGATAATAGTGGGATGTTATTGCTTGTTTTGTTATGTGTGAGCATGGCTGTGCTTTTGAATTCATCTCACTTCATTTTACTTCCACAGGCATATCAACTCTATGACAGGTCCCAGTGAAGATATTTTTGGGCTCACATTGTTCTGGAGCAAACACAGCAGTAGCATAATAAGTAAAATCAATAGTATAATTTCAACTTTTGATCAGCATCATGGACAACAACTGCAGTCAGAGGTGAGGCGAGTGGACACACATATCTAAGCTTATGCTCTAACCCCACATCATATTTTTCAACTAAACTACCAAAATCCCCCAAAGAGATTTAGCTTTGCTGAAGTAACACAAAGACAACTGTGATCTCTACAAGCACAGAAAAAAAGAGAGAACAACAGGTCTTCGCAGACTGGATGAGGTCATCATGACAAACAATCACACTCATTTATAGAATTCCTCAATCAATGAGCTTTTCGAGTGGCACGGCTTCTAGATTTGGCACACACTCACACATGTATTACAAAATAAGCACAAATTTTCAACATATAATTGGTAGCAATGTTTCAGTCCTTCACATAGACACAAAGACAAAATACTCACCCATCAGAACTTTGTCTTTCAAACCTTGCTCACAGCAAAGTCAATGACAGCATTGCTCAGATCCAAAGTCCTGACCGCAAACTCATCCTCTCTCTTCTCTCCTCCCTCTTCTGAGAACCATTTTCATGATTTACTTGCTAACAATAAGACAACAAATCATTCCTAGTTGATGTTAACAGGTTTGCGGGCATTTTCTTTTCTTTTCTTTTCTTTTTTTTTTGATTGACCTTTGTTGTTATTATTTGTTTTATTTTATTTTCAGTTGTTACAGACGGGACTGACATAACCGGGGGGAGAGAGGGGAACAAAGACAGCGGGGAAGAGGAATAGTGATGAAGGGCAAAGAAAAGGGAAAAGAAAAGGAAAAAGAAAGGGGGGGGCCAGCAAAACCCCCCCAAAAAACATATTTTTATATATATCACCTGGATCACCTGTTGAGAGAGAAAAAAGAGAAAACAAGCAAACAAAAACAGCAATATAATAAACACAACACCATCACGATACTCTATGTGTATATAGCAGTAAATATTAAATACTGAATATTATTATGCAGCACGTAAGATTTACAGCGCACAGTGTTCTTTGAGGTAGTAGCCAAAAAGGGTGTAGTTTGTTTGTGTGAGCACCCGTGTGTACACCTGTGAGCATGAGCGCGCTTGTATTTAAAAGGTTCCTTCATGTAATGATCTGCTAGAGGGTGTGGGGAGCCCCGTCCTCCTGGGCATGAAGCAGGTATGGAGGAGATCCAGGCCCCAGACATCCAGAGGCCCCCAGAGCACGAGAGACCAAGGAAGACCAACGGAGGGGCAACCGTGCCACTATCCCGGAAAGAGCTGAGGAGAGCCCCAGATGAGGGGTCACTCAGCAGCCGCGGAGCAGAAGCCAGGGGGGGTTGCAGTGACGTGCCCGTGAGCTCCGCCGGCAGCCAGCTGTGCCAGAGTGACCGAGCCCCAGGCCGAGAGGCCGAGGGCACCCCACCCCCGAAGGGGCCCGAGCAAGCCCCAGGCTCCAGGCCCCGACAAACAGCCACCAGGAGTAAGCCGGTGTGTACCTGGACGCCCATCCCAGGTCACAAAGAACCACCAATGCACCGATGTCTGAGGGCGTCTGCCACTGGCAGGGGGAGTGGTGGGGGGAGATAGGCCTCCATACCTTGGAGGGCCTGAGATGTCCCCAGAGAGGTGGCGTCTGATATCCGACCTGACATACAGACACAAACAAACAGGCACACACGGATACAAACGTCCATTCCCACCCTCATGCTCTCATATGCAATTACCCAGCACTCACCCAATGTGGAGACAGACATAAACAACAACAACAACAACAACAACAACAAACTTTATTTATATAGCACATTTAAAAACCAGTGGTGTTCCAAAGTGCTTAACATTCAAAAGGGTGAGATGAAATAACAGGGAGAATGAGGACTATGGTAAGGTACCAAAACGAGCTGGCAGGTTGAATGGCATTAAAACACACAAGGCAAAAGAATTGCATATAAAAGCATAAAAGAAAGCAAAACAAAATGTGAAGGATAAAACAGTCAAAATTAAAAATGAATTTAAAATAATTAAGAATAAGCCGAAGATAAGAAAAGCGTTAAGCTGACTATCAAGCATGGGCTAACTGGTAGAAAAGGCGAGGCTAAATAGGTGGGTTTTTAACCGCGATTTAAAGGAATGGATGGAATCAGACTCGCGTATAGCGATGGGGAGATTATTCCATAAAACGGGTGCAGCCAAGGCAAACGCGCGGTCACCTCTAGTCTTCAGCCGGGATCTCGGGAGTACCAAGAGTGACTGGGAAGATGATCTTAACGCTCTAGTAGGGGTGTATGATCTAAGTAGCTCGGTAAGGTAGCTTGGTGCTATATTGTTGGCAATTCGGTAAGTAAGCAGCAAGATTTTGAATTGAATGCGGTACTTAACGGGAAGCCAATGCAGATCAGCAAGGACAGAGGTGATAGAAACACGCCGCTCCCTACTAGTAAGGAGACGAGCAGCTGCGTTCTGAACAATTTGAAGTCTATGGAGGAGAGTAGAGTTAAGACCAAAGTAAAGTGAATTGCAATAATCCAACCTAGATGTCACAAAGGCATGGATAAGCTTTCCAAGGTCCCTATGTGGAACATAATGTCTGGCCTTGCTAATAAGACGCAATTGATGGAAACAAGATTTAACAACAGAAGACACTTGTTTATTGAGCTTAAAAGAGCTATCCAAAAATACACCCAGGTCACTGACAGTGTCTGTGAGGAAACTGTTAAAGGAACCGAGGGCGTCACAAAGTTGGCCACGGGGGACTCTACTGTCAAACACGATAATTTCCGTTTTCCTGTCGTTTAGAATAAGAGAGTTACCTGCGAGCCAATTTTTGACCTCACGCATGCACTCAAAGAAGCCATGGAGGGACATAGAGGGATCATCAGTTAGCTCGAAATATATCTGTATATCGTCGGCATAACAGTGATGTGCGATGTTATACTTCTCAAAGATTGTGCCTAAGGGCAGCATATACAGTGAGAAGAGCAGGGGGCCAAGGACAGATCCTTGAGGCACGCCGCAGGAGACAGGTGCAGCAGAGGAGAAATAAGGGCCAAAATTGATCGAGAAGGACCTATTAGAGAGGTATGACTTAAACCAATCTAAGGCGGCACCTCCAATGCCAACTGTGTGTTCAAGCCTCGCTAATAGGATGTTATGATCTACCATATCAAAGGCCGAGGATAGATCTAGTAGGACCAAGACTGAAGAGCGTCCGGAGTCGGCAATCAGAAGGAGATCATTGAGGACTCTGAGCAAGGCCGTTTCAGTACTATACCAGGGTTTGTAAGCAGACTGAAATTTATCATAGATGGCATTCGTATCCAAATATGGCTGGAGTTGTGAAAGAACGATCCTCTCCAGTATTTTAGACAGGAATGGAAGCTTAGAAATCGGCCTATAGTTCCCAAGGTCGTTATGATCAAGGTTCCTTTTTTTAAGAACGGGCTGGACGACAGCGTGTTTGAAGGCTAAAGGAACAGAGCCCGCAAGTAGTGAAATATTCATTAGAGATAGGATGCTGGGTCCAATTACACTGAAGCAATCCTTAGCTAAACGAGATGGAAGGATATCATAGGCAGGAGAGGTGTTCTTTGATTGGTCAATAAATCGCTTGAGAGTATGGAGTGACACCGGCTCAAACTGTTGAAATGATGATGAACAACCAGGTGTGGGAATAAAACTCGACACTGAAGAGAGCGAGGACTTAAGATGTAAGACTTTACAAATAAAATGAGTTAGAAAATTTTCACACAGAGAAGGAGAGCATGCCAGTGGCGTTTCAGGACAGGGGTTGACCAATGAGTTGAAAACATTAAAGAGGGATCGGGGGTTGTGACCATGAGTAAGAATAATTTTAGACAGAAAGGCAGCTTTGGCCATTTTGGCAGCAAGTTGAAATTGCAACCGGCTGGCACGCAGGATATCATAAGAAACCTGGAGTCTATCTTTCTTCCATCTTCTCTCATCCCTGCGGCACACACGTCGCAAAGCACGTGTAGAATCGTTTAACCAGCATCGGGAAAAGGATCTAGGGTGCTTCATTTTAACAGGGGCAACAGTATTGAGGATGGAGGAGCATGTGGAAAAAAAGGTGCTAGCAAAATCATCAGTCGTGGAAGCCAGGGAACAGTCAGGAATGGAAGAGGCAAGTTTCAAAAAAGACATTGAAAAATTCTCCACAGTTCCAGAATTAATTATACGTGTAGGGCGTAGGAGAGCATCAGGGTGAAGTTCAGAAGTGCATAAGTTTACATCAAAGATAACAGGAAAGTGATCAGAAATGCCAACATTGCTTATGTCCTTAATGCTAATGTCCAAGCCATATGAAAAAACCAGGTCAAGGGTGTGGCCCCTAGCGTGGGTTGGTTGATTAACCCACTGGGCAAGATTAAAAGAGTCCGTTAATGCAAGGAAGTCTTTGGCTAACGGATCATCATTACAACAGATATGAATGTTAAAATCACCCATAATAAGCACACAGTCATATTTAAAAATAACTGAACCAAGAAGGTCAGCAAATTCGTGAATAAAAGTCTTATTGTATTTGGGTGGCCGGTAAACCAAAACAATCAGAGAAGTTCGCGTGGCGGTCATCTCCAGGAGTTGAGCCTCGTAACTGATGTAGGAAGAACAGGGTAACTGTCGGACTTTGTATTTGCATTTAGAGACCGAGGCTAAACCGCCGCCTCTGCCGGTGAGCCTCGGAGAGCTAAAAAACACACAGTCCGGGGGGAGAAGCTCAGAAAAAGGAAGCGACTCACCAGGGCGAATCCAGGTCTCCGTCAGAAAGAGAGCATCGAGGCTCATGGTGGAGAAAAAGTCGTTTAACACAAAGGTCTTATTTACCAGTGACCTGACATTGAAAAGAGCCATCCGTGTCCAGGGCGCAGCATCCGCACGAGTAGCACGTCGCAGGGCTCTGAGGTTGCAGTGGTTGACACCACGTCTGTGCGGGGCGATCCAGGTCCGAGCAGGGAGGCATGCCGCTGGGAGGGCTGGGTAAGCTTGCTGTGAGACGGAGCAAATCCACCGGTGGCCAAGCGGTTTAGCGACGGGGCGATCACTGGAGACTGCACGGAGAGATCGTAGTGAGTCCCCGGAAGCATATGGGTACACCGTAGCCCGTGCTTCAAGGTAAGCTTTCATACGCACACGGAATCCACTCCTTTTACCGCGTCTCCTGTATCTCCTGTATCGTTTCTTATAAAGATTAAAAGGGGGTAGGCAGGGAAAGCAAGTGGGGGAGTCTGGTCGTAGTGGGGCGGCAAGTCCCAGAGTCCAGTGTCGATCGAAGTGATGTGAATAGGAGAACCGGAGGTCTAGGAGTGTTTGCCGGTCGTATGTTAATAATGCACAGCCACCTGATGAGCATAATATAAAGAAAATAAAAAGTACTATGCCATAAACAGAGAAGGTAAAGAGCAAAGAGGCAGATGCAGGCGAGAGCGAGAGTAAAGACGGCCAGCCATAGACACCGGCGCCATCTTAAATAGACGCTGTACACAAAATCACACTCCCCAAGCGTACTCTATACCCCAGGTCTAGGTACCCTTGCCCCTGGAGGGGGAAACTGCACCCGGACCCATAGTGTTACCCTCTTCCCTGGGGTGGAGAGAAGCAGACCGCCCCGACTCTGCAGCAGCAGGGCGGCCCCACATTCCAGACCCCGATCGGACGGCCAACTCCTCCTCCCAGCGCCCCCGCCCCAACAGGCAACAGAGAACGGGGGTGTGTGAAGAAGATAAAATTGAGGCAAGTTGGGGGCAAGTTGCCCCAGGCCCATTCGGACCGGGGCCCAGTTCAGCAGCGCCGCCCAGCCCCACAGAGCCCGGGACAGCCCACCCGACCCCACCACAGAGAAAACTACGCCCACCCCGTCATCCACTCATCTTCCAGACTACACAAGACAATAGACACCCAGGCTGAGTTCTTCCTCCACCTCTCCTATATCTCCCCCACCTGCAGTGAGTTCCTGGAGAGAGGAGACCTCCTGCAAGATGTAACAGCCTCCCCCACCAGTTGAAGAGCCCCCCAGGTAGCTCGATGCACTGGCGGCACCCTGCACCAGGGCTGAGCCCCCATACACCCACCCGCCCACAACCCCGGCGACACACCAACCAGAACCCAAGCCCCCAAGGCCCAGCCAGGACCCCAGCCCAGAGATGGAGCACCCCCAGAACCCCACGCCTGCACCGGACCCACCCAGGGGCAGCCAGGCTACCAGGTCAGTAACCCACGTCCAGCAGCACAGACCCTCCCCTAGCCCCGCTGCACGCAGCCATGAGGAAACCATCACCTAAGAGCCAACAGAGCCCTTAACAGGCCATGACCGCAACCGGGCATTTTCTTAAATGAGAGATAGACAATGGTCATGAAGGACAGATTCCAGGCCTACAACATGGTTTCCACATCCAGATTTTTCCAAACAGGTGCATGTTTAAATTCATTTCATTATGAAAAAAGTGATGGAACCTTGAATTAAACATAGTGGATCTTATGCTTTTTATATTATAAAATATCCACTTTACAAAAGTAATGTGGATAAAATTCTCCAATGTTGTATGAAGCACTGTTCCTTTGACTTTTTTTGTGAGACTGAGCTCCTCTCTCTTCTGATGCAGATGCATTGCCTATGCTCCCCGGTTCCACATTACTAAGACCCATATTTTTTGGGGTGGTGAATTTGTGATACATTGAGCCCCGACAGCCTCTAGGTGGCCCCCAAGCTCAACCTCAGTATATTTGGGGAGAATTAAAATGACTTGTCTTCATTTGTGGCCAGACATTTAATTTCAAAATGAAATGCAGAACATGAACAAAGATAAGTTACAGTGACAGAAAAGCTGTGGCTTGTGTTTGTGAAGTAATCAATTCAAAATCATCATTAGTTTGTCATCCAAGGAGTGATGTCTACTGACAGGTAAAGTGGGATCACTGACAGCGTCACATCATTTCAGGAGGCAAATAATGGTAGCCGAAGCCACAGCCTGCCTTGATGACATCAAAAAAGGCTTATCCATCTCAACCCTCAAGAAAAATGTGCACATCCTAAAAGTATCAGCCACTACAGTACAAGAGGCCAGAGAACACGATGAAGAGAGCCTCTGGGATGTTTTTGACAACAGGGTAGGTGAACCAACCATGGATAGGGTGTCACAGATAATACTACTGGTGAGGTTCAACACTGTCTCTAAGCCCTATATGTACCAAGAGGAGATTACCCTCTAGATTACTGGACCAACATGCCACCATAACCCTTATCTATTCCAGCTGGCCAATCTTTCCACTCCAACCACATCAGTCCCCCAAGAGAGAAGCAGGATATCATTTGAAGCAGGATTTTGTGCTAGAGACAAAATTGTCTCAGTACCGTTGAACATGTTGTTTTTCTTAATAAAAGTAATTAAACATGCATAAACACACCCTTTAAATATTGATTGACGTCTTTATGTACAGAAGCACAACCTACAATTACTGACTGGTTCAAACAAAATAAACCAACAGAAAAGGTGACAGAGAAAAAGACAAAGACACATGAAAACATTTGAATTCATTGAGTGCAAGAATTTAAAATCCAATTTATTTGGCCACCAGATGTCGCTGTAGTAGTGTGTTCCAAATGCTCCAAAAGATCAAATCTTTTTCCAAAACAGCCGTTCCGAATGATTTGATCTCTCAAACGCTCCATATCTGCCACCGGAAATGCAAAGGTTTAATATGAAATACCGAGTCAAGTTACAAAGTCCAGAAAACCAGAGAATATGTAAATGAAAGCCTGGGAATCCAATGTCTCCAGAAATCATTAAACATATGGATACAGAACCAGAAGGCTTAGAGGGACAACAGCAAAGGACAAGGGAAGACTGGGACAATACATTCACAATGTAATGAGGGTAGTGGAAAAGGGTGGTGAACACAACTGAAGACAACTAACCAAACAAGACAGGAAAGTTAAAGTTAAAGACACAGGAAATAACACTCAGCAAAATAAAACAGAGATACACAATTGAATGGGTAAAGTTATCTAAACTGGAGAAGAAGAAAGATAATAAAAAAACACAGAGACAAAGGTGAAGGAACAGAATGGGAACAATAAAGGGAACTAATAAACCTAAAGTCATTCACAGTTGTGTTCAGAATAATAGCAGTCCAACATGACTAACCAAATCAGTCAGTGTTTTTGGTATAAAACATATTATTACATGGCAAATAATTTATCAGTAGGTGTAGTAGAGTCAGAGAAACCAAGAGACCTAATATTCATGATGTGAATGCACCTGAGTCTGTGTAATTGAATAATTAAGTGAAAGGGGCGTGTTCAAAATAATAGCAGTGTGGAGTCCAATCAGTGAGGTCATTCATTATGTGAAGAAACAGGTGTCATTCATGTGGCCCTTGAAGCCAGCACATGTTGTACATTCAATTCTCTCTGAAAACCTGAGAAAGCTGGGTCGTGCCAGACATTGTTCAGAAGAACATTGTGCTTTAATCAAAACGTTGATTGGAGAGGGGAAAGTGCAGAAAATCATATGCTGCTCAGCTAAAATGATCTCCAATGCTTTAAAATGGAAAGCCAAACCAGAGAGACTACCATTCAAATGGATCGAACAATAACTAGAATGGCAAAGACTCAGCCAATGATGAGCTCCAGGGAGATCTGAAGAGAGTCTGAAGTTACCTGTGAGTACTGCGACAATTAGAAGATGCTTGTGTGAGGTTAATCTATCAGGAAGAAGCCCCCGCAAAGTCACGCTACTAAAAAAAAAAGACATGCTGAAGACGATACAATTTGTCAAAGAACATATTGACTGGCCTAAAGAGAAATGGAGAAACATTTTGTGGACTGATGAAAGTAAGATTGTTCTTTTTGGGTCCAAGGGCCGCAGACAGTTTGTCAGACGACCCCCCCCCCCAAACACTGAATTCAAGCCACAGGACACTCTCAAGACCGTGAAGTATGGTAGTTCAAGCATCATGATATGGGGCTGTTTCTCTTACTATGGTGTCGGGACTATTTATCGTGTACCAGGGATCATGGATCAATGTTCTCATATCAAAACACTTGAAGAGGTCACGCTGCCTTACGCTGAAGAGGGTTGGGCAGCATGGAAATGCCCTTGAAATGGGTGTTTCAATAAGACAATGACCCCAAACATACCAGTAAGTGAGCAGCATCTTGGTTCCAGACCAACAAAATTAAGGTTATGGAGTGGCCAGCCCAATCCCCAGACCTTAATCCAATAGAAAACTTGTGGGGTGACTTAAAAAATGCTGTTTCTGAGGCAAAACCAAGAAATTCAGAGGAATTGCACAAGGTTGTCAAATCATCCTGGGCTGACATACCAGTTTATAGGTGCCAGAAGTTGGTCGACTCCACGCAGCACAGATGTGAAGCAGTTCTCAAAAACAGTGGTTGTACAACTAAATATTAGTTTAGTGATTCATAGGAATGCTAAATCTTAACGGTTTTTCAGTTTAAGTAAATATTTAGGTTTGCAATGAAAAATGCAGATACTGCTATTTTTTTTTTCCAAGATATATTTATTGAGCAATTCATATGTTTGTATGACAATGGAATTTACAGCATCAGATAGTTGCTCTGTTTTGTACATTAACATCACATAGCATTACAAATATAACAAAACATAACATAACATGGTACAATACCCTCCCACACGCCCACAACCCCAGTCCCAGCTGTCTGGCTAGCTTGTCATAATGAGAAGCCAAAAAACTGTAACTGCTGGTTATAGCTGCAGAAATGTAAAGAGAGGTGCCCAAATTTTACTGAAAGAAGAGAGTCTGTCACAAAGAGTATATCGTATTCCCTCCAAATGTAATGTATTTGCCAGCTCATTAAGCCAGAGCTTTAAGGGGGGTTGATCTCTCTTCTTCCAGTGAGTAAGAATAACTTTCTTTGCAATAATAATACAGTAGGATATAAAACATCGCTTTGCACTGTCTATTCCCACAGTATCATCAAATATGCCCAGAATAATTATTAGTGGATCAGGGTTCAACTGCACATGAAGAATTTGAGACAATACTTTTACCTTGGGACAAAAAACAAAACTGTGGCTTAACGTATCAGCTAGGGAGCATTTCTCACAGATAGGAGATACCTCAGGGTATATTTTATTTCAGACACTGCTATTTTTTTGAACAGCCCAATATCATGTTTTCCTGTAAAGGAATTGAACTGTTGATACTTTTTTCATCGTGTTTTGATGTAAAATATAATGTGCAGTGTTTCCAATGAATGGAAATAATAATGATAATTTTGAGCTTTACTCATGTTTTAAAACACACTGCTATTATTTTGAACACAACTGTATAACTAAACTAAAGGCACAAATAAGGAAAATATAAAGAACCAATACCAGCAATCAGAAGACAACACAATAAACAAACCCATCAGCATAAGAAAATACAAAATAACACTATTAACAGAAAAAATACAATATAATGCAGAAGATGGGAAAAAATAAATAAAATAAAAATATCACCAGCAATAAGGTTGTCTGTATATGAAAAATGGGTGTAGGTCACAATCAGCCAAGGTTTCGGGTGAACTCATTGTAAAACCTAACCCCACCCTATCATGTGATTTCCTGAGGCCAAAGGGCCCAGGATGTGAGTGGGCATTAAGGCGTCTGGGAAGGGATCTCAAAACTGGGTTATAGATGGCAGACAGTTGGTGTCATAAGCCACCACCTCTGTTCAAAGATGGTCATTCACAGTGGACATAGATGGCTTCTTTCACTCTTCTTTCTAACCATCTTCCCTGTCCGAAATGTGAACATTGGTGTCCTCGAAGGAGTGACTTTGTCCTTTAGATGCAGATGGACGGCTGAGTTGTCCTGTCGAGGTGGCTCTTCTATGTTGTGCCATGCGTTTGTGAAGTGGCTGTTTGGTCTCTCCAATGTAGAGGTCTGGGCATTCCTCGCTACACTGTACAGCATAAACTATGTTGTTAAGTTTGTGTTTAGGAGTTCTGTCTTTGGGATGAACCAGTTTTTGTGTGGCTGGGTCTGAAGTACACTGGGATGTTGTGCTCGGAGAAGACTCTCCTGAGTTTTTCTGATAAAGATGCTACATAGGGGATGACAATATTGTTGTGTTTGTCTTTCTGATCCTCCCTAGTTCCTGTCTGATCGTCTTCTCTGTGCCTCTTTGCTGATTTGATGAAAGACCAAATAGGATAACCACATGTTTTAAGAGCTTCCATTACATGTGTGTGTTCAGTGGAGGAAATACAGTCTTACATCCTAAATACTGTACAGTCATGTTAAAGCTCTGGGTGCTCTCTGCGGGGCAGGTAGGTAATAACGAAGCAGCTTCCAGAAGGCAGAAGAGGGCAGCATGGAGCTTTTTCCCTTCCAGGTGACACAGTCTGCAGCTTTGCAGAGTTTTAAGGCCTCTGAAGATGAACTTGTGCTCAAGACTCCGGCTGTCTCAGTTTTAATCAAAACCACGTGAGTCTGCAACTTCTTGAGGGATGCTTGGATACTGTTCAGCAGGTCGACTCCTGAACCAGAATCTTCTGAGCAGGGGACCAGAACCACTGTCTGACTCTGCCTTATGCAGTCTAACACAGCCTCTCCTACAGGAGCAGACAAGCACAAATCAGACTGCGTTGTTTTTTTTCCCCTTGATTGAATTTGTAAGGACAAAATTTAGAATAACAATTATGTAAAAATATGAAAAATGTAATCACCTTTATCTGGTACAACATCAGGACTGTAGAGACAGAGACTGTAACCGAATCTGTGCTTCATTTCACTCTCCAGCCTTTTTCTGTCATCTTCATTTAGTCCTGGATCTGTGCTACTCTTGTAATACATCAAGCAGGCGTTGTAGCTTTTTCCATCTAATTGGAAAAATAAAATAAAAAATAAAAATGTTGTTTTAAAAGTGGATAGAAAAAAAGCAGATTTTTGCCATTCTGACAAGAATGTGAACACAGATGATGTTTGAATTAGCAAAATGTATGAATAATACCTGGGATGGTTCGATGGCAGCCAAGAATTTGACGAAGGAAAAGCGTGATGTCGACTTTAAACTTTGCATAAATAACTGCTGTTAGTACCATCACCATCAGCACAAAGCCCACAATCCATAAAGCCTCAAAGTAAGAGGAAGAAGCAGCTGTAGGGAGTGATGGGGATTTTCTAAATTAGCTCATCTAATAAATAAACACATTAAAGAGTATTATTAAGTACTCAAAATGTTCAGCTGGCCATACCTTTTTGTTTTAGAGTGATGGTTACAAAGTTTGTTTGGTAGTCAGATTGCAGTTTACAGGTATACTTTTTTGACAGATTGTCCTCTGACACTTTTCTGAAGATTAGAGATGTTGTCATGTTGATTTCCTCTGTGCTGTTGACCCTGAGAAGAGAAGAAAATGACTGTGGCAGCTCTAAAAGCAGAATTCATATCTGTGCTGATGTGACTACATATACAGTGGCTTGCAAAAGTATTCGGCCCCCTTGAACTTTTCCACATTTTGTGACATTACAGCCACAAACATGAATCAATTTTATTGGAATTCCACGTGAAAGACTAATACAAAGTGGTGTACACGTGAGAAGTGGAACGAAAATCATACATGATTCCAAACATTTTTTACAAATAAATAACTGAAAAGTAGGGTGTGCGTAATTATTCAGCCCCCTGAGTCAATACTTTGTAGAACCACCTTTTGCTGCAATTACAGCTGCCAGTCTTTTAGGGTATGTCTCTACCAGCTTTGCACATCTAGAGACTGAAATCCTTGCCCATTCTTCTTTGCAAAACAGCTCCACAACTGCCCTGTGATGGCCTCAGAGGTTGTCTAAGAGAATATTGGGAACAACGACACCATGAAGTCCAAAGAACACACCAGACAGGTCAGGGATAAAGTTATTGAGAAATTTAAAGCAGGCTTAGGCTACAAAAAGATTTCCCAAGCCTTAGAACATCCCACGGAGCACTGTTCAAGCGATCATTCAGAAATGGAAGGAGTATGGCACAACTGCAAACCTACCAAGACAAGGCCGTCCACCTAAACTCACAGGCCGAACAAGGAGAGCGCTGATCAGAAATGCAGCCAAGAGGCCCATGGTGACTCTGGACGAGCTGCAGAGATCTACAGCTCAGGTGGGGGAATCTGTCCATAGGACAACTATTAGTCGTGCACTGCACAAAGTTGGCCTTTATGGAAGAGTGGCAAGAAGAAAGCCATTGTTAACAGAAAACCATAAGAAGTCCCGTTTGCAGTTTGCCACAAGCCATGTGGGGGACACAGCAAACATGTGGAAGAAGGTGCTCTGGTCAGATGAGACCAAAATGGAACTTTTGGCCAAAATGCAAAACGCTATGTGTGGCGGAAAACTAACACTGTACATCACTCTGAACACACCATCCCCACTGTCAAATATGGTGGTGGCAGCATCCTGCTCTGGGGGTGCTTCTCTTCAGCAGGGACAGGGAAGCTGGTCAGAGTTGATGGGAAGATGGATGGAGCCAAATACAGGGCAATCTTGGAAGAAAACCTCTTGGAGTCTGCAAAAGACTTGAGACAGGGGCGGAGGTTCACCTTCCAGCAGGACAACGACCCTAAACATAAAGCCAGGGCAACAATGGAATGGTTTAAAACAAAACATATCCATGTGTTAGAATGGCCCAGTCAAAGTCCAGATCTAAATCCAATCGAAAATCTGTGGCAAGATCTGAAAACTGCTGTTCACAAACACTGTCCATCTGATCTGACTGAGCTGGAGCTGTTTTGCAAAGAAGAATGGGCAAGGATTTCAGTCTCTAGATGTGCAAAGCTGGTAGAGACATACCCTAAAAGACTGGCAGCTGTAATTGCAGCAAAAGGTGGTTCTACAAAGTATTGACTCAGGGGGCTGAATAATTACGCACACCCTACTTTTCAGTTATTTATTTGTAAAAAATGTTTGGAATCATGTATGATTTTCGTTCCACTTCTCACATGTACACCACTTTGTATTGGTCTTTCACGTGGAATTCCAATAAAATTGATTCATGTTTGTGGCTGTAATGTGACAAAATGTGGAAAAGTTCAAGGGGGCCGAATACTTTTGCAAGCCACTGTATAACATCAGTGTAATCCACAGAGGTGTGTGAAATATTTACCGTGTATCATTATAGAAAACTGGTAGACTAGTGTCTGCATTCACAAATGAATCTCCACTTAACCAAAACAAGTCATCAGTGTCTGACATCATAACTGCTTTACAATCAACCAGCACTGTTGAGCCTAGAAAAAGCAGAGTTAACACAGATTGTTATAAATGATTAACATTAAAGCTTTAACCAAGAGTGTGAAGGTGTATGAATATAGACAATAACTCACCTAAATCTACCTCAAATACCTGTTTGTTCTCTGGTGAAGTTATCACTGCTTTCTCAGTTATTTCTGCGCAAATATAAAGAAATAAAACCTTTGAAAAGCACATATTAAAATAACTGAAAATAAAAATTAGCAAAATGTGTTTTTCCTAATGCTGGGTTGGACATCAAGCTTCATCGACATATTTATTTATAAAATGACTCAAAATGTTCAGCTGGCCATACCTTTTTGTTTTAGGGTGATGGTGACAAAGCTTGTTTGGTAGTCAGATTGCAGTTTACAGGTATAATTTTTTGACAGATCGTCCTCTGACACTTTTCTGAAGATTAGAGATGTCATGTGGATTTCCTCTCTGCTGTTGAACCTGACAAGAGAATAAAATGACTGAGGCAGCTCTAAAAGCAGAATTCATATCTGTGCTGATGTGACTACATATAACATCAGTGTGACCCACAGAGGACCTGTGTGTGAAATATTTACCCTGTATCATTATAGAAAACTGATAGACTAGTGTCTGCATCCACAAATGAACTTCCACTTAACCAAAACAAGTCATCAGTGTCTGACATCATAACTGCTTTACAATCAATCACCACTCTTGAGCCTAGAAAAAGCAGAGTTAACACAAATGATTAACATTTAAGCTTTAGCCAAGAGTGTGAAGGTGTATGAATATAGACAATAACTCACCTAAATCTACCTCAAATACCTGCTTGTTCTTTGGTGAAATTATCACTGCTTTCTCAGTTATTTCTGTGCAAATAAAATTTTTTTTTGAAAAGCACATATTAAAATAATTAAAAATAAATATCTGCAAAATGTGTTTTTCTTACTGCTTGGTTGGACATCAAGTTTCACCGTAGAGGTCATGTTATATATTTGACCATCATACAGGTAAGAGCGGGTGCAGGTATAGTTGCCACTGTCCTCTTTTTTCACACTTGGGAAGTAACCGTCTTTTGGTGATGACCCGCCCTCCTACAACATATAAGCTCAATTTTTAAGTAGTCAGCTGTCAAATTTGGAAAAACATTAAAACCCTGTAACAATATTTTACAGTTTGATCTCATTCACATAATCTGCTCTGTTTACCTTGTGCCATGTGATGCCGATTCTGGTGATATTCAGGGTGTTAAAACGAACATTTTTTTCAGGGCAGTACAAATTGCAGTACTCCTCTGTGTAACATTCTTTAGAGATCTGGTTCATTTGTTCAGAGTCTCTGGACTGCGCTTTGTATACTTCGAGGCTTATCCAGGACCGTCTGCTGGAATTCCTACCAAGGAAAGAAAACAGTAACAGGAAGTTTTTACTTTCCTTCTGAGCAACAAGCAAAATGAAACAAAAAAAATGTGAAAGTAAGAGAAGACTTAAAGGATTAGTTTTAAAATGGTGTTCATCTACTAAGTGGACTATTTGTCCTTCAGGATTTATTATTAGCTGAGAAAGTTTTGTGCTGCAAACAGTGAAATGAAACTAACATATCTGGCATTCTGTATAAAAATCCCTCTCAGTTTCGCCTTCAGTAATCCATTCCTTTAATGCTGGATTACTGAGAGGCTCTTCTCTGACCCACAGAATATGAAACCTGATGACCTGTGATACACTCGTGCTTCTTGTGTGCCTTTGTCTGATTTTATTTTACCTGATTTATTTATTTTACTCACAACAAAACTCAGAAAACAAATGTTTTGAGTGAGATCTACCATTTCAGGAAAAAAACTCATTTTGAATTTGATGACATGTCTCAACAAAATTCAACAAAACACTTTTCAACCAATAAACGGTTGAGAAGGAAGTGTTTCTTGTGTTACACATGAAAATCATGAGTTTAACTTTAACCCTGTTTTAAATTTAATTTATCATGAAAATCACAGCATGGGCTCAGGGACACTTGTGCCATCCACTAATGCAGGCTAAAGCACCACCATGCAAAGAACAACATAATCCACAAATGCAGTCATCTTCTATGATTCAAAGCTCTTTGTCAATGCACTGAGGCAAAGCGAAAAACTGTCCTGAGGTCAGACGAAACAAAACTTGAAAGATTTTTTGCAACATGTTACACAGCTTGTAATAATGGATGCTGAAAGGTATATACATGTTTTAAAGCCACATATACTCTATGACTATGTCTTTCGGAGAAGGCCTTGCATATTTCAGCAAGACAATGCTAAACTACATACTGCTGTCATTACAACAGCATGGTTTTGAAGTAGAAGAGTCCGGGTGCTGAATTGGCCTGCCTGGACAAAAAAAATAGGGCAATGAAGAGTGCTGAAGAGTGACTGTTGAGAATGGGACAACATTCCTTTCCCAAATATCCAGCAGCTGCTCTACCCAGTTCCCAGATGTTTACAGACTGTTGTTCAAAGAAGAGGTAATGCTACACAGTGTTAAACATGGCCCTGTCCCACCTTTTGAGACATGCGGCTGCTGCAAATTCAAAATTATTAATTGAAAAAAATTAAGAATTATTAAAATTGTTTTCTAAAAATGTACTTAAAATGGTAAATTAATTGTTAAACCATCTAAGTTTACAAAAAATGAATATTTTCTATGTTCTAGTTTGAATAAAATATGGCTTTGTCCCAGTTTTTCTGTACCTTAACAACAACCCGCCATCCTCAGTTGTGTTTCAGGATTTGCTAACTTCAGATGGCCGGTTGTTATTTGAAAACACATATATGTTACCAGCATTTAGGGAAACTGTCATACCATAATGCCGACAAGCAACCTGGTTCAGTACAAATATAAAAAGTGCTTTTTTGGTGCCGTGATATTCAATAACAACCTTAAAATGTTATAATAAAATATAACACAAGTTAAACTTGCTCTGCTATCCTGTCGTATAGGAAATAGTACTTTATGTCAGTGTGTGGGCACGACTTTTGTTAGATGTCAGTCTTAGATAATGAAACCATTAATGTGGGAATTGTATTAAATTTTACCGAAAAGAGCAGGAGTAATTCCCCTGATGGTTTACTGAAGCTCTGAGAATGACAAGGATTCTTCCATGAACCAGCACACCCATCTGCCTCTGCTCAGCTGATATTGACATGTTGAAGAGTTTCATTTCATCCACGGTGTGACTGGTCCAGAACACCTCAGCATCTCCATCACTGTACCCTCTGTAAGAAGGACACTGCAGTACCGCCATCTCACCTGCCTTGGCATTTACTTCCTGGAAACTCAGTGGGCACACACCTGTCAATGACATTCATAATGACATGTGAAAAAAAGCATTGCTTTAGTCTAAAAAGATCATATTTGTCTGGTTAATGAAACTCGGGCTTCACAGTGCAGTCACTAGCAGTTTTTCACTTTTACCCTGAGCTAATGTCACCGATAGCTTTAAATGCCACAGCATTACCACAAAGGGCAGGCAGTACAGCCCTGGTGCCCCTTAGCAGGCTTCCACAAACTGGCTAATAGGAAAATTGTGTGTGTGTGTGTTTGGGGGGGGGGGGGGGGGGGGGGGGGGGGTTGGTGCAGGGGCTATAATAACTTGCTGCAGACAGAGGGGGCTCCCTAAAGAATCAGAATTAGAAAAATAAGTATGACGTTTAATGTAAAAATGTTTTAGATCCTCCTAACAATGTAAAAGAATGTAAATGGTTATTGTGTGCTGTGCTATATTGAAGGTTCTGCTCTGTGAATTCTCTCCACGCTTCTACCAGTTGGCTCCTGCTCTTGCTACCTAAAAGAAATTTGATGAATGCTGAGCTCCTTCAGGCAATGGCTGCCATTCTGGGGTTTTATAAGGCTTATGAGGCGCATAACTGTCATGATCTGTGTGCAGGCAGACAGGAAAGGACTAAAATGCAGGCTCAGACACAGAAATGAAACAAACTCAAAAGGGCAGCTTTATTGCTGGAAAAACTGGAATACAAAAATAAACTTGACAGTCTTGGCAGAACACATGACAGGTATGACGAAGACGCTGACCTAAATACACATTTGTAAACATAATTTCTCCTGGCTGCAGCATCCCAACTAATTCTGGTCAATGAGAAGAATAAATGAGAAGATCCCACAAAAATATTCCAATTTTATCTTTAAGACTGAACTTCTTAAACTCTTTTTCATTCATAGTTCAATAACGTAGGTTAAAATTCATTTGGAAGGAGATAGTTTTATCCCTGAAAAACCCTTAGTTGTATTTTTGGAATTTTGTCAACAAAGCCACCTGCCCAGTGAAATTCCTAGAAATCAAGGGGAAAATAGCTGTCATGGAAAGGCAACAAGGGTGCAAGAACAAAAGACTGGGGGAACTGGCTGAGTAGCAGCAGGAAGGATTAACAAGACTCTGACAAGAAGCCTGATTGTATTGTAAAGCCGCTGCAAAGTGCTGTGAAGCTCTGCTATACAAATGTCAAGAATTGTGTAAAATGACGCAATGATGCCCGTCAACGCCCCCACCCAAAAAAGGAAGGAAATAATGAAACCAAGAGTAAATATCCTCATCAGTCTTATGCTTGTCTCCTCAAAAGTCTTAATATACTTCATACAGTCTGCTGGGTCAGGTCGTGATGTCACTGATAAGATTGTTAAACATGGTGTTAGGAAACAGAATTAATAAATAACAGACCGGACTTACTGGAAGTCAAATAGGCATGTGAATAATAATGAAACCATAACACAAAGAACAGTGCTTGGATAGGGTGGGGGCACTGCGGGGGCAATGTTTTGTAAGGGGAGGGTAAAAGGGACTAAAAGAATTTAATCACACATTAATGAAAGAAAGAAATAAAAGTAAAAACAAAACTGAGGATGAAAATGCCTTACATTGCCATACTTAGCTTTCTTTAAACTGCCTTAAAAATAAAATCTCTGCACACTTGAAGAAACAACAGGTGCCTATGAGGGAAAAATACAACTTCCCCACACTGTCTTGCTTGTCACCATTTTATTGAATCACTTTTCATTCCAACAGAATTTCATCAGTTTCAAAACTGTTTTGTTTGTAACTGATGAAGGTCAGTTGGAAGGAGATGTTCTGATTGAATTAATTTCTTTATAGATGTCAGCTTTGGAATGTCAATCATTCATCTTCCACCAGTATTGCTTAAAAATAACTTTTTAATGTAATGATCTCATCACTTGTCAGCATCACATTTAAAAAGCATATTAATCACAAGACTGTAAGGAGCCAGGCGAATGAGTACTTACACACGCTTTGCTCATATGCCTAATATTGTGCGTTTATTTTTAGCAGCTTGGTTTACTTTAAAAATACTGAAAATTCATTTTTTGAATAAACATATTTTGGGCTTTTTAGTTTTTTTTTGGTTTTTTTTCTGTATTGTTCACGCTCAAAACACCGTTAACCACTCAGTTTAAACTCGACATTTCTAACAGTGTTTAATAATAAGTTTCATTGTAAATGTTTTTTTAAAGAGCATTTTTTTTAGACTATGAACTGTAGATTTATGTTCTAAATAAATAAAAAAAATCACCCATAAAACATGAAGAGGTCTTACCTGGTGTCGATGTAAGGAAGACGAGAAAAAGCAGGAGAAGGCTTATTTTTCCGTTCATATCGTCTCACGTCAAAAGTCAAGAAGAATCTTCTTAGGAACTAAAGTGAAGAGTGCACAGTCCTATATATATGTGACGTAGTCTGGGTACCGAACGTTTTATATTGCCTTGTGAGTCACGTAAGTAGTGAAGTGAAACTAAGAAACGTCTAAGGAATGGTGGTCATTCCACGGTCTACAACTTCCATGATTTTTTTTTCTTTTCTTGTCCTTTTGTTTTTCATGCTTCTCCCGTTTCTTTGGTGTTGTACGAAGTCAGTTCAGCATAACAGGAGTAGGTTCCAGTTATCTGAGGAGCAAATGAAGTTCAATACAGCCAAGCTTCCTTTGGATTCACTTGCTAAACAAAACCTAAAATCCCAGTTCGTAGGTGTCTTATCAAGCTTATCCTTTAAGCTTGGCTCCCCGCTTCAGAGTGTGTAGGTGGTGTCAAGGTAAGTAAATATTTGCGGATCACGAAATTCACATGAAACGATCCCTGTGGGTTTCCGTCAAAGGCTGATAATGATAAAATGGTGATTAAAAACAGCCCCCCCCCCCCCACACACATAATAATAATAATAATAATAATAATAATAATAATAATAATAATAATATGCAACAGTGCTGCAAAAAATTAATCGCACTGAACAGTAAGATAGTATTTAAATTTAATTGAATTATTTTTTTCTCAGTGGGTAAACTGAAAAATAAAACAACAAAAAATAACATAAAATATTCCTTATCAGATTATAACAACTAATAACATAACATTTACCTTAATTATACTATTTCAAATATTTTCGAACATTACTCACTATTGCCAATACAAAATAAAAAATAAAAAAGGGAGGCCAAGTTATAAAAAAAAAGTCAATTTACCAAGTCTTGAAAAATAAAACTGAACAAAAGAATAAGAAAATAAAAATATCCATCCAGATCTTTACAACCAACAACATGAAATTGTAACGGCATGTTTATAGGGAACAAGGAGAAATGACGTATACCTTACCTTTGTTCTAATCCTGGTTGCAAATGGAGTGCAGGTGTCAGCCAAGAAAGGACAGTCCTGTTTCATCCTTCAACCAGCCATGTAAGTACTCATCTCCACTCACAACGATTCTACATCAAATACATCTGGTGATCCGGTACAGCCAGCACAACCCATCATAACGACTAAGGCAACATGCGCATATTGCTGCTCACCTGAACACCACATCAGCAAGTATCATGAGTTTATTCACAAAACAAAGGATGAGAGAATGAACTGGATAAAGAGGAACAAACGGTGTTGGCGTTGTGCTAGGACTCATCAGGCTGCAAAGTGTGATCTGAGAAAAGACTGTGCGACCTGCATGGGATGACATCTACAGATCCTGTGTGACGTAAACCAGAGACCTAGAACTGAAGTTAATCCTGTAGTGAGGACATTGTATTTTGATAGACAGGGTGATTGTCCTAGTGTACTATTAAAGGTTGTGAAAGTGCTCCTGTGTAATGGCAAAAGAACATATGCAGTACTTGACAACAGCTCCCAATGTACCATGTTTCTGACATCAGCAGCGCAGCATCTCCACCTAACTGGGAAAGCTGAAAACTTATCATTCAGAACTGTCCGTCAAGAAGTTGAAACCATTCAAGGTTCTTTAAGTTTCAAGATCTCTCCCATTGCACACCCAGAGAAAACTTTCACAATTAATAATACCTTCGCTACGAGTCAGTTAGCACTTTCAGAACACACCTACCCCATATTCTCTCTCCAAAGGAAATACAAGCAGTCCAAGGTATCCCATTACCATCTGTTAATAAAGTAGCTCCACTACTGCTTATAGGCTCTGATCATACTCACCTTATCACGCTTACTACTCCAGTGAGACATGGTCCATATGGATCTCCTGCAGCGGTCAAAACCCACTTAGGATGGACACTCCAAGGTCTGATCACAGACTTCCAACCCCAACGTAGTTCCGCGCATGTCCAGTGTGTGTTCACATCTTTCAGTTCAGGTTCAGGAAAACCGCTCCAGCACATCCTCATGTCCGCTGATGGCTCTAGTGAGTTCATTCAGCCACCTCCTACTGTACCATCACCAGTTCCACCGCCTGTGGCTGCCATGCCGCCAGACGTCAGGGCACCACCTCGGTCCTGCCTCACTGGGTCCAGTCTCTGCCAAATCCAGTGCCTGCATGTACTAACCATATTACTTGTGCTTATTTAAAAAAGTCCTTCTTGGCAAAACTGAGTTATATTTGTCACTTTGTAAGAGACGGTCTGACCTGACCACTATTCAACATGAAAACAACATGGCACCCAGTTTTAAATGGGGAGATGACGCAGGTGGATTTCAGTCTTGTTTTCTGCAGAAGTACTACTTGCGTGTGGGGAAAAAATGCTTGTGGGGAAAAAATTGACTTGTGATTCCATGTGTTACACACATTCCTTATTCACTAGTCAACACTGAAATTAGTCTGGATTGGCCATCAAAGACATTACTCAAATACAGTTTGTGGTTCATTTTAAATACCATGTCCAGACATGGTTCTTTATTATTAGCCTATTATAAGCTTAAATTTTAAAGTTAGTAGATTATTAAGACAGTTTACTAGCTTAGTTCAAATAAATACCTGACTCTGTAGTGGCTGCACCACCTGACTATTGCCTATTGTTCAACAGCTTTATCTTCTGCACATTCATGAAGCTCGACCTGATGCTCAAGTTTCGGACATCTGGAAACCTGACTCGAGCATCCTTGCAGGGGTGCTTTGCTGGAGGCCAGGACATGCTTGTCTTGATCTGTTGGAGTTGCAGTCAGGCAGGAACAATTTGACTAACTTCACCTTCTGAGTGTCTTTCCCAGAAATGACTGACTCATCTGGCGGTAGTTTATGTTAATACCAGAAAGTGACCAATTCATCTTAGCCTAATGTTTGTGCTTGTTTTTAAAAATGGACCACATTTGGGCAAAAGTATCCTCCTACATTGAACACCAGACGACCTTAAAGAAGTTAAGTCCATCTGTCTGTCTGTCTCTCTGTGTGTCTGTCTGTTTGTTCAGTTGATTGATCTGTTGTAAAAGGGGTCCAGCTGGTAGAACTGTGGAACTTTAGCATCTCTCAGCAAAACTTGGATTTGGGAAACAAATTCAAAGTGATCCAATGTGATCCCAACGTCGTTCTGGCTGGGAAACCGCTCCAGTCTCGGGGTTTAAAAGAGACCGCACCACTGGCTGCAGGTGAGCACAACGAGGAAAAACTTTTCCGTTAAATTTTAAAGAAGTGCTTACACCTCTTAAATAATAATTTACTGACTTTGGGTTGCCAGATTGTGGATTATCTTATTGAACAGGGCTGCACTGCATCTGGACTAAAAAATAATGTGCAAACTTGGCACATAGCCTGCTATTATGATACCGTCATCGATCAGTGTATAGACAGAGTGAAAAGGAAGGTTCCCCAGACAGTAGTGAGACCTGCTATGATTTGGAGATAGTTGCACTTTATATGGGTGCATAGCCTGGCATAACCCATTATTTAGATATATATTAATATATTTTACATAACTCAAATTTGAACCTCTTGTTATACTGTTGATCATGTATCTTGCATTGTTATCACAGCTCACTGTAAGTGTTCTTTTATTTCTTTTTTTCACAAATATGTACTATGCTTGGTTTGTAATTGAAGCTATTAGCAGTGCTCCAGGGGGCTTTGCTTAGGACAGTGATTTAAAACAGACAAAGGAGGATTATGTAACACATTCAGCAGCTTTTAATGTGACAGATTAATATAATATGTTTCCTCTGATCCACGAGAGACAGACATGAGTGTTTTTAATTTCCTTATGTCCTCTCAAGACAGTAAATACATTTGTCAAGATGTCAAACCTTTCCTGTACTTTTTTTTTTGACATTTTGTGCATGCACAGAGACATTTGTGTATCCCTTTAAGCAATACATCAATCAGTGGTGCAGCTGTATCACAGGAGACTCCATTCAGTTGAGAACCTTCCGAAGGATGCGTTAGGGAGACTCTGCTGCTCTTCAAAGCTTCCTTTAAGAACAACAAGGTGGCTGTTCATAGTATTTCTTATTATTTGGAATCATTACAACTTTTTTTTCTTGAAAATTAACTAATCTCTCATCAATTTAAAGGTCCAGATGAAATTTAATAGAGCTTTTATTAC
The DNA here is from genome assembly GCF_036321145.2 of Pelmatolapia mariae. Lineage (NCBI taxonomy): Eukaryota > Metazoa > Chordata > Actinopteri > Cichliformes > Cichlidae > Pelmatolapia > Pelmatolapia mariae. Next base: position 14,852,827 of record NC_086227.1, on the reverse strand, counting down.
ACTGTAAAATCTAATTAGTTCCCAGAACTCAAAAAAATTATGGAAACTTGTTGCCTCAAAAAAATTGAGTAAAGCTTAGCTAAAAATGACTAAGTTAGGACAAGGTATTTATTTTGAGTACTCTGTACAAGCTCATTTGTTCCCAGAACTCAAAAAAATTGGATCAAGTTTACGTAAGATGACCAAGTTAGGGCAACTTACTCATTTTGAGTACACTGTACTCAAAATGTACACAGCCGTGTTAGTTCCCAGAACTCAAAAAAATTATGGAAACTCGTTGCCTCAAAAAAACTAAGTAAAGCTTACTTAGGATGACTGTTAGGACAACTTATACATTGCAAGTCTGCAGCATTAAGAATAACTTGATATTTCTGACTGTACAATACTAATAGTTAACCTACTGACAAACATTTCAAGTTCAACTAAATGAAAAAACAATTTGTGGTAACCTGATTATGACTAAAAATAATTAACAACACTTTTTGTAATGATGTTAAAATGAGCACAACTTTTATTTTCAAACACAACAAAGTACAACAGCCAACATACTGGACACTGTTCTGCTGAACAACAAACAATTATATTGCCATCACTGTTATAATCTTACAATGAAACAAAGTCTCAGATGTAATTATTCTGAAAATAAGTTTAGGTCTACCACAAGTTTGTTTTGTACTTACATTATTTATATAATCAAAATAAAATATTTATTGTTCTGTCACAAGTGCAGTCTCTAATTTAAACAACACATTCGTTTTTCATTCCAACACAGGAGCTGGAATGTTGTAATATTTTAAGGATGGCTTGTTTCCAGTCCAGGCATTACTGCCTGAATGACTGTCATGGATCGAGGTGATCCAAATGTAGGTGCAGAAGAAAGTCTTTAACTTCCCTTAAGTACAGTGGCAGTGGATGTGGGTTGGAGATGCAATGAGCTTGAACCTGCAGGTGACCACCTTCACTGACCACACCATCTGTGATGGAGGACTCATCTCTCCTGGTGTCCTGCAAGCAAACAATCATATTTTTTGGAACATGAACTTAATTGCTTTCTTAAAACATTTTTTTCTGCATTTGGTATAAAACAGACTCCAATTTAGACAATCTCAGGCTCCCTCCCCACCGGAGAGGTGACATTCAATGTCCCAAATTCTCAGTCTAGATAGCCGTGACCACCACGCAACACACAATATTGTCATGAAAGCATCATTTTAAAAAGGGCTATGCAAACATGGGCAATAACTTTCATTCTAATGATGTGCAAAATGATTTGGGCACAAAACAAATTTTGCTGTTAGAAAACTTGCAGACTTCACTATATACAGTGTAGACCCTCTAAACTAAGTTTGGGGGATGTGAACTTTCAAGAAATGCAGACCAAACTGTTGTTGTTTGTTTACTTACACAGCATGTCTTGTAGAATTAACTGGAGTCACAGCAACAGCATAGTGCAGTCATATCTCAAGTCTAATAACAGACAGGAAAAGATCAGTAAAGAAACAACTTCCCCAAACCAAAGCACAAACAAAACAATAAGTAAAACAGGCTGATCTAAAGTATGATTAAAGTTCAGCCTGATTAATATAAATGTCACTGACAGTTGCTAATATATTGGAAAACCAAAATACTTACCACTGAGTTGATGTCTTCCTGTCCAACAACAGGAGTGCTGGTCCTGATCGGCCTCAAAGACAGTAAGAAGCAAGCAGAGGGAGAAAAAACAGAACATTTTTCAGAAACTGATTTGATCCTTAATGGCTGTGCAATCATTGTAACATAGAGTTTGCTTATGTTGTTAAATAAAGGCTAGATTTGACATTAATAGATGCCACAGATGTTCTAAAGCTGCCACAAAGCATGAAAACGTCGGAGCATTTTTGCAAATATGTGATGTCTTGATAGATCGAGCAGATATTTGAAATTCACACAGCTACATTCTCGCCTGAAAATATCTTAAAAGTTTATTTTGTGACCCAGAAAAAGTAATACGTTTTTCAGCAGTGCTCCTCCGCCATTGCCGCGCTTACAAGTGCGCACAGGCTCCGACAACCGCAGCCGACAAATGCGATCCTCCTTTTCCCCAGACTACCCTTTCTGGGTCACAAAATAACCTTTTAAGATATTTTCAGGCGAGAATGTAGCTGAGTAATGCTCAAATATCTACTTGATTTATCAAAATATCACATATTTGCAAAAGTGCTTCCACGTTTTCGGAGAGCTCCGTTATCCACCCCCCACACCCACCCCACCCCTAACGGCTGCACCTCCCAAAGAATTTTGTCTGGGCTCTTATCTCACTTATTTATTTCAAACAATCAACAAAAAAATTCACCGACATAGTTTTATGTAAGGTTTTTAAGGCTGTGGTGTTAATTTTTAAGTAACATGAGCACAGCGGCAACAGCAACGCTAGGCTAACACTAACTAGCTAGCAAGATTATAAACCTGGTGCTAAACTAAGAGAAGCCACAAAATCAGTTTGAATAAGAGTAAACATTTACTCACCAAGTCAGTAAAGATCCACAGCAATGACAACAATAATATCTCCAGGTTTGCTCAATATATTCCATAACAAATGCTGGCGCCATGAACATGCGGACTGATCCGGGAGGGAGGAGGATGGTAGTCACGTGGCATTTTCAAAACACATCTTTCATCCTTCCGCCCTGAGAAGCAAAACTTCCAGCTTACTTAGTTTTTCTAAGTTAGGACAGCTCAAATTAATCGAGTTTATCAGCATTTTTGCATAAAAAGTACTGGTAACTTATTTAAATTGAGTTCTAATAACAAATTGATAAAAATTGAGTTCAGCCTATTTAATATTTTTAATTAAACACAATATTACATTTTACAGTGTAATGCCATGGATGGAACTGGTATGCTGCCTTTAGCCTTTAACAAGGTAAGCTAAAATGTTTGCTTTTCAGTGTTACAGTGTAAAATTAATGCATTATACATGTACTCTGGTGTTGCTTCCCCTGCAGAGACCTGGGAGCACTGCTTCTTTACAGCTCAGTGAACTATCCAGGTTTGAAAACCATCAGATTGCAAACCCTGTAACCCTGCAAGCTGTCCGCTGTCTTCAGCCAGGCAACAAAGCCAGAGATGAAAATGGATGGCGCTTGTCATCAGCTCCAGACCCAAGGAACGAAGGAGGTGAAAGAGCCTTTTGCACAAGCCTAAAAATTCTGTGCTGAGCTGGGATTTGACAGTGCACTGAATCAAATACAGGTTGTTCTAAACGGCTTATCGACAGAGAAAAAAACAAAATTCTTGTTCCACAGTCAGGATGAGCTGGAGCTGCAGTAACTATAGAAGCAGAAATAGATTAAATGGGATTAAAAATAAACGGTACTGAGTGTGCATATGATTGCTTTAGCTTTAGATGGATCTCGTTCTGTCTAAAAATACCATCGGCAGCCACATGTAGTGTCTTGTTTGTTAAATCTGTCAAACCGCCTGCAGGATTGTGATTTTATGGTGATATTATGCAGGAAAACGATTAGTCTGTGGTTACACTGAGTTGTTTTCTTCTTTTCCAGTTTTAGAACAAGCTGAACTGAAGTGAAAGGGAAATTTATTTTGTCGGCTGATTTTCTTTAAGAACGCCAATGAACATATTGTATATGTTACACTTGAAGATAAAGTGGTTGCACCCACAGCTTTTTCTGACACTATATAGAGCGACCTAAAATTTTCTACCAATGAACACTTCTTTGATAACAAGGAACAGATAGGTAACTGAACCCATGGCACTGAACCTGCTCACACTGTTGTGTGTCTCTACAGAAGTTCCCCAGTTTAGAGAACCTGATTCCCATCAGACACTGCATCCTGCAAAGGTGAAAACTGTCATTCTGAAGTCTGAGAAACTACATCCAAAACCCCCTGTGGAGGGTAGAGACAGGTACCCTGTACACAGTGATACAAAAACACAGACAGGTCCAGCAGACACACACACACACACACACACACACACACACACACACACACACACACACACACACACACACACACACACACACACACACACACACACTCTCTCTCTTCACGGTGCGTGTCAGTTTACAGGTTGATGAGTACATGAGAGCTGAGCACTCAGTGTTGGTGTATATTGGCACATATTGTCTCTGCCCTGGGGATGCATACTTGTCTATTAATGATGCACAGCTACCTTCGACGCACAAACCTGTAATCTGGCTAAATTGTAAAGGTGAAAGATTTCTCATGATACACGATCCTAAACCCAGTGGAAGGCAACTTTAAAACCTGTAATTTATAAATTGTAGATATGTTTAATTATATGTCATTTTAAATGCACCAGTGCTGTTTATTTTTATGTTATTTAATTTTTTTATTTTTCCATTATCAAGTACTTCAATAATGTGCCTTGGCAGTAATGTGGATTGCAAACATATTAACCAGGATGAAAGCTTTCATGAAAAAGTTTAATATGTTAATTAGAATTTCCTTTTCACAAGGAACCCACAGTGGTTAATATCACATGACCAAACCACATACTTACAAAGAATTCATTGTCTTCTGTGTGCAGTACACAGTAAAATATATGGTTCTACTTTCAGGTCCGCCACCATCAAGTCACCCCATGAAGCCCTGCCTAAACTGAAAGAGCACTCTGTGAGCTGCTCTGGGCAGGCAAGTATGTGCATGTGTAGCTGCTTTCATGTAAACATGCACTTCAGCACTGTCTCAACTTGACAACACTAGTGCGCTGTACAATTTTATCTTTCTGCTTCAGATGTTTTTCTTATCTTGGTAAGCTAATGGATATTATTCATCCTCTTTTCAGGCAGCATACCCCTGGAAAATGTTGACTTAAAGTTACTTTTATTAAAGGTTTTTTGTTTTTTGTTTTTTTTTTTTACTGGAAATGACACATCTCCAAAAAGATAATAAGACGATGTACAAGAGGCATCATTGTGAAAAAATATTTCTCATCTTTTTTTACATTTGAGCAAAAAGTGTCATGTCCAGAATGATTCATACCCTTCTCAGTAATCAGTAGAAATGCCTTTACTGGCTATTACATCAATCAAACGCTTCCTATAATTGCAGACCAGCCATTTGCATGTCTCCACAGGAATTTTTGCCCATTCATCTTTAGCAATGAGCTCCAAATCTTTCAGGTTGGATGGTCTTCTTGCCATCACCCTGACCTTTGGCTCCCTCCACAGATTCTCAATTGGATTCAAATCAGGACTCTGGCTGGGCCACTGCAAAACATTAATGTTTTGTCTGCTTACCATTTCTTCACCACTTGCTGTCTGTTTTGGGTCATTGTGGTGCTGAAATGTCCACTGGTGCCCAAGGCCAAGTTTCTCTGCAGACTGCCTAATGTTGTTGTTAATAATCTTCATGTATTGCTCTTTTTTCATGGTGCCATTAATGGATCTGAACCTTTTTCCAGAGGGCAGGATGTTGAGTAGATGGTGGTTAGGATGGAGGCGGTCTTTCACGATTGCCCTTGCTATGGAGGGACATCTAGTGCTGGCAATGGAGTCCAGGGTGGAGGGTCAGTTTTTATCTTGCAGAAGTCCATGACCACTTCCTTGGTTTTCCTGGTGTTGAGAGTTAGGTTATTGTAGTCACACCACTCTGTTAGATGTTTGATCTCATCTCTGTAGGCGGTGTCGTCATCGTCAGTGATGAGCTCCATCAGAGAGGTGTCATCTGCAAATTATATGATGGTGTTGCAGGGATGCTTGGGGGTGCAGTCACTGGTGTAAATTGGGTATAGGAGAGGACTCAGCACACATCCCTGTGGTGAGCAGTGTTGGGTAAGTTACTTTAAATTAGTAACTTAGTTACATTACTAGTTACTTCTCTAAAAAAGTAACTCAGTTACTTCAAGTTACTCGTTACTTTCAAAGTAACTAGTTACTAGGGAAAGTAACTTTGGTTTTACTCAGAATTCTCTTGTTAATGTGTTGCTTCCGTAACTGGATACCCAGCAAGATTGCCAGTCTTCTAGCTTGCTTACTTGCCACAAGTGCACTGTGCCACCTACCAATAGAAAGGAAAAAATAATGTGCACATTTCCATGAGAGAAATCCCACGCCTGGACCGTCGTTGACCGCCGCATGATTCTAGCCTGCTTTTTACATCCAACACAAAAACTGCAGTCGTGATGCTTTTGATTGTACTCAGAACTCGGAAATTCTGCCTTCTGAATAGGAAGATGTAGGTAACACCAGACTGCAGATGAGCTGCATACAAGGCTGGACTGGGACAAAAAAATCGTCCCGGGCATTTTGACTAGAGACCGGCCCACCATTATAGGAAAAATCATAAAGCCTTTGAATGAAAATAAACACTGTTGTGACAGTGATGTACACTGTTCTGATGGTATATATGTATCAATCTATCAATCGTTTGTTGTAAGACTCAGATAATTATTTTTTTTAAAAGCGAGACATTTTAAATGAGAATAATAAAGAAAAGTATTTCCTTGTCCCCCCCTTTCCCTGTTAATGCCCTACCTGGCCCCCTGGCAACACTTTGCTAGACCCGCCCCTGCACAGTTACCAGCTGTCAGCTACTTAGAAAAGGGAGCCCGTTCTCACTCCCGAGGCGTAACATCCCGACGTTTTGTCACGTCCTGCGGCGTTCCTGAGGAACGCGAAAGGTGACCTTCCACGTTGTTATGGTACGCGGTGGTTTCCAGCCCTGTACTGCAGCCCTAAACTGAACCTTATCACTAAGCCTAACCATAACCTTATGCCTAACCTTAACCATAACCTTATGCCTAACCATAACCTTATTCCTAACCTTAACCATAACCGTATCCCTACGCCTAAACCTAACCTTATCCCTAAACCTAACCATAACCGTATACCTAAGCCTAAACCTAAGCTTATCGCTAAACCTAACCATAACCTTATTCCTAACCTTAACCAGCACTTTAATGAGGTGAAATAGTGTTTTCTAAAGCGATTTTAAGGGAAAAAGCGAAGATGTGTAGATTGAGTCCAAACGGTTCTCATGTGTCCGCAGTTTTCCGATGTCGTGACGTAGGAACGCCTTGGGTGCCCGAAAACGTAATATGTTGACGATTTGTCACCTAGCGTAAAATGTTACGATTTGGGAGTGAGAACGGGTTGGAAAAGGATGCTGGTGTTATTTGTCTCTCAGAAACAGTTCATAACTTCCCTTCAACTCGTTCATGTCACCTAAAAGGTAAACCTGTTTCTCCATCACCAGTTCAGCTCTGATGATTCAGTAAGGACATCTCCTGGTTTCATCTTCATGTTTCCCTCTCACCAGATAACCAAACCGACATCATGACCAGCAGCTTTCACAGCTGTGGCTCCAGCAAACATCAGCTGATACTAGAAATTAATATTAAATAAATTCTAACAACAGCTGACCAAGCTTAAACGTGCTGCTGTTGTTTAGCACAACATCCGCTGGTTTCCTCTTTCTGGCGCAAAGTGGGCGATAAATAAACAAGAGAGAAAAGCCGATCAGCTGATCATTGATCAGTTTCGTGATTGAAGTAGAAACGGGAGAGAATGAGAGAAGAAGAGGCAGCTGTGCAGCTCCAGCTTTGTGTCTTTTTCATTGTAGCTGAAGTCTGGGACAAACTGTGTTCCTTTTCACCTCAGTACGAAACGCGTAATATTTTCTCTGAATACGAGACGATTCTGTTTTTAGGGGACGGTTGGAAACTCTAATAATTAACCGTATGAACAAAATAAAGTTCAACATTAGTAACATAGCACCCACCCAGCAGTACGAAAATGTCAGCATACCGAAAATAAACTGCACATAAACTTGGTTTATATCTGACTCCGATAGACTGCAGGTCATAACTTCTTACCTGAAGTTCAGTTCACCTGACACTCGGACCGGCGGCCGCTTTGGGTCTCTCCTCTTGCCTCCCTTTTCCTTCATCCACCTGCTGGCTTCCACCACTTGCTAATGTTATTGAATCTGTGGAAGCTCCGCGATATCCACCACACGAAGTAACGAGTAACGACCCTATCTAAATCCCAGTAACGAGTAACGCGTTCCTGGTTTTGGCATAATAACTAGTTACTGTGCTCGTTACCACAATAATAACGTAGTTACTGTAACGCGTTACTTAATAACGCGTTAGTCCCAACACTGGTGGTAAGTCAGTGCTGAGTGACAGGGAGATGGTCTGGGATGATGGTATTAAAGGCTGAGCTGAAATCAATAAAGAGCATCCTTAGTGAAGTCCCAGTTATCTCCAGAGTGGAGGGCAGTGGAAATTGCATCCTCGGTGGACCAATTTGCCTTATAGGCCTTATAGGCAAACTGGTGGGGGTCGAAGCTAGGTGGGAGGCAGTCCTTTATGTACTTTAGGACCAGCTTCTCAAAGCACTTAGCAACTACTGGAATCAGTGCAATGTGTATGTGGTCATTTACTGTGATTAGGTTACCTGGTCCATTGGCTGAAAAACACCCCCATTAGGTTCCCACCACCATGTTTGACAGTGGGGATGGTGTTCTTTGGGTTGAAGGCTTCTCCTTTTCTTTTTTTTCTTTTTTTTACCCCAAATGAAGGAAACATCATTGCGACCAAACAATTTAGTTTTTATTTCATCTGACCAGAGGTCTTCTTCTTTGTCCAGATGAGCATTTGCAAAGGCCAAGCAAGTTTTTGTGTGCCTTATCTGGAGAAGTGGCGTCCTCCTTGGTCTGCATCCATGAAACCCAGCAGTGTGCAGTGTCCGTTGGACTGTCTGCCTTGAGACATTGCCACCAGCAGAGCCCAGATTCACCAGGATGGCCTTGGTGATGATCCTTGGATTCTTTTTCACCTCACTCACTATTCTCCTGGCCAGCACAGGTGTTACTTTTGGCTTCTGACCACGTCCTCTAAGATTTTCCACAGTGCGGAACATCTTGTATTTTTTAATAATACTTTGTACTGTAACCACTGGAACTTAAAAACGTTTAGACATGGCCTTGTAGCTCTTTCCTGACTTGTAAATAGCCACAATGCGCAGTCGCAGGTCATCACAGAGCTCCTTTCTCCTAGCCATGACTGTCCACAAACCAACTGCAGAGAGCTGCTGTTTTTCACCTGTTGAGTTGATTAAAACAGCTGTTCCCGATTAATCCAGGTAATTAGGATGCTTCACAACAGCTTAGACTATTTGGAATGGTATAGAACTTTGGATTTTCTCAGAGACTGTGACAGTTTGTGAAGGGTATTAATAATTCTGGACATGACACTTTTTGCTCAAATGTAAATAAAAGCTGAGAAATGGGTTATTTTTTTGGGGTGGGGGGTGGGGGGGGGTGTTAAATCCACAATGCCTCTTGTACATCGTCTTATTATCTTTTGGGAGCCACCTATGTCTTTTCCAGTCACACACAAAAAACTTGCTGGTTGAATAAACTTAACTTTAAGTTAAAATTTGCCAGGGGTATGAATAATTATGGGCTTGACTGTATTAGCAGCTCATTAGTAGCTCCAAAGATAGATTCCTTAAGGAGTTACTAAAGAATAGAGTAAAAAGGGAGTTACATCGTTACATTAGACTAGTCTTTCAAACAAGGCTCCAGTGTTTCCCTGGTTTCTGCTGGATGTGTAAATAAGGATTTGCTAGCAAGCTTAGTGTACACTGTGCAGTATCAGTCTTTTGCTTGATTTCTTATGACTATAGGAGTTGTGCTACCAGTGTATGCAGTGGACCCAAAGAAATGTCCCAGTGTACCTGAGGGGACAGCAGCAGGCAGATGAGAGAGCACTGGAGAAACTGCTATTGCTTAAACAACAAGAGAGGGATGAGCAGTACATGGAGGAAGAACAGGTGGGAGCACGTGTACACTTCAGCTGCCATAAAGCGACATTTACATCCATTAACCTGATCTTTTTCCAGAGGTAAAACTTGACCAAAGACACTGGTGGTCATCCTCTGAGACCACCAGTGTCTCAGCAACACATGCAATGGTTCAGTAAGACAATATAATCTGCACTGAAGCGTTACCCAAATAATGGACGTAGCATCATCACGGTGACTGAAAACATGGCGTTGGTTCGGTCAGGCCACAAAGTCTCAAGACACAAAGCTCAGTCACACTGTCAATTATATGAGCACATAACCAGACTCGGCAGTACTGTCTTTATTCTGCTACACATACAATTAACAACACATGGGATCTAACTAATGCAAAACCAATACACTACCAGTACTGAATACAGGACTTATACTCTTAAAATATAAGAGTAGGACTGCACTGATCAACTCATGTATGTCTATACATGAGTTGATCAGTGCAGTCCTTTATTTTAAGAGTGTCCCAGGTTATTTAAAGTTTTTAATATGCTTAAAGAAATAGATATGCTCTTTTTGAACTTTATATTGTGACTTTCTTTTAAAGTTGTAGTTCACTTGAGAGTATCTTAGGAACCATTGTTTGTGGTCAAAAACAAAACCATGTCTCCATTCAAAAAATGGGATGTGAGAGCTGAAACTTGTCATGTTATGCAGCTATTACATGTCACAACAAGTTAAAACGTCAGTCGTACCTTTGACCAGAATTCTCTAACCACTTCTCATTCCTTTATATTTTGATAGGAAAATGGAAAATAGCTACATTATGCAAGTATGTGCACATGACACTGCATTTGTGTAACCATGAACTTTAGCACTGTCTCACCTTGACTGTTCTAGGTACACTTTACTGCTGCTGCTTTGGTGTTTTTTCCCATTAGTAACCTTATTGTTTTCATCCACTTTCACTACTCACATGACATCATTTTCAGGCAGTAGATTTTATTTTTAAAAAAATACTACCTGTTTAGATAGACGATTATTTTGTAATAATAATAATAATAACACATAGCTGGATATTATCAGTTCTAAGAAGATATTCCCTCAAGAGTTACCAAGAACAAATGGAGTGAAAATGAGATGCACTGGACCAGTTTATCACTATGCAACTCTGGTTCTGTTTGATGTGTAAATAATGGATTGTTAGTATGCCTGATTCATTGACACATGCACAAACAAACATGAAAATACAGTACATAAGGCAAAAACAGAGTTTATACAAATCTAACAAGCTTAAAAGTCAATATTTGATCAACTGACCACATTTATTCTCTATTCCCCACAGTTGAACTCTCGTAGGCAAGCTTTGTTGTCATTTCTGTAAGAAGTCTTCAGGAATAGTTCTCTAGTCTTCCTGAAGAACACTCAACGTTCTCCTTTGGATGTTGGCTGGCTTTTGTTCTCTTCTCTGTCAAGATGATCCCACACTGCTTCTGATCAATGACAGCCATACTGAGATGAAATGTTGAGGACATGTTGAACCGTCAGTAACATGACGTAAACTGTTATGCGAGAATTTAGTTATGCTGTTTATGAGAGGGAACTCTTGATATGATATGACTGACAGCGGTTGCTTGTCTCTATGTGGGTTGGTGTGATCCCCATGAAGGACTGGCCAGCTGTGCAGCTAGCATAATGTTAGCTTATAACCAGCCTTTTTATTGCCCAAGCACTATTTTATGCCTGTTTTCTTTGGTATTTTCATAGATTAATGCTTGAATGATTCAAAGGTCAGTGATGAGGGACTCAGCAAATGACAAAACATTCCTCTGACAATGGTAAGGCCCAAGGGCTGGACTAAAAATGAGTGAAAAAGCAGATAATGACACACTCAGAAATAATGGAGAACTGTTGTTTAAGAACAACAAATAAGAAAAAATAAGAAGAATCACACACACACACACACACACACACACACACACACACACACACACACACACACACACAACATATCACAATGTTGCTAACGATATATTTAGGAATCCAAAAAGTCATCTAAAGTTAATTTTATTGAGTTTGATATGTTTTGCTTATAATGTTTTTATTATTATTATGTTTTTGTTGTTTTTCTTTTCATTATGGACTTTCTGATAAGGCTTTTTTGTTTTGCTTTTTCTGGTAGGTGAAACTGAAAGAACGGCGTGAAAGAGCGAAGCAGGTGGCTTCATTCAACCTGCAAATGTCAGAGAAGGAGCTGACTCAGCTTCCTGTGAATTCTGTAAGAGTGAAAACTGTGATTATTCCCACTTTCCCATAACCATTTACATCACAGTTTTGGTCATTTGCAGTTACTGTTCAAGTTTCGTGTGAAATGACTCAGTGAACAGTGACTAGCGATTTTAACCAGATGACGTCATGACTCATTTATAAAATGTAATTTATTTCGATCATGTAAGCAATATACACGTACATCTAGCAAAGCACGGTATTAAAATTTAGAACATACTCTGGGTTTTCTGTAGAATTCGTTCATCTTCCCGGCGCGGCCCCTCACGCCTCCCAGGAGTATCCAGCAGCATCATTACATGAACGAGCTTCAGATTCAAATAGACAGACGACAGAAATTCAAGGCTCAAGATGAACAGGAACGTCATGTCATGGAGTGTTTAGACCAGCTACATCTGACTAAGGGGTGTGTAAAGGTGCCACAAGCCAGATGTTTCAAATAATCATATGTTGTGATCACAAATATATCAATGTAATGTTTACCTGTGTGGTTTAGGGTAGCTTTGCAGCAAGCTCAGCAACTCCAACGTAAACGGGAAAAGGCTAAGCATTACAAGAGAGCCCTGGACACCCAGGCAAGTCAAAGTTACTTTCAAACTTGACACAAAGGCACAAATTCTTGCAAAGAATTGTGTTAAGTCGCATAGTCTTGGTAGCGAATTTGGAATGAATTCAGCGCAAGCAATTATCGGTATAAAACTAATGTACCATATAAATTTTTTTTTATGAATTTAATGATAGTAGCACACCTTATACTTACCACTGTGTAGCATGCCCTCTTCTTTTAAAAAGTCCATAAACGGTTACAAAAAAAGTTACAAAAACTCATGGGTGAGGCTTTGGACCTCTAAACAGAGCACGCAAAAATTATAGGTAGAATGTAGGGAAACTGTCCAGAAAAGTAGTTTTCACATGTTTTTGTCATGTGACCATCTGCATTCAGTCTAAAATCTAAAGTCAGACTGTTAATTTGCCCTTAGATGTCTGAAAAGAAGTGCACAGAACCTCCAGATTGCCACCCTGACAGCTCCACGTTCAGCCGCTGTGAGACAGCAGCGTACAAAGCAGAAAGCCGTGAAAGGGCACAAAAGGTCACCATCCCTCCATAACAGTTTAACATTTCACTGTTAGCCTTATCATACTGCAACAACAACATTAGTCATACTTGCTCTGTGTGTATTCGGTCCATTGTTGTATTAAAACTGCTAAGTGTGATGTGTTTCACACTGACAGATCTTCCAGGTAAATTTTAGTGCTGCCACCAAGAGAATGAAAGAACTGCACAACCATCAGGCACAGCTGGAGAAGGAAAAGGAGATGTTGAGACGCAATAAAATGCAGTAAGTAAAGGCAAATTAAAGAAATGGACCAAAAAGAACATGTAAGGAAAAAGATGACAGAATAACTGTGAAACGTACTTTCTTCTTCTCGTGGTTTCGTTTCTGTCCAGGCTAATGCACGATCGTATCAATCGCTTTGAGAAGATGCAGGACATCAGCAAGTCACTAGAGCAAGACTGGAGTCGCAGTGTGAAGCACAAATACCAGCAAGAGGAAGACGAGAGGCGCTTTCGGAGGTGTGCGGGTGCAGGATCACTCTAACTTTTATAGTTAGTCAAAACTTTGGACAATCTGCACAGAAAATACAGCACTCGTTTGAACATTGATGTGATTACTGACACTGATCTTCTAAGAGCCTCTGGACCTCTAATGAATCAGAGTCCAATATTTACTCTTTTTTTAGCCCTATTTTTGAGTCTTACTGCCTACTAGGGGACATATTTACCTCTTTAGCTGCTTGATGCTCCTCTTTGTTCGCCAGATAGTCACTAAATCTATGTCTGTTGTCTATTTCTGTCCAGTCTTTTTCACTAAATACACAAATATATCAAAGTTGATGTCTAATGTATGATACACATATGAGAAAGAAAGTGCACCTTCTTTCAATTCTAAGGTTTTATGTATCAGCACATAATACATTTGGTCCTGCAGGTTATGAAATTATTTCAGTATATTCAGATGAACAGCACATATCCTCCAAAAACCAAGAAATTCATTCTCGGGGGACAGAAGCCTGAGACCTCTATAAGTGATGGCACCTACAGTCGATTATGGCTCCCTGCTCCCCTGCCATTGATTTAAATAAATAATATTTATGCTGGTGGCCAAATTATTACATAAAACAGTTATTAGGCAATCAGGTTTTTGGAAATGTTAGAGCTCAAAAACTGCAGGAAAGTGTTCGTATCTGAAGGCAGGTTAAAATCTGAAAGCATTCCTCAGTGTATCTGTGTACATGGCATGACTCAGATACCCTAGTATCCAGACATACCGGGTCATTGTCACACAATAAATTAAGCTTCTTCAAGATTAGGCAATCTGCCAAAGTAACAAATGATGGAAAATATTAATCACTTTGTGAATCTTTGGAATTTGTGAAGTGGAGTCAGACATATTCTGGTAAGGGATGAGGCGGAGGAGGCCCAGACATTAAAGCACGAATCGAGTAAAAGTTAGGATTTTCAAACTATTTATTTTGATTTATATAATTAATATTTTCTAAGTGCATTAAACTGTATCTCTACTTCCGTTCTTTATTAATTCAATTTCATCCCAATTGAAAATGAAAGATATTTTCAAAACGAAACATAAAAAGAAGATGTTTGGCCACAATCACTAAGACTGGTAATTATATTCAAACAGTAATTAGGCAACCACGTTTTTGTAATCATCAGAGTGCACGAACCACAAGAAGGTGCTCATCACTGAAGGCAGTCCAAATATCCAGGAGAAATAAAACACTCCTCAACGTGTCGATGCTCATATGTTCACATCTATCATATGACTTGGATCTGGGTAAACTGGATCCAGTTTAATAAGTCAAGACAGATTCTTAAAGATGAGACAGTCCTGTGTAGATGATATGAGCTGGACTATGAGAAGTTAATTGCTCAAACGATGTTTTACTAGAAATCCACACAAAAACAAAAACAATATAACTACATCACATCACCTTCATGTGAAAGCACCTTGGAAGTGAAAGCGCGTGCTTTATTTTTCACATGACTGTATTGAGGGGAAACTGCAGAGTTGGGTGCTACTCCTCTGTTATTTACTACAAGCACAAACTTTCACTTCAGTTTTGAAAGATCTCTAAATCAAATAATCATTCCACACACAAATCACAAATCTCTACAATAGAAAAAAATAGATGTCACATATTCTCCTTTACATTTCTTTTCACACTTTGAGCTTTAACTGTTTCTCCTTTAATTATGTTGCACCCAGACTGGAAAATAAATTCTGGAAAATGGTAGCAAATAGACACATGCATTAGTTTCTCTGATTTTTTTTCCTCAAAGTCTCAACTTGAACATGTCCATCATTCAAAATACAACTCATAATAATTCTGTCTTCCTGTGGTTAGGTCTGCTGGTCACCTCCTGGTTGATAAGCTTGCAGAGTACAGGCGATGTAGCCAGTGTAAGAGGAGGACCACCAACTATGGAGAGACCAACATCTGGAAAGACTCTCATTACCTGTCTGGTACACAGTTCATGATCTGAGGACATGAATGTGAATAAACAACCAAACCTCAACTTATTGTGTGATGATCACCTAAACAAAAATTACCAGGTTATGTACAGTGGTGTGAAAAAATAATCGCCCCCTTCCTGATTTCCTATTTTTGTATGTTTGTCACACTTAAATGTTTCAGATCATCAAACAGATTTAAATATTAGACAAAGATAACACAAGTAAACACAAAAGGTGATTTGACTAGGCCACTCCAACATCTTTATTTTGTTTTTCCTAAGAAATTCAGAGATGGACTTGCTGGTGTGTTTGGGATCATTGTCCTGCTGCACAACCCAAGTGCGCTTCAGCTTGAGGTTACGAAGAGATGGTCAGACATTTTCCTTCTGGATGTTTTGGTAGAAAGCCAGAATTCCTGCTTCCATTTGCCACAGCAGGTCTTCCAGGTCCTGAGGCAGCAGATCAACCCCAGACAACCAAACTGCCACCACCATATTTTACCAGATCATTTCATTTTTATCATCCATCCATCTTCTTCCGCTTATCCGGGGCTGGGTGGTGGGGGCAGCAGCCCAAGCAGAGAAGCCCAGACCTCCATCTCCCCAGCCACCTCCCCCAGCTCGTCTGGGTTCCCAGGCCAGCCGAGAGATATTATCTCTCCAGTGTGCCCTGGCTCTGCTCCGGCGCCTCCTCCCAGCATGTCCCTGGCATATTTTATCAGATCATTTCATTTTTATCACGTCATCATATTTATACATTGTTCCTTTTCTAAAATGCTGTGTTAGTTTTATGCCAGATGTAACAGGACTCCGACCTTTCTTTTCATGATCTGAAACATGTAAGAGTGACAAATACGAAAAACACTAGGAAATCAGGAAGAGGGCAAACACTTTTTTTAAACCTCTGTATATATGATACTTTAATGGTGTGATGTTCAGGGTGCTGTTGTTTTTCTTAATTATTTTTGCTACCTATTTTTGCATGTTAGAAAACTCACCTCTAACCATAATCTCTTCATTTCTCTGATATGTTACACATGATGACTGTCCTGTACCACTGTTTCTTGAATAGACACATGTAGCTACATGTCTCTCTCTTCTTTGCTGGCTGGTAGATTTTATGAAAATGGTCTGTGTTTGGACAATAATCGTCTTATGAAGAAGGCACGAACAGTGAAAATGACAGCATTTTATAAAATCCAGCTTCTATAGACCACCACACTGGAATTTAAATCCATGAATCAGGATGTGATAGAAGTGCAGACTTTTTGCTTTAATTTAAGGGGTTTAACAAAACTTTTGAATTAGTAGGAATTATTATTATTCCCTCATTTTCAGAGGCTCAAACATAACTCAACAACCTACCATAACTACACAAACTAACTACAGTACAAGGACTGTTTTAATACTGGAATGTAAATCCTTTGTTTTCAGTAACTCCCTGAAGTCACTGACTGCAAATAAAAATTACCTGTTTGTACCACATTCTAAAGCTGCGGGAGAGGATGTTCAGTTTTATTCTCCCAAATTCTCTCCCTCATGTGCTTCAATGCTTCCATGTAATAAACACAAGTATTCCATAAAAAGTGCTTGTGGTAAACTTGATTGCTGCTTTTTTTGTATTCTTAAAAGATTTATGATCACATGGAAAGCATTTTATACTGAGTTAGTCGCTTTTACTTGAGATGGAACTTATATTCCTGATATTCTGTTTATTTCTGTTAACATTGCTGTTTTTTTGTTGTTGTTGTTTTTTATATGAGCATTGGGCCTGAGTTGACAGTAGCAGTGATTCAGACTGAAAACAGCAGGAAAAGAAAGAAAGGAAAAGAAAAAAAAACGTGGGATATTTTAGGTGTTTGTTTTAAGCTTCACCAAGATCCAAGACATCGCACGAATGTTTGCATTACTCACAGACAAGATTTTACAACTCCTTAAAGGTCAAGCTGTCAACTATTATCTTTAACGACATCAATCACAAGGTTTAGAAAAAGAAAATGATACACGTTATCCTGCTTTGTTCGTGCCAGAGTGGCCGATCCCAACTGAATTTACAGCTGCTTTGTTTTGTTTTTTTTATTTGACCTTAACCGTGACCGTTATTCACTGCTGAGGGTGAGTTGCTTGTACATGTACTGAACATGTCTACTGTTTGCATGCATGCAGCCAGTTTTTTTTAAAATGTTAGATCATTTTGAATACAGCTGAAATGCAGCGACGCCTACCGAATTTTCCTACAATACCTTATAACCGCGGACAACTGCTCAGGGCTCCAGGCCAGTGGGGGGCCTCCAAGAGCCGACAAACTTCAAGGTGCAGCAGTAAAAAGGTGCAGTTCTGTTACAGCTCACAGGCTTGAGCAGACGATCCACATGCCAAAAGGCTACAGCGCACCCCCCAAAAAACAATGACTAACATGTGTTTGTGAGTTTTTGATTAGAGCCTGAGCAAACTCTAGAATCACTAATACTTATTACTGAAAATCTCGTGGAACAATGTTATCACTCAAACGTCCGAACACCCCATGTTTTAATAAACTGCAGCCTTCTGCACTGCACACAGACTAGACGCTGCACATGTTGTAAAGTTTTTATCACCAATTTTCCCACATAGAACAAAAACACGTGTGGATTTCTTCAAAACTTCAAGCCTTTCCCAAATTGTAGTCCTGCTGTCTTTTTTGTTGTTGTTTGTTTTAGATTTTCCAGCAATGTGCTGTAAAATATGTTGCACTGTTCATGAAAATGAATTAACAAATATATGTTCAGTGGGTCTCTTTTGGTTTGGTTCAGAAGCCCATTGTTAATAAGAGAGCTTCCACTGTATTCAGAATACATAACAGCACTCGTATTCCTTTCCAGTCTAGAAAAATAATAGGCAATATTTGCTGTTTCTCAGTGCTAGTCTTTTCTCTCCGCATTCCCTGAACCCCAACTACTTGAGGCAGATGGCCATGGAGGTTTTTCTCTTAAATTTTTTTATCTTTTAAAGTTTTTTGTTTGTTTTTTAAACGCTCGTTACTACGTTACTATGTAAAATTCCCAAATATGACTCATGCTGTGATTTGGTGCTATGTAAGTGCAACCAAGTAGAATAACACTGACTGTAAAAAAAGGAAGTAAATAAAGGAGGCGTAAAAAAGCAGATCTGAACACTGAACGTGGGGTTCATCAGTGCAGCTCAGCAGTCAGATGAGTAATGAAGCCGTCTGTGGGGAAGTCCCTTCTACTTTGATGTAGCTATCCCACATGTGATCCTCAGCACAGGTGTGTGACTCAAAATGCACAGAAAATGTTACAAAATGATGAAAAGCAAGAGGCCCCAAGTTTGTGAGGACTGTGTGGATGGAAATAGAAAATACAAACCGTTAGGAATAGCTATGGATTTTTTTGATCCGTCATTAATGTAAAAACAAATTGAAGCAAAGATAAAAGTGAGGAAAATGGAGCAAGATGATGATAAACCGTTTCTTTGGTATGGGAGGATGTGTTCTGGCAGTGGGGAGTTTTTATAGCTGATAAATGTTGTGTTGCAGGATTGTAACAACAGTCTTCTGGCTGGAGTTGCAGTTTTCCGATTACCCAAAACTCCCTTGATTAGCTCATGAAGGGTTTCTGAAAGGTTTAAAACACAGCTGTAAAAAACTGGCCACACATTCTGCATGACAGTTTACTAAACAGCAAACTGCGCTGTGTTATAGGAAAAAGACTTAAATAGTTTTTTAGGATATAGGCTGTGAAAACAAAATGTCCCCAAGCTCGTGCTGTAAAAGCAAGTTTCTTTGTTTGTTTTTTGTACTTAATCTATCCTCTGCCCTAAGTGTTTATCTCTCAGTGTTTGTACTAGCTGCACTCTCAGAGACTTTTAGTGAGTTAAGTCTGTTAAGTGTGCTGGAAACCCCTGAAGTCTACCACTGATGTCAACAACTATCATGGACTCATGATTTTTCTTACAGTGATAAAAGGTTCGAAGAGAAGAAATCACACTGACTCTCCTGACCTCATTTCTGTTTTCTCTGGTTTTATTGAAACATGGTGACACGTATTGGATATTGTTATGACTTTTAGAACAGATAGCAATGCAGAAGATAGAAGCCTGTTCAGTGATGATCACTAATGTCGCCTTAGGGTTTGCATTTGTGGCTTTCTGTGAAATGTAAACTACAAGTTTGCTTCATTTTGATTGTTCTGCCTTGTATTTAGTGCCCCCTGCTGGGCCAATATGCACTTTGACCCAGAACAGGAAGTCAGACATGTTATCTATTCTATTCAATTCAGTTTTATTTATACAGCACCAAATCACATCAACAGTCGCCTCAAAGCGCTTTATATTGTAAGGTAACCCTACAATAATACATAGAGAGAAAAACCCAAACAATCATATGACCCACTGTGAGCAAGGCCTTTGGCAACAGTGGGAAGGAAAAACTCCTTTTTAACAGGAAGAAACCTCCGGCAGAACCAGGCTGGGAGAGGGGCGGCCATCTGCTGCGACCGGTTGGGGTGAGAGAAGGAAGACAGGATAAAAGACATGCTGTGGAAGAGAGACTGAGATTAATAACAAGTGTGATTCAGTGCAGAGAGGTCTATTAACACATAATGAGTGAGAAGGGTGACTGAAAAAGAAATACTCAGTGCATCATGGGAGTCCTCCAGCAGCCTGCGCCTATTGCAGAATAACTAAGGGAGGTTTCAGGGTCACTTGATCCAGCCCTAAACATATGCTTAACGTGTGTCACTCTGAGACATGACATTTCTAATTTTAGAGACATTGCGCAAATGGAAGAAGAGCACTCCTACATATTTGTTTAATATGTGCACTGGAGAACATATTCTGGTCAAAAATGACTCAAGGAACCCTCACAGTGTTACTGGAGGACAAGGCAATGCTATCCAGTATCTGGTTAGATACCAAATTTCTAGGATTTTTAGGGCCAAGTATAATAACCTGAGTTTTATCTGAATTTAGAAGCAGAAAATTAGAGATCATCCAGGATGACCTCTAATTTTCTGGGTCAAAGTGTTATCTGGAGTTAGCAGGTGCACACTTGCTGAAGGGTTCCTGTAAGCTTGCAGCATAGGGGAAAAAAGTAAAGCCCAATATAATCTTATTTTGAAAAACATGTTTAGAATATTCATGAGGGCTTCTGGAACTACAAACAAGTAAATTACTACTCCTATTATGGTGTATTATTAATGTTCAAATCATGGCTGTATATTTGTAAAACATTTAAAATGTGTTTGTTTGTTTTTTTATTTGTGTGAAATATAAGATACTGATCCACCACACAGAGGAAAATAGCATACCTTCTCAGATTCCCCAAAACAGGAAGCAGGAACAGGAAATCTTTCTTTTGAAACCAGTGGAATTATTTACTCATCTGCACTGCTGACCTGGGTGACAGCGTAGCAGCCTTCCCCTCATTTGATAAACAGTCATTCTCAAAGAGAAAAGACAGCTTGTGATTCCACAATAGTTCTTTCCATGATCCCGATTTCAACCTGGACTTGTGTGCTGGACTTCTTTCATTGCCGTCTTTTGTGGAGGGCACTGCCTCATGGGACATCTTTCCTCCCCTTTGTCCAAAGACAGCAGGAGAGCAAGTGACGACATACTTAATGCACTTTTCCTCCCACGTGACGGTTGATGGCGGGTGGAAGGGGTTATGTGAGGCTGAGCAGTTTTGTTCTGCAAAAGCACAAATATGTAAGCAACATAATTGGTTCAAATGTGATCACAGTGCCTGTGGAACAAATCTGTGAAATGTCTGAAATTATAGAAACACAAAACATATGAAGACCCTCTACTCTCTGTTCTCCCAGCTGTTTTTCTGTGTGTGCTTTCATGCGTGCGTGCGTGTGCACGCGTGCGCGTGTGTTTGTGTATTTTGCCATTTCCATATTCCAACTGATAGTAGATTAAATGGCTAATGGACAGTCATTACAGTTTTACTGGCCAGCTCCACTTCATATCCAGAAGTTCCCACCCTGCCTGCAAACCACATTTACCACAAGTACAATCTCCACAAAGCAAGCAAATGATGAGTGGAGGGAACTGCTGTGTCACTGAGCGACAGCCAGAGCAATAATGGATAGAATCAGTGTTTGCAGGGGGAAAACATGTGAAACATTGTTATTAAACACTACAAATTGTCTCAAGATCATTTGTGACATGTGATTTTTGTCAGCATTGTTGATCTCTGGTGTTCACAAATAGAGTTTAGCATTTAGCTCAATAAAGACTGATGCTCTGTGTTTGCTATGTGGATAAATACTCAAAAGATCTAACATTCATTTCAAATGTTATCAAGCAATTTGTCATGTTAATCTGACAGTAGAGCTTTTATCTGTATACTCCAGAATGTGCACAATTAGTGTTGTTATTGATGAGGCTGACCCAGATATAAAGTATAACTCATCTAAGATTCATCTGGCCCACTCGAGTGGGTAATATAAGATGATTGGAGAAGAAAACTATAATCAGCATCAAAAGTGAGCTCTGTTATTGATTAGAGTTGTTTGCAGGACATCTGAGAACCAAAAACTGGAGTCCAGAAAAACCACACCTGCTCCCTCGGCCCCTGAACAGCACGTCCTACATGTGAACATGTGAGAATGCTCACACTCAAAGGCGCACACAGTCTCCATCTTCATATGTCACGTAAACAATGAACTCACAAAGTCACACACACACACAGTGAGGGCATCACATGTCACACGCTCTGCATTGCAAGAAATGCCATTTCCTGAGAAAAATAGAATGTGCTGTTCTGATGAAGCCTCCTCCTTTCCTGTTCCCCTCATAACAGTAACACACACCCTAATGTTTCACACTTAACCTCAGTTTTGTTGCCTAAGAGCTGCTGTGACAAAACCTGGACAAAAACAACCTCATATTTTGGGCTTTCAGTTTTCATTCCCTTCCTCACTTCCTTTGCTTCCAACCTCAGAGTTCCCCAAATGTTTCGCTGCTTCTCTGACCAGCCAAGAGTGCAAGAGCCTTGGGGTTTTTCTCCTCCTCTGGCTCTCCTTTTTTCTCCTCTTCTTCCTTTGCTTTTAAACTTTGATTAATGATCTCCTCTGAGACTTCAATTCGCCGACCAGCACTTCACCTTCCCTTCATGAATGTCCTCGTGTTGGCCTGTGTATTACCTGAGGTTCCCTAACCCCAACCCTAACCCACCATAATACAACACACACGTTTTATGTTTTAAGCACAAAGACAATGAGGAGCAAAGAGAGGAGGGGACAAGCGAGGAGCCCATCTTGGCAACAAACCGGGATCAGCATGGATGTGCCAAAGCATGTGTGCATGTTGTGGTTTGTGGTACAAAGTGCCCTCAGAACTAATTTCTCAAGCTAACAGTTGTTTTACAGCGTTCAACAGCTCGGGCAGAAAGCTCCACTTAGACTAATAATTTGTAATCAGAGGATGAATTAGCTGAAAGGCTTTGCAGAGGCTTTGCAGACAGCATGTTGTGCTGCGTTTTTACTCACTGAAAGACGCACTTCAAACTCTATTAAGTGTGACCTTGCATTCTCACACATGCATAGATCCATGTTAAATCTGCTTGTTGCTCAGAATTCAGCTGTTCCTCATGCCTGTTTATGGTCAAGCTATGCTAAGAGGGTCGTTAAAAACACAGCCAGAGGGCATGGGAACAAGCAGAGAGAGTAACTGTGTGCAGACACAGAAAGAGGGAGGAACAGAGGATACTTGATTTGTATAAAATTAAATAAGAAGCCCCCCCGCCTTACTAACAAATTTGACAGTAATTTTGTGTTCTGCCGTAAGTTCAACTTAGTATTTTACACACAAAACAGCAGCAGGCATGATATCCACAAAATTTAATCGATAGTTAGATAAATGGATGATAGATAGATTGATAGTATCACGAATAACTGTGTGACGCAGGCAGGATAGGACCCAAGCACAGAGTCAAGGAGGCAAACATAAACTCAAAACGCAGCTTTATTGCTGGTCCAGAGAAAATATAAACTAAACTGGGAAATTACTAAACATAGCAGGAGACACAGCCATGACAGATGAGAGAGCTCACGACAACAGACAGAGGAAAACAGAGGCCTTAAATACACAAGGAATCATGGGGGAACGAGAAACAGGAGGGAAACACAGCTGGGGCTAATCAGACACAACGAGACAGGAAACAAAACTGAACATAACACACCTTCAAAGTAAGACAGGAAGTGACATGCACAGTGAGAGCCAGACAAAGACATGTGAGCTTGACAATGGCACACGCAGGCGTGAACACATATGACAGACTGGAGAGACGAGATGGAACACAAGGAGAGAAACACGAGAACACGTAAGGGAGACGAAACAGAGACACTGCTAAGAGGGTAAGAGCGAGCAAGAGGGGAACACGAAGGCGAGGGCGAGAGAGAACATGAAAGAGCAGGAGAGAGAGGCATAACAGGCTGGGGGAACATGGGCAAACATGACAGACAGGGGGGGCATGGAATAAACGCGAGGAGAGGAACATTCCTAAATGGGGAAAACCCCATGCACATAAACAGAGACACACAGAGAGGAACACAGAGGACAAAGACACAAGGGGAGCCTAAATTTACAAGAAACCAACATAGAATAAACTCAGGACTAGTAAATGAACCTTAAATAATAAACCATAATACAAAATGACATCAAAATACCAGAAACTCAGAATGCTGCGTAAAAATAACCCATAACCATGACAGATACATTACTTTGATAAATGCAAGCACATTCACACCTTGTGTTAAGTTTAAGTGACCTGGCACATCGCTGAGCACATGAAGACAAAATGAATATCAACCCATCATAAAAAAAAAACCCTGTAAGTGAAGAAATTGGGTAGTCCACTAAAAAATGTGATTCTTTTCTACTGGGATGACTGGTTGCAATGTGACAGAATTTTCCAGTAGCTATTCCTCACATGTTTCCTGGAAAAAGGGACTCTGTAATATTAGATCTGATAAATAATGTTCCTAACCCCTCCTTCTTGCATACACAAACACTTCATGGTGCTGCATGCGGGTACTGCATGTCATCACCTGTTAATCTGCTGCAGTTCGTGTCCTCATGTCTCTCTGCACTTGCTCTGTATTCTTTAATAACTGGGCGTCTCCTGACATTTAGATGTAAAGGCTCCCAGTGAGCTGCAGTAACAGGCCATGTCTGACACAATAAGCCTAAATGCATCACTTTGGCAGAAAAGAAGCCTTCAGAGAATTCAGTGTAATTCTCTATGTGTGGTTGTTTTAAAATAATGTGTGCCTCATTATCTAAGATACAGAGATATAGTACTGGAAGAGTACTTATCCCTCCTCCATTACACCGCAAGAGGGAGCATCTCCTAAAATGAGCAGCTGTAGTGGGAGTAAACCTGACAGGCCACTCACTCTAGCAGTGTGCCTAGCAAAAGCCTAGAGACTGTGTACAAGTGTGTAACGGTTACTATGTCTATATATTTGCAGGTAAGCAGATACAAAATAGTAAATAAGTTGACTTTGGCCTAAGGATACGTCCACAGGTTGGCAGAGAATGTGGGAAAGTTGGCTGTTAATCCTCATTGTGTATGTTTATTGTGTATTTATCGGTTAGTGGTGTAGATAGCCTTGAAGCTAGCAATTAGCAGCTAGAGCTAATTGACTAGGCTGCATGCAGACCTCATGAGGCTGTATTTATACACGTACCTATCTGTAGTTACTGTCAATTAAGACTGAGAATCACAGTATCTTTATGTTTATGTTCTATGTCATTTATGCAACTGTAAGGAGTATTAGTTGTTTTGCATTGGAAAGAAGCCAGGCCTCTCACCACAATGCAGTGAGCCTGGCAAAAGCCTAGAGACTATGTACAAACGTGTAACAATGTACTATGTTTATATATTTGCAGTATATACAGTAAAAGTGGACTCACAGAAAATTAAAACAAAAACTACAGAATTTGAACAACTAACTAAAATAAAATAAAATAGAAGAAATAGTTGTAGTTGCCTCCCCCAAAGAGGTTATGTTTTTGGTAGTGTTTGGATGTGTGTGTGTCATTCTGTTCTAAATATGATAATGCTGGAAGTTTTGGTTAGATTGTGATAATGTCATGCTCTCTCCAATCAGGAAATGATACTGGTACATGGGGATTTTAAATATCACATTATTTTGCATCCATATATCACCTGTGATCTAACTTTTACATTTCACATCTGCCTTTCTTTCAAGTTGACCCCAAAATGTGTTATTTTTCACTGCACTACAAACTTAAAGTACTTAATCTAATGCTGGCAAGCCCTGACTAACTCCCTTTCTAACTTTTCTGCTTTTTTCTATTTTGTTCACAGAATTATCCATCAGTGTCACAGCCAGGGTAGCAGTGTGTGGTGTTTGTAGAAAAAGGATCCAATATGCAGGAAATGGCTAGATGCAGGTGAGCGTTTATTTACAAAGTAGAAAACAGGAAATGAGGCACAAGAAACTACTAAAAACCTAAACTGGGAACACTAATGAGGAGACCTGAAATAGTAAAACAGCGGGATGTAGAGCAGAGAGATGCAGGACGAATGAAGAGAATATCATGAAACGCAGACGAACCGACGAGGAGCAGAGGTAGATGCACACTATAAATACACACACACAAGGTAATCAGGAAATAACACACAGGAGGAAAACACAGCTGAAACTAATGAGCAAGACGAGACACAGACATTCAATGTAAAATAGGAAATTCACAGACTGTTTTACCAACACAGAGACACGAACAGAGCACTGGAGGAGGACACAGGTAGGAATAACAGAACACTAAACACAAAACGTCAGGACCATGACAATCGGATCTTTCAAATACATGGTTTTGTGTGATGAAGGAGTAAGGGGGCTTACACTAGCAGTTTACAATAATGACAGTGGATGAAGTAAGACACTTATTGTAATAAGCTGCAACAGCTTCCTCCACTGTGGACTCATTGGCCTCCTATCATATCAGACATTGTTTCACTGCCAGCTCAGAAATGAAACAGACTATTGAGTAATATTGACTTTACTGTGAAATTTCACTCTGTGTGTGTGTGTCCAGATTTACAACACTTGAACCGCAACTTGATAGATTACAGTGAAAAACAAGAGAACTGCAATCATAAATATTCATAAATATTACAGGAAGTGATCCCAGGAGGAGCTGCTGGAGTTCGCGTAAATTCTACTGAGAGACAAACTGCAACACGTCCATCCATCTTAATCAAAAACGTCTTGTTCAGATCCTCTTTTTAAAACTGGATTCGTTTTACAAGCTGTGTCTACAAATCTGTGTGTAAAAAAACCAAAATACAGAACGATAAAGTTATTTTTTAACAGAATGAAGATGTCAAAATACAGATGACATGACAGGTAACGATCGCGTGAATAAGTAAAGTTAGGACCATAAAATAGGGCTGCAGTCACCCATTTCCTAATAACTCTGGGAAAATTACACTTAGTTCGTTCTGACTCATTTTGATATGCGGAAATATTTCACAGCTATCGCACACAATAGATGGAATAAAACTGGCCGGATGGAGCGAACAGGCTGTAGGAACTAACAGAGTAACACTGGAACAATATTCCCATTGTAATAAAAACAAGGAAAACCCCTTTGTTGGCGGAATGACGCAGAGGACTCCCTCCTGCTGTGAGTGCACCTCTTCCCACACGGAAGCTCTCATTAACCCAAAATGCACCACTCTTCCTGCTGGTTGGTAATTGTGACCTGGGTAACAGCTCACTATGGAAACTCTTCTTATTTTTGTGGAGACAAATGAGCGAGGTTTAATGATGGCTGCAGAAACAAAGACCGAAGTGCAGTGAGGTAACTGACCTGTTCCTCTAACAAATTCTAAAAAAAAGCTGCAGTAAAAAAATAAAAATAAAATCTGTAAAAACAGACATAATGTGCTTACACGTAATGCACAGGAACAGAACAGGAAGCTTTCTGCTGGACAAAAATGAGTGTACTGATGGGTATCGCAGGTCCCTGCAACACTGTAGAAAACAGCTGTCCTTAAAAACGCATCACCCTTAATCTTTGTGCTTTAGCACATGACGCTACATGAAGGCTCCCTGCAGACCTTACTTTGAAAAAAAACAACAACAACAACAATTGTCTTCTGGAAGCAGTACAATACTTCCCATGCACTGTCACAGCAAACACATCATCAGATTGACGTTATCTGTGTTGCTATACATAACAGCAACCAGCAAAAAGCAGCTTCTGCTGTTTACCAAGTACAAAGCATGAAATGTAAGAATTTAAGCTCATCATGTACTACACTTATATAACCGTTTCTACTCTTAAGGACCAATTAGACACTTCTTGTAGCATGCATCCAGTATTTTTTTTTTCTGTTTTGTTGTTGTTGTTTTTATTTATTTATTTATTTGCTCTTTAAGTGGTTTATTTACAATAAAACATTAAAAAAAAATAAATGAATAACAAAACAGTCAAATGATGCTTATTACAACTCAACAAACCCTGTAAGAGAAGGCTTTCTTTCCACACTCTTGTAAGAGGCTGTAGAGTGTTTGTGGTAGTTTTTCAGCCCTCAGGCCACATATTGTTCTGGGGCCTCTTGCACTAAACTTACACGCCTGCTTTTGGGTCACTCCAGGGAAACTCACTCAGTGACTCAGTGATGACCTCAGACCCTCAGAATCAGTTATTTTTTCATACATTAGCTTAACATATTTATTACTTGACCATCGTAAGTTCCAGGTTGAAGGCCCTAAAAGTACAGTTAATACATTTAACTCGCACTCCAAGTGTCATTAAAGCCACATTTTTTTCTGTAACAGCTTTTGAGCATCAGTGTTGTAAGGTGTGCTAGGTTTTAATAGCAAAGTTTCAAAGTTCAGTTTACCTATATTTTTATACCAGGATCATAACCTTGCAAGTGGAGAAACTAGATTAGTGTTTAGTCTAAGGAGCTTGGAAAGAAAAGCGTCTGGACTTCTTTAAGCTGCTTGAGATTATTGTTTACGTGCTTTATATAATAGTTTGGACACATCACATCAATTAACAACTTTAGGCACTGAATATGTTTTTTTTAAAATCTGCCATCTAAGCATGCAGAAGGGGCCTGAATCACAGAGGGTCTCAGGATAAATCAGTTTGTAAGTTGTTGGTTCATTGCTTGTTCAGCTTGTGACAATTTTCTTTTGGCAAAAATGTAAACTTTTAAGGGATCTGTTTGCTGATTTTGGCCCATGTCCTTGGTTAACTAGCTTTCATAGCATAAAGCACTCCTGCTTCAAATATACTAAAGCTGTTGTAAAAAGTAATAATAATCTGCTCATTCTGAGGAGGTCAGATGGGAGCTCTTCTCAGATTTGATTGATTTCATAAAGAATGAGCTTTGTGAGGCTACAGGGAGAAGAAAATCCAACTAATAATTTGGACCAGAGTTTAACAACTCCGTCATTTGCTTATAAAAAATCACCTGTGAGATTTTCAACAAAAGATTTGCACCCAGAGAACTGCCGCCTACTGACAAGCAGCAGGTGAATTACACCACCTTGGTTGAGGTACTAACCTTAAAGCCCTCAGCTGTACTTTCTCTCGACAAAGGTCGAGAGAAAGTAGCAATAATTTTCAATTCAGTTTTATTTATATAGCGACAAATGACAACAATAGTCACATCAAGGTAAAACAAGCATTCAGGGTCACCTGATCCAGCTCTAACTCTATGCTTTGCGTCAAGTCTAAAAGCCCACTTAAACATGAACACATCCTTGTACACAGTCAGTTTACCAAAAGAGCAGAAGAGTTTACAGGTCAAGGATCTGGAACTGACTGAGAAATCACTAACCCCATCATCAGCATTCCTAAGGCCTCCCACATGGAAGCACAGAGAGGACAACTGGGTCTGGAGCAGAGAAATGGAGATTATTTCATCATCAAAAGTGCAAAAGGAGCCGATCACAATCTCCTGAATGTTTTCTATGGTCAGCAATGACTGTACTGGGAGGCTGACTGAAATAATAACTTGTGTTGTGTGCTCACACTATGTCTCATGGCTGGAGGAGTTTACCCTCTGACCTTCAGCACTCATTTAATCAGAAATAAAGAGTAGTGACCTGAGAGAAAAGAGGTTTTAGAATAACAGGAAAGCTGACG
Source organism: Pelmatolapia mariae (assembly GCF_036321145.2). NCBI lineage: Eukaryota > Metazoa > Chordata > Actinopteri > Cichliformes > Cichlidae > Pelmatolapia > Pelmatolapia mariae. The sequence goes on along the minus strand of NC_086227.1, from coordinate 14,823,091 downwards.
CTGAAAATGTTATTGTTCTGATGGTATTTGGGTTATCTGAGTCACACTGTAAAATGTTTATGTGACTTACATGAACGGTTCCTGCAGCTCTGCAGGGATTAACAGCACCTCCTGCACAGCAGATCCTCATTTTGCATTGTACCTCATACTCTACCACTTGTTGCTCTCTAAAAAAGTCCACATGCTCACAGATGTGCAGATTTAGGTGCTGTGAGAATGAGACAATTTCTGGTTAAAAGCCCTGGAAGGTCCTTTGAGTTCCGAGAAGGATTCGATTCACAGGCATTCCTGATATCCGGGGGTCCATATGGTTTACATGCTGCCACTTTTCCTCAGTATGGGATTTCTCTCTCAGGGATGGGTGGATACTCAGTGTGACTCAGCTTGGAAGCTACCAAAAACAAAAAAATTGTGTATATATGACAGTCACAGCATCATTGAACATATAAATATCTTCTTAAGGGTTAGAAGATCTGATCACCACTAAATAATATTTTGTGCCAGAGAGCCAACAAAAAAATAAATACATTTTAAGGCGTTGAACAGTCACATTAAGGTTTGCCAGTTGTCCACTTGCTATTAGGAAGTGGAAGGGGTGTCAATAGCCTGACGTTCCAGCATCTCAGCAGTGTACTCACTTCCATCTGGACCTCTACTCCACCACAGAATGGGGTATTATATGTGGTGCACCACTGCACTCATCCATCCAACCATTTTTTAACTGCTTTTCAGAATGAAGCATGATGCATAAATTCAGTGAGGAAGATCTGTAGTCGCACATCTGTTTGCTTCCAATGTGTTTGTGGCAAATCTAAGCTTTACATCATTTCCACTTTCCCACGCTGTCAAGCTGATTGTGACGTCACTGGTCTAGTCCAATCATCTATCTGCTAGCCTTCTGAGGCTCCGTTCAATCCTCCATCTTCATTTCCACCACCAGCATCTAGACTCCGGTTTGGTCCTGCTCTAATCCCTGTCACCGCTGGGTTCTCTTTTCCTGTGCTGGGCCATCGGAGTCTAAATGCCAGAGTTTTGCTTCCTGTATTGGCTTCTTGCTTACTCTGGTAATTAGTTTTAGTTCCTATAATGGGGAAGGGATAGCTCAGTAGGTAGAGTGGGGCCCCGTCAGGGGTTCGAATCCACTGAACAGCTACTCTGAGGTACCCCTGAGCAAGGTACCGTCCCTACACACTGCTCCCCAGGAGCCCAATGGCTGCCCACTGCTTCACTGAGAGAATGGGTTAAATGGAGAGAGGAATTTCCCCACGGGGATCAATAAAGTATACATTATTACATTATTATTGATTTTACATGTTTTCAGTTCCTGCTGTGGTGGTATTTTTATATTTTGTCTTGCTTCTAGTGTTTTTCTAGTTACTTCTTCAGTTTTGTGTCAGTGTTGGTGATGTGTCGTTTGCGAACGAGCCAGCTCTAGCAGCAGTGTAGCAGCTCGACTCTCCCCAAGAGCAGACCCCTCTTGGGGAGAGTCGAATCTTCAGCCGCTCTTGCTCAGCCCTGCGGAAAATTTCTGCTGCATTCCAGATACCTTGGAACTCGGAAGTGATGTCACTACAGAGTTAGCATGAGAACCTAGTCAGACTAGAATCGATCCATGGTATGGATCCGAGTGAAAGAAGGAGGGGGCAGAACATCCAAAGACAGCAGGACAGGTCAGGTACACAGAATAATAGAGAGACGGTGTGTTCGATTTAAATGCAAGCACGTTGACAAAATGAAGACTTCACTGCCTGCTATTCCTGTCAGCTAAGAACAGGAAACCAAGGCTACAATTTACAGATCAGATCAGATTTGGACAACAGAAGATCAGAAAAATGTTGCCTGGTCTGATGAATCTCAGTATTTGAGAATTTGGTCAGAATTTGGTGTAAACAATATAAAATCAGTTATGACCACAGCCTACACATCTCCTGATGGCTGCTTCCAGCAGGATAACACACCATTTCACAAAACTCAGATAATCTCAAACTGGTTTCTTGAACATGGCAATGTGTTCATTGTACTCAAATGGCCCCCACAGTCACCAGATCTTATTCCAATAGAGCAGCTGTGGGATGTGGTGGAACAGGATATTTGCATTAGGCTCCATTTTATCTTAAAGAGCTCAAAGTACCATATCAACCAAGTAGAGCACTTTGCTCTTAAGCTGCTGGCTTGCTTGTGGTTTGGGAGACAGACATGCTCTCTGGTTTTAATATTAGGCTTAAATCTTTACTTTATGATAAAATTTATAGTTAGGGCTGAATCAGGAGACCCTGAATCCTCCCTTAGTTGTGCTGCAATAAGCCTGGGCTGCTTTAGGCTTTCCATAATGAAGTGTTTCTTGTTTACTCACCTTTTTCACTCAGTGAATCCAGGTTGTATTTGACTGAACCTTGGTTAATACTGACAGGTATATGGCTGAGTCACGATGAAAAACCTTTTTTCATATGAGTTATTCTAAACACATCTGTAACCTCTCACCGCAGCTTCTTAGGTGTCCTCCCCTCAAACTGGATCCTTCATGATTTAGTTGGAATCAAGTTTCAAAGTATATTGCATAAAACATGACGGTATGAAATAATTCACTTGAAAATGAACTAGTCCAAAGCGGGAAACTATCGCAACAAAATCCAACTTTTGCTTTCACATTTGTATTACCTAGAAAGCTTACAGAGATTTTACAGATAGCAAGATGACAAGGCTGGAAAGGAGAAAGAGCATGAAACCTCAGCGAAGAAGGGAGATCAAAGTAATCTCAGGAGAAGTCAATATATTTAGAAAAATAAAACACTGAGCGGCTCCTTCTCGTGATTCCTTCGGCATCTGTGCTGTCAGATGACGAGCGATTAAACTGCACCCATGACCAGCATTCCTGTTTCCGAAGGGTAAATACCACCGATCTTTTGCATTACGTGGATATAATGGATGTTTTGATCAAATTACCCTGTGATCTGATTACAAGCACTGGCCTTGTGAGTGAAAATGACTTCAGAGGAAAGGAGAGTTCAAGATAGTCTTTACCTACCGCATGAACCAAATTAAGTTTGCAAGGACATCAAATCATATCAAACCCCAAACCAAAGAACCAGAAACAGAAAACCACAACTCCTGAAGGATGTCATACATGGTTTGAAATACCTATCACAAGGATATGAGTCATTTTCCTATAAGCTAGAATGTCACATGCCTTGCCAGACAACTGTGCTCATCCATAGTAACGTGCAAAACTGAATGTGTCCCTTTAAAAAAAACAAAGCTGTTATTGGAAAAAAAAAGAATCCCTTGCGTCACATTTGTGGCACATCACATTTCCCAGTTTGTATTCTGTTTAGCTTATAGGCTGAAAGCATGATGAGGTGAGCCACACTCAAAATCCTGTGGAGGATGATCACTGCCCTCTATGGTCAAATCTCAAGAAACAACGAGTTTGCTGTGTTCAGAAATGTGCTTTGTTGCATTGAATATGGAAACAGGGCATGACCCACTCCCATAAAATCTCAAATTCTGCATTCTTAAATTCCGACTTGCAATTTTTATTATATGTATTATTTACAACAAAGCAACTCAAAGAGAAAATTTTAAAAGCTCATCAAAAAAAGGTATAAATTACAGTTTTCACATTATTTAAAGGAGTACTGTGGAGTACTAAAGCACTGCATACTGTGCTGTAGAGAAGTCGGCTGAAGTAAGCATGCTATCTGTAGACAGACCCTTGGGAGAACATGAGAAAATGAAGACACGCCCATGTTGCAGTAATACACAGCTGTACTTCAGAACTGCACAGTGTTAAGGTGTGGTTACAGGTACAAATATCTGTAGGAGAGGCAGTAAGCACTGATTTTCAGCCTGGTGTTAAGAAACTCTTTAAAAAGTTTAGTGTGAAAATAAAGGTTTACATTTTGACTGCTAACAGCTATTTGGAAGCACAGCTTTGATGGGAGGATACCTGAGAGAGATGCCACAAAGGAAGCCAGGCTTTCTCTGTGTTAGTTGCCTCTATGAAACTGAAAACACCAGTCAGTTTTAACAGGTATGACATCGGTTTGACGGCCGGCTCTGCTTTAGGTTCTATTTGTGCTCACATAAAAAGTTGTCTGTGTAGATCATCAGTCATCCAGGTTATGGTAGTCTAACAAAGAAAGCCACTGGACTACTCTAAGTTTCATAAAGACTCACCCATGAGGCTTCTTCAGTTCTAAACTAAAGAAGCCTCATGGATGAGATGGAGAACTTCACTAAAATTAAAGAAGTCCAGCTCTGATTCATGACTTTTGCACAAAGTGATGCCATTATGAGTGCCTCTTCTCCAATCAGAGACATTATCTGATGATGATGATAATAAAAAGTTGACAAAAATCTATAAGTAAAAAGAAGTAAAATGCAACATGGCTGCAAATGAGATGATTTTAATGCTGCAGAGAATCATAGCTCTTGGAATTTAATGTACAGAGCACTAAAATAAATCTTTATAAAATTAGTTAATTGTTTTATTGCTGTGCTGCTGTTTATTTCTAAGGTGAACTGAAGACATTTAAATATAAAATGCTACTATGTGCCACAGCCTGATAAAAGAGATGGAGAAATCACTTCAGCTTGTAATAATGAATTTGATTGATTAAACAGCTATTCGTGTATGCTCTGTGTTCTAGTAGCTGCAGTTCCAGCAGTGTAAAAGAAAACAACATTCACATAGAAAATGTATCCTCCAACAGACACTCTATGTGGATTACACTTAAAACATGCTTCAATAAAAAAAAAAGTGAAATCTTTCCATTTCCAGATGATTACAAATGAAAACTGTCATTATAACTGGCTCCTGACCAGAGGGGTGCGCTGTGAAGTCAGATTGATGTGTTAGCAAGCTTAAAGTCAGAGTTTTCTGTGTCATGCAAATGGCTTTTTCTTACCTGGTTAAATCATTGTGGTAATGACAACCTGTGTTCAGTATAAGTTACTGATATAAGAAGCTGCTTCTGGTCAGGATCAAAATATTTTCTTAGTTTTAGTTTAAAATCATGTGGAAGCACCACAGTTTCACTGATTATTTCATTCGCACCATGCTTAAAGTGCAATACAGTGGTCCCTCGTTTATGGTGGGAGTTAAGTTCTAAAAATAACCTGCAATAGGTGCAATCCGCGAAGTAGCCATCTTTATTTGGTGCAATTATTATAGATGTTTTAAGGCTGGAAACCCCTCACTACACACTTCGTACACTTTTCTCAGACAGGCGTGAACTTTTTCACACTCTTGTCTCTTGTTAAAACTCTCTCAAAGTTAAATCTTCGTAGAAAAAAAGTCCAGTATTATAGAATGAAACCAAAGCTCAAACCCTGTTTTCAGGTCCAGAACATGGGAATAGAGCAGCTGCGAGACAATTCAACATTAATGAATCAATGGTACGGAAGTAGAGGAAGCAAGAAGAATGAGTTGAGTAAAGTTTGACTTATCCTGCTGCTTCGTTTCGCTTAATGTGCCTTATGGTCCCAAAAATATGGTAACGTCTACCTTCTTTTAGCATGTCCAGAAGAACTTTTTGTGCGATGGTTAGCATCTTCCTCTGCCTTTTGGGTGTCCTTGACGGTGCAAAACGTTTTGTCGACATTGTTGTGTTTGTTGGGGAGAAAACATACAAACATACAGTACAGCACTTCAGAGTCACACCGGTAGCGATCAAAGATTTATGTAAATTTGACAAGCTGAACGCATTCTGTACTGTAGGAGACACGGCATGGAGGAGATTGATTGACAATGGTCTACAGCCGATCAGGACGCAGAACACAATGCGCTGTAAGAAAAGAAAAGCACACAAAATTGCACAAACAAAATCTGCGAAACTGCGAGGCCGTGAAAGGTGAACCGCATTGTAATGACTGTAAACGAAAACTGTCATTATAACTGGCTCCTGACCAGAGGGGTGCGCTGTGAAGCGAGAGTGGTGGGTTAGCAAGCTATGTTGAGCTTAGAGTCAGAGTTTTCTGTATCATGTTCTTAGTTTTAGTTTAAAATCATGTGGAAGCACCACATTTTCACTGATTATTTAATTCACAGCATGCTTTAAATGCAATATAGATTCTATAGTGGTGGAATACGTTCTAGGCTTCGTGGACAATTTGTTAAGGCATAGCTGCCAGACTAAAATAACTGAATAAACCACTGCATTGTCACTGGCATACCTGTTCAGTCAGTCATTTTTAATCCATTCCACTTTAATCTGATCCAAAAAACCCCCAAAACGATTTCATGTCTCCTGTTTTTGCCACATGGAGCAAAAACGTTTCATGTCTAAATGTAGCCAGTTTAAAGTTTCAGAGCTCTGATGTGCAGCTGCATCTTAGAAATAAACATGAGCACAGAGAGTGCCCTCAGCAATCAAATTAATTTGAATTAACTTAAACTACTCAGTGCCATGTTAATGTTAATTTCTGCTGCACCGATCACTTGTCTTATCTGTAAAAATGATAGATTTTGCTGCTATATTCTTTATTGTCTGATAACATCTCTGGCTGGAGTTGGTGGCGCTCACAGGAATCATTTTATGTGGAAGAAGAGTCACATGATCCCTAAAATACCCATATTCTTGTGAGCACACAGAGATCCTGAGAACCTAGTTTAACAGAAAAAGATACCTGTTAGCCACACTTGAGGTTTTAGGTTTTCTTGAGCCAGCTTGTCCAAAGAAAGCCTGAGTGTGTTGAACTTCGTTTCTCATTTTACCCCTCAGGTTATGTATTCAGTATAAGTTACCACAGTGATTCAGCCAGGTAAAAAGGGAGCCGTTAATTTCACTTTGTAGCACATCTCTCCAGATTATTTGTAGTTTGTGCTCTGCATTCTGCACAATTATTTGTTATTCTGTTGATTGAAAGTTGGTGGAAGTTATGCACCAACTCACTCTTTTTTTAAATGTATGCACCTATAGCACTTAATAAATTTAGCCTTTTATTTTGATTTCACAACAATAACATCTCATATATCTTCACAAAGCTGAATTATGCATAATGTACTATTACAGCGTGATTGTGTTGTCTTGCATTCAACTAGCAGTAGATTAAAATGATCCATTTTTAGCACTAAAAAAACATCTTTTTACTGTTTTCAGTGTGATTAAATCTTTTTGCCAAAGCAAAAATAGACCAAACAATACACCCACATGGTCACTAGTTATATTTAATATATGCTTTGAAGTGAGAAATAATAGCACCAGCACTTTTCCATTATAGTATCACTTCATCACCGTGTTGTATGAACAAATTTAATTTTTAACTTAACCTATTATGCTCGTCCTTACTTTTTCTCATATACGTCCTGTTACAGTGGTGGATGCATCATGATTATATATGAACCAGTGATGTCACTGAGAGCAGACAGCCTTAATTTTGTCACCTTAGGAACACAGCAGCTCCACACTCTGTACTGTGGAAAGCTTTTGTTTGTGAGGGGTAACCAATCAGAAGAAAGCTGGCTTAAAGAGAGTGGGACAGGAACTGGAATGGATGAACTGGGGAGCTGCACTAAAGCTCAGTATACAGCAAGTAAGACTGTGCCTGGGAAACATATAAAACTATTATTGCAATGTCCAAGAAAAGGGGATATAGGGCCCCTTTAAATTACTTACAGGCAGGATCCCATCAACCCAGCTGTCTCTACACAGTTGATTTCCCAGTGTCGACATTAAAGTGCATGAGAGCGAGTTCACTAGTTTATATAGTTTGCTTTCAGTATGTGGAATGTTCACCATGATTTCAGGGCCAGCAGGCTGCAACCACTTTAGGAATAAAGTTGCTCTATTGGCTCTGCTTTTCAAACACAATAATTGTGGTTTTTCTGAAAGCAAAGACTCCAAACAGGAAATTAGAAGTCTTCATCAGAAAATAACTGGAATGCACTTGGTGTGAAAAGTGGAGATGTCTATTAGCTGCAGCTGAGCGAGCCAGTGTTTATCATCTTTTATAAGAAGGAATTATAAATTATGTTTCAAATCTTCTTGCCAACAGTCACATTATCTCCCTTTTGGCTTTGCCTTGAGTTTTACATGTGTCTTAAACTCACCCCCAAGATTTCACAGCGAATAATTTCTCAAAGAACCTCTGTGGTTGTCTCATTTTGCCAAACAGCTGTTCCGTGGCCACGAGGGACGAATGAGAGAAGAGGTCCAGGAAGGGAGAGATTATTCAAACTCGAGAGGCTCGGAGACGGGAAAATACAAAGAGCGTACAGAGCAAACAGAAACAGACACGAGGACATGAAGGGACAGAATTCAGACGTGCGAGTCTGTCCACACTTGCTTGATTGTGTCTGCGACCAGAAGCGAGAGGAGGACAGTGGGAGGAATAAAACAATTAATATGAACAGTACTCTGAGGAATGTTCGTTTCCTTGACAACAGCGGGCACAGCCAAACAAACGGGCCCTTTCATAACCATTCAAAACAAACAGAAACTTTATTAGCAACCTTGCATTAGTTTTTTTTTTAAAAGAGGCGTCCCTTTCTGTCATCCCAGAGATGGAATTCATACATTTTGCCTAATTGAATTCAGCTCCCGTTCTCCTTATTTCAAGTCATTTAATGTGGATTTGCACAGTTTCGAAAATGTAGTCTTGCATTCATGTGAAAGTGTGAGAAACAAGCCGAGCCTAGAAAGGCTATGGAGCTGATTAGAGGTAAGTGGGAGGAGGATGAGACCCCGCTGTTCCAGATAGTGTTCCACGGAGAGACGGAGAGAGGGAGGGAGACGTACAGCAGGGTGAGAAACCAAAATGAAAAACCTGAACCCTTGATCCATACAGTGAGGGGATTCTGTGGCTCCGCAATGCATTTCCCTGGCTTGGCCAGGATCTGGTCTGGAGTGATAGCCTTTTCTGTCTCAATGAGAAGAATCCGCATCCATAGTGCACTAGGGTTCAAGTGAACGGTATGATAATGTGATTCTATGCCACAGTCACCAGATCTCAGACCACTGAAACTCCTACAGGGGAGGTTTGCATTGGTGTGTTAGACCGTGCTTTCATCACCAAAGGAGGAATGCTGTTTTTAGAGTTTCAGAGAGTTGGAAGATCGATGCCAACACTCTCTGAAGCTGATCTAATACCACATAGTTGCCCAACAGCCTTTCTAAGACCCCCTTTTGGATTTTTCCCCCCTTGAACTTGTTGCCTCGTTTGCATGTGTGTGCCTTTTCTTTGCAAATTTGTGTTGTTGGATGGGCGCGGTTATTGTTACTCAGAGAAGTTTTATGATGAGCCAGCCAGTACGCCCTGTTTCTTGGCAAAGGTGATGCGCTTTAATCAGCTGCAGGATATCTTCAACAATGGCTCAGCATTTTCTTTCCTTTCTTGCACTGAGTAAGAAGTAAACACAAACTGCAAAGCAAACATACAACTACAGTCAACAGCTGAACATATGGTAGCACGTGGTATAAGGTAAACCCTCAAAGCATAACCTGCTTTATTCTCACTTTTTTAAAACTCATTCAGACACAGTTTGCAAATCAAAGACATTCTGTATTCAATAAGCCCTGAAACTGTCAACTTGGAACATAAACTCACAAGAAAAGTGTTTATTGAGGTCATAGATCAAGTGAGCAGCATTTTTTTTTACCACAGTCTTCAATGCAATCTGCCTTCTTTACTTTTCATTATAAACCTCCCAATTCAGACCAAGAGGAAGAAGATGATGAAGAAGAAAAAGAGGACGAGTACATATGGAACATAAAAGGTGAGGTTCTGAGGTCTTTTTTTGTTGTTCTCATTTTTTTGCCCCTGTGGCTCCAGACACAGAAACTAACCACACTCTCATGACTAACACAAATGAGTTTTGACTGATTTTAATTACAAAGTTTATCTGTGAAGGCTCTGCACAACAGACAGGGATGGGTGGAGGTTTGCAAGCTGGTTAGAGAAGCACTAATCCCACCATTCACCCTCTAGTTATGTTCTTTCTTTCTCCAAGTCTTTCTGGTGGCTCTCGCTCCAAATGAAGTCATAACATGTACTAACAGCTTGCACATTCAGCATGGGTGGTTTAAATATCAAGCAGGCTTCCAACATTTGCATCAGGAGCAGTTTCTTCCCACTAGATTCATTCCTCTGAGTCATCAGTGACAATGGAAGGAGGCTTATAAACATACAGTAAATGTCAGTTTTCACGGAGAAAAAAGAATTAAAAAAATCACAGCTGCAAGATGTGAAACGTGACTTTTATTGTGAAATAAACAGCTTTCCCCGAAGCTGGCTGTTGCCAAGAGTCACGAGATTGATCGCCGCAGTTCAACATGTCTGAGAGTTTGTTTAGGCAAAACATTGATGTATGCGTGTTACATAGTTATCTAATGAGGCTTTTGACAAGTGTTTGCGGATGTACTTGAGTTTGATACAGGAAAGAAGAGAGGAGAAGGAATCTGGTCGTGGTGTCCTAGCTAAACAATGGATGTGGGTCAGTGTTTGTGTGAGTCTGTTGAGGTATGTGCAGTATCTCAGTTTTTTTTTCTCTCAAACACCAACAAACATGCACTCTTCAGTTTCTCTCTGTCTCTTTGTGACATGCGACTTGGTTCAGGTGGGCCAAGTTTAATGTTTTCATTAGTAGTATTTGATGAGTATTTGCACAAATATAAGTTCTACTTCTTCTACAAAGTGGATAAGTTTGCATAATTGCTTTTTTGGGTGGGGGTAGTTTTTCCCCTGTACATCACCCAGATTGCTTTTAAACCAAACAATCAATGTGTTTTTACTGAAAGTGCAGACTTTCAGTTTTGATTTTAAGAGGTTTAACAAAACTTTTGCATTAAGTGTTTAAAAATTAAAGCCATTTTTATACATTTATACTTTTTTAGAGGTTCAAAATTAATGAGGTAATGTAACATCAATTAAAATATAGGGTTTTTTTGATAGTTGGATGAAAGTAATTTTCAGTCAATAACTGAAGAATATCATTTCTTCGCCTTAAGAAACTCTTGGGTTGCTTTTGTGGTATATTTTGGTTCGTTATCCATTTTCACTGTGATCAGGTTTTCATCATGTGGCTGAATCAGAGCAGAGATTAAACAACTGCATCACACAATTCAATCTGCTGGTTGTAGCAGCGGCCACATCATCAATAACCACTGACTCACGTCCACTGGCAGCCATGAAATTGCCTCCACATGTTTGACAGGTAATGTGATAGTTTCATCTTGGTTTCATCTGTGGGGAAGTTTATTTTTCTTTTCCAGAACTGTGCTGGCTCTTTTAGACGCTTTCTGGTAAACTCTAAATGGTTTTGCACATTTCCATTCTTAAAGGCATCTCTTGACCTTCACAATCACACCTTCCTCCCACAGAGTGCTCTTGGCTTTGTTAGATGTTTTAAAGTTGTTTTTCTTAGCCAAGGAAGTAATTCTATCATTATGCACTTCAGATGTCTTCTGTGTTTTTTCAGGCATTTTTGGTGTTGCTGAGCTGGTCAGTGCATTCCTTCTTTTTAATAATGCACCAGATTGTTGATCCGGCCACTCCTAAAGTTTCTGCTATCTTACAGATTTATTTTGGCCTCCCTCATCACTTTGGATCTCAAATTTAAAATGACAGCGAAAAGCTCTAAATTCAGTACTTTGAATCAACGTCTGCGTCAAAACTAAAAAAAAGAAATGGTGTCTTTGTTCAACAAATTATAAACCTAAGTATAGTTAGTTTGCCTGTGGCCAGATTTTACCGATTTGATAGAATTGCAACCATGCACATGACTTTACATTTGGATATCAGACATTACTTTGTAGGCACCAAGATAGATGTTGCAAGACAGTTGGTCTCAACACCAAAAACAAAAAAATATAAGTGAATGAGGGAAGTAGATAGCTATATTCATTTTTTAAAGCGTAATAAAAAAAATCTTTAGTGTGATTAAAGTTCAAACTCTTGAGGTGATCTCAACTGCACACTTGCTGAAGTAGGCAAAACTCTACAGTCTCTTTAGCAGACCATCTTCAGCAGCAGTTTGCATTTTGAGATCTTTATCATTTCAACAGCATTGCACTTATTTGCCAGATAGTTTTCCTCATAAGCAATTATTGATCAGAAACATTTTAATTGCTAATTCTTTGCATCTTGTTTTAAAGGGTGAAAATCCACGTTTTTCTCTTTGGGAGCACGTGCGTGTTACATGTTAGTGGATTTCTTTCTGAAAATGTCATTGTGTCACACTGTCTGTCTTTTTCTCTGTTTGGTCATCGCTGCCAGAAATTCTACAGAATAAAATCGAGCTATTGATTATATTGAATCCAGATGCAGAAACGACGTTTGATTTTACGCGCAGCAGAAAGTTCGTAACGGTAACCATCAGCTGTGATAGAAAAAGTCACGTCACCGGGTGGTTACACTCCATCCGCATCGGATGTGACTGCTTGACTCCAGACAGGCAGGCAGGAGACCTGCCCCTCCTCCTGCAGCAGCAGCAGCAGCGCGCAATGATTCAACGCGTCCGCTGTCGACTCCTTTTTGGATTCACGGCTCAGCAGCTGAGGTCTGCAGTTCCTGAGTGAAGAGCTGAGAGAAGAGCTGGTTTGCTTTCACAGCAGGAGTTCTTCACCGCTTCACAGCTTCCATCGAGGGCGCTGTCTGCTCTGGTTTGAGGGGTTTTGCCCCTCTGTCGGTGTTCAGCCAACAGCTCACCTGCAGAGACTCCTGACAATGCCACGCTCCCGGGCGGAGCTCCCCCGGTAAGCCACCTCTATGGCAGGTTTCACCCAGTTTATAGGAGGGTAGAGGGGCTGGGTGTGAACCGTGAAAAATCTCCATAGGGCGAGGTTGTAAAATAACGAAATAAACCTGTAAACGGAGTAATTACCGCCGGCAATTAGAAAACCAGTGCTGAAAATAGATATTTAGCCTTCTGATTTTATGAGTTAAAAAAAAAAGTTGTTTTTTTTAATCCAAGAGTCAGATATGGATTTTTCTTTTTCTATCACCGTTCCTGACAGCAGTGTATCAAGTAGTTGATCTGACGGGGGGCAGAGAAAGGTCTGAGCGTGTTTAAAATACAAAATTGAGGCTTTTGTCACACTAACCTATTTACAAGTAACAGAGCCTGTTTAGTGCAGTAACAATGTTATTCCACCACTCTGGCAGGCTTAAGGCCAATCCCTCAGGCCACTTTAGGAATTTTCCATCCGAGCATAGTACAGCCTGATCTTTGCCCTTGTTCGTGGTATCGGCTGCATTTTTTTAAGTGGAAGATTGTGGCTGCCAGATTTCAGTGGAGTTAAAAATTCTTCAAGTTGAAAAAAAAAGAAACTCTCCCGGCTGTAGTGATGTAATCTGAAATGCATTCTAGATGTTGTTTTTAGTTATGTTTGGTGAGGGGTCCGAACGTCTGGTCACGGTATGATGAATTTTATCTTTTCAGTGCAGCTGTTCACTCACCTCGCCTGCCTCTTCTCCGCAGGTTGACCGGCCTCCTCGTTCTCCTTTTCCTTCTACCCGTTTTCCCGTTTTCCTCATCATCATCCTCCTCCTCTCACCCTCAGTGGGTCCTCCAGCGTATCCCTGTGGTCATACCCCAGTACACGGAGGCTCGATCGGCCCCTCATTTTCTGTCTCAGGCCCGCTTGGATGTCACCTCCCCCTGTGACCCCGAATGCCACAAGAAGGCCCCTCGTCCAAGCTACTGGGACCTGCGGAGTCTCCTGGCATATGAGACTCTCCACTCTAATGGTCGGCTCACTGAGACTGCCATTGGGATCTATGGCTACAACCCCAACTCTAACACCAGCCCAGCCTACTTAACTGGGTCCTCAGGCAAGGCTGAGAGGTCACATGTCAGAAGAAAGCGCCAGATCTTTGGCCACGATGGGCGATTTAGTATTGCTGGGCAGGACTTCTTGCTTAAATATCCATTCTCAGTGGCTGTCAAACTGTCCACTGGGTGTTCTGGTACACTGGTGGGAGACCGTCATGTTCTCACAGCTGCTCATTGTGTTCACGATGGTAAAAACTATGTGAAAGGAGCTCAGAGGCTCCGGGTTGGCTTTTTAAAACCTAAGCAACGAGACACACAACAGTCTTCCTTCCACCTTCTCTCCAACTTCACCAACCATGTTGAAGGAGGTCCGAGTCCCTACGCACCACCTACCAGTGACATAATGAAGTTCCAGTGGATCAGAGCCAAGCGCACCCACGTTCCCAAAGGCTGGATAAAAGGGAATGCTAATGACATAGGAATGGACTATGACTATGCTTTGCTTGAACTCAAGAAACCCCACAAACGGCGCCACATGAAGCTGGGAGTCAGCCCCCCCGCTCAGGGACTACCTGGTCGCCGAGTCCACTTCTCAGGATTCGATAACGACCGGCCAGGACAGCTGGTGTATCGGTTCTGTCGTGCTGGCGAGGAGACCTCAGACCTGTTGTATCAGCACTGCGACGCTCAACCCGGGGCTAGCGGCTCGGGAGTCTACGCACGGATGTGGGATGGTCGGCGCCGACGCTGGGAGCGGAAGGTGATAGGTGTGTTTTCCGGGCATCAGTGGGTGGAGCGACAAGGGGCGTCCCAGGAATTTAATGTAGCGGTGAGAATCACGCCTCTGAAATATGCTCAGATCTGCTACTGGATAAAAGGAAACTTCATGGACTGTAGGGAGGGGTGAAAACAAAAACACGAGGACCACACAAGGGGTGTAAAACCACAGCCACAAATCCTTTTGGCATAACAGGAGCCACACTTTTCAACCCCACTGCCTGCAGCACTGATATGTTAACATAAATATGCCAATATCTACATGCAGACAAGACTCAGATCCAGTAATGACATTAAATTCATCAAACGGGCCACTTTAATTTGTGCCTTTGCTTAGTTTTTGATCATCACTCACATTTCTAAGATATCAAGAAAGTCTTTTTCTCCCTTTTAGAACATTTATCAGGATAACGAAGTTTTATTTGGACTCATTTAATCTGAAACATGGACTGATGGGGTGGGACCAGAGAAACTGTTTATCTACACACTGCAGCATTTTAACTGAGCTAATACTAAAGATTGCACTGTTCTCTCTACTGAAATTTATATTTGTGAATGAATGTACAAGTCAGCTACCAAAGTTGCCAATTGTTTCCTTCCAAACCTCTCAGTGGAAACAGTAGTTATCTAGAAGCATAGCATGCTTTATTTACAGTGGGAGGCGGGGTGGAAGCATTTTGAAGAGGTTGATATTTCAGGACTTTTGCAAGTCTGCAGATTACTTGGTAAATGAAGCAGTTTGTGGGGTGTTGTTTCTTATTGCCAAGCGCCATCTGCTGTCCACATGAACATCATGGCAACCCAAGTTAGTTTAGGCCTACATAAGCACTTTTTACTTATTTGTGACATTTCTGAAGGAACCAGAAAACTGGCAGATTTAATGAAATATATGCTTTGAAATAAGGTAACAGTGTCTTCTATTTTTTTCCCCAGTCCGCTCACAAACACATTAAAACAAACACAACGTTGGTTTGACAAGTTGTTTTTATTTCCAATTTCAAAAAAAAAAAAAAAAAAAAAAAAAAAAAAAAAAAATCAGAAATGCTGTGGGGAACCTGAACACTGTAAAAAGCCGAAATATGAGGACCAGCTCCTTTGACTTCTCCAGCACTGACATACTCAACGGGTTTAACCAGGACTCTGAATGTGGAAACATGGATATGTCATGTTTTTTTAAAAGCATTTGAAGTAAATGAGCAACAAGTTGACTAAAATTGAGAGGATAGAGCAGTAATAAATTGAGGATCTATTCATATCTCAATTCTTCAGCTTTTATTCAAAGCAGACTCTCCACAGAAGCAGGAGTTACAGAGTTAAATTGTGTCATTTCAGAATTACCCTGGGCAAATTAAAAGATGAGAGCCATTCAAAACTCATTTCAGCAATGGCGCTCAACTGAAGGCAACAGCACGGAGAAAGAAAAAAAACAAAAAACATACCGATTCACATCAACAGCACAATTCAGCTGCAAGACTTTGCTACATTCAAGTGTAAAGTGACCACAAAGTATAAGCACCAAAGAAAGGGGAGACGTTTGCAGACAAACTAGAACATGTATGGCATGTCAATTAGAGGATCTGTCAAACCTGTGTGCTCCACATGTACACTGGTTCATCTCAAAGGTAGTTTCCTCAACTATTTAACACTCAACCTGAAAGCAGATGGTAGCAATGTGAAAAAAAAATCCACTTTGTCAAACTAAAGCTTAATACTGCCTGAAGTTACACACTGGCTGCAGACTGACGCTGGTGATGGAGAGGTGGAGGAACATAAAGGCAAAACTACTGACGGGTAAGGTGATGATCGCAAAGTGTAGCTACACAGAAAGGCAACAACAATGCAAGGCAACGTGTTTGTAACACATTCCGGTAACTGAGAATACGAGAATGAGGTGGCTGTCTTTCCACACCCTGTTATTACGCATTCACTCCCCACTGAAGTGTCACTATTAAACACCCTCTGCATTCAAACCTAAATGAGAGCATGGTGACAGTGACTTATTTGCAGTGGGTCAAGGGTGAGGATGAAGGATGTTCCAACAGAATACATCGTAAGCCACATTTGTTTTGTGATAAGCATCCAGTCCACAACAGACACAGACCTGATGTGATACAGTCCTATATCCCATCATACTTGAAACATTCAAGTGACTGGATGAACATTAAGTAACATGGTGTATTGTAGCCAGATTTCAGTGTGTGAAAGTATGCTCAGGCATCACCCTCTCACAGCAGCAGCCTTTCTCACTTTAAGTACTGTACTTGGACTGATGCCAGACAAAAGATTTTCTGTCTGACACTTGTGAGGTTGTTTCGAGACTGGTGCTGTTACTCCACCCTCCAGTTAGCCAGTGATACAAAGCAAGCAGATACTAACTGTGAAAACATGGTTAGAAGCTGAATGAGAAGAACACGGCATTGTCTGCAGAGGCCGCGGATTGGAGTACCAACTGTGTTTTTCTTCCAGACTGCTCTCGAGTCAGTTTGCATGAAGTTTATTGGACTTTGAGTAAAAAATAACAGACTGAGACTTTGCTTAAAGGAATACTTACTCTTAGGAAATGTTCTCATCCTTTTACATTTAGATAATAAGATTCATATCACACTCTTGCCTCGATCGTAGCTTCAGCTGAATGTTTAACGTAGGTTTAAGTACGTATACAGTGGAACAGCCAGTCCAGCCAATCCTGCACAAACCAAAATCCCTAAAATTACCTACAACGACCCCCTAAAGCTCATTAATATGAACATGTTTCACATGTACTGACTGGACAGATTTATTTTTACCCTTTGGCTTTTGTTTCAATTAAATAAATAAATAAATTTTTTTTTAAAGTTTCACTCACAGGGAATCAGATTCTGCCATTATGTTA
Organism: Pelmatolapia mariae; assembly: GCF_036321145.2. Classification (NCBI taxonomy): domain Eukaryota; kingdom Metazoa; phylum Chordata; class Actinopteri; order Cichliformes; family Cichlidae; genus Pelmatolapia; species Pelmatolapia mariae. The sequence continues at coordinate 14,805,731 of NC_086227.1, read as the reverse complement.
AAGCCGTCTCAGAGATATAAACAAAAAAGATGTCCTTTAGGGTCACTACAGAGGCAGCAGCAGTGGAAACAGTGATATATCTAACACGGACGCCTGTACAGGAGCCCTTGGTATTTAAATTTAAACGCACTGGGAACCTTTAAGTGTTGCTTTTCTTTAGAGAGCTAACTTTGCAAAGGGACATTTAATCCAAATCATGAAAAATGGCCAATCACCAAGTAAATAAAAACGAAAGGGGGGAGGACAAAACACAAGCAGTCTACTACTTCAGAAATTTCAGACACTTTGTGCATAACTCATTCAAACCTTATGTGCATCTTTGTGATGGGAGAGACTTGTAGCGGAACAGCAGGATTTGACTCCTAGGTATGAAAAGGTACGGTAATAATTTGTCAGACTAGCCATTTTTCTTGCATTTGCTAATGTTAACAGATTGAGTGTCTAACTTTGATCCAAATACAATAAGCACATTTCCCAAAAATCCCAAATTATTCCTTTTAGAGACGAAGAGGTGCATCAATACTGAAATAAAGAAATCATGCTGATGCCCCAAAAAACGACTGGTTCCAGATTTAAGACTGAAGCAGAATAAAGGACAATCAGGACCCAAGCATGAAACCTCCCTCTGCTCTGAATCAAACGCCTGTTTTAACCGACTGTCAAAGGCAAAGTCTTTGGCCGCCTGCACTTAAAATATCTTTGGTGAAAAGTCACTTCCTGGCATTCCCTGACTTCCCTGTCGCCTAGCAACAACATAACACAACATGCTAATGACATGAGCATGGTAATGCCCGGTGTAACTCGAAATAGTATACAAAATAAAAATATTCTTTTAAATAGGTCTATATATAAACACTGCATTAAAAATTGAACCGTATCAAAACACAATTATGAGTTCACAGTCTGTCCCTTAATCTCCAAGCGCCTTCCACTTCCATCAGGCCTCCATCCGTCTCGCCTCCGCGTCCAGAGTTTGTAGGAGAGGTCTCGCCGTGTAGTCTTTACTGCGACTTGAGCCCCAAACTGTTGGAGGACAGAGGGTAGGAATAGGCTTTGCCCAGCACGATGCGGTCTCGGAGTAGTTTAAAGAGGACATAGTAGTTGCAGAAGAGAATAAGGCCCAGAGACAATGTGTGGTTCCAGCGCTCAGAGCGCAGCAGAGAGTATAACTGGTACAAAACCACGCTGGACTCGATCCAGATCAGCAGGTTCAAGATCCGCAGCGGCTTGTGGAACAGGAACTGGAAGCCAAACAGACACAAAGAACGGGGGAAAAAATGACAGTGTGTCACAGATTAAAAAAAATAAATAAATAAATAAAAAATTCAATATGTGCAGTGGTTAGCGCTGTTGCCTCACAGCAAGAAAGTTCTGGAAACCTGCAGATGGGCTGGGGCCTTTCTGGTTGGAGTTCCCCTGTTAACACCGTGCCTGCACAGGTTTCCTCCCACACTCCAAAGACAGGAAGGTTAACTGTTAAATTTAAACTGGCTGCTCATGTGAATGTGAGAGAGTGTGGGTTTCTGTCAAAGTGTCCAGGATTGGCTATAGCTTTGTGGGGTGGGAAAGCAAAAAAAAGAAAAAAAAAAAGAGACTGAATAGAGTACACATGTACGGACACTTAGCAGGTTAGGGTAGCAGACAACTTAACCTGCTGTGGACTGTGGGAGACAGCCAGCGCACTCAGAGGGGGCAGTGGTAAATAAATACTCAGAAATGTTGGGTGCAACCAGCCGCTGAGCAGCTTCCTAATCACTTCACCACTGTGTGAATCCAACTGTTTCAGGGAATCCCATTAAAGATCACATCTTACTGCATGTTTTTCTTCTCCAATATCTGTTTAAAGGCAGTCTGTGGCAACCTGCTAACTTTTGCCATGTTCACTCTGGAAGCACAAAAAGTTGCATTATAATGGTCAACTAAACTGTGGTTGAGTTGCCACACAAATTTTGCCGCAGTGCTTCACCACAGGCTGATGTTTGTTGAAGCTTGGCTTCAGAGTCAGTGAAAAGTAAAGATGCTAGCTCAACTCTATCACTGAGTGAGAAGTGCCAGACATCAGCGCTTCTGTACCGGCAGTCTGAACACAGTGCATTAGCCTCTGAGGAAACTCGTACTTTACTCGCTTTATTCACTTGTTGCAGTAGTTTGTGTTTAGAAATGGGCCACGTGGAGCTCTGTTCTAAACATCTGGGATGCAGACTTAGTGAAGAGCTACATGATGGATGCAGCAGTGATGTCAAATCTTGTTTTTGCTGGCAGGTAAGAGCCCAAACCATCATTAGTGTTACTGTGGACCCTTCTGTCCGAACCATTCAAACAGCTTCATTTTCAAAACCCATCCCAAACATTCATACCATGATCCCAACACGTTATACGGGCCTCTTATATACTATCTTATAATTTTCTCCAAAGCAGTGATTTGTATTTTCTGGAACAGTGGGACGACTTTAAAGAGGAGAGATTGCTGCTTTCTGGTTTTCCCGTCCTGTTTTGTCCTTGAATCCAGTATTTTGTGTTAATGATCTTTTTTTTTTCCAACTAAGTGCAAAAGTCTGTTAAAACCCCCAAAAATAAAAATACATGTAATACCGTCTCTATTGTTTGTTTGTTTTGTGCAACTTAAAATATGGCACAAGTCATTTCTACCTGATGGATTGACTAAAAGAGTTAGTCATTATAATTTATTCAGGTCTACTGTTTTAAACAAACAGTTTCTAGAATATCGCTCTTAAATTCAGGACAATTGTGAGAACACGGCATCTCCTCAGGAGAAATTGTTGGTTTCAACAGCAAAAACAAACACAAATCTAACTTCATCCACTTGGCAGAAACAAGTAGGAAAATCTCATTTTAATTGGTAAAGCTCTAATGTCCCGTTTCAATAAAGGCAGCATGAGGTTGTGCTTAGTTTATGAGTACTGTGCTCAGTCCTTTCTCTTATATCCAAACACATCATTCACTGCCCACACAAAAACACAAAGCCCAATCAGCTGATCAGAATTAAGGTCAGTTCATGCTCACACAAATACACAGAAAATAGCTCCAATACAGTAATTTACCTTGGCAACATGTAAATAAAGTGCTTGAATTCACTGGAGCTGAAAACGTTATACATATCAGTTATGTTTCTCCTAAAAGACATTGACTAAGTTAATACTAGACTAACCTGCTGAATGTTGATCATAGTCACAGATCAAACAGAAGTCTGCAAAAAATAATCACCAAGCAAACAATAACTGAAAAATTAGAGTTGAACCAATTTCAGATCTTCTCTTTGATCTATAACATGAAGTTTTGTACAAGAAATCAACAACAGGTCAAAGTTTTTGTGAGGAAAGCGCCACCTCTTGGTGACACTCTGCAACTGAATTTTCATAATCAAACGTAAACACGCCTCAGTAGGAGGGAGGAGGTTTCCCAGGAATCATGAATAGGCTTGGGTGGCATTTCGAAGTGTGTCTGTACCTAAACCTGCCTTCAGTGGCGATAAGCTAGCACTCTTGTAATGCTTGCAAGTAATCAAATACTGCTGCAAGAGGGACACTGCTGAACAGCACAGAGCAGTGACTACATAATAAGGAAGGCAGTTCCACCAGAGCTGATGTTTTTTGTTTGTTTTTTCCTCATTTCTGAACACATTTAAAAAACATTTTATTAGAGACCAGAAGGGAATAAGGACCAAAACTACAGATAATCTGAAAAATGGTGAACATCAGTGTAGTTAATATGGGAAATTCACAGGTACTCACATAAAATCTTGCATGGGAAACATCAGAGGGTAGAGCCACATTATAGGGACCGACCGCCTTATACAGACTTCGACTATGTCGTACTAACACCCCCTGAGGCCAAATCGTGCTTTCTGACCACCTGCAAAACATTAACACCACAGTTATACATAACCTATTAAATAGACATTTTTAAACTTGTCTAAGTTCACCAGAGTGTGCGCACACTGGGCCACTCACATGTGTTGAGGTGCGTTACTGTATGAGCCGTGCTCCAGCTTCTGCCAGCGGCCGAGGTGAGCCGATGAGCGATGAAGCAGGTCGCAGTAACTGGGGGGCAGCAGCTGGCTCATCAGCATCACGAATGCATTGATCCACACCATGATGAGATGCTCACATGACCAGCGCATGTCATAGTACTGGGTGCTCTGTAGGAGTAAGAAGAACGAGTAAGAAACCAGAAGCAACCCTACGCAACACGAAAGGCCGGGAATTTATGACAGAGAAAGAGACGCAAGTGAAACACCCACCTCAACAAAGCAGAGGGGCAGAAAGGCTACGTAGTAAGCGCTGAAGAGCGAGTTGAAAAGCACTTCCTTGATTCGCCGGTTGAAGTCGCTCTTCAGCTCCTCCACCTCTGCTCGAATCAGCTCTGGTGTGTGAGAGTGTGTGGGTGGCGGGCAGGTGTGTGTGGGCATGTGTGGGGGGCTGGAAAACTGCTCTCTGAGGTTCTCTCGTAACAGGAAGAGGAAGTCGCGTGGTCGGAAGAAGGGGGTTTCTGTTAGGTCGGTCTGCTGGTGGTCAGCTGTGTAATCGCAGTCGGCTGGTGCCGCCTGGCTTTTCCCTCCCTCTTGATGGAAACAGCAGAGTGGGACATAAACACCGAATCTGGGGATGAAAAACAAATAAACGACACAAAAGCATTTTTTACCTACAGATGAGGATGGAATGAAAATTGAGATGGTAAATACAATGTCTACATAAACTTACAGCTATCTGAACCATTTCCTTTAAAAAAAAGATCTGGTTAATGGCTAGAAAATGTGTAGTAGCTAAATTATTCCTTTTCCAATGCTTTTAAGTTCAGGATTTTTTTCCACTGCTGCAGCCATAAACCATCTATGCGAGCAAGGTTTTTACTTTTACACAGTCCCATCAGAAAAATGTCTTTTAGAATTTAATGCCACAGCAAGCAGGAAAAAAAAAGACAATTTAAGTCCTGCTGACAGATGTTCATTTGACAGTTGTGGCAAACCATTTGTGGGAAGCACTTCAGATAAAGCGCTTATCAGATCACCACACAACCTGTGCACATTTTTTACAATACTTCATTCAGGAGCTGCACAGCCCAGTTTCTGTTATTTCTTTTAAAGCAACTGACCCCTATTCCAAATATAAAAATTATCCCCATTTTTTACAATTTGCATGCACTGCGCCTCTGATAGCAGACTTTGACTGCTTCACTCCAGATAATTCAAAACACTTAGAAATACTTTGCTTTGAGACAAATTATTCAGTGGTAGACTGGCCTTTAGAGAGTGAAGTGGACCAAACACTCACGGATATCCCAGGAAGAGGAGGTTAAGAACAGAGTTTTCCTTGTAGAGGTTGACCAGCGTCCAGCACAGCACCCAGCCGCACAGGGTCAGCAGGCTGAGTCGAGCTGCAATTAGAAGCACGTAGCGCAGCAGAGACCCCCCGCTGCACTGAGACACCTGGGCGAGACAGAAGCAGAACAACACGCCGTTATGAGAGAGAGCATGGCAGCCACACTGACATCATGAGGGATCAGGTCCCTACAGTGTGCTTGCTGACTGCTTACAGAGATAGAATCTGCGTTTACCTCAGAAACAATTGTCCAAACGAGCCTCCTGGCCAGCATTACTGTGATGAAGATAGCCAGGTGGTAGTCCATTAAATGAAAGTTCTGTTGTGGGAAGATAAAAAGCTAGGGGTTTTTTTCTCCACAGAGAAATTGTTGCTTATTAGATTAAACCTCTTAATAAGAAAGTGGTATGTTATGAGTTGGGGAAAGACAGCAACATATTGATGCAGTTTTACTTTCAGTTTTAAAACTGTAATAACAGAAAACTGAAATGATGACCTATTTTTTAGGACTACTGAGGGAACTGGTGGGAAAGAGTGTGTTAAGTGTTCTTACGAGCGAGGTAGAGGCAGCAGGGTGGCTGTATGGGTACCACCACACTGTCCTGTAGATGTTTATGTACTGGACAAACAAGGCCACCAGCAAATAGAGAAAAAGCAGGAACTCAAACAGCAGGCTGCTGTCCAATGGCAGCTCGGGGATCCTCGAGTGACGGACCGGCTCCGGAGTAATGAGGGCTGAGATGGGTGGAGCAGATAGACCCAGCGTGTTACTGCTCCTGGAGGGAAAAAGAGAAAAAGAAAGCACGCAACACAGGGAGAGGGAGGGAGAGAGAGAGAGAGAGAGAGAGAGAGAGAGAGAGAGAGAGAGAGAGAGAGAGAGAGAGAGAGAGAGAGAGAGAGAGAGAAATATAAATACTCAAACACATCTGGGTGTGTGATTAAAAATGTGACACCTACTGCAAGGTGTGTATGCAAACAAAGTGGGATGTGGAGACTAGTCTACAACACCCTGGCAACAAGTGGTTGCTTTTTTTGGCTGCAGCCAGGTGAACTCATTCCTTGTAACCACCTTGTGATCACCAGCTAGTCGGGGGGCAACAATCCAAGATCCTTTAAGTTGATCATTGGTTTGTCTACATTACAACAAATGCTTTGCTCAAAGCGCAATAATAGCAAACGTACAAAAATAACAGTTGCAGTGAATTTCTGAATCTAAATTTGACTTTCAAAATTATTCTTCAGTGGCCTTGAAAAGAAGCTGTCAGTGGCCGATGTTTATGTGCATCACAGGTTAAAAGACAGTGTGACGATTCATAATAAATGTCTCATTTAGATGAAAATGATTCAGAAATCTTGATATGATACATGATTCATGTATCATCAAGATTTCTGACTTTCAGACATAATACAAGAAAAAAGAAGTTCTATATTGTGAATTGGCTCAGAATTTCTCAATCAGTCCATTCTTGCTTTAAATACATTAATGAATCAAAACCTCTTTATTACTGCATCTTGACAGCACTGAGAGGCTCTCTGTGTGCATACCTGTTCCTGAGGCCTGTACCATTCCCGACGTTTCCTCCGACCAGAGTCTGCAGGGATGGCAGAGCGGAGCGACTTAGCTGCTGTCTGCTGGGACCCCTGCGACCTCCTGGCATGGTCGCCTATTACTGTGGCAACTAAGGGCAGAGCCCACCAACCAAAAGCCACTGGGACTTCCCCCTTCCTCCTCAGTGAGCCACCATGTACTGCCAGGCCACTGTGAAGCAAACCAAAAGAGAAGACAACGTTTCATAAGACAAGACAGATTATGAAAAACCCACAGCACACCATTCAAACTGAACTGACACAAACCCATGCCCTCTACTTGGCGAGAACGGAGCTTGTCATTTTTTTTTGTTAAATCGTTTTAATTGTATGTAACTGTTTTCAGAATGAAAGGCAACTTCAACAAGAGTTTACAAGCTTGTCAAAGCTGCTGTGTTTGATACAACTAGCACATTACTATGTAATGTCAATCATATTTGAACTATACTTGAAAAAACCTGTTAAAGCCTAAGAGGGATAATAAACAAGGTTGTCTTCATTCACATATAAAACACTTATAGGTCCTCTGAGCCATCTTATCTACAATAAGCGGAATTTGTTTGGAATGTTATCAGGATAGTTTCTAGCTGCTCTTTTAACTCACAACCTTATTTAAATGACAGAAATGGAACAGACAAATTATCTGACACACTTTCGATTATAACACAGTGAAAGTTCCACCACAAACTACAGCCACTCAAATGAGCTCACAATGGTTCAGCACTTTATTGAATGATAAAAAAAAAAGTAAAACAGAGGTTAAGACTTATAGTAGGGCTGCTGAATTGCTTTAACCTTGGTTTGCCTAATATACTAGTATACACACATACAGAGTCATCTGCACAGCACACAGCACACATGCTCTGCAGTCTGCAACTCTTGTCGGCACTACCTAGTAGTGAAAATGTAAATGTCTTACTCAGCTGGATAAGCCTTCAAAGGGAGTTTAACTAGTGCAAAGTCTGTGTGAGGTCCCACTGATCATCCATGTGAGGACAGAGCAGGTAAAAGTCCTGTGAATCCACAGCAAGTGTCCTCCTGCACGTTCTACTTACATGCTTTGTGTAGGATGTGGGGGAAAAAAAAAAAAAAAAAAACTTTAGATGACTTCTCGATTCGAATTTTGAGATGCTGCCCATTTCATCTCCAGTCTATGTAAAAGCGGCTATAGAAATAGACACAGAGATCCCCTTTATCTTTCCAGAGGCTACACTCTCCTGTCAAACTCCCTGTTAAGCAAGGCAAAAAGACCCGTCATTGCTCTCCGACTGCACAGACAAGAAAACCTGAACGCAAGCAGTAGGGCATGCTTCCGCTGATTTTGGGAAACAAATGCCCAGAGGCGTTTACAGAGGGATTTTTAAGTGTCTTCATGCCAAAGAATTCAAATGCTAACACACCTCTGAGGGTGTGTGCAAACGTGTTTAGTGAGACTGATATATACAGAAAATGACAACCTGCCAGACAAAACCTGCTCTCTGCTCCTTTAGAGAACACAAACAAATGTCCCCATGCTTACTCATGCCTGGCCTAATTCACAGACTGTTACTGATTACACCTGAGCTTTTTCTATCAAGGTGCCCAATGAGCTGTGGTAATAGGGCAGCTAGCTGATCCTCTGCAGCACACATTTATAAAATAGAAGTCCACAGATACACAGCTTATTTTAAGTTTAAAGTTTAAACTGTTCCGTATTTAAAGGATTAAAATCTGAAGTGGGAGCACGCAAGAGTCACTTTTTGTTTTGTTTGCCTGGTTTTTTTGTTTTGTTTTGTTTTTTTTAAAGTGCGTGTGCGCGCGAGTGTGTGTGTGTGTTTTAAAAACAATTTCACGATTGTTTTCCACAAATATCCAAGATCTCTGAAGTCATGTCAACCAAAGAGTGGTAACCTTACAGATATTCAGTTTATGGCACATTTAAAACAGGTCACATACAAAAAGTTGTAACTGGTTCATTTTTATAAATATTAAATAAATATTTGAATACTCTTCTGTTTAACTAGCAATTAGGTGACTGGATGATTAACAAGTATAAGTGAGGGTTTGTTGTTGTTGTTTTTAAATCAGTGTATTGCTGAGCTTACTGGTCAGGTAAACACAATAACTTCGATTTTTCAAATGTGCTTTATTTTCATTGTAAATTAATTATTCTAGCCTTTCTGTGCTTGCTCAAAAAAAAAACTGATGCAATGAGACAATTTTTAAAAATCTGATCATTTTATTTCATGGTTTTAACACTGATTGTGTTAATTGGACATTATGTCTTTATCTGAGCTGGAGGTCGAACTAAACGATTCTAACAGCAACTCTTGACAGTGATATGTGACACATGACACATGTACAAGTTTTTGGACAGCAGCCCGTTGAATAAAGTTAATTTAGTCCAGTCGGACGTCTGAAAATATCAAACTATGGGAGTTTAGAGTTGAAACGATGACAGGTTTTTACAGACCGGATGCATAAAATCTGTGCAAATGTGTCCTGTGTTACAAATACTTTTCAGACTCACCTATTCTTAATGGAGACGTTCACACCAACCAACAGTGCAATTTATATGTAGTAAAGTGCAATAAAATCATTATTATATAAAAGAAAAGGGGAATTCAATGTAAGACACTTTTAACAGCTCAATAATTTAAATAATTTGTAGTCAGTTCCAGATTTTTAAGAATTTGCTGCTGTTTTATCTCGTGATTACTAGTCACTTTATTAGGTACACCTTACTAGCACTGGGTTGGACACTCCTTTGCCTTCACAACTGACATAACACAGATTGAACAAGGTGCTGGAGACCTTATTCAGATTTTGATCCATACTGACATGACAGCATCACATAGCTGCTGCAGATTTGTCTGCTGAACATCCATAATGCAAATCTTCCTTTCTACTACGTTCCAAAGATGCTCAACTAGACTGAGATTTGGAGACTGTGGAGATCATTTGTGCACAGTGAACTCAATGCGATCAGAAGATGGCTAAACTGTGATCATAAAGGCATACACAAGTTCAGCAACAATACTCAGCTGGTTCTAAAAGGCCAGAAGTACGACAAGCAAATACCCTACACACCATTACACATCAGTTTCCTGTTTTTAGCTGACAGAAGCAGCACCTAGTGTGGTATTCTGCCACCATAGCCCATCTGCTTCAAGGTTGGAGGTGTTCAGAGATGCTCTTCTGCACATCTTGGTTGGAGCAAGCTGTTGTTTTAAGTTACTGTTGCCTTCCTATCAGCTCAAAGCAGTTTGGCCATTCTCCACTCTTGGCATCTTTCACAAGAAAACTGCCACTCAATAGAAAGTTTCTATTCTTCTGACCATTTTCTGTAAACCATAGAGATGGTTATGAGGGAAAATCCCAGTACATTAGCAGTTTCTCCATTGCTCAGACCAACCTGTCTGGCACAACCATGCTACTTTCATCATCACCTTTGTTCCTCATTCTGATGGTTTGAACTTCAGCAGGTCGTCTCGATCATATCTACACAACTAAATGCACAGAGTTACCACCCTGTGACTGACTGCTTAGATTTTTTTGATTAAATATCTGAGTGATTAGATATTTCTGTTGACAAGGAGTTGAACAGGTGTTCCTAATGAAACAGCCAGTGAGAGCATACATATGATTCTGAGGGTTTCAGTGTTTTGTTTTTCCTTCTTCTGTCAAAGGTATGGTGGCATTTATGAGTAGAAAACAGGCTGGGTATATGTGTGAGCCTTTTCACTCACCATTATAGATATACTGTAAAACATGAAACGCATACTAAAAACTAAAATAATGATAACCTACAATAAAAAGGGACACTTGAGACTTTTTTCCCATTATTTTCTTGTTTGCTTGTTGCAGGGCTGCAAACAACAGAACATACAAACAACTTCCCCCCAGGAAGTGTAGCTACAACTCAAATGCTTGTCACTCTCATTATATAGATTCTTATGATTGCCCAGTGACTTAAAACACACACACACCAAGAACTTAGTCCCGTTTTTTCTCATCAACCAGTGATAGACTTCTAAACGAAACATAAACCAGAGCCAGATAAGCAGCAGCCTCTATGTATACCAACATTTCCTTTATGCTGATGGAGCTTGTGAAACATGATGGAGAAGATAAAAACACGGGCCACTGTGAGGCATCAATATCGAGCACTGGAGCTGACTGTACAAACAGGAAACCGACGTTAACTCACGCACACGCGACTCAAACAGAGTGCAGGGACGCAAGATGACAACTCGAAAAAAAAGAAGCCAAAAGTGAAAACGGGAACCGAGGCTTACAGAAATGAACTACAACGAAGGGATTGCAGGATGGTGTTTAGCAATTTTGTGGAAGTGCAACGTGTTTCTTACTTTACGCGCGACTCCTTATAATTGTGAAATGCTTTTGTTGCACTCTGCAGAACATTTTGTGAGACGGTGTTTTGTTTTTTTTTTTGTTTTTTGTTCTTCTGGGGGGGGGGATTAAGGGGGGGTGTTAGACTTGCTAAGACGTGCACTGAAAGCTGCTCGTCTGAATCATGACATCAGGCAGCGTTGTCATTTTTTTAAGACTGCGGAAACTTGGGAGCGCACTTTAAAAAGAGCGCTAAAAACGGACACACGCAATAGCTTTTAGCTCGGTGGCAAACGTGGACAGTTTGAAAGCTGTGTAAAAGCCGTCGTTACTCACAAAACATCGACAACATGCGGGCGGCTGAGCTGGACGAGGATGCATCAGTCAGTTGTGCGGCGAGTCCGGGCAGTACCGAGCATTTCTCCGCCTTTCAGCTTCAATTCCTTGGACTGAGCTGCTGTGGCGACGGGCTACAGCGGCGAGGGCGACGCTGGGGGGGTCGCTTTTTCTCAGGGTGGGAGCACTAAACGTCTCAAAAAGTTAGCCCTGGGCTGGAAGAGCAACAGTGTAAATGCGTTGCACAGAGACCGACGTGGCAAACCCGCACCGCCTCTGCGCGTGTCGTCATCAGCGCGCGACTAAAGCAAGCTGCACAGTCGCAGTTTGATTAAAAAAAAACTATACAAAAAAAGCTGATCTGGAGTCAGTGCATCGTTTTTTCATCTTTTATTCTTAGTGATCATCTCAATGCTGCACTTCACTCATGTACTGTACTATCAGAACATTTTGCATGCACATGATTTTACTGCCCATACTGTTGTTTGTACTGACAAACTATTCAGCTTTGCCCCTACGCCCACAGTCTCTCCTAATGCCCCACAATGGTAAAATACATAAATAATAATAATAATAATAAATTATGGAATTGCGATTGAAGATAAAATTTCAAAATAGAAAAAGAAAGAAAAAAATCGAGATTAAATATCCTATTTTTCTAAGAATGTAATTCATTTTCAACATAATAAAAGTAATTTAAGTGACTTTGAACAAGACGTCTTTTTGCCGGCACCACATTACTTTTTAATGTTTTTTGCATAATTATGTGTGTGCAATTTCTTTAGCGCAGTATTTCAGAAACTGCTTATCTACTGGGATTTGCCCACACAAACATCTCAAGGGTTTACAGAGAGTGGTTTCAAAAAAGAGAAAATATCCAGTGACCAGCAGTTCTCTGGGTGAAAATGCCTTGTTGATGTCAGAGGAGAATGGCCAGACTGCTTTGAGGAGGCAACAATGGTTGAAAGAGCCAGTTGTTCCAACCAAGGTATGCAGAAGAGCATCTCTGCATCACCAGGTGTGGTCTTCTGTACACAGCAGTAGAAGATCACACCTGGTACCACCCCTGTCAGCTAAGAACAAGTAATTGAGGCTACAGTTCACTAAGGCTCACCAAAACTGGACAAGAGAAGATTGTAAAATTGTTGCCTGGTCTGAGGTTTTTGTTTTGTTTTGAATTTCTGCAGAGACAACTAAATGTTAGGAGAATTTAGCATAAACAACATGAAACATAAATCCATCCTGCCTTGCATCAGTGCTTCAGGCTAATAATGGTCTAGTGGTGTAGGATATTTTCTTGGCACACTTTGGACCCCTTGGACTCAGCATTGTTTAAATACTACAGCTTGCCTGAGTATTGTTTGTGACCATGTTCGTTCTTTTATGACCCCACAGTGCCCATCTTCTAATGGCTGTTTGCAGCAGGACAACATGTCATGTCACAAAGTTCAAATCATCTGAAATTAGTTTACTGAACATGAAAACGAGTTATCTGTACTACTTCACAGTCAAAAGATCCCAATCCAGTAGAGTACCTGTTGGAGGGGGTAGAACAAAAGTCTCATCTTAGATGAGCAGCTAACAAATCTGCAGCAACTGTGTGATGATGTCATGTCAGTATGGAGCAAAATCTCAGAGGAATGTTTCCAGCTCCTTTCTGAATATATGCTATGAAGAATTAAGTCAGCTCTGAAGTCACAAGGGGATTAAACCCATTACTAGCCAGATGTAACTGGTAAATTGGCTGGTAAGTGTACAACAAGAGCATTAAGTGATAAACAGTATTTGAGAAACCACTGTGTGGCTGCATTAGGGCATGCTGCTGAAACAGTGATAATGATAGCGCATTCAGAAGTGCTGTTTGTGTTTGCCTCATTAACAGAAGCAGGTATAATTAGTGTCTGGTTTCTCAGTTCAGCTCCATCATGTGCACTTTCAACAAAGACAGTGTAAACAGGAAACAGGAAAAAAAACAAAACAAAACAAAAAAACCTCATGCACCTTTAAATCTGAGAAAAATACATATTATTTTACATTTAACTTTGCTACTGTCCTTTTTGCCAAATAACCTAATTAGCTGTTCTTCCAGTTGTGTCTTTTTAGTGCGAGTTACTTTCAGTTTTTTGTTGCCCCTGTCCCAGGACTTCTGAGATGAACTGCTGCCATCAAATTGAGAATGAGCTCATGTTTTCCATGAAATGGTGAAGTGTCCTAGTTTAAACATTTCACATTTTCTGTGTTCTGTTTTGAATAAAATAAAACTTTTGAGATTTCCAAATTTTTACAATCTCATTTTTATTTACATTTTACACAGGTTCCCAATTTTTGGGAAGTAGGTTTGTACAATGACTTTACAGAAAACAATTTTATTTTAAAAAATAAAAAAATAAAAGCACCATATAACAAAAAGAAAAAACCCAGCTGAAAATGACATTAAGACAATAAAAAAAATCTACATTAAAGCGCAAAAAACAACTGACTTGCTTTGCCAGCATGTGAAAAACCCCCAAACAAAAACAAAACAAAAATAAACACCCCAAAACAATAATTCTCCTGCAACACCTTGACCTTTACATAAACCGTCCTGCCATCAGCTTTAATTTGCATCATATTTCGGCTTTATTTTACAGTTCTACTGTGAATCGTTTTGGGGTTTGGGGTGTATAGTTGATGTCTGATAATTTATAGGTTTTGGATACATACTTTGATATTGTTTTTGCATTTTAGGCTATATTTAGTCATGCAAATAGTTCAGAATATTAAAAACTATGACTGTCAAGAAAACAGTGGCAGTGTGATAAAATATGACAACCTGCTTTGATGATTTCTCTCTACATGTGGGACATCGCAAAGATTTGAAGCCCTTACCGACACAACATGTGCGACTACCAAGTTGCTCAAAGGTCAAACAGGAAGAAGAGCAACTCACAGGTACGTTGTACCCCAGAGGTCAAAGATTTATTGAAGTACTATGACAAAGTGACTGTACAGTTTTTTGTTTTTTGTTTTTTCAAAAGAGGAAAAATAGCTTGTAATAACAGTGAATGAATCAAAAAGGTCCGTCACTCCATTGACTGTATGACTAATTTACTCCTAGTATCTCCTAGATACAAGTTATGTACACATGCATTTTCTAACCATAGCCAAGTAATGTATGCATTTTCTTTTAAAATATAGCAAATACAAAAGACACTAAAGACATTATGGAGATGTGAAAGCAATATTTTGTGATTTAACAAAAGCATAAAATGTAATCATATTGATGTGGTTTAGACTATAAATGATAATGTAACAAAAACAAAAATGTTTACTCACCCTGAGAGACTTTTCTTTTGCACCTTGTAACGTTTGTTTCATGACTTTATCCCTTATAAGAATTAACTACCAAATAAATAGAGCTTCAGCACAAAAAAAACGCAACAAGCTTTTAGTCCAAATTTCCTTCTGAATAATTTCTTTAGACTAACAAACCAGCCGAGGGGAGTATTACCACAATTTCTTCAGAGTTACAATCATCATTTGGTTTTATTTAATTTAAAAGGTTTCCCTTCTCTCATGAGCCATTTGACCTCTATCCACCTGTAAGAGGGGAAAGCATGACGAATATCTGGATTTTTCAATCTCAGAGTTTATGTCCTTCATCAGATGTACAAAGAGTTAGTCATTTCACAGATTTAAAAAAAAGAAATAAAATAAAATATATATATGGGCCTATAAAGGGTTTACCCAGAGCCAGACAACAGGCTAATGAGTTGGCTTGCTCTCTGAAACAGAAGTCAGTGTGTTTCGCAGATGGAGGGCTCAGATGACGATGCTGTTGCCACTGCGAGACGCCTTGTCCTGAGAGAGACATACTAACTTTAGATATACTGCACTAGCAAACAGAGGTTTTATTTATAATAGTGACTGCATGTTTGAGAAATGTGTGATACAAGTACATTGGTATACATGCAAGTTTGCAAACTAAAGCAAAGTATTCCTTACAGAGTAATAATCATTTCTTCGTGCTCCTGGTTTCTGTCCTGGCTCGTACTCTGTGTAACTGGGAGGTTTATCGGACCAGCCTCCACCTCCTCTCCTTGCACCTCCCACCGCCCCTCTTCTGCTGCTTCCCTCATCTGAGCTCCAGGACCCTCCCCTCGAGTGTCGTGCTGCTGGGGGAGAGTAATTCCCTCTGGACCTGCTGTCAAACAAGTCATCTCTGGAACGGGATCGAGGGCGGTCCATGCCTTCTCGTGCCCGGCTGCGACCCCGCCCATCCAGTGACTCCTCGCTGTAGCTTCGGGGAATACCTCTAGATCTGGTAGGTGACGGGTAACGTCTGCCCGCTACCCCTTGCTCGTCGCGACGAGTGTAGCCACTGCGGCTGCTCTCGCTGGAACTCGGTGGCCGGGTCTTGGGCGCAGGAGGTGGAACTCTGCCTAACTGCGACTCCCTTATTGGTGGAAGTGTAATGACACGACGCTCTGCTGGGCCATCGTTGAGGGCAGAGATCATGCTGGGGGGGCCTGGTGAAAATGGGACATTGACGGGCATGTGCTGGGAAGGAGGCGCATAATGCTGGGCAGGAGGTGCATAGTGCTGGGCGTGAGGTGGGGGGGGTGGCTGGGACTGAAAGAAGAGAGAGATAAGAAGAAATAAATATAACTAAAACTTAAAAAAAAGAAAAAACTAAAACTGTGCACAGGTTGCTCAAAGGTCAAACAGGAAGAAGAACGGTATATACACCGTTATGGTAATTGCATCATTTAAATTAAAAAAAAAAAAAAAAAAAAATCAGGGACTTATCATCAATAAGTCAATATGATAAGCCTCAGAAATGAAGTGAACCACTACAGGGAATTTCAGGTTTAGAAAAGCAGAAAATGTTCCACCATTTTAAGAATTTTTTTTTCCTGTGGAAACTAAAATTACAAGGTTGAGGACACCAAGTCAGTTGTGACCTTCTAAAGTGTAATATTTAATTTTCTAACACACTGCTGTGATTAACGTGTTGTGTCAAGTCTGGATGTCTCTAACTATATGCATTCTTGACATAAAAAGTGAAAGATGTGTTTAAAACTAAGCAAAAAGCTCTCTCTTCACTGTGGGTTTGATGAGCCCGTCTGAAACGGTCACACTTTAATTCTCTGATGACATCAGTCAGACATAAGTCATAAAAAGTAGTCGCAACTGACTTGTGTTAGCTCAAAAAACGATACAGAAAGCAAAAGTATTCAAACAAGTGTAACGCCCATGACGTAGTAGGCCATGAAGCATAGGAGCCATTACAATTCACAGATTGTTGCCTGTAAACCAACAAATAGGACCTTTGCCTCAAGCATATTTTAAGTAGAGGTCCACTATCTCAGGGTTGGGGAATTAATTCCCCCCCCTCCCACCCAAGGGGCCACATGAGTAACCGGGACTGCTGTGGAGGAATGTAACAATAAGCAATACAGTTATTTCAATATCAATTCTCCTTCCTCAACAGCTTATTAGTGCCACTTGGGGAAAATTAATTGCCCATCCCTGCATTAGATGATCACCATGTGTAGGCTTTAGAAATTGAAACTGGTAGCAGAGAATTTTCAGATGTTCACAAAATAAAGAATAGATTTGAATGTGTTTTTGTTTACATTAAAAGTCGTGAGAACATACCTGTAGAAGAGGACTGGTCATGTCCAACCCCCTCACTTGGTTCTCCAGGTAGTCGAGCATGTGATTGTTATTGGCTGGTGTGCGGTTACCTTGGACACTGGGAGGGGGCATGCTGTAAGCTGAAGACTGAGGAGGAGGGAGAGGCATAGTCTTTAAAGGGATGCTGCTCCCTGCAACAGACCCTGAAGACAAAAAAAGAAAAGAAAAAAAAAGTATTTAGAAAAGTCAGGAAACAGCCAATTAAAACCTATTTAAGTCTGTCACTTTAATATGTGAGGATTAATGTGTGCATGTACCAGCGTAGAGCATTGGGTTCATCTGGGTGGAGGCGTGGCTCAGTGGTGCATATATTGGTTGTCCTCCTAACCAAGGATTCATGGCCTTCTGAGCCTGCTTCACCATACGATGCTGCATCACAGCTAAAACGTGAGAACAACAATTTCTAGTATGTGCAGATTCAGTGAGGTTATCTCAAAGTATATGGGCTTTTTATTTGCAGCATGATAAGGTCACATGTTTGATTTCACTAAGGCTATTAGCATTAGGTACTTTCAAACACAAATGAAGGCCCGCAGAAAGGATCTGTTAATGACCAAACTGAGTGGAGCAATGGAAACAGCAATCAAACATTCAATAGATATACAGGCAATGAAATATTCTTCCTTCATGGGATCTGCTGGTTTTTTTTCCTCCTCAACTCCCAAGCTGCCTTATTCCATGACTGCTGTTGTTAAAGCACCCTTAAATGAAAGCTACCTTTCTCAGGACAGCAGCACCTCTGTGGGCAGCAGGGACAGCGGACATAGCAGCAGCATATCTGAGGGCAGCACTGGCAGCAGCAGATGCATAAGAGCAGGATGAGAAGGAGGGCACCGATGACGATGAGCAACACAGTTAACCAGTCTGTAGGAAGACGAAGAAAAAGGGAGACGCTCTGTGTTCTGTGTCTTAAGAAGCAGACTATATTACAGCACTAATGACATTAACAGAAGCTGCAGTGCACGCGATTACAGTATGTGTGTTTAATCGTATACAATCATATTCTCTTTCTTACTGTAGACAATGAGTTTGACTTCTTTGTAAGAGATCCCACTGGTGTCTCCAGGAGCATTAACATTGCAGACGTACACCCCGTTGTCCCACCACATCACCTCATTGATCACCAAGTCTGCCTCTGTCCAGACAATGCAAACATACATGATTAAGTTGAATTCAACTTCCTCTGTTGTGCCCTGTTTTCAGAAGCTCAAAGAACTGGACAGCATTCAGTCAATTCACTTCCATTCTAACAAATTAAAAGGCCATCAGGATAACATACAATTAATCTTTTATTTCTGCAAAAATTATCACATAATGAAAATGAAGGAAGAACAAAAAAAAAAAGTTCTCACAGTTGTTTTATCAAAACTACCAATTCACATTCTATCAAGCAACTATTTTAAAGATTTATACTGCAAGACCACAGATGAGGTGCTTCAGCTCAAAAAAAAAAAAAAAAAAAAAAAAAAAAATCACATTTAGGCTCATCTTGGGGTGAACTCACGGTTCTGGATGGTAATCTTTCGTTGCTGGTACTCTGCTCCCAGTATAGGCTGATTGCTTCCTGTCTTTTGGAGCACAGTGCGTATTGTCCGTTCACGGTCTGGACAATCGTTTGATGGATCTTGCCCTAACTGTAGTTGAGCCTGGTATGCTGCAAAACCAGATGTAAAAGCTTAATAATGCAAAGACTGACAACTGGCCACAACATGTTACTGGCTGTTTGGGATAAAACTGGTGGTTTACAAAAGACAAGATCATCAGGCACAACCCACAAATGATCATAGATGAAATTATTATTCTTGTTTTGGGCAGAAGACGCGTTGCAGCTTTGGGAAGAGCAATGTTGGTTAGTCGACCATTAATGTCAGTGCATCTCACAGATCTGCTTTACCAGCTTTTATGTTATTACTTTAAACTATAGCACAAGCACACACTCCAGTGCAGCAAATTTTTATTGTGATGAGAAATGTGTGCAGTAGGAAGCACCACGCCAACTGAGGTGAGAGTAAAAAAAATTTAAAAAAAATAAAGAACTGATTGGAAAAAACAAGAATTAGCTCAAATGAACACAGAGGGTAGAAATCCAAAGAAATGTATATGAATTTAAATCTACATGTAGGATTTCCATCTCTGTCACCAATATGGGCAGTTTTTTTGGTACTTCTATATAAAAGGGGTTTTTTTTAATATTAAAACAAAACAGCAAACTACTGTATAGGTCTGGAGAGCATTCATTATGGCTGTCTTCTTTTTCCCCACTCTCTAACTTGAAGCTGAAAACAGTATTTTATGCACTTTTTTTCTTTATTCACTTCCCCCCCTACTCTTCTCCGCTGTTCATAATTGGCATGGAGGCAGTTTTAGGCTGACCACATTTTGGAATTTATTGAAAAATAACCACGCTTTAGTTGCCTGCTCCATTTCATGTCAACAGCATAGTTCGGGGAGAGATATTTGTGTTACAATGCAAATGCAGCACCCTCTCTGTGACATTAAACAACTACACCTCAGGTGAGAGTTGCTTTTGTACCTGTGGAGTAATACTGCAGTACAGGGTCCATGCAGAAGGACTTGAAAGTCCATGTGAGAATAACGTTTTGGAGGTCCGCAGAGGTGGAGTAGTCGCAGCGGAGGACCACTTTGGCAAACATAAGCGTGCTGTACTGCGTGTAGGGAACGTTCACCTGAACGCATACTGACACTGCAGAAAGACAACAGACAGAGCGTTAACCATATATAGTACTATACAATGATCCATTAGGTTACATTATTTATCAGCAAAAGTCCAGGAAGAAAACAATGAGTGAGAGCTACTGTGAGCCAAGGAGTTAATGTCAAAGTAGCAGAACCAGAAAAACAGGTGGCACAGACAAAGACACAGGAAGTGGCCTACTGTGAAACTACCAAACAAACACAGAAAAGGTGGAATGAAACCCGATGAGTTCATCTAAGTGTGGGCATAGCGCAGTGACTCTTTCCAGAGTGGAAATAAAGAAAATCGTTGGTTTAACTTTAAAGAGTGAATCAATGGTCAGGGTCCCAAGTATCTCTAAAGTGACCCAAATATTAATAATCTCCGATAGACAAATGTTTTAATCGGTTATAAAGACGAGTAACACATAATTTGCTTAACCAACTATGAAACAAGACGGTCATGTTTGATTGCTTCATATAAACACCTGTGTCATGTGACCGATACTTAAACTTATGTTCATTTTTGTAAGTGTTTTTTTTTTTTTACATTTAATTGATAAACTGGTTTAGTCCACTTGTTTTTACACAAACATGAAGCTAACATGTAAAAAATTAAAAATTACCTTTCAGAAGCGACAGCAGTACGACTGCGACAGGAAGTCTCTGCATGATTACCGAAGGCTACAAAAAAACCCCAAAAAACCCCCCCAAACCTTCGGCTCCAAATACAAACAGAGAGGCAACACTCCCAAGATAAAAAAAAAAAAAAAAATAACCACAAAAAACTCTACAAAACACGAGTTTCTATCTTCACTTTGGCCTAACGAAAACTGCTCATTGTTTCCGCCTACGAGTGCCACTGAAGAGTAGCCAATGTTTGTAGCTGATCCCTGAGACTGAGCTCATCTGTGGCTCCACCCCGAAACAGGTGAGCTTTCCTGTGACGCAGGCAGGTGTAAAGCAGGAAAATGCCACGATCATTTGCAAGCGCATAAACAGATACTACCTGTAACATCTCACTGGTCTTATCTGATTTTCTCTGGCTGTAGGAGTATTTTGTTTGTATGACACTGTGACACGAAGAAAAGTCTAATCCCCGAGCCCTTGAAGAGGTCTAAAGTCTGGTTGCTAAAATTGGATTCCCTGGAATCATTTATTTGAAAGAAAGAAGTCAAAGTCTAGCATTTGAATTCCAAATGGAGGAATATTGTTCTGAAGAGGGGAAATCTAAGTTGTAGTATCTTCGCCGAGAGCAAAGCATCCCAGTTTATGAAAAAGAAAGCCCAAAGATGGTGTTCTTATATTAAAATGTTTTCTAGGTCAGGGGTGTCAAACTCAATTGCACAGGGGGCCAAAACTCAAGGCACACTTAAGGTCGCGGGCCAAACAATATCAACATTTATTGAACACACTAAAACAATGTTTTTTAAACATAAATATGAATAAAAACAGACAGGAATATTATTCCAGATTAAATAAATTTAAAAAAACAACAACTTTAACTTTAAATATTTTGCTCTTCATAAAAATATATCCTGTCAAAATTATGCAAGTTAGAAATATGAACATGCAGCCAAAAACCCCAGAAAAAATAAATGAAAACATATACAAGGTTCCAGCCGCACGTAGACGGAGCTGGGCATTGCTTCAGGAATGGAACTAATAAACTGTGCGGCCCATTCAGTGTCGTACTTTCCCTTGAGTGTATCATTACACTGCAGCTCCATCTGAATCTGCACAGGTGCAGTTCAGCAAAGTCCGCTGACTTGGTTCAACATTACTTGGCAACAGGGAAAGTGAGACAGGTTGCACTGGTGCATTTGTGACAGCTTCACTTGAAATGCCTTCACCGCATCATACCATGTCCATGAACTGACAGATTTCCTTGCTGAGCTCAAAAACTCTATTGAGAATTTTTATCCCAACTCAGCCAACGGACCTCTGTATGATAAGGAATGTCGGCAAACTCTGAATCTATTTCCCACATAAAAGACTGAAATTGACGGTGGTTTAAACTTTTAGCTCAGATAAAATTTACGGTTTGCGTTACGGTGATCATTACATGCTCCATTTTTAGGACTTTACCACACAGCCTTTCCTGGTGTATGATGCAGTGATATGCTGTTAACTCACCGGTACAGTTCTCCTGCATCTTTACTCGCATCCTGCTGACTAGTCCGCTTTTTTCACCGCACAACACCGGTGCTCCATCTGTTGTAAGTCCAACAAGTTTGTCCCAGGGCAGTTTCATGTCGGTTACACTTTGACATAAGTTTTAAAAAATGTCTTTTCCTGTCGTTGTCCCGTGCATCGATTTAATGTTCAATATTTCCTCTCCATGGATGAAGACGGCCAGCTGTGCACTGAAAAAAGGGGACTGGCCATCTCTTGGATTTATGCAAGCATCTTGCATGAATTTAACACAATTGCCTCATGTTTTAAGGTTAAATGTAACTATATAGTGTAAAAACTACATGATATGCAGAGAGGGTGTATTCAATTGTTCATATCATGTTCAGTTGAAGTAAGTCAATAATATAGCAACGTTAAATCTCGTGAAACCACGCGTGATTTCATCTCGCGGGCTTTGGATCGTGGTTTAAAAAAGGCATCCAGCTCTGTCAAGTCGAGCAGTCAACTCTACCTTTTTTGGTATGTCTTGATTTTTTGAATTAATATTTACCATATTTCAGCCAAATATAGTTAAACGTCTAGAGTGTCGCCATGTAACATGCTAAAAAAGAGCCGTTAGCTTATTTGCTGTTTTATCTGTTGTCAAAGAATTGGCGCTTTTTCATTTGAATTTGTCTTTGGCACAGGAGCCGTAATATCACATTAAACCTAATTACGAGGCGCTCACAACATAATTTGGTTTTCTTTGTGAATAGATTTGCCAACTTATTCTTCAGTTACATTGTGTATTTACTGCACCGCGGTCTTAGTGATCTTTAGCTAACATCATCAGCGGCATTATGCTAGCTTGCATCCCTACCCCTCCTCCTGCCCTCACTTGCTGTCCTTTTGTGTTTTTTTTTGCTGCACATTGAGAGACGACCTCTATTCTGCATTTCACCAGGAGTCAGCTGATGGATTGTGGGTTCAAGGTGTTAGGGTGAGAAAGTATATTCTATTTTTGCTTAAGGTTTCTGTAATTTAATTATAATATATTTTTTTTAATAATTGGGTGCATGCATACTCAAACAGACCACCCTATAAATACAACTGAGAAAACCAAAATCTGCCATAGGTTTAACTTATACCTCTATGTATTGTAAGAAAGGTGATTACTGGACTCACATTAATGCACACTTGAACTAAAATGAGGTTGGAACTTGTGGGTTGTTGGGTTGCAAATCAGAAACAAACAGCTTTGGATTTTTTTAATCGCATAAGAGCTAGAAACACAGGTTTTATTCAACAAAACATTACTGTTTAACCAAGCACAGTGCCTGCTGTTATTTCAAAAATAATTTTATGTCATTTCAGATAAAATGCAGCATTCCAGTGCATCCCAACCATGCCTTTACAGTCAAGGTTTCTGAGCTGAGTTTCTCTCTGACAGTCTGCTGAAAGTGTTTGCAAAGTGATCGGGGCAACAGGGCACAAAGCTAAAGGATGTAGCTGCCATGATGACAGTAAGAACTTTAAAATTCTTTAACTACAAAGTGTATATGTATTGCATTAGGTCAGTAAAAGATTTTTGTACTGCATCCATTGAAACAGTCAACTATTACCTGTGAGCACTGATTCCACTGAAAGGATGCCATAATTTTCATCATGCATTTACTGCCCCACTGAGAAAAAATTATCTTTTTTAAAAAATATATGTTCTGGAAACTATACATCCATAAAGTTGATGTCAAACAGGAACTTTTGATATTGCTTTGTAGATGCTGGTGTTGCATGTTGACTGGTTTAAAAAGTCAAGAGTTTTTGTCTGGCATCATTTTCTTCTGTGCTACTGAAAACTTTGAGTTCACAAATCTGTTTTCTTTGTTATAATAGTTAAGGATGACATTAATGCTCGAAGGGAGTCCCTCATCAAAGTGCTCCGCATCTGAGTGAAAGACAATTGCAACATCTTGGTGCAGGAGTTCATGGTGAGTGTTTTATAAGTAGATTGTGGCTTTGCAACATTTAAAAATGCATTTAGTTATCCACTTGATCCTCATTGGACTGGTTAGGACCAGTAGTCCTCTTTAATCATTTGAAGTTCACATGAGGCCTGGTAGTGAACTTGGCCGCCGCCCCTTGAGGGCCCCACCCCTGTATTAGGGGTCACATCAGTGTGAAAAAATGTAAATTTGTCATTCTAGTGAACAAAGGAAAATCCCACCAATATTTACATTAGCTTTTGTTTGGAAAAAAAAAAGACCAACTGACCAACACCTAACCAAATTGTGGGGCTGAAAGTCAAAATTCTAACATCTTCTGAGTGACATAACCTGGATTTCTGATGGGCCGGTGTCTTTCTAACAAAAACTAATGTAAAGCATTTGAAATTATTATGTTTTTCACTCTTTCTTAGAAACTCTGTTAGCCCATGAATGGCAGCATGGCGGCCACTCTTTGGCTATAGCTATTTACTATGTTGCTTGCATTGGTTTAAATTACTCTAACATTAGAACTGGTAGATTAAAAAAGAGATGAGTTTAAAAAGGAATCTTAAAGAAATGTTTTGTGTTTAACCAGGACTTGACTGAGGCCACTGCACAGATTGAGAAAACCACAGTGAACATCTATCTCCAGAGATGCGCCAGGCAATGACTTTTCTGATGTTGGCATCATCATCGAGGGTATAGTAGTTCTTCAAGATCTGGATAACGTGACCTTTGCAGTAGCCATGCTGTTTGGACCTTTTTTATTCCTTCAATATGAGTTACCCATCACAACTCTGCTACACTTTTGAGGTTATTCAAAGGATGGTAATGGAGTTGGATGCAACTCAGCTCTCAAGAAAAGCTCACAACTAAGACAAAACTGCTCCTGCAAGGAAAGCTCACTGTTATGCATGTGAGGTGATCAGCTCTAGGTGAGAGGACATTTAAATCTCACACTTGTTCTGCTGCATTTTGGAAGCTCAATTCCAGGATCAGATCGCAGGGTTTATTTTTATATACTCTGCAAATGCCATGAGGACAGGCCCTTTTTTTTGTTGTTGTTGTTTGTTTTTCCTTTTGCTCTGTACAAGTTCTCTGTTTGGCAGCATTTTTCAATTTCTGTTTGTATTTTTTCTTTCTTTTACTAGTGAACAGATGTAGCGTGAACAGTTATACAGTCTAAATATCCCATATGGGTCATGTGAAATGGTATTTTCAGTTTCATTCAGTTGAAGTAAAGAATGTTGAATATTTCTAAGTGTGCTGTGCTGTTTTGAACCAAGATGTCACAGTATGATCAGTGCTGTAATTTTTGACAGTCACTGTATCAATGTTATTTTTGCATCTCTTGAATAAAGGTTTTGACCTGCAAGTGCTAATTTCTTTAGTTATTGGGGTAAAATGGGTAATGTTAATAGGAAGGTGTTTGCCAATTCAGTAACCTAATTTAATGTTAATGGAAACTAACACTACCTGAAATTGTTTAGTTATAATTGTTGTTTAACTGAATCTTGACGTCAGAGGCCTTAAATAGAATGTTTTGTATTGTTCTTCCACAAGATGGTTACCTGTAACATTTTTCAAAAGAAACAGTCTAATTTCTTTGCTGTGATTGATTCCAGAGAACACGGAAAAACTGACATTATTTAACTGTTGATTTATATAGATTCAGTAGAGGAGTAATGTCAGTTTAATTCTTTACCTACTGTCAATGCAGTGAAATTAGGCATTTTGTTTTGAAAGGTTACTGGTGGATGCCAGCAACCATCTTGGAAGAGAACAATACAATCTGTTATAAGGCCTCCATTTGAAAATTGTGTATTTGATACTAGAATATAATAGCAAAATGTAATTTGAAGATAACATGTAGTATCTAAGTGACCAAGTAGTATTGGGTAAAAGTTACTGAATCGTGTTGGGATAAAGTGAGAAAATTTTGAAGGATTAAAATATTCCAAGAGCTCAAATTACTTCATCAAAACATGTTTAAGTCACATTTTATCAACACAAATTGCACAGGTTTATTGAACAGGAATAAATCGTGTTAATTTAACTCGATTGTTTAAGTTGTTGCCAAAGCAAAACATCTGTGTGCAACAAATGTCCACTATTGAATTAAGTAAATCCAACAACATATTTTTTTCAGTGTGCAATGTCCATCATGTCTATACTTTCATCCACAGCAAGAGAGTATGCAATAAAGTTTTTGCTTCTTTCACACAACTGTGTTCTTAAATCAGTGGCCATCTCACAATCCCGATCAGCAATCGTATTTCTCCTCAGGCTCACATTTGCCAAAATCTGCGTTTTGTCTGGACACAAGACGTCGCACACCTTCATGCAGCTCTTCAGAGTGGTAATGACTGGGCTGATTTGGCTATCTCCTCTGCTACAATAAAACATATATTCAGTCACCCACTGGCGCTGAAAGGCTCTGCTTTCAGAGTCAACTTTTTTCTCCACCATTGTGAGCAGCTAGCTTCGCAATAACAGAAGTTTAACTTGATTGATCCGGGAATGTTCCCAGTTAGCCTAGCGTTCAGCAAAGGGGCTGCAGCGCTGCATTATGGGATCTGTAGTTTGTATATTATTAGCGCCTCATATCGCCGGGCCATGCATAACAATACATATATATAAAATGATCTCGCGGGCCGGATATAAATGTACGCCGGGCCGGATGTGGCCCGCGGGCCTTGACTTTGACACATGTGTTCTAGGTGATTCAAATTGAATTAAAAATACATTTAACCAGAAATAAAAATTTAATTAGAAATGTTTTTTCAAGTAAGTGTTCTGAACTCTATCTGAAGTCCAGTTCACCTGACACTCGGACCGGCGGCCGCCTCGGGTCTCTGCTCCTCCTGCCTCACCCGCTGGCCTCCACCACTTGCTAATGTTACTGAATCTGTGGAAGCTTCGCAATAGCCACCACCAAACAACTGAGTTATTTTTACACATCTCCCAGCATCTGGCCAATCCACCAGCTTTCAGTGTTTATAACGTTACGAAAAAAACAAAAAACAAAAACAAAAAAAACATCGGCCCATAAAAACGAAAAATCACCATCGGCCCACCGGGCAAATGCCCGGTATGCCCGATGGCCAGTCCAGCTATGGTCTAAGGCAGCGGTCCCCAACCCCCGGGCCTCGGACTGGTACCGGTCCGTGAGTCGTTTGGTACCGGGCCGCGAGAGTTGAGGCTCAGGTGTGAAATGTATGGTTTTCAGGGTTTTTATCGGTTTTCAGCGTTATTTTGTTATCGTTTTTATCGTTATCTCGGTTTTCCTGGGTCTTTTCACGTGTGTTATGAATAAATCTTCTTTGTTTCGGTATCGGTACCAGTTTTATTTTGTTGTATTTATCCGCGACACCTTAAAGGCCGGTCCGTGAAAATATTGTCGGGCATAAACCGGTCTGTGGCGCAAAGAAGGTTGGGGACCGCTGGTCTAAGGAGTTCAACGAGATAGCTAGGCGCTGTATTGTTTATGATTTTAAAGGTAAGCAGCAACATTTTAAATTCAATATGGTATTTGACAGGGAGCCAGTGCAAATCATTAGTTAACTTGTAACTTGGAAATAATGACTTGTTTAGTCCCTGATTCCTACTAATAAACATGTCAGTGCACAACTCATGAACCCAGTGGATTTTTCCAGTTTCACTTACTTGGTTAATTAGACCTGTTTCCACTTGGAAGTTGGAATAGAAGAAATTATGATGCTGATCATTCAGAACAGTCAAGCTACAATATTTTTACACAAGCACAGTTGGTAAGTACACTTGAATATGAACATACCAAAGAGGTTGGATCTATGTGTGGTTATATGAGTGTAATTTGTTTTCACTAAAACAGATTATTATTGTTGTGGTTTTTATGAAAGACTTAGAGAAGACTTTGATTAGTCAAGGAAACAAAGGCATGAAAAGCAAAGCCCAACTTCAGTTTTTTCCTCTCCTGTATTATTCATTCATAAGTCACACAGCTGCTTTGAAGGGATTTCGAAAAACATTTCCTAACACCTTGAAGAACAAATACTTGCTTAACAGGAATAAGCTGAACATATTTTTTCTAATCCAGTGATGGTTTCTCTCCAGCCGAGTCAAAAGATTTAATCTATCCTTTTCTTTCCAAGCTCCCTAGACTTTGCTTCTAACACACACAGGCAGAGCAACAGAGAGAGAGACTGGCCACCCACCCTGAGAGTGGTCAGCCCTCTCAGTCAGAAGGAATGGGCACTGAGGGGGCTGAACACACATTTCAACTCCTAAAACTCTGGAAATTACTGCACTGTCTTATGTCCGGTGCGTGCTGACTGCTATCAGGCATCGGCACAGAAACAAAAATAAGTCTGTTTCTGTCAAGCTACTGGACTTATTTTTCTACAAAGACTTGAAGTTTGAGAGTGTTTAAACAAGAGAGAGAAAAGTGTATATAGTGTGTAGTGAGGGGTTTTACAGCCATAAAACATCTATAATAATTGTAAAAAATAAAGCTGGCTACTTCGCGGATTTCACCTATCGCGGGTTAATTTTAGAACGTATAACGCGATAAACGAGAGAAGACTGTACACACAATTTAGATAAGATTTCCTCCTCCGGGTAACAGTATTTTCAATAATAAAAAATTCTAGAAATTCAATAACAGAATAACAACAAAGAGCAATATTTAAAACGATTTTATTTGTTTGTTTGTTTGTTTATTTATTTACAAAGAAGTCAAACAGTTTTAAACAGGCGACTTATGTTGAGTTTAGCGCTATGGGTTTTCCAACATGTTGATCCTGCTCTTTTCTTTCACAGACCAGTGTGTTACGTTATCTATGAAGCAGATAAATACTGTAAACAAGAAATCATATTTAGAACCGCTACAGTGCAGAAGGTTGTGAAATTTTGTGACAACATTCAAAAACAATGAATGCAAACAAGCAGTTTTTGACGATAGAGGGGAAAAATTCTTTACTTCTTTAAACACACACAGAGAGACACTAGCTGTCTAGCCCCCTCAGTCAAATATAAAACAAGTTCAACTCAGACGTCGGCACAGAAACAGAAAGAAGTCTATTTCTGTGATGCTTTGGTCACAATTCGCAAATTATTCTTGTTCTTTGGTGTTTTTTAAATTATTTAGGTTAATTAAAAAAACATTAAGTGGACATAGCTTTAATAAAATAATAGTGCTTTGCAACAGAGAGTTAATTATTCTGAGAGCTGCACATTAACCTCCACTATTTTTTACCCCAAAATCTATATTAAAAGAAACTTTTATATTTGGACGTTTGTTTCAATCATCTTAGCACAGATGCATAAGTTGGAAAAGGTGACAAAAAAGAAAATTTTGTTACTGGCGACTTCTCCAGGGTCCAGAGTGAAAATGGGTACATTGATTAATAACAAGGAAAGATAACTGTGTGTTTTTTAACAATACTTATGTATTGATTTTATTTTGAAAAACAAACAAAAAACAAACAAATAAATAAATAAATAACAAAAAATAAACAGAAAAAAAATAAAACTGTGCAGGTTGTATTGACGCGAACCGGCTGCTCTCCCCAGGCAAGTACAGGTGCCGATGGTGTTGGTCACACACTGCTATCCCTGCAATCCCCATTCTGGATAACCGTCTGCATTACCCCCATCATAACTCTCCTAAAGAATATGACAGCAATCCTCTGTGTCCCAAAGAAGAGCATGCCAATTAGCCCGTCAATCTCGTCGTAGTAGAGATGCAAGTGAAAGGAGCTCAGACGCAGGACACACAGCTGTACCCGAGCGCCACGATCACTGTCTCCATCCATTACTTGAAACCCAGGAGAAGGAGAACAAATCAGAGATGAGTCAAAGATCACTGATATCTTTCATCGAATAAACATTAAAGGGAACTTGAAAAAAAAAAAACCACACACACAAAAACAGAAATGGCACAAGTTCACCAAAAGTATGAACAATGAACTAAAGTCGCTTACCTTTATTAAAAATGCTGAAGATAATGTTCCTCTTCTTATTTTTTCAGTTTCAGCTTTTATAAGAGCCACCGTGGTTAGTCACCTAAAACTGGAGGAAGGGAGGTGATATAAAAAGCCGTTTAAGGGAGCTGGCTCGCAGCCACTTCCAGCGCAATCCTTTGCAGGCCAGCAATCCTTGTAGGCCAGCAAGGATTGCTGGCCTGCAAGGATTGCGCTGGAAGTCAGGAACTAGGTGTAGTAAGATTTTAGTTTCAAATTTTATATATATTATTTTTGAAATAAAATGCAGTCTGTACTGCAACTGAGCTGATTTCTTTAAGTTTTAATTTTTGTTTTAATTTTTAAATCTGTTAACACAATCATTGTGAACAAGTTTTGTTTAAAATACAAATACTGCCTTCAAGTTTTTATATTTTAAATCCAAAGTCTGTACATCTTACCTTTGTTAACAATGCTGAAGATAATGATCCTTTTCTTATTTCTTCTGTTTTCAGCCTTAAGCGCCACCGAGGTTTGTCTCAGCTGGTGATATGTGCAAAAATGGGAGAGCAGCTGGAAGAGAACACCTGAAACTGGAGGAGGGGAGGAAATATGTAAGACCCGATAGGGTAAAAAAAAAGAAAAAGAAAGAAAGAAAAGCTAAAGCACAAGCCTTTCTTGACGGTGTAAGCATATCACCGCCGAGAAAGCTTCAGCATGTGACACAGAAGCCGCGGTAGGGTTTGTGAGGGGAGGACAGAGTGGAGCAGATGTACGGGAAATTCTGGGAGGGATGCGAGAGGAATGTGTCCTCTCACCAGCCAGCACGGTCCACACTCATGTCTTGTACATGGGGCTGCCAGCTCAAATTGTTGGGCTGAACTTCCAGAAAGTTTTTTCCCCCCATACCAGTACAGCAATGTAAAAATGTCTTAAAAATGGTGAGTAGGTCTCAAAAATTAAAAATTATCCACATATTTCACTAAAATATTTTAGTTATAATTCGAGTACCATCTGGAAACGCCAGAATTTTGTTCTATGTGAACAGGATAATCTACTGATAGTTTTGTTGTTGTGGTACAACTTGTCATATTTGCTCAATCCAGCATAAAAGTTGAATGAAAAGGGGACTTTCTTCATTTTTGTTATTAAGAATTTTAAGTTAAAAAGTATTCAACATGATTTATTGTGAAATTAAACTATATACCATTCAGAAATTGTCATTAGTTTTTATAGTTTGCAAAAAGTTGCTTCTATTCATCTGGACGTAGCCTTTTCAGTGGGGAAAAAAGTTTTGATGCTCATCCAAATGACTTCTTCAGGTTGAGTTATTCAAACCAGATGAACAAAATCTACATTCAAAAGCGCACACAGCCGATGATTCAATGCAACGAATACACAATAAAGGGAACTTGGAGAAAAAAAGAAAAAGAAAAAAGAAACGGCAGAAGTTAGCCAAAGGAACAATGAACTAAAGTCGCTTACCTTTATTAAGTTCCTTGTCTTATTTCTTCTATTTCAGCATTTAAAAGGGGGACCGAGGTCTGTGCAAGCCGATGTAGTGTAACAAGTGCGCTGCAGTGAATGGGGAACATGCTCTCATCCCGAGCTCATGCTTGGATTGGGAGGAGTTAGTGAGCCTTGGGCGATAAATGAAGAGAGAAAAAACCCCCCAGAAAAAAATTGTGTGCATGCACGAGGGAAGAGAGTGGAGACAGCCGTCTCTTGTACTCCTTCATGCACATGCTTGTGCACAACCTGGTCTCTCTGCAAGACGGAGAAATGAAGAGCGGCGGGCAGAGTTGAGAGCTATTTATAAGAGAAGTGACTGATGCTGTTCTCGGCCAACAGTAATAAACACAGTTTTATTTTTATGAAGTGCTCAGATTTTCAGGCTCAGCCGCATGGTGGTGCAATGGTTAGCAATGTGGCAAGAAGCAGATAAGTTCTCTCCTTGAAACCATAATCTGACCTTTCTGTGTGGAATTTGCATGTTCTCTCCGGCTTCCTTCCACAGTCCAAAGACGTCCAGTTAGTGGGGTGATGTTATTTGGTGATTCTGAATTGCCCATAGGTGGGAATGTGAGTAGGGGAGACCGGGGATAGTTGTAACATTTTTGACATTTTTGTCTGTAAATTGGAGCTCTTTTAAGGTAGTGGATTCAAAATGTAATGCAAAGTATTTACATGTCTCTGCTATTAAATAGTGCAGCTATTTTCTCTGCAGCACAATTACCCATTGCATGGTATGGTCTCAAACAAAAAGAGTGAAATGTTACAATTAACCCCATAGCCTGGGGTAGTTGTAACATATCCTGGGGTGAAATGTAACATAATGAAATAAGGGTACTGACAAAACATTACCATGTAATCTTTTTTATTCAACACATGAATGCACTTAGAGCCATCTATGTAGCTGTGTGTGTGTGACAGAATGCAGATATCTAGCTATTGAACATATTCCAACCCCCCAAAAAAGACAAATTATGGAATTTTCTGGAACTAAATACAGTGGCTTGCAAAAGTATTCGGCCCCCTTGAACTTTTCCACATTTTGTCACATTACAGCCACAAACATGAATCAATTTTATTGGAATTCCACGTGAAAGACCAATACAAAGTGGTGTACAAGTGAGAAGTGGAACGAAAATCATACATGATTCCAAACATTTTTTACAAATAAATGACTGAAAAGTGGGGTGTGCGTAATTATTCAGCCCCCTGAGTCAATACTTTGTAGAACCACCTTTTGCTGCAATTACAGCTGCCAGTCTTTTAGGGTATGTCTCTACCAGCTTTGCACATCTACAGACTGAAATCCTTGCCCATTCTTCTTTGCAAAACAGCTCCAGCTCAGTCAGATTAGATGGACAGCATTTGTGAACAGCAGTTTTCAGATCTTGACACAGATTCTTGATTGGATTTAGATCTGGACTTTGACTGGGCCATTCTAACACATGGATATGTTTTGTTTTAAACCATTCCATTGTTGCCCTGGCTTTATGTTTAGGGTCGTTGTCCTGCTGGAAGGTGAACCTCCGCCCCAGTCTCAAGTCCTTTGCAGACTCCAAGAGGTTTTCTTCCAAGATTGCCCTGTATTTGGCTCCATCCATCTTCCCATCAACTCTGACCAGCTTCCCTGTCCCTGCTGAAGAGGAGCACCCCCAGAGCATGATGCTGCCACCACCATATTTGACAGTGGGGATGGTGTGTTCAGAGTGATGTGCAGGGTTAGTTTTCCGCCACACATAGCGTTTTGCATTTTGGCCAAAAAGTTCCATTTTGGTCTCACCTGACCAGAGCACCTTCTTCCACATGCTTGCTGTGTCCCCCACATGGCTTGTGGCGAACTGCAAACGGGACTTCTTATGGTTTTCTGTTAACAATGGCTTTCTTCTTGCCACTCTTCCATAAAGGCCAACTTTGTGCAGTGCACGACTAATAGTTGTCCTATGGACAGATTCCCCCACCTGAGCTGTAGATCCCTGCAGCTCGTCCAGAGTCACCATGGGCCTCTTGGCTGCATTTCTGATCAGCGCTCTCCTTGTTCGGCCTGTGAGTTTAGGTGGACGGCCTTGTCTTGGTAGGTTTACAGTTGTGCCATACTCCTTCCATTTCTGAATGATCGCTTGAATAGTGCTCCGTGGGATGTTCAAGGCTTGGGAAATCTTTTTGCAGCCTAAGCCTGCTTTAAATTTCTCAATAACTTTATCCCTGACCTGTCTGGTGTCTAAATCCAATCGAGAATCTGTGGCAAGATCTGAAAA
Organism: Pelmatolapia mariae; assembly: GCF_036321145.2. Classification (NCBI taxonomy): domain Eukaryota; kingdom Metazoa; phylum Chordata; class Actinopteri; order Cichliformes; family Cichlidae; genus Pelmatolapia; species Pelmatolapia mariae. Next base: position 14,771,955 of record NC_086227.1, on the reverse strand, counting down.
CTGCTGTTCACAAACGCTGTCCATCTAATCTGACTGAGCTGGAGCTGTTTTGCAAAGAAGAATGGGCAAGGATTTCAGTCTCTAGATGTGCAAAGCTGGTAGAGACATACCCTAAAAGACTGGCAGCTGTAATTGCAGCAAAAGGTGGTTCTACAAAGTATTGACTCAGGGGGCTGAATAATTACGCACACCCCACTTTTCAGTTATTTATTTGTAAAAAATGTTTGGAATCATGTATGATTTTCGTTCCACTTCTCACGTGTACACCACTTTGTATTGGTCTTTCACGTGGAATTCTAATAAAATTGATTCATGTTTGTGGCTGTAATGTGACAAAATGTGGAAAAGTTCAAGGGGGCCGAATACTTTTGCAAGCCACTGTATTTGATTAATTTTGGTTGGTCTTCCTTGAGTTTGGCCTCATTGGCTCAGTGGGCATTATAACCTACAACTCTTGCAACAACTTTTGAACATAACAATGAAGCTAAAAAATTTTGTTGTGCACCAGCATCGCAATTCCATTACTTTTTGTCATGGCTTACCTTGGTGTGGTTTGCAAAGTGCTTCAGAAAGATGAGGAAATCTGTTTCTTGCACCCATTCTGATTTATTTCCACTACCAATACTTCCTACTGGTCCATCTCTGACACAGTGGTCTGCATAATGTATGCGTGGGAACACAAACAGTGGAGGAACTGTGTTGCCAATGGCATTAGCTGCATATACAAAGGCGACCAGTGAACCTCTCTCTGCTGATGTCGTTGCCCCAACTTAAACCTAACCTTATCCCTAAACCTAACCATAACCTTATTCCTAACCTTAACCAGCACTTTAATGAGGTGAAATAGTGTTTTCTAAAGCGATTTTAAGAGAAAAAGCGAAGATGTGTAGATTGAGTCCAAACGGTTCTCATGTGTCCGCAGTTTTCCGATTTCGTGACGTAGGAACGCCTTGGGTGCCCGAAAACGTAATATGTTGACGATTTGTCACCTAGCGTAAAATGTTACGATTTGGGAGTGAGAACGGGTTGAATAGTGTGGTAAGTTGTAACATCTGCATTATTGTTACAACTAACCCAGACTGTTGCTGTTACAACTAACCCAGACTCCTATAGCCATGAACTAGCTAAGATTACAGCCAACGGCTAAAACATTAGCACTAAAGACCTAAACAGAATATATCCGCATAGGCATACAAATAACATAATTTAAGTTTGATGAGTTTAACTGCAAAGCAGATAATGCTATTAGAAATTGAAATAAAGTAGAAAAACTTACTTTTTGGCATACAAATTACTTTTTTTTTTCGTGTTAAATTGTCTGTGTTTGACAAAATGTGCTGATTTTTCACATGTGATAGCAAAACTGAATTGGGCATGCACAGGATGAATCACATCATTTGAAACTTAGCCCTGATTGGAGAAATTGGAAGTGTTACAACTGACCCGTGTTACAACTATCCCCGGTCTCCCCTACGAATGGTTGTCTGTCTCTGCAAAGACTCGGATGAAAAATGGTGTAAATTGTTAATATTCTGATGTGGGTTAAGAGCAGGTTCTAATCTATGCAGTGCAAATGGAATATTTTACAACACATTTTCTCATCTGTACAAGTACAGCACCACACTCACACTCAAGTCAACACACAGGTCCATCTTTTTGTGATCAGTATAACGAAATTGTGTGTGAGTTTCCATACTAAGAGAGCTGTAGCGATAAAATAATTGGCATCATAGACACATATTTTTGTCCAAAAAATTAAAATGAAAGTAATGTGAAAGTAATATTACCCATTTGAGTTTATTATAAAATTCTATTCAGAAAAATAAGTTTATCCAATGTTTTTGCATTCAGTCTATTGCATTTTTTTGACACCATTTCCCCAGCTTTGGAAAACTCACAGGCACAGATGAAGCTGGGGTACACAGAAACTGGTCAAAAACAGTCTTCCTAGATGACACTGACTCACTGACAGAAGGCCTAGAGTGTGCAAAGCAGTGATCAAAGCAAAGGGTGGCTAATTTGAAGAATCTAAGATATAAAAAATAATTTTGGTTCTTTCATACTTTTTGGTTTATTATAACATCATTTGTGTTAGGGTTAGTGCTCCATATGTGTCCATTCATAGTTTTGATGCCTCGAGTTCTAATCAACAATGAATCTACAAAATAGACAAGGAAATTAAGAAACAACATTAAAATTAAGGTGTGTCCAAACTTTTTACTCTTAGTGTACATCAGATGTACAATATCAATCATGAACATTCTGGGTTACACAACAACAAAAGAAATATTCACAGTTTTGAAGGACTCACTTTTTCATTTGTGTAATTTTACACATGTGGCTTACATCCTTTTACAAGTTTTCTATAATGTTTTGCTCCATGAAGGTTTTTTTTAAAGCATTAACATGTTGTTGAATTTAAAGATTCTTTTAGGAAATATACCTAAAAAAATCTGGTTAAAGGTGTAAAATTTGCTTTGCCATGATCTACAGAGTACTGAAACAAACACTGTCATAGGAACAAAAGTCCTTTTTAAAAAATAAAAAAAATATTATACTTATTTACATTTCTCTGCAACAGGTTCAGTGTATCTTTGAGGTGGTGATACTGGAGGTGGTGCAGGGCTAGCTTGTGAGGCTGTTGCTGGGGCTGGTGTCACAAGTGGAACTGTTGCTTCTATGGTTTGTGCTGTAGATTGCTGGGCTGTAATCTGTGGAGCTGAGGCTTGTGTGGTTGTAGCATTTGGAGCTGTGGTCTGTGAGGCTGGGTCTGCTGTTGTGGTCTGTGAGGCTGGGTCTGCTGTTGTGGTCTGTGAGGCTGAGTCTGCTGTTGTGGTCTGTGAGGCTGAGTCTGCTGCCATTGTGGTCTGTGAGGCTGAGTCTGCTGCCATTGTGGTCTGTGAGGCTGGGTCTGCTGTTGTGGTCTGTGAGGCTGGGTCTGCTGTTGTGGTCTGTGAGGCTGAGTCTGCTGCCATTGTGGTCTGTGAGGCTGGGTCTGCTGTTGTGGTCTGTGAGGCTGGGTCTGCTGCTGTTTGGGATTTTGTTTGTAGAGCTGTAGCGTGTTCTGGTGCTGTAGCACTTGTGGCTGGTTCTGGTGGTTCGTTCTCTTTCTGCGCTGTTGCTCCTGACTCTGGATCTGATACCGTTGTTGCTATACCTTGTGGAACTGGAGATGGATGTTGTGTTTGAACTGGTAGTGATGCAAGTGATGCCATTGGTGCTGTAGCCTGTGTAGCTCTAGGAGGAGGTGGTGGTGGTGCTACCGCCACTGGTGCTGCTGTAGTCTTTGGAGCTAGAGCAGATGCTGGTGCTGCTGCAGCTTGTGGTGCTGCTGGACCTGGTTGTGATGTTAGTAATGTGGCTGCTGTTTTCTTTAAACCCCGGTGTGGCACTCTTGGCATGTTACTTTAGTTGGTCAATATTTACTTTTGGAATGATTGTCCCATTGGAATCCTGAAGATCTGCACTTTTACCTTGGATTGCTGTAATAATGTAAGGGCCTAAAAAGTTTGCTTCAAGTTTTCCCCCTTTCCTCTGCTGGCTTCTTATGTTAGCTCTTAAAAACTTTGTCACCAACTTTGAAGACGACATCTCTCTTCATCATTTTTATTTTGCCCTTTTTTTTTTCCTGAGCTTTGACCACATTGTCCTTCACCAGTTCCAACAGCTTTTGATGCTTTTGAATGTCTTCCGACAGCTCCTCCTGCCCCACAATGTCTTCCACACTCTCATCAACCTTTGAATCAAAAGACATGTCTATCATTACTATAATTTGTGTAAGATACACAGATAATACATAAAAGAACTGAGAAATACAGTGAAAATTTACATTAAGTGTCTTTGGTAAGGTTTTAAGACACAATGTATTTCTGGCAAAGCTTCAGTGTATCTTGGGATTGACTGGACATGAAGAAAACTGTTATTGAGGGTTGGAACAATCCATAAAAATATTCAGTGGTGTAGTGCTTTTATGGTGGTGACGTAGCATCCATTGAAACTGATCTGCCTGCGGCTCAAAAACTAAAAAAGTTTCGTTGTGTGGGATTTTCGTGTAGTTTGTCACAGAGAATGACATACCATGAACTCTTCTGGGATTTCGGAAGGATAGCGAGCCTCTCTGCCAAACATTAGGTAATAAGGTGAGTATTTGGTGGTCACATTACAGCATCCACATACTCATCCCACATTTCTGGATGGTCGCCAACAACTTTGCACAGGGCTCTGACAATGAAAGCACATAGAAGACATTCATATGAAAGATCATTTACATTTACATTTAGAAATAGTTTAATGTCATGTATTAATGTTTTGGTTGAAGGGAACCCCCATAAATGTATAACATGTACTCCAAGAATTTACCTCTGGATGGTGCCACTCATTCTCTCCACCAGGCCATTTGTTTGTGGGTGATAGGGGGAGCAGAGGCTTCTTTTAATTTTTAACAGTCCGCAAACCCTTTTGTTGAGCTGCAAAAGCAAGTAATATACACTGACTATAAGCACATTACAATAAGAATTTAAATAAACAGCTGTCATACTAATATCTCAAAAATAGATTTATAAAGACCAGAAATTGAACCATTTTCAAAAGATTATTCAAATATGAGTTCACATATTTTTGCCAAAGACTAAAGTACTTACAGAATTGACAAATTCTTTGCCTTGGTCAGTAAGAATCCTTTTTGGGGCTTCGAACTGGTGGACAAATTTTATGAGACAGTTTGTCACTTCCCCGGCTGATTTTGACTTTAAAGGGTATGCTTGTGGCCATTTTGTAAAATAATCAATAAAAACACATATGTATTGATGTCCGTTGTTGGTTTCAGTAAGTTTTCCAATAAGCTCCATCCCAACCAGTTCAAATGGCTGAAAGACCTTAAAAACAAAATCATAGTTAAGTTAATAATACTGAAATTACACAGAATGCTAGTCTACTGTTATAATTTTTTCAAGTATATAATCAGTAGGTTTCTAAGCAATGAAAACATTCTGTGACTAAATGTGATTATTTGCTATGGTCGATGACTAACCTTTAGAATAGAATAGAATAGAATAGAATTCAACTTTATTGTCATTGCACATGTCACAGGTACAAGGCAACGAAATGCAGTTATCGGAACGTATTCCGCTGGTTTTTTAATTGTTGCAGCACTTGCCTGGCAAAGTGCACACTGGGAAACCTAATCAAAAATAAAAGCAATTCAATAAGAAACACAAGAGTTGATGATCAAGGTTTACATAACTTATTTTGAGAGATACAGAAACATTGCTGTGTTCCTCTTAAAATAAGTTAGCTGTAGTAGAACTACATAGAGTTTGTTTTGGAGTACCCACCCAATTATTGATGTCCACTGACATCCCTGGCCAGTAGAACTGCTTTGAAATGGCTTCTCTTGTTGTTGTTTGCCCGCAATGGGCCCCAGTAGGACTGGCATGAAAATCTGAAAAAATTGTGTTTGCCTCATCAGCCCCACAGACTACCGTTGTCTTTAAGGTTCTGTCTGTGCCTTTGTAGCGCCAGTAAAACAGCTGCTCCCCTAAACATAAACAAGAAAATAGAAAAGTTTATCATAGCTGTTTAAACCATGACAGGTCTATATGTGGTAAAAGTCATGACAATACAGCTTGAATGTAATGAATCAATTATGTATGTGATATAATTTGGGGGTTACTATTGGACTGGTTCTCTATATTTATGACAGTATGACTACTTCAGAAGCCAAAAAGATTATGCCACACACAAGACTGTATTAGTGATACTAAAAAAAGTGATGGACGTGTAAAGTCATTATAACTAATGGCCTTCAGATATCATGAAGTTATTTTTCGTACAAATATCAATTCAAAGTAGTTTAATTCCGGAATTCGGCAGCAGCAGATTATCCAGTCTCGGGTTCACAAAAAAAACAAAGAACACAGAAACTGTACCTTTGCCTCCCGAGAAACGGGGCGTGAAGAACCAACGGGTTAGAAAAGAGCGATGCTCTCACATACGGCCAGCTGGAGCAGGGTGAACGACCAGAACGTCGTCTGAGTGGCAGGGTAAACACCGCCGACCCCCGAGGTCCTAAACGTCGGGTCCGCGGAATGTATCGAAGCTCCGGCAGTCCACGGGCAATGCGAAGCGAAGCTGTCCAACTCCGAGTTGGACAGCGAGTTTACCTGGTGATATCCTCCTGCGCGACGCGATCGCGAAAACAGCAAACAATTAACACCACGCCGATGTTGTTCACAGGACAGCAAGAGTAAACGATCGGGAGACTCTTGTCGTCGTTATCGTTCCCCTCGCACGTTTTATTTCTCCGGTTTCAGCGCTTTTGCTTCACAACTAAAGCGTGCAGTTTACTTTGTGTGCACTAACATGGACTCGAGTCAACCAGCGCCACCTCTGGCCAAGTGCCACAGCCTACAGCCAGATCAACTTGTGACACACATCTGCACCACGTTTGAATTCGTTTCATGCACAATACATTTGTACCTTTCAATTGTGCTCCAAACCAAAATGGTCTACTTTTTTAGTGCTACGTTTGTGCTGATTTGTGCAGGTAAAATTAGCGTTTGTGTTGCTACACTTTCTGAGATATAACAATTTTAATTCTTACGGCCTACGCTGTATAACACCAGTGTCTGTGGCAGTGAGTTTCAGCAGCTGTGGAGTTTTGCACTTTTATAGAAGACTGTCCACTTTTCTTAGGCTTGCTGCATATTAAGGTTTATTAGTTTACACTTTAGTAACACAATTTAATCAGCGGAAAGGTCGATATTTCTTTTGTTACCAGTGCAGAAACGTACAGAAGGTAGGCTAAAGTTTTTATTTTTTTCTGTGGAAAACTGAGTTTCATGTGAAGTTCTTCACGTATACCTAAATTATTATTATTTTTTACATACCCAGTTGGCCTCTATGATTTTGTTTTGAATTATATATGTTCATTATTATTAATGTAGCTGTCTCAGAAAAAATAAAGTGTTTGCTTTCATAGGTTGCTACCTACTTGTAGAAAACTGAATATTCCACAGCACCTAGGCCAGGGATCTTCAGCCTGCAGCTCTAAAGCACCATGTGGCTCTCCGGCCCCTCCACTGTGGCTCTTATAAGACCAAGTAAGTTATTTTTTTATTATAAAGACAACAAGAAAGGGTTCTGTTAACAGTTTGTTTTTTTAGGAAATATCTGCATTGACTATTCACAGAATGTACAAGGCTTTTAAAAGTGATTTAATGTTTCTTAGCTTCAAATCTGTTTACTGTAATTTTCAAATTGGTTGCCCATCTTTCCTAATTTTCAATTATTATGGAAAGGACTCACTTAGCTGGCTTCATTTTAACAAATACTTCTTTCCGTTATAAAGCTTTGATGATTCATTTTCTTATAAAATCTAAAAATAAACATTTTCATTTACATTTACATAGCTTACACGATACAACAAGTCATTTTCTAGATATTTATAGGCTCTTTCTTTTTTTAGGCTCTAGACAGGTTTTGTAGCAGCAGGGGAAAAAAGGGCCCTTTGAACTGAAAAGGATGCTGACCCCTGACTTAAGCCACAAGGTCAACACAAAACAAATACAGAAAAAATATTGACAGAAAAATGGAACGGTTACCTTCAAGGCTACAGGTGAAGGTGAATGGGTGTGTAAAAGCAAATATGCATCAGACTGACAAAGAAAAGAGTGTTAAAGTTCTAAATTAAAAATCTTTTAACTTTATATCCAAAACTGAATTTACTGATAACACACACTTGCCATATTGAACACATGTAACTGTAAAGAACCAAATAAAACTGAAAAATGCAGGCAGCACTCATTATACGGTGTATAACACAGCATGGGGTTGTATTTTTTTCTTTTCAGATGCTCCTGTCACTCCATTTCCCAGGTCATCATAGAACTCCCACACACATGGAGCTCTCCTGCAGTATGCAGTGTAATGGCCCAAACCATCAGTGGTCATCTTTCCATGGAAAGCAATTAATGCTCTCAAAGTGAACGACTTTCCTTGGAGAACCAGCTTGGAGGGAAATTCATTCAGTGGAAATTCTGTTTGGTTTGCAATGTCAGTATCAATCCACACGATATCTCCAATGTTGTAGCTGTGAGTAACTGTCCCTGCGCAGAGCTCATTTCCTGTGGTGCTGTCTTCTGTTTTGAATTCTGATGGACACAGAGATGGATTGGAGAGTGGCCTGAGGCAGGTAGACTCAGGTAGGCCAAGTCCTGCTTCCACAGCAGTGCCAAGATGAGCCATACCAGACTCTTTGAGGACAGAGATGGCAGGAGAAACAAATGGTACTTCCCTTGTCATCCCTTTGCTGAGGTAGCAGTGCTGTGAAGAACAGTGTTTGGTAAAATAAACACTTGAGATATTCCTCATTGTCTTAGCAATTACAGCGGAGATATTGCACTGAGCATCGATTTGGATCGCACCAGACCTCAACGAGACAGCTTCAAACATTATGCTAAGCAGCTCTGCTCTTCTTCTGTAGGTTTGTTGGGTCACACCATCTGTGGCAATGGCTTTAACCAGCTGCAGGACTGGGTTTTCACTGTCCTTCAGAACAGCAATTTGAAATGTGGAGCTGTCACAGAAGGCACAACATAAGCACTGAAAAAATGCATCAAATACACAGGTATTGAGCACAGAGATTGTTGATTCCCCTAATCTAATAGGCTGAAGAAGGTTTCCATTTTTAATAATCCCACCTTCACTCTTTTGGCCCCAAAAGATTCATCTGCATGGAGCCATTCGGTACATGGAGAGAGGTAGAAAGTCCTCTTCCTTTTTTTGGGTGGAACAGCTAGGCCCTTCCACTTCTCAACTGCATCTTCATCAGCCGGAGGAATGTTTGTGGCAGCATCAGATCCCACAAGCGGGTGAGCATCCATTTTTATTTTGCCTTCTGCACTATGAGTCGTCATGGATACAGAATTGGCATCTGTGACTTTCAGTGATCCCACTGTTGCCTCATCTTTGACCTTTTCTTTCGCAGAACAAATCCGCATATTTCCCTCGATGAAGGAAAGATGACGAGCAATGAAGCGATCGACTCGAACAGGCAAGTTTTCATGTTTGAAAAGGCCATGTTTTATGTTTTTGAACTCAGCTTCAACTGTGGCTGAACTTGCTGTGATGCTGGTGCTTTGGAAGAGAGGGACCATTATTCCTGTCCAGAGTGGCAAGTAACTTGCCAGTCTTATTATATGAGGAATAATCTCAGGGAGAAAGTGACTATTATCTCTATCCCCGTTTGCTGCAGCAAGTGACCTGCTCTCCTCACATATTTCTGTTACCCACTGTCGTAGGTCAGTCTGGATCTCATCAACTGAATCCACTCTCTCACTTTCCTCTGTCTGTTCATCTGGAATGATGATGGAGTCTTGAGCAATTTGGGCTTTCAGGTATTTCTTGCACCTTTCTGAAGGAAGAGGGGCTCCAGAACTGTCATCACCTTCTGCCTCACTGAGGGCCACAACAGTGATAGCATGTAGGAGCTGTTTTGCATGGTCCAAGCATTGTGACTGAAGAAGTTTTGCTAATGACCTGACAAAGAAATCTTTAACACGGTGTGTTTTCTTCTTCAGGCAGTCCCACTGGCATATCATCTTGATCCAGTGCGCAACATCAACCCTGATAAAACAAGGGGGGAGTTTGGCAGACTGGGTTACAAGAAGGACATGAAAGCATTCATTAAGGTAGGACTTCAGATCTGGATGAGGAGTGAAAGCCTTGACCAGAGCTCCCAGAATTGCCAGAGAAAAGTCACTCACAGCTTCCTTTGGCACAGGTGCACCTGCACGAATCCATTCTGTCAACCAGTTTGCGATGGCATTAACATCATGTTTCTCTGACAGCATTTGCACCACTGGGACACTGGGGCAATTTTCTGTCAGAATACCTTGATAAAGGAAGATATGGCCAGATTTTCCATTTGGTCTCAGCAGTTTTTTCACAGCTGAACCGGTTACATCAAAACACACAGTTGGGGGAGATTTTTTTGACAATGTCTTGTAAACATGCATCTGAGTTTGACTCCAGTAGTGACAGAAAAACCTGTCCAGTCCAATATCTCGGATGCTACCACTGTGAGGAACGCTATATTTTAACAATTGCAGAGATGCAATGGGGTCCTTATCTCCTAATTCCATGTCTTTTCTCTCTTGTTTGGCTTTTCGCAGAGTGGCCAAATTTGGAAGGTGGCTTGGCTCAGGATCTCCAACATCCATCAGATCTGCTGCCTTCGCTGACCTCCATACAGCCGGTTCCATTCTGCCCTCACACAGCTCTTTAGCAATCTGTTCACGCAGATTTCCAGACATGAACCGCTTGGAGTGGCCAGTGTCCAGGGAGAGATCTGTATTTCTCATTAAACACTGGAGCACCATTGGACTATTAATTGCTGGCTGTCTGTCACATGACATTTCTAACTGGCCATGACAGTCCTTACAGTCACCTCTAATGTCCAGATAATTATTGTTGACAGTTGGATGGACCTTTGCTCTTCGGAACACAAGTGTACATGTATTTTTGATCGTTGATGATATGAGTCCAAGTGCCAGGTTTCAAAATTGTATATTCCCTTTTTTGGGTAGGAGAAAACTTGTCATTGTATTCAACCTTTTCAGGAATAAATTTAACCCAGTCCTCAAAAGGGACTTCTAGTTCAAAAGCTTGACAGTTTTCTTGTCCAGGAGAAATGCAATGTGAATCTAACTCTCCTTCACTATTACTTTCCTGATCACTGATTTCCAAAGCTGACCAGATGTTGTGTCTATTTAGCTTCACAAAAGTGTACAGGGCCTTTGCTGACATCTTGTCTTCTAGCTGCTGACTCAGCTCTTTCCAGACTGGTGCAGCTGGAGTGGCTATTTTGCCATTTTGGACTATGGCCTCTTTTGAATTGCAAAGAATTGCAAAAATGGAAACCTTGTCTACAGATGGCTTTTGAGGCATCTAAATTAAAAAAAAAAAACACACACTATGATTATGATGGAGCAAAACATGATTTCTGACTTATATATACAGCCAGGAGTAACCCCTCCCCCAAGTTCTCCACCAGTCTACACTTTCATATTTTGTGGAATTATTGTTTTTAAGATGGAGCTATTGAATTTGTGAGTTTATTAAATTGAGTCTGAGTGTTTAACCCGTTAACATGTACTATACAGCATTTTAGTCCAGTGTACTAAATGTTTTTAAAGTGCTTTAGAAACTTTTTTCTTGGATTTGCAAATTTGCAATTGCTGTATTTTTGAAAATGTTTAACATTGAAAAAAATCCCTTTGATCCAGACAGCTATATCATGTATTAACTCAGTAACTAAAACCTCAGTATTTTAAAAGTAAGCTTACCTTGTTCAGAAATCAGATGTAACACGCTGTTCTAAGAATCCTTCAGAGACAGTAATGCCAAATAATACTTTTTTCTGCCAGAAAATGTGTATTTGATGCAAAAGACTGCTAGCTTGTTCGTTTCTCAAAAAGTGTTCATGGGAGTGTAAAATGTTCAAATATAGTTTTCAATAAAGTTTTTTTAATCCACTCTAAAAAAAATAAATACTCAAGCATTTGCATCGTGGTTTTATGAACGAAAAGTGATTGAAGTAAAGAAATTGTAGTTAAAAAAAAAAAACTACACTCTTTACAAATTTAGCTGATTAAATACAATAAGAGGTTTTTTTAACAGAACTTTATTGAACAAGTGAAGACACAAAGCGAAAGGTCATTTGAAAAAGACATTTTTCAGCAGTAACACCATAACAGAATATCTCATATCATAGCAGCACAAACGCTAATTGTACCTGCACAAATCAGCACAAACGTAGCACTAAAAAGTAGACCATTTTGGTTTGTTTTGGAGCAGTCTGGGGGGATGGTGACGTCATCAGCAAAAAATATAACTTTTAATATCTCGGAAACCGTATCAGCACAAATGCTAATTTTACCTGCACAAATAAGCACAAACGTAGCACTAAAAAAGTAGACCATTTTGGCCCGTTTTGGAGCAGTCTAGGGGGATGGTGACCTTTGAATGACCTATAAAATAAAGTTTAATATCTCAAAAACCGTAGCAGCACAAACGCTAATTTTACCTGCACAAACGTAGCACTAACCGCTCCGCCTATTTGCCTTTACGTTTCAAGTGGGTGGGGGGTCAGCTTCACTCTGCTTTCTAGTTAGCGCAGAGGCCCTCTGGTTTTCGGTTTGTGTCACAACGTGAACTAATTTGCATAATTGACGAGGAAAACCCACGTGAGCGGAGATTTTGGAAAAATTTGTCAATGTTGGAGTCGAGTAGGCCTACGAAAGGTTGGCCAAAACTAACTTGCAAAATTTTGAAAAGCTGTTACTTACAAAGACGTATATATTTAAATGTTGTTTTAAGTTTTATTTATTTACAAAGAAAAACTCTGCTAATGTGCATTATAGACAGTGTTGGGGAGTAACGGAATACATGTACCGCCGTTACGTATTTAAAATACAAAATATGAGTAACTGTATTCCGTTACAGTTACCGTTTAAAAAGGTGGTATTTAGAATACAGTTACTTTGTTGAACTAAATGGATTACACAGCGGTATTTTCCTGTTTCATATTGTGGCGGGTCAGGACTGTTTGGGTTTTGTTTGACAGCTATGTTCTGTTGTTCCAGGCGGCAGCGTTACGGTTGCCATGGTTACAGGGCGACGCACGCTCTCTCTGCGACTGTGTGTTTCCTGGGTGAGAGAGCGCCTTTTTGTTGTTGTTGTTGTGCTAAGCTAATAGGCAGAATGCTACAGGCATAGCCCTAAAGAATTTAGCCTCATGCGCAGTGTAGTCCGTGCTGCAGGGAGAATGGACTGCCATACCCGTTATGTGTCTGTGAGCGCGAGGAGGGAGAAAAAGGAGAGTGGAAAAGTACGAGATATCATCGAGCAGAAACGGGAGCTGGAAGCATGTAAATATAATAATAACCACTGCAGCCAAGAAGAGAGCCTGACGAGCGCAGTTGTAAGTAAGCTATTAAGACTTGACTGTACACCGTGTTCGTGTTTTCCTCCGAAACAATAAGTTCCGTTGGAGCAGCCTTTCAACGCCTCGCTCTGTCTCAAACTTGACCCAGACAACAAAGTAAAGCTATTTTTCGGCTACGAGCCCGACACAGAACCCGATGTATTAGCCAGAGGTCCCTTTACTACGGTTCGGAGCCGCGGACCTTCAGTAATAGTCAGTGTTGGGTAAGATACTTTAAATTAGTAACTTAGTTACATTACTAGTTACTTCTATCAAAAGTAACTCAGTTACTTCAAGTTACTCGTTACTTTCAAAGTAACTAGTTACTAAGGAAAGTAACTTTGGTTTTACTCAGAATTCTCTTGTTAATGTGTTGCTTCCATAACTTTGCCAGTCTTCTAGCTTGCTTACTTGCCACAAGTGCACTGTGCCACCTACCAATAGAAAAAAAAAAATGTGCATATTTCCATGAGAGAAATCCCACGCCTGGACCGTCATTGACCGCTGCCATGATTCTAGCCTACGTCACAGCGTCATGTGCGCTTTTTACATCCAACACAAAAACTGCAGTCGTGGTGCTTTCGATTGTACTCATAACTCGGAAATTCTGCCTTCCGAATAGGAAGATGTAGGTAATACCAGACTGCAGATGAGCTGCATACAGGGCTGGTTTGGGACAAAAAATCGGCCCGGGCATTTTGACTAGAGACCGGCCCGCCATTATAGGAAAAATCATAAAGCCTTTGAATGAAAACAAACGCTGTTGTGACAGTGATGTACACTGTTTTGATGGTATATATGTATCAATCTATCAATCGTTTGTTGTAAGATTCAGATAATTATTTTTTAAAAGCTAGACATTTTAAATGAGAATAAGAAAGTACTTCTTTGTGCCCCCCTCTCCCTGTTAATGCCCTACCTGGCCCCCCTGGCAAAACTTTGCTAGATCCGCCCCTGCACAGTTACCAGCTGTCAGCTACTTAGAAAAGGATCCTGGTGTTATTTGTCTCTCAGAAACAGTTACATGTCACCTAAAAGGTAAACCTGTTTCTCCATCACCTGTTCAGCTCTGGTGACTCAGTAAGGACATCTCCTAGTTTCATCTTCATGTTTCCCTCTTACCAGATAACCAAACCGATATCATGACCAGCAGCTTTCACAGCTGTGGCTCCAGCAAACATCAGCTGATACTAGAAAGTAATATTAAATAAATTCTAACAACAGCTGATCAAGCTTAAACGTACTGCTGTTGTTTAACGACGACATCCGCTGGTTTCCTCTTTCTGGCGCAAAGTGGGCGATAAGCAAACAAGAGAGAAAAGCTGATCAGCTGATCATTGATCAGTTTCATGATTGAAGTAGAAACAGGAGAGGGAGGGGGAGAGAATGAGAGAAGAAGAGGCAGCTGTGCAGCTCCAGCTTTGTGTCTTTTTCATTGTAGCTGAAATACCGGACGAATTGAGTTCCTTTTCACCTCAATACGAAACGCGTAATATTTTCTCTGAATACGAAACGATTCTGTTTTTTACGGGATGGTTGGCAACTCTAATAATTAACCTTACGAACAAAATAAAGTTCAACATCATTAACATCATAGCACCCGCCCAGCTGTATAGAAACTCTATCATGCTAGCTAGTACGCAGTACGGAAAAAGTCAGCATAACGAAAATAAACTCCACCTAAACTTGGTTTATATCTGACCCAGATAGACTGCAGGTCATAACTTCTTACCTGAAGTTCAGTTCACCTGACACTCAGACAAGCAGCCGATGCCACACGCCTGATAAAATCTGTATCCCTCCATAACTTTTGCTGTGAAGAAGAAATCCTCTCCAAAGTTACTGTAGTTATTGGTTATACTGTGATTGATTTTGCAAATAAACTCCTTCGTGATAGCTTCGCTACAAAGTGTAAACCGAGTGTAAATTCACCGGAGAGCGATGTGTTGCCATGATCGCGTCTGGTTTTACAGTATTATAGTATCAAAGTCTTTTTGTAGACAAAGTATTCCCAGCAGGTTATTTCAGTGCACAGTTTAAAGTAAATTGTGTTCCACACGGCACATTACAATGTCACGAAACTAATATTAAATTCATCGACTCTGCTGTTTTCCAGCTTTTACTCTTTATTGCGTCGACTGCAGATCAGTGACAAGTAGCGTACAGAACGGAGCTGGGCAAGTGGCTCCTCCTACTTTGCGCGCTCTCGTAGATTGGGAAACAATTTTTGCCGGGGGTAACTACTTTGGCACAACGAATCGTCTCGTATTCAGAGAAAATATTACGCGTTTCGTATTGAGCTGAAAAGGAACGCGATTTGTTCCGGACTTCAGCTACAATGAAAAAGACACAAAGCTGGAGTTATTCTGTGTCTTTATGCTGCACAGCTGTTTCTTCTTCTCTCATTATCTCCCCCTCCCTCCCCTGTTGTTATTTCAATCATGAAACTGATCAATGATCAGCTGATCGGCTTTTCTGTCCGCAAGTCCCGTCTCTCTTGTTTGTTTATCGCCCACTTTGCGCCAGAAAGAAGAAAGCAGCGGAGGTCACGTTAACAACAGCAGCACGTTTAAGCTTGATCAGCTGTTGTTAGAATTGATTTAATATTACTTTATAGTATCAGCAGATGTTTGCTGGAGCCACAGCTGTAAAAGCTGCTGGTCATGATATCGGTTTGTATATCTGGTGAGAGGGAAACATGAAGATGAAACCAGGAGATGTCCTTACTGAATCATCAGAGCTGAACAGGTGATGGAGAAACAGGTTTACCTTTTAGGTGACATGAATGAGTTGAAGGGAAGTTATGAACTGTTTCTGAGAGACAAATAACACCAGGATCCTTTTTTACGCAGCTGACAGCTGGTAACTGTGCAGGGGCGGGTCTAGCAAAGTGTTGCCAGGGGGCCAGGTAGGGCATTAACAGGGAAAGGGGGCACAAAGAAATACTTTTCTTTCTTATTCTCATTTAAAATGTCTCGCTTTTAACAAATGATTATCTGAATCTTACAACAAACGTTTTCATGTGATGTAAAATGTATAGAAATCCATTACTGTACATAGTAATTTTTTCTCAGGGTCCCATCATAATTTCTTCAGAAATAAGTACTGTATATGATGCCAGTATTTTCCCACATTTTCTAGATTCTGTACCAGTACTGTGCAAAATGCCATCAAAAAGTCAATTAAGTTTTATTCTTTCTCACCTGTCTTTCTGTCTCCTTTCACTTTTTAAAGGTTGACATGTTAGAAAAGATATTTTGCCCTGCCATGCTGTTTATTGATGTGGTAAATGAATAGTTTATGAAAATATCTCTAAATCTGTCATTTATTATTTTTAATATTCAGTAATGGTCATGTCTCACCTCTAGTCTTCTCTGTCTTAATTTCAGGTTTCCACCATGTGTTGTAGATAGTTCAGGAGGTTAACTCAACCAAGCAGTCTTTGGGTTTCTGTACTGTTTAGAATGCCAGCATAGGGAGGATGGTGTATATTAGGAGTGCAATGATACACAAAATTCACGGTTCGGTTCGATACTTTGGTGTCATGGTTCGATATTTTTTCGATACAAAAAAATGTTCATTCCTTTTTAATTTGTCATTTATTAAAATTATAAATATATATTTTAACTCAAAAGTACAGATTTTAAATGTAATGTTGCTGAAACAGCAAAATAATTAAAAAAAATAAATCTATCTGATCGAGAAATTACTCATCTTTGGAAAAGAGAGTTTATTACAGAGAAATGGCTCTTTCCAAAATAAAAGCTATACTATACACTTCTTCTGGGCTATATTCTCAGCAGCATATTAAACATATCAGGTCCCCATAACGAGAATCATGTGCTAACGGCTGTCTAAATGACTCGGGTAAAGTTTGTAGCATGCGTGCTTGTTGTTTTTGTCTGTTTCCACTTGTCTTTGCACTAGGATGATGTCGGCGTAAATGTGCAGTCATATTCATTGTGTTCCCACTAGTGCTGTCAGCGTTAATCTCGTTAAAATGACATTAACGCCATAACGCCGCAAATCTCCGTTAACGAGTTACCGCGGATCACCCCGTGTGTGGGGCTGGACGGCGTCAACATGTTAACGAGCAAACTGCGCTGACGCACTAGTTCCCACCAATGCAATTGAGCATTGTGTGGCACATCCGACATACTGTTTTACTTTTGTCCATGACGCGCTTACCATCAGGGTCATACTTCACATGAAAACCAAAATAGTTCCAAACACCAGATCTGAATGAGGGTGGGGGAGGTTCAATTTCGGCTAGCGTTGAGGCAATTGCCATGTTGCAACGAGCTTAACTTCTGTCTCGCTAGCTTGCGCTGCGCTCGACAGTGCAGCCTAGGCGGAGTAGTCAAACGCAGATCCACTGAGCTCTCAACACAGACAGCATCGTCAGAAGAAAAGTTGATAAAATAAATTAAAAATTTAGTATTTTTAGATACATATGCGTGCCGAACCGAAAGCACTGTATTGAACGGTTCAATACCGATACGAGTATCGTTGCACCCCTAGTTATATGTATCAATCTAGTTATTAGATTGATACATATATGCCAACAAGACAGTGTATATCACTGTGACAACAGCGTTTGTTTTCATTCAAAGGCTTTATGGTTTTTCCTATACCTGGTCAAAATGACCGGGCTGATTTTTTGTCCCAGTCCAGCCCTGCCTTAGATCATACACCCCTGGGAGAGCCCTCAGCTCATCAGCCCAATTACTCTTGGTACAGCTTAGATCTCGGCTTAAGACCAGAGGTGACCGTGCATTTGCCCTGGTTGCTCCTAATTTGTGGAACAACCTTCCCATTGCTATTCGTGCGTCCAACTCCACTTATATATACACACATTACAGTACTTATTTCATCTTCAGTTAATTCATTCAAATCATAAACACACAAATGAACTTTAGATAAAAATAGTAATAACAATATGTAAACAGATCCAGTGCACAAATAATTTCATAAGACAGTCTGTTCACATTTCTTTATTTGTGGGCTTTTTGCTTTTCTGTTTTCCCTGATCGTTGTTACGCCTTTGTGAGTGAGGCCGATATTGTTGCACTATGTCCGTCTGGTCCTCGAAGAACTGCTTGACCTAAGAAAAAGACAGTAGGGAGGGGTGTGTTACAATCTTCATTTTAATGTTTTACTGTCAGCTGCTCACTGTCTCTGCTCTGTGAAGGTACACACCTGCTCCAGCTGTTTCTCAGTGTCATTCACATCCACACCTTCCTCTCCTCCTACCTGGCCACCAGTCATTTCATACAGATTTAAAATTGACATCTTAATCTGTCCCAGCTTCAGTGTTTTCCTGGCAGCTGTTTCCTGTATGTTATTCCATTTCTTCTCCTGCATGAACACAGGACAACCAGAGTTCATTCAGAAGACGCCAACATCTAAGGCCGTCTTAGCACTGAAGCTGGGATTTTGATCCAGGATTATGTGTCATACCCATATTAGACCTTCAGAGCAAGTTTTCTCCAGCTCGGTCTGGAGCTGAGACAGCTGGTTGTTCCTCTGCAGCAACAGCAGGTTGTGCTGTTGCTCCAGTTTCAGCAGTGCTTTTCTCTGCTTGTCAGCCTGCTCCTGTGCCTTACTCTCCCTCTCAGAGAGCTGGCATCTGAAGTGGAGGAGACTCTCTAAATGATCCGTGAGCGCCGCCACATCTTCAAACTGTAACACAATTACACTCTCATTAAGGATGTAGCCCGAAAAGCAAATTACCATCTATTTCAAACATGCCAGAGTTTGCCTGGGATCTGAAACAAATCCACGGCTATCATCAGCAATCGTTACCCCAAATCCCAAAAAAGATGGGACGCTCTGTAAAATGCAAATACAAACTGAATACAGTGATTTGCAAATCCCATAAATCCATATTTTGTCTGTGTCTATTTTGTCTTAATCTATTTGGAAACAAGGAAGCTGCAGCAATTTCAGGAAAATGTTCCTCAAGGCTTGACTATATCATGGTCTACAGAACATATCAACAAAAGATTCAGCAAATAAAGAGAAATCTCTGTGTGCAAGGGACATGGCTGAAAATCATCATTGGGTGCCTGTGATCTGTTCCAACAACGTGGCTTTGTAGTAGAAGAGTCTGAGTGCTTAACCGGCCTGCCTGCTCAATGACCGAGGCCGGCTGGGCAACTAAAATCCTACATCAGACAAGAATGAGACATTCAATTCCCAAAATTTGAGGAAATGCTCTCCTCACTTCCCAGACATTCACTGATTGTTGTTAAAAGACAGGATGCTACACACTGGAAAAAGTGACTCTGCCCAAACTGTTTTGCCATGTATTCATGCCATCACATTCAAATTGAGCTGATATTTTTTATGAGACATTCAAATATCTCACTTTAACCATATATGTTAAAAACAGGCATTAAAGCATCAGATGATGTACCGAATTGAGATTAATATTTGTCACATTTATTGTAATATTGTATTCAAAAGCTACAGTACCTTAGTTATTTTGAGCAGCTGCTCCATGAGATCTCTGTACACAGAGTGTCTCTTCACCTGATGCTCGAGCTCCTGTTTCTCCTCAGTCAGTTTGGCAAACTGCTCCTTTAGCCTCTCTATCTCTGCCTCTTTTTGAAGCACCCTTTTTCTCTCCTGCTCTGCTTTCTCGATTACTCGATTAGCTTCCTCATCCTAGAAGCAGATTGAGGACCTTACTTTTTTTGTTCCTCCCATAACATTTATAGCATGTGACGTGATCTCCTGTCGTACCTTGTGATACATGTCAAAGCTTAAATGCAGGTCCTGTATTTCCTTTATCTTCTTGTGCAACTCCTCTTCACGCTGTTGCAAACTCTCCAACACCTACATAAACCCACATAATAGGGTAAAAAAAAATTAATTATCCCAAAATTTGTATGAGACTTTTGCTACAAGAAGACAAGCATGTCGCAGTTCTGGGCTGTAATGAAAGTACAGTTTAGAGATACTTATATTTTACTTGCAAATCTGAATTCTTATGCTCCTACTCTTCTTCTTCCCTCTGAAATTATGAGCATGGGTAGCAAAATTAAGATATTTGTATACAAAACAAATCAAGTGCTTATAAAATTAGTTGCTGTACATTAAGTTGCACTGTTTAAAACAATTAAGAGAAACATTTGATCATTACAGTAAAACACAAAGTCAGTTAAACTTAACGATCTCCATCTGTCCAGTTAGGAAGCATAAAGCAATGTGAATCAATTTCACCTGCTTTAGCGCAAATGAAAATGACAACAGGTGCACTGGAGAGGCGCACATACAGCTCCTCCAACATGTGTAATCCTGGAGGAGCTGCTCAACCAGTGAAACCTCAATGGGCTGAAGGAACCATCTCATGCAACCACTAGTGACAAGGACACTAGCAAAAACTAAATGTACAGAAAAATCTCTCAGGAGTAAAGAGAGAGCAATGGCCTGTGACCTCCACCTGCAAGCTGCATAGACGTTTAAATTCATTAGTGTTGTACTGCAATGAATGAGCCCTTAAGTCTTTTAAAGATTATGGCACTTATATGAAAAGTTCCTGATATATCATATAATATAGTCATACACTTTTACAGCAAATAGATTTTATTTATTATTTAGAGTTTATTGTTAACAATACTGAATGATGGGACAGCCCTGCCACTGCCTTTAAGTGGCAGATAACTGGCTGTTTAGATAATTGTTTAGGAATGAATAGATGCTCCCAATAAAGTGCTCTTAATTCGTTTGATTAAACTTAAATACATTTGTTCGTTTTTAAGATAAGAAATACTTAAACATTCAGTATTGTTACAGTGCGTTGGTAAAGTTCACGCTACCCTTCAGACTGATCGTTCAGCTATCGCGAGAAGTGACTGCCTCGCGTCTCGAGAAATAATTCCGCACCTGTTTGCTTTCCTCGTACTTAGCTTTGAGCTCTTCCTGCTCACGCTGTAATACTTGTAGCTCTACGAGGACATAGCTACTGTCGCGTCCCGCTGCTGTCCACATCCTGTTCACACACAAGCAGCGGCAGAAAGTTAGCAGCACTGACCGCTCAGATTGATGTTGGCTGGGCTTCACTCCCTCGGATGGCAAGAAGCAGCACACAAACTCACCGTGAAGCCGACTCCTCAGGCGTTAGCTGCGAGAACATGACTTTATGTTTTCTTTTCAAATTTCAGCCAGAGTAAGCCGTATGGTCTCCAAGTTTTACTCTCCTTCCTGCAGAAGACTACATTCGAAACTTTCTAACGACACACGCCTCTGTAGCGTTTCTATGGTAACAGTACTGGGAACCCTTAAAGGCGCAGGACTCCGCGGCAGCGGCTAAAGTTGGTCCGGGCCCAAAATGTCATGACCAGAAACACTTGGTAGCTAATTACTTCCATCCACACCAAACCTTTAAGATCCATCCATGGCGTATGTTGATGTCATATTCCTTTGCAGCCATGCTTCATTACAGATGAGAGTTGCTCAACAGCATTCCTGACATTTCACAAGCTGTGAGTGGTCACTGAACCCTCCCATCACAAGCATGCAGTGAAGGAGCTCACATAAACTCACAGAATAATAGCTCAAAAAGTGGATTATTCCCTTCCTATTAATATCTTAAGAATTACAAATTGTATCCAAATCTTTCACTTGGGTAAAAGTGCAACAGTAACGTAAACGTGCTACATCACGGCCACTTTTAAGTAAGTATTAAGTCTTTATCAGAAAAAATTAAGACATAAAGGGGAACATTTCATTCTTTGGCCCAGAGTAGTTCTACTGTTCAGTTCTTATTTATTTATTTGTACTGAACCTTTATGCAGCAATCAGTGTTATGGGAACATTATGGTTCAGAAGTGGCAGTCCGTGGGCAGAAAGTCAAACTGCATCAAAAATATGTGGTACAACCAGTCAGTGGGCTAATCTTGCTTGTGCTGTTGTTGGTCCATCAGCCACCCATGGTGAAAAATGAAGTTATACAACAAGTGAAAAGTGTCTACAGCAGCCGCTGCTTGTACCCTTCATGTTCTATTTTTTTGGTCTTTGATGGTCTTTTTGTGCTTCATCTTCATCAAAATGTAACATATCTGCAGTGGTTGAAAGCCCCTCTCTGTAGGCAAATACTAATGCAAACGGACACAAGTGTAATAGTGCAAACTAAGCATAATTCTACCTGTTTTGGATCTCCCAAGGCTGCCCCTCCTTAAAAGCCACCTTTGTTTTGACTGGCTGCCCCTCACCTGCTAAACCCTCCCTTTGGAGGTGTGGCCAGATAACAGAAATTGCAACAAACTGATGTCGGATTGGCACACAAACAAAAATAAACCCAAAAAAAGAAAGAAAAAGCTTCCAATTAAAGTATTTCTTATGCAGGATTATAGATTTTGATGATGTGTTGATTAGTATGGAAACAAATAAATGGCCATTATTGGTTTGTTTACACAGACATGTTTTTAGATGGACAACATTTTATAATCTCAACGTTCTGGTTAATGTTTAAAATATTTATCCACAAAAGTAAGTAGAAACTACAATTACACAGTAAAGGCAGTAAAGTCTGCATACCGATACAACTGAAATACTAAGCAGCATGAAAGAGAAACACCCTCATTCCACTGATGTCTCTGCAGTTTAAAACAAGTCATCTGAACTTTCAATAAACCCTGGAGTTTTATTTCTGCTGACTTTATTTTGCTGCGTAGTCAAACACTGCTGGCCTTAATGTTTGCCACCCTGCAAGTAGGCACTTTAGCAATCTATTGTCTGCAATTGTTGTAACAAATGTGGTATGTCGGCGACAAACGGGGACGATATCTGCAGCTTAGCTGGAAGACCCGATATGTGAGTGTCGAGCCAGCTGTGTAGTCAAGACGGGCAGTCTGTGATTAAAACAATGAACAAAGACATGAGTCATACGCAATCACACATTGTCTCCTTAACAGAAAAATAAAGAGTCATCTCTCTTGCTCCTGCTAACTCCCGCACACAGAGTTGTCTGTACCAAACACAAGAGAAAACAAAGGGAGAATTTTTCACCATCCATTAAAAAAATAATTACACAGGTGTCACCAACATGGGAGCGATGAATGACTGGACAGTGTAATATTAGAACAAAATATTTGATATGACCATTCCATAAAGCACGCTTAGTGTGTGGCTGCTGATAACACTGAGTTGGTTTAAGTGCTCACTCAACAGTGATAAGCAATGGCTGAATTATGGTGATGGAAATACAGACTTCATCTTATGTACGCACTTGAGTGCTTACACACACAAGATCATTTACAAATTTTAAAAACAAACACACCACGTGCACAAACAGTTCCGTACAAAAGTATAGTACAAAAATCTTTCAAAGGCAAATTGCAGTTCAATACCTTTAAATGTTTACAGACAATACAAAATGTAACTTTTAGTTATAAATTGTAACATGTTTTTATTAGAGGAGGGTAAACTCCACAAAGTAATGTTACTGTTGCATAATAATCTTGACCTATGATTAAATCTCTAACACTAATATGGGGGGAATTTCCAATGGGATTCATATAGTGAAAAAAAGTTGTTGTTGTCGTTTTTCTTTGCGGGGGGGGGGCATTAACGATTCCCTCATTTTTCACTAATTTCATACAGTTTCAGTTTGTCATGTACTGTTGTATATTAAAATATTTTGATGGGAATCATGTTTTAGCATGTATATTAAATCATGTAAATATATACCCGACATTAGTGATAATGTTACAAAACTGCACATTAGTGTTCTGGGGTTAACTGCATCACCGCTGCTAATGCTGCAGCAAATGTGGGTCATATTTGGGTCAGAGGTCAGTATAGGTTAGTCCACACCTTCATTACTTTAGTGCTGCGTCAGTGCAGCTTTATGAGTTATGACTGATTTTCAAAACCATTTCTTATTTCTCACCATCAAAATCTACTTTTGCTGTTTGGGAACAGATTATTAGGCCTCTTCTGGTGCTTCTACTTTTTTTCAGGGTGTTTCGTTCACACAGTGATGAAAAATCATTGTCTTTTTAATACAGTTTTTTATCCAGACTTAACAGGTATTTTAAAATGTTTAAAAATGCATAGATTTCTGTCATATTAGGTCATTTACAGATTATATACAGACAGCTTAATGCTCACATTTGTAACCATCTACAAAAGGCCCATTCTGAGGTATCCTGTTGCTATAAACTTTTAATAATAGACATACGAAACTAAATCAATTCAGACGTTTCTAGCTGATACATGTTGCTACATGGAATTAAACCTTATATTATAAACCTCATTTGTATAAGTGACTATATCAGTCGAAGTTACCACAAGTTACCATTCATTTGGAGTTGTTTTTACCCAAATAAGAAATTTATGTTAGATATTCTTCTCGTGTAGCTCTGCTTTGTTCTTCTCTGACTTCTGAGAACCTCCACTACGTCCACCATCTAATCACTAACTGTGCCTCTAAGTGATTTGGTGCTGAACAGTGTGTTTATCTCAGCTCTGATGAGAGGGAAGCTAAAGCGTTTAAAGAATTTGTTAGTCAGCATCACTTTTGCATTCGATCTACTACGGGGCAACTTATTGACAGTCTTTAATTGTTTGTGTTGTTTCAGATTGCTGGTGTCGTGTCACATCGTCAGCACTGTCTTATTTCTCCTATTTTTATCCTTATTTTAAGTAGAAAAAGCTTTACCTCCTTTGGTCATTTTAGTTGTATTCAGATGATGGATCCACAATAGCTGTTGAGCTCTGACACATAAACACTGTTGTTTCATGTCCACTGTCCCATAAAATAAATAAGCGTAAACATTTGGTAATACTGATTACTGCTGCAGAAGCTTTCTGACTAAGGTGCCTTAGTCCCTGAATATACTGCAGAATGACACAGAAGGTGACACAGCGGTCCTTTACAATAACTGTGCTGTCATACCGTTGTCATGCTACAGCAGTTCTTTTTCATTCACGTAACTCATCAGATGGAAATGAATGCATGCATTGTGCTGAAAGTGTAACGTAAATCTCTCTGCTTCAGAGCCTTTTCTGACAGGAACAAGGGGAGACCAACAGTGCACTGCTCGCAGGAACGGTCCAGGTCATACTCCCTGCACGCATTAGCTCAGTCTTAGTCCACATAACACACAGCCAGTGACTTCACCATGACATCACAAGCAGCTGAGTAACAATCTCGGGTGCCTCTGCTGTCCTTGTCTTCACTCATCAGTACTGATTCAGCTCTCCCACAGTCTGCTGTCCTTGACGTTATCTTTATGAATCCAAGTTTGTCATCTTTTATCAGCTGACAAGCAGTTCCTGTAGAGCATCAAGGCTGCACGACGCTTTCAGTCTGTACTGAAGACTGAAGTCCATCAGACGATAAGGGAGTCTCGGCTGAGGAGAGTGCTCTGATGAGGACAAAAAAAGTGTAAATGATCAAAGCAACAACACAGCATATCTTATTGAACAGTGTGAGGCAGTAAAGAGAGAGTGGACATTAGCCAAACATGGTTATTATGGTGAAGTGGAACCTGGGACAAAGTGCCTTCAACTCTTTTGTGAGATCACTTGAAGATTCGTTTCAAGACCTTACTTGAGGTCAAAACACTGACTCTTCTTAATCAATGTGTTTTGTAGAAGAAGTCTTTGACACTATATAACATTTTGACCCAGGTTTGTGAGTAAGGAGACAACCAGTTATTATTGTTATAGTGGAGTTGGAGATAGAACAGAGTCTTCTACCTAGTTTTCATTCTGGTAGCATCTGAACCTGACCTGCCAAAGGTACAACAACAACACTTACTACAGGCCTACAAACCTTTTTTCAACTCTTCCCCAGCCAGTTCCCTGAAGAAGACATTTTAATATGAGGCATTTTCAATTATAAAATACATTAGCTTTTGTGTATAATTCAACTAGAGCTTTCTTCAAGTTCAGGTCACACGAAAACTTTGAGGCCTAAAAAGTTGCAAGACCACATTAGCAATTTTTGCATATTTTAGACACTGTTGGCTTTATTTGAGGTGCAGAAATCGACCAGCCAGGGACCGGAGTCAGACAGTGTGTCTCATTTCAAGAATTTCTGCAAATGCAACAGGCGCACAGCAGCGTGAACAAATAGTTGGTAGCATACTCCCAGCCATATGCTACGAGCAGCCAAACTTTGCTAGCATGGGGTTGTGGCTATTAGCGAGTTCTTCATTGTGAGCGCAGACACAAAGTTTCCCAAAGTAAACCGTGGGGACAACCACCACGAAAACATTTGTAACAACACACCGAATGAGACCAAGCTGAAAATGTTAAAGATGCTAACCAAAGAAAAGCAGCTAAAGCTAAAGCTACAGAATGAAGCTCTGCTTAGCTCTGCCCACTTTTTCATGAAACTGAAAAGAACTTTAACCTAATCTGTAAAACCAGAATGATCAATTATTTCTTTATTTATAGAATGAAGTGGCTGCTGTGTTCGACTGCCCTTGTTAACGTGACACTTTGCCCTCAAACTATTGTACAGGATCTCTAAGCTCATGAGTTCCTCAACAGTTTTGTGGGCTCCTAGCCAAGTGCACTTTATTGGAAACACCCTCAAACAACGGGGAAATACAGCACTGGGTGTTTAGTGATTTGAAGCTAGCCTAGTGTTATCATTTTTCTAGTCTGTAACTTCATTAATTACACACCAGTACCAAGAAAATATACTGAATATATACTCTATACTTTAAATCCTTAAATTTGCATTCACAATGTTACTCACCACTTTCCTGGACTTGTTTCTGGGATCCTCTCTGTGACTCGCTAAGGAATGAACGGGTGGCTGAGGGGAGTGAGTGTTTCCTGGTGACGACCTGTCAGTTCTTACTCGCTCTGTCTCCGTGTGAGGAGGCAGCAAATCTGCGTCGGGCCTGTTACTAGGTGAGCGACTGCAGTGCCGACTGGATTCCCCGCTGCTCTTTTTCAGGCTGCTCTTCGAGGGTGTGTCTGAATCTTCATCACCCCGGGCCCCAGTCCTCCCCTGGGTAACCCCTCGCAACTTAGCTTTACGCTCCAGCAGGCTGTTGAGGAAGGTAGCATCATAGTCCTTCTCTTGAGAAGAAGTTGAAGGTGGACCTGCTGTGGGAGGAGGTGGGACGGCGCGCTCCCTGTCTGACGTGTCCCTCCTCTTTTTGGGTGAAGGTAGTGGGCTGATGTCATGTCTGTTTTTCTTGATCCGCCTGGGTTGCTCTTCGCGGTCGCTGATGTCCTCAACCTCATTTTCATTACTGTGATAATGCTGAGGTGGGGCATCTCGGTGAGAAGGGTATCGGCTGTACTCCAGATGCTCCATCTCATACTCTCGCTGTTCTTCATCCCTCCTCTCTGCCCCTCTGCCTCCTCTCTGCTTGTAACAAGTGGCAAACTCCTCCAGCTCGTCCAGTGAGCCGGTTCGCCCTGCAGTTCGGTATGTTTTTCTGTGAAGATGTTCAGAGCGAGGGTTCCACCTGTAAAATACGACATGAGTTAAGTGTATGCCTGTATCTCTGCATAAGGCATTCTGTGTATTCAGACAGGCCTCCACCTGTTGTGGTTTTCCTCATTGTTGTAGTTTTGTTGCCGCTGATTCCGTCCGGGCCTGCGTGACTGAGACGAGGATGGAGGGTCATCGCTGTATCGCCGAGGAGGAAGAGGCTCGTCCCGTACGTGGCGAGGCTCTGGGTCAGGGTCATCATGATAATGGTGGGGAGATGGAGGATTATCGCGGTAACTCTGTGGCTCTGGACTGCGGTTTTCACGGTAGCGCTGAGGTTCAGGCTGAGTGTCATGATCGGGGATGGCTGGCAGAGCGTTCTTCTGGATGTTGCGATATGTTTGGCGGAAGCCACTTTCTCCCTCATGGAGGGAGCTCAGTTCAGACAGGGCACAGGCTAGATAGGACAAAATAAATACAATTAATCAAATAAGTAACACCTGCCAAATATGAATTAAAAGAGCCCTTCTCCCAGAACAAGACCCTGCAGATGAAGAACATTTTAGTTTTAAAGTTTTAAAGAAGTTGCCTTAAGTGTGAAGTGAGAGTCATTAAAAAAAATACACTTTCAGGGAAGTAGGCATGCAAAACTGCAACTAGATCACATCCAAACTACAGGAAATCCAGAAGGCAGATTTGCTGAGTGCAGAGAGTCATGCCAAGAGAAGAGAAAACAAATACAAGACACTACCAAAGCTGCAGATAGCATCAGAACACTTTAGTAGTACAGTAAAGCCACAGAGTAGGTTTATGAGGCTTACACTGGTGGCTGGTGGACCTGGCAGGGTTGAAGTGAGCCAGCTGTTTCTCTACATACTGTAGCACCCTGAGAGAATCCTGATCCTGAGGTGAAGGCACGCGGTAGGGAACCCCTACAGTGTGCATGGGCACTGCAGATACACACTCGAGTCATCAGAAAGGGAACTTGGATGTGTGTTTTATTAGTTTGAGGACCATACTGGTGTTTTTCTACTTTACCATAAACTGAATAAATCACAAATAGTTTATCACAGGGAAATTCGGGCTGACTACATTTTTTTTACCTTTTTTTCTAGCTCAAATGACAAAAAATATAGTTAACACACGGCAATCAGATAATCAGGAGTAAGTCCCCACCTGCTGTGAGTAGGGTCCCATCTGAGCCGGGGACTGAAGATATCTTGTCCACCAGAGAGGGAGGAGCAATTGGGACCATGGTTGGGACACCAGAGACGAAATACGGTGGGTAGGGAGGTGTCTGAGGTGAGGAGGTGGTTGTCTTTATACCTTTTCCTGCCTCATACACTTAAAGAAAAAAAAGAAGAAGAAGAAAAAAAAAGCAAAATATAATCTCATTCAGACATGCGTCAGTTCTCCAAGCACAAACTTGTGCATCTCTGAGTGTATGTTCATACTCACAGTGTCTGGGGCAGCAGCACGTGTCGGGGCAGCACCAGCAGCTGACGTAGCAGCAGCAGGAGTGAGGGCAACACTGACACCAACAAACTCCAATCAAGAGCAGGAATAACACACTGCCAAGTGCCACTGCCACCACAAACACCCACTCTGCAATTACACACAGCACAAAATCCTGCACATAAATAAATACGTATGTCCTACTCAGCACACTGATACAGGATCAGGTTCATTTGATCATTCTGGAGCCATACTGTATTCTGAGAATGCCACGTGAAAAATAATGAGTAAAAACTAAACAACAAAAAAAACCTTAAAAAAATGAAAAAGTGGCGTAAAACAGTTCAAGCAACCTGCTCATAAACACAATGGCCGTAAAATGTAATGCTGAGAGAAACTGAAGGCTAAAAATGTTATTATCAGCAGCAACTTTTATTCTTCATCCGTGTTTATATAATCTCTAAAGCAGGGGTGTCAAACCTAAAGGTAGGGACTAAAATTGGCTCAGCACAGGCTCCAATCCAGCCCAAACAGTCCAACTGTTTTCTTAGCTCAGCTTTGGCTACATTCATACGTCACCAAAGTAACTAAGTAACAGAAAAACAATTAAATGACAGAAAGGGTTCTGTTTTTTTTTTAATATCTACTTACTTTGTATCTAGAAATGCCAGGGGAGGTTTGTTCAGTAAGACAAAAACATTTGTTGTGAATTAACAGAACTCTGTTTTATAATTACAGGACAGTCTGACCAGTGAGCTACCAGAAGATTCAGAACTTTTATTCTATTTAACACTTTTATTTATCACAACTGCAGCCCAAGGAGTCATGCTAACAGATTTATTTTAATCACAAAAGCAGCATTTCTCTATAAGGTAAAACACTGACATGTATGACTTTGTTTGGAGCCTGATTTAATTCTACCATTTTTTTAATGTGATGTATTTCCTGTCAAAGCAGGAAATAGGAAAAGTGAACTGGAGCACGCTGGGACATCACAAAGGAACAAAAGGCTGGAAAGCTGCAAGTTTATGTCCCCTTGTAGATTTCGTAGATTTTCTTGCACTTATTAACCTTGTCGGGGGTTTTTTGGATAGGAAAAAGGGAACAAATGACATCTTAGTTGGAATATGAGTTACAGGAAAAATGAATGATTGTACAAACTGTTATTAAATACCACAGCTTTGGAGAGAAGGATAAAGTGAGTACAAGAGATAACCTACATGTATCTGTCTGGGGGGAAGGCAAAGGAAAGGGAAGGCGAGCGCAGATAAGGAAGTCTTTAACAATATAAAACTAAAGATGTTTTCTCTCATACAAACAAACTAAAGGACACCAAAAGAAAACACACACTCATGTGCAGGAAACCTGTTTTTGCTACAGGAAGGAAAAGGACAGTTTACTGAACGCTTGGCTGTTACGACCAAATTGCTTGTTATGTGATATCGTTTGGAACCGTAATGACTCCTTAACACACGCACAGATACACACACGCACACTGTGGGAGTCATCGTGGACAGCAAGTCATGCTGGGAATTGCTTCCATACAATCTGCACATTTATACATTTATACAAAAGAATCCGATGCATCATAAAGCCCTCCTCTCCTTCAGATTACTGTGTTTTTGACTGGATATTATCCAAATGGTGTGGGAATACTTGCTGGCCACAACCACAAATAACTTTAATGACCATAATAGCTGTTTTCCAGAGCAGCTCATCTTAGTGGGAGCAACGACCAGCTCATTACTTGATGGGTGTGGATGAGTCTCTGAGTTAAAAGAAGGTGAATCACCAGCACTTGCTGTATTATTAGATGTTGTGGGTGAAGAACAGGTTAGACAATGTTACAGGCAGTATTAGCACAAGAACCACTGAACATGGTGTAAAAAGTGATCTTTTTTTATTCTTAAACCCATCTACATACTTCCTATATTCATAGTCTGAGCAGTAAGTAGTGTTAGTATGAATGAAAGAAAGCAGGTAAAGGGGGGAAATGCATTAAGCCCCTACCTGGCATTATCTTCAAATCAAAGTCTGGCAGGAGGTCTTCAGGAACACCTGAGAAACCTGGAGAGAGAGCACAGTGGACGAGAGGGGAGGAGATTGGAAAAGAGAGAGGAGAAGCAATGGAGTTGATATAAACTGAAATGACTGATTCGAAGAACGTTATTGCAGTAGCGGCATGCATGCATTAAAAGTGATTTAAGAGAAAGACAGAGCAAAATACGAAGAAGGAATGAAAAAAGACAGATAAACAGCATGCATGAGAGGACATTGTGGTTTTTCACTGGAACAGGGGTGTCAAACATAAGGCCTAGGGGTCTGAATTGGTCTGGCAAAGACAACAATCCAGTCCACGAGACAACTTTCGAAAATAGGAAGGAAGATACAAATCTTTTACTTTAAACTGTATTTTTAATGTTTTACAGCTTCTATTAGTGATAAAAACCTTCCCCATGGCTTTTCATATCACACCAAAGTAGCAAAGATAAACAATTAAATGACAGAAAAGAGCTACCAGAGCTTAAACTTTGTTACACATAACCAGCATTTATTGTTATGTTGAAAAGCTGAGATCTACTATTAAAATTACATGTCTTTTTCTTATATCTCAGGGATTAAATGTGTAGTTAAACATCTTTACACTGACAGAAATGGAAGTTTTACTGATCTGACACACTTAAGATCAAAGTGGGCTGTATGTGGCCCTCGGCGTACAGTTTATGGTCCCTGCTCTAGAAACATTTCAAATCAACTGATTAGAAGATTGACTGTCTGACAGCTGAAAAAAAACGAAAACAGACTGGAGTTTGAACGAGTCTCATCAATATAGCTGCCAAGTCAATGAGACTTTGTTTTTATAGAAGACGACAAATTTTCCTGAGAAAGTTCAAGTGTATCACGTAGCTTTTAGCTTCAAGAACTATAAATATCTTCATTCATAGTGCTGAAAGATGCACCTGAAATATTGAAGTATGTCCTGAAATGCCAAACTACTCCAACTATTCAGGAGTCGCCAAGTACTTGCTCATAAGGGGTCATTTGAGTTGGGTTTCTCTTCAATTTATTGTAGGGATCTTACAATGTAAAGCACCTTGTCATGTCTACTGTTGTGATTTGGTGCTATACAAATAAAATTGAATTGTACTAAACAGATTTTAGATAATACTTTTAGTTTAGGGTTAGACAGATTAAAGTCATATCAAGATAAAAAACAAATACTAGTTTACTAGTTGTTTTTTAAATTTCTCAAATGTTCCTTAACACATCTTTAAAGAAGAAGTCAAACAAATGTCTGAATAAAACATGTTACATGAGAGGAACTGTGTCACGAGCTGGTGCAGAAATGTGTGTGAATGTGTTTGGTTTGGGTGCGCAAGTGAAAAAGCCAGCATATGAGTGTGTGATACGAACAAACACTGGTATTTTGCTGCTGAGTGTGTCATTCTGGCAAAGAGAGGAAAGGAGTGGTAAGTATAAAAAAGAGTCTGGAAAGGGTGCAAGCTGGACTACCTTGGCCTGATTCTAGCTGACAGTGCACATACCTTATTTAATATCTTTCTAGGAGGCTATACATGTTCTTTGCTGGATTTGAAAACAGAAAAAAACTATTAAGGTTATTGCATTTAAAAAACTATGTCGAAATTTATATTGCTCTACTTCAGACCACTGCAATTTTGTTTTTATCTGCTGCTGTGTCTTCTGTGTTTCTCACGCTGTTGAAGGATAGCACTTGTCCAGTACTAAATCCTGAATTTGCCCGAAGGCTGGTGATAAACCAAGGTTTTCTTTCAAATATGCAGGGATTGCATACTTGACCCTACATGCGATCCTGATGGGTGCCGTTTAACAAAGCCATATATACATCTCCTTCAGAGATTAAAAGTATGGGGAAAGTGAGACTTTATGTTGGGGCTGTTTTCACACACTAAAACCAGACAATATTGAGCCCTTCCTTCCTGTTGGCTTATGGTCAGGGTTAAATCAAACTTGTCTAAACAGCTTCAAGAGATCAGTCTATCACACTAACCATGTATCTAGAATTTTCCATTAATATGTATAAACTAGATACAGTAAAATATATAAAATCTTTGAGTTTTAGGCCATTAAACATGTATGAATAAGTATTAGGACCAGATTAAGAAAAATAAATATATTACTGATCATCTTTTCAATGTCTTTATACTGATCATCACACTGTGTTTATGAGGTAAAAGAGAAATTCTTTCCTTCCTTTTACTAAAACCAATTCTGAAGTACGATTACTAACTAAGAGGGTATAGCAACCGCAGCAGTTTGTTTTGAAACAACAACTGTAATCTTCACATCTTGACTTTTTTCTCAAAGTAGATTTTCCTTTTTTTTTTTTTCTAATGTGACCTAATACTCCATCGTAAATGTGCACTGCGAATTTCTTAGATGCTATTTTTGTAAATATCCAAATAGACTGTATATCTATGTATATCTTGAAACAAGACCTTTCCCAACCCTCTCAGTTGCCTTTTATAGTCTATGGACTGATTTCTTTTTTAAGGATGGAGGCCGGACTTTGTGCAAAAATCCAACCATGTGACACTTATACTTTATAGCCAGTGTCTCACCTCGTTCCTTCTCTGCTGCTCTTAAGCTGACAGCAGTTTTAAAAATAGAGTTCACTTATCAGTGAAGTGGTTGATTCACAGTACAACACAAATTCTTTAGAAACAATGACAAAAGTAGTACTGGCATGGCTTTAGATAGTGGATTGCCAGCAACAACGTTAGTGAGCAAGCCGGCTGCGGGTATCACAGAATTTATCTGTGTTAGCAGGTAAGCCAACACTAGTCAGAAAAGCCTGTATTATCTAATGAAACCTGTCTGGTCAAAATTTATCTGAAGGGGGAAAACTACAAATATCAACACAATATTTGATTAATCAGATGTTAGCTAATGTTAGCTAACATGTCCTTGCCCAATGATAACATCAGGAACGGAAAACTGAAACCAATATCAAAGTCCCAAAAGAGACCACATGAGAAACTTGGACTGGCAGAGCTTGACCAAACGAGCGAAGTCTAGCTGACCCAGAAAAGCAGCAGAAAATTGTTGAATTATTTTCTCTATGTGCATTTTGTTTTTTAATGAAAATTTTGTATCAGAAGCATATCATTTCTGACTGTAAATTTAAAACCAGACTGTTCGGCTGCAGGATTGAGCTCTCAAAGGCCCACATTAGCATCACCCTCATCTATTGTCTATCACTGTGCTCTGCCGACCCTCCTCCACATCATTAAATCTTCCCTGTCTTCTTTGCTGTGAACCCATTTGCTCAAAAGACAAAAGATCCCCTCAGCCATTCACTGTGGCCTCAACTGTTGTTATGGAAACACAAGAAGCGTTTCACATGCCATATTAGCTACACTAAAACCAGAAAATATAGCATTTTAGCACCATAGTGGATTTAGGGTCTATCACATCAGGGTGAAAACTCACAGTTATGGAACCTGTAACACAACTATGGAGTGGAACCCACTCTGTCAAGAGGAAACTGTAAAGGCTTACTGTTGATTACCTCTGTGTATGTGTGAGTGTGTGAGACTGCGTTCTTTTGTGCATACACATAAGTCTTTGAGTGCCAGCCTAACAAAAGTTCAGCCTGAGAGTGTTTTAAGGCACCAAGAGCTACATAGCCTCTCAACAGTTTCTCTGGTAACATGTAAGTGAACAAAGACAAGTACACTGTTACTGTAACACAACACCCTACAGATACATTCCAAATACACACATGCACACTCACACACACAGTGACGCTGAAGGACTTAGTTTTCAAGTCTAACATTGTACAAATTTCTGTGAAATCAATGACTTTTAACACAGTGTTTCAGTTGATTTACAAGCTACATATATTTGCAGGTCACATCAATAATTATGACACTTCTTAGTTTTGACTGTAAGTTCTTATCCTTCATTTAAAAAATGCCATGTAAATTACAAGCAACTCACCAAGAACCAAAAGCTCCACAGACGCTTCGTTCTGTCCCTCCAGATCATCAGATATGACCACTTTGCAGATGTATACTCCACTGTCTCCCCACTGGACCTCTCCTATCCTCAGGTCAGCCTCTGAATTGGGGGAGTTAAAAGAAAAACAAGTGTCTTACAATTTTTGGCACTCTGGAATCAAAAATAATAATAATGAAAAGCATGTCTTTCAAAATCATGTGAATGATGCATTCTTGGAATTATTACCCTGAATAAATCTTCCCTGTTTGTTTGCATTTCTACAAAGTACTACACACATTACACTGCCAAACATCTCACTGAATACCACAAGCATTAATTAGGCTAACTGACATTGTGGAAAAGCTTTCAATAAGATCTCAGAGCCTGGAGCAGGTTTATTTCCATTCAGCCACTTAATGGTCCCTTAGTGAAGTGGCCACTAATGTTGGGCAATAAGGCCGGTCTCACAGTCTGCGTAGCAAAGTAGTTCAGGGATATGTGTAGGCTAGTTAGGTTTTTCAGTATATTGTCTGTGAGCTCAGGATAATGTATGAAGTTATTTGTTTTTATGTTTCCATGACTGTGAAAGGATTCAGAAAAATGTCATTTAGCATATTTGAAAATCCCTGACACATTAAAAGAGCAAAATACAGTTAGGATTTAGAGTTAAAGGTCCAAGCTAATCGTTTCCTACGTCTGCACTCACTAGCCACTTTATTTTGTAGGACTGTTAAACTTCTTCTTAACAAAACTAAGAAATCAGCCAATAACACGGCAGCAGCTCAGTGCATTTAGGTATGAAGACATCTCAGTGGGAAAGAAAGGTGATTTAATGTCTTGATGCATGCTCAATCATCCAGGTAAGGAAATCCCAAAAAGTTGATTCTGTTCATTTGGACGTAGCATTTTCAGTGGAGGAAACGTCTCGTCAATTGGAATTGGAAAAGTGATGAAACGTTTCTCCCACTGAAAACGCTACATCCAGCTGCTCTCTGGGCAGAAATGCTTTGGTGATGTCAGAGAACACTTTGAACCTTGATGCAGATGGGCCACAGCAGCAGAAGACCACACCAGGTGCCACTCCTGACAGAAAACTAAGGTTATAATCTGCATGGGCTCACCAAAACTGAACAGTAAGATTGATAATAAGCAATGTTTTTCCAATTTCTCTACCACATTCAGATGGTAGCAATCACAATTTGGCATAAACAACACTGCTGCATGGCTGTATCCTGCATTGCATCAACAGTAGAATAGATTAGGATAGAATAGAATAGAATAGAATAGAATAGAATTCAACTTTATTGTCATTGCACATGTCACAGGTACAAGGCAACGAAATGCAGTTTGCATCCATCCAGAAGCTTTAGCCATACTATAGATATATTACAAATATATATTAGCCATAATATAGATATATAGATATCTATAATACTGTATATATAGATATATTACAGTACAGGTTGGTGGTAGAGCTGTGGCGATATAAGATTTTTTCATATCACGATATGTTTTTTTCATTTCAGGCGATAACGATATATATCACGATATAAGCCAAATAACTATATTTGTAAGATTTAAATGTGCCATTGCTCACAAGTAAAATGTGAAATAATCTGCAGCTTGTTTTGATTTAAATATTTATTTCCCATAATAAGTTCAACAGGGTAGATGTACTTGAGGAACATGAGACTTCAGTATCAGATAAATAAAGGCAAATATTGCAAACTACACAAAAGGCAGCCGCTAAAGCGTTTAAGTTTCAAAATAGAACAAACAAAACAAACTACTAAATTGTCAATTCCACTTAGAAACAAAATTTTAATTCTAAAAATAAATCTTAGTTCGTTTTACAGAAGAACAGACAAAATTGACTAACTTTTGTCAATATCAAATAATAAACTGAGAACTAAAAGGAAATTGTCAATCTCTCCTTGTTGTATAGCTTAGCTTTTCAAACAGTTTTAACAGTGACTTTAGTCTGACAAAAGCTGAATGACAAATTAGTGCTTTCAGTCAGAGATTGAGCATGCACCGGTTTATTGTATTTCCAGACTTGCTTTCAGCACAATTTACAGTGCGCGCTACTCTGTTTTTTGTCAGACTTGAAATAACCGAAATACCTTCACACTACGGAATTTCTATGGCTCTTCCGTTCGACAATCTCTCCGGCATTGGAACCATCATCGGTTTTTTCTTCGGTAACCTTCGCTCACGCTCTCGGTTGATTTTTCTCTAGTCGGCAAACTCATTTCCTTCATTACCTGGGCAGCCCGGCTGCAAAAACAAATACACATGTGCGCCTTGGCACTTGTGCTGTACGTAACAAGTCACGTTACGTGACGCTGCGGCTGTGATTGGTTCGGCTCTGCGCTACTTAATTTGGATTGGCTGTTCTTTTTTTTTTTTTTTTTTTAAGAGGACAAGAGAGATGAGGCCTATCGCAATAGTTTAATTTTTCTATCGAGAAAAAGTTATTTCGCAATACATATCGTTATCGTTCTATCGCCCAGCTCTAGTTGGTGGTAATGGTATAATGATATGGGGGTGTTTTCTTGGCACACTTTGGGCCCCTTAGTACCACCCAAGCATTATTTAAACCCCACAGCCAACATGAGTATTGCTGCTGACCATTTATGACTACAATGTACCCATCTTCTGATGGCTGTTTCCCGCAGGATGATGTACCATGTCAACAAGCTCAAATATATAATAAGTGGTTTCTTAAACATGACAATGGCCTCCACAGTCACCAGATCTCAATTCAGTGGAATGGGAGATGTTTCTAGAAACCTGCTGAATCTATGCCACAAAGAATTAAGGCAAAGTGGGTCCAACCCAGCACAGCGAGGTGTACCTAATAAAAAGACCAGTGATTGTATGTTACATATAGAAATGTAGTGATAAAAGTATTATGTCATTGTCACAGTTGAGGAAAATCACGGAGCTTAGCTAGAACACCAAATAAGAGGGTGGGTTTGGTGTAAGATGTAATATGATGGTGATATGATGTAAAAAGGGAGAGCCATGTGCATAAATATGATTAGATTGCAGACTTTGCTCCATTTGGCTCAGGAGTCAAAATAAAAGACAATGTTGGTCCAATGATTCTATTGTGAGGAGGTTGACATATAAATACAGACAGGAAATAGGTTGTATAATTCACTTCCTTTTCCTGCTAACTGAGGAAGGGGAGGGGAGACTAGCTGCCACCAGTCTGGAATACAATCTACTTTTACTACTTAATACTACTTTTTTCATTTAAAACTACATCTCCTTTTGTTTTCTTTTAATTCTTGCTGTCTTCAGAGTATGTTATAATCTCCTTTAAACTGTGTGCGTACCATGTACGCCATGTAATTAACAGAACACCCCCTACCCAGTGCATGCTGGCACAGACTCCAACCTCTCTGGGACCCTGAATAGGATTACATGGGAATGGATGACTGGGCGTCTCCAAAGGCAACAAGGTTGAAATTTTTCACTTTTTTTTGCCCATTTACAACACTGACCTGTTTCGTGATAGGAGGTGGAGTGGGGACAGAAAGAGGCAAGAAGAGAAGGAGAAAATAGGAACTCAAAGAGCCTTACACTGAGAGAAGTGACTGTTGGTAGGGTGGGATGTCCAGTGATCAAGAGAGTGAAACTAAAAGCGGGACATTGAGGTACATCAGAGGGAGGAGTAAGAGGTCAGAGTGAATAAGTGAACAGCGTGAAAACCATTTCTTTTGTCTGCAGCCCTGGCTGGTGAAGAGAAGGCCAATTCTTCAAGAAGCTTCATAAATCTGAGGCTGGCACACAAGACTACCTCTCTGTATTCAACAAGAACACACACATACAGGCACACACAACTACACACAATCCTGTATACACAGGGTTCAGATATTTATATACATATTTTACGTCTCTGTTGATCTCTGAAAAGATGGTTTTGAAAAAGTATTCACACTCAGAACAGCTGAAAGTGTTAAAAAGTATGCCGATTTTAGCAACAGGTTAACAGACTCCACATGTTGCAGCATCTGACTTGTTCCTTTTGGATACTTAAGTATTAAGGAATCTGGAAGAAAGGTGAGCCTGTGCCCAAGCTGTGGGTTTCATGAACCTCCCCAGGCTTGGCAAAACAAGAAAGAAGAACATAAGACTGAATCAGTGCACTGAGGGAAATCTGTGATGCCAAAAATATTGTTCAGACATCATATGTCCACATTATTTTACCTTTGCAGCCCTTGCCAATTGCAAGCAAGCATGCTGTAATTCCTTTTGTAAGGCTGGTGAGCTCAAATTCAGCCTGTTATGCCACAAAAAAGTGCTGCTGTGTGACCTCAATGTAGCTTAGAAAATAAAACACAACCAGAGGTAGTGCCACAGATGCTTACTGTTGATGATGGAGATGTCTCTGTTCTTGTAGTACTCTGACAATGTGACCGAGGAACCAGAGATGGAAGCAACAGTTCGGACGGTCCGACTGTTGTCAGAGCAGTCAAGGTAGCTGGCTGTCATCCCCTTCTCGTATCCTCCGCTGATTCCTCCCGTTCCGCTTGTCAGCCCTCCCCCACCGAGGCCTCCGCCCAAGTTGTCGGGAAAGCTAAATGAATCCCTGGTGCGGTCACGACAGTACGACTTGTAGACCCACTGCACCACGGCGGTCTGGTAGGACACGGTGGTGTACTGGCACGGCAGAACCACTGACTGGAACAGCACAGCATACTTCTTCTCGTCTCTCACAAGCACATGGACGCCGGAGCTGGATGGAGGGAAGACACCTGTGGGAGAAGATGATGAAGAAGGCTTAGTAAAGTGTGAGAGATGTTCTTAAAAACAATGCAGTGATAGCTCTCTGCAGAGTAGCTCCTGGTTTGAATTCAGAAGGAAGACACTCCCTCTGCTTTTAAGATTAGACTGAAACCTTTCCTTTGTGGTTAAGCTTACAGTTGGGCTGTAATGTGGGAATTCACGTGAGACTACTAAGCACTTCTTCTCCACTCACCTCGTTTCACTCCCCCAGTGTGTTACTACAATGTTGTTACATTTTGTCCAATTTACTCTGTCAGCCATGGCAAATGGAACCCTGAGTCTGGGTCTGCTAGATGATTCTTCTGTTAAAAGATAGTTTTTCCTCCTCACCATTTTAGGAATACCACTGCGGACAGCAACACAATGATTCAGATACTGAATCGAGGCCTGAAGAGACACCT
This sequence comes from Pelmatolapia mariae, assembly GCF_036321145.2. Taxonomy (NCBI): domain Eukaryota; kingdom Metazoa; phylum Chordata; class Actinopteri; order Cichliformes; family Cichlidae; genus Pelmatolapia; species Pelmatolapia mariae. The sequence goes on along the minus strand of NC_086227.1, from coordinate 14,731,925 downwards.
GCTCCTGTTTGCAGAGTTTAAAAATATCTGAAAAACATGCTACCAGAGGATGGTGAATGACGTCATCTAGATATACCAGCAGACTTAAAAGAATTCCCAAGAATTCTTTCCTCCTTTAGCTGTAATGAAATGAAGCAGCGTGTGTGTTGGTTTGAGTTGCTTCTGCTCGGTGAAATCTGACTCTGAGCTGACCTGATGTTGCTGTGGGGCATCTGAAACTGTGCTACTCAGGGTCACATGAAGAAGGTGGGCCTGGGATCGACAGTCCACTACACAGGAGAGGTAGTCACGTGAAATAAAACACACACACACACGCCCAGGAACATCTGTGCTCATTTGTGTATATGCCTCAAGCCAAGCTGTGGGAGGACTGGAGCAGCGAAGAAGGGCAGAGGTAGGAGTGAAGAGGGAGGGGACTTGGCTTAATCAAGACCAGACCCTTTTATTTTCATTCTGTTACTGAGAATGAAGCACGCCCGCTCCTGAGGGAGAGAGCTGAGTGAATTTATCCAAAATGCAACTGTTGCAATAACAACTGCAACAGAAACACAACACAAATGTTCATATTATACCAGAGTTCCCAGATACCCAGATATATCTTTTGAAGCTCAATTAAAGCATACCACCCTTGTGAAAGCTGTTGTGTGTAAAGATCGCTCAGTTTGGAAGAGAATACAACAGAATAATCTATTAGTACTGTGCAAAGTTTTACGCAGGTGTGAAAAAATGCTGTAAACAAAGAATGCTTTCAGAAATATACATTTTTGTTCATTGGCCCCAAATGTATTCTGCAGCAGGACAACGACCTCAAACATTCAGCCAAAGTCATTAAGAACTAGCTTCAGCATCAAGAAGAACAAGAAGTGCTGGAAATGATGGTATGGCCCCCGCAGAGCCCTGATCTCAACCTCATCGAGTGTGTCTGGGATTACATGAAGAGACAGAAGGATGTCTCTTCATGTATCTGCATCCACAGAAGATCTGTGGTTAGTTCTCTAAAATGTTTGGAACAACCTACCAGCCAAGTTCCTTCAAAAACTGTGTGCAAGTGTACCCAGAAGAACTGATGCTGTTTTAAAGGCAAAGGGTGGTCACACCAAATATTGACTTGATTTATCTACTGTGGTTTTGAACTTTTAGATTACTAATGTTAAACAATGGCTTAGTACAATTTATTTACATTATTTTCATCACTTTACATTATTTAGTACAAAAGGAACAATTAGTCAGCTGATTGATAAGCTCAGTAGTGTCAAATAGTGGGGCAAGCAGCAGGATATTTGTAAATTTCTTTGTCTAACACAAGAAAAGACTGACTTTTATTTAAATACAATTAGACTTTGTTATTGATTGATATAACTGGTGGTTTGGGGGGTATGGACTTTTTTGGATTCAGAAGTTCAGCATGCTGCAAAATGCTTGGGGACCACTTGGTTAGCTAATCAACAAAAAATCAAATGACACATTATTTACATGTATTTACCATTAATTCAATTATGCGAAAGATATTCTGGTTTATCGGATTTAAAATGATTATTTTCTTTGTTTTAAATACCTGTACGCTGAATATTTGAAGTTGTCCTCTAATTTATTTTTATTATTAGTATCATCAGCTCATATTTTCAGGTAAAAGTCTTAGGTTTTTAAATAAATGAAGCAATGAATTGACTCAAACTGAAGTCTGCTGAAACATAAATTCCTCAGGTGGGAACCTCACTCTGATTTCTAAGAACTGGAGCCCAAAAAACAAACAAACCCACAAGTCAGCTCTTTCCGGGATCACAGGCTGTGGGGTCATCCTGGCTTTATTAAGTTTTCAGAGCCGCTCTTGTTCCAGATGAGAAAATAAAAGTCAGAGGAGGGGCTCTGTGTTTTGGATATTAGTACTGAGGAGATGGGAGTGGCTAGCAAATGTTTTTTCCTGCTATCGGTCAAATGTGTTACCTTCATGTGAAAAGAATCGGATGAAAACATGTGGCACTTAAAAATCTGGAAATCTGCTTCTTAAATGATTTGCCATTAGTCTTTCAGAGCTGTTCTCCAGTCAATAATGTTGGTACCCCTAATTAATATATATGTCGGTTTGATTAAAGATAGCACTTTAAAAAACAACTTTAAAGCACATAACATTTACTTATAGCTGGCAGCTCCAGTGTGTCTATATAGTACTATAAATTTCATAAACATGTTACATAAACTGTAACAAAGAATGTAGGTGTTTTATGTAATATTTCACATATATATCACTCCTGATTACAGTCACTTTGCATGGATCAGGACATAAATAAAAATGATGAACTGCAGTTTTCTAGTTTTACTTGTCATTTGTAAACATTTTTACTTGTTTGTTTTTTTAAGTATTGTAGGGATTTCTCTCTCTCTAATTTAGACCCAGTAAACGTGTCTGATGTTAGACCTCCTAATCCACAGCCTCCTTTAAAGCTTCTGGTCGGATCATTCACACATGACTAAAGCCAACAAACAGTCGACTGCAGCTCGGCTAGCTCAGCGGACTTACAAGCATTAAAACCCAAGTTAAAGGTTAACTGATGTGACTATTAACGTGAGGGGAAATGTTTGCATCTAAATGCTTAATTCTCCCCCACTACATCCAGTCATTATCTCACAAAGTAGGCAGGACACCTTACTTATCCACAAAGACTACGTTACCGTTACTCCAATCTCAGTTTAACAACCTGTTGCAGCGCTGTACACACACGGGAATCACATTGGAATTTTTTTAATGCTCCTCTTTCTTACCTGCCAGAAAAACAGTAACAATCCAGCACTTATGGGAGGACAACATATTCCAAATCCTGGAGTTGAATTTCGTAACTGTTTTCTGACCAGTGCTGCCTTCTCTTCGCCTCCTTCTCGCCCCTGAACCGTATCCAGGCTCCAGTTAACTGGCACTTAACGGGACGGCGTCTCCACAAAAGCGGGACCTCCGGCAAGTTTATCAAAATAAGACCACTTCCGGCAACTGCTTTCGAAAAATAAAAGCCCAGATAAACCAACATTTTTCGGTAGTGTATTTATTTTAGTTTACTCAGGGTGTCATGGAGAGCATTCTATAAGACTATATAAATACAATTTTACATTACATTAACTAAATGATAACTTTAGACAAGATTTTCAGTTCATTATACATTTATTCACCGATTGCAGACGAAGTTCCAAACTCCACTCAGTATTTAGGTTATATAAAAATAATAATAAATATTCAAAATATTCAGTAGTAACCAGCTTTTTCAAAATGTATTATTCTGGTGTTGTATTGTAATCACTCAATATTTTTAATATCTAATATCCTTTAACAGTTTTATATTGTGACATTTTGAAGTAAAACGTGTTGAGAAAAAAAAAAGCAGATCACCTCTATGGCTTCTCAGATGTTACTGAGGGAAGATTTTCACCATTGACCGACTGTAATTTTATTCTGAAGTTCAAATGTTGCCATATTCACTATCAGTTGTGCAGCTTTACACAGGCTCCCAGTTGTGCCTTCCAGCGTCTGCAACAATGGATGGAAAATAAAATTAAAGTTGCTGTTGAAAATAAGTCACCCTTTCTCACCCTTAGTTAAAAGCTCAGTAATCATTTTTAAGATAACAACGGAAGTGGAGCTTATTTTGGTTATCAGCTGATAGACAGTTTTTTGGGAGGTTCTATGTTGCCATCTAGTGTTTAGAAATCAAAGATAGTGTTTTATTCATTAACGTATTCATCCTACTACAGCGCTCCATGTGTGTTTCTCTCGCCCATGATTCCTTAATCAACCCCTTTCACCCTTCAAACTCCCCAACTTTGCTATCGCTGATATATTTTAATGATTGTTAACACTACATTGAGAGATAAACTACTCAGCTGGTTTATATTGTACTTTTAAATCCTTTAATTAATTAACAGATTCATTAAAATTCATTTACACCTCCCTTGGTACAGGTGTGTCCTGTCATTTTTTAAGTAGGCTATATTTCTCTTCTTAAAAACACAGCCTGGACCCAACTGTTCTGGCTAATTACAGGCCAGTTTCGAAACCCCCCTTTCTCTCAAAAGTTCTGCAGAAAGTGATCTATTTACAGTTGCAGGCCTTGATCACCTTGATCTCTGAAAAGCTTCAGTCTGGTTTTAAATCACTACACAGCACTGAGACAGCACTTTTAAGTGTTTTTAATTATTTTCTCTTAACTCTGGATTCTGGCAGCTCTGCTACCCTCTTGTTGTTGGACCTGACAGCAGCCTCTGACACGGTCGACCATGATATCCTGCTATCATGGCTGGAGTATGCTAGACTAAAAGGGTCTGCTGTCCAGGGTTTTCGGCCCTACTTATCTGGAAGGACTTTTTATGACAACATGGGCCTCCACAGCTCAAAAATAGCCCCTCTTAATCATGGTCCTGCCCTGTTTGCACTGTATATGTTGCCTCTGGGCTCTATTTTTTCATGGTACAACCTTTTATTTCACTGTTTTGCAGATGACTTGCAGATCTATCTGACTTTAAAAGCAAGGACAGACCCACTTCAGCTGTTATTACGTTGCCTTGATGACTTTAAACATTGGATATCTTTACATTTTTTTAAATGAATTAAAAACAAAACAGAAGTTGTCATTTTTGGCAACCTTGTTAATAAACACAGTGACAGTGCTCTGGACCTCTTATCTTCCTACTGTAAGTCAAATGTAAAAAACCTCAGTGCGTACCTCGAAGGTTTCTTTAAACTGTGTAGGCAGCTGAATGTAGTAATCCAATCCAGCTTTGTTCATGTGAGACAGCTAGCCAAGGTTAAGCCATACCTTCCAGCTAATGTCTTTGAACACGTTATTCATCTGTTTATTACTTGCAGACTGGACTACTGCAATTCTCTATATTTTTGGTTTGGACCAGGCTTCTATCTATCGTCTCCAGTTGGTCCAAAATGCAACTGTTCATCTGTTAGCTGGTACAAAACAGAAGGAGCATATTATCTCAGTTTTGGCCTGTCTACACTGGCTGCCTGTTTCTTACAGGATCCAATTTAAAAATTTTCATTTTGTTTTTAAATCACTAAACAGTCTGAGCTCCTTTTTATTTACGCTCCAGATAGAACCACGAGGTTCTGGTTAAAACTAACCTTATCTATTCCACAGACTAAACTTAAATCTCGTGGCGACAGAGCCTTCTCTGTGGCAAGTCCCAGATTCTGGAATAGTCTGCCTCTTAATATTAGATCTGCACAAATGCTCGAACATTTTAAATTGTTACTAAAGACACATTTTTATGGTGTGCCTTTTAGCACACATCAACCTAAATATTTTGGTTTTAACAACCTTAGTTTTTGTTGCTGTTTTAATACTTGTTTATTGACTTGTTTATTGACTATATTTTACTGCAACATTGTTGTGCATTTTATTTGTTAGGCACATCACTCCATGTGCTCACAGTGGGATGTCTTCATGTCAAACACAGGATCACCAACAGATTGCGCTACGAGTGCACCAGGCATAGGTCACTGCTCTGTCACCAAGGGAAAGTTAGCTTAATGTATTTATAAGTGATCAGTAGATGGTGAAGTGCATGCTTATCTTTTATGAGTCTGTATATAGTTTTATATAAGATACAGCCATGTGTTTGTATTCATGTGTGATTAGAAATGTATTTCAGTTCAGTTTCAGTTTTATTTGTCATATGCAAGTTAGAGTCAACACTGCAATGAAATGTACTTGACGAGCAGAAAACAGTTACTCAGCAGTATAGTGCAGTAAAAAACATAGTAAAGAGCAAAATATTTATAAAATATAGTAAAAGGAAAAAAAACCCAAAGCAAAACAAAAAACATACAGTAACAGTAACATACAGATTAAGCATAACTGTAAAACAGGATTTTGATGCCTTAGTGCTGACCATAATCAGATTCTTAAATCAATGCGATTGCACAAATTTACACGGACTTACAGATAACGTGCAACTGTGTGTTAGAAAAGCATAATTAGAAACCCAGGAACTCTGGACAGACAGGAGGAAAAAGAGGAGACTCTATCAGGGACTTCAACAGCCATTGGCTGCTGCAACATGTCTATCCAGCAGCTACACAGCTGCAGATGTGAACACCTGCATATAGAAGGTGGGTGCCGCTAACAGGAAAACAAGTGGTTAGATATGTGCTAAAATACACACAGCCAACACACCACAGAGTACGTAAGACTGTCACTTCTTACAGTGCAAAGCAGAGTACTATAACAAGAAAAATCACACTCCAGAGTAAAAATGTCACACAGGAGATCTCAATCACTTGATTTTACATTTTTAAGCCATATTAGTTCCACTTGTGAGGTATTAAAGCAGTAAACAAGTAAGTAAAAGAATAAATGTAAATAAAAAAGCTAGCTCAGCATCAGCAAGTCGGCCAGCTTCTCATCAGCATGCAAACACACCGATTTGAAATGCATAAGTCTAGGTGAGCTCCATCTGTCGATCCATCTTCCTTTTGAACATCCACCCTCACACTTTCCGCTTCTTTAAATTTATTTCATAAAAAACGAAAAATACATAGATGTTTCAAACACTTCATTGGAAAGTCTAATGTAATTGCACAGTCAGACAGTTGTTTTACTACTATACACTGCTTCCCCAACTTGTGCATAAGCACATGCAAATATAATTCAGGGGATAAATTGTTGGTGAGAGTACTTTGGCTGACAGTAATAACCATTTTGTGTATCTGGTCACTCTCCTGATGCTCTTGGGATTAAGTAATCGGAAAACGAAATCCATGCAGTTAGCAACAGCTAACCGCGACTGAGTCCTGAAATTCATACAGTCAAAAAAAAGTGGAAGTTCTAATTTTTGTTTCCCTAATTCTGTGGTTATAAAAACAAATACAGAAACAGAAAGCACTTGATAGAAAACTGAAGGTAGTCAATGTTTCTGCCTTTACGCAATCGAGCAATGACTCACATCAGAATGTGACCAACCCAGAGTGAACGGCAGCGAAGTCACACTTGTACACAGTTCACAGATTAATCTAATGCATGTACAGAAAGATCACACAGAAAGAATTAAACGGGCTAGATAAATTCCTTAATTACAAGAAAAGAACAAACCTCATTTATAGAGAAATGACACAGTATTGGCCACATTGTCCTCTTTCTATACAGAAATATTCATCAAATATGTGTGTAGACTCTGGTCTGGTTGCAGTAAAGGCATCATAAGACAAATATGTGACTTTTTAAAATATTTTTTGGGGGGGGAGGGGGATGAGGAGGTAGAAAGAACAGGGGGGAGAAATGCACCGAATGTCCGTGCTCCTCTGAAAAGGATCCTGAAGTGTCTTCTTTCTCCCAGTCATCTCATAAAAAATGATTTAAAAAGATGCTTGAATCTTCCAGAATGAGGAACATTACCCTGCGGTGTAATTCTTCTCATTGCTATTTATTTTGGCAAAAGAAGAAGAAGATGATGATGATGATGATGATAATGAGAAAGACCAGGTAAGCAAGAAATCTGCCTATTATTCCTCCAGTGGTAATATCATTCATGGATGCTGCAGGGTTGAAGACAGACAAGTTAACAGGGGGAAAAATGGGGGTATGTATCATAATAATTTTCTGTAGGAGTTTCTCAATAAAAAAAACATGTTTCTTACCCTCTCTCTCACCCTCTCGCTCGTGCCAGAGCGAGAGGGTGAGGTTGCAGGCAGCAGCGCTGAGCTTGTTCTGTGAGGTGCAGATGTAGAATCCTGATGTATCTTTGGAGATGTTGTACAGCGACAGGATGCCGCCTTCTGAAACACAAAAAATGTGGTTTGATATTCAACAAACTTTATACAATAAATGAATAGAGGCTTTGACAGAGAAGAGTGACATTGCACATCTGACTGCTCACATTTATCATGTTTAATATCCTTCAATATTAAATACCAAACAGTGGCTGCGAAACAAAAGATAAGCTCACTTGTACACCAAGCATAGCATCACTCTGATCATGTCCACATTTGTTCTTGTTAGCAAAGATTTTAAGTATCAAAGTGTCACTTACTGTCAGTGGTTTGGGGGTCTTGAGGAACTGGCTGATTATGCTCACAATAACGTTTCCAGCTATAAGTGGGCGTTGGAGATCCTTCTGCAGACGTACAGGTTAAGGTGATATTCTGGCCATACTGTGCTGTTCCCTGGATCATACAGACGGGTGTAGAGGGAGCCACTAAAAGAAGACAAATATAAATGTAGTGTGATTACTTTAGTAATGGAATGCAAAGCTTACAGGAGATGGACTCAGCAACAGTCATATCTCTGAACAGCAGGAGGAAGCCCACAATCATTATGACCAATAAAAACATACATATAAAGGAAACAGTAAGTGTTGAAACATGCACAGACACTCTCTTTAATAATTCATTGCATTAGGAATAACCAACGTATCAGAACATATAAAGGTTAAACATCAGAGTGCAACATCTTACAATATATAACGGTAGAAACGACAGCCGACACATTACCTAGAACCACCAAGTGTGTGATGGCAGTTTGTTTGCCCCTCCTGCCACCTGGGATCTGCACACGACACTCAAAATTTCTATTGTCAGCTAGTGAGATGGAGGAAAGCTTCAGGTTAACTTTTCCCTGAGTGACATCTACATCCAGGGACACCCGACCTTTATAGTCAGTGTCTATGTCAGTGACGGGGGCAGGGCCATGATAGTAGGTGGCGATCGGGGTCTGTTAGAAAATGACTGGATTAGAAGAAGAATAAAAAAAGCAAGGACATGTTTGCATCCCATGTTTTTAATATTTATTTAGAGAGACTCATAAAAATAGGTAGATGCCAACCTGTTCAATGGGTGTTTGCTGACTAAAAACAGACCAGGTGATGACGACTAATGTCTGGGAGTTTATGGGAGTTGTAGTTGTAAAGGAGAAGGGCAGTGTGATGTTGTCCCCTCTGGCGTACTCATACTGACTTTGGGGGATGGTAACAGTAACGGCATCGACACCTGACAGCACTGTGATGGACATAAAAACAAATCAGACAGATCAATATAAAGCACTCTCAGCTATCCTGTATCTGTAAAAACACTACGTTCTGATATTGAATCATTTGTCTTCATGGATTCTTTACTAATAATGGTTCAGCAGCAGAAAATCAAACTTGAAAAACTACTACTCCACCCTCACACCCACCTACTAAATACAATAATTATCTGCAGTTTATAAACCAAGCCTGAAAAGTTGTGATGCTCTAAAATAATTATTGTTTTTTAGTTTCAGAATAAACTTTATTTATTTTTGATTTGGGGGAACAAAACCATTAAAATCTCCTCTGCTGAATCATAATGAGAATTTATTTTTGATTTTACTATTTTCTTTACCAAATGACACAGAGAAAAATGTTCATTAATAAAGATAACGGTCTGTTGAAACCCTCTTCTGTGTGCTAGCTAAATTTTAAAGCAAGGCAAAAGATAAACGAAAAATGATAACAAGAAGTCTAGCAAAATTGGTTTAAAGGCGTCTTATTTCTACTTTGTTGGTTTTTGACTATTAAAAAAATACTATAAAGCGCACCAGTAAGCGTGATCACTTCTAAGCAGGGTTTTTAGGCCAGTTTCCTTTTTTACACAGTGATCTCGGTGAGGTTCTGAGGAAAGAATTGAAAGATTATTAGAAGGATACTCACACAGACACAGAAGCGTACATGGAAAAATTCTCTCCTCCATGGCAAGCAATTTTTTAAAGCTGAACCCCACTAACTCTTCCTTGTTTTCTGTAAAATAAAAGGGAAACGAAATTGCCCTGTGAGCGATGATGTGCCCACTGGGCACGCCAGCCTTCTCTCGGGGATCGGTGGTGCCCTCTGCTGTTCGGGTAACATTTGTTTGTCTCACTTGAGTGTGACTTTTCCTTTAATGTAGTACACTGTACTGTCCAGGGCTATTCTTTGATTGAAACTTGTGTCCTTAACAATGAAGTGAGATACATTTCGCTTGATTAGTTAACACAGACATCTACCCGTACAATGTTGTTGTTTTTTATGGTCAAGCTCAGGGCTCGATAAAATAGTATTTACAGGTAGTTTTCTTAAACATCGCCTCTGAATGTGTTCCACCCCGTTAGGGACGTTTACATATAGACCAGAAATAGTTAAACATGTAAATATTGATCAATAGTGATTTTTTCTTAGACAGAGTATGTCCCGTTTGTTAATATAATGTTTTATTCATGAAACTGTAACAGGTAATTTAATTACAAATACTATAGGTCTGTGTTATCCAAAAAACAAATTATTTTTAGCCCATTTTTTCCAACAGCATGGAAAATACTTGCAGTTTTAAAAACATATACATAATTGTTCCTTTTAAGGTTCTTGACTTCTCAACATGGCACAACAATTTTCACAAGACTTAATGATTCTGTTCAATTATTTTTAAAAACATTTTTCCAAACAAGGTCAAATGAAACATAACAGGATGGAACAGACAACAACAGGGTGGAAAATCAATGTTTCTAATTTTAAAATCTGAGTAAACATCTGAGATTAATCTTTGCTTGTTATATATTTGTTCATTAAAAAGTACATCAGAATATAAACATTATGAAACACACCACAGAACCACATGCAAATTCCCCTCTTGCCTCTGCAGGGGGGTCTATCCTTCGAGCTCATGTCCTCTACTGTTCCTAGGACAGCGCTCTTCTGGACAGAGCTCTCCGATGTTGTTCCTGGGATCTGCTGGAGCCACTGCACCTAGTGCTCTGATTACCACTGGGACCACTGTTACCTTCACCCTCCACATCTTCTCTTCAAGGGTTGCCAGCAGTTGATTTTTCCCGACAGCCACCATGCTGGTATCAGGGTCTGGCCTGAGGTCTATCAGCTGACAGAGTTCTTCTTTCAGTTTGAGCAGGTCTGAGTGCAGGGTGGGGTCCAGGCCGAGAGACAAGGCTGTCTCTGCTTGATTCTTCATTCATGCTGACCCTAGGTATGAGCCAGGACAGGAACGGGGCAGCTTCACCCTCTGTGGGAAAAACAAACAAACAAACAAACAAACAAACAAACAAACAAACAAACAAACAAACAAACAAACAAACAAACAACGCAAGATGCAGAAGATAAAAGACTTGAAGTCTAAAAAAGATCATTTTGAAAGTCACACTTTATATGCCACCTATTTCTAACAAGAGAAGCAATTTCCAGATATTTTAGTGACAACGGAAGGAAAAAGAAGAAGCATAGCTTTGCGAATGTTGGTAAATCTGAGGAACACAACAGAACCAAATCTAAAAGCTGTGATTTCACTGTAATAAGAGCCTCGACTATGTATTCTGCTATGTTACGAGTTACCACTCTTTCTAGAACTAAAGGAAAATGTGTCAATATCATAGGACAAATGCACTGCAGTGATCTATTTATGTGATCACCTGTTTTCAGGTTTGGTCCAGGACTGTGGGGCTTGTCGTGGAGGATGTCCAGCTTCAGTCCAATGAGTCCTATCAGACTCCCTCTGCAGACCATGCCAGGCTGGCATGCACTTACACATATACTTCATTAGTTAAAACAAAGCAAAAAACAGGCCTGGATCCTGATACACATTTTAAAACAGTAATAATACATGTTATTTGAGGTGCAAATAACAAAACACTCAAACTCACCTTACATGTACTTTATTATTAGATTAGATTAGATAAAACTTTATTAATCCATCGGGTGGGTTACTCCGGGAAATTCGGTAATTGTTACTTGTGTAGAGGTACTTACTAATCCCTTGACCCCTGGGGGACCCTGGACATTGGAGCCTACATCACCTTTCTCCCCAGGCACACCTTTCCTTCCTGCAGAGAGGGAAGAGAAAAAAATCAACATGATAACTCAAAAGGGATGGTAAAAGCTGAACAGTCAAATTTACACATTAACTTCACTTTGATATTGACAATGTACTTTTACACACAGGAATGGTTTAATTGTTATCATAGCTGGACTGGCCATCGGCGTACAGGTGCCCGATGGCACATGAATGAGTTGAAGGGAAGTTTTGAACTGTTTCTGAGAGACAAATAACACCAGGATCCTTTTTTACGTAGCTGACAGCTGCTAACTGTGCAGGGTCAGGTCTAGCAAAGTTTTGCCAGGGGGGCAGGTAGGGCATTAACAGGGAAAGGGGGGCACAAAGAAATACTTTTCTTCCTAATTCTCATTTAAAATGTCTTGTTTTTAACAAATAATTATCTAAATCTTACAACAAATGTTTTCATGTGATGTAAAATGTATAGAAATCCATTATTGTACATAGTAATTTTTTTCAGGGTCCCATCATAATTTCTTCAGAAATAAGTACTGTATATGATGCCAGTATTTTCCCACATTTTCTAGATTCTGTACCAGTACTGTGTGTAAAATGCCATCAAAAAGTCAATTAAGTTTTATTCTTTCTCACCTGTCTAAATATTTTGTCCTGCCATGCTGTTTATTGATGTGGTAAATGAATAGTTTATGAAACTATCTCTAAATCTGTCATTTATTATTTTTAATATTCAGTAATGGTCATGTCTCACCTCTAGTCTTCTCTGTCTTAATTTCAGGTTTCCACCATGTGTTGTAGATAGTTCAGGAGGTTAACTCGACCAAGCAGTCTTTGGGTTTTGGCTAAGTACTGTTTAGAATACCAGAAAAGGGTGGATGGTGTAGGTTTAAGTTTATTAGATTGATACATATGTACCAACAAGACAGTGTACATCACTGTGACAACAGCGTTTGTTTTCATTCAAAGGCTTTATGGTTTTTCCTATAATACCTGGTGGGCCGGTCTCTAGTCAAAATGCCCGGGCCGATTTTTTTGTCCCAGTCCAGCCCTGATTGTTATCATCTCTTAAAAAGCAGGAAGCACACTGGCAGCTTTCTCCAGGTATGGCCAATATTTACAAGCCTCATCAATGGCAAAAAACTGAGCCTTGGCTGGCATAAGCTCTTTTTGAAGATACATAGGGCAAGCAAATATCTTTCCCCTGTACATATTGAGGGCTTTTAGTAGGAATCTATGTCGACACACCTCTTTATCCAGTCTGGAGGCCTTCTGTGAAGTCTCCCTTGCGGCTGTCCACTGGTAATGCCCACATGTGCCTCTTCCCTGTGTCTATGACATGTAACAAATAGAACAAAATAGCAAGGACAAAATTTTCTATTTACTTTAATTTAACAGTAGTCATTTTGCCGAAGACATTCGTTTGGTTACTATAAACAAATAACCTCAACAATGAGCACCTTTCGTTTTGCTGAATGCGATATAGCTTTCTCTCACCATTAACTGAAACCTCCAACATTTCAGGTGTGCATGCTGGGCAGCTGGTCTTCCTCATAGAATGTATAAGAATATTCAAGAAAGCTGTGCTGCAGTCTGTATGTACATAAATGTAACAGAGGAATAAATATTTGCATCTGCTTATGGAAAAACAATATCAAAGAAATACTACACTCACCCTTCGCTCACACTTAGTACGATGTTCCAACAGTTTTGCAAAAGCTTGACTGGAGAATCCTGGAGAAATTACTTTTAATTCCTGGAAGGAGCTCGAGAGGTCTAAAGTGTAAAGAGTAGACATTGATAGATGCTGACCAATATACACTCCTTCAAATCAGGGCTCCACTGGTGCTGGCATGTTTGACATCTGTATATCGGCTGGTGCGCATCATAACGTTCTTGGTCCAAAAAGGCGAATAAAGAACATAACTAATACACTATTGCCTTCTCAAATGACTTCTGTTAGTGCAATACCATGTTCTGATTGTACAGCAAGGGTTGAAGACATGCTCAATCACACTATGTTCAAATCCTTCACAGAAACCTAAATATCAGGTTGCTCTTTACCATTAATGTTGATTAAAATCACTGTGTTTCCTGCTGACACTGTGAAGTTTATGCATCTACAGGAGCACTTTCGAAGCTTCACTGTTGGCAGAATGCAAGCTGCCAAAAAAGAGAAAACCACTTATATAGATTATTTCTCACTGGTTGTAGATGCATATGAAAAGCAAAATTGAGTATCTCATTAGGAAATACCTTGAATATGGGTGCAATCTTGACCATCCACTCTGATAATGCATGTGGCTGGAGGAATGGCTTTAAAAAAACATAAATAACACTTTCTCTGTTGTGGAGTGGCTGATGTTTATGATGTAGAACATCACAATCCCCACAGAACCATTCCTCTGGAAGACACTCTCTGCACATAGAAAGCACATTTTTTTTACCAAATTAAGCAAAAATGTAATTAACAGTAGTATGCACTCAAATTTAGCCATTCTTGACAAATGTAGCAGGTTCTATTTTGATATTATATGAGCTCGGGTGGCTCAGTGTACTTCACTATGAGCTGACAGTTCAAAGGACATTTGTCAAATTTACGTGGTTTTAGAATTATTAAAGTTCTCACACGCTCAAAGACATAAATGTCAGCCAACAAGACATCGCTCACCAAGCTTAGCTATATAGAAATGTATGTTATTCAGATGAGACATAACAACAGCAGGCTGAAGACAGTGGCAACACAGAGGATGACCAACAGTTTCTGTGTCAGTGAGACATTTCAGCTGGTATGGCCGTGCTTCTTTCTCCAGCACTCAGCAGCTTTCTGCTGCCGAAAGGACAGTGACAATGCCCAGTTAACTGACACATTACAGGACAGCGTCTCCACAAAATTGGGAGTTTACCAAAATAAGACGAATTCCAGCAACTGCTTTAATAAAAATAAAAGTCCAGATGAACCAGATTTCTTTTGGTAGTGTATTTTTTATTCTACATTTCATTCAGGGTGCCATGAATAGCTTTATATAAGACTGTGTAATTATCATATTACATTACATTAAATAAATGATAACTTTAGACAAGATTTATATGCCGTTTATTATACATTTATTCACTGGCTACAGACAAAGTTCCAAACTCCATTCAGTTCTTAGACTGTATAAAAATAATAATAAATATTAAAAATATTCAAAGGTAACCCATTTTTTGAAAATTATTATTCTGGTCTTGCATTATAATCATTTTTTAAAATATCTAATCTCGTCTTATATCATGACACTGTGAATTAAAAAAAATTTTTTAAACAAAGGGAAAAAAAGAAAAAGCAGATCACCTCCATGGCTTGTCAAATGTTACTAAGGGAAGATTTTTCCACCACTGACGTTCAAATGTTAGTGAAGTCAGTAAAGTTCAAATGTTGCCATGCTCACTATCAGTTATGCAGCTGTTTGACAACTACTCTTTCAAGGTTGGAGATTGGCCTGTAATTAGCTAAGACAGCTGGATCTAGAGATGGCTTTTTGAGTAAAGGTTTAACTACAGCCAGCTTGAAGGCCTGTGGTACATAGCCGATTATTAGAGATAGGTTGATCATATTTAAGATTGAAGAATTAATTAATGGCAGGACTTCTTTGAGCAGTTTTGTAGGAATGGGGTCTAAAAGACACATTGATGGTTTGGAGGAAGTAATTATTGAAGTTAACTCAGAAAAATCAATTGGAGAAAAAGAGTCTAACTTAACATTGATGGTACTAAAAGTAGCTGTAGATAATATTACATCTGTGGGATGATTATGGGTAATTTTTTCTCTAATGATAAAAATTTTATTTGTGAAGAAGTTCATGAAGTCATTACTAGTTAACGTTAAAGGGATTGTTGGCTCTGCTACTTTCTCTCCTTGAATCTTTTAAATAAAATAGACTCAGAATGGACAAAGCAAAGCTGGATTTTATCCTTTTTTTTTAAACAAATATTTAAGCTTACTGTCAGTGGTTTTGGGGTCTTGAGGAACTGGGTGACTATGCACACAATAACGCTTCCAGCAATTTGGGGGGGGGGGGGGAGAGAGAGAGAGAGAGAGAGAGAGAGAGAGAGAGAGAGAGAGAGAGAGAGAGAGAGAGAGAGAGAGAGAGAGATCCTTCTTCAGATGCACACTTTAAGTTGATATTCTGGCCGTACTGTGGGATCTGGCTGTACACCTGGGATCTGCACATGACACTCAAACTCTTTGTTGGCAGTGTGATGGAGGAAAGCTTTAGGTTATCCTTTCCATTCGGGACATCCACATCCAGGGACCAACCTTTATAGGGGGATGTGATGTCAGTTTTCTTTATAGGATAGTAGTAAGTGAGGATCGAAACCTGTTAGAAAATGAGAGGATTAGAGGAGTAATAAAAACACAAAGACATATTCTCATAATGTTTAATCAGAGATACATAGATTAAAGGTAGATACTGACATTTTTTTACATTTGCTTCCACAGCCACAGCTGTTCATGTGATGACAACTACTGGTACAATGTTTAATCAGAACCAGAATCAGAATACTTTATTAATCCCGAAGGAAATTATGGGTTACAGCAGGCAGCACGCTAATGGCGCATACGCACTTACAAAGGAACCTTCTGACACTTTACACAAGCATCACATTGGGAAGACATGTCAGAGAGGTAGGCTGATAGGAAAAACAATGAAAATACATAACATGAGGTGAGGTGGACTTGTAGTTGTAAAGGAGCAGGGCAGTGTGATGTTGTCACCTCTGGCATACTCATACTGACTTTGGGGAAATGGTAACTTCAATGGCACCGACACCTGTCAGCACTGTCATGGGCATAAAAACAAAATCAAACAGATACGATTAGTATTATACACTTGCACCCACATAGGAGACAAGTCTGGCCTAGATCTGGTGTCAAGCCGGCACTGCTGGCTGACTTCTGGCATGGTAAGTGGTGTCATCCAGATATAGGCCAGGCCTGGCGTACATGGCACCGTTTATGTGATAGCATGCCATATCTGGCTCAATTGTGGTTTGGTTTATGTGGCCCAGGCTCATAGAAAACAGGTCTTCCCCAGATCCGGCATCAAGCTGGCACTTCTGACTGAGTGGTGTCATGGCAGGGTGTGTGTCAACCTAAATGTGGGCCAGGTCTGGCAATGATGGCACTGTTTATGTTCCTCTTTTAGTTAGAAGTGCCAAATGCCATGTTGCAATACTATACTGCTATAGTAGCCAACGTTTTAAATGCAGGTTTGTGAGTGTGCTAGCTAAATTTTGAAGAAAGTCTTGAATGTGTGGTGGCACGAAGGAGGATAACCAGTAAAGGTGACTAAAGGATGTTGACAACGCCACTTGAAACAGCCCAGGAGAGGCGGTGGTTTATGACATCAACTGTCTGCCATCTATAATCCAGCCCCACAGGCTCATTATTAGCAAGCAGAGGTGAGGCAGGTCAATTTTCCAAATCGAAATTTATTAGGGAAAACTACTAAAAGCATAGAGCTATAAAATCAGAGAACTTCTTAAGGTAGCAGGGCTGACAGTGCAGGACCATTAATTAATTAACAAACATTAATTAAAAAGACAAGGCTAGCTGCTACAGTGCTACCCGAGTTAAAATAGCAGCTTGGTAAAATAACTCGGTCCACCCTACCATATTCCACATTATAACAAACGTTTAAGAGTCCCACTTAACACTCTCTAAAGGGCAATACTAAAATGAGCAGCTTTCCTGAAGAAATAAGACTGCTCTGCAGTGCTTAGCCACCTAATGCTCTCAGCCACCTTGGATGGGAAAATAATGCCAAATGCCTCCTTGTGGTAGTGAAGTGCAGCTGTTTCTTATAAGGTCTCTAACTGGGAAGGTGTGGGTGTTAGTGTTGCATTTGCAGACATCACGTAAAAGCCTACCCAAAATCTGCTTCACAACAAATGCAAAAGATAAATGAAAAATGATACGATGAAGTTGGAAAAGGCAACTAATGTCTGACAAAATTGGTCTCAAGTGGCTCATTTTTACTTTGTTTTCGGTTATTTAAAGTATACTTTAAAAGCCCATCAACAAGACGGATCACTTCTAAGCAGGGTTTTTGGGCCTGTTTTCTTTTTTACACAGTGATCTCGGTGAGGCTCTGAGGAAAGAATCAAATGATTTTTAGAAGAATGCTCACACAGACAAAGAAGTGTACATGGAAAAACCCTCTTCTCTATGGCAAGCAACATTTTTTTAAGCTAAACCCCACTGACTCTTCCTTGTTTGCTAGTTTTGTGTAAAATAAAAAGGAAATGAATCTGTTCAAAAATATAGCCCTGTGAGTTACGATGTACCCGCTGGGTATGCCAGCCTCCTCTGGGTGATTGGTGGTGCTTTCTGCTCTTTGGGTAACATTTGTTTGGCCCACTTGACGAGTTTGGTTTTGCCTTTAATTTAGCTTACCTGTCTGTTCAGGGCTACTCTTTGATTGAGACTGCTTATGCACACTGAGTTGTGTTTTACCCCAAGAAGGCAAATGTAATCTGTCAAGAAAGAATAACTAAAGCAAGGCGAGCAACAGGAAGCAAACTGGTGACCTGTATTAACTAACAGGTTAAGAATGATTTAAATACCAGCAGCTGTTAAAGGCAGTGAAGTCACTGTTAGATGACACTGTAGCTATGAAAACGACCCAGCACAGCGTAGCTCTGTGAGCTGCATGGTTCTTAATTTGAGACAACCACTGGAGAGTGAAGCAGCAGCAGGAAAAATGATGACATATAGGCTGAGCTCATAGAGTCAGATCTAAGTTATTCCAGTTTGCAAATAGTCACGTATATGTCACTGGATGCATTTATTTAAATTGTTAGTTCTAATAAAACACTATCAGATAGCACACCAACATACAACACATCTTGTACACTGTTTTGTGAGTTACATTTTTGTGAATTACTAAATCATCCTATCCCCAAGTCCAACAGACACACGTATATATTTGCGTTTGATAGCACCCCCTGCTGGTACTGCAACCCAAGCATGCATACCTACTTCACGCCTCAACCCGTTCTCACTCCCAAATCGTAACATTTTACGCTAGGTGACAAATCGTCAACATATTACGTTTTCGGGCACCCAAGGCGTTCCTACGTCACGACATCGGAAAACTGCGGACACATGAGAACCGTTTGGACTCAATCTACACATCTTCGCTTTTTCCCTTAAAATGCTTTAGAAAACACTATTTCACCTCATTAAAGTGCTGGTTAAGGTTAGGAATAAGGTTATGGTTAGGTTTAGGGATAAGGTTAGGTTTAGGCGTAGGGATACGGTTATGGTTAAGGTTAGGAATAAGGTTATGGTTAGGCATAAGGTTATGGTTAAGGTTAGGCATAAGGTTATGGTTAGGCTTAGTGATAAGGTTAAGTTTAGGGCTGCAGTACAGGGCTGGAAACCGCCGCGTACCATAACAACGTGGAAGGTCACCTTTCGCGTTCCTCAGGAACGCCGCAGGACGTGACAAAACGTCGGGATGTTACGCCTCGGGAGTGAGAACGGGCTCCACGCCTAGGTAAAGTGTGACACACATAATGCCCTCTAGTGGGCATGTGAGTCTCCTACATACTGGGGTGAAGATGATCTCACTCTCGTATAGCGTGATCTGTGTAGCCGAGGGACGACCTGATATCCTCGTGTTGGCGTTGTTCCCACATCATCCATTGGGACACAGCCTGAGCTTCAGGTCCTGGAAGTAGTGATGGGAAATCCAGATATTTTTAGATAGCCGACTCTTTCGGAGTTTCTTCATGCAGTGAATCCTATGTATGCAATTCCAAGCAGGAAAACACGCTCCCAAAAATCATCCCAGGCCTATATGACAGAGAATGTGCCTCTTCTTTTTGTTTTGCATATTTTAATTTATATTTGTGGTTTGCAGTGTTTTGTGTTGTTTCACTTTAAATTTGTTTAAAACAAAAAAGCTGAAAATTTAAATAGTTAAAAGTTGAAATGTAAATAGTTCGTTTTTGTATTTTATAATTTATTTATTACATTTTATGTGGAGTGAATAAATAAAAGTATATTTACGGTGGCCCCTAGAGACTGATTGTGGGTCACAATCAGCCAAGGTTTCGGGTGAGCTCATTGTGAAACCTAGCCCCACCCTATCATTTATTTCCTGAGGTTAGATGGCCCAGGATGTGAGTGGGCGTCAAGGGATCTGGGAAGGGATCTCAAAACTGGATTATAGATGGCAGACAGTTGATGTCATAAACCACCGCCTCTGTTCAAAGATGGTCGCTCACAGTGGACATAAATGGCTTCTTTTACTTCTCTTTCAAACCATCTGTCTTCTCTGTCCTATCAAATTGGCACTCTGGTGGAGTTACTTTGTGTGTTTATTAGTAGTTTTAAACCTTGTGGTCCACAAAACAGCATAACAGTAAAAGAAGAACTGACTGCATTACAGTCAGTGCTGGAGCAGCGGCTTCGCTCATGCGCGATTCATTTGCAGTTTGGACACATAGGTGTGAACATCTCCTGCCCTGATAGCAGCTGGGGGAGGACTATCCTCCGCCTGTGAGCGCTTTGGCACGGTGAGGTGCCCACAGCAGCACCGCTGGTTGTTGAAAATAAGAGCAATACGTGTTTTCACGTCAAAAATTTGTCATAAATAAGTCTACAATAACACCAGAAAAAGTTGCCAGATTTGTCGCTACTCACTTTTTAGAAAAAAAGTCGCTAAGGTTGGTCTGAAAACTCGCTAAATATAGCGACAAAGTCGCTAAGTTGGCAACAATGCTCCCCCCTCTGCTCAGCGTAAGCACAAGGCTCATGTGCGGAGTGAAGCGAAAAAAAGGGCGCAAGAGAGAGAGCAAGAGGGTGAGAGAAAGAAAAACAAACAAAACACGGCTCCCAATAAGGAGCTGGCTCACGTTGTTCACTTCAAAGATTCGGCTCTGAGAGCCGTTTCGTTCACGACCTACACATCACTACCTGGAAGGGTAATACAGTTTCAAACTGGAGGATCTCTATATAAATATCCCATAGGGGTCATAAAAGCTAGGTTCCTTAACTTTCGGTAGCTGTTCAAAGGATTAAGTTGTGGTATATGAGTGGTTAGAAGTACCACTTTAGGATTAGTTTAACTTTAACACAAAGTCAGGGCTGACCCAGGACCATTACTGTGAGTCACAGTGCCAAGCATAAAGGACCTTTTTTAATTTTTATTATTGTTTTTTTAATGTGTGTGTGCGAGTGAAGTCCTGCCTGTGCCCCTCAACGATAATATTTAACTACTAATCAGTTTTGCTAAATACAGTGGAACCCCGGCTCAAGAAGACCCCATTTAACAAAAAATTCAAGTTACGAAGGCACTTAACGGCAATATTTCTGCCCGTGGTATGGCAAAATGCCCGCATAATAATACATTAATTAACGTAAATGTAAGTTTTAGTTTTAATTTTTAGAATTTAAAATCCTTAATGTTATGTACATGTACACGTAGGTATGTATGCTTTCTTCAGCCTCCACCACCTCCGCCACCTCCTCCTCCACCAAGAACTTCGTCTTCAGCCAGCATCGCCTCACTCAAAAGGCGATGGAAAAAGGTGCTTCGACTTAAAAAACTTTTGACTTACGAAAGACCCTCTGGAAAGAATTAATTTCGTAAGTCGGGATTCCACTGTAAAAGGGTCTGGCTTGCATCAGTCACATGACTACCATTAACCAATGATCGTCCTTGACGGCAGATCGCACTAGTTACGAACCGGGAACAAGCTCGCAGAGAGCACGCGCATTTTTTGCCGTCTGAGCAATGCAGAGCTGTATGAAAACACAAGTTAACTGGGAGATGCAGACTGATGCAACAAAAACCAGTTGGTATGTGTACAGCATACTCTATAGTCTATAGCACACAGCAGTATTAGGTTGTTATGTACATGTTGGTTAACTGTCTTATGACAACTGTCGAACTGAAACAAATGAGCGGTGCTGTGTGTGTAACAGCACAACAAACATTACCTGTCCTTTTATTAACTGCTCAAGTAGTACTGGTCATTAGCCGCCAGCTAACTGGTTAAGGGTGTCATGGGTCTGTCGCCCTGTCCACCGTTTTAG
This sequence comes from Pelmatolapia mariae, assembly GCF_036321145.2. Classification (NCBI taxonomy): domain Eukaryota; kingdom Metazoa; phylum Chordata; class Actinopteri; order Cichliformes; family Cichlidae; genus Pelmatolapia; species Pelmatolapia mariae. The sequence goes on along the minus strand of NC_086227.1, from coordinate 14,710,056 downwards.
GGAACATGTTGCTGGCATCTAGCAAAGTGTTGCAACCTTTAATGTTAGCTGTCTGGATTGCCAGTAGTATCTGGAATAGTCTCAGCAACTAGTCAGCAAATAAACAAACAACTTTTTAAATGTAAATATACTAAAAACTAAAAATAATAACAAGACACAACAATATCTTTGCTACAGAAATCCAGACCGAATACAGAAATAATATTACATGTTATATTTCTGGAAAGATCCGTTTAATTAAAAATGTCCAAAAGCCAACCTAAAGGATTTATTTAGGTGGCATGACTGAAAGGGTGATGTTGCAGGTAGCAGCATGGATCTTGTTCTCTGAGGTGCAGATGTAGGGTCCCGATGTCCATATGGAGATATCATACAGAGAAAGGATGCCTCCCTCTGAAAGACAACAAATTAGTCACAAATACTGAGTGAGTGTATAACTGCTATCATGATTTACTGTAGTTATGAACAAATTCTACAGTGCTGCTGCTTGGGGAAAACATGAACGTGATCAGTAATCAGTATATGCAGGGTGCAATGCAGCAGAGTGAAGCCTCTGAGGCAAGGAAATCCTCCTTGCCTATGCCACCTTCTCTCCTTGAATCTTTTAAATTAAATTGTCACCTAGTTATTCTTCAGTGCCCAAAATGAAAGGTGGTTGAGCAGGTCATCTGAATCACTCTGTGACTCCTCCAGTCTGTGTGGTGAAGTATTCTTAGGAAGATGCAAAACCTAGAGTTTCCCGTTGATCCATTCATTGGAGTGAGAGTGTGTACATAAATGTTAGAAATCACTTACTGTCAGTGGTACTGGGGTGATGGGGAACAGGGTTGTTCTTTACGTCATGACGCTCCCAGCTATAGGTGGGGGGTGGAGAACCTTCCTCGGACACACATATCAAGCTGATATTCTGATGGTACTCTGCTATTCCCTGGATCTTGCAGATGGGCTTAGAGGGAGCCGCTAAAAGACAAACCCATTCTTGTTTATCCTTCCTTGCGTTAAGAATAACCCGCTTACATATTAGAGAACAGATAACAGGTAAACAATACCTTTAAAGTGTTATATATGAATATATGATGTACAGTAGATATGATATATAGAAAAGCAGAAACAATTAACTTCAGAAGAACATTCCTTTGAAAACAAATGAAATATTACCTAGAACCACCAAGCGTGTGGTGGCAGATATTTTGCCCTTCTTGTCACCTAGGGTATGCACACAGCACTCAAAATCTTTGTTGTCAGCTAGTGAGATGGAGGAAAGCTTCAGGTTAGCCTTTCCCTGAGTGAGGTCTAGATCCAGGGACACCCGACCTTCATAGTCAGTGTCTATGTCAGTACTGGGGAAGGGCCATGATAGTAGGTGGCGATCGGGGTCTGTTAGAAAATGACACGATTAGAGGAACAATAAAAACACAAAGACATGTTTGCATCTCATAATTTTTATGTTTATTCTGGTAGTTTGATGTAGGTAGATGGGTAGATGCCAACCTCTTCAATGGTAGTTTGCTGACTAAAAACAGACCAGGTGATGATGACTAATTTCTGGGAGTTTATGGGAGTTGTAGTTGTAAAGGAGCAGGGCAGTGTGATGTTGTCCCCTCTGGAGTACTCATACTGACTTTGGGGAATGGTAACATCGATGGCACTGACACTTGACAGCACTGTGATGGACATAAAAACATTCACTTATGCCATATTGGGTATGTGGTTGTTTTACATTTATAAAGACAGTAATTTGTGATATTTTTCATGTGCAGATTCTTTGCTGGAAATGGAGGGGTTGTAAAAATAAGAAGTTACAGCCATTGGGTAACACAGATAAATTGCACACGAAAATATTAATCTGTTACAATCCCACGTTGAATGAGTGTTGTAAAGCAAGCCATCTATGCTTTGAGGGAAACAGAACACATTCTTATCAACGGCTAACACAACCAAGTCTTATTTCTACTTTGTTTGCTCATATTGTTTTGGAAAAAATCACACTTTAAATCATCAATTTAGTAAATCTGTAAGTTTCAGTAAGACTGATCACATCTAAACAGGCTTCTCAGGCAGTTTGGTGAGGCGCAGAGGAAAAAAACAAATGTTTGCCAGTAGCATAACTCACCCAGACACAGGAGCATCAACGCAGAAATCCTCTCTTCCATGGCAAACCCAAAGGTGGAAGCTGAGCTGCTCCTCACACGCATCCAAACTCAAAATCCGTGTGAGGGATGATGCGTTTTCTTTGTTAACTCAGGCTTTCTGCTTCAGGGTCTGTGTGCACTTACATAAAAGTGGGTGTTTGATGATCATTTGACTCTTCCTCCCTTGCCCCACACAAAATACATAAAGTCTGTACCACCTACTCCGGTCAAGGAGTCAAGGACAGTACCAGACAAATGGGTCATAGAGATCTATGTTTTTTTTAAATGTACGAAAATGATTACAATAAAGTGGAACACTGGTGCTGAAAATAAGATGTGAGAGTAGGCCTACTGCTGCAGAAAAAACATTGATCTCATTTGATCATCACAAGTGCAGAGAGTGTAATTACATCACTTAGCGCTGTTGTGTTTTTTTGTTTTTCAAATATAAAAGCTGCACATAAGAGCTCTGAACCTTTAAACTAAATATAGTTAAACATTAAACATTAGTCAGTGTGTTCAGGTCAGACTCTGTCCTGTGGCCTAAAAAGAATGATATCATCAGAACATCCACCGTACCTGCTGCTGAATCAAAAGAGTGCTGAGTACGCTGTTTTGCTTGCATTTCTAAATAGTATTGCACATACATAAATACAATATACATACACTGTATATTACTCATGCATATTTAAAGTAACCAGTTAGTCATCCCAGCTAAAAGAGGGACAGTAACGACAGAGTCCAATGAAACAGTAATAGTAACTTTATTAATAAATGTATTTATACATACTTGTGTAAGATTCCGAAATCATAAAACCAACTAGCAGATGAGTCCTTCCAAAATGTCTCGTCTGTCGGAGCAGCGGCATGGCATGAGAAGATTGTGGACCCAAATGCAGGCGCAGAGATGAGGGGCGGATGATAACAGAAAGTTAGCCTTTATTTCTGGCTGCGAAACACTGTAAACAGGAGGGTCTGAGAAAACTAACACAAACCTAGACTGGGGAAAACTAAGCATAACACATAACCTGAGGATGGAGACCAGAAGCAAGGAATGAGAAACCAGGAAACACAGGGTAAGCTGATGGAGAAAACACAGAGGCAACACGGAGGAAGACATACAGACAGTCCAACAAGGAAAAGAGGGAAACACACACTATATATACACACAGAGGGCAATGAGGAGATAGCAAACAGGAGGGGAACAGCTGTGACTGATCAAACGAGACCGGGAAGGAGCAAAACAGAATACACTGACACAGGACACAGACTGTGAAAGTAAAACAGAAAACACACGAACATAGAGACAAGGAATGACTAGACATGACACAATGGTGATACACACATTTTGTTTAACATTTGGTGGTAATCATCAATAACACACAGTAATTGATGACGATAGTAACAGTAAATAAAGTGGCACCAGAAGATTTTATGTGTGTAGTTGGTCCCTGCTGCAAGATTTCGTAAAAATAACATGTTAGAGAAAAAAATCCATTGTCCGTTCTCTTTCACTTCACCCTTGTACTCAGACACAAATGGACACAGGCACAGAAATGCACACATGTGCACGCACACCTACACATACCAACACACACGTACCCACATTTCAAGATCATTTCATGCTTGTTTTGTCATCCCCTGTATGCTTCTGTATTTGTTTTATCTCTGTCTAAGTGTTATTACTTGACACATGACTAAAGCAACAAATAGTCGACTGCAGCTCAGTGGACCAACAAGCATTAAAACCCAAGTTAAGAGTTTATCACTGTTAAAGAGAGACATTTTGGAATCCATGCTATATTCTCTCCTTCCGTCCTCCCTAGTCATTAACACAAAAAGGTGAGCAGGGCAGCTGCTCACCTTTCTCATATCTCCCTGAACAAAATTAAACATGTCCACAAATGATTGAATAGTGTTAGCAGGTAGGACTTTATGTAAGGTAGATCTCTTAAATGGTGTAATCTTGGCCCTCAAAGGCAGTCTGAGAATTAATTCATGATCCAGCATTTGTACCAGTAGCACCAGTAGGAATGACAGTGTGAATATGGTCTGAAAGTAAATGAACAATGACATAACAATTACATTAACAAAACACAGTATACAGATAAATATGAATATAATATCCTAAGTTACTTAAACAACTGTTAACCGTTCCTAAATCAGTATTAATCTAGAGATTTGTCTTCAAACCAAATTTCCTAGCTCTATGGGAATTAGGGCATTCATATTTAAATATAATCAACATTGCCATCTAGTGGCTATACCGGCCATATGCGAGATAGACATGCCCTCACATGCCCCCTCCACAAATATGTTGTCTAGTTTGCCACTAGTTTCCACCTGACAGAAACATTATCTAAACGCTACAGACAAGTTAAACTAAGTCTCTATCATCTAATCAGTATAATGGTTAAGGACTACACAAAGTCTACATAAAGAGAACTAAACCTCAGATTTAAGTGGTTACATCTGTGATAAAACACACTGCAACACATATACCACAAACCAGATGATGAGCGTCATATTGGGATTTATTTTTTGTCTCTAGGGCTTCTATACCTCATTATTTTCCTTGTTATAATTACCTCATAATTTGTATCGCACATTTATGCTTTATCCTTTGCAACACACAATGATGGAGGGACAATAAGGAACAGAAACTTAAGGCTTAATCCGCTAACCCCAAAACAAGCTATAAATCCTCTCTCTGCCTCTACAGACACCAACCTAGGATGGTTGCCAAGGTAGAGTGGGAAGAGTCATCTCCCATTACAGGAAGAGGTCTGAAAGGTGCAGAAGATGAAACTGACATAGGATCTAAGGCCTTCCCACAACTTATAGAGAGTAAAACTATTTAGAAATTCTAACTGTTTAATAATACATTTTGGAAACATATAATTTGAGCATATTTGTCTTCTCTCAAAAAAAGAACACGACACATGTCACATAAACTGCAACAACAACAATGCTGTGACAACAAAAACCCTTCCCTAGATCCAAAATGTTGCCCGAAAAACTTGCCTCCTGATTTTTACAATTAAAGCAATATCAGTGCCACTTACATTGTATGTGTGTGTGTGGCATTAAAGCAGTGTAAGCTGCTTTAATAGAATAATACATTTCAGCTGATTTAATTGAACTAAAATTGATACATTTAAAATAAATCTGCTGTGGTAAGTAAGTGTGAGTCCTTGATGTGTTTATTAAAGTCTAAAGTTATGCTGAGAACAATGAGATATGAAAATTTGTTCAGTTCCACATACAGCAGATGATTCAGCTCCTGAGCCATAGTGATGGGATTTTCGGCTCTTTTTAGAGAACCGGCTCTTTCGGCTCGCCTCACTAAAAAGAGCCGGCTCTTTCGGCTCCGAACCGGCTCTTTAGGTTGTTTTGTTACTTTAATTAATTTATTATTAACAACAATATAAAATTATGCACAAAAGGAATTACTAATGTAAAAAAAAGTGGTTTTATTTATATATGTTTATATATAAATATATGCGGTGGCCCCTAGAGACAAAGCACGTACAAACTCCAAAAAGCACATACAAACTCCAAAACACATTTCTAGCGTTAACTGAACTTCCAAAACAGAGCTACCTAGATCACTTAAATTACACAGTTGAAAGCATATGTGTATTGTTTGTGTATTTATACACAAGCACTCATATATATTCAAATAATTCAAAAAAATGTTCATTTACCTGTTTCTACCACACACCAAATCCAGTCATTGGTACTTGCTGGCTTGTGTAGCCACTAGGTAACAAAAGCTCAACACTGCGCCTAGCATCCTGGAGCACTTCTGTTGTCTTTTGTACGTGTTTTGGAGTTTTTATGTGCTTCGGGGTTTGTACGTGCTTCGGAGTTTGTACGTGCTTTGGAGTTTGTACGTGTTTTGGAGTTTGTATGTGCTTTGGAGTTTGTACGTGTTTTGGAGTTTGTAGTGCTTTGTCTCTAGGGGCCACCGTAAATATACTTTTATTTATTCACTCCACATAAAATGTAATAAATAAATCATATAATACAAAAACCAACTATTCACATTTCAACTTTTAACTATTTAAATTTTCAGCTTTTTCCTTTTAAACAAATTTAAAGTGAAACAACACAAAACACTGTAAACCACAACACAATTAAATATAAATTAAAATATGAAAACAAAAAGAAGATGCACATTCTCTGTCATATGGGCCTGCATGAATAAACTTTCTGAATCCTTTATCATCCACAACTGAAAATAGTTGTGGATGATTACTATACCTTTCTAATGTGACGTTGTTGTCCCTGGCTCTCTTTCTCTCTCTCTCCCTCCCGCTCTGTTCCTGTGCTACTGCGAGTGTAACTACCGCCCCTCCCCCTCTTCCCAGCGTAAGAACAAGGCTCGCGTGCGGAGTGAAGCGGAAAAAAAGTGCGAGAGAGAGGGTGAGAGAAAGGGGGGGGGGGGGGAAACCACGGCTCGCGATAAGGAGCCGGCTCGCGTCGTTCACGTCAAAGACCCGGCTCTAAGAGCCATTTCGTTCGCGAACGACCCATCACTACTGAGCCAAGGTGCCAGGGTGTAGTATTTCCAGGTGCACACCTTTGTGGGTCCATCCCAAAGAATGCAGCTGGTTTTAAATGGCAGAGAAGGAAAGAAAACCCTTTTTTCCATTTCACTCAGCTGCTGCTGGTTTACTTCTATTAGCCATGAGGATGATTGAATAAAATGCCACTCGTGTTTTTATTCTCGTGTAAAATCCCATGCTGTGAATCCCATCAAAGCCACAGTACTGCATTGCAAGGAGACAAATTACACTTGAATTATTCTTTTTTTGTGTGGCCCACACTCTAACTTCATTTGCCCTGTGACAGCAGTGAGAGTTCATGTCATTTTTAGTTATACTTAAGCTTTTATCAAAGACAACTTGTCCACATTCTGTGCTCCAGCTATTCAAATATGAAGACTCGCTGTGCGACTCTCTGTCACTGTAAACAGAAAGAAAAACTGTGCTGACTGTTGTGATCTCTGCCGGAGACATCCGAGCACTAGATGTCTCTGTTTTTCTTTTCAGTTGCAGTGCAGGTACTGACCTAAATGTGATTCACTGGATAAATCACACCAGAGTTCAGTGTACTCACCTCACTCTTTCAGTGTTTTTCTACTTCTCTTGCCTTCCATATAGACTAACACTCAGCCATACTTGTTTTACACCACTGACTTGATGAATACACTTTCTTTAATGTTTATGTTACTAGAGTTTTGCTTTCTAAGTTATCACCTTGTGATTTCTACCAGTCCTTGTCACAGTATTTGAATCCAGCTGTGGCACTGTCTGAACTATGTACTGCATTATTTACATCCATATGCTTTTAAACTAGTCATCAAATACGTGTGTAACATGTAACACACTAAAATTTAAATCTACATTGGAGGCATGACCACGTGATTTGAAAACCTGCTCAGTAATGTAGTTGGATAATCAGCCAATTATGTCATGACCACACAGACATAGTTAAGGGATTTAGTTCTTAAAAGATATGTAACTCAACATTAAGCAACTGAGCTCTGGAGTCCCATGTCAAAAGCTAAGCCTTGTCAACTTTATTTATCATATTTAAACAGCATATTTCATACAGCAAATTGCTTAAGATTTTGATGATTCTCAGTAAAAGTCATAACATCATCAATGCAAAATATGTACAAAACAGCATCTAAGTAATTATTCAGTGTACAAAAACAATGTTTGAATTTGATGGAGAAAAAAAGAAGTCAATCTTCTAGTTCCACTTTTTGTTATATTCTTAAAAAACATATATATACAGAAACTGAAAGCACTCAATAGAAAATTAAAGGTAGTCCAATGTTCCTGATTCTATGTAACAATGCAGACTGACTGTATATGAAACATTTGAGTAACTGTTAGCAAAAAAAGCTGAAGAGTTTTCGCTGGGACTACTACCAGTGATGCCAACGAAGAAGACTGTTAAATAAAGAAAACACCAAGAGAGAGAAAATGCCCGAAAACAAAAGTAACAAACAGCTTCAATAAAACATCTGTTGTGCCTCTGTGTTTGTGTGTCGAGCCATGATTTACTTCAGAATGTGACCAGACCAGAGTCACACTCGCACACAATTCACAGGAAAACATGACGCATGCACAGAAATATCAGAGAATGACTTAAATGTTAGATTTTTAAAACTGTGATAGAAAGAAATTCTTTATTTACAAAAAAAAAAGAAGCATAAAACTAGCAGTACACAAAGAGACAGCCAGTTCACTGTTCTCTTACTGTACAGCAAAAAATTGAGTCAACTACGCTTGTATACTGTGAGCTAATGTGTGCATAAACCACCACGCCTGCTCAGAATCTTAATCAGGGGAATAAGCTGCTTATCTCGTCTTTATCCTAACGTTATAAGTTACTTAAGACAAAAATTCAGAAAATCTGAACCTCTAAAACATATATTTAGGGTGCACTCTGTGAAATGTTTGTCCAGTTCTCTATATACGTAGAATAGGACGTTTGCATACAAATCTTTTTCTGAGCAGTGTTCAAACTTTTTAAAGATTAACCCCACAAATCTCTGTCCCTACTCAAAAGGATCTAAAACTATTCCTCCCAAACAGATTACTCTTTCACCCTAATTTTGCTGTTTCATGGGGGTCCATTTTGTTATAGCTAGGTCCCCCCCTCATGTAACAAAGCTGGTGCTTTGTTACAGGTTGGACGCTTTAGTCATCGTAGTCCCTCCTTGGGGGCTTACTGTTGGGCACCGGTGGTCTATCACGGTCACGATCATCATAGCGGTTGTCATCACGGCGACGATCTTGGTAACGGCGATCGTCATCGTAGCGCTCGCGGCGGTCACTGTAGTCGCTGCGCCGATCGTCGTAGTCGCTGCGCCGGTCGTCATAGTCGCGGCGTCGATCGTCATAGTCGCTGCGTCGATCGTCGAGGTCGCGCCGTCGATCGTCGAGGTCGCGCCGTCGATCATTGTAGTCGCTGCGTCGATCATTGTAGTCGCTGCGGCGGTCGTCGTAGTCGCTGCGGCGGTCGTCGTAATCGCTGCGGCGGTCGTCGTAATCGCGGCGATCTGGTTCACTCTTTTCCTCAGTGCGTTCAGTCCTCTTGACACTGGAGTCCTCATAACTGTCCTTCCCCTGCCCTTCAACACGTCGACCCTCACCATTCCTATCCGGCTCCTTGTCGTGGTACTCCTCCCCCTCACGAACTCTAGAAAGCAGAAACAACATTCAGACATGAAGGGTGGAGAAATAATTGGGAGAAACGATGTGGTTTATTCGGCTGATTTCTTTTTAACCATCTGAATTATATGTGATCTGCATGCAGAGCTAAGGAATCTCACCAACAGATTCAAGTGGCTGCCAGAAAAATCACAAACGCTTTGCAAAAGCTGCTTATGTGAAGGATGCAAGTTTATTTTCTTTTATTTTTAATCCTCAGATTAAGAAATCAAACAGACATTGAATTCAAAACAGATATGACATAGACTGCAAGAAAACGGAGCGATGCATGTTTTTGCACCATCTCCTATGTGTTAATTGCTTGTATCTATAATAAAGAGGAACATTACCCCATGGCGTATTCCTCATCTTTGTTCTTCTTTCGGCAACAGCAGCAACAGATGACGATGATGAGTATAACCAAGGCAGCAGCAACTCCACCAATTATTCCTGCAGTGGAAGCAATGTTCATGGATGCTGCAGGGTTGAGGACAGACAGGTTAAGAGGAGGAACATTACGGGGGTTTGCATCATAATTTAAAGTAAAGATTTATTTATTGAAATAATGTTTTTATTCTTAAATGTTTGTCTTACGTGGCATGACTGAGAGGGTGAGGTTGCAGGTAGCAGCGCGGATCTTGTTCTGTGAGGTGCAAATGTAGTATCCTGATGTATCTTTGGAGATATTATACAGAGACAGGATGCCATCCTCTGAAACACAAAAAATTAGTCACATATACTGAAAAATATATGATCTCTATCTCTGGCCATCTATGACTGCGCCAAGCGTGGGTAGTGGGTATTCTGAAGAAGGTTAATGAGTAATAAATAACCCCTCTGCTCACTTTCTTTCACTTTCATCATGTTTAATATGCTTCAATATTAAATACCAAACAGTGGCTGTGAAACAAAAGTTAAGCTCACTTGTACACCAAGCGTAGCGTCGCTCTGATCATGTCCACATTTGTTCTTGTTAGCAAAGATTAGTAAAACTTTACGTGGCATAGATTTGGAAGGATCAGAATGTTACTTACTGTCAGTGGTTTTGGGCTCTTGAGGGACAGACTGATTCTGCACGTTAAAACGTTTCCAGCTATAAGTGGGCGTTGGAGATCCTTCTGCAGACGCACAGGTTAAGGTGATATCCTGGCCATACTGTGCTGTTCCCTGGATCTTACAGGCGGGTGTAGAGGGAGCCACTAAAAGAAGACAAATATAAATGTAGTGTGATTACTTTAGTAATGGAATGCAAGACGTACAGGAGATGGACTCAGCAACAGTCATATCTCTGAGCAGCACGAGGAAGCCCACAATCATTTCAAAACATGCATATACAGGATACAGTAAGTGTTGAAACATGCACAGACACTCTCTTTAATAATTCATTGCATTAAAAATAACCAACATATCAGAACATATAAAGGTTAAACATCAGAGTGTAACATCTTATAATATATAAATGCAGAAACAACAGCTGACATATTACCTAGAACCACCAAGTTTGTGGTGGCAGATGGTTTGCCCTTCTTGTCACCTGGGATCTGCACACGACACTCAAAATTTCTATTGTCAGCTAGTGAGATGGAGGAAAGCTTCAGGTTAGCCTTGCTCTGAGTGACATCTACATCCAGGGACACCCGACTTTCATAGTCAGTGTCTATGTCTGTAGTTGGGGAAGGACCATGATAGTAGGTGGCGATCGGGGTCTGTTAGAAAATGACAGGATTAGAAGAAGAATAAAAAACACAATGACATGTTTGCATCTCATGTTTTTTTATATTCATCCGGATAGATTCATAAAAATAGGTAGATGCCAACCTCTTCAATGGGTGTTTGCTGACTAAAAACAGACCAGGTGATGACGACTAATGTCTGGGAGCTTATGGGAGTTGTAGTTGTAAAGGAGCAGGGCAGTGTGATGTTGTCCCCTCTGGCATACTCATACTGACTTTGGGGGATGGTAACAGTAACGGCATCGACACCTGACAGCACTGTCATGGACATAAAAACAAATCAGACAGATCAATATAAAGCACTCTCAGCTATCCTGTATGTATAAAAACACTACGTTCTGATATTTGTCTTCATGGATTCTTTACTAATAATGGTTCAGCAGCAGAAAATCAAACTTGACCAATAACTCACTGCTCCACCCTCACATCCACCTACTAAATAAACCAAGCTTGAAAAAGGAACTTATGATTATTATTTGATTCATATTAAGTAAAAAAACAGAGGTATGTTACAGCCATCCACTGAGTGTCAGCTCAATTTTGAAGCAAGTTCCGTGTACAAAAGATTAACAGGAAAAAAAAAATCGGTTCTTACTTTCGAAAAAGCTTGCCATTAAATAATTATTTTCATGAGTTTTATTACTACTTCATTTGCTTAGACTGGAATATGATACTTTAAAAGCCATTTAATAATAAGAATGCCTTCTAATCAGGCTTCTCGGGCCTGCTCCCTTTTTTAGTCGGCGATCCTGACGGTGCGCAAACAGGTGTGGCAGCTCGATGAGGCGCAAAAGAAAAAAACGTTTATTTTAAAAGATACTCACTCAGACACAGAAGCGTCAAGGAAAAGTTCCTCTTCTCCATGGCAAACACGTACTTACTTCAAACTAAAACTCACTGACTCTTCAGTATTTACTTATTTCCTTTCTAAGAAATATAGAAAATCAACACACATTTGCATCGAAACCCGACAGGCCTGCGAACAATGATGCGCCCGCTGCCTCCGGTTGACTGATAGCGCTCCCTGCCAATCACGTCACCTTTGGAGGTTCAGGTGACATTTTTGTTCCGCCCACCTGACGAGTTTTAGCTTGTCCTTTGCTCCAGCATACCTGCCTTTTCAGGGACACTCTATTATTTAGACTCGTCTCAGGATTTGACAACAAGTTCATTTCCACCACAGGCCTAATTTAAAAATATTAAATGCCCACTTTTGACAGTTGGACCTCGAAATCTTTAGTTTGTCTTCTTGAGAGAAAAAAAAAATGAAAATCACACTTTAACTTTTTAAGTATCTCCTTTATTTTATTATTTCTTGTTTATTTGTTTTTGTTTTGGAACATTTGGTTTTATTTTGTATGAGCGAGAAAAACGAGGGGCGTTTGAAAAACGGCTGAGCAAACCAAACACTTACAGTCTGAGTAGGCGGTGCGGTTGTTTCCCCGTCAAACTGGTTTGACAGGAGTTATCACCCAGAGGCATCACACGCAAAGGCGCAACGCTGAAACTAAAACCAAGTGTGCCAAGTGTCTCAAAATCAGCCATTTTAAAATGGCTGATTTTGAGATATTAATTAAAAGGACTGTGTATCTTTGGGGTTGTGTGGGACTCAGCCTTAATTTCCGTGTGTGTGTCCAATAATCCTTTATGATTTAATGTATAAATATAGCCAAATTGAACAAAAAGAAAAAATGGGACTGACCCAAAGATGGAAGCCAGTGTGTTATCCGTGCTGCATGGGCATCAATGGCGGCCTGTTTAGCTTTATTATTACGATTTTTAGCATTAAGTTCTGGTGACTATAACTCAGTTACCAACTCCATTATCAGAAGGCAACAAGTGCAAGAACTAAACCCTAGCCACATCCCTTTTTATTGTGCAACCTGCACAATTAAAATATTGCTGACGAGTTCCTGTGTTGACTAAATGTCATCAGTTGTAGCTTTACAGCTGAATAAAAACTGATAAAAATAATTGTGCTTCTCCAAAACTTGTGCAAAGTAAGCACTGTAATCAAATAAAGACATGACACCAACAATGTCATCTGATATTTTGTAGGCATGAGTCTGATACCGTTTGTGTCATGTCAGCTGACTTCCTCTATCACAGTGTAAGGATACAGTGTTTTTCCACGCTCTCCTTCAGGTCTGTCAGGTGGTTTGTTAGTTTCTAAGTGCAATAACCAGTCATAGTCTCCCAGTATAGTTGGTCTGGCTCTGTCTATATTAGGGAATTAGAATTGAGCATTTTGATTTGATGTTCTTTTTCTCACAGTAACATAACTTCTGATATTTTTTAAGTCGTATTTAAAAAAGGTCATGGCATATTTTTATTCCTTCCCTGCTACTCACTGACTTCCTGGCTTTCACTTGCCCTTGATGTTGTTTTTGCTACCCAACCATCTCCTGTCCCAAAAAATTAAAACTGCAATTACCAGTTGGTAAATTAAAAAAACAAGCCTCAGTCAGCAACACTGCAAAGAAAGCCGGCACAGCTGATAAAATCGAAACTGATTCAAACAGAAGGCTACCTAAAACCCAATTGTAACACTGAAACACAACCAAGGAAGTAGAGAAAATAAAAGTGTATGTCTATATTTAACTGATGTGTAACACATAGTGTGAGAATACTTTCATGGTTATCATCTGCATGTGGTACAACAAGGGCACTGTTGCCACTTCCTCTTGGTGAGGAGTGCCTTTTTTGACTTTGTTAGGGAGCAACAACAGTTAGGTCTCAGCAGAAAACAGATAAACATTTTTCTCACGTTGCTGAGCATAATAACGTATATTTTTAACTTTCAAAAAGACTGTGATCATGTCATGAGTGTACCTGCATCAGCTTCTTTATGCGCTGTCACTCACTGGGTGGTTCTGAACATGAAAAACGGAATCCGGGTACAGTCAGTGTTGTTGGTTTAGAGGTTTTGTTAAGTCACCCATGTGGTTGTCTTTCAGTTAGGTTTTCCAGACCGGAAGGCCTGACTAGCAGTTTCTGCTCTAATTCATCTCAACAGAGGGTTCTATCAGGACTCTGTGCAGACCAGTCCAGTTCTGCATCAAACTCACTTATCCATGTCTTTATGGACCTTGCTTTGTGCACTGGTGCAAGGCACTGATGTAAGGCTGTGACGAGCTGCGTGCCCATTGAAAAGCTTTCCTAGGAGTGCTCTGTGCACTGTTCTTGAGCTGAAGGCCACATAAAGTTTGGAAAGCTGTAGTAACTGAGGCTATGTCCACACGTACACGGGTATTTTTGAAAACGGAGATTTTCCGTTTTCGTTTTAAAAAATAATCCCGTCCACACGTAAAGGCAGAAATGAAGGAAAACGCTGCTAGGAACATGCCAAAGCAGCAGGTGGCGCTATATTCCTAACCGTGTAGAAATGTTGGCCAATCAGAAGTCTAGAAGCCTCGGTGGGAAATAGTAAACAAAGATGGGGCATAGAAGCAGAACCGAGTCCAATGTGTGGAGGGACAGTAACTGTGTGTGTATATGTAAGCATTTAAACACTGCGGAGAGGACAATTAACAGTAACAGTACTGTAGAAATTCATTTCACCGAAACAACAACGTGGCGCACACTGTGACGTCAAAACAGGCGCACACCTTTGACACTGCGTTTTCTCCGTTTTTCTCGTCCACATGTAAATGCAAAAACGGAGTTTTAGAAAATATCCACCCTGGCCGGAGTTTTTAGAAATCTCCGTTTTCAGTGACCGAAAACGCCGTTTACGTGTGGACGAAAGGTGCAAACGCATAGAAAAATCTGCGTTTTCAAAAATACCCGGGTACGTGTGGACATAGCCTGACTCTGCAAGATTTTGGTGATCTCTGCGTCCTCTGCTCTAACCCTGTACAGATAAATATAACAAAAAACAGAGTTAACGATAAAAACTATTAAAAAATAATGATAAAACCCGATAAAAACCCTGAAAACCATAAATTTCACACCCGAGCCTCACCGGTGGTAGTCCATGCCCCCATCTTTTCTCCTAATGCCCTTTTTCTTGTTTTCTTGACTTTATTATCTCACCTCCACATAATGGCTTCAGACCTCACTACAGCATATACCTGGCAGTTCTTCAGAGCAACATGAATTAGATTAGATATGTTCTTTATCCGTGACACCTTGCTAGGTTTGTGGTTGATTTTTTTCTGTGTTTGTACCTGTGAAATCTGTGTAGAATAAATGTTTCTGTGGATCAACCATAATTGGTCTCTCACAGTTAAACTTTCTGCCTGACTGCTTGCATCCATTGGCTCTTTTTTCTCCCTGATGCCTGTGAGGTTCCATTATGGTGTGGCAACTAAGAGTTCATCGAGACATCACGTTCTGGAGGAACCTGCTGGGTAACTGGCAGATTTGAGGCCTCAGGGAAAATCATCTGGTTAGTAGATAAGTGCACAAGATCTCATATACAATCCCGATCAAAAGTTTAAGGCCACTTGAAAAATGGCAGAAAATCATATTTTGCATGGTTGGATCTTAACAAGTTTCCAAGTAGAGCTTCAACATGTAACAACAAGAAATGGGAGTGAGACAAAACATTTTTTTGAGAATGCAATTTATCAAAAACAATGCTTAAACTGAAACAGGCTCTTTTACAGCTGATCAAAGGTTTAGGACCACATGCCTTTAAAACGCCAAATGTGTGCAAAAATGAGGGTTCATTGACATTTTCTGTCAGGTAGTCACACTGTCATGATGTTCTGATGGCAAAGGCAAAAAGCATTCCCTTTTTGAATATGGTCAGGTTGTTGAATGACATAAACAGTAATTTGGAATTTCTTAAATGATCCTGAGAGTCATGGAACAAAAAAGTCAGGTGGAAGACCCAAAAATATTTCACCGGCACTGAGCGGGAGGATTCAGTTGGCTGTCTGTCAAGACACTGCACGATCCTCGACCCAAACTAAGTCCATCACTGGTGCCGACGGCAGCTCTGTAACAAATCAGACGGCATCTGAAACTGAAGGGCTTAAAAAAAACCATCTTCAATCCCTCGTCTCCTTGAATGCCATAGAACTGACCGTTTGGACTTTGCAAGAGGGCAGTAGTTTAAAATAACTGACTGAAATTTTCTGCAGGTTTAAAAGACTTTAGATCGCAGTCTGCAGTGACAAAGGTAATCACCCACACAGCCACTATGCAGTATAGTAACTGATGCTAATTTTAAGATTTAATAACTTTATTAATGGTGGCATTGTAACATTTGGCACAATATATGCATTCATGCCACCCTCATAATGAACCTTAGAAATGCTACTAATCCATTATGTTGTCATGTAGCGCCACCTTCTGACTGAAATTAAATTTCATGACTAATATCCCACAAGGGTTATTCCTTCTCAAATCAACAAAGGTTTTCTGTCTGAATGGTATACATTTGCCTTTTGCAAAAAGGCTAAAGAAAACATGTTGATTGCTTTTGACATGAAAATCCTTCCATTCTATTCCACTTACCCTTATCAGGATCATGGGGAGCTGGAGCTTATCCCAGCAAGAGGTCACCAATCTGCTACAACCACCACACCACCATGCTGACCAAGTAGCACCAGAAAAACAATAACATCAGTAGATAGTATAATCTGAAAGGAACAACAACTCCATCTGGAGTTTCCAGATGATCCACCATAGATCACGATAAACGCATGCAGTTGGAAATACACAAGTGCAAATAGTTTTGCTACATTAATAGTCTCATATACTGTAGGCCAAAAGCACAGCATTTGAAGAACCTCCTCTCTTTGCGTTTCTAGTGACTGTTATTAATTCAGCCGTCCATTGGATGGCGCATTACTATCAAGACATACATAATAAGGTGGAGCCGCAAATATGGCAACATTTAAAAACTAGTAAATGAAAAATCTTTTCAAAATAAACTCAGCAAATGACTACATATGCTCTGTAGAAGATCAAACAGAGAAGATATAAGTTAATTTCTGTAATTGTGACTGATTTTCAATATTTTCCACTTAGGCCTTATACAAAAACAACAAGAAAATGATACATTTTGACATATTAGCATGCGCATGGTAAACCAAATGTTTAATTTTTATAGTGCCCTCTTGAAATAGATGAATCTCATAATCTAAGAGTACCTTCCATATAAAGCATCAGTATCTATATGTGTCATCACATATATAGTCACAGACTTGATGAACCCCACACTGGGGAAATTCATTTCCCCAGTAAATAAAGAATTGTAAAAAAAAAAAAAAATAAATAAAATGTAAATACTTTACAGATACTATACACTCTGTTGTGGGATTGAAGGTTTTTGTCTGTCAGTTAGATTTCCCATGACTCTTCCCCCCCCGTCCCGTTTGGATCTTTAGCCATCAGAATTGTTGTCTTAAGGCCAAGAGAGATGCCAAGCGGATTTACTTTACCAAGTGGATCGTCATGGCCTTGCCATATTGGTCCATTTGATTGACCTTTATTATAATAATGTATTTATTTTATTTTCGGTTGTTACAGTCGGGACAGACATGACTGGGGGATAGGACAGGGAGAAAGAATGAAAGAAAGAGAGGGAGAGAAAGAAAAATAGAGGGGAGAAGAGATGGTGAGAAAGGGGAGAAGAAAGAAAGAGAAAACAAACAAAACACCTGGATCACCTGTATGGAGAAAAAAAAACAGAAGAGAAAACAAACAAACAAAAAACAGCAACATAATAAATACAGCACCATCACAATAAACTAGCTAGCAGTAGATAACAGTAGATACTAAATATTAAATGTTATTGTGCAGTACGCAAGATCGACAGCGCACAATGTGCTTTGAGGTAGCAGCCAAGAAAGGTGTAGTTTGTGTCTGTGAACACCTGTGTGTACACCTGTGTGGATAAGCATGCTTGTATTCCAAAGGTTTCTCCATGTAACGATCTGCTAGGGAGTGTGGGGAGCCATAGCCCCGTCCCCCAGGGCATGAAGCAGGTATGGAGGAGATCCAGGCCCCAGACATCCAGAGGCCCCAGAGTACGAGGACCCAAGGAGGACCACCAAAGGGGGGGAACCGTGCCACCCTCCTGGGAAGAGCTGAGTAGAGCCCCAAACGAGAGGTCACCCAGCAGCCACAGAGCAGAGGCCAGAGGGGGTTGCAGTGGCGTGCCCGCGGGCTCTGCCGGCAGCCAGCTGCGCCAGAGAGGACCGAGCTTCAGGCCCAGAGGCCAGAGGCC
The DNA here is from genome assembly GCF_036321145.2 of Pelmatolapia mariae. NCBI lineage: Eukaryota > Metazoa > Chordata > Actinopteri > Cichliformes > Cichlidae > Pelmatolapia > Pelmatolapia mariae. The sequence goes on along the minus strand of NC_086227.1, from coordinate 14,691,776 downwards.
TGAGGGCACCCCACCCCCCGGAAGGGGCCTAGCCGGGCCACAGGCGCCAGGCCCCGCCAATCGGCCACCAGGAGTGAGCCGGTACATACATGAGTGCCCAGCCCCAGTCGAAAAGAACCACCAGCACACCAACGTCTGAGGGCATCAGCCACCGGCAGGGAGTGTGGTGAGGGGAGATAGGCCTCCGTACTTTGGAGGGCCTGAGATGTTCCCAGAGAGGTCGAGTCTAAGGCCCAACCTGACATATAGACACAGACGAACAGGCGCACGCAGACTCAAACGTGCATTCCCACCCCCATATACACAACCAAATACTTGGCACTTACCCAACGTGTAGACATACACAAATAGACACTGCACAGACAATCACACTCCCCAAACATACTGTATATCCCAGGTCCAGGTACCCCCGCCCCCGGAGGGGCAAGCCGCACCTAGACCCAGGAGGTGTAACCCTTCTCTCTGGGGTGGAGGCAAGCGGACCGCCTCCTTATCTGCAGTAGCAGGGAGGCCCCGCATCACAGACCCCAATCTGACGGCCAGCACCTCCTCCCAGCCCCCCAGCCCTGATGGCTAACAGAACCGGGGTGAGTGAAAACCCCAAACCTCCCTCCGCCCGCTCATATGTAGTGTTGCTGTGTGCTGTTCTAAAGTGCATTTAAAACACAGGAGGGCATGATGCTTCCTGCCAGAGAGCAGCACGGCTCCTCCCGAAAACCCTCAGTGTCTATATGCATTAAAATTGAGGGTAGGGCACCAGCGCCAGAGGTGGGTTGGAATACACCGACCATCCTCTGGATGCTGTAAAACGTGCCCACCCCCAAGGCCCTATATGTATGTGTTATGTGAGAGTGTGAGTAATGTGGATGTCTAGGTTGCAGAATAAAATTGAGGCACAGGCGGCCAGAAGGGGACAGAGGGGGAGTGCCTCCCCTGCACCCTGGTGACATATCTGCACCCCAAGCCCTGCGTGTGTGGGTGGGTGTGGTAGAGCGGGAAGAGGGAGGTAGCTGAGGATGGGGAGGGAAGAAAGGGAGGGGCAAGCGGCCCCTCCCTGGGGCCAGCTCCCCCGCTGACCCCAGTAGGCACCCCCAACTCTGGAACCCACCAGGGCAAGGGGGCCCAGGCCCATCCGGACCGGGGCCCACAGCAGCAGCACCGCCCAGCCCTACAGAGTCCGGGGCAGCCCACCCGACTCCACCGCAGAGAAAACTGCACCCACCCCATCATCCAATCATCTCCCAAACTACACAAGACAATAGACACCCAGGTTGAGTTCATTCTCTACCTCTCCTATATCTCTCCCCCACCTGCAAAGTGAGCTCCTGTAGAGAGGAGACCACCTGCAAAGATATAACAGCCTCCCCACCAGTTAGAGAGCCCCCTAGTTGGGCTGATGCACCAGAGGTCCCCTGCACTGGGGCTGAGCCCCCCTGCACCCACCCGCCCACAGCCCCGGCGACACAACAGCCAGGACCCAAGATTTCCCATGACTCTTTTGAAACCTGTAGACCGAATTTCTGTAAATCCTGCAGAATTATGTGCAGTTTCATAAAGTTCAGCACAGCGTTTCATGCTGTATCACATAACTGGCAGGGAGCTGTAGAAAAGGTTACTGAGCTGTCTACCTCCACTGTAAAATTACACACAGTGAATGTCTGTAAAAGCATCACAATATTGCTTGCTTGATATTTACATGACATTTAAGGCTTTGTGTAACCTTTTCCTCGTGAAATGATTAATGATTTTACAAGGTCAGAGTCATTTTTATAAAGAGTGAAAAGTAATCAAACAGTTTGGGGTTGCATAAATGTGTTCTCTGTCGTGAAGTGTAAATGTCTCTGTGCTTTCAAATTTGGACCAGATCATCCTTTCAGCTCCAGGTTTTCGCTTCAGGCTCTAATCCCCCTTTTTCCTTGTTCTCTTGACTTTATCTCGCCTTCACATAATGGCTTAAGACCTCACTACCATCATTTGCTATTACAGTTGAACCATATTAACTTACACTTCTCCACACACACACACACACACACACACACACACACACACACACACACACACACACACACACACACACACACACACACAAAGGGATTAGATTAGATATGTTGTTTATCAGTGACACATCGGATGCTTGCTGGGTTCTTTGTTATTGTTCTGTGAAATCTGTGTTGAATAAATGTTTCAGTGGATCAGCAGTAATCAGTCTCTCACAGACCATTTTTTCTACTTGAGTGTGTGCTTTGGTTTTTCTCTCTGATGCCCGTGAAGTTCCATTATGTTGTGGCAGCTGAGAGTCCATTGAGACATCACTTTCTACAGAAACCTGCTGGGTAATTGTCAGATTTAAGGCCTCCGGGAGATCAGGAAAAATCACCCAAGCAACTAATCTGTGAGCACACGGCATCTGCTTAAAGAAGTTAGAAGAAAGCCTGCCTAATAGAGTTCAGGCTACACTGAAGGATATAGGTGGTCATACCATACATTGACTTTCAAGCTTGTTAGAACTGTACAAACTCTATTTTTGCCTTATTTCTATGTATGTATGCATGTGATTCAACTGATTTTCAGTCCCTCCCTTAAGGTTCTGATATCCAAGCTCCTTAGATTACCATGACCTGGATGACTGAGAACCGACACAGAGATTTCTGATGAGGCTTCTGTGAACAGTGGATGAATCAACTGAACAGCCTGATGCAGCTCGATGCTGGATTTTCTTTTTTTAGACCTGCCACCTTTCTCCTCCACTTGTCCAGTTTCTTCACTCTTTTTAAGCACAGACTGCACACCATGTCAAGTTGTCAGGTTTTTCAACCGATCTTTTGTTGGTACCAAAATACATTTTTATGCCTGTCAAACAGTTATCTTTGGCTGTATGACATTTCTCCCTCACTCTCGATCTATCTATCTATATATACACACAGTGGTAGGAAAAAGTGTTTGCCCCCTTCTTGATTTCCTTTTTTCTATATTTGTCACACTTAAATGTTTCTGATTATCAAGAAAAATGTAAATATTAGACAAAGATAACACAAGTAAACACAATATGCAGTTTCTAAATGAAAATGTTTAGGGAGAAAAAAAATCCAAACCTACATGTGCCTGTGTGGAAAAATGATTTCCCCATAAACCTAATAAATGGTTGAGCCACCCTTGGCAGCAAGACCTGCAATCAAGTGTTTGCAATAACTGGCAGTGTTTTATAGTGGACTTTAACTAGGCCACTCCAACATCTTCATTTTATTTTTCTTAAGCTATTCAGAGGTTGCCTTGCTGGTGTGTTTTGGATCATTGTCTCTCTGCAGAACTCAAGTGCACTTCAGCTTGAGGTCAAAAACCTCTTGGATGAGTTGTTGATGGAGCAATTTTGGTTGGCCATCAAGTCATGGGAAGGTCCACCACTGTTCCAGGTTTTCTCCATGTGTGGATAATGGCTCTCACTGTGGTTCGCTGGAGTCCCAGCTTTATAACCTTTTCCAGAGGGAAAGATCTGAGTTACTTTGTTTCTCATTTGTTCCTGACAAGTGTCTGGCTTTTGAGGATCTTTCGGTCAACTCTACTTTCTCAGGCAGGTCCTATTTAATGTTTTCTTGTTTGAACAGGTGTGGCAGTAATCGGGCCTGGGTGTGGCTAAAGAAATTAAACTCAGCTTTCCAAAGATGTGATACACAAAAGTTAATTCATGTCATAATAAGGGAGGAGGTGGGGCGTGGGTGGGATAGAAACAGCTCCCTTTAGAAACTGCATTTTGTGTTTACTTGTGTTTTCTTTGTTAGTATCAAAATTTATTTGAAGATAATTTTAGTGTGACAAACATACAAAAACATTTATCTATCTATCTATCTATCTATCTATCTATGCTCTCTCTCTCTCAAATACAGACTTAATATGACCTTTGTTTACATGTTTTCTACAGTACATACACTCCGTGCTTCATAAACGAAATACATACATACAAAAGACTATTTTAGTTATACTGAAAGTTATAAAATTATAAGACGTCTTTCCATTTTGATCCACCTTTAGAAAATGTAACTGTGAAATAATAGATTTTTTTTGCTTCTTGTCATTTTCAGGCTTTCTCTCTAAAATAAAATACCACTGACAAACTTATTGATTGCTCTTTATTGGTGCCTTTTGAGTTCCACTAAGCGCACCGGGTGGCCGCTTGAGACCTGCACACATCATCAAAATATCACGATAACGTCTCCACTTGTTTTATTTTTGGAAACCCTAAAAGGACGTGTTGTCATATCTCAGAGTTTAAACATTTATCCCAAATTATCTCTGGAACAGTCAGTTGGTTTGACGGTGGGGGAGATGGAGCATCAGCATACAAACGCGTCGCGCAGCCTCATTTCTCCTCCAACCCCGGCGCAGACGATGTTGTACACCGGTGTAGCCATCGCTTCTGTTTACGGTGTAATCATTGTGTTGGGGCTAATCGGCAACATCACACTCATCAAGACGTTTTGCTCTGCCAAATCCGTCCGAAATGTGCCGAATCTCTTCATGTCGAGTCTTGCGCTCGGGGATGTTTTACTGCTGGTAACCTGCGCTCCGGTGGATGCCAGCCGCTACCTGTCAGAGGAGTGGCTGTTCGGCAGACTGGGCTGTAAAGTCATCCCCTTCATCCAGCTCACCTCGGTTGGGGTTTCTGTGTTCACTCTCACAGCCCTGTCCGCTGACAGGTAGGTTTTTGTTGTTATTAACAGTGTACCTCAGCATAACTCAAGATAACTTTAAGGAGCATCCATAAAGAAGTTAAACGACTGTATGTCTTCTATTGAAACCACAGGACGTAAAAACTTAATGTCTAAGTAGATATTTACCTGTGTATCGATCCTCGGAAAATTACGCATGACAGAGCTTCTGCTCTGGTCTGTTGCCTAGTGTAAAGCTATAAATGCAATCATTAGCTACACAATCATAATTATTTGTTATAAATGTATGAGTTAGAATTAGGCAACTATTGCTATTTAAATATATAACACAGTCATTGGTACAGCTTCTTTAAAGCAATTAAAAATGTTCAAAGCTTCGGCTTTTGGTGAAAAATATAAATTCTGCACCTGTAGTGTTTCTGTGCATCCTGTGCTTCAAGAGTTTGTTATCTGAATAGCCTATAATGCAATCCTAAACCTGATAGAGGAAAAAAAATACCTTAAACGTATCTTTGACAAGAAACACAATTGTTTAAATGTTTGAATGTAAGTATGCAGTCAGTTCATTTTGCTGCACATTTCCTAGACATCTTTTCTCCACTCCTCTCTAAATAAAGAATGTTAAAGGATTTTACATAGAAAGTTTGTTCACACTGCATTTTTCAGAAAGAGAAATCTCAGCTTTAAAGACGATAAATCACAGAGTAATTTGTTTCCTTACTTTTTAATGTGACATCTGCACTTGTGTGCAAGAGCAGGCTGATATCTATGGTGCTGATTATGATAATGCCCATCGAATGTACTGGTAACATCTGAAGCAGGTGTCTCAAACCATTGAGAGCATAAACAGTCAAAGACCAGAGATTCATTCACAGTATGCAAATAACAAGAAAAAAAGCTGCTGACCTCTGAGTTTTCCCAGCTCCAGACTGTTAATGGGGCAGGAACACACCTTTGAAAACAACAGACGCTGTAAATTCCAAACTGGTCTGAGTCAGTCACTATTAAGCTAGCTTCCAGGAACACTGGTCAATAAGATGGGAATAACGTAAAACGTACTTTGATGGAAACAGGCAATGGGAGATCCTTTATGGGACAAAACCCTGTTTTAGATGCAAGGATGTGGTAGGTTTAATTAATGTCTACTTTTAGATTTCACTGAGAAAGCACTCACTGCCTTGCATGCCCCTACAGAACACACAAGGAACCTGTCTCTTTGCCTAACTGTGCGTGCTTGTGTGTGTGTGTGTGTGTGTGTGTGTGTGTGTGTGTGTGTGTTTAATTTACCTCTGTCTGTGTCTTTTAGGTACAGGGCCATTGTAAGACCCTTGGATGTTCAGACATCAACCTCCACTACCAGCATTGTCCTGCAAGCATTGCTTATCTGGGTCTTGTCCCTGATCTTGGCTATACCTGAGGCTGTGTTCTCTGACCTCCACACCTTCAACATCACCTCCACTAATGAGAGTTTTGTTACCTGTGCTCCTTATCCCCACGGAGTTGAACTGCACCCTCAGATTCACTCCATGGCCTCTTTCCTCATTTTCTACATAATACCGCTGCTGGTCATATCTGTGTACTACAGTTTCATCGCTCAGAGCCTGATGAGGAGCACCTGCAACCTGCCAGTGGAGGGAAATGTGCATGCAAGACGACAGGCTAGTGTTAAATTTGTAACTTGGCAAGCTATAGATCAGTTTGGATTATTCTTATGACATGAATCCCCACTAGAAATTTATTGACAACTTAAAAGCGAAACACATAGCAAAGATCTTTATAAAAAGATTCTGTTATATTTGCATTAAACATGTCATATTCGCTGCTTGTCTGTTGTCTTCATTACGCTACCAAGGAAACAAAAACAGTCAAAACAAAAAATTTGGGGAATAATTCTCCATACTGGAAAAAAATGTATTTCCACCATGTTTGTAGTTTTTTAAAATGTACCATATATTTCCCCAGTAAATGTTTGTAATGGTCCTCAAAATTTGAATTAATCTAAACATTTTGTTTTTTGTATGTGAACAACAGATTGAATCAAGAAAACGCTTGGCCAAGACAGTGCTGGTGTTTGTTGGTCTGTTTGCACTATGCTGGCTACCCAGTCACGTTATATACTTATACCGCTCCTATCACTACTCGCAGGTAGGCAATTTTTTTTTTTTTTTAATCAGAATCAGAATACTTTATTGATCCCTAGGGGAAATTATGTTGGTTACAGTGCTCCAGTACAAACAGTAACAAAAATAGACAATACAAGAAGTAAGAAATAGCCCAATATATACAATATATACATATATATATATAAGTCACTTACTAATAAAAATATCTGAATAAGAAAGAAGAGGATGTGCAAAAAGGGTGCAGCTATTGCAGTATTTGCACTGTTACAACTCATCCACCTAACACACAGTGTGTTAGGTGGATGAGTTGTAACAGTGCAAATCAGTTTATTTGTTTCTGTCTTGTTTTGTATTGTAAGTGGAACATATCTCAACTTTTTAAAAAAATCTATTCTGCACAAAATTATCTGAAATATCCATTGATTTATTAATTTTAGTTCTATCCCTGATCTGAAAATGCCGTCAGTGCTTTTTGATTTAAAATATGCTATTTAAATAGAAATTTTGTTTTGGAGTGTATGAGAAATCTGTTCCTGTTGGCTCACATAAAATAGATCTTTTTAAAAAGAGGGAAGTCAGATGAATTTAGGTTTTTAAAAATTTATTTTTTGATATCTCAAATCTAATCTTTTAATCTCTTTCTCGCCTGCCAGGTGGACACCTCGTTGCTTCATTTCATCTGCAGCGTTGTAGCTCGTATCCTGGCCTTCACCAACTCCTGCCTGAATCCCTTTGCCCTCTATCTGCTGAGCAAGTCCTTCAAGAAGCAGTTCAACCAGCACCTGTGCTGTTGCTGTCGCATCATCATCAAACACTCACAGAGCCCGATACATTACAGTACACGTGTGACTTCTGTCCGCAGCTCAAATCACTCTATGGCGAGTATGACCGTCATTAATGGTAGGCAGCTCGGTCAGGAGGACTGTGTGTGAGTGTGAAAGTGAACTGCATCATGCATGTAACATCTGTTTGTGTGGTTTTCTTGTGGCTTCAGTTCTCCACATGATACAATAAGCTCAAATAGTGATGTCTTCTCGAAAAACATTACACATCTACACAGTCAATTCAATCAATCTTTTGTGGATGTCCTTGAATCTTTTGCGGTGTGTAATATTTGTCTTTCTTAACTGTCTTATTGTGAGTCCATTTTAAAAAGCAGCTATTTGGCTGGATAATGTGGTGACCCTGAGAGGCCAAACAGACTGCAACTTAAGAAAACACCAGCAATAAGAAAAACGCTGCAAAAGCACACAAAACACAACGGAAATAGGAAAAACGAAAACAGAAATAGGAAAAAACACAAGGAAAGTGTTTCTGGGGGGACAATAACCCGACGGACCAGTTGCAGGAACCCAAAACATTGAGGGGTGTTTTTTTTTTAATCATGATTCATATAATACTGATGACGGATTTTTAGGCTAATAGTTAGGCTAACACACTTACCTCTCATCTTTTCTTTCCTCACAAAACCGATAGATCCTCTACTTCGTTTAAGTGTCTCCCAGTGCAATTCTTAGCATATTTTGGTTCCTGCAACTGGTCCGTCGGGTTATTGTCTCCCCAGAAACACTTCCTTTGTGCTTTTGGAAATCTGTTTTTTTCCTATTTCTGTTGTCGTTTTTCCTATTTCCATTGTGTTTTGTGTGCTTTTGCAGCGTTTTTCTTATTGCTGGTGTTTTCTTAAGTTGCAGTCCGTTTGGCCTCTCATAAGAAATTTACACAATATATTAATGTTTTCTATAACTGTTATAGGAAGCGAAAAGTTATACAGTGCAACTCAGTTTGATTTTTACAGTGCCAATTCACAACAGTACAACATCTCAAAGCGTTTTACATTGCTGGGTAACGACCCTGCAATACTATAAGGAAAACCCCAACAATCAGTTTACCTCCTGTGAGCAAACACTTGGTGACAGTGGAAATGAAAAACTGAAAAGGAGCATACGTGGGCAAAGTTAGCTTAAAGGTCTATTTGACACCAGAATTCAACAAAAGTGAGTCTTGAACTAATAATTCAACAGTATCCTGTTCTTTTCATGACAAAGAAACGGTCCCTGGTGAAAATGTGACCTTTTCATTTCCCACAGACTTGCTTTTTTATATAGAGGAGAGGAACAAAAGAGTTTTTTCCTCTCTCTCTCTTATTTCCCTTGTCTCATGTTGTTGTGTCATCAGCAACATGACTGATTAGTTGGCCAATCATTTTAATTAATATGATGAATTAGAAAGAACACCAGCACTGTGTAATTGGATATATCTGGTACTTTTGTCTTTTCCCTTATTTCCCAAAGGAAAATACCACAAGAGGGTGAGAAATACCTCAAGCCTGGATAAATGGTCTGCTTCTTGAGAAATATCTCAAGCTTTAATTCCCAAAGGGAATGAAGCAGACCATTTATCCAGGCTTGAGTCTGGTAGAAGAAGTATACTAGCTTGTGACTCCCCGAGGTTGTTTGCGTCTCCTCCTGGTTTGAACCAGGGATCTTTTATGTGTTAGCTACATATTTTAACCACTGTACCACAAACGGGAAAACAACTATTGAAACGTTGACACATTAAACAGTATTGTATGCGTTTGCTATTATTTTGTTTTTAAAAATAAGCTTATCCTATGTAATCTGTATGCAGCCCCATTGATTTATATGTAAAACTTTGCACAAAAACAAATACAGCTGTGATGCTCACCCTCAGAAATGTATTTTAAATATTAACTGTCCTCTGTAGGAAAATGCCTCAGTTGGCATCGTGAGCAGTAAACAGTGAATGTAAATCCACACCTGTGGTATTTGGCAGCACAATCCACAGCGATATTTTTGTTGTGTAATTTTGAATTTAAATGCATTTCTTGGGCAAATTAAATTTCGAAAATGTCATATAATTTTGTCAGACTGTCGTGTATTGATCACTTTTCTCTTACAATAGGATAAAACTCATTCAAAACCAGAGCCCTTAGTCCTGTTGACTTTGTATATGCCACATATGTTCTACACCGGTGTGCTCACTGGCCATGATTATTCTGTACTGTCACATAATTAGATTTACCGTCAGCATGTCACATCCCAATGTCCTAATTTGGTGTTTCACAGTGGGAGAAGATGATGCCTGTAGCTGTAATAAGTGCGTGCATAATTCAGTTTGGGTAGTGTTTGTTTAATTGTGGTTTGAGCACTTTGCCAAATTTCTGTCCTGCATGGTCTTAACCCCCTACTTAACATGTCATCTGTACCGTCAGGCTCATTCGGTGAAGAGTCTCAAATGTAAATAGGATAGGTTATTAACTTTAACAGTTATATAATGGAGAAAGTCAGATTAAGGCCAAATCTGGACACACACTTTCATTTACGATCTGGAGGCTCACCTAAAAAGCTCTCGGGTTATTTGTTGTATGTTAAATGTTTATAATTGTTGTTCTGCCAAATGGTGAGATGTCCTCCCAGCATATCCTCTTGCTCCTCTGCTGCTGTTTGACTTGCTGCTTCTGTAAGCAGTGAAATTATCAATAAATTCCAGCGTGTCTGTTCCATTTGCAGCTGTATACAATGTTTCCAAAGAGTAAATAGACCACCATGTTTGGCAGATAAGGAGGCATGGTCTGGGCCATGAGCTGTTCCTGTTTTATTTTCTTTTTCTGCACTTTTTACTCTCTGTTAGCTTCGTTTCTGTTGATTGTTCATCTGGAAATGGATATCTAAATCCTGCATCCTAATGAGCTGTGCAGTCTTAAAAGGAGTTTTCTTCACCATCAAAATGATTTCTGTTCACTCCTATTCTCACTGAATGTGGAAAAACTGGGTTTACAGGCTTAAAAATATCTAACTGCAGTTAAATTTCCACATGTTTTTTTCAAGCCTGAAAATATGAATCTTGGTGTTTTAGCGTGCACGGCTCTCCCAAGATGCTGACCAAAATGAGACATGCTTTAATAAACAGTTTATAATAGTTTAGTGAAAAGTTTATTTTGGCAAATTAACCACCTCTGAAAGCTCTTTTCGTCATCTGCACGGTCACGTCTATCCTCCTCATACATGCCTGTGCAAAAGTCTAAGCAATATGGAAAAAAAGAGAGAGACCTCTGCGCAGTACTCTATCTAGTGACAACTCATTCTCGAGCTAACTTACATTTTTTCTTTTCATTTTTCATCTTCCTCTTCTCCTTTTGTTTTAAGAGTGTCGATTTATGAACAGAGCCTGAAGAACACTTTCAGTTCTCCTGACCCCGTCACACTTTTCACTCAGCTTCAAGGTCTGCGTTTGTGTGGGTGTGACATCCGTTCACTGAAATCTGTATCGATCTATGTGGCTGGCCACCTTGTTATAGTTAGGTGTTAGAAGACAAGCACATGTGAAAACTGTCAAATATCATCATGTTTCCTTTTTGTCTGACTTGATGTCAGTATCCTTTAACATGAACTCTGTCAGTAAAATCAGTAAAATCCAAAATTGATGAACTCACTCCTTTAGTCCTCCTGTAACAAAAGAGTGACACATTTTCAAATTCCAAGTACATTTTTACCTGATAGTTACCTGATCAATCAGTGACACGAAGCCAGTGAACAATTTTCTTTAAAATGTGACTTGACTTTTAAAATATCACATTGTCTACTGCTCACCTCTGTACTCTATCGGACCCAGTAAATTAATGAAAAGGTTAAAGAAATTAAGAAATACTGTGATGCTCCGACTCTCTGAAAGAAAGATCATTCATGCAGAAGCAAAAACCTTTCTCTGTTCAACAATGTGCTGCACTGTAACAAAATTACAGATTATTTCCAAACGCTTTAATGCACCGTATCTTGAATCTTGAATCTTTTAAACAACAACGCTTTATTTAGTTATTTTCACTTTGTTCACCTCAGGGAGTCAGTGATGTAACGCCAATCCTTTCTTTTGGCTGGTGATGTGAGTCTTATATATAGCTGAACACCTTGAGCTTCAGGTAAGATAAGAGAGTGAATAAACTGACATCCCTAGAATGAATAAGTTGATCTAACTTTGTCACCTTAGGCAAATTGTACTTAGTTTTTCAAAGGCAATGAGTTAAGTTCTGGGAATAAAATTAGATTTTGCAGTGCACCTGTTTCTGACCAGCTAACGCATTCTTTTCTCCTTAGACCCTAAATTTAGTTTTGTTATAAATTTTATTTGAGTTTAAAAGTTAATGTTAGGTATGATTGAAATGAGTATGTATATAGAATACTGTAGTTCTGCATTGCTACAATGAATACTTACATATTCAATCTACTTTTACATAAGTGGTCGTTGTGCCCAAAATGTTGGACAGGATTGGAAGAACAGAAGATACAAGTTTAAATCAGTTCAATAACTCTGCTAAAATTTCAGATAAAATAATGCATAATAATGTCACACAAAATATTCACATCATTTTAGTCGAAATGAAATCATCACGGTCATTGTTTCAGTGTTGTAGCATTAAGTTCATCATGATCTGAAATTTCTGCACTTATCTCATATCCATTTCATATTTTCGAGAAGTAAGAATTAATAAGATAAGATAAGATAAGATAACCTTTATTAGTCCCACACGTGGGAAATTTGTTTTGTCACAGCAGGAAGTGGACGGTGCAAAAGTTATGAAGCAAAAATTAGAATAAAATAAAATAAGAATAAATACAGTACACAACTGTACAGAATAGAATAAAATAGAATACTATATACACTAGAATAAAATAGAATAAAATATACAATAAGATAAAAATGCTATATACAACTGAGTAAAAATACAGCGATGCCAGAAAAGATTATTGCACTTAGTGTTATTGCACATTTGTGGATGTGTGTGTTTGATCAGTTAAAGTCTTTGTTGTGGAGTCTGACAGCAGTGGGGAGGAAAGACCTGTGAAATCTCTCCGTCCCACACCGTGGGTGCCGCAGTCTCCCACTGAAGGAGCTGCTCAGTGCTGTCACAGTCTCATGCATGGGGTGGGAGATGTTGTCCAACAGGGATGACAGCTTAGCCACCATTCTCCTGTCACTCACCACCTCCACTGGGTCCAGAGGGCATCCTAGAACAGAGTTGGCCCTTCGGATCAGCCTGTTCAGTGGATTTTACACAAATTTGAATTCAGTAAAAAATTAGTGAATTCATGATTGCTTGTAAAAGTGCAAAAATAGCTGTTTCTAATGACGTTTCTCTGCAATTAAAACAGAGTGAGGAAATAGTCATCGCTCAAATTCTGCAGCAAGGGGGAGACAAACCTCTGTGTAGCTTTGCAGCTGATCTGACCTTTCTGAGGCTGGAGCAGTTGTTTTATGAATTCATCTCCCTGAACTGTGAGACGCGATGACATTCAAACATCGTGGCATTTTGCCTCTTTGTGATGAGTGCAAAATCAATTCTGACGCTGGCTAAAACATGTAGGAGACAAAACTGGTGTACACGACTGAAAATCAATACAACAACAGTAACACATAAATAACCACATTTACAAATGAGAAGTTTTGTTTGTTTTCTGTCTGATTAATTTAAACACTATTAGACATGATGGAGGTAATCTGGATGCACATATACAGACAGTATGTCAAATATCACACAAATGGAGATGTTTATTCATATAACAGTCATCAACAAGGGAAAAATGGATGTCAAAGGTACATTTCTACTAAGTGATCTAAATTAAAGACAAATATAAAAGATACAATTTTTTTTTTTTTTGCAGTTAAATTCACTTTCCCCAAACCAGCATTCAATAGATGCAGCAGTTTCAGTCTCAAGTGAGGACAGGCCTCTAAAACATAGCACATGTGCAATCACCTCATTCTTTGCAAAATTGATTAAGCTGTCAGTTTGCATTGGGGTTGTGAATGAACAACCTTTTTTCAAGTGCAGTTATTGAGCTGTTGTCTCAGCAGCTGCTCAAGGACACAAAAAAGCTGTTTTGAAGTGAAGCTCTTGTGCAGTACTGAATTGTCTCATTGCTTCGTTACGAAACAAGCTTGAGGTTTCCTGGAGACAGCATTGGGTTTTCTTTCTAGAAACGCCCTTTAATACATTCATTTTAACCTCTAAGTCAGTGTATCCCAACTACTGTGCCGTGGCACATAGGTGTGCCGTGGAAGATTATCTGGTTCCACCTGGTTAGTACTCTAAGCAATCAGCGTAACGGGTAGAACAATTACATTCTTTTCCACTAGAGGGCAGTACAACTACCTGCTCTAATTAAATGGGTTGCCAACTGCCAGTAAAAAAAGAAGAAGATAAAGAAGAAACTACATAATAGTCATGCTGTGTGACAAAACCTAATAGCAATAGATAAACATTTGAAAAGAAAAAGTAGTCAGTCTGAGCTGGATCCTGGAGAAAACTCAGGCCCAGATGAAGGCCCTAGCATAGCGGTCAGAAGAAAGCAAAAAAGGTATACTGGGGACAAACCGAGCCAATTCCACTATGTCTGGTGCGTGGGGAAAAATGATCAATTTGCTTTTTGTGACATTTTGGTTTGGTGGTGTGCCTTTTGATTTTTCTAATGTGAAATATGTGCCGTGGCTCCTAATGGTCTTACTGCTCTAAGCAGTGGCACAGCATGTCAGCAGGGTAAGAGTGCCTTGGCAGTCTCTACTTATAAGCAAAGATTCCAAGGCTTGCTTTTGATTCCGTCTTCCACTGATATGCAGATTCTGATTATGTCATGTTTCATCCGTGCAAATGCTTCAAGAGAGTCCGATGTACGCTGCAGAGTAATTTAACATGTTTGCCAGGTACCAAGAAGAACCAGGACCAGGAAGTCTTCATTCACGGTGGGTATTATCATGTTAAATTCTCCTCCTTGGGACATTTTTATGCTGAAGTCAAATATTTTGTTCATCACTTCATGCAGATAGGGTGCTTTCTCATCTTTTGCCAACAGCTCAGCTTATTGAAATCTCCATAGCTGACAATGCAAGTAAAGATGCCAATAAAAGACTTGGAGGTCATCAATAGGCACCAGACAAGCTTCGGGTCCATCATAGCAGAGTACTCTTTCCAGTAGAAAAGGGGAGATCTTATCTTTAAAATCAGCATGACTCACTTACCTCCTTAAAACATGCTGCACCTTTCACAGTTAAATGCACTAATTAAAGCATAAACTCACCATCAATGGCTCTGTGCACCAAACTGTTCCCTGAATTTTACAATGTCCTATCTGATGGGATTAAATACAATGTAATATGAGCAGCAGATCATAAAACCTCAAAAGATCTGCAAACAGCCAAACACGGCACAGCAATGCTTAAATGAAATGACTACTGGATTACACGCTGTTGCTCTGTGCTTGACAGAATCTGACGATTTTAATAAGGAGGGAAATACCTGCTATTTATCAGGACTGGGTGAAGCACAGCTCCCAGTTTTAGCACTCGCAGGTGTCTTTGAATCTGTATGTCTGCTGCCACTGACGTTCCTGGGAATATTGCTTTCTTTTTTTCAGTTGCAGTTTTCTTTTTTAAGCCTGACCTTTGTGTTTATATTCAACTACTGCTCAGAAGCTTGTCTTTCTTATGAATGTGCATTTTGCTGTTGTGGGCAGGTCCATATACACCCCAATCCAGCATTCTGCTTTAATGTCTTGAACTTAATCGATATATTTACACAAGTTATTGGCAAATGAATAGCATCAAGTCCTTGAACTCATGGAGCATGTAAGGAAGAGGACTCCCTTACTACATTTATTTGTATTATATTATCTGTATAGCACTTTGGAGCACACCTTTCACTTTATTAAAAGCACCTTATCAAGCACTTTATTTAGCATTGCACTGTAAGCATGGATTTTCACAGTAAAACATTTGCACACAAGAAGTTTAAATATTTATTGATTATTTATTGGGAATTTTAAAATCAGTTGGTAGCCTTGATTCAGATCCTGCACAGCTGCTCCTCATCAAGGAATGTGGAGGTTGTCTGTCAGGAGAGAAGAATGGTGATTGAGATTATGATTAAGGTTTACCAGTAAGGAAAACTAATGCAAATGTGTGTGTGAAATCTAGGAAGAAAAGTGGCGCAAATAAGTGTTTGTAAGATAATGATTACTCACCTTTCTTGCCTGTGTCCTCTTCAGGGTGTTTGTGCAAATGTTTCCCCGGGGGTCCAGACACTATTTAAAGGTTCCGGGAGAGACCATTGGTAAAGAGAGTGTGGTGAATCTTTTTGTGCTTGGGTTTCTGGGTTTTTATAATATTGGGTTTGGTGTAACATTAAAGTGTAAAATATTTATTAATATGAAAATGTGAAATGTATTTATTTATTCTAATTGATATATTGTATACTGTGGTGGAAGGTTGGGATTTAAGAATTTACCTAAGAGTGGAATAATGGTTTGGTCTGTGACAGCTGAACATATTTAAGGCTGCTGGTTGTCATTAGAGGAGGATATATTGTGCTGTGAAGAAGCTCGAAGTGAATTGTTGTAAGGAGAGCTGTATGGCAAATAAATACTTTGTTCCACTGCACTTGCCTTAGTCCATCTCACTGTTTCCAGCCGCTAAGGGCTGCCCTATTACAGAGCAGAAGACTTGGCTGTCAGAGGAGTATAACCAAGGGCTCATTCAAAAATGCATTTGCAAAAACATAACCTCCTGATATAATCCTCACTGTATGATGTCAAACTGGCAAGCTATGTTATAGCAGTGGTTCCCAAACCTTTTTTGCTAGGCCCCCCACATCCTCCAACCACACACACCCATATTTTGTTTTCAAACTCCATTACAGTTTATTCCACACCTCAAACCTTTTGTAAACAATTAAAAAAATAAAAGTTAACTGCAAAAGATTACAGGTTGCAATTAAATAAACCACTACCTTTTTTGAAAAAGCAGAAAAACAAATCATCTTTAATTATTTTACGTATAGTTGTTTTTGTTTTGTTTTTTACTGTGTAAGAATATTCAACATTGCTATCAATATATTTTTCAAAAAGTGTCTCTCTGTGCAAAATGGGTTTAAAAACAACTGTGGGATACTGTTTGTCTGTGATTTGAACCGAGCGAACAAATATTGGCAGGATCAGTGTTTTGCCAAGGTGGATCTGCTTTACTCCACCTCCATTACAGACAATTAGATGTGGAAGTAGTGATATTTTTGGGAACCACTGTGTTATAGCTATTAAGAGAAGGGCTTTTGAACTCACAGGCCATACATATTCATGTGTGTTTAAGTTTGAAACTTCTTGGGTCATCATCATGCAGGGACCCTGCATTTAACTAATTACAGGGTTCAGCAGTCACAATTTACATTTCCCACACTATATGACAAATGTTTTCTGGTTTTTGGTTTTTTTTACAGATTATTATATGGCTATGCTGACATTAAAAGAAAAAATTAACACAAAATATTTTTTTAATGAATTATTTTTGATTGTATATTTAAAAATATTTAAACACATGAAATAAAGTCAAAGGAACAAGATAGTCGGGATTTAAACATGCATCTGAAATAATAACCGTTGACTCGGTGGGTGTTGCTGACTGTATGACTGCATTTTTTAAGAGTGACATGTTTAAAATCATTTAAAATAGCTATCTAAGACAAGCTGAGGTTGTCTTATTTAGCAGGGGCAACTCGTAATTCCTGGTTATATCAGTCTTTATTTTCAATAGGGAAAATTAACCAGTACCTAAAAGGAACAAAACACTTTTTAATTACTTATGAAACAGTCCAAACATTAAGTTCAAATTATAAAAATAGTCTTTTAATATAAACTATTCAGTGCATAAAACAAATGTACAAATCTTCAGTTTTACACATTGATTAAAACAAAATTAAGCATGTTAAACATCAATTAACATGGTCATGTGAGCTAATATAATTAGTTAAAGTGATCTGCATAAATAGGACTGTAAATAAATTATAAGTCTTCTTTCTCTGCCTCCAAACATCGTTGGAGGGCAGGTCGTTGTAGTTTATTCCACAGTGGACGTCTACTTGGGCCATCTGCATCTGTGAAGACAAGAGGAGTCATTTAGTTCACGCCTCCTTCACCCTGCATGAACCTGCACTCAGCAGGAGTGGATGTTGACATTCATCCTGCATAAATAGCTGCTAGGAATAACATTATTTTACTTTATACAGCATCTCTCTTGTGTTTTAGTCATCTTCATCTCAAAATTTCAATATTTTCTGTTTGAAGACTGGCTTGTTATATGTGTAATGATACTTTCCATTGCAGATTAGTATGTCTGAAAAACCCATCATTAGTCAGACAAGCCTTGGAAACGTGCCATTTCTGCTCAAACAAGCTCTCACCCATCTTTGCCCATACTGGGCTAATCACTGTGCCAGTGATAAAGATGGCTGCTGCCGATGTGAATCTGCTCGCTTGCCAGAAAGTGGGGGGATAGTTTTTGCTGAACAGAAGCATTTTGGTTAGCGGTAAGTACATTTCCCCTCAAGGTTTTCTGTAAGCAATTCCCAATAAGATCTAATCAAAAGGGCCATTTTAAACCAAACCATAATCTTTCCTCAAACCAATTATTTTTATTGCCTGAACCCAAGGAAACTGTGACTGAAATGTAAAATTATTATCCAATGAAGCTTTCTGGGAGGCTAAATTCTCCCACGAGTGCCTGTTGATAACTTCCCTTATAGATAAAAACTGAACAGAGATGTCCCAGACTAATTTGCATACTGTGAAGGTCCCTCCCTGGTCTACCTGCATGATGCCTCGTCAAAGCGTTGATGCTTGTGGGCACAGATAGAGGAGTTGACTTGACAGCGATGGGTGGTTCTTGACTGGAGTGTTGGCTCAGTTCTAGGAAGACAGTCACAACGTTCCACGTCTATCTCACAATCTGGCATCCACGAACTGAGCGGAAGCTCTAAGAAAGACAAAATAATGAGGTAATTTTAGAGCACAACCAAAGTACGACACGATTAGCTGAATCACTATATTGTCACAAGGTTATACTTTGATAATCACCTTGTTGAAAAATGAATTTACAACTTTGATTAAAAAAACTGGAATTATGTGTAAAATGTAAATAAAATCTTAATAATAAATAACCCCTATTTTATTCACAAAAGAGCACAGAAAACATATCAAATATTTAAACTGGGAAAATGAGTTATTTTAAGAAAATATTAGCTAATCCATCCAGATTGTTATCAGTGCTCATTTCAAAAGCCTCCATCTCTGCTGGTGTATCTGTGCATTAGTGCCTCAGGAATTGGCAGTTTGCACATCTGGAAGGCTGAAATGTACTTTTAAGAGCCACATATGCTCCCATTGACATCATTCCTCTCCCAAATATCCAGCAGCTGAACTCATCACTTTCCTGACCTTTACAGACTGTTGTTAAAAGAAGAGTGGACGCTAAACAGTTGCAGACATGATTGTGTTCCCATTTTTGTGTGATGCGCTACTGTATCAATTTCAAAATAATTTAAATTTTTTCTTTCAAATTTGTTCTCAGTTTAAACATTCAATAGGTTGTCTGTGCTGTGAATAAAATATGGGTTTAGAAATTTGCAAATTCATGACATTCTGCTTTTATTTGCATTTTACACAGTGTCCCAAGTTTTTTAGATTCGGTGTTGAAGTACTAGTTCACACAAACAGAGAATTAGACCTTGTTAGGTGGGATCTCATGCCAGTCCCGTCTGTTGCTCACAGCCACACATTTGATCCTAACAATGGAACTATTTGAAACGACAGGAACATGTTTGCATACACGCACCCGGTGTACTGGAAGGGTAAGGTATGCATCTTTCAGATGAACAGTCCCAAATGAATCCACTGGCACACAGTCTCTTGGAGTCCTCTGCCTGTGACAGCTGGCCCAAAGCACAGCTGCCAACAAACAAAATCACTTGAAAAAGAGGAAAAAAAAAGATCAAACAGATTCAGCTGAGAGACACGAGTGGGGTTTGTGACTCACCCATTGCCCCTGTGAGGCTGAGCGTTCCGTCGTATTATTGCAGGCTCCAAACACTTGCACTCTGTATGGTTTGCAACTTTTACTAGCACAGGTTCTGGTACAAACTTGAATGGGATTACACTGAGGACCTAATAATATAAAAATATACACACATAATCACAAACATGCAGATTTCACTGACTGACTGATGACAAATCTTGGTGTAATTAAAGGATAACTGAAAAGGAAATCTCTTAGTCTTCTGAGATGTGATCACTTACAGTTTTATTGACATATTCAGTAGTTGTGTTTCTGCAGGTGACGCCCTCTTGATTGCAGCAGCCACTACATCTGTCAGCAGCAGCAAAACAAGTAAAGTGAAGTGTATGCACCTCCATGTACACGTACTGAGCACCTATCATTTTTCTTGTTTTAAGATAGTTCTTCATGTCTAAATGATCATCAAATATAACAGTATGGAGGACCAAAACTGCCAAAATGAAATGGATGTGCTAGTAAATCCATCAGTGTATGCACCTCCATGTACACGTACTGAGCACCTATCATTTTTCTTGTTTTAAGATAGTTCTTCATGTCTAAATGATCATCAAATATAACAGTATGGAGGACCAAAACTGCCAAAATGAAATGGATGTGCTAGTAAATCCATCAGAACATCAGCAATGTTCTTGGAGAAACAACTTTTGGTGCCCATCAGTCTGGGAAAGTTTATACAGCCATTTCCAAACAATTTGATGTCTGCCATTCTACAGTGAGAAAGATTATTCGCAAGTGGAAAACTTTTGGTAATTCCACGCCGGTGGAAACCCAAACAAAACACGCATTAAGAGGCTCTAATGCGTGTGACTCAATCTCGCGGCCCATGTCACCTCTACTTGCAGCCCGCATAAAGAAATATTTTTTTAAATTATTATTCCAAAAATTATTTAATATGAAGGCAATCGGCAGAGTGTTACAGGCATAGCCCTAAAGAATGTAGCCTCATGGGCAGTGTAGTCCGTACTGCAGGGAGAATGGACTGCCATACCCGTTATGTGTCTGTGAGCGAGGGAGGGAGAAAAAGGAGAGTCGAAACGTACGAGTTTTCACCGACCAGAAACGGCAGATGGAAGCTTGTAAATATAATAATAACCACTGCAGCCAAAAAGAGTGCCTGACGAGCCCAGCTGTAAGTAAGCTATTAAGACTCGACTGTACACTGTGTTCGTGTTTTCCTCCGAAACAATAAGTTCCGCTGGAGCAGCCTTTTAACGCCTCTCTGTCTCTTGCTAGCAAACTTGACCCAGACAACAAAGTAAAGCTAGTTTTTGGCTACAAGCCGGACACGAACCCGACGTATTAGCCAGAGGTCCCTTTACTATGGTTCGGAGCCGCGGACCTGTTTTATATACGCGCGGAATAGTTTTCTATACGAGATTGCTGCAAAAAGAGCAGCCTTACCTAATGTCCACCCTACTGTTACTCATTTTATATTAAGATTTAAAAATGTAGTTGGTATTGGTATGGCGAGTAACCTTCAGTAATAGTAATAAATCACACAGCAATAGTACATTCATGTAGTCGTAAAAAGCTTGATAATATATTAAGTAATCCAAAGTATTCAGAATACGTTACTCTCCTTAAGTAATGTAACAGAATACGTTACAAAATACATTTTGAGGCATGTATTCTGTAATCTGTAGTGGAATACATTTTAAAAGTAACTTTCCCAACACTGTCTCTGTATTAAAGTATAGAGATTTGAATGTGAAGCCATCTGTCCAACATCTAAAACTTGGATCAAAAAGGGTTATGCAACAGGACAATGATCACAAACACAGCAGCAACTCTATAACAGAAAGGCTGAAAAAGAAAACACTCAAAGTGTTGCAGTCAAAGTCCAGGCCTTAACCTGATTGAAATGCTGTGGTGAGAACTACAAAAGTCCTGTGAAAACCTTTCAGTTTTTTCAGTGTATACGGTGATGATCCCTTTTGTTATTGGTGTAATTTCTGGATTCATGCTCCATCTTAAACAAACCTGTGGACAGACACACAAGGTGGCTTGAAGAACACTGAGTGGTCGGTGCCCAGCTCCTTAGCCACTTCAACACATGTTTCCCTGGGCATGCACTGCGTACGCTGCCACTCTTCGTCTATGGCTTAATAGGAAAAATGCAATGTTTCAATGCAAATATAACACAAAGACTTGCACATTACATTGCACAATGTGTAGTTATCCAACCTGTAAGAATCTCCAAGCTGTAGGATTCAGCAGCAAAGCGTGTGGAACGGTGTGACCCCACTGAGAGAGGAGAAGTGAGGGTCTCTGGCTGGGTCTCTGGCTGCTGTAGTCTAAGTCGACACTTCCACAGTTTCCAGTCAGGAAAGTCTGCGAGTCTTAGCAGCTCATCCAGGCTCGAGGACGACCGCACCTTCCTTTCCCACTGTTTGATTACTCGCTGCAATGACAGACAGTCTTTTTTTTTTAAAGTCTCGCATTTCCATAAAAACAGTAATCTTAATTCTATTTGAGATCTTTGATTGTTTTGAGATGGAGGTTTTAAATCGATCCAATACTGGGTATTTATATAGCTTAAATAGGTACACTAGATCTATTAGGAGGAGCACACAAGTATGATTAGAGCCACCTCAGTGATAAATGGAATTTCTTATTCAGCAACTTTAATTAAGACAGCATGCTTTAAAAGATAAAATACAGGTAGCTCCTTATTTTTTTTTAATTAATTAATTAATTTTTTTTTTTTTAATTTTCTCGTTTTTGCCTCACTAGCGCCACAAATGTGATTGAAGTGCAGACTTGGAGCATCAGTTTAAGGGGTTTGACAAAAGTTTTGGAGTAACTGCTTAAGGCTTACAACCATTTTTAGAGGCTCAAAACTAAAGTACTAGAATTTAAGGATTGAGTTTAATACTTGCATGAAAATCCTCTGCAGTCAATGAATGCTTTAAGTCTGGACCCTGTGAACATCATCATGTGCTGCATTAGGTCTTTACTGCAGCCACCTTCAGTTTCTCCCTGTTTTGGGGTCTTTCTGCCTTCAGTTTTGACTTTCCTAACTGCCAACCAGATGGTTGACTAGGTCACTGAAGAAAATCCAATTTTCCCATTATCCTTAGTTAATCTTGGTTTCATCTGTCTAAAGAATTTTGTTTCTACCAGAACTGATCAGGCTCTTGTAGATGTTTTCAGGCAAATTCTGTATTTAATGTTCTTGAATGTGACCAGTGGTTTGCATCACATTGTATTCACTCTGCAGTTACATTTATGAGTCTATTGATTGTGGTCTTAAGACTTTTTTCCTATTCAGGTAACTTCAAGGTTAACCTTGTGTTTTTTGTACTACAAAGGTAGCTCAGTGTTAGACACCATGGTAATTTATGCTGCAAATCTAGATTAGAGATCAACAGGTATGGATTATTCAGCCACCACATACTGATTCAGTTTTTCGGAGAATGCTGATACTACAGCTGACCTCTGTGCATGAATAATAGGAGGGTCTAAAGTAATTCATTAGTGTCAAATGTCTGTGTTTCCCTGGTGATCAGTAAGAAACATATATTAGATGAAAGTTACCAACTTGGTTTTTTCCCGCTGTTTGCAAACAATTTCTATTAAAATCTATTATCTTAAACAGAGCACCTATTTGTAGCCTACTTGCTGAATTTATACGAAATGCATATGCAATACTTTCTTTTAATCCACTAGACAAAGTCAAGCAATTATTCAGTTATGTTTTAGCCTCTTAAAATGGGGAACTATTCATAAAAATGTCTGTTAATTAGGAAAGTTTTGTAAAATTCCTTGAATTAAAGGTGACAGTCTGCACATCTTGATTCTTTGATTTAAAATCCCCTGTAGTGGTATACGGGTGCAAAACTACAACAAAAATGAATCTTTGGCAATAAATTATAGGAGTAAGTTAATTCTTTTCACTTCATGTTAGGCGAAGTTTATTAATTTCAACTTCCGACATCTTGACAGTCACATGGGGGTATAAGCAACTTTTAGTGAACAATGAAGGATTTCCTGGGAAAATCCCATATGCTAATCATTAGCATGTTAGCCGTTTCACCGTTAGCATTCTACAAAAACATTGCCTATCCTGTATGCTTGTCCTCCGAGAGCTGCTAGTGTGGCTTCAGACTCACTGGATTAAAAAACAACCATGTGGAGCATAAAATTAAATTCAGTAACAGCTGGCACAGAATACTTGTTTGTTATATTTCCCTGCCTCTGAAGACTGCTTAAAGTTTCCTAACTGTGCTTCCTGTAAGCGGTTTCCTTGTTCACCATTTAAGCCCATGTTGGCCAACATGCATATGCCAGACTTATATGAACACTTTTTTATTTGGAACTCCATAAAGCGTAGAACAGCTGTGACTCAAAACCAAAACGCTGTACGTCATGATGATGTTGACAGAATAAATTGAAAATACAATGAATAAGACATGTGAGTAACCTTTTATGAAACACAACCAAGTTTTGTTCTCACTCTTTCTCGCACGAAATCCAAAATGTTACGTGCGAAAGGATTACAATTTTCAGCGCTCTGTTGTTGTGTTTACATGCTAAAATAGAGTAAAACACTAAAGAGCAGAGGATGTGAACTACCCAAACAGGAGAAAGGAGAGAGTTGAGTTAAAATTTTGGAATTCCCAGTCGCATTTTTTGTGGCGTGTAAGTCAAAGCGTGACACCAGATGGTAGGTCTATAACGGGGGTGGAGGCACGGCAGGATGGATGGTCACGGGCTCCACAGTGCTCGGTTTATTTCCTCTGGACAGCTATATGGATCGAAACCCTCTGATGGGATCAGAGTGTTACAAAAGAGGAGGGTGGGGCAGGTTTGCTTCTACTTAAATGTGAAAGACGGCAACAAAAAAACGGGAAGGGACAGAGAAGAAAGATGGGAACCTAAAGGAGGTTGAATTTTTTGGTGTGGAAATGACTGGTGATGAAGAAAATTAGGTAAAAAAAAAGAGTTAAATTGTTTTTAAAAAATCCCTCAAATGTAACTACCATGTTAGCTGCACATTTACAATTGTGGTTTCAGCTGACAAATAAACATGTTCACATGTGAATTTAATGTGATCGCAGTAACTGTGGCAGTATAAGTTTGTAAGGCAAAAACAAGGATGAAAGAAGGAAAATCAGCTGAAGTTACAGATCAACTTGCACTTTTTCTCACAGACGTTTTACATGTTTTCATAGTTTAGACAGAACAAAAACGTACAAACGTGAAGTGTCATGCCACACTCACCCTGTTTGCTCCCTCCCTGTGTGCGCTGTGGCCCACATGTATCCAGCTGAGCTCCACCACTAGAGTCACCAAGCAAGAAATTCTCCACAGAGTCCGTTTCATCTTCATCATCATCCTTTGACTCTCGCTGTTCTTTCTGAGGAAGCAATATGATCTTGGCTCCTTATGCTGCTGGCAGAGAGCACTTAGAGCTGGCTGCCTCTCTGACTCGGTTTCCCAGACCAGCTGAGTCCTTCAGACCACACACAAACACAAAGTCCTCTCAGACCAGGTATGTCCAAAACAAACTCTTGGTCTTACAGATGAAAACTAGTGTGCGTATGTGTCTGTGAGTGTGTGTGTGTGTGTGTGTGTGTGTGTGTGTGTGTGTGTGTGTGTGTGTGTGAGCCAGGCGTAACCTGTCACAGCCACCCAGACACCCTCAAGCCAGATGGAGAAAGGGGGTGTTTAAAACAAGCACCTCTTCCTGTTGAAGCTTTAATGAGAAGCTGAGATGTCCAGTTAAATGCTGAGGCTATTACAAGTTAAACGTTGCAAATTACCTCAGACAAAAAGAAAATGAAGGTTATCCTGAAGACTTCTTATCAACACACTCTGTTTTAGATTCAAGGCCGATGATATGCTTAAAGGCCTGTGGCTGGATAAACTAAACAAAAGCCTCTGTGTTCAGACTTCTAGGTTCCTTGTAACTGCTATGTTACAGTATCCGTATTGCAAATTCACCACTATCTGTCTTCATTTCTTCCTGCTGTGGTGTTTCGATGCCTCTTGAGTTCCAGGAGGCTTGAATGCCTGTCTTTCTTTCACTGTTGCTGGTCCTGCAGCCTCAAAGTGCAGCTTTTTATGTTCCTCGTATTCCCGTTTTCCCTTTTTTAATGTCCGTCTGTCAAGTGATCAAATCCCCTGCCTGTTAAATCCCCCTACCAATGTCCTTTCTTCTGAAGCTGCCAAACCACACACAGCCAAAGAGCAGTACCATGTGTTTTAAATGTGATCCAGACCGCTATAACATGTAAGGGGAAACAAGATGCCGGCACCACCCCTGTCTCACAGACACCACACCCACACAGCCCTCCAAGCCCATTTGTCTTTGAATGTAATCCACTAGCAACATGTGTGCTGTGAGGACATATAAATAAAATCAATTATTTGTATGACTATGGATTGCTTTAAAGACTTTTATGTGGTTTATTAGGTTTTAACTGGGCACACACCAGTACATTTAAAGAATCTCACTTTACTTTTGTTAAATTATTCCCTTATAATTGTTGTTGTTGTTGACTGAAATAAAAATTTCAATTAAAAAAAAATTCAAAATAAAGGCAGTGATCCTAAGACAAGAGCACATGCTAAGTGTCCCCCAAATTATCATGTTATATTATGCTAAAACTTTTATTTGTGATGTTGAGAGAGAGGAGAAGGCAGAGCAAACTGGGAATTGAAATTGTGTTTAGATGTTTGTGGAAAATGAACCTCAGACGCTGGCTGAGAAGAAACAGCAAGAAGGGGAGAGAAGTAGGAGCACAAGGCTTGAAATTATGTACATTTTATTTAGCATAGAAACTTTTATTGTGGTTAAATTTGGACAGAAATGCTGACAAATCAGTGTGTAAAATAACATGGATGATTCTTATAGTGGTCATTGATCAAACCTTAAATCTTTCACTTTCATTTCCGGGCACCAAAGAAAGCATGAGTACATCTGAGAAGAGCATTTACACATGGCATCTAGTCTTTTAATCTGCTATGACTATGCAGAAGTCACCACTCATGTCTTTATATTTTGCCAGGAAAATGGGAAATAGGTGCAACAATTTACTGAAATATGTTTATACATATATGGAAATACAGTATAAGGCAAATCTAACAAGTTTGAAGGTCAATTTGTGCTTTAAAGCTTTCCAAAGATAGATCAAATGAAAGGTCAGATACATCTCTAAGGTCCTGTGTCAGGTTTTTCTCCTATCTCTTAAGAACATGACTTTCTGATACTACTCACTTCCTGCAGATAATCTCCTGCCACACTGCACGTCATGCTGATACCTCTTCGGAAATCACCTTGCTGGTACAGAATTACTAATTTCTGTCTGTCAAACTATGTTTTCTTTGGCATTTTTCAGAGATTCAGCTATAAAAATGGGAATAAATTGTGTATTTTTGTGAGAGGCTGCTAGTAACAAAGTGCCAATTTAAAATAGGTTCTTTGTTAAGTTGCCTGTTATGTGTAATAACAACACTGGCTTATCTCTTGAATCATGAATTGGTCAGTATTAAATGGCTTTACAAAAAAAAAATCAGTCCAGAAAGTCTGGAGAATTGTTGGTTCAGACTTTGGAAGCAAAATATAAAGAAATGAGGTGTGGCTCAAGACTTTTGCACAGTGTTGTAACTCTCACAGAAATAACAATGATTGTCCCCCGATTGAAACAGCTCCACAGGTTGTTTGTGCAAGCAGCAACCCATTGAAACACTTTGTTGACAGTGACCTGTAGTGGCCATAATAACTCTGGGAGTAACAGAAGTTCAGTGTTATAGAGTTACTCTCAGTCGAGTGAGGAGGTCAGGGTAGTCTATCCATTTCCTGTTTCAAACTGATAGCCAGTGTCTCTTCTTACCATGGCCACTGCATTACCGTAACCTTAACTTCATGTTAAATGCAGGTCCTCTCCTTTGATTCAAACCCTGATTACCTTTGTACCAAAACACAACGAAGTTCTTACAAGCATATTTCCTGCTGTGGTCATTTCATGTAACAAGTTTAATTGAATCACACATAAATCAAAGATTAATAAATAAAAACAAGTTCTCAAAAACTAAACTTTTCCCATCTTTATATGATTATCCCAAACTAAAACCACCTTATGTTTTTTCTGTAGTAACAATGTTTTCTGAGGGGTAAAGGAGTGTCAGGATATGGTGATCAAACAGAATCCCTGATCTTGGATCTCCAGTTTGGAGCCCTCTCGAAGCCATTTCTGCCATTCTGGTAGTCTCTGAAAGCTTCTCTGATCTCGTCCTCTGTGGTCATGACAAATGGACCTGAACAGCAGACACAACACGAGTGTTACATCACAGCTGTTATAAACATCAACTATACCCTAAAAACACAAAGCATCTTTTTTTTGTCTGTCAGTGACTTTGTGCCGGCATGGAGGAAAGGGCACCAATGACTTACCGTGTTGTACCACAGGCTCGTTGATTGGTTGTCCAGCGATCAGCACAAAATGGGAAACCTCGGAGCCCTAAGGAAAAAAACACAAGATGAAATGAAGTAACATTTGTTTGAATTTAAAGTGGACAGACTAAAGTTTTTCATGAACAATTCAAAGTCAGTAGCTCCCCGCTTAGAGATAGGGACTAAAGACATGTTCACCATTTGGTAAATGGACTGGTGCTTAAATAGCACGTTTACTACAAGTCTCATTTACACAACACTTTTAAATAAATCTTTAAGAGCTTTCTACCAATCACACTGCATGAGGGAAGATCTAGGGTTCAGCATCTTGCATCTTGACAGTTCACACTAAAAACACCTCACAAAGGCAGAAAAATCACCACTAGATGACATGAGGTGGAAAATTCCCATGGCATACTACTGGTGAAAGACATTTTTCTAACCTTGTTTTCAAATTTGACACAGTCTCCATCCCCAAACACCACAGTGTGATGAGGCTCCACCTGCTGCTGCTCCTCATCTGGGCCTTGAAAAGAAAGGGAAGTCCAATATTCAAGGCATGATATTTGTGAGCGAGTAAAAGCAAAGCACAAGTTCAGCTGCGTGATATTTGTATCTTTTACTGTGCTGCAAAACAATTCAATGTGATGATCTCACGTTTTATACTGACGTCAGTTTATATATTTTTTTGCTTTGAGTAAAGTTATTCATACTTGTTTTAAGATGCCATAAATTATCTCAAACATATTATAAGTTTGACATATTGATAATGATAATAATAATATTTGTTAAATTCTTCATTTATATTTCTAAATGTGACAGTTTCCCAGCATTTTGCCACATTAATCCCATTTTGTCTTATGACGAATGAAACTGAGTACACATTTCATCCATAGAATTGTACTTCGTCATAAATCATGTAAAGAACAACACAAAATACAAATATAAGTGATTAAGTTTGTGGCTTGTGAGTCTAAATAAGCATCATTAGCAACAAAGAGTAAATTTGCCACCTCCACGTTTCAGCCATTTACACTTTCAACCTGCTTGAGCAGTTTGTTCGCAACACCAACACTACATGCTGAGAAACACAGCCAATCCCACTTGTGTTGGATTCATTCATCAAAGCCAGCTGGTGCTGATTTGGGAGGACTGCCTGTAGAGTTAGAGACTTTAAAATCAAATAACTTCTTTAATCTTAGCAGTCATTTTCATCCTCTCGTGTCATCAAACATCTGCTCGAAATTACAGCCAGTCTGAGAGACCCTGCAGTGTAACAATGGAGCAACTGAATCATAATGAAGGATATTAAAAGGGAAATTCTGACAGAACACAACAGGTTTCAACAAACTAACAAAGCCTCTGAAAATGAGTTCATTCTCTGAGAGAGTTTGTTCGCATGTGAGGGGAATTCCCTGATCACACCATGCTGTTCAATAAGCATGAAACAATATAGTTCACAGACCAAACAGGAACACTGATGTAGCATACTGAATTATAACATGAACATAAGCTCACTGATAAAAAGCCAAGCAGTGAGATGGTGGTATTTTACACACAGGTGCACTATAATATTTCCAGAGATACTGGATCATCTGCAGTGATCTAGTCTAAAGAGATCATAGCTGAGTGACAGTCGATATCCATCAAGCTGAAAGGGAGATGCAGCTGGACTGAGATCACAAACATTTCTGTAACGTTGATAAGGCCCCAGGACGAGCAAGGAGGGAAACCAGTGCACAAATCCAAACAGAGCACTACCCGACGCATTAGCGACCCCCGAAAGGCTGTCTGCCTGCCAGCAAGCTCACACAAAAATGACCAGATCAAGTTTCAGAAGAATTCAGGTGGAGCACAACCAATCTCCTTACATAAATCTGAGCTGTTAAACAATACCACAATCTAGGTTTAAAACAGGTATTAACAAAGTAATAATTAGTCAAATAAAGAAGAAACTTACCAACATGAGTGGATCCTGATAGTGTGTAGATGAACGTAGTCCAACCTGTCAAACAGAAACATCATGTCTATATCTTAAGTACAGGTGTAATAATGAAATAGGTAAATTATTCTAAAAGACAACTGACCTCCACCTGACTTTATTGTGTTTTTGGACATTTGTAGGCATTAGAATAAAGATTGTGCACACTGACATATAGGATTTTAATTAAATTCATTAACTTATAAAAAAAATGATCTGAGCTTTAACATTTGACATGTCATTTATGTTTTAATGAAATATAGCCTTAGAATTATTTGCAGATGCATTTTGTTATTTACATTTTGTACTGTATCCTAGGATTTTTTATTTATTTATTGGAAAAAAGAACATATGAAAATTTGAAGATTCCAGATTCCAAGTCTCAAAGTAACTAACCAAGAAAATAATTTGTATTCCACACTTACAATCACCAGTAACCCTTATCGTTTCTTATGCAATCCAACATGGATAAAAACAAGAGGCTTTATTAATCATGTATTCAACCTAATTTTCATTCTAAATAGTCTCATTTTAAAAGCCAAACATTTGTTTTTGAGTTTGTTTTTCTGTTGCTTTAAAAAAAGTAGGTTGAAACACTTTTTATATGCAAAAGAATTAGTCATTGTTCTGTCTCTTTCAATAGTAAGCCAATATTCAACACAGCCTGTGGAGAACACAGTCCTCTCCTGGCAACAACACTTGAGAACCAATAGCTCAGTACCAGACGGCGTCAGTCCCCAAGTGACCACAAGATGTTTATGTAAGCATCTTCAAAGACATGATTAAGAATATTATTATTATCAGCTCACGTTAGATGAACTAGTTTCTAAATTTTTCCTACCTTGAGGGACAGGCTGCACATGCGTGGCCCCTGCCTGCAATTTGAAGTCCAGGTATAACGTCGGAGTTCTCGTGTAGATCTTGGACTAAACAAAAGCAATAGGAAACAGAAAAAAACAAGAGAGAGTAAGACAGCAACAAAGAGAGTTACACAGTTATTCTTCTGTTTGAAGATACAAAACATTTGAGTATATTTGACTAATTGTTAAACAGTTATTAAGGCTACTAGTCTTAATTTACCATAGCTGACTCTAAGGTTACCACAGCTAACCCTATGTAACACGTACCGGAGAATACTGGCAAATATAATTTCTTACAACATAAAAGAGCGCTACATCTCCTGCTCAGCATCAGACAGTAAGCAGACGTTTTTAACAAATAGCTGGTGAAGCATGTGAGGATATAAAATTCACATGTTTCCCTCAGACTACAGGTTGGTAGAGACCAAAAATATTGCCAAAAGCAAGCAAATACTTGTCAGTTAATCAGAAAAACAATTCCACTGTAATAGTTATGTTAGTCTATAGTTCAGACACATGATTAGTGCTTCCACATAAATGCATTAAAATAAGGAAAAAAGTCTGTTTCAAATGTGAATGTCATCCCATTCATGTAGTACTTTGTTTATTCATGTCTTACTTTGAGCAACTCAGTAACAATCATAGGCTACATTTTTCCACTTTGGTCTCTTTATTTTTGTTACCAGATGTGTATTGTGACATGTTTGCTGTCCCAAGAGGGCTTTACTGTAAACAGCAATTAAAAGTGTCTTGTGAAAACATTTACAAAGTGTGGGAATAAAACTGGGCACAATTAAATTTAAACTAACTTACTGGTTTAAAAAATAGATACGACTGGCAGGAGACCAAAGTGATGAGCTTATCCAATAAATGTAATGTTGTGGTCAAGCATCGGTGTCATTTGAGGTTTTTCTTTCTTTGAACTGTTCTTTTTACACAGCACACATCAGAGGATTTAATGTTACCAGCAGTAACCTTGTTCATCACACACACACACACACACACACACACACACACACATTTGTATCTTTACAAAGGCCATTGAACTTGAAATTCTTCTGAAAGTATGGACTTGGGAACTTTGATCATTCATCACTATACAATCCCTCACTGTACAAGTGTGTAATATATTGTATTATTTAATTTAGTTTGTTTAGTTACTGGTCTTACTGTCGTGAAGCAACTGTGACAACATAATGTCTTCTGGTATTAATAAAACATTCTGATTGTCAGTATATCAGAGTCCACATACATGGATGAACACAAACACATACTTCAAACAACTAGTTGCATCAGTTTCCTTCACTTTCAGTCTTACATTTAACCTAAAATGTGTCAATAGTGCCCACTTCCTTAAACAACCTCCACATCAACTTCCACCGATGTTCACAAAAGTATTAAAACAAGCACAAAGGCAAACCACAACTAACTAACAAGTCAACCCTCACAGCGCCGAACAATCTGCTTTTTATTTGTAGTTTCCTCTTTTCAGACACTGCTTACACTCACTCTGGTCAAACAGTGCAGTAACAGGCTCCTTCCCCTATCCTAGATGCACACACACACCCACATACTGTTTGTAGGTTTTTCCTTTTTGCCTCAAGCATTCAGCAAATGAGCAATCATCATGAGATCAGCAGCTAACAGGAAACTAAAAACCATGCCCAGTTTTAGAGTGCTAGTCTGATAGACTTGGTAGGACAAAGGTTTTAGTGATATCAGATCCCTGTAGATGAATTATTAAAAACAAACACACATGCACACACCTTTGCTCCTAAAGCTTCTCCAGATATCACAGTGACCGCAACTCCTCCCTGGCTGGGTTTGGGGATGTCTGACCCTTTAAGCTCCTGGTACGCAGGTTCCACCATCTTTTCTTGCCTTGACAGGTTAACCCACAACTGTAAGCCCACTACCGGCTCCTCTGACATGGGCATCTCGGCATGGACCACCCCCCGTCCTGCAGTCATCCACTGGTGGACAAGGAGACATAATTCACATGTACAAAAGAAACAGTCACAAATAATGTGCAAGAATGTGTATAATAGGAATAATTAAAAAAATTACAGTTTATTATTGTCTGCTTGAATTTTGTGTTTGGATTAGAGGTGGGCTGGATACTATTTGCATTGCAATGGTTTGGTGTAGGGCCTAACACTTGTGGATGGTGGTGATCAGTGACTGGTTCATCACTTTGGAAAAAACAGCTTTGAAAAGCTGACAGTGGATGTTGAAATTTTGTACAGACATAAATCTCCCTGAGGGGATGTGTTGAAATCTTGGTGATCCCCTCATTTTTGGTCTGGTGTCACCAGTATGCCAATGTGTGTTTTTTAGATAGAAGAGATAGAAGGCAGGCAAGCAAACACTCCCACTGAGTGTGTATGTACACAAATAATGAAATATAACTTAAACTAAGTGCAACTATATTTATTGGGTTCTTCTAGGCGGGTGTCCTGTAATACTGTCTGACAGCCACCTAAACAAAAAAAAAAAAACCTACACACACAGCACAACCTACAAGCAACTAGAACCACTGATAGTCTTTGAAAAAAATTGCGAATTTAGATTGGGAGTCTCTCCTCATCTCCTTTAGAAATTTGAGCTCACAACCTTGTTTAACTATATCTGCCCACTTATCATTTATCTAAGAGTGTTCATCATGCGGTTTTTATTTATCAGTTACTCGATGTAAACTGGAAAATTAAAGATGTATAAATGTAGCAGAAAATTAGTACAAACCCTTAGGAAATCCCAGAGAATAAAATTTGAAAATAATTTCAAAATATCTGTTATCATTAAATAGGCATGAAATATCTGTAACTTAGAACAAAGCTTCTGGTTTGGATTTAAAAAATGAGTCACCATCTAAAATCATTACGACTGCAGCCGCTCCATCATATCTGAACTTAACCTGAGAACATTCTCAAACATTTTCTTTGCTGATCGCTTCTTTCACCGCTTCCTCTAATGAAACCCTGCTTTCATCTACATCGTCTAGCTTTTCCGTTAGGACAGGCAGGCGTCTGTTTGAGCATCTGCAGCTCCCACAAGAGCCAACTGAGGGTGCACGGGGTGGGTTAGAACAAATCCAGCTGAACTGACTGAACCTCTGCTGCACACTGAAGCTGAGTCAGTGGGCTGTGTTTGTGTGAATATTGCTTTACTACTTTAAAACAGAGGAAACATCCCAGAGGGCACAACATCCAATTAGTGTGAGTGCACAACATTGTAATGCATATGTAATGAGTTTTGTGGGGATTCATATACTCTCATAAACTTATGTCTTGTTCTACTGTTGAAGCCTCACTGAATCAAAATATGAGGCTATAGTCAATAGCAGCTTAGCGCAAACACTGGATACACTGGGAAACAGCTGTGCTTGGTTCAAAATCCACATATCAGTGCCAACTGGCAGCCTCTGGGACTGAAAAATTAAGCCAATATGGAAGTGAAAAAAACAGAACAGCTACCTGAATGACCACTTGAGGCTGTCTTGAAGAGTGAATGAATCCCAGAAACGACCATAAAATCTCCAGATTTATAAGGGCTATATCCAAGTTTAGTTTTGGTCTCTAAAACGAATTTCCCTTTTTATGACAACTATAGAGTGTTGATTTTTTAGCACTCTTGTTTAAATTGTGATCAAAATATTGAACTTACCTAGTGGATGCTGAAGCAGTCAGCTAAAGTTTTAGTTGTCTCTTAAAACTTCGGCATTGATTATTCAACTGGCTGAAATGTACCATGTTTGGCATTGGTGGAACATTTTAGTTGAATCATCTGAATTTTTGTATTTTCTTTGACTGTTGCACTAATTAGCTGGTATGTCATATATGGAGGTACCTTGCTAGCCAAGCTTAGCTGGTAACTTATGAACTCTGTCACCTTCTAGTCGAAGTCGAGTTACAAAAACGCGGCATACAAATTAAAGGGTGACATCATGATGGCTCTTTCCATCTTTTATGTACAGTGTATGATTTGTTGAACAAGGTCTGAGGTTTTAGCTCAGAGGGAATACTCCTGCCAGTGCAGAACTCCTTATTTGAAACTTTGACCTTGTTTAATATGAGCATCTGCCATTTTAACAGTATACTGTATACATAGGAAAAATCATTAGAGGTCCCATTGTAGAAAGCCATACTTGCAGATCTCCAGATTTCAGTCGTCCCGAATGGCCACAAAAGTCTTCATGAGCTATGCTCCCCTCTAAAAGATATGTTACCTGAAAGACACATGTAAACATCATAATCAGCCATTATCAATATTTAGTCACAGTTAAAATAAAAGAAAAGGCATGATTAGACTTAACCCATACCTCTAAACAGGTTTTGGCAAAATCCTTTATAAAACATAACAAACATTTTTTCATTAACTCTACCATTGATTTATTTGCTTCATTAACACAAAAAGGCATGTTTGCACTTATTTTTAAGCAGGAACTTTTAAAAATATGGATTTTTTTTTTCAGAGTGGTCAGAGTAGACAGGAAGAGAAGTACTGAGAGTAAGGCCAGAAGCTCAAAGGTGAACATCTGTGTAAGAGAGGAACGCTTGGGCTCCTGCAGTGAACTGCATGCGATCTGTCTCCACAGCTGTGTGATTTCAAAAGTCATGTGAGTGTGTACAAACACACCTGCTGAAAGGCATGCTGGGAGTGAAGCCTAGTCCTGTCCACCCACACCAGGAGATTTAAGTCGCATCTGCCAAATCAAATAAAGTTGGGGGAAGTCCGGCAATCTAAGGACAACGTCTGGGTTTTCAAGACTACGAAGACACAAGTCGAGCCTGCCACACTTCATTAATTCATAGCTGTGGTAGCAGCTTTGCTAATGTTTTGTGTAAATTTTGATGTCCATACTAGAAAGAGCTTTGGCTACTTCATATTTAATTTGTGTGATTCATAAAATTATTAATGAGTAAAATGCAAAAGGTGAAGACAAATTCACCTTTTTAAAAATAATTTGCTTTAAAAAAAACCTCACATTTAGAAGCTTCAAGCTTTTATTGGATCAAAAATTCAATAAAAAATACGCACAGATATTTGGCATTATTTTAAAGTGCTCATAATATGTATAAAATAACCTCTCCCACAAAAGTAAAGCTGCTCCACTAATAGCTGGGGCATTTGGTCATTTCAAAATAGGGGATTTTTTTTTCTTCATGTGATTCTTTGCACGTTTCCTTGCAAAGCATTCTGGGTAAAAGGTGAGTTTATGCAAACTTTACAGTGGCATGAAATATTAGTGTTTTTTCTACCTTGGACTTCATCTATGTTTTAAAAAGGTCAATCAACCTGAAATAATGTTTGTATAAATGAATGTGGTACATTTATCTCCTGGGCCTAGTCCTGATGTCACCATCTAGTGATGAAAGGAGGAATTTCACCTGCTGCTGATGTACTAGTTAAACTGTGTGACAACGTTTAGTTGAAAGGCTGACAACTGCAGTACTTTCACATCGTACATTCATATGCTGCTTTGCAACCTGTTGCAGTGTTGCAGATTTTGATTTTACCCCCAACAGAAAGACCAAAAGCAGGAAGGAAGAGCAGCAAATTCCCAAACTTGAGAATCTGGAACTTGTAAATCTTTGGTCACACACTCACACAGCCTCACCGTCTCAAATCCTCTGTGAGGATGGTCTGGAAATCCCGCTGGCTTGCTCACTCTAAACTCATCCAACATCAAAAAAGGATCCAGGTTCCTCAGCTGGAAATAAAATATGCAGCATATGTTTGAGGAGTGCTGTTGAGTGCATTTTCAGCAAGCAGCATGACAGCTGAAGAACGTACCTCCTTTCTCCCAATGCTCCTGCGGACCCGAGCGCCGAGCCCCTCTTCCTGTTCCACACTCAGAACTGTCTTTTGCACTCTCCTCACATTCATCGTTCTGGGGAAGATTTCAGTAGTCACTACAACGTATACAACATATACATAAACATTCAAAACAATGATATAAAACAATACATAACATACCGCAACATTCACTAAAAAAAGGATGATAATAATAAGAAGAAAATCTTTATTTTTCCCGTGACATGCCTTTTTTATTTGTTGATTCGCTACTTGTGATAACTTTTGTGAATAATTTTCATTTTATATCTATTACTCAGATTTCAACTCTCCATCTTTATCTATTAAAGCACTTCTTTACTCTTAAAATGCATCAGTGTAAGTTTCAGTTCACCTCTCTTTTCTAAAAAAAAAATCTGTATTTATAGACTGTAGTATCTCAAATGACTTAGAAGTCTCAAAGTAAATAAACGTTTTTAATAGATTATTAATTATTTCATCCTGAAGACAAAACCTCAACTCTGCTGTAGGCGACTATTCTGAAATAAAATGCTGTAAAATACCAAGATATGACAAAATAGCCCCTATTTCATTCCCCGATTTCTAAACACTCGATTGGGCGAACTGGAGGATCTCAGCTGATCTGGCGCCACTGCGAAAAGCTCTTAGAGTCTGACGGCAGTGATCAGCTGATCGGTCAGCTGATCATCAGTTCTTGCTGTCGGCTTGGTCCTGTAACTTTCGCTGTATTCATTTGATACTTCTTCAGACCTTGTTAGGCCTACGCCGTCTCTTTTCGCTCCCGGCTCTGTTGTGTGATCACTTCCTGAAACTATGTCCGTTCATGATTTAGCGTTGAAGCCGAGTTGCAGTCTGGTCTGGTGATCACGTGACCAGCAGTCCCTTCTTTTCTGTTTAGTCACCACACTGCGTCATTTTCTAGGAAATAAAGGCGCACCGTACTGCATTACCTGCCATGAAAAACCCTTTCGGTAATGTTTAAATGCGACTCGAGAATGACGTTTACAGAAAAAACAGCATACCACGGTAAAGAAAAAGCCCGTTCTCACTCTGTGTAGAAACAGGCAGTACTGCCCGTCTATTCCTCGGCTTTTTAGAATCTATATCCAGCTCATACAAGCTTATTAGCTTGTAGTTACACTCACCTGCCGGACAGGAGCGAGTTTTTTTCTGGAACTTCACCTGCTCGGATTGCAGCCTACTATAACAAGCCAGGGGCGGAAGCGTGTGTATGTTTGTGTTTGGGGCGGAGGGATGACTAATCATTTTTCAGCCTTTCAGACTAACTATTCACTTTAGCTAAAGTTATTAAGTTAGCTAAAGAGTTGGGATGCTGTGTAAGACATAAATAAAGCTAAAATACACAGGTTTGGACACTGTTTTGCATGTTTCCCTACTGTAGGGGTCTCTGCAAGCATACAGGGCTCTGAGAGGGTACAAGATGACAACTTTGAATTCAGTTCAATTCAATTCAATTTTATTTATATAGCGCCAAATCACAACAAAAGTCGCCTCAAGGCGCTTTATATTGTACAGTAGATAGCACAATATTAAATACAGAGAAAAACCCAACAATCATATCATATGACCCCCTATGAGCAAGCACTTTGGCGACAGTGGGAAGAAAAAACTCCCTTTTAACAGGAAGAAACCTCCGGCAGAACCAGGCTCAGGGAGGGAGGGGCGGCCATCTGCTGCGACCGGTTTCGGGTGAAAGAAGGAAAACAGGATAAAGACATGCTGTGGAAGAGAGACAGAGATTAATAACAGATATGATTCGATGCAGAGAGGTCTATTAACACATAGTGAGTGAGAAGGTGACTGGAAAGGAAAAACTCGATGCATCATGGGAATCCCCGGCAGCCTACCTATTGCAGCATAACTAAGGGAGGATTCAGGGTCACCTGGTCCAGCCCTAACTATATGCTTTAGCAATTCTACTAGAAACAGACGATCATATTTGTTTGTCAAAGCTGAATCCAGGGCAAACTACGCTAAATTAGCTAACAGCTACAATAAGCATAAAAATTACTGTACGGCTATCATTTGTTAACATGACGCTTGTTCTTATACATGTAATACATTTATTACCAACCTGAGAGTTTATCCGCTGGTCATTCGACATGACGAATGACTTCTGAAGTCTTAATTCAGCTGAAGATGCTGTACATTCCCGTCAGTAACACTTTCGGTTAGTGATGGGTCGTTCGCGAACAAAATGGCTGTTAGACCGGCGTTGTTTTTTTTTCCTTTCTCTCACCCTCTCTCTCACACTTTTTTTCCGCTTCACTCCGCATGCCAGCCTTGTTCTTGCGCTGGGAAGAGGGGGGAGGGGCGGTAGTTACACTCGCAGTAGCACAGGAACAGCGCGGGAGGGAGAGAGAGAGAAAGAGAGCCAGGGACAACAACGTCACATTAGAAAGGTATAGTAATCATCCACAACTATTTTCAGTTGCAGATGATAAAGGATTCAGAAAGTGGTTTACAGTGTTTTGTGTTGTTTCACTTTAAATTTGTTTAAAAGGAAAAAGCTGAAAATTTAAATAGTTAAAAGTTGAAATGTGAATAGTTGGTTTTTGTATTATATGATTTATTTATTACATTTTATGTGGAGTGAATAAATAAAAGTATATTTACGGTGGCCCCTAGAGACAAAGCACGTACAAACTTCAAAACACGTAAAAACTCCAAAACACGTACAAAAGACAACAGAAGTGCTCCAGGATGCTAGGCGCAGTGTTGAGCTTTTGTTACCTAGTGGCTACACAAGCCAGCAAGTACCAATGACCGGATTTGGTGTGTGGTAGTAACAGGTAAATGAACATTTTTTTGAATTATTTGAATATATATGAGTGCTTGTGTATAAATACACAAACAATACACATATGCTTTCAACTGTGTAATTTAAGTGATCTAGGTAGCTCTGTTTTGGAAGTTCAGTTAACGCTAGAAATGTGTTTTGGAGTTTGTATGTGCTTTTTGGAGTTTGTACGTGCTTTGTCTCTAGGGGCCACCGCATATATTTATATATAAACATATATAAATAAAACCACTTTTTTTTACATTAGTAATTCCTTTTGTGCATAATTTTATATTGTTGTTAATAATAAATTAATTAAAGTAACAAAACAACCTAAAGAGCCGGTTCGGAGCCGAAAGAGCCGGCTCTTTTTAGTGAGGCGAGCCGAAAGAGCCGGTTCTCTAAAAAGAGCCGAAAATCCCATCACTACTTTGGGTCCGCTAGTAAAACGTATTTCTATTAATCTGCGCTCATTACTCTTGAACCGGAACCGGATGTAAGTCCCAAAAAACTGAATTTTGGAACTGAAATTGAATTTTAGAACTCAAACTGAATGGTGAGAAGTGAATCTGAAATTATTCGAGAACTAAATTTTAAAGGATAAAATACAGTTTCAAAGCAAATGAATTCATTTTCAAAATATAAAATTCAATTTCAATTTAGTGGTGATCATTTTCAAACCAATAAATTGAATTTCAAATTAGGCTAATTCATATTCAGTTTTTAAAAGCATTTATTCAAGTTACAATTCAGATTCAATCCGAGCAATTCAAATTCAAATTTAACTTATTCAAATTCAGTTTCTGATGGCACAGATTTCTGCCCATACAAAGAAACCAAAAGACTAGAAACAATAAATAATGGCAAAATCAAAGTACAATAGTAAAGAAAACTCAAAACTCTGGGTCAACAACCCAGGTTTCCTAACATTACTTCTCATTTCATTTTTGCTTTGGTTTGGACAAATTGTTTCTTTCCTGTCTTCTCTTATTAGACTTGAGACATGATTGCTCTCTGCTGTTGCTTATGACCAGGGCTGGACTGGGACAAAAAATCGGCCCGGGCGTTTTGACTAGAGACCAGTACTTAGCTGAAGCCCAAAGACTGCTTGGTCGAGTTAACCTCCTGAACTATCTACAACACATGGTGGAAACCTGAAATTAAGACAGAGAAGACTAGAGGTGAGACAAGATCATTACTGAATATTAAAAATAATAAATGACAGATTTAGATATATTTTCATAAACTATTCATTTACCACATCAATAAACAGAATGGCAGGGCAAAATATTTTTTCTAACATGGCAACCTTTAAAAAGTGAAAGGAGACAGAAAGACAGGTGAGAAAGAATAAAACTTAATTGACTTTTTGATGGCATTTTACACACAGTACTGGTACAGAATCTAAAAAATGTGGGAAAATACTGGCATCATATACAGTACTTATTTCTGAAGAAATTATGATGGGACCCTGGAAAAAAAATTACTATGTACAATAATGGATTTCTATACATTTTACATCAGATGAAAACGTTTGTTGTAAGATTCAGATAATTATTTGTTAAAAGCGAGACATTTTAAATGAGAATAAGAAAGAAAAGTATTTCTTTGTGCCCCCCTTTCCCTCTTAATGCCATCCCTGGCCCCCCTGGCAAAACTTTGCTAAACCCGCCCCTGCACAGTTACCAGCTATCAGCTACATAGAAAAGGATCCTGGTGTTATTTGTCTCTCAGAAACAGTTCATAACTTCCCTTCAACTCATTCATGTCACCTAAAAGGTAAACCTGTTTCTCCATCACCTGTTCAGTTCTGATAAATCAGTAAGGACTTCTCCTGGTTTCCTCTTCATGTTTCCCTCTCACCAAACCAAAACCGATATCATGACCAGCAGCTTTTACAGCTGTGGCTCCAGCAAACATAAGCTGATACTAGAAATTAATATTAAACAAATTCTAACAACAGCTGATCAAGCTTAAACGTGCTGCTGTTGTTTTAGCCAATTACTCAGAGACACAGGTCTCCGAGTGTCCAGCATTCAGACGGCTACCTGAGGACACTCTTCATGTGAGAGAAAATCTGCTCACACAGATATGTAGAACCAAATTCTATCAATAAGGCCTCTGCAATGTTCTGAAGACAGTTACACTTGACAGGTAGTGATGTCCAGCAGGTGAAAATGCAATCTCCATGAACACGCACAGCTGTGGATTCCAGCTGCTTCGATGTTGCATTAACTGGCATTAACTCAGCCATTTAATGCAAGACAAATCTAGCTGCTTAATTACAAGTTGAATCTGGTAGTTGGGGTTGTTAGCTAAGATACCGTCATTAAGAAGCGGCACAACTAATGTGTCTATGTGAGCTAATTTGCGATGTGCACCGCTGGTGCGGCCATTTATTTTTTAATGCACCTTCTCAGATTAATTCACTGCGTATCGTGCCCAGGGCTGGACTGGGACAAAAAATGGTCCCTGGCATTTTGACTAGAGACCGGCCCACCAGGTATTAAAGCCATAAAGCCTTTGAATGAAAACAAACGCTGCTGTGACAGTGATGTACACTGTCTTGTTGGTATATGCATGATTTCTATTCATTTTACGTCAGATAAAAACTTTGGTTGTAAGCTTCAGATAATTATTTAATAACAGCCAGACATTTTAAATGAGAATAAGAAAGTATTTCTTCGTGCCCCCCTTTCCCTGTTAATGCCCTACCTGGCCCCCTGGCAAAACTTTGCTAGACCCGCCCCTGCACAGTTACCAGCTGTCAGCTACTTAGAAAACAACATCAAAGCACCCACCCAGCTGTATAGAAACTCCTTCATGCTAGCTAGTACGCAGTACGAGTTATTGTAACTGACTATAAAAAGTCAGAACAACGAAAATAAACTACACCTAAACTTGGTTTATATCTGACCCAGATAGACTGCAGGTCATAACTTCTTACCTGAAGTTCAGTTCACCTGACACTTAGACCGGTGCTGCCTCGGGTCCTCCTGCCTCCCCTTTCTCTCATCTACCTGCTGGCCTCCCACTTGATA
Source organism: Pelmatolapia mariae (assembly GCF_036321145.2). NCBI lineage: Eukaryota > Metazoa > Chordata > Actinopteri > Cichliformes > Cichlidae > Pelmatolapia > Pelmatolapia mariae. Next base: position 14,649,186 of record NC_086227.1, on the reverse strand, counting down.
ATGTTACTGAATCTGTGGAAGCTACGCCATAGCCACCACCAAACAACTGAGTTATTTTTACATTTTTTGTCTTGATGTGAGCTTCTACTCAGGGTTTTTTATTCCAGTTCAGAGCAGAAATGTTTTTGTTAAGATACTGGATGTTGTGTTTTTCTCCACAATTTTAATTATAAGCTAGATATATTGCTGCTAACAGCAACAGGGATGAGTCAGTGAGTCAGTTGGGCTTGTGAATCATGATTCATGAGTCAGTAAAGTGATTCTCGAGTATTGAACGATTCGTTCATGATTCGCGCATCACTAGAGTATACTGCCTCCGCACCGCCGTTTGTACTTGAACTGTGGATGTTAGAAAATCCCAAATCCGGCGAATTACTGGAAAATGACAGTTTTACTGAATTGACTCACGTTTTTGCTCCTGAAAGTGAGGTAACAGCGATAATAACCGATATTTTGTTGAGAAATGACGGTAGTGTGGCTGTTTCTCCTCATAGTTCTGTTCAAGACAGGGTTACCTTTGGTCTGTTTAATAAATGTTCATCCTGTTTGGCAGCTTAACACATAGTTTCAGTTTTTTCACCTTCTGTGATTAATTCTGGTTTGCCTGCTTTATGGAGCTTAAACCAGGCAAAATTGAAGTCTCAGTATTTAAATGTAACTAGACTCAGATAGGAGTGGAACAAAAGTGGCATTAATTAACACTCATTCTGGGTGATTACACTGTCCCTTAAATGTATTTTCCATTTGTGTACTTATTTTGTGACACAAAACTCCTCAGTGTTGAGTAAAATTATGAGCAGCAGAGGATTTGACCGGGGGTCCTTTTAGGTTTTTAGGTGTTTCCCCACTCCAAAACACCTGATTCAAATGATCAGATTGGGCAGGTGCAGCACATAATACCCAGCTGGTCATTTGCATTATTTTAATTGAGTGTGTTGGAGCAAGGATTGGGATCACTGCAATGAGTGATGGGATGTCCCTGCCTGCTCTAGTCTGTATCCAAAGAATCCTTGGGCAAGATACTGACCCCAAGTTGCTCATGTGGTGTTCATCAGTGCGAATGTGTGTGTGAATCAGAAAGCGCTTAGCTGTAGAAAAGGTGCTTTTATGGATGTTTGGGTGAATAGGTGAATGAGGCATGTTGTATAAAGCGCTTGGAGTGCTCGAGTAGAATACAAAAGCACCATATAAAAACAATTTTAATGCCATAGACTCTATGGCATAGAGGGTTCAAATAATTTAAGGAAAAAATGAACTCAAATGATTTTCTGTGACTACAAAAATGACCTAAATAAGACAGAAGTACACATTCAGTGCATTTTGTCAGGAACAGGCATGAGGTTTGTTCAATATTTGTTATGTCTACAAGGCTCAGCTGCCCTCATGAAGGCTCTTCTTTGTATTGAGGAAAGCATAAAGAAGGCAAAACTAAATTATAAGGAGCAGTCCACTGTACATATGATTAGAATTCATGGCACTTTCTGGTGTGTGACAGTTAGTGTGGCCCTTTTATGATTTGTTGGTCCAGCATCAAATTTCGAGTCCTTCCCATCACATATGAGGTGTTAAATAATCGCCTTATTTTTGCTGTCATGTTCTCTGTAACAACATCCCACTAACTCTGGTCTGCTATGTGGCAGGTAAATCTCACCCCAGATCATCTGGAGATCTTTGTGATCCAAGTCAGAGCGCTGAATAACTGTCATGTGACTGTCAACATAGAAACCGACACCACCTCCATGCCTGTCTCGACCCTTCCTGTAACATCTGAAATTCTCTGTAGATATCTGAGGACTGTTGTCCAAATGAGTGTCAGTCAGGGCCAGCACATGGATTTTATAATCTGTTAATAGTTTCTCAACTTTAAGAAGCTTATTTCTCAGACTGTGTATGTTCAGATGAGCTAAGCATAAATTTCCGAGTTCAGAGTCAGCTGAGGGATTGTAGTTTCAAAGAGAGATGGGAGTCACGGGTTCTCTGAACCTGGTTTGTCCTGATGGAAAGTGTCCTCTCTGCGTCCTTCAGCTGAGAAGCTGTTTGCCTGATTCTTAGTCTCCTGGTCCAGGTCCAGTCTGTGGCACAAACACCTCATGGTTATCATGCAAAGAGTATAAATAGAGCTCACATACACGAGATGATCTCAGTGAGTCTGAATATCATGAAAAAGATTTTTTTTTCTGTAATGGTAAACTTGAAAGCAGCTCCTCTCTTACTCACATCCAGAGAACAGACACACACTCTCCATCAGTGTCACAAGACTGAAAGGTCGGTACCAAAACTGGACTCGGGTACAGGAACCCAGAGCAGAGACAGGTCGTTTTACAAAGTTAATTAGTTAAACGCGTGACAAGGACAAAGGCAAAAACACAGAGCTTGGCGTGGTGAGGCCTGGGTAATGTGGCTTATGTGGGCGTGGATATAGAAAGGGGGAATTGGGCCAGAGATGCAGACTGGAACGGGGCAGTTAAGCAGTCACACTGAGGAGTTAGGGAGGTAGTGGAGAGGAGCTCTGAAGTTGGTGAGTATATTATATAACGATTCTTACTTACAGGAGGAGGAAGGGAGTGATGAGAGAGGGGTGATGTGAATCCAGAGTGAGCTGAGCGGCGTGGAAAGGCTGACCTGAGATCTGGAGGTTCGTGACGGTGTGCGGTGGCAGGACGGCAAGCAGATTAGGCGCAGTGTGTTTCCAAAATGGAGGATTGGTATCCTGAGTCCGAGAGAGAAGCTTAACCCGAAGGTTTAAGACAAGGTGAGTCCAGGAACTATGGCACAAGAAAGCAAGGTTGGCAGTAGTGATGGCCCGCTTGAAGCTGACGCTGCGGTGCGTGTGTCAAAAAAACACAAGGAAGTGAATCATTCGTGGGATTTGTGGAGTATTTTGATGATGAGAGATAGCAAACCACTGATTATTCTATTGAGGGATACGGAGGAAGAGAGGACGTTCTGTCGTGTGGGAGCATTTTGAGTTGATTTTGGTCAGTCGGGTGGGTTTGCCAGCTTTCAGTTCTTGTTGTTTGTTTTCGTTTTGTGTGTTTATTTTTTTTATCTTAAAATGTGAAAAACTTAAAATGTCAGAAATCTGCTTTTCATAATATAAATATCATTATATAACTTAAGAAACACTTCCATTTGACTAAAATTTAATATTAAAAAAATATGTATTTTTTAAATAATCTTAAAATGTTATTCTACAAAATCCGCAACAATTTAATTTTTTAAATTCTTTTTAGCTGATAGTCTGTGGGACCCAGGAAGACCGTATACCTGCATCTCTACACTTTCTGCACTCCAGCGTCTTCTGTTCCGTGTGAGAGGATTTTCTCTGAGGCAGGAGAAACTATCTCCAAGAAAAGAAACTCGGCCATCACACAGTGGAACAAATTCTCTTCTTAAATAAAAACCAAACGGGATGACCTTAAATGCATCACGTTTTTAATTTGCAAGTTCATAAGCATTTTCCACAATCAATTCTACCCTCAGGTCAAAAATATGGATAAGAAAATTGGCCTAATTTAATATTATTTATAAACACACCTGTCCAGCTGTCCTGTGATTAATTGGATAAGTACATGGAGGCAGGACCTCAGAGCAGAAGCATAATGTGTTGTACATTATTATGTATATTATATATATTTTTCACTTACTGTATTTATCAACATCAAGAAGTCACAAGTAAAGAAAGACCACACCATGGGGCATGATTAAACAAGGAAAGTTTGTTGATCAAAATTTATTAAACAAATAAACCACAATTTTTTCACTCAGTGCTGGTGAAACTTTTTAGGTCTTCCACTTGATGTTTTTGTTCCATGATCCTCAGGATCATTTAAGAAATTCCAAATGACTATCTGACTGCATCCCATCTCAGTAGTGATGGCGTGCTGCGAGAGATCCTGTTTATGCAGTTCAACAACCCCACGACGTTCCCGTTTTTCTAGTGGGCTTAAACTTTTGATCGGGACTGTATGTCTGACGGCCCATAAATAAAATACCCATAAAAATCAATGTTTTATTAAAACCACATTTGTTGAAGTTCCCAAATTTGATCATATATTCAGTCATCCACATTTATTATTCTCCAAGTACACCTTGACCAGGATAACCAGGAAGAGATGACTTCTATTTTTGAGCAATGGCTAGCAGCTATTTTTGACTTTCTCAGGCTAAGTGGTCATTTTACAGCCACAACAGACCTCGCATCTGTTGAATGTATTCTTCAGTTTTTGGTTTTTGTCCACTTAGTTTAAGAGCCTGCCCACCCTTCTGCTGATGACGGCCTATAATGTCCTTGGCAATCCTCATGCTGGCAGCCTGTCCTCCAGCAAGGTTTACTGCATGAGGTCCAACCTACGTGAGAAATTGGGGGAAAAGGCACGGACAGCCTGTAATATAACTAAAAAAAAGATCACTTCAACTACAATTTGTAAAACTTACCTGAAGAGCTGTGTACTGCCCCATCAGGTAGAGTGGGCATTCTTCTGTCCACTGTAAGCTTTCCGTTATGCACGGCCATCCATCTATCACCTAAAGAACACAAAACACATGTCATCAATAATCTATTTTTATATCCAGAGACTACATGAAAACAGAAAACAATTCCTCATCGTCTAAGTAATTTGTGCATGTACAATACACTTCTGTGTTGTACATGCACAAACACTACACATTTCTCTACATAACACACCTGAATTGGGAATTCCTTCATCACTTCAGAAAGTAATGGGTCCTGTTTCACATCAAGTTTGCAGCCGGTGGCAATCCAAATCTTATCTCCAGTCCAGTGCTCCCTGGTGCTGAGGGAAAGGCTCCAGACCTGGTTTCTGTAGCACCAGCTGGCTTCACTCACCTAGACCGTGTGAGATTCAGGTTTGGATTCTTCATCTCCCTGTTCAATATAGGCCTTATTTGACATACAATGCACACAATGCAGTTACCACACTGTCAAGCCAGTGAGGTAACTGCATTGTGCAACTCAAACATGGGTGACATGTCCACATTAGGATGCCGGAAAGGTAGTAACACTCAGAAGTTTGACATTACTTGGTGGGTCATATCTCATTTTACTCTTGGGACCTTCTACACTGAATACAAACCTGACAGTACGTCTTCACATCCACCTGTCCGTTCACTATGAAAGGCTGCAGTTGGATGTAGGCCTCCGGGGTGACGGCCCCTCCCTTCCTTGCCTGATGAATCATTGCCAGGCGTTTGTGGAGACTCCTCTCATTGTAGAACTGCCGTAGGTAGGCTTGGCCATCCATCTTGATGCCGTGCTCCACATGAGAGTAACGACCCACCAAACTCTCAACGTCACCCACGTCAAACTGTTTCAGCTGTGGAAGAAAACAACACGAACTAAAATGTGTACTCGAGTTGGACAGAATATTATTAATTTTTGGTTCACGTTCTGTTTCACAGTCTCTAAACCTGGAGGTGTTTTCTCATAACCCATGTCACATGGCTGGCACCTTGCTGCAGTGCAATTGAGATGACGTGAGCGCTGGTCAGACCTCCACCAATGACCATTACTCTCTGGCCGGGCTCACTGACTACATACAATGACAGAAACACACAAGCACACAGTATTTGCACAGGGAGGAGCAGGTGTGAGGATAGGTGCCAAATGGCAAATGAAGTCTGCAGAAGCAAAGACATTTATCAGAAAGCAAAGGTTATAATTCTAGGAAATGTGCAAACAACTCACAAAGCGGAGTTTTACTTTAAGGTACTGGGGCACTAAAGCTTTAATGTTTATGTAATCAAATTACTTCTAGAAGAAATCTCACATACCCTGAGGAGCAAAAGTATCTTTGTCTCTCACACAATTTGTTTCTCGAGGTTTTTGCTTAGAATTCGGCAGATGATGCATGAGATGAACTGTATGCAGTAAACGCTCCTCTGGGTAGCTTTCACCAATGCTTTTCACCCACGATGGGATGTTTGCCATCTGGGCACGGGTTGGACCTGTTGCCATGACGACCTGGTAGGCTCTTAGGATGGTGCCATCTTCAAGTTGGACTTGAAAATATTTAGCTCTCTTCCCCGCCCCATTTCTCTTTGCATCAGACACTTTGAAGACGTCATTCTGATTTTCCTCCTCCTGTTTCAAGTTCTCGTCCTTCATCTCTGTCTCGTCTTCCTTCACAGGGGTGATGTGCTCCACTGTTCCCTTCAGCAGCACTTTGTCCAACTTGTATCTCTCCACCTGTGTTTTAACTGAAATAGCTAAGGAAACAGCAATTTTCAAATTTTGGTGCTCATGCTGCTTAAGTTTGGCAGGATAAGTGGTAGCAATTAGCAATTTATTGTTGCCGTTGGTGTTTTGGTGAGTTTCTTGAAGCAGCAGAAGATGTCATGCAACATTAGTTACATTGTTGCAAAGCTTTTTTAATAGTGAAAACTAAACTCAAACCTAAAAGTAGGTGTGAAAAAAACATTTTAGTTGACTAAAATAAAAGATAAAAACTACAACTGTTAAAAACAAATAAAACATTGAAACTAACTAAACTAATTTTGTGAAGTTGTAAAACCAACTAAAATAACATATGGAGGATATAAAATTAGTTTGATTATTTCTTAAATTATAAGAATAAGGTTTGATGAGTCTTTGATGGATGTCTAGAAGACCATGAGTCAATTGTTTTCAAATATTGATGTACCTATTGTATTAGCTAGCTGGTTTTCTTACATTCTTAAATCTTGCCTCTGGCATATGTCCTCCATACATTAAAAATTAAAAAGACTTAACTATGAAGCTAATAAAAACTAAACTAAAACTAAACATCTTCAAAATAATAAAAGCTGACAAGAAATCCCACTGTTTAAACAAGCTGAATCTAAAAACAAAATAGAATCCTAAAGCACAGCTCTGTTATAAACGTTGATGCTCCCCCAACAGCAACAGTTAAAGAAGAAATCACATTGTCTAAAAGAAATGTCTCATTTTAGGATTCAAAGTTTCAAAGTTTTCTGTTTTGTATGCAAACTTCTCTTATTCAGTAACACAAATGTGGTGTTAAAAGAGCAGCAATCAAAGCTTACAAAGTGTACCTATTAATGCAGTGCACCTTCAAACAAGATAAACACACATGCTTATTTATGCTCACGGCTGCTCTCACCTGCTCCTTGAAGAAATCCACACTTAGTTTTGCTCCTGGCAGACTGAAGGACAAACTCTTTTTTAGCGCAGAGCTGATGTTTAGACGTTTCCTCTCTTTCTTGCCGAGCCTCATGTCGTTAAAGAACGCATTTTCATCCAGAATATAAACCTGCTCTGGGAGGCTATGAAGCTCTGCCGAGCGCTCGCACCTTAAAGCAAATTCCTGCAGCGCTTTCTGTCAGGACAAATATTCACACGTTAACACCGTTCTTAATCGTACCTCATTTCCACAGTAGGGGAAGTCGATTGTGCTTCTACCTTATTAAGAGGGTCTGTGTGCACCAGCGAGTGTGAGCGCAGATGAGGGATGTTCAGAGCTGTGAACTGGCTCTCCCACAGAGCAGTCCACTCTCCATAGGTGTCCACCACTCTGAGACTGAGCGGGGAACAAGTTGTCCTCTCCGATGTGGTTAACTTTGCATGTTGCACCTCCATCGCCTGGCCTGCAGAATATTTAATTTGTCAACAAAGAGAACAGAGAGATCTGTTCATTCTTATTTACATAGCATTAGTGGATATCAAAATAAGTACGTCTTCAGTCTCATTATCATGTTCACATAAAACTCAGTTATGTCTCAAAAATTGGCGAAGTACAAAAGCCGGCTTTTTTTTTTTAAACAGTCAATTTAAAAACTATCCAGAAAAAGTCTAAATGACTAAAAAAATCTAAATTATCTGGTTCAGTTTGTGTGGATACTTGAATTTTATTTATTCGTAATAAGATACTTTAGATTTTTATCATTTGTAGTTTAGTTAACAAAATATTATAAAACTATGAAAAACTCCCAGTTTCTCATCACTCATGTTCTTCAATCTACTTGTTTTGTCTGACCAACAGCCCAATAATATTCTCTGCTTTTTAAAATAAAGTGCAAGCCCTCACGCTTTATAAACAGATCTACATTACGTCTGGCATTTCTGCTTAAAACGGCTCAAACAATCTGTCTTCAGTTCATTTTGCCTGGACAGCTTGGTTAATTGCCTGAAAATGTTTCCCTGTGAACACTCAGATTCTCAGTAACAATCCTAACATCTTCCCAGTTTTGAGAAAGTAAAGCTAAGCACACCATACCATCTGTTACCCTCTTCTTCCTCTTCATCTTGCTAGTATTGGGCTTGTTGCTGGATGTTTCTGTGCTTGGCTGAGACTTGGTGGTGGAGGTGGAGAGCAGCGAGTCATGTCTAACGTCTGATTTTGGGTCCCAGTCATTGCTACATAGCAAGCTAGCCAGGGTTAGGGCATGAGGGCCACTTCCTATTATTAACACATCATGTATCACCATCTGAAACACACATACAGTAATGATGTCAAACAGTACAACTCTTATATTGCTGATTTTATTAAAGACAACACCGAGAAAGTCGGTATGAGTTTCTGAAAAGCAATTTATGAAACTTCAAACAACACAGTTTGTCAAAGTTCACTCGAAAATGCAAATACAGACATAAGCTGTCTTGTTTTCTTGCCAAGATTTAAGCAGATAAAATGCTACATACTTATCAATAGAGTAAGAGTCTTTAAAACTCTACCAGGTAGAGTTTCAAAAGATTTCTCAGGAGTCAGACACACACTTTCATGCACAATTTCTCATTGTATGTTTAGTATGTCACAGTACCTGTTTGGCTTTATTCATCAGCTTATTTTGGCTTCTGAGATGGTGAAAAACTCGCCAGTACACTGGATTGGGGGTCCACCGTGTGCCGCTGTTACCAATGTTGCGACAGTGGAGTGGGCTTCTCATGTAATTCAATCCACCTGAACATCTACGGATTTAGCTGGATGTCAGTGACTCCACAGGGCATGCTAGAAATAACTGTAGAATGTGTGGTTGCTTGTTTGTGTGTGTGTGCTTGTATAAATTTAGTAACAACTCATCATAGCAGCAAAGCATCAAAGTCACTGCATAACAGATATGTTTGCAGTCATCCAGTTATGTGAAAAAGAAAGTTTTTACAGGCTTCTATGCAGCCCTGAGGACAGCGCTGAAATTCTCTGGAGGCTTTAAAACAGGTGTGTCAAACATAAAGCCCAGGGGCCAGAATTGTCCCAACAAAGACTAATAATAAGTGAAGGAGGGTATAAATTTTCATGAGTTTTACAGACTTTCTTATTGATGAAGACCTCCCCCAAGGCTATTTATACAGCACTAAAGTAATTAAGTAACAGATAAATAATTAAATGACAAATGACAAAGAAATTTGTTTGTGTGTTGTTTTTTTTGTTTTGTTTAGAGAAAAACAATAAATGAAGACAAAAAGAAGGACATTTTCTGTGAATTAACAAAACTTTCTGTTTCATAATTACAGGACAGTCTGCACAATGAGCTGCCATGACCTTCTTGTCACAAACTGTCTCACTGACCATTATTTTTGTTGAATTAGTAGGTTTGGGTCCAGTTGACCTTCATCTTTACAATAAAGCAATGTTTACACAGTCGCTTACAGACAGTAATATATATTCACTCCCATCCGCCAAAGCACAATGAAATCAACCAGTTAGAAAATACTAACTCATGTATGTACCGACTCACTCCTGGTTTGGATTGGCGGGACCTGGTGCCTGTGGCCCACCTGGGCCCCTTCCGGGGGGTGGGCTGCCCTCAGGCCTCTGGCCTCTGGGCCTGAGGCCTGGTCCTCTCTGGCACAGCTGGCTGCCGGCAGAGCCCGCAAGCATGTCACTGCATGGCCTCTGCTCCGTGGCTGCTGGGTGACCTCTCGTTTGGGGCTCTCCTCAGCTCTTTCCAGGAGGGTGGCACGGTTGCCCCTGTGGTGGTCCTCCTTGGGTCCTCGTACTCTGGGGCCTCTGGATGTCTGGGGCCTGGATCTCCTCCATACCTGCTTCATGCCCTGGGGGAGCCATAGCCCCTGGGGGCAATGGCTCCCCACACTCCCTAGCAGATCGTTGCATGGAGAAACCTTTTGAATAGAAGCGTGCTGATCCACACAGGTGTGCACACAGTCATGTCTGTCCCGTCTGTAACAACCGAAAATCAAATCAAATAAATACATAATTATAATAAAGGTCAATTAAATTGACCAATATGGCAAGGCCATGATGATCATTGGTAAGGTAAATCCACTTGGCATCTTTCTTGGCCTTCAGACAACAATTCTGATGGCTAAAGATCCAAAAGGGACAGGCAAAAAAAATAAATAAAAAAAAAATGCCCAGAAAAAAAGAAAGAAAAGAAAATACTAACTCTTAGACACGTCACACATGTGTGACTGGATAATTAGATTCAAAAACAACATTGGTTTTGTTATTGGGTCTCTAGAAGGCAAAAGGAAAGACAAGCAAACTGCCATTTATCAATAACATCAAGATCCAAAGAGGATAAAAAAAAACTATTAAATATTCTAAAACCATCATTTAAAATGAGTTCATATCAATTGTTAATACTTTCTTTCATCCATTTGGTGATGATGTGCAGTGTTAAAAGAATGAAAAACAGCTTTACGATTTATTCAAATAATAAATCAAACAATGATCCACATAAACAGGCTCTTGTGGGAAATTACAAAATTACTTTAAATAGGAGTTCAGCATTCAATGCTGTAAAGCAAATATCCAGAAACCCTCTCTTCTCTTCTCTAATAAATCATGGTGTCCTCCACTAGGTGGTGCTGGAACACAAAATTGTGAGGACACTGAGCCCATTCTCACTCCCGAGGCGTAACATCCCGACGTTTTTGTTTTGACACTATATCACGTTTCATGTCATTAAAGTGGGCTAAAACACTGCAATTCAACACAAATAATGATAAGCAATACACTGTGTGGAGGTCAAATTATAAATATGTATATACACTTTAAGCTCAGAGATTTGTGCTGACTTCTTTTCTTGTAATAGGATAGTAATTAATGTGTATTAAAATGACAACCCTGCTTTAAATCCATCTCTCTCAGTTGGGTAGCCATGGCTGCTGGTAGCATGGAGGCATCACAAAAATCACCTTCCTAAAAGAAACTTAGGAAACATTGTTTTTCTGAACTCATGATAGGTTGACCCTTTTTGAGCAAGAATATGAAATATGTACTGTACAGCAAGGGGTGCATCCAGAGTTCTTTCATAGGGGTGGCCTTATAGGGGCCACTAAAAATATTGGGGGGCACACCAAAAACTGAATTTCCAGTTTTAGTATACTGTCATCAAATATAGGTTACTTGAAAAACATGCCCTATATGAGACTGAAGAAGTTACTTGGATGAGTGACGTAATGTTTCTCCCACTGAAATAAGTCCAGATGAACAGAATCCACTTTTTGGGAGATGTATGCCTGGTTAATTTCCTGCTATTAAAGTTGATGTGACATAAAATAGGTACATATGAAAATCAAAAAAGATTTGGAAATCCATGATAATCTGTTTTAATTGACTGGAAGTCCCAACCATCACGTAATGATTGTCAGCAGAGCTGAGCAGAAGCAGCTTAAGATTCACTTTCTCAGAGTGGAGTTAACTTTAAGAGCAGACTTGTTCAGGAAAGAAAAATAAGCATTCGATCATGTTGCCTGTCTCTGTGTTGTCCCTGAGATGCACCAGTGATCTGTCCAGGGATTGGCACCAGCTTTTCTGCAACATTTTTACATTATTAGGACAGTTTTGCCAGGGGGTTGGCCAGGGCCCCCCGCCCGCCCGTTGGTAGCGCCTCTGTTTAAAGCAGTGAAATGTACAAATTAAGAAGCGGCTTCTATTTACTTTTTAAGAGTTGAATTAATAGTGAACGCTGTACTTATGGTTTTGAATGGAGGAATTTTACTTGCATTAGACGTTCACAATCTGGTACTGTGTTTTTTCTAATGTACAGGCAGATACTGGTAAAAATGAACTGATATTTAGTTACATTATATATTTCCATCATAACTGTCGCAGGAGAAGAGATTTTTTTTCCAACAGCTTACATGTGATCTGTGATACACTGTAAATCTGACTGTTGGGATTTACATTTGAAGCTTTTCAGGTTTTCATGCTAATTTTTTAATCCTTATTATTGGTGTTTTTAAGGAAGTTTAAACGCAGTGAAAGAAAAAAGGGATGTTATATGAGTAATATTATATAGTAATACTATGTGATAATATCTGAGTCATTATCAGTTTTTAAAAGGGAAGTGTGTGACTTATCAAAGCGCTGTATTTCTTGCTATTGAAAAGATATTTTACAGTTAAATCATAACCTTCTTCTTCCACATGCTTCACAAGTTCTGCTTTCAAACAAACCATACACTGTGTCCACTTTTCATCAAAAATGTTCTAATCTTCTCTTACTTCCTTTTTTGACAGCAGTTCCCCATCCACGACAGTGTCAGTGTTTTCTGACTCACAGTTCCCCTTTTTGTTCTATAATAAGTTGAAGCACAAACACACTGGAAGACTTAAAAACTGCCACTTTCACCGGAGTCTGTTTCAGTCAGTGGTATTACGCTATCTAGAGCGGACATTGCTGCCACCATGGACATGAAGGTAGGTGACAATGCTTAACTATCCCCTAACAATAAGCACTACATGTAGTGAGATACACTTAAAAGATAATCCTGAAATGATTGTCTTTGTTGAGAAAAGTTAAAGTTTGTGTTCTTTTTGTACATTTTAGGATTCTCTGGTTAAGGGCGGTGTGCTGATTGCACACAAGATCAATGAGGGAAAGCATCAATATGTAGTGGAAAATGTGGTGAAGTACAAAATGGAGAATAAAGGAAAACTTTTTGTCAGGTATAATTTGCTCTCTGTTTAGCAGATTCTTTCTCTTCAACTATTTTCCGGGTACTACCATGGAAGAAGTTAATATAGTTTTACTGTAGAGCCTCAAAAGTTGTAGTCATATAACGCTGCACGGACATCCAACTTCATGTTATGGATTTTTTTTTACCAAGACCATGTTTTTGGTAAAAACATATATCTCTCTTAGTTTTTATTTATATTTACATTGAGGTTTTCTCTCCAGCTTATGTGTTGAGCCTTATATCGATGTACACTGAAAAAAAATACATTTTTCACCCTCATTAAACATGAAGCAGTGATCAAAGATATGTTTATTTATTCCAATAAATAATTCTTAAGGAATAAACTGAAATAAACTAGGTATAAAATGAACATATACCAGTTAAGTACATTGACATTCGACCAGATCCCATTAAATGTTACATTTTACGATGTAAAATGTAACAAAATTACAAAATTTAAACGTAATAAAATTACTTAAAGTCAGCATTTTGTGCAGAATGTCTTTTCTTTTTTTCTTTTCTTTTCTTTTCTTTTCTTTTCTTTTTTTTTCTTTTCTTTCTTTCTTTGAGCGTCAGTTCAGTTTGGAGTATCTTGGTTTGTTGCATACCCAATTACGTAATCCTGTTTTTTCTCTTTTTTTCCATTGTTTTCAAATTCTACCACTTATTTATTTCAACATGATGCCAGAAAAGTTTGAAACTGTGAAATATTATAGGTGAATTGAGCAAATGAACTAAGATGTATTATATAATTCTGTTGCCTTATTTTGTAATTTTATTCCAATTTTGGGTTGGATTGTTTTCTTGACTGCTAAGAAATGTCTGAAGATAATTTTTTTGTGTTCATCTCTAGCTCAGTGTACTCACAAGACCTTCTGTAGTGGAAAAAATAACCCCTTTAAAGAGTAAAACTAGTAAATTATTATTTATGAACACACTCTAACTCCTTTTATTACATCTGCCAAACACAAAAGGGCTCAGTAAAGCACATTGTATATTTATTTTATTTATTTACTGTTTATTTTTATCAGAAAAGGAGACAAGCTTCTGCAGATAAATGGCATGGACCTGAATGATCTTACACCTGAGGAGCTGGCAAACGTGATAGCTGAGGGGAGTCCAATGCTGGTGAGTTGAGGACTTTTAGTTTAGAGATATTATTTCAGAGCCAGTCTTAGAAGATTAAAAATAAAATAAAATAAACAATTCATTGTGTTTCACTTTGTATATGTAAACATTATGAAATTGTGTAATGTGATTCAAATTTCTGTGCTTATGTTCTTCATAATCTTGGTAAATGCTAACTGCGAACATCTTTTTTCTGTGTTTATTTTGGTTTTTGGGGGTATTTTATATTATCCTGTTTCTCTTCGTTCTCTTCAGACAGTGTGCAAACCAGCCAAGGAAGAGGACCACACTGAGCAGACATCCCTGACTGAAGACACTTTACAACCAGTCTCTAAAGAGCCCACACTCCTCAGCTTTAGCTGGGAGATGACAAGGGAGGATGACCCGGAGGGAACTGAAGTGGAGACGCAGGAAGAAGAAAAGGAGATGGGGAATATTGAAGAGGATCTTTGCCAAGCGAAAACTGAGGAGAATGAGATGTTTGTTGTCGAGATGACAAAAACTAGCATCTCTCTGGTGAGAGGCAGGGGCTGTGATGCGACAGGATGTACCCTTAATGACATCATCGTGGTGGCAGAATCCAGCACGGTGACGCTTGGTAAGTAAAAGCAGTTTTACTCTATTGCCTTTTCTCCCAGCTTTTCTTCTTTTCTCATAATTAACTTTGCTAACAGCAATATTTACAGTATTTAATGCATTAAAGTGTTTGAATGTTGTGAGGCAACTGGGTCTTTCTTTTGCTTCTGTATTTGTGGTTATCTAAAGAGGAAGCTACTGAGAATGGTCGTATGTTTACACCCATGAACCAAAATGTGTCCTGCCAGCTGTTCTGACCGTGACTAGGCAGTTTTTCTGCAGACCCCCATAGATCACTTATGTGTTGTACAACTGCCTTCAACTGGCAACATTAAATCTCATAAAGGAAAAATGAAACCTGTGAAAGTCGAGATCGATGTAAAGAAGACAAGACCACTACTGTAAAATCACAGTTTGAAAACGGTCAGTGCAGTCACCTTTGTTTTTAAAAAGGGATATGACTTATAAACAGGGGCCCTTGTTCCCATTCTTACTTTCAGTTCCGAGAGGAGGCGGCAGTTTACGGCAGGAAAAGTTGTCGAATGTTTTAATTGAAAATCTGGCCACTCGCCAATACCTCCGAGGTATCTGTTCTGAGAGGATCGTCTATGCTTCTCCAAATCCAGGTTTGTCTTTCAGAGCAGGACACATCAACGTGGCACTCGTGGTTTTCAGATGAGTTTTTACTGAAGCTGTCATCATTCATATTTACTCCAGTGTTAGGTAGAGTAAGAAAAAACTCTGTTCTGATAGAGAAACTGCTCTCATTGTTTTGGTTTCCTTTTGTGTTCAGAGAAAATTACTATCTACTACTACAAGTCAAGCGGTTTCAGAAGGGGTTCCAGTGGGATGCCAGTGGTGCTAAACCTCACAGATTCCAACTGCTTCCTCATGTGCTGCAAACAAGCGGACAGAGTGCTCCTAAAAGTGGAGGTAATAAGTGTACGCTCTTGATTTTGATTGAATCATGGCAGTGAAAAAAAAGGCTTGATAAACATTTGTTTCTCTGGACTCAGCCATCATTGATCAGGGGATGAAAGCATTGCATGCCAGTTTCTGTCCTTTGTTCTATGTAGTTACACTTCTCACTTTAAAAGAATTGCTTACACAGAGTTATGTTACAAAAAATATATAATGGCAGAATAATTAGCATCTCAAATTAGTAGTAATATCAAAATTGTTTAAATATACACAGATTAGGCATAACATTATGACCACCTGCCTAATATTGTGTTGGTCCCAAAATAGACCTTGCCCACTGAGGCATGGACTGTGGTATCAGGCACCAAGATGTTAGCAACAGATCCTTTTAGTTATGAGGTGAGACCTTCATGGGTCAGACTTTTTGTCCAGCACATCCTAGAGATGCTCAATTGGATTTAGATCTGGGGCAATTTGGAGACCAAGTCAATAACTCAAACTGAAGATATGCTCCTCAAACCATTCCTGATACATTTTTGCTTTGTGGCAGAGCATTTTATCCTGTTGAAAGAGGCCACAGTCATCAGAGAGTACCATTTCTATTAAAGGGTGTACATGGTCTGCAACAACACTTAGGTATGTGGTACTTGTCAAAATTTACATTCACATGAATGGCAGGACCCAATGTTTCCTAGAAGAATATATATAAAAGCATCACACTGCCTCACTGGCGTGCCTTCTTCCCATAGAACATCCTGGTGCCAGGTGTTTCCAGGTACGTAATGCACATGCACCCAGCCATCCACGTGATGTAAAACAAAACCAGGCCATCATCTGTAGCTGCTCCACAGTCTAGTTCTGATGCTCACATGCCCATTGCTGGTGTTTTCAGTGGTGAACAGCAGTCAGAATAGGCATCCTGGATGGGCTGTGGCTATGCAGTCCCTTACACAACAAATTGCGATGCACTCTGCATTCTCACGCCTTTCTAGTTCTTTCACTTTGTTTAGGACCAGCATCAACTTTTTCAGCAGTCTGATGCATGTAGGGTCAGCTTTCGCTCCCCACGTTCATCAGTGAGCCTTGGCTGCCCATGAGCCTGTCACTGGGTCACCGGTGTTCCTTCTTTAGACCATGTTTGATAGATACTGACCACTGCAGCTCAGGAACACAAGAGCTGCAGTTTTGGAGTTGTGCTGACCCATTCATCTAGCCATCACAATTTGGCCCTTGTCACACTCACTGAAATACTTACAGTTTCCCTTTTTTCCTGCTTTTAGCCCAACAACTTTGAGGACAAAATGTTCACTTGCTGGTGAATATATCCCACCCACTAACAGGTGCCACAATGAAGAGATCATCTTCATCAGAGCTGAAATCATTTGCAAAATGAAATAATTAGGAGATTGAGTTAGAGTTAAGTATTAGCTTTTGCAGGAGCAACCGCATGGGTCAGGTCGTGGCTCCCTAAATCAGCCTTTAAGGAGCCATGAAATGACAGGCGTAATCTGAGGAAAAATTATTATTTTCACAACATCAAAAAGTCCAGTAAATCTGGGTGAGGGTTTCTTAAAGGAGTCAAAGTCAGTTTAAAGGAATGTCTTTTGAAGAGAGCCTGGTGAGCACTGTGGAGCTGGGGCCCTCTAATTGACCATTCTGGTCAGCAGTTCTGAGGAGGGCAGGTTTGGCCTGTTTCCACAGATGGCAGGGGCATACATCGTGCTGAACAGAAAGAACTGTCCCCCCTCCTTCTTGAGCTGTGAGCAAAGGAGGCTGGTAACCAAGAGACTCTTCAAAGGGAGACAGGGACAAGAGAAACAGTTCAAATGGAGCAGGAAATTAAGTACATATTCTTTAAAATCTTTGTCAATTTTTGGCCATTAAAAAGAGTGTCTGAAGAATGAGACTGCAAAATTAGTGGCAGGAACCGGCCACTTGGTTACTGCTCTAATTTTCTCCAGGTCACCTGCACATTGTGGAGAATATAGCACAGAAAAGGCTAAAAGCATGAAAATTACATTTCTCTGCATTCATATGCAACCGAAATAATGGCCTAATGAGAATGGGAGAAATAAAGAGAAAGCGGTTACAGAGAGGAGAGAGAAGGAGGAAAAAAAATCCACATGCCTGCCAGAACCAAAACAGTACAAAAATTGCTACTTTAGAGGTCACACTAATCTAATACCAGTTAAATATTAGATTCATCTTGTTAATATTATGTTGGAGCCCTTTTATTTTCAAAATTGCCTAAATTTTTGTGGCACAGATTCAACAGCCCTCTGGAAACATTACTCAGAGATTTTACTATCATTGACATGATAGCTTCAGACACACGCAGCAGATTTGTCAGCTGCTCCATGATGAGACTCTCCTGCTCCACCACATCTCAAAGGTCCTGCAGTGGATTAAGATCTGGTGACTGTGGAGGTTGTTTGAGTCACTGTCGTGTTGAACAAACCAGTTTGAGATGATTTGAGACCTGGCACATTATTCTGTTGGAAGCAGCCATCAGAGTACAGTGTAGTCTTGATGAATTGACAAGGTCAGCAGTAATACTCGAGTAGACCGTGGTGTTTAAATGATGCACAGCTGGTACTCCTAAAGGGTGTTCAAAAAATGTCCATTACACCACCAAGCTGAACTGTTGATACAAGGTGGGATGGATGCATCCTTTCATGCTTATGCCAAATTCTGATCCTACCTTCCAAATGTAGCAGCAGAAATCAAGCCTTATCGGACCAAACAATGGCTTTCCAATCTTCTGTTGTACTGTGTGAACTGTAGCCTCACTGCTTGTTCTTAGCTGATAGTAGTGGAACCTGGTGCCATAGCTCAATTGCTTCAAGGATTAACATTTTGTGCACTCAGAGATGCTCTTTTGCATTCCTTAGTTGTAACGTGGGTTTATTTGAATTACAGCTGCCTTCCTAAGCTTTAAACAGGCTGACCAATCTCCTGTGAGCGCTGACATCATCAAGCCATTTTCACTCAACTCGGCACCTGATTGATATTTTCTCTTTTTCAAAACATTCTCTGTAAACCCTTGTGTGGCAAATTGCAGCAGATCAGCATTTTCTGAATAATCAAACAACCATGCGATATTCAGGTCCTTTAAATCACCTTAATCCCCATTCGGATTGTTTGAACTTACGCAGGTCATCTTGACCATGTAACACATGCCATGGATTGAGTTGCTGCGATCTGATTAGCTGGTTTGATAGATGCATTAAAAATGTTTACGTAATAAAGTGGCTGGTGAGTAAACATTGGTTTTGAATCGTGGCTCATGGATAATCTTGAATGACCATCATAACCTTCCTATTGCAGTTTTGTGAATGTTAAAGTAATGCAATGCAGATTTAGTGTAACCATATAAGTTTAAAGCTTACTTGGGGGTCAGTTCTACTTCATTTCATTGTGACTTGAAGATGTTTATAAGGAAATTGCCATTTTCAAGCAAACTAATCCACGCTTTCATCCCTTTAGACATGTGAGAAGCAGAGGCTGAAGCAGATCTCCAAGAGCGATGAGAGTACCCTCTCCTTTGTGTTTTACATGAAGGGTGACTCAGCGAGACGACGGAGATTTGAGTCAGCATTGTATCGCGGTTGGTTCATCAACGTTTGCAACACAGACACAGTGGGCGTGGCAACCCTGGAAGAACATACAGTGGATCAGTCCTTCCTCTTCATCATTCAAAAGTGATGGAGAGTCTTTTTCTTCTGCATTTTCAGGACTCAGAAAAGTCAGTTACATTTTTAAAAATTTCTTGTAAATATTTTGTGTGACCTGGTTTAACAACACAAACCAACATCCATGTTTCAAATTCTGCTGTTGCAGAAATCCATAGTTCTCCATCTCATTAAGGCTATGCCTTTACACAGCTGTCATTCCACATGTCCCTACCTGAGAGATGATGTGGAAAATGATCTCAGACACCAACTGTAGTGTTACACTCTCGTTTTTTACTTGCCTCAGCGACCTTACCCCAAGTGATGGATGAGTCATCCTTCTTGTACCCAGGCTCTGCTTCCTCTACAGAAGGTATGTCTGTGGGATTGAGGAGATCCTCAAAGTATTCCTTCCGCCATCTGACTTACATCCTCAGTTGAAACTGGCAGCACCCGTACCACACACCGCAAGCTTCTGAGTTGCCTGAAGATTTGCTAGAATCACTTTGAGGCTGACTGAAATCTTAATGCATGCTCTCACCAAACACATTCAGGTTTTTGCTTCAGAGCCACATTCCACCTGGGCCTACCATGAAGGGCACCACCCATCTTGCAGCCGCAGCTCATTGCAGCAACCTCAACAATGGAGGTTCGGAACATGGCCCAGCTGGCCTCACTGTTCCCTATTTCCCTCACAATGTTGTCAAATTTCTGCTGGAAGTGGGAATTTGACATTTCACAGACCAGAGCATCTACCCAACACTCCCAGCACACCCTCACTCTGTGTTTAGATATGCCACGCCCATCCAGCATCCTCTCCCACCACCTGATCCAGCTCACCACCAGCTGAACGTGGCGATCAGCAGTTCCTTAGTGTCGGGAATATAGGGCAGCAGTTCCAATGATACGATTACAAAATCAATCATTGGCCTGCGACCTAGGATGTCTGATGTGTACCGTGTACTGATATGTAAACAGAGCTGGGGTCTGTTGCTGTTTAAAGTCTTTCAAGCTGATTTTTTTTGTTTGTTTGTTTTCTTTTTTGAACTCATATTGTATAATCTATATGTTTGATACAACAATACTGTTTCCAATATATTATAAGACACTGTAAGGAAAAATTACACATTACATGAACGATAAATAATGGCCCAATGCATGAACACAACCACACTAAAGTGCACATATTTAGAATTTTTTTTTAATAACACATCTCAGACATCCTGGAAATCACACCTTTAGGCTTTGATTGTATAATATCAACTCATACAAATGTACTATTCTCCTTTTCGCTTACTGGTCACTCACTGCTTGCGAAAGAAATGTCTTTTTTTGTACACATGCGCAGCTGACAAGTAAAAAAAAAAGTTCCATTGGTAAACTGTGTAGCAGATTTTTTTGATGCAACATTCATGTTTTTATTTTATCATTTTTCTTTAGCATCTAGGTGTAAAATGACAAGATTCGATACTTTAGGAAATCTCTCAGGTTTGATATGAAAACACAGTAAACTAGACTAAAACTAAATGTGGGCTGTGATTGAAGTGTGCATTTTGATCATAAATGTGACTTGAATTTGTCTAACTTTTTCAATTATGAACTTTGTTTTTAAAATGATACTTTAAACCGGTTATTATTATTATTATTATTATTACCAAAACAGTTAAATATACATAATTGCACAGGTAAATAAAAAGGGTTTCAAAAAGGGAGGTAAGGCAGTGTGTTAAACTTGTTACTTATTGTATCACAAAATACTGTATAATAGTGCGTCATGATAGCACACTTTAATGACATTCACATGGAAGTATATTATGTAAATGGCAATTAAGAATACTGTTCATTAACAGGGTTATTCACTGTTGCCAAATTACAACCTTCAGCATAATGGTTCACATTTAGCACTGTTAATGTTCTGTTATTGTTGATTGGAGGCCATGCAGCACTGATGAAAGAAGAAGAGAACTTTTAAAGCTTTACTTTCCCATTTCTGGGAAGGCTATGAGATTACTGGACACAAGTACTGATCTTCCCTCTGATCTACTACGACAGCAGTGGACTCAGAATCCAGTTTGCTCATTGTCACTGTCATCATAGGCTTTATTGCTTTGTCCATCAGTGGATGACTCATAGGGGTTCTCCACACCAGGCTTTTTCCTATAAACACAGAAAACAACATTCTTTAACACTATGCACATAATTAATTTAACTGGAATTAATTTAGTCCCCAAGTCTATGTGAGGTCAAGATATCATTTGTGAAAAGGGGCAGACTAAAGCTCTGATGGTAAAAACATACAACTGCATAGACAGACTTGTAATCACTACATATAATTAAAACACACATACACAACTCGTCCTGTTAAACCTGCAGGTCGAAGTCTTCTCTTCACAGTTGAAACTGAGACTTGCAGAACAGCTTTAAATTTTAACCCATTTTATGTTCCCTGAAAAAGGCCTTTTTGTATAATTCTGAAATGTACATTATTTTTCAGTTATCAAGCTATTCATTGGACTTGAATGACTTGAATTGCAGTAAATAACTGGAAAAATTGAGCAGTTCTAAAACTTTTAAACGGTAGTGTATATTTTGGTCTACTCACTTCCTGCGCTCCTTGACACCAGAGACGACAAGGTAGACGCCAGCTACCACCACAATGCCCATAACTACACCAAATACTACCAGCCACACCTGAACAGGTTGCTCAGTGGGTGAGGCCAGTGTTGGTAGGATACCGGCAAACTCCAGAGTATTATCATCTAACTTGAAGGCGTCGTTGATCCGGCCTCGAGCTAACCTGGAATAGATTTTAAATGACTTTACTATTGCTTTACAACTCATAAACAGCCACAGGCGACATTACTGCCAGGTTGGTTATTTCAGGTGTAGTAGGAGGTAGTTAAATTACAACTCTTACAATAAAAAAAATAAAAATAATATGTTATAAAAAATTTATGCTGTTGTTATAGCTGTACCAAGACATTTTTCAAAATATTTTAAAGAGTTTACAATTCATTTCATAAGAAAAAGTTTTGAGCCATAGTATGGATAAAAAGTCAGATGATCACCAAAGACACCCGCGACTAATCCTGTAAAGTCAATGGATGTGTGAATAAAACAGCAATTTTATGGCAATTTGTGCCGTGTTACTGAAGTTCAACATTTCCATCCAGCTAAAAACTGCAACTAAAAAGATTTTAAATAAATGAATTCGCTTGGCTACAGCAGCTACCTTAGGATGCTGAGCTCAGTGCTTTGGGATATTCTGTATGTAGCCACTCACGCACTTGATCCTCACCTGATAGCTTCCTTCAGCTCATTCTTTGGGATGAATTCAGTGGGTGTATTTGGGTTTTTGGCGACAACGTAGAAGGAGATTCTGGGAGTCTCCATATAGGTGATGACATTAGTTGTTCTGCATGTGCAAACAGAGAAAACTCAAACCAATGTGCTAACAATTTTTTGGTTTTGCTTGAAGCACAAAATATCGACCGTATACTGACGTGAAAGGAAGAGTCTTGTTCTTCTGGCTGTAGTACTGCCTCAAGGCATAAGCAATGTTGGCCCGGAACAGGTAAAGCTCATTGGCATTCCAGGGGTACTGAAACACACGTGATGTGAAACAGACAGTATTTCACTTCATAAGTGCAGAATTCCTACAAAATTTCTGGTGCAATGACAATTTTTAGTACTCACAGCATCATCGCCCATTGCAGAATTTAAACTTAGTCTCACTTTAATTGAATATTCCGGATCTGTAATGGGAACAACAATCAATTAAAGACATTTTAAAGATGTATACCTGTATGATAAATGTGCTCCAGCATATTACGTTAACTAGCATAAAGTCTAGAAATAAGGAAGAACAGATAGCTGTAGGGGTGAGGACCCAAAAGCAGACTTTTGATTTTAAGATTTTAAGAATCGATGAAAGCTTAAAGGCTAACAGGACCAGGAAAAGTGTGAGAAGTTAGGTGATAAATTAAGGACATATGGTTGGGAACAGAAGACTGTGATACTAATTAAAATGTTGTCTTGTTTGAGTATAAAAAGCAAATTGTAAAAAAAAAACGGCATTTTGAAAGCTGTATTATGCTGGACGATGATTCAAGTAAATTACTGTCAGTTCTAAAGTTTGTGTACAAATCATTCAATACACTTTAGACGTGCAAGTACAGACTACAGAGAGTTTCCTTCCCACGTTCAGTCTTTTATCAAGTAGTGGCATCAGGAAGAGCGGTATCAATCTCAAGAAACACTAAATACTATTACTCCAGATAGGTGATTTTAGTGCTAATAATTTTCATTTTGGGTATCTTTTGTACTTACATGGATCTTCACTCCAGCCTACCACCCTGTTGTGTTTCTTGTTATCTGCCTGCAACCACTCATAAAGTTTATGGAAATAGTCCAGCAGAGGTTGGGCATCCATCCTTGTGTCACCAGATATTGCTTGCAAAGCCCTGGTCCAAGACTTAGACCTTCCAAGTTCTAACATATTCCTAGAAGAAAAAAATGAGGATGATGATGATGATAAATTATTCCAGCACTTTTAGACGTGAAGAACAAAAAAGCAATACAATGTGCTAGAGCAAAATTGAAATCCTGCACCATTTATGCTGTAATTTCAAATAGCTAGATGGACTTCCTAGAAAACATAAACAGACTGCTGTGATAAGAAAATCAAGCGAGCGAGGTTAAAAATGAAGAAAGGGAAGTTGTATGCACCTTAGCTTGGTTCCTGCTTCGATAGAATTAGTGATGTCACATGCAGACAGGTCGCCTGTGTGACCGGCCGCATCGCAGAGCGCTTTTTGGAACTGAAACTGGTAGATGGTTCGTGTGAAGTACCTGGATCGAAAGCAGTAACAAATGGACACACACACACACACACACACACACACACACACACACACACACACACACACACACACACACACACACACACACACACACACACAGGTTCAGTTTAAAGTGAACTGAGAACTGCACCAAATGGTCATAACTGCTTTAATTTAAGAATTAAGTCAATCCACAATCTGTAGTGTTATTGACACAAAATGCAGCTTTAGATTGGGATTGTTACCTGATGAATGAATAGTCTCCAGACACATGGAACAGAGCGGGTGGGTCACAGTAAGTCTCATCTCTTGGCACTGGCTCCATCACCCCAACCATCTCTCTCCTATTAAAACAACACAGAATCAATAATACAAGCTGACAGGCCTGCAGTGAAGCAGCTGCTAAACTGCACAAAATGAAGACCTTTTTTTATTTCTCCAGTTTTTAAGTCACTTCCCTACAGTTATGCCTGCTTTGTAATAACATTTCTGTTGTGTTTTTGTTGTAATTTTGCATGGCTGCCAGCAGAACCAATCCACAATGGATTTTAACTTGAACAATTAAGATGTGGTTGAAGTGCTGACTTTAATTCAAAGGATTAACTATGGTTTTGCATTTGCAGTTTAGGAGTTAGAGACAAAGGCAGAGGCAAACTTTTAAATTTAAGGACTGTTATTAATACTTGGATTAAAAACTTCTTTGTTCTTGGTGGCAGCTTGAAGTCTAAAACCCATGGACATCAAAAAACGTGTCTTCACTTAAAATGTTCTCACAGGCCTTTATTGCAGCAACATTCAGTTACTGCATTGCATTTAATAACTACAAAGAAGGCTCTGTTGTGTTGAGATTAGGTGACTGGTTTGCACCTTTTGTAAACTCTTTGCATTTCCAGTCAAGAAGGCACATCCATATTATAGACTTCCATAATGGTACAATGACCTTCTTGAGAGTGTTGTGGACTTTGCTTGATGTTGTGGAGGAAACATGATCTCCTTTAGTTGTCTTCTGTGCTCTTTTAAGCCTTTTGGTGTTATTGAGCTGGCCTGTGCATTAATTCTTTTTAATAACTTTGATTTGGTCACTCCTATTTTTTTACAGGTTTATGTTGGTTTATTCAGCATAATTTGGCCTACTTTACTTTAGGTCTTTGAACCTCAAATTGAGATTCTAGTGAAAAGTGGACAAATTTAAATTCAACACTTCAAATGAACTCTAAATCTTTGGATTCATTTTTCATGGAATTGAATTCATTTTTTAAAAATGGCTGTAATTCCTAAGTTTGCATGCAGTTTGCACGAACAGTTTGCATTAAGTGCAAGAAATTCTGCACCTCATTTGCATCTTGTTTGATTTTAAAATCTCTATAGGGGTGTACAGATGCAAAAAAATAGTTAAAAAAAAGTATGAACCTAACTGTAATCTGATGACATTGAAGTAAACATTATACTAAATATTGCATAACTCTGCTTACTTCATCTGCCACCAGCGTTGCATCCATTCATCCTCGGTGATGTTCCCTGCAAACACCTGCCACCTCCATTCCTCCAGCATGTAGGTGAAAGGCAGGGTGGCCACAATAGTGAGTGCCTGTTTCAGCAGAAAGTTGATCTCTGTGTCTGTAAAGCATTAAACACAAAGACATTTTATGATTCAGAGTGAGAACGTAATAAAATTTTACAAATGCTTTATTTTTATGTTTATGGCCTCTTTATCAGAGACTGTAAATCAATGACAGTTTGAATACCAGTTAGCATAAGGCTGCAGGTAATCTTATCCTGATATCGCATGTAGTGCTTAAGTTATCTTAACCCTGCATTTAGTAATCCACACACATTACAAAATTAAATCTGCAATAAATATATTGTTTTTGCCACGCAGAGGCAATAAAAACAAGGTCAACGTGTTCATAATATCTAGGTTCATGTTGACAACTTGGTTACTGGCCAACAGCTTATTATGCAACAAGGGGCAAGCATCAGGACAGAAAAATCAAGCCAGTGCCCAAATGCCAGAAACGGCAGTTCCTCAGGTTGTCCTTTGAGGTTGTCTGTAGAAGAGAGACACCAGCAATTGTGACTACCTGAGTTCTAATGTTGGGTATATATTGAATGCCCTTTGGTACCAGGCTCCTAGCTTTTGCTCCTGTAAAACTGAGGGGACAGAAAACTAAAACACTGAGCTGAAAGAAGTTGAAATGCTGCATACAAAAACTGCAGAGTTAGGTGACTGCTCTCTGTAGCTTACTCGTTCACCTGTTTCTTGTTATTATAAATCTATTGATTAAAGCAGCTTTAATGTTTTAAAGCACCAGTGCTGCCCACAACGGCTGTACCTTGATCATAAATAAAGTCAGCAGGCAGGAGATTCAGGCTCTGTAGGTGTTTGGGTGTTGCAGCAGAGAGGGACATGATTTCTCCAACAGCCTCGTGGAAACCCTCATTGGCTCCGTCCCTCAGAAGGTAGGACAGGTTGCGGTAAGCCATCTGGTACTGGTTGTGTCCCATTTCATGGTGTGCTGTGAGGTAGTTGTCCATGTTAACCTGGGTGCACATCTTGATCCTGAAGATATCACAGGAGAAATGTTGATATCAGCAATTATATTGTGTGACAGAGACACTTCATAATACTGTGACCAGCGACCAGTAAAAGAGCAATAGTGAACTCAGTGAACTCCAAGCACTAAAAGCAGAACAACTAATTAAAAAGACAGATAGAGGACTTCAGTTTTACATGCAAATTCTTTTCCTGTAAACTGACACACGAGTATCTATAAAATTATTTTGCTTATTTTGCATTTTGAGGAACTTTGTTATTCTAGGCAGTGTTGGGGAAATTACATTAATATTTTACAACCTAGACTTTGGTTATCTTTATCAGCAGAAAAGGATGATTCAGCGATTAAATAGCATCACAACATCAGTGTTCCAATAGGTTTATTTTTATGGCTATCATAATTCCCAGCTGCCAACTTGCTTTAACAAAAGTTGAACCTAGATAGATAGATAGACAGATGGATAGATAAAGCAAACGTTATGAGCCACCTCTTGTTCTTCATGTCTTGCTAAGTTTTGCTAAGACAATGGGAAATATGAGCATCAAATTACTGAAGTATGCAGGCTTGGAAATACAGTATAAAAGGCAAACACAGAGTTTGTACAATTCAAAGGAGCTCGAAAGTCGATATGTGGTATATACACCTTTATTTCTCTTGCCTAGGAGAGCTTGAACTCTCTTAACAAGCTTTCTGTCATTTCTTTGCGTAGTCTTCAGAAATACTTCTCCAGGCTTCTTGAAGGACATTCAAAGCTGTTGTTTGGATGTTGGCTGCCTTTTGTTCTGTTCTCTAAAGTGAGCTTCAATAATGTTAAAATCCGGGCTCTGGGGAAACCAACCCATCACTGATAGTGTTCCATTATGTGCTTTCCATCCAGGTATGGTTTTACTTTATTCGAAGTGTGTTTGGGATCATTGTCACGTTAAAAGATGGCACTGTTGCCAACCAGACAATTACCAGATCCCATTGTGGATCAAAATCGGAGTCTCACTGAGCTCCTCTTTACATTTTCACACGCATTTGAACCAGAAAATTTACATTTGGATTCATCACTGCGTACACCTGCTAACGCTGATTTTCAATTTTACAAGTTTTGTTCTTTACTAAGTTGTTAGCTGTCTGTAGATACAAAACTGGTTAACTCATAAAGAAATGACAGGTGTCTTAAGACTGTTGCACAGTAGTGTAGCTGTGTATACTCTACCTAAAGTCCTTTCTGTTTCCCATGTCCCAGGCTGTGGGGTGACAGACCACATTGCGTCCATCATTGGGATGTTCAAACATAGAGTAAGTCCAGAAGTTGTCAAACATCTTGTAGAGCCCCACAGACATGAAGAACTTCTCAGCTTCTTGGAAAAGCTGAAGCTTGGTCCAACCCTGAAATTTAAGATGACAGGTAGGGAATTTTTAAGTATACACATTTTTTTTCCATCCATCCACTCAGGGTACACCCTGGACAGATAACCCCAAGTGACAGTCTCTCTTTTTTTAATATAAATACAAAGTTCTGCCATACCTTTTCCACCATAGACTGACTGACATCGATATCCGGTTTGTCAGGATAGGGCACTGTTAGAGAATAAAGGTTGGTCCAGAATCTTCCCCACATGTCACCTGAACAACCAACAAATAAGAAAATTATTTTTTCATAAATTTTCTCCTTCTACAGCAGACTGTAGCTTTTTATATGTGCACACTGCATGTGGGGTGGATCAGCTATTCCCAGCTAAAAGCCACATGCACGATATAATAAGTCTGTTGGCATTATTTTTCTGTAGCCCAGAGAGGTAGTGATAATACATGAACAGCAGAGGGAGACACACTTTCAGTTCTGAACTTATGAGACCTTGCATGAACTATTTGCTCTGTCAACAACATTTTTGAAAATGTAGATACAGTTATATGTTGTCAGTTAGTTCTATACTCTTATTTTTATCGTCAGGTATCCCACAAGCCCCATGAACAAAGACTCTACACTTAAACCAAGGATCAAATAAGAAAATATTACAGAAGGTGCAGACATGAGGGAGCAATAATAATAGAAAATGACTCAAACGTTTTCTTTAAAAGTTATTTGGAGCCTGATAATCATAGAGGACAGGAAGTGAAGATCTTAATTTTCTGTATATGACAAAACAGATTTGAATCTTGACTCTTTCATGATAATGATAAGCTCATGATAAGCTCCTGATGCCTCTCTCAAATTTGTTTCGCAACTGTGCTGAATTTATGCCAAAAACACTAAGTCTGTAAAATTAAAGCATATAAAATTGTAATTATGAGAGTAGTAGGTGGATATTTCGCATTCAATGTCTTTGGTTTCATTATTAGCTTTGAAACCAGAAACATACCCAGCAAGTGGGCTGGGAGAAATCCATCTGATTCAATATGCCCTGGATAGACCTCCATAAGCTTGGCTCTCACATAGGCATGCAGCTCCTTGTATAAAGGCAGGATCTGTGGGGAAAAAAACCCCAGTGTATTATTCTTGTTACAATTATTATAAATTATTTATGTTAATTACGTCACAAAGTCAATAACAAACTGCACATTCTCACTCTCTTTAACTCAGAGGCACTGAAGCGTGAAGCATGCGCCACACAGACAAGGACGTACCCGTTTGTATATTACACGGACATCTTCCATTAACTCATTGCCTGTGTAATGGTACATGACGTCGTCCTCAAGAGTCTCGTAGTTGTATCTCCAGTAAGCGCCATAGTCTTCAAAACCTGCACACAGTAAGTGTTTGTGTCAGAGATCAAGAAAAAACACCAAGTTAAATGCTTTTTAGCATTTTGTGGTGTTTTTAGCATTGATGGTAATCACACTTAATAAGCATAATGTAAGATATGACACTACTAGTGTTACATGAGCGAGATACTGCCAAAGCAAAATTAGACCTCAGTGGTGGAGGAGTGGTCATGATCGCTGAACACTATCAGCTTTTGTCTCACTATCTTCACTGAGAATCAGTTTGTATCTCTACAGGTCCCTGATAAAGTTAGAGTCTGCATCAGGACACACCGCAATGAAGCTGTTATTCATTATTTTTTCATATTAGTTCATCACCATTTAGCTTGGCAGCTTCATTCTTCAGATCCACGTAGTCTTCATAGAGAGGTCTCATCCTCTTTCCTACTTCTTTCCTCCAGCCCTCCCACACATGGAGACGTTCGTCATAGTTTCGACTAGTGGCCATTATTTCGTCCAGTCCTGTAAACAAGTAAAGACGCAGGGCAGTGTCAGGGCAGACTCACACTGAAGTGAGAAAACAGAAAAATGCCTATATTCTCGCCCCAAAAAACTAAACTAAACAAAAAAAAAAAGTAAAGTTGGGTTTGCTGTTCCTGTATCCATTCTGACACTGATCAAAAACAGGTGTGCGCCTTGGGCAAGTAGGCAGTCCATTACAGGCTTTAAATTATTCTGCTGCAGGTACAATTAGTATCTACTTTTCATTTACTAATCCCAAGTGGAGCTGCCCGCTGCTGCGATCCCTTGTGACGAAAGTAGCTTTACTGCAACAAATACAAACTTTTGTCCCAAACAGACATATTTTCATCTTCTTAGTGAGCGTGATAATAATAAACTGCTCTGCCTGTCTTTGACAGCAGCAGGCAGCCACTTCACTACAACAGGTCCTTATTAGAAGAGCTTACCTGGCTCCAAAGTCAGACAGTTAAGCGGGTTGTCAAGCATACACACTGTGGCTGTGCTGTAGATTGTGCTCATCTCACTCATGACTTTATTCAGCTACAGGAAGATATGAAAGAATACACAGGGATAAAATGTTTAATTTGATGTGGAAGGCTACTATATCTGTGCAGTCTGTCCAAATGAAAATTTGCCAAAGTTGAATTTAATATTTAAATAGTCTTACGTGTGCAGCTTTATCTGCGGACAAAGCACCAGAGCCTTTGTCTTGTAGGGAAATGAGCTGTAATTTGATTTCCAGGTCGTTGACCTGGTCGATGGGGTATTTCTGGGACTCTTCAGACATTCTGTTGTAAAACGTGCCCCAGATCGCTAACTGTTCTGCCTGTGGAGAATGACTTCATGTTTTATAACTCAGTAACAAAATAACCACATTTTAAAGTAAATGTTTTCCAAGTGCTGACCTCTTTGTCTGCGTTCTCCTGTGTGATGTTGGTGTTGTAGGCCCATGATGCCAGCGAGTACTGGTATATCAGGTCACTCCCCTCCTTGTCAAACCTGTCCAGGAACTCCCTCGCCTGGCTCTCCACGTCTGACTGAGCAGAAACAGCACAGGACACGGCCAGGAGCGTTACAAGAATCCTCGGAGACATGCTGGCTGCTTCAGCTCCACGCAGACAAACTCTCACTGAGAGGGAAGGACTCTGTTATACAGCTTCATTAACCTTCCGTGCTGCCTTGGCCTTTGGACAGTAGAGCCATAACGGAGGGTGTATCTGAGTTTTCATTTACAGATACAATGTTTCAGAGAAACAGCAAACATCAGTGGGCCGTCTTCACAAAAGGGGAAGTCTTAGTTTCGCTTTGATAATTATCAAGATCTTTTGTAAGCTGTACAATTAGTTACATGTGCACAAAATGTGCTGTTTTGATAGGGCCACTTCCTCAAAGGTTTTCTCAATATACTTTGGCTGGAAGTGAAAGGGTTGTTGTTATGAACAAGACATCAGTCTTATCTTAATTTTGTATACTTCATTTTGTCTTACTTCATTATTTATTATTACTTCACTTTATTACTTCTCCTTTTTGGCTTTTTTCTTGTGTCTTTAATAAGTTTATTAAGTTCATGCTGTTTATTTTACTTCCCATATGGAAAAGAAATAGAAAAAACTTATAAAAGACTTGCATCAGCTTTAGCTTGCTTCATATAGTGAATCATATAAGGCTTATATGATTTACTCATGAAAGTGGCCACTTTCTCATTACTTTCATATATTGTTTTAGGAAGCATCCAAAACATACAAGTTTCATTTATATAATTTTTCAAGGGATCTTATATCTGTTTTCACTCTTGTATGCTTTTCATACAAGTTCAACACAAGACAGATACAAACTTTATAAGATTTATATATATCTTTTCCATATGGGATTTCTTGTTGCTTTATGTGCTCTTTTAATCTCAGAACCCCAAAATGCAATTATTTGCTGAGGTAATTTTACATGTAAAGCTGACCATTTGAGCAGAAAAACAGAACACAGTAGCTTTAGATGAGCCTGAAACCACTTTATCAGTTGGTGACAAATTTCCAAGCACTAGATAAAATTGCAAGTCATGCGCTGTTAGGCCCTAAATACTGATAAGTAATCAGCCATAAGGACAAAGTTTATGCCATATTTATGTTTATTACTAACACCAAAGATTATTTAATACTTTCTGGCTTTCTCTGCTACAAACCAATCAATAATTGACTAAAACATCAGTAAAATAACAAGATAAAGGCCAGTCTGAATTGTTACTGCATCGACAGCAGCAAATTCGATCCAAGACTTTCTGGTTGAGACTTGGGGTACTCTGAGGAAAGCTTGATTTTGAATGTTACCTTTGTTATTTACTTCTGCTATTAAAGTGGCAGTTTCCAAATATATGTTTCTACCTTAGCAGTAATTTGAAACTCTGGTGCAACAGTGCCCTCCTATGGAAACTAGCGGCATTACAGTACTTTCAGCACTTAGAAATTCTTTCCGTCTCGCGGTTAAACACTATTTAGATCCTCATGAACCCTAAAAATCTGAGGCTTTATTGGTACTTCCTCCTGTCTTCACTCTCTGGGGGAATCTATTCTATCAACAATTTAGACATAAAAAATGTTTTGTTCCGTGTAAAAAGTACAGCCAGGATCGATGTGAACCGTTTGTTTCATTATTACACCACGAAACCTTATTTAGGACACGCAGTCTGTGGAAGAACAAAATGGGAATTTGGGACACTAAAGCTACAAACCAATGCTGTGCGGGATGCAATGATTTGCAATTCACTTTGACAATGTGTATGAAATTCTGAAATTAAGAAATATGATTTTTCACACACACACACACACAGAGAGAGAGAGAGAGAGAGAGAGAGAAAAGGAATTTATGTTTGAAACCAGGAACTTTTTTTAATGGCTGGGAAAAATTACTTGTGGAAACCTGTAAAGTTCTGTAACTGTATCTCGTGTAGCTGCAACACCATCATGTGGACAAATCTGCCAAAGTTCTTGAACATGCTTTTTGTGCTAGTTCTCAGCATTTTAGATGTCTCCAGGAAAGCATTTCTCCGTGATGACACAAAAATTCAGACCACAGACTGTACATAGGGTTTATGTTATACAAACCGGACACAGTAAAACTATCCTATTCCAGGTGATAATCAAATCATAAGAAAGACTTGTTATGGTCAGATATCATCTGATATGGTTATCAATTTTATGACAGAGTTAAGTGACTTCAGCTGATAAACTAGCTG
This sequence comes from Pelmatolapia mariae, assembly GCF_036321145.2. Taxonomy (NCBI): domain Eukaryota; kingdom Metazoa; phylum Chordata; class Actinopteri; order Cichliformes; family Cichlidae; genus Pelmatolapia; species Pelmatolapia mariae. The sequence goes on along the minus strand of NC_086227.1, from coordinate 14,616,170 downwards.
ACTGCAGATGTGTGAGAGTTCACTCTCACACATATCCCTGTCTTAATACTTCTCAAATGTCTAATTGATTGAATTGATCTCCATGACAAATCCTGTCTCATTATAAATAATAATAAAGGATATAATGCATAACTGTATAGGGAACAATTGTAGCATTCTTGTCTTCTTGGCAGCTCGGAGAGAGGCCCGTGACAGGTTCCTGTTAATCTGCACTGCCTCAAATTTGCTGCAACAGCAAGTTTACTGCACACGTCTATATACAGACTGAGCCTAGAGGCTATAGGCTAATCACTGTGAATGAAACAGACAACGGGCAGGCTTAGCATCCTGGAAACAGAAATTCAGCAAAAAAAGAAAAAAAATAGGTTGACAGAGGATCTGTAGTCCTCTGTAGTTAAACTTTTTGGAGAGGTGTAGCCTCGGTGCATCATGAGAAGATACTGTGCAGTGACGTGTGCACTGCAACATGGTCACACAATTTAATTTTGTAGTTTGTGAGTTTATATTCATTACCTACTATGTCCACATTATCTATAATTGTGGTTTTCAGTCTTTGCATGCATTTTTTTTCTGGGGGCGGGTATCAGAAAAACAAAGCTTAACTGTAACTTGTTTAAACAACAACTCCAGATTACACTGACATAACAAAACACCATGTTCTTTGTTCAATGGGAAATATAGTTTGATACTAATTTAAGACACAAGCTAGCAGTCTACAAAGAGACACCCAGACCTCTCTAGGTGCACCCACCTCCTTTGGCTATTCTGGGGGGACACGAAGCTGGTCCCACACTAGCTGAGAGGTATAACCTCTGCACAGAGGTCTTCTTGTGATAGGATATCCCAAAACACCTCAATTCAGAGGCGCATGCACCACGTCTGCCAGCTCCTTTCCATTTGTAGGAATAGCAGCTCTAGCGCCTCCTCACAAACAGGAAGCTCATTTCTGCAGCTTGCATCCACAATCTTATTCTTTCTGCCAACATCTAACACCAGTGGCCACAGGCAAACGTGGCAGAGCCATGGCCTCAGAACTGGTGCTAATTCTCCCCCCAGCTGTTTCACACTCAGCTGCCAACTGCCCCAGTGTGAGCTGGAGTTCACTACCTAATGGCGCCAAGAGACAATTATATTCCAGCTATATTTGGGGTTTAGAGAGTTGTGAGAAACATTGTGTTAAAAATGAAACACAGCTAAAGTGCTGAACACACCTCAGTCAGAGGAGCTCCATCCAAGCTTCAATTTTACCACCACCTCCAGTGTCAGATCCTAAATCCTATCACCACTGAGATTCTTCTCTGCCATGATGGGTCAACTGAGTCTAATTGCCAAATACATTAATTTCTCTATCTCAATTAATCCTGTTCAATTCTTCCAAGTGATCTCTCCTTATTGAAATGCTTTTGGCCCGTTTAATGACACTGTATGTAAATGAAACTGTTTGCTCAGTACAGTATAGATACTTAATTAGTTATTTGAGTTTGTAAGATATTCTCATAAAATTAGAAAAAGCTGTTTTCATGAATAATTAGATCCCGTGGAATTTTTTCAGTACACCGGAAATTTTATTAATTAAGATGAGTTTAGAAATTATATCAACTTGTGTCCCCAGCATCCCCTTCAAGAAGTCTGCGTGTAAAAGGTTGGATGCTGAAAACGATCTGTTTTCCCCAGACTTACCTGATCACCTGCATTTAGTAAGTAAGACATTAATATTTTTCAGAATTATCATCTTTCAGTGTCTGCTGACATGCACGACTGTCACGACCATTCCCCCTCATATCTGCATCTCCGGGTTTTACCTCAGCCTTCTCCCTCATCTTCTCTGCCTGCACATACTTCAGGCCACGGAGCCAGGTTGCATCAAATACCAGAAGAATTACCGCAATAAGGGCGGAAAAACGAGGGAAGGCCTAAAAAATAAAAGCTCCAAACGCGGAGATCGGTTATGAAGTAACCTTTGTGTATTTAAAAACAGGGCTTTGCGAGACATGTTTTCACTTTTTGTCTTATCCACCTCTGTATCCTGTGTAATTACCATCAATTCTGACGACACCTCTTCATGATTTTCTATTACTTTCGTTGACCCAGATTCTTATTTTGAAACCTTTCAGCGGCATTTCCTTTTCGCTCTGGCTGATTTGACGCTGGACGGAGGCAACCCATGATCGCAGACTCAACACGCATCCTCACACCACTGACCTGGGCTTAGCTGTGTCCTGCATGTGTGTGCATGTGTGTGCGTGTGTGAGCGGGAGTGTGAATGATCCCCAGAAACCAGCAGCAGGATGGAGGATCTCAAGGAGAATCTGGGAACTTTGGATTGACGCCCGGGGATAACGCGCAGACGGCCTGAACCTCATCGGGCTTCTCGTGGATTTATATATTTGGATGTTGTCCGTTTTACCCTTTTACCTTTTACTTCTAGGCAGCGGGATTTTACGCTTGGCTTACAACCCTTATCATCTTTGGCGTGCAAAATGCCATTCGCCAAAAGGATTGTGGAGCCGCAGCTTCTGTGCAGACACCCGATCCCCAATGATGATGGTCTGCTTTTCGAGGACCTGTGTGCCATCAGTAATGTGGTTCTTTCCCGGACCTTGCGACAGCTCTCCGACCTGGCCCGACACGCCTGCTCCTTATTTCAGGAGCTGGAAAACGACATCATTAGCACCAACCAACGGGTCTGGGTTCTTCAGAATAAAATAGGCCAGATACAGCAGACTGCCAGTGCCCTAGACCCCAAAAAGGAGGCTGTGCGTAAGTAGACGAACACATGTGCATACCCCCATATTATGGGGAGAAATCGCTCCATGATTTACACCTGAGCGTTTTGGCTTTGGTTTCCATACATTAACATCCCTCATGTGTCCCCTAATGCTTCTTAGTGTCCCTTCCTCAAAATAAATAAATTAAAAAAAAATATATATATATATATATATATATATTTAACACAGCTGCACGCGCGCCCGCCGTAGACACGGCCGCGCTCGCACCCCCACCTTCATTGAGATGTGTCACACGAGTGCGTTTGCACATTTGCCCATCCAGATGCATGTTTCACAGCGCAAGATGTGTTGACTGCACATTTATGTGGCGTTGGAGACTCGGATGCGCGCGTCTCTGTGTGTGTGTCCTTCGACGTGGAGGGGAATCTGTGTGTGTGTGTGTGTGTGTGTGTGTGTGTGTGTGTGTGTGTGTGTGTGTGTGTGTGTGTGTGTGTGTGTGTGTGTTGACAGGCAGGCAGCGAGAAGCGGAGCGGAGGGGCGTGTGTTGCCGCTGCATTGGCTCAGCATCGCAGTCTCGCTACTGCGGGAAGCGCACACCTGAAGCATGTTCAGGCCGTGTTTCCCGGTCCCCCAACAAGGCCTCCTTCTCTCAGAGAGGGTGTGAACAGGCCAGTCTGCATGAAGTTAAGGTTCGAGTATCTGTTTTAAAAAAAAAAAGGGGGGGGGGGGGGGGATACGTGTGTGTGTTCGCCTGTATTTTTCTGTCTGTGTGTGTGTTAGAAAGAGAGAGAGATGGGTTTTCGTAGACGACTCCCCGTGCGCCAAACCCACCCTTTCCACATGCAGCGGCACCAACACAGCATCAATAATGAATCCAGATGTCCATGTTGCAGGGTAAATGTGGAGCGATCACGCCTATATGTTCAGGCGTCGCATTCATTTCCAGCTTCCGCGGATCTCATAGGGAAAAAACCAGAAAACAGAAAGAAAACCCGCCTGATTGGCAGCGATGAGAGAGCCTGCAATTGACTGTAACAGAGCGTTCTGTGCAGCAGCTACATATTATTTATGTTCTCTGCAGTGCCGTCAGTATACGTCTTGAGATTTTAGAGGTTCGTTTCAGAGATTTTAGGGCAGTTCTGTACGCTGGGACTCATCACTGCTGCATGTTATCACAGTGTGGGGACAATAAGAGCTTCTTGGGGGTGGGTGGGGGTCTGATTGTAGGAACATAAGCACCCCTCTTCAGATATAACCCCCTCAACACACATCTCTGAACGTGTGGTACGGCGGCCATGTCTTTATTACATGGGAAACTGTTCTGCTGTGTTGCTTTTGTTAATAAGGTTTGGTTGTCTCACATTCAGCAAGACAGAAAATATGTTCAGTTGTGCCACATGGGCTCTTAAAAGGTGTGAGACATTTGGATTTCTCTTCAAGCAGTAAACAGTAAACTCATCTCTCCATAATGGAAACTCTTCAGACCTGACACAAGCAGCACTAAACCCAGAAACCTGTCACATACTTGTTGGGCGCAGAAGATCCTGTAACACTGATTTGTTTAGTGGATTGTGCTTTTGTATCCCCCTATCCAGTCAAGACATCAAACACAAGTTGTTGTTTTTTAAACATGCACCACCGTCAGAGTTTTGAAAAGTCTTTTCACTCATGCCGTCAATTAGAAATTCTCTACTGTGAAATGCTGTTTTACCCTTTCCGGCCACTTAATGTTCTTTAAATCTGACAACCTGAGATGTTAACATCAACTTTTTACGTGCTGCAATTTTAGGCGTCCAAGAGAAAAAACAAAATTGCTGCTCATATGTGCATACACTATAATACAAATATAACTTGAGCTCCTCTTCCCCATTTGAATTGTTGTTGTTTGAGAATTCCAGTGCAATGTGGCCAACTTTGACAAAACAGGTGAATGATGCCATGCCCTATTCTATTTTTTCTTTAACTGTCCCTCATGCAGTGCTACATGCCTACAAATCTATCCCACAATTAAAATGTTAAAGATATCTTGCCCAGTTATATATACTGTAAAACATTTTCCCCTTTCTGATCCTTAGATATTTAATTTCCCACAAGAGTATTGTTTTGAACTTACCAGTCACTGGCATCATTTATGATCATATTCTTATTATGCAGAGATTATGCAAAGAAGTGGCTCCATGGTCTGAAAAATCCCCCCGGTTCAGAACTGGGAGGAGACACAAATCTACCCTCTGGGTGTCACAAGCTACTCTTAGTGCTGGTCCTAAGCCTGGATAAATGGGAGGATTGGATCAGGAAGGGCAAAATATGCGCCAAATTAAACATGCAGACTCATTTGCTGTGGTTAACCCTTGGGAAATAAGGGAGCAGCTTAAAGAACCTTCTAATATGCATACCGAAAGAAAACTTTGCTTTTCATGGTGTCTTATAATGCAAAAACACTTAGTGCTGGAATATCCTGTGAGTGGTGGGGATAGAGTTAATGTGGCACATTTCGAAGACAACTGACAAAATGCTCTTTGACTTCAGATTGGTTGCAGGGAGAGTCTGACTTCTCTTTGGAGAATGCTCATTGGACAAACACCAAAAATGTTGCTATTTTTATTCAGCTATCAAAAGGGCTATTATCTTCCTGTGTGCTTATAAACAGAAGCAATAACCCTGAGGATGTAAAAGTCACTGTTTAAACACAGACGGAGATTCAGTGTCACTGACAACAGTTTCCCCACCTGATGATGGAGCGTATCAAGATTCCAGGGAGTCAATATGGTGCTAACTTGGATTGATCCTGAACATAGCAGTGGGCAGTCTTCAGACGGCGTTCAGACCACCTGTGTTGTGTGAGACACTGATCAAAACATAATTAAACAGTCTGTACTTGTTGTCATCTGTTGGCACTAGCACGTGGTGTTAATTTGCAATTGTACAACTTTCTTTTGTTTGATAATGCATAACGAAAGCAGGTGACCTACAGCTCAGTGCTGCTTTTCCGCACTGATAGAGGACTGAAACTCCCGCTGCTCTGATAATGCGCTCATGCTACTCCTTCTCTGTACATATGGACTGAGGAATAAGCCAATCATGCAGGGGAATCTCATGGCAAATGTATGAATATCATAGAGGAGGAAACCAGTGGAGATGTGACAACCAGAGATAACAGATTGTTGTGAAATTTGAGGACTTGTAGCAAAAACAGGACAAACAATAGCTAGTGATGGGAAATGGGCACTTATCACTTATTTAACTTTGAGGTGAGCAAAACTAGGCGTGAGAACTACTGTTGACTGACATGTGACAGGTTGTGAAATATACCAGAGGGTTACGTAAGCACCCAAGCCTGGAATATCCAGTAGCAACTAGATGTCAGCAACAAAAGGGATATCACTTTATATGGGAACACAGCTTAAGGCTGAGGGATATTTTTACTGTTGGCCATCAGGATGTCAGATTGGAGTAACGGCTGTCTGTACTTTCCTGAGACTCAGGGTGCCAGATTTAAGTATCTCACTGGCAGCCCAAGGCTCAGTGATACTCAGTGAAACTCAGATACAAACAAATAAACACACACACACACACACACACACACACACCTCTTTGTGACTGCTTTCGTCAGTAGCGGATTGATGTAGTCACCTGTAGTTTGTATGGAAGACACTGCAATCACTTGGCAGATAATCTCCAAGTCTGACTGAAACTGAAAACTCCAACACAAACAAGAGATGGCACGCACTGGTTGCAGCGCTAATGCACAACTTTTACTTTGAAGGCGAATTCTCTTATTTCTGGGTTGTGTCTCATTTTTTAAAGCTTTAATAACCTTTGGCTGGTAGTTACTAAGTGTTTGCAGACAAATTGGTGTCTTCCATAGGAATCTATAGGTGACTACAGAAATCTGCTACAAAGGACAAGGCAATTCATGGTGCAGCACCCTCTTTGCAATTGATTTCACCTAGTGACAGCCAGCAGCCTCCAGGAACCCCATTTTGCCCCCATGATCAGTGGTTGTATCTGATCTAATATGCCAGACAGCTTTTGAATAATGTGCACATGATGTCATGTGAGAAGCCAATATTAATTAAGTCCTCTTTCCTATACATTTTTATCCTGTACATCTTACACTTGTCACACGTTTTTTAATACACCTTTTTTGGGGGGTGGCAGGGTAAGGGTCTTTACTGGCATGATCGTTCAGCAACTATATTCTGTTGACAGAATATAGACTACCTTTAATTACCAGTTAGCATTAGCTTAGTAATTATACAACTAGGGTCATCGAAATATCAAAAATATACTGGTCGAGTAGCTAAAGAAGTATTTCCTGTCTTAGTCCAAAAAACACTAACACATTTTTTGTATATTGCCTTTTACAAATCAGTTATCATTCCTTGGTAACCCCCTACCCCCCGAGCAAAACACACTTCCATATCCCATATCTAACTCTGCCTTTCTGCAGTAGTTGTCTTCTACTTTCTTTGGTACTTGTGGGCTTTAATCTTTTTCTTCTTCAGTATGTAAGGACAGAACACTCTTTTAGTATTGGAAGAACTGCTGCCTTGATACATATGCTGCCTGATATAAAAAAAATACAGTTACTGTTGCATTTTTCTATTAAACAGTACTGTAAGCATTGGCTATGGTGGCATCTCTATATACAGCAGGTTGATTATTTCCCTCGGTGATCAGCTTCTCCTACATTTTGATGCCAAACGGTGTTATCAGCCAACCAATGACGCTCTCTGTGGATATATATAACAATAAACAAGATGTGATTGGCTGATGCCTGCAATGGTGCTTCAACAGTTGAATTTCCCTCAGTTTTCAACAATTTCAAGCAAAGCGACGGATCCTTAATTCACTTCAGCATTGCTAAACATTCCCCCTTTTAAAGTGAATGAGAAGCGAAAAAAGTCAAAGCCCAAAATGCTTTTGTGTGAATCCTCCCTAAGACAGTCTTATCTGTCTAGCATAATGATAGTGTACTTCAGGTATATTGTTTATCACTCATCAAAGCTTCCCCAATCAAATTTTCACATTAAAAAAATAACTCAAATGTCCGCGTGAAATCGCTCACAGCTTCCACAGCCAGCCAGCTGAGCAGCTTCTTGACCTCTTGTATCTAATTTTCCAGATATTGCTGTTAAATAATTCTGTATGGTACAACAGTCTTACTCTGATTAGCCCCATTTACAGTACAGCAGGTGAAGCAAAAGGCACTGAAACTCTTTAATACTGTCAATGTAAATCACCTGCCCAGCACACAACATCAGACTTAATCGGTTATTAAGAACTAATCATATAACTGGTCAGAAAAGTGATATTAAGAACATTCAGACAACATCTATACAGTATTTTCAGTTAATGGACTATTTAACAAAATTTGTTTTAAAAAATAACAAATTGCAAATGTGATATTCACATATTTGATACAAGTACAAGCATTCGGGGTAAATAATGGTATAATGTGTGAATGCTGGCAGACCAGACTTATGTATTATGTACGTTAATTAAATAATGCTGTGAGAATTACAGTTAAGTGCAGTTCACCTCTGTAAGGCTCACATACCCTGACTGGTTTGGATTCAGGATCTTCTGTTAAGTAGTAATCTACACCATACACTCTCCACTGAACATACACACACACACACACACACTGACACACAAGGTGGAAGGGATTTTAATGTGAACATATTGGACTGTGGGGACTGTGGCAAATATATTGTACTGCTCTGGCAACACTAGTTTCTTCGTGGTATGCCATTAAAGCAAATTTGACTTTGAGTTTCAGAGCGTATGGCCTGTGGCAGCGGGAGGCTGCTCTATCTCTCGCTAGTCTGCATAGTAACAGAGGACAGAGAGGGAGGCCTGCTTTAACCTTTCAGCTGAGTCAGTCCCTTTCTCTCTAATGCGTGTCGTACATTTTAAGTCGCTAGTCGTTCTAACAACTAAAACTAGGATCGCTTCTGAAGCAAACAGCATTGTTGCTTTGTTTGAGATAAATTGAGGAGAGCGACTGACAGAGAGAGAGACTGAGAGCCTGGCAGTACACAGTAGTTCTCAGTGGTCTGAATGTGTATTTATTATTAACCAACTCATAAACAAACAAGCAGAATGAACTATTATCTATGGAGAAAAACATAACCACTCTAGGAGAGGTACGTCTTAGTACCCTTGGATGAGTTCTCAGCAGGGCTCAACATTGATTGGTTCAACTTGGAAAAAGTGCCATTTTTGAAAACAAGCAATCTATCAGAAGCTAGATGATAAAAACTGCCATCAGTGACCGAAAACCTGGCTCCATTCTCTTGTTTGCTGATGTTGTTGTGGTCTAACAGATCTATGGTTACAATCATGCACTGTTTTGAGATGCATCATGGTTGAAATCTTTCTTAAAGCTATCGTCACCCCACAAGTCCGGTGGATCCCACATCAACTGATTACGGTGCCCTGAATTCCTACAATGGAAAGTCGCCTACTTAGATATATTGACCAACTTCATAGGGTGCTACTGGTCTACAGGCTTAATCCATTCAGTGTGTGGTTCTCAGAGCAGTGCAGGTATTTGGTTTCAAACACGCGTGGCACATCAGAATACTCTGCGTCTAGGCACCGTTTGTCTGCCTCACACCTTACCACAAACAACCCAAGTCAGATGCATCGATTCAGATGTTCCCAGTTCAATATGTGTGATGATTTGTGTGCAAAGCTTTTAGTGACTGTTTCCTTGCCTCTCTCATTCCTTTTTTTTCTGTCCTCCATCTTTTCTTGTCTGTATCCATTCTCATCCCCCTTCTTCTCCTTTGCTTTCTCCACTCCATCTATACCTCTTTCCTCACTGCCCTACTTTCACCATCATCGGCAGCATGGAGAGTCTTCTGCCTCTTGACAGCATATTTAATGTTTAATGCACTTTGATTTTCACGCAGACACTTACAAGCCGGAGAGGAGAGGAGAGGAGAGGAGAGAGTTTGATAGCTAAAAGGAGAGATGAGGAGAAATCAAAGAAAATGATGACAAATTCTTAATAGTATTAATAAAGATTGTCCACAAAAATGGGAGACATGAGTGGTGTAAAGTTATTAAAGTCACACTTTTATTATGGAAGTATGCTTGTACTGACAATGCCGGCATGTTTATGAGCGTAATTTTTAGCATATTCAAAATCTGGTGGTTAAGTCAGAGATAAGCTACAGTCGGAAGCTGGCACATTGTAAGAAGAGGGTACTGAAGATGCTGTCCAGTTGCTTGAATGAAAATTTTTTTTCCTGTTCCTTGGTTTGCATCTATGTTGCAAGATCCACTACAAGTGTGCTTTAGCGTGTCGGCCTTCTACCCCAACCAGTCCTGCCAGGGTCCAAATATTTTTCATACAAAATTCAAGTCCTTAGAAGCAGAGTTTATTTATGGGGCAAGCGTAGTGTAGCATTAACTGTTTAAACTAAGATTGTGACATTAAAAAATGTCATTTTCACAGTCAAACCAATTATTGCCAATATGCATTCAAAAGAGATTATTCTGGGAGAGCATCCAATCAGTGCAGCAAAAAGACAATGATCTGTATGTGCGTTGGGTAAGCAGCTTCAGCTGAAACGAGCAAGACTACTTCTGTAATGTTTAAGAGTTGCATTTGAGCGTGCATATGAAAATAGTTCATCCAGAATCACTGTGCTCGTTTAATGTGAATTAGTGACACAGAACCTACAGAAAGCTCATTTGTTTACACATGGACACGTTCATTTCAATCATCAGTGCGAGGACAGGTAGAAACATAAAAGATCTTAAGTGAAAAAGAGGCTTCAGAGAGGGAGGATTTCATAAAATTACTAATACTGTTAGATAAAGACCTTACAGTACCTTACAGAAAACCCCAACAGTTATGTGACCTATGAGCAAGTGCTTTGGCCTCAGTGGGAAAGAAAAATTCAGTTTTGACAGGAAGAAACCTCCAGCTGGCCATCAGCCACGACCTCTTGGGACTGAGGGGAGGAAGACAGGATACACACACGCTGTGGAAGAGAGCCAGAGATTAATATTAACTAATGATTAAATACAGAGTAGTATATAAACACATAGTGCGTGAGAATAAAAGGTGAGTGAGATAAGAAAGAACTAAGAAAGAGAGTCAGAGATACACACGAGCTACAACAAGTAAACCAAAGCATATGGTCAGCATATGTCCACTTATGTTGCCACAGAAACATGTGGACACGACATGTGGGGAAAGCACGAGAAAGGGATGTGACGCCATACTGTGTTGTTATTACTATCTGCACAAGACAACAGAGCGCCCGGCTGTCCTCGACTTACACACGCACACACAGACACACACAATGTATTTTATTCAACTCCTCAGAGTCTCTTATGTCATGGAGAGTAAAATCACCACTGCACATTTTCTGTTCTCGTGGCCCAATTACCTCTATGCTAATTTTGGCTGGAGTGATTCCGTTGCCTCGCGCACAGTAGCACACAAACACACACAGACATCTGTCACAGTTTTGGATCAGCCTTCCTGTGCTAGCTGGTAAACACGCACAAACAGCTGCATACAAAAATAAGCACAATTAAACATGAAAATACATGCACACTCTCTCTCACATGCACACATACTGGCATAACATACACACCCGACCTGCTGAACTCTGAAAGCATCATCGCTTTCCCCTCATGTTATCATTTAAAATTCTGCTTTAAGTGCCTGTGGCTCTGTCGCCATTGCAGCCGGCGATAAAACATGTATGTAGGACTTCTAGGTCTATACAACCCAGGAGTCAGCCAAGTGGATTCCTGGCATGCCGGCTTCATGAAGGTGATTCTTCACATGTGCACACTGATCTCTGGCATATTTGTGTTATCACAGCTGAGCGGTTATGCCTGAATGTGGACATGAATGGTTGTTTGTCTTCGTGTGTTATCCCTGCAACAGACTAGCAACCTGTCTAGGATATACCCCACCTCTCACTGGGATAGGTTAGGGTTGGATGGATGGATGGATGGACAGATGGATGGATGGATAAATGGAAGGATGGATGGACTTATTCACAGATATTGCACAGAGAGATTGGACTGTAGGGTAGAATGTAGAGTAAAAATGTGACCCAAGCTAAAATATTTTTTTCCCAAGTGAGCAGACACTATACTAACTTGATGCCATTAGTTATCAGTCAAAGTAAATGTTAATAATGTCCCATTATTTAAATCAGATCAGCTTTACCAGTTTCCTTCAACAAATGACAACTGAAACCTCAAAGGACTGTTTTCTTTTTTTAAAATTGTTAAAGCGATCATTTTACCCAAATAATAAAACTGCATTCTCCTTCATTCTTTTAGCACTATGCTCTAACCGTGCTGGCACCTGCCATTGTTTTCATTGCTTTGCATTATGTGTGTGAGTTCATTATGAAAGCAGCCACATTTGTCCAGCAGAGACCTGCCATAGCAAAAGCTGCCACGGCAGCTGTTTTAATTGTGTTGTATCTAAAAGTCTATTTACGACAGAGGCGGTCAGCATGGCAGCGTCGTGCTCTGCAAGGTGGATTCACAAAACTTTACAGTAGTTTGATATGAAAATGAAGGATTACTTTAAAGATCGGTACTCACGAGTACTGAGTACTAGTATAATAATGTAGTAATGACAGCATCATTAATGGATGAGCATTACAGCTGATGTGCCATGTTGCAAAATCTACTAAACTGAACCTCTTTGCATGATTATTTTGTCATAAAGTATAGTGATGGCAAATGCTGTCGTAGAGACAGCCCGTGTGTAACAGACAGCAATTGTAGCAATCTCATGTCATTACAGCTCAGTCAAGAAAAACTCGATCCTATGTGTGTGCGCCTGTGTGTATCCAGTAGCTCTGCCCATGCATAACTGTGTCCCTGATGTGTGTATGTGTGCCAGCCTCCTGTGACATGCTAAACTGAACTGTGCTGACCTGTTGTCATCTCTGTCTGGAGACCCCATCATCATCACCATTCACCCAAAATCTTCGAAAGATGGCCGGGGACCAAAAAAACAAACAAACAAAAAAACAACATAGTCAGCAATCCCTCTCTGCTCTGTGTGTGTGTGTGTGTGTGTGTGTGAGGGCGATAGAGAGAGAGAGAGTGAGTGAGCACACCGAGAGGACATCTCTGTAATCTAGCATTTCCAGCTGATAACCAGCATCAATGCAAACACCTTTTCTTTATTTTTCTAAATTTTAAAAACTCTCGTTTTGTACAAAGAAAACCAAGAAAAATCTTAATTTAAAGCATGATTTAAAGTATTTAAACTAGAGATGGACCGATCCGATATTACGTATCGGTATCGGTCCGGATCGGATATCGGCGAGAAATAAAAAATGTCTGCAATTCTGTTGAAGAAAGATGTTGAATCTATTTAATTATTCTTGAAAAATAATTTATTTCTGTGCATTTTTTTTCCACCCTGCATCAAATTAAAGTTGATTACATCGATTAAGCATCATCAGGTGGAGGGTGGGGGGTGGTTCCCCATTTTCTTTTGCTGGGAGTTTGCAACCCTATTAGTTAGTTTGCTTAATATTTCTGCTAAGTACTCTTTAAAATACCAGAATAGGAAGGATGGAGTAGGTTTAATTTTATTAGATTGATCAGTGTTGCTGAACTATGAAATATTTTGGGCACAGTGTTTTGGTTTTTTTTACATACAGGTATAACAGAATAGCTTTAGTGTTGTTGTTTATTTAAACTTGAGTATGAACTTGTACAAAATGCAGCAATATATTTAAAAAACAGTTTTATTGATTAAAAAACACACTATATCGGATTCATATCGGTATCGGCAGATATCCAAATTGATGATATCGGTATCGGACATAAAAAAGTGGTATCGTGCCATCTCTAATTTAAACTATTTACCTTGCTCTCTTTGAACATTTAATAAGTAAAAAAAAAATGGTGAAACACAATGGATAAACAGGAAGTGGTATCCTCATATTTGTCAACAAAGCTAAAATAAGTGGACAGGCATATCTACCAATGACAAACCTTTATTTCTGTGTAACATATAAAACTGAACTCACAGAAGTTTTCAGAACGATCAGATTTATAAAGTGTTAAATTATCAATTTCAGTACGTTTTTTTGCTACAGAAGGCAGGAAGAATTTACAGGAAATATATATTATTTTCTTATAAACACTGTAAATAGACTTGTGATAATCAGTGGGTTTCTTTTCTGAATTTAAATATTTTCAGGCATCCTTGCTCTTATACCACTGCAAACAGAATTTCTTGACACTCGACAAATATGTAAAATGATATTGAAATAATTTGTGATCAAATTAATCAGCAAGAATGTGAAAGCGAAAAAAGTCTCTGTTTAAAACGTATCAAATTTGGTCTTTTTTTTGTTTTACACCACAGAAAATTTTGTTTTTGGTTTTATTAGTATTCAATGGGAAGAGAAAAGTATTTCCAGAGATATAACATCAGCAACATAATGTTTAATATTTTCGCTGCTTTTAAAATAAAATAACAGTGATCGTTTGATTGTAATGGCTCCGGTCCAATAGAGGAAAAATAGGACAGCACTCTCCTTGCGACTAGCAAGCAACCAGGTGGTCACCCAGAAGTTAAGCATGCAGTACCTTTAACCTCTAAGCAACCACTTTCAGTTGGAAGGCAACAGGCCCGATCGCCTCGCAGGAAGACTGACTAACTGACTCTCTGGTGTAGGTTTGCAAATGATCGCCATCTGATTTATAAATTCAGACAGACTGTCAATGTAGCAATCAATCTGAATGAGTCTGCACCAGTGAGCGAAACTCCTCTGCATTATATCTCGTTGCAATAGACCATTTGACTCATCTGGATGCCAACTGGTTGTATTCTGGTTTTATTCCTGTTTAAAAGAAATGTTGCTGGAACGCTCGCCATTTTGATGTTATGCAGCATCTTTTTCACTCTTTGTGAAGAAATCTCTGTTTCAGATGTATGAGATTCTGGCTAAGTTCATAGCACATGATTTTCCCTGGTGTCACTGTTACATTAAAGATTTCTCTACATGCTGCTGCAGATCATTTGTTCAATTAACGTCAGTAAAGGTGTTTGAATTTGGAGATCTTTTTAGTGTTTTAGAGGTAGAGTCAGTTATTTCAGAGCTTTTGAAACTCTTTCATTGTCTGCACCACGCTTTTATATGCCGGGGCTCTTACAAACAGGTGTGGTATTGGGTTGGGGTGTTACTGGAGGAGCTGCCATGTTACAACACAGAAATAAAAAGATAGCTGGTGAAGAGATTGGGGAATATGAGACTATGTGGGGAAAGTTTGTTAATAATGAATGAGCAGAGTTGAGGGTTGTTCAATTATCCAGAATGCTCTTATGATGAGAAATGTTAAACTGAGCTTGTTTCATGTATACTGCTACTTTCACCTACAAGTTTTGGAGAGTCCCCAAAAGAGACTTGGTTATTCCTTCCTTGGCTCAGCGGGGCTGTTAATACTACTATACAGCTGCAGTGATCAGAGCTGTCAGTTGTTGTAGTCTTGTATTATCAGATGGCAAAAATAGGATGGGAAGCCAATTATATCAATAATGTTGTGACCATGTGCTTTACTCATGCTCAGAATATGGACAACAGAGATTATGGGTATCAACTTGGGATTTAGGGGCAAAGCATGGCAGATGATTTTCAAAGGAAAAACTTCTGGAGAGACTTAGTTGAATATCAGCATAAAAATAGAAACAGATGGAGTCAGAAAAAGCTTAGTAGAGGTTGCCTGGTGCTTGTTTTAAGGACTGATCTGCTCTTAAGGAGCTCCCTAGAAACAGATTGTCTCTGTAAGAACCTTAGCACACCGTAAAGACAAGCCAGCCTAATTGGACTATAAGCAACCCCTGCCTTGAAGTCAACATGCTTAGCTTCCTGTGTGCTTCCCTGTGCTCGTGTATTTGTGTGTGATGTGGAGCAAGCATTAGCACGACAGGTAACATCACTGAAATATGCAGAGAAAATTTTAAAACGCTTCTAGAAAGAAATTTGTGCTCTGTGAAAGAAACTTGCTTTTGGTCAAATTCCGCAGCCAATACGGTGCAATAGGGTAAGTTAAATTAATCCAATTTCACAGCGGGCTGGTGAGAGGTGAGGACAGCCCAGCCATAGCTGCACTAATTAGCCGTGTATCTGTCACTATCAATTGTATCAGAGAGCATACCAAAGCCTACCGTTTTGCAAACACATGCATATCTGTATGCAAAAAAGTGCAGTCCCTCACAAAGTGCTACTTGTCTTCCTTCACAGATGAGTTCTCGTATTCTTTAATTTTTAAGGAGTCTGTGATATTTCATATAAGATTGAAAGAAAAAGTCACCCTATAAGCATATGAAGTTCTTGTAGGTTTTGCATGCACGTTATGTGTTCTGTGGCTTGCTCGATGAGTGTGCTAATGTACCTCTGGATGACAGGCCAGAGATGCGTTTGCTCAACGCTGCAGGCAAGCACAGCTGTTACAAGGGAGAGGAGAGCAGAGGAGGCGAGAGTAGAGGAGATACGGGAGAAGGAAGATGGACTGCTGCTGAGCATTGAGTAATGTAATAAGATAAAGAGACTGCGCACACAATACCTTCTCTGTGACGTCGCACTCTACTTTTATCATCTTTTGTAGCATACTTAACTAAAAGTACAGCTAAAGAAAATATGTCAAATCAGGTTATTTAATTGGTGCGGTTACATAAAAAGTTGAACACTGACCAAAATTGTTACAGTTAATCCTGAGTGAAACTCTAATCTTTGAAGTAACAGTTGTAGTGTATCCAAAACATGTCACCCAATTATCCATGTTTTAATATCCTGAGAGGAGACATTACGTCACCAAAGCCAATGGGATCCATCTTTAGGGAATCATTAATGCCCGTACCAAATTTCACAACGATCGATCCAGCAGTTGTTGAGCTATTTCAGTCTGGGCCAAGTGTTGGACCACCTATCAGACAGAAGCACTGTCACAGGGAGAAATATACAATAGGAAGGAAAATTGATGTTGTTTATCCTTTTTTTTTTTCAGTAATAATACTCCACATACAATATGTGAAAAATAATTACAGTACGCTGACAGAATCTGCTCCCTGTAATTATCACCACACAGTCAAATAATTACAGTGGCAAGAAATTACAATTAACCAATTGTTTGACTTACAGGGGACTCCTCACGACTAGTGTGTGTGTGTGTGTGTGTGTGTGTGTGTGTGAGAGAGAGAGAGAGAGAGAGAGAGAGAGAGAGAGAGAGAGAGACACAGAAAGAGAGAGAGAGGCAGAGAGAGTGATTGAGCCTTACCCAGCAGATTACTCCAGTGAGGCCAAGTCCCTACAGATGAATTGTGATAGCAGATTAATAGCCTGTTAACATGTTAAAGCCACATTTCTTATTATTTTCCTTTGTATCAGCACCTAATCAGTTATGCTACACTAACACTATGGAACACAGACATTGGAGACTTTGGCATGAATACAATTATTCTGACCAGTTAAGGTCCAGTGAACTTGTGTGTTGTTGCCTTAGAAATGGTTCCTTCGAGCACGGGGACCAGGCCTGTGACCACTCACAGTCAGACGCCGTCTTCGAGTATGGTGACTTTGATGCGATACTTCAGCATCTAGCTAGCCATAAAGCATAAAGGGAGAAATATTTTTTAAGTGTCAGGTAATTTCAAATCCAGCTCAACAAACACACAAACTGTTTGTGTGCAGTTTGTCGCACAGTGTGTTGCTAGCTAAAGGTCCAGCTGCTGTATTTCACAAGTAGAGAAAAGAAAGAGAGCTAACTTCACTCAGAGATGGAGAAAGATAAGAAAGAGGACGGAAGAGAAGGAAGAGACGTTAGATTTAAAGGAAAAAACTGCTCAGTGGTGTTTGATAAACTAAAAATGTAAACGTTACATGTAAGTCCTCTTGTTTTCAAATCACATATTGGGTTTGTACATGTGACATTATGGGGTTTTTTTTTCATATTGTAAAACATGCTACAAAGCAAACTGAGGCAGACTAACTGTGTTATTTAGAGGCTGCATGAAAATAATCAGGATAAACAGGTTAGTTTGCTGCACTGTGATGGATTTAAAGCAAAGAACAGTGTGTGACTGGTGCACTGTGGCCGAGGTTTACATCAAGTGTAGCAGAGATTCATATGAAGTTAAACTAATAATGCTGAGATTCATTCGCTGAATACCACCTTTATCCCATCTAGCAAATGAGACAGCACAAACAGTGTGTACTGTCAGGACAACTCATTAAACATCTGCTGACATCTGGTTGAATTCAGGTGTGTAAATCCACAAAGAGCAGCAGGTCAGCTGATCACATCCTGTACACTAAGGAAATCTATCTGATTCTTTTCCCCACACTGAGCCACTGCAGCTGATTTTTAGGGTTCCCCACCTGCTGAATCCCACTTTAACCGTTCATTCATTTTCCTGTTTAGAAACAAAGTCACCCTCTACAATGTAGGCAACAGAAACAAAAGCTAATTTTTCTCTGCTTATGTTCTACTTAACTGATTCAAGTTGAGTAATTTTATCAGAATTAAAATATTCAGACTAAAATAAATTTGTATTTCTGTCTACTAATATTATTTTATTATTACATTAAGCACAAGGTTCAGTTAGCTTTGCATAAAAGTAGGTGGTAGAAATGTTCTTAGTTACTTTTCCTTTCTTACTTTGAGTACTTTCAGAGCCTGTACTTTTTCATTTTACTTGAGTAAAGAAGTTGAATCAGTACTTTAACTTTTACTGGAATATTTAATATCTGTACTTGAACTTAAGAACAGAATGTCTGTACTTTTTCCACCTCTGCATTTAATCCATGCGTGTTAAAGTGAAGCAGAGCCATATGGTTTGCAGTGGATCACAATCACAGTGATCCTGAGGATGAGACTGACCCAGCTGAACTTTTGTAGAGATCATTTACACAATCAGTGTTTATCATTGCCACATGGTCACTGATGAACAGCTCTGATGTCACACAATCACACTGCTTGTTACTACAAGCAGGAAGCATGCCATGCATGTAGCTGAGGCTCTGTCAGAGATTTCACCAGCAAGAAAACATGAAACTAGTCTAGGCAAGTAATGTGCTTTTTCCTTGTTTACTAGTTTTAGAGTTAGTCTCTTTTTCTTTCTGCTGCATAGACTCTCTTCTTAAAAAAAATACCAGATGCTTTCTTCTCAGTCACAAGCATGCAGATAAAACATTAAAATGCAAATATACTTTAAATTAACACATCCACATACGGAGAAATGCTTGTATAAAACATTAGACAAACACACGTGCAGGAATCCATGACCAACACTTGGATGTCCCACAGAAACTGTCCCTCCTCTCATCATCAGGATAAAAAGGGAGATGATGCATTATACATTTTCTCCTCTTTTTAACAGCTCATTACGGTACTCATTTAGAGCCTTTGCCTAAAAACAGGCCGTTCCTAACGAGACAAGGTTTGCTATGTAAACCCGCCATTTTTATTCAAGTGTCATGCTTGTTCTGGCATCAAACTGTTACTGTTCAGCTGCAATGACCAAATAGTTTATTGTATTATTCGTATTTGTAACCATTCACAACAGTGAGCACATTATTTGTTAACACATTAAGCTAAGTCTATGGACTTCCTTCTTGTTCCTTAAAATCCATTGGTGAGGTGAATCTAGGTGAATGCTAATAACTTGCAGTAAATCCATCGACATCAGCGAAGTCGCTGAATGAGGGATGGATTTTTTTTTTTTTTTTGCTTTAAGATTATGTTAATGTAGATTATGCAAAAGCACAGACGATTAATTTTTTGTAACAATCTTGTGCTTTAAATTTGAATGTTTTATAAGAGAACTGCAATCTGGACTGAGTTCTCAAAGTTGTTTAATGTCTGATATCTCTAAATCCAGCTAATCTGAAACCCTGGAGTTCAAAGTTTTAGGTCTATAGATAAATGACAGAGATTTATTAGAGGTTTGTTTAGTACTAAAAATATTTTAAGTGCTTTTTTGTTTTTTGTTTTCAAGTTCATTCATCTGTGAAGAATGTCTGAACAAAATCTCCTTGGCAGCATGGTCAGGATATGTTAAAGGGGTATTTTTTAATGAACATGGAAAAATAGCACCTTCAGCAATTAAAGTAGTTGCCTGTAAATTATTCTGTAATTGCTGCCGCCAAGCTGGAATTTTCCCACGCAAAATCAGATTTGCTTTACAGCAAAAAGGAAAGGAAACTGCACAAACAAGTGCTTAGCAGCTAGCTAGTGCCAACGATTAAGATAAGATAAGATAACCTTTATTAGTCCCACGCGTGGGAGATTTGTTTTGTTACAGCAGTGGACAGTGCAAAGTTGCATAGAAAAATTATGCTTCAGAGATACATTACATGAACAGTTATTGAAACACAACCATCCTCCCCCCAAAAAAGAGTTGCTTTATGGAAGGAAGTGAAGCAAAAAAAAAAGATATTTTCACATTTTCTTAGTGTTTTTTTTTCTATTAGCATTAGATATGCCAGCTAATGCAACCATGAGGTTAGCGTTTTACTGATCCCTCTATGTGGTGAACATAGGTAATTCCTGTGTGTTAATCATTCAGTGTGCTCTGTTGATAGTTGTGGCTAGGTTAATACACACACACACACACACACAAAACAGGAAAGTGATGTGTTATGGTGCAACACTACATGCTGTAACATCATTTAGAGGGCCAAAGATGATCTATTATAGGTCATAGCTTCTTTTTTCTATGATAAACTAAAAAACACGCAAAAGGTCATATTAAGGTTTCTCATCGCATTCAGATTTCCTCAACATTTGTCTGCCATATTGACTGAGGCACAACCACCTATTACTGGGGAAAAATATGTCTACAGTGAGCAGCTAGGAGTGGTTAACATCACATGATTAGTGGTCATTTTCCATTTGATAATGAAATGCTTTTAATTTAAGCTGCACAGAAGCAGGTTATTACCGAATATGACTGAGTATTCTTTCTAACAAAATACCCAGTTTTGCACTACAATATCTACGTGCAGTGACTTCAACAATATCAGACCTTTTTATGATTAGGTTTCAGCAATCACAGTTCTTAAACACAAACAAATGCATTGTGATGTTTTCCTGATGTCATCCAAGGAGCTTCTGTTGTTTAAAAATAACCTTTGATGGGACTTTATATGCGAACCTGCCTGCCCTTTGTATACCTGCTATCCATCCCAACCATGCATTCAAAAGGTTGCCTCTAAATGCAAAATGTATATGCCATCAGTTATCCTCTAAATATAACCTGCAACTTGGAAAAACCATGGTATAAGCAAAAATAAAGACACAGTGAAGTACTGGTTCTTAAAGGCACAGTAATGTATAACAAGGCTATAGTTTCAAAGCCTTTAAACAGATTTAGACAGTAAATACCTCTCTTAACCCCATGGTAAAGAGATAGATTGGATACGACTAAAACTGATCTTGTTATCTCGTGTCCTGCTGTAGCAGATGAACCTCCATGAAAGTCTATTGTGGAAAGTCTAGATTTTTAATTTGGAGAAATAGCAGTCAAAATGTTTTGGGTTTTTTTTCATATATTTTCTTATTTAAACTCTTAGAACAAAGGAACACAAATTCTAATTTATACATGTCAGCACAGTAAGCACTATGTTTAATTCCTCTGCAAGAAATGGTACGTATTTTAATATATAACTCTACCATTCTATAATAATGATTTTTTAAATGATGTAATTTGTACTATATGTGTTACTAAATGATGCCCAAAAACATGAAATGCATAGAAACCTCGCCCATCTTATGGGGCTGATACATGCATTCCATCAGATTATGGACAGAAAATTATTTAGGAGTTTCTTTCTCACAGGTCTGTGTTTACACACCAATATGCTCACTCTTGAGTCCAACACTGACATGATCTCTCACTTGCTGCTTGTAGCAGCTTGCTGGCCATCACCAGGTAAAATCAATCACAGACCTTCTTTGCCTTGGTTTCCATTTTTATCAGTTTGCATTAAAGTTGCTGACTTGTCTGCAAAAACTCACCATTTACTCTCCAAGCGATAGTGAAACTTGAACTGGAAACACAGAGTGCTCACCTTCAAAATAGAGATTGCGCCTTATTTTCCACTGCAGCCAACATATTTTAAAAGGCACACCATATGCCTTGAAGGTTTCAGTCTCCATTTGTGATTTCTGTAGCACTTTTTGCTGTTTCACTACCACTAGCCAAGTCATTTGGAAGTGTTTGCAGACAAGTCAACATCTTCCTTGCAAACTGCTGGTCACCGTAGAAATTTATTATTAACCAAAGCAATCGCAAGAAGGTTTGCTGTACCGCACCATGTACCTTTTTACATACAGAATACAAAGATTTCCCTAGCAACCTGTTGTTTCTCGATGGTCGCTGACTGGTCTCTAGTCCTACATGACTGGCGCCTAACATGCCACTGATCAAAATTTAAGCATAAAAGCCTTACACAACGTCAGACCTTGTAAAGTCTTTGGGCACAGGAGATGAACAAATAATCCTTAAGAGGGCCATGATAAAAACATTCTAAACTATGGCATGTATGGCAGGTGAGAACACTATGAAGACAATGCCTGAGACTTTTAGGCGATTTGTAAATTTACGCATTTAAGCAGTTTAATAGCCTCAAATGTTTTATCAAAACATTTCAAGCAGACAGCAGATAAAGAGGGTTATAAAAAGAAGTATTTCACTATAAATACACAACACAAATTAACTGATAAAATAAGAGATGCCTGCCCTGTGATGCCCGTGTGCTTTCTTTTTTTATTTATATGAATCACCGTGGATATTGACATATATACCTAACCTGGGAAATACTTATTTATAAAGCAGTTTCACCACTGGGTCTGTTTAGTAGCTGTGCAAAGCTTTTAGTTGTGTGTTCCTCAGCAGATTGATTTTGCTCAGAAGTCCTGAAAGTTGTTGGAAAAAACTGAAAACTAAGTTGAAAAGTTAAGGCAAAAATTTGAGTGATATTTTGGATTGTTCCTAAGCAGAAAAAAACTGTTTTGTTTTTGTGAGCTCGGCTATGTGGTGTATGTCTGAGTCAAGCATGTGCTGCTTTTTCCTCATCGTAACACCCCGACAGTTTGAGAATTCTGTGAGGAGCTTTGGTGAGCCTTGGCTGAGACAGGCTGTTTCAAACACGAACAGTAAGAGCCACAGAGACACGTTCAGTTTATTTTGAGAGTTGGGACCTGCAGACAGTGTAAATCGGCAGAAGTTTTCGGTAAAGCCAACATACTCATTAGAAAATCAAAATCTTAAATTTAGTGACAGCATGCTAAAAAAATAATAGCATTTTAAATAAAAGCTCCACCACAGTCTGCTTAAACTCTGAGGGGATTAAATGCAAGCAAAATCCCCCAGTGGGGGGTTAAAATCTGTGTGAGTATCTCCTCAATCCGCTGCCATCTCTTCCCAGGCTCAAACTGCTTTATTTGTTTTCTTTTTAGCTCAGAAAAGTTGTGTTCTCCGCATAAAACAGCAAAACCTTTTAAAATCTTGCCAAATAAGATCTGGCACAGATGAGGTATTAATGTTTAGTACATTGAAATTATTACTAAAAAATGATTAGATATTTTTTAGGGATTATGTACTTTTTACTGAATTTGTCATTATATTATTGCGCTTGCTCTTTTTTTCTGCTTCACTTGTTTTTAATAGCCAGAGAGATATATTTGCTAAAAAGCCTGTTAGCCCAGTAACTTGCAGAACACATCTACTAAGCTTATGCTTCTAATAACTTTCTGTACACCTTAATCTTTATTAACAAGCACACATGACTACGTATGTGATCACTTCATCAGTCGTGATGTGTGTTCTGACTTGACACACACCTCCTTAAGACTAGAAATTTGCATCAGGCCTAGAGCAACTGCAGAGATACTGCATGGACACCACGAGACATCCATTGTTGTTTGCATTGCTAACACCAGGATCTCCACTGCAAACAATGATTCTCTGTCACAACAAGTGATGAAAGAAAGCTCAAATATAATTACAAAGACTTCACTGTAGTAGTATCTCATTCATAGGAAAGAAATAAACTACAGTCATGCACACAATTTTCACAGAACTCTACATGCCATGATTCAACACCCCCTTTTAACAGCAATAACTTGAACTAATCGTTTTCTGTATGGCTTTATCTGTCTCTCGCATTATTGGTCCACTCTTCTTTGCCACATTGCTTCAGTTTATTGAGGTCTGAGGGTTTCTGTTTGTCTGCACAGCTCTCCTGAGCTCCACAGCATTTCAATCAGGATAACGTCTAGACTTGGTTTTTGCAAAATCTTATTTGCTTTCTTTTTCAGCAATTCTGTACATAAGCAGATGGCTTAACACTTGAGTATATGTTGGTATAAAGAGGAGTTCATGAGCGAATCAGTGACTACATGGTGCCCAAGTCCTGTGTCTGCAAAACAAGTCATGCGTTATACAGTTGTTTTCTTATTGTACTGTCATGAATTTGAGCTAACTGAGATCTGTAGACTCTGGCATGTAACGCTGGTATTTTTTTTTTTTTAAAAATTAATTTGCAGTTCCTGTGAGCATTGCTGACATAGTTTGCTTAGTTTTTCCACAGGATTGTGCAGGGTCTTGTGAAAACTTCCAGAAATGCTTTCCCTGGAAGAAACAGTCACTATGGTCAGTGGTCACAGAATCAAAAGGACTGTTTTTGAGATTTCGTATTTAATTATTTTCATATTATTCTAAAATCCTGCAAGATCACAGATGCATTTCACCTTTACCTAGATGAAAGAGGAAATCTCCAAGACAGATCTCTCATAAGAAGTCAACTGAAAAATCCACAGAGTTAACATCAGCATCATCATCATCGTTTATTTGTATAGCACTTTAAAAACACCAAGCAGACCAAAGTGCTGAACAACACAGATCATGCTGGTAAAGACATAAGGAAAAGCCAGACAGTAGCTCCTGGTATTTCTGGTACTGTTCTGTAGTTTACTTGTGCCGGCCGACATTTATTCTAGACATTGCTCCAATCAAATTTTCCATTCTTTATTTTTTTCATAATAATTATGAATCAAATGGCAACATAATTTTCACCTTAATCTTCAGCTTCTCATGGCTTTACAGAGCTATACAGTTGCAGATTAGAACGTAACTCCAAATTATTCGTGAAATATTTGCTTATGCACTGATTTTTTCATAGACCATATCTAAAATATTTGCTAATTATTTTCATTAGGATGATGATATGAGATATATTTGGTGTTTTTAGCATTTTTAGAGGGGGTCTCAGGTATTTCAGCTAATACCAGGGGTCGTCTGTATTGTGAATTTAACCTGATTGTTAAACTATCAGTGTCTGTTTGGCTGCTGCAAGCAGCTGTTTTCAAAGGAAAAATCCCCAAAAGACACTACCTGCACAGCAGCAAACATCAGACACACAGTCTTCCACTAATGCATATGGCTGAGTCGAGCCTTCCACAAATAAAGAGGCTGATAGTTCACTCCGCTGTTAATAAAGACTAAAGTAGAGTTGTAAGATTGCAGAATGATTTGATTTCCATTCATTAGGTGGACAAACTCAAATTCCATATGAATGCTTATTCAATAAATACATCCTTATTGTGCAAATAATCATGTAACCAGTGATTTAATCTGCGATTCTGAGGCCATTGGGTGCTTTGTGTCTTTTAACATGAACGCTAGTTGTTCTCTGTAAGCCCTGGATCATTGCCCTGAAGTGCACAAAAACA
Source organism: Pelmatolapia mariae (assembly GCF_036321145.2). NCBI lineage: Eukaryota > Metazoa > Chordata > Actinopteri > Cichliformes > Cichlidae > Pelmatolapia > Pelmatolapia mariae. The sequence goes on along the minus strand of NC_086227.1, from coordinate 14,590,686 downwards.
TATTAAAAGGTTTCTATAGAGCTTTCTTAATCTGTTAATCGTTTTTGTTTTTGCTTGCTTAGTGATCAATGTGTGAATGAAGAACAATCTCTGTCATTACATGATCACATATTTTTATAAAACCAGAGCTAGTGCCATTCCCTGACAGCTCACAGCTTCAGAAACTGGACTTATAATATCAATACTGTAATAACCTCTGCATTTCTACATGGAGTGTTCCTCCTGTTTGAATTTGAAGTAAAAGTTGTGATAGTTTAGATGCTGAATGGCTGATAGTGACCAGTGTGTAGTCAGCGGAGAACATAGAGCTGTGAGCCTGTGATAACTAAAGCTAGCTTCCAAGATTCAACTGTGATGGAATAATGGGGAAAAAAAGACGACAGATGGAGGGAGAAGGAAAGAAATCTGTAGTCATTGTACAATGTTGTATATGCGTGTGTTTGACAGTGAGAGACAGAGTATGTCATGTGTGTGAAGGGACAGCGTGGAAGAGAAGAGCAATAAGGCCAAGCTTCTTCGAGGAGACTCACTCTCACTGTCACATCGATCAGACTACGGCATCGTACACACTCATGCAGCCGACACCCTGCTCTTCTTGCACTCTCATTGGTGGAAATATGACATGGAAGTAAAGACAGGATTTTCTTATTTATGTAGATGTACCAGTCTATTGAATAATAGCTATAAATCATTTATATAGCTATAAATTATAGGTATTAAAGCTGCAGATTTTATTTACTAAACATCAAAACTATAACCTTGCAGCTAGTTTGTTTGAAGCAGGGTAAAAAAAAGGTAGCCTCGTGTTAGCAGGAAGCAGGATCTTTAACATACCTGCCTGGTGGACTTCATGTGGCTGCAGAGATGTAATCAGCTGTGGAAAGTTTTCATCCAGTACAACAACACTTACTCTAGGAAATATATCTACATAGATGTAGTGCAGTCTGCCTCCTCAACGAACTGCTGTAATCACATAAAACTTTAATTTAATTATGCCAACTTATATTAATATTTGATTCATTTATGAATATTTTAAGCATTATTCTGTACATAATGATGCATTTCCACGATATACTTAGGTCCTGTTGACAAAAAGTACACATATTGGCCACAGACACCACACACTGAAGGGATAGTTAAAACAAAAATCCTTCACAAATAAATTACATTAGCAAAAATAACGTCCTCATGTCACCTTTGCCATGATGTGTGGGTATATGATTTTATTTTTATGTCATTGCTCTCAGTGTAAAAAATTATGTAAAACCACAAATTCATTTGGTACAGATCGAACCCGTTATTAATTAGTCAGCTTGCTGATGAGATGTGCTGGCAAGTAGATTTTGTTACTTTTGCACAGAGCCAGGCTATTTGTTTCCCACTGTTTACAGAGAAAAGTTGAGCTATGCGGCTCCTGGCGGTATCATTATTCTCAACTACCTCGCATCAAGGTAACAAATAAGTGTACATATTCAAAATGACCCTGGAAGGCAAAATAATCTGGCAGGCTAAAGCCAACAGAATTAGAGCAAGTAAATGAAGAAATACGTGCATCAAATTTAAAGACGCACACAGGTACACGGGCTTATAGAAAAGCTGCAGAGGTGCAGCGGTTATTTATAATGCAATGACAATATGGGTGCGGAATGTATTATTGTTGTTGTCTTTGTTCTCCATCGGCTCCCGGGAGCAGATTTAAAACGGGGGCAGGGTAGATGTAAAATAATGGAGGCAAGAATTTTTAGTTAAAAGAAAAAAAAAAATCATTCCTTTGTGCACTAAATATATAAATAATCATAAACTTTGTATACACATTAATTTTATAGGCACTGGCAGGGACGTGTGCGCACACACACACACACACACACACACACACACACACACACACACACACAGAGGGCTACAGGGTGTGCCCAGCATCAGCGAGAGTACTCTCTGTGTGCCTGCTCTCTTACTCCCGGTGCCCTTATTGGTTCTTGCCCAATCTGGCCATCCAATCGCAAAAGGCGGAGCGATTCTGTGCACAGACTTGCAAATAATCTGCAGTTTTACACACAGCTCTCCACAAGCACCACAATTATCTTTGTTTTTTCCAGTATTCATGGCTCATTCTGTTACCCTGCAGAAAGTGATGAACGTCACGTGATGAATGCAAAGTACCTGCCAAGTTACACTTCTCACAGCGACAAGTTACTTACATCTTTTGCCAATCCCTTTCCAAACTATTTATACTTCCTTTAATACAGTAGTTCCTATACTACACACGTTATTCTATTTATGTGGCTTTCTGAAACACATCTGTGAAAACTGCTTTTTTTTTTCCTGAGTCTGTTGTTTAGTTGAGTAGAGGCTTATGAAGCTGTAGTGAATTATTAAGCAGGGTGAATTATGGGGCTGGAGTGAGTGAACAAGAGAGAGAGAGAGAAAGGGAGAGAGAGAGCGAGGTCTGGACAAAAATAGGTCAACCTAGCAGTGGCAACCCAGGGAAGTAGAAATGATTCGTTCTCTGAGGAGGAGCTTTGTGTATATATGTGTGTGTGTGTGTGTGTGTGTGTGCAAGTGTGTGTGTCAGAGATGCTGTATATTTGTCAACCGCTCATGGTGTGATGCTAATTCATATTCTACAACAAAGCAGCTTAAAAGAAAAGGTTCACCCCTTGAGCCATGAATGGGAGCCAAATGTCAATTCGCATGTGAATCTGGAAAAAAATAGTGGGAAGTATCAGTTGACACAAATAATTTAAGGTGGGATAGAATTATATAGTATTTTTATTTTATTTTATTTTATTTTATTTTATTTTATTGGGGGGGGGGGGGGGGGGGTCTGTGATGGAAAATAAGCAGTCAGAACATTTCTATAGCTGCCTGACATGATTTAGTTTCAGATTTTTAAAAGCAAAGTAAATGAGGCTGATTGTTAAAATTTCACCAGCTCCCTCCGCCTACCACCACCAGCACCACCTCTTTGCTACCTTATTCAACAGCGCTGTCTTGCTGTGGCTCTTTGTCTCATGTCAGATGAGTAACTTCCCCTCTAGACATATCTCTTCATTCAACAACTGACAACTTGTAAATCAAATCCTCTGCTGAGATGTGAAAAAAAAAAGTCAAAAATATGAATACACTTCTTTGTAGCACAGCTTTTTTCTTCTCTTCCTCGTGTTTTTTTCTTTAATGTCTTTTTAATCATTACACAGTCCATCACATTCATCTTCTGAACCTTGAAAGAAATCCAATCCCAGGGTCATGAACCGCTTGCTCTGACAGTCTGTGCATAAACTTATTCATTCATTAGCAGATGCTACAAACATTTTAATAATACCATACCTATTGATATGTGATTTGCACATGTCATTACTCATTCATCCATTTTTGGCTTATATGTCCCTCCATATGTATGACTCATGCACATCCGTATGTATTTGTGTCCATCTACCTATCTCTTGAGGGAAATTCCTTCAAATATAGCTCAGACTTTCAGTTGAAATGAAGGGACTAATCAGATCTTGAAAGTCAAAGGTCAGTGATGAAGGTCACTGTGCGTGCTTGTAAATGCCATATCTCAAACACACCTGTTGTTCAAAGGTCACCATTACCTCACGAAATTAACTTTTGGCCATTACTGTAAAAATTCATGTGTCAGTTATTGCAAGATTTTACACACATTTTTGCTAAGTAGGATGAAATAATGACAATGATAAATGATGAGATTTTAGTGCAAAAGGTCAAGAACATAAAATTGTGCTGCAGAAACACATTTCTTGCCATTTTGCAGCAGCTTAACTCAGGAAACGAATGGGAGATGTGGCCATGTTATTATTAGTCTAAACAACAAACACGAGTCTGGACAGGCAATGCAAGGCATGCAACTTCAAGTTGGTCGATATATTCATGACTACTTTACATTACAGATTCATTCTTTTAAAAGGTTTTGTTTTTTGTTGTTAAGGTGGGTGATGTTGCACTGTGGAGATGCAACAGCAATGCACATCACTCTTCCGGGATTTAAACAATTTGATTTCTTTAATATGACACACAGCTATTGCATTATTTCCTAAATCCATTCAGACTGCTCAGTTTAGGGCTCTGATTAGTGCCTGGTATAATCTGCTGACTCCTACTGCTGCTCTTGACTTTAAAATCCTGCTTGTGTTATACAGACAGAAGCAGTTCAGCAAGAGTTCAGGATAATGTAAGTTTAATCGTTTGGTTTTTATTATCAGTGGAAAAATGTAGGTTTAGATGGATCTGGGCATCTTATGAAGTGTTCATCCTGTAGGAAGAAACCCACCAGTTGTTAACAGACAACCAAGAGCATTACCACCGAGCACAGCGTCACCCTGCCTCCAGTGAAAACCCACGAGAGTGAGGGATGAATTCTGCATGTTTGCATTAGTGAATGTACGAGTATGAACACCTTTGTGTCTCGCTGGCGCTGTGTGCGTGTCTACTTATGTGATGAAAATACACATTTATCTATTTCCTGTGTATGTGTTCATCGTGTATGTGTTCATGTGTGAAGGGGTGAAGAGGTTTATGTGTGTGGAAAGGTAAGAGAGAGGGAGAGAGAGAGACAGAGAAAGAGAGAAGCATGACCTACATTTGGCAAAGCTCATCGTATGAAACTGCCTAACATCACCCCAGAGCTCCTCAACGCAGAGCCACACGATTGGCTGCTTTTAGCTCCAGCCTGACAACAGCACTGGCATCACCCAGGGGGAGGGGGAAGGGAGAGAGAGGGTAAGAGAGGGAGAGGAGGACATGGGGAGGATTCACATACATTAAATCCAAAAGAAGAATCAAATTGATGTAGTAATAGAAAGAGACAGAGAGTGAGGAAAACACTCTAATTACAGACAGTGATATTATTAAAGTTTAATAATATAAAGTTTAAAATATACTCTTTTATTTAAGAGTATATTTGACATGGTTAGTGACAGTGTGATGGTCTTTTTCATAGACGGCCAAATATTTTTTTCCGAAAAACTCCATAAATAGGGTTAGTAATTTGGTTGTAGTGGTCCTTGAAATAGCCCAGGGAAGCCCCAAATCCCACAACACAATAACACTTTAATAATTTTCTGCCATAAACTGATATATCTATGTAGGTTTTCATTCGGTCAGGTCATGGTAGCCTTAAGCACTCGAACTAAAGGCAATTGGACTTCTTTTTTTTGGTTCTTGAAAACATTTATTTACTTATCCTCGAGGCCTTGGTCTTTGATGCTGACAAAAATATATCATTTTATGTTCAATTTCTCAATTTCAGAAATACTAACATTTCTGCCAATATAATGACAATTTATGTAACTATATTGTTTTCAAAAATTTCTGCAAAAATACTCCAGCAATAAAATAGAGTAATAAAGTAAATTACCTACCAGTATGATCAAATACTGCTGTAAAACAAATAAGAGGCTTAAATTTAAAGGAAGATTCAAGCATTATTTGGGTTTTTTGATCCAATTTTATGCAAAAAATCTTGCATTTAATCCATTTTTAATGTTATAAAATGATATACGACCTATAAAAAAGTTCAAACATTATAAGACTCAATGGCTAAATCTATTATAATATATCTAAGTGTTGACACATAACTTTCCATAAAAAAATGTTGTAAAGATTTGTGATTATTATTGATTGTTACTGTTTAAAATATACGTTTACGTATACATATAATGGATTACCCTTTTAGTTTAAAAGGTAATTTAGTTTTACAATTTCAACAATTAGGACACAGAACAAAAAATTACATCTAGCAGTTAAGCGAAGGGTACCTAAAACTTTAGAATAACACTAAACATGAAAGACGTCATGATCCAGGCTCAGAATGTAAATGTTTTTTATCATTTAGAATTCGGTTTCCATGCATTTCCTTTTGTATCTTATATCTTTTAAAGCTCCAGTTTCCATGGGTATTAGATTTTAGTATCCTTGTTCATCTATTTCTTGATTTGTGTTTGTTTTTATAAGAATCTCGGGGTTCTGTGTTTAAGGTTAGTATTCTTGTTTATGTTTGTTTTTTTAGTCGTTAAAGTGTGATTTCTGTTTATTCAATAAATCCCTATGGTTCTTGGTTTCACATGTATTCAACAGTATGTTTGTTAGTTCCTGTCTGGTATTAGTGTTAATTACTTTAGTTTTCTGTTGAATTTACTGGATTCTTCCTTTTTTCTTCTCCTGTTTCCCTGCTGTTAAGTTCACCTGTCTGCAGTGTTTCAGATTTGATTGTCAGTCGCTTCCCGTTTTACTTTGTTAGTCACTGGCTCTAGTGTCTGTACTTTGTACTTTATGTCTCTTGATTGAGTACGACTGTCTGTAGCACCCCTGACGTCTCTACTTCAGGTGTCTCCTTTTCCCTCATTACTTCCTTTGTATTTAAAGTTTGTGTTCTTTGTCAGTGTCTGTTTCCTTGTCTACTTTCATGACTTGAATCCTAGTTAATGAACTCAGAAGTAAGATTTTAACAGCTAGTACCAACAATTACACTTCAGTAAAAGTTAGTGTTTTCTCTGTTCTTATAAGTATTAATATTATTTTATAGACTGCAACTCTGACAAGTTAATTAAATAAACTGTATTTTGTATTTCATTGTGATTTTTTATCAGTTAGTGTTGATGCTGAAATGTATAAAATGCCTCATGTTCAGACTCTGCCTCTATGTGCAGGTAAAAAAAAAAAAAGGTCCATAGACACATATATTCTTTTATATGTTGCCAGATTTGCTGGCAACATTGGAGAGTGGCAGAATAATGAGAGCTTGAAACCAACAATTTTTAAATCCTGTATTATTAAAGGGGCTATAACCAGTAACAAAGTGTATAGTGAAACACGAGTCTCTTTGTGTTTGTGAAATTTCAATGCCAGACAGGCATTTTAAAACGTTAGGAAACGATGACAAAACACTGGAAAAGTGATCTCTAAAAGCACTCCAGGTGGAATATCTCAGAGCTTATCAGTTTAACTGGGTAGCAGTGAATTAGTATAAATAGGAACTCTTGTAATTTTTCCATAAAACTGGACTAAGAGCGATGATACGAGGTTACTAGGTTGGACTTATAATATTTACATAGTACTTTCACTTACTCACTCACCGCTAGCTCTAAAAGTGAGTCACTCTCTTCCTTCCCTTTCTCTTTTCCTTTCCTTGAGATCCCCAGGCACAAGGCATTATGGGAATCACTCTGGCACAGCTCTCACTCTTCGCAGCTTTAATCTTTAAGTTGTTTCCATAGAAACAACTAAATTCACTCAGCTGATAACTGTTGGATCATTTCTAAAGCCATAAATGAATGTCTTCATCTAACATAAAGCGCCTCTACAGCCCAATAGCACAGGAATGTCTTAGTCACCGTTATTCACTGATTATAAGGAATGGAGAGCCAGTGCTGATGACGGTGTGTAGGACAAAAAGAAGTCCAGTTGTTAAGGATTTTTTTTGTTTGTTTTCTTGTGTCTTTTGGGGAGATTTTTTTCAACATTTCCCAGTATGACCACTGCCATATTTTTGTAATTGGTGAACCCACTTCCTTAGATTAGGTTATTTCAGGTTAACATAGCTGCAGCAGAATCCCACCTGTCGTCTTCTACAGCATGTTGGTGTTTCTTCAGTCACCTCAGAAGCCCTCTCCTCTCCCCCTCAGTATCTGCCTGTCTCTCTTTGGCCTCTTCTTCTGTCACACTCTTAGACTTGGCATGTCATTAGAATTACAGACAGACAGAACACTAAAAAGAAAAAGTAAAACATAGCCCATTAGTGTGATTGGAATAAAGACCAGTTAAAAACAGACTCAGACAGACACACACTTGCGCATGCATGCACACAGACACATACCCATTCACACTGTGACCAGGGTAGGAGTCTTCCTCGGCACGTGCACAGCAGGAGATCACCCACTCCTTGCAAATGTGCCGGTTTCCATGGAGACACACAGTTAAAAATAACATGGGCGATGGCTTGTCTTGTGCCATTCCACTAACATGGCTGAAGCGCTCACAAACACACACACACACACACACACACACACACACACACACACACACACAGAAATGTTGGCAGCAGTGTGTCTGACAAGCACACAGAGAACAATATGAAATCACACACACATACGGTCAGAGTTCTTACAGTATGATAGTGGCATTTATTCCCACCCTCCTGCCGCTGGCCTATACAGAGGTGATCTCTGATATTTTTGGAGAGAAACAAAAACACACTTAACTATGGTTACTGTATAAAGCAGATGGTATGAGTACACCATTATAGTATATAAATCTACCTTTACATTAACAGTTAACTTTGATTCTTTGGGGAAAATTCATCCTGTTACTCATCCAGCAGATATACACCAACATAAGTGTTTATTGTTTTCTTATTACTTTAGGAATCTCCAGTATTTGATCACTTTTTAGAGAAATGTGACTTTGTACCTGATGACACACGTTGCTAACAGTGTGTGTCTCCCACTTGGTAATGTGCAGGTACTTTATTAAACATTTATAAGAACTTTTCTCAAGTTAAGCAGTTGCCTGCTTTGCCAAAAAAACAAATGTGTAAATTATGTATTATGTAAATTATGTATTTGTATTATTATACAAATATGTATAATTTTCCCTTGATAATTCTCTATACATGTCACATCAGGTAATTTCTCCTAAAATAGAACTACCTGTAAGTGAAGCTTTACAATTGTTTTTTACAGTTATAACGAACGTTTTTGTCCCTAGTCTGGTTAGGGATGCATTAAGGTATCATGGATCACTAGACACAGTGATGGAAGATGGAACAACAGACAGCATTAAGACAGGAATATGAAACTAGGATACTAAACAGCATCAGTAAATTAAAAAAAAAAACAGTCAGAGCAGTCGGATGACACAATTTGTAAGAGACGTTCAGAGAGTCTAGAAACAGAGTCACTGACTACAAATTGTTCTAAATAACTAACATCAGTTAAAAAGACCACTTTCCTTTCCTAGTTGCTGTCTCTTACACAAGTTCACCTATCTCCAGTCTGCACAAAGGACTCAGCCAATACTTGTGATATTATAAAATGACCATCTTTATTCATAAAGGTCATCATAAAAACATGCAGATAACATTTTAAGTATGTCAGGTGTTTGGTAGAAAAAATACAAAACATTTATTTACTTATATATTTACTGAGGCACCGTGTAGACTGCCATGTGATAATTGCCAACATTAAGAAACAAAGCGTACTTGCTGTCTGGTATAGAAATCCTTTGATGACATATAGCTTTTTTATGCCTTTATAACAATTGTACATGAAGTGAATGTTTGTACAACGCACCCCAGTAATAAACTCACCATAATTACAAATACACAACATTGGCTCTCACTCTATGTAGTGTTCATGCAGTACCACTAAGGGGCAGCACAGGAGCTTTCCACTGGTGTCTGTTAATACTGAGCAAACAGCAAGTACAGAGCCAGGAAATAATCCCTTGAACATTTAACCTGCTGTTATATTGTTGATATTTTCTCTGGCTCGTCTGACCCATTGTGACGTAGTGGGTGCTATAAATAAGCCTACGCCTGTATTGACAGATGCTCTGCCTCATCTCTGTTTGCCATTACGGCCAAGTCCCGCAGCCTTATAGAAATGGGCATGTAGCTATGATAACATGAATGTTGTGCAGGCCGGAGGGAAAGAACAGAGGGATTGAGGAGGAGGGAGACTGAACAATGGCGCAGGTGTGCAGCTTTCGAAATAGGAACAGAAACAGAGAACAGCAGTAAATGTAATGATTTGAGAAGATACACACTGGAAGCAAGTCACATTATATGCCAGCGCATTGAGATAAATTACATTACAATTCCATAACAATCTTTAAAAATCTAGCTTTTGAAATCTTATCAGCGACTCATAATTCAATTTCAAAGCATTTTGTGAAGTCCAATAAATTCTAAACTAGCTTGGCAACCTTTACTATTTTTTGTAAATTCAGTGAAAGGATCTTAAAAGTCTACCGAAAAAGATGGTTCTTCGAACAGATAAATGTTCAACACTTTTGCCTTTGCAAATGACTTTGGACATGGAAGAATTATGACATACAACATGAAGTCACTACAAAGTGGTTTATTCTTAACCTCCTAGGACCTGGCGTCCACATATGTGGACATCACATTTTGGGTTGTCTAGACCAAAATACTAAATTTTGCTCTACAAGGGCCTGATTTCCACTTACGAGGATGTTATACTGCCACTGTTCCATCGAAATTTAAAATGAATGGCCTCATATGTGAATATCATTTTTCTCAGAAACAAAAATCAGGTAAAAAAAAAAAAAATCTGGTAATTCTTTGTTTTTACATTCATCAGGTCCCAATCAGCCCAAATAGTAAAGAGAAATTAAAAATGTATGCATGTCTTAGGAGGTTAAAGGTAGCAAGTACATTCGTGAAAGGTCTGTAGTGCTTACTGTGTTATTTTAAATTTCAGCTTTAAAGAACTTTTAGCAATATGACGTTGCTGCTGTTGATCATACATTATATTAGCCAGTCAGTCTCAAAAACAGTGTGTATCTTTTGACAAAAATATATACAGAAGTAGTCATTTATATGGTATCAGAGTTACAATCATAATCATCAAGCTAAGAAAATGCAAGAGAAAAATACCAAGCATGATCCCTCCATTAAAACAAGTCTGTAAAAGCTTGTTTTAAGTGACTTAAAAGATGAGACTGATAACAGTGATTTGGTTAAGCTTCTTGGGCAGAGCAACCCATTAGGGTCCTATCTGAGAAGCTCAGGTTACGAAGCAGTTAATATGTGGTTGAAAGGTCTCTGATCTTGCACTGATGTTTCATAGATCACTCAGTACCACAGCCCCTGACAAACAACCCCAGGGACGCCAAGCTATTAAGGACTTCCCAGCAGTCCTGTTTAGGAAATGTGCTGTAAATAACTGAGGCAACCCACGAGCAATGTCTGTACATTTAATATTCGGAGCCATGTGCTCTCTTTGTCTGCATATTGACCACTGCGGGGAAGCATGCAGGGACACGTGGTGGCTTTAGATGTGTGTTCAAATATTGCTGGTGTGTCTCCCGGGCATGGCAGGAGGCTGAAAGCTCCTTGATCAGACTGCCAGCTCCACCAGCTCTTCTCCAAAGTCAGAGCTCCAGATTACAGCAGATTACCAGGCGGGGTGCGCTTACACTCTCTCTTCCTGTGAGTGCGTGCTGTTTATTTTACACCCACATGGGGATGATGACCCTGATAGTCAGTTCAGACAAAGACAAAGTTTCTCTAAAGAGGACACTGCATTATTAAAAAAAAAGGCAAGAAAAAGCACCATTGAGCTCAGCTTTTTCAAACTCAATTTTCTCCCCTCTTCTTCAGTGTTGCAAAGTTCGTCCAATATTTGATTGCATCAATGAGAGATGTTATAACCACACAGCATGTCTTTTAGATCACGGTCATACATATTCCCAGCATGTGGTGGATTAATACATTAATACGTTGACGCTGAAGCCTCCTTCCACATATTACCGCATCATAAAGAGATTATGGTCAGGGACAGGCCATGCCCAGGCAGGATTCTACCATCTGATACAGGCACATGGGGGTGAATCACAGGGACAACAGGGATGGCATACAGAAGTGTAGGCCTGTCATTCTTTGTTAGTGTCATGAGGCTGTCAGTAAAGCCAAAGTGGAACATCTACATATTCTGTGGACAAGAAAGAAATAGTCCTTTATAGTGATATGTTGGGTCAGCTGAAGGGAGGAGAAAGCAGGGATAGCAGGTGGGTGGGTGATGAGGAGGAGGAGGGAGAGGTCTGTGTATGCAGATGTTGTTAGTTGTTGTTAGATGTTGGGCTTGCACAGGAATGGTTTAGAAAGGTCTGTAGCTTTAAATAAGGTGTTATTACTGAGAAACAGATGATAAGGAGTCTAAAAGAGAAAGGAGGACCAGCAGAGGAAGACACAGAGGGAGAAAAGAAAAAGAGGAACTATACAGCTGCTGACTATGGCTTTGGCTTGTCTTGGTCTAGGGTGCGTCCCTGTGCGATCCAGAGGTACTGTCTCCAACATCAAGTGTATCTTAAACTTCTTTCTTCCTGTTTAGTCCTTATTTTGATTGCCTAAAATGTTCATTGGATTTTTATTAGGACAGGACCATTCTCGTGTGTTGATTTTATATCATTTGTAGAATCAATGTAGAATATTGCCATATCCATATTTTTGGGAGGGAATGGTATGTTAGGCTGTATATATAGAGTGCTCAAACACAGATATCCATTTAGTGTTAATAATACATAACTTTAAACCTTTTTGTATACTGTATTCCCAAATTAATTTATCTGCCTTCAAATTCATTTAAATTTGAGTGACATACCATTCTTAATCCAAAGGATTTAATAGGATGTCGGCCCAACCTTTGCGGCTATATCAGCTGCAACTCTTCTAGGAAGGTTAATTCAAAAGGTTTAGGAGTGAGCTTAAGGGAATTCTTGACCATTCTTTCAGACACTGATGTTGGATGAGAAGGCCTGGCTTGCGGTCTCCACTCTAATTCATCCCAAAGGTGTTCTATCAGTTTGAGATCAGGGCTCTGTGCAGGCCAGTCAAGTTCTTCCACACCAAATTTACTCATCCACGTGTTTATGGACTTTGCTTTGTGCAAAGTCTATGTTGCACAGTCATGTTGGAACAGGAAGGGGCCATCCCCAGAATGTTCCCATAAAGTTTGGAGCATGAAATTGTCCAACATGTCTTGGTATTCTGAAGCATTAAGAGTTCCCTTTCTCTTGGAACTAAAGGACCCACCCCAACTCCTGAAAGAGAAACCCACACCATAATTCCCCCTCCATCAAACTTTACACTTGACACAATACATTCAGACAAGTACTGTTCTCCTGGCAACTGCCAAACCGAGATTCGTCCATCGGATTGCCAGATGGAGAAGTGTGATTCGTTCCTCCAGTGCTCTAGAGTCCAGTGGCGGCGTGCTTTACACCACTGCATCCAACGCTTTCCATTGCACTTTCATATAATGTGATGTAAGGCTTGGATGCAACTGCTCGAACATGGAAACCCATTCCATGAAACTCTTTATGCACTTGGAAGTCTGCAGCAACTGACTCTGCAGAAAGTTGGCAATTTCGATGCGCTATGCACCTCAGCATCTGCTGACCATGCTCTGCGATTTTACGTGGCCAACCACTTTGTGGCTCATTTGCTGTCACTCGCAAACGCTTCCACTTTGTTTTATACCACTAACAGCTGACTGTGGAATATTTAATAGTGAGGAAATTTCACGACTGGACTTATTGCACAGGTGGCATTGTATCACGGTACTACGCTGCAATTCACCAAGTTCCTGAAAGTGATTCATTCTTTCACTCGTGTTTGTAGAAGCGGTCTGCATGCTTGATTTTATAAACCTGTATTGTCTACCAAGCATTTTGTCACATAGTGATGCAGTGGTAGTAGTGTTGTTTTACAGCAAGAAGGCCCTGGATTCAAATCCATCAACTGGCTGGGGACTTCCTACATAGAGTTTGCATGTTCTCCTTGTGGGATAAATGGAAGAAAATCTTTGCATGTGGTTAGAAAAGAAAAGAATTAAGTCCTTTTCAGTTGTCAAAATCAGGGAAACTAGTGATTAGAGAATCAGGAAGAGATAAAAGCAATTTTTTTGTGCCAGGCTATAAACATGTTTATTTCTGCCATGAATTTGAGCATTTTGGCATAGAAGTCAAAGGGACTGGCTTTTAAGCACTTCAATGTTGGTATCTCAGTTGCCACTTTGTATAAACATTTAGTTGATTGAGTTTTGTACTGTTGGTCACAAGTTTTAAAATATATATTGTATGCCATTGTATATTGTATAGATTAATAGACATTAATCAATAAATCAACCTAAAGATTAACTGATTAAATTAATTCTTAGTTTTATATCAATAAGCCTTATACAGCAAACGATTATACTGCCATATTTATAGGGTTTGGAAAAAAACTGATACAGCAAAGTATATTTTGTCTGGCAATATTGTATTGATACAGTCACACAAAATATTGATATTTTATTATAATAAATTAAAAATACTCCAGGAATACTACAAACAAAAGGGCCCATCTTGCCAATCTCTCAGAGAGATTGTCAAAGGTTGGCAAATAATTGGTACCTCATTTATAAATGTAGACAGACTGCCAACATGTTGACTAAGTATTTGTAAAATGAGCACAACTTGAGGGAACAGAGAGGTTGCTTTGAGTAGATGTAAAGATTAAATGTGAATTTTTGTCTATGTAGACAACAACAAATATGTGATTTTTGACGATTAATCACTGTTATTTGCTGTATTATCAGAAGCTGATTTAATTTAACCGCAAACTTGATCCCATTCAATCGCAGACTGATGGCAGTCTTATGACAACATTTACGGGACCTTTTAGTGACAAAGGCAAAATCACAATAACGTTCAACTCAAGGCGCTTTATACTGTAAGGTAGAGAGCCTTCAATAATAGAAATCACTCCCTTTGCTACCTGGTGAAGATCAGGGTCTGGCTGCTGGGCAGGAGACAGCAAACACAGCGATAAAGTCATTCTGGATTCTTTGCTAGCTTTGTGTTAGCATGCAGTCTGTGCAGCTGCTTGCAAAGGGCTAAAGTTGTATGAGCAGCATAATGTAGCTGGATGCCACTGCAACTTTACCATCGCACTCTCATCCCTTTGTGCAATAAAAATTTAAGTAATTTCCGTATCTCCACTCCTCAAAAGCTCTACTGCTGTACTATTGTGCCATTTTTCTCTTTCCACACATGAAATAAAATCAGCTGATTGTAGCTTGTAATTGTAACTGTAATGTAAATACAGTAACGCTTTACATTACTATGTTACTGAAAAATGTCATGTAATCACAGTAACGTGTTACACCCAGCAAAGATCCTGAGTGAAGTATTGTGATAATATCACATTGTGGGGTGTCTGATGATTCACACCATTTACATCTTTATAGTCATTTGTACTTACACTGACCACTCAAAATACTTTAATACAGTACTCTATTCCATGCATGAGCATATTATCTACCTCACATTCTCAGCCGGTTCAGAATCACCAGTTACCCACAGAGACACAAGGAGACCAAGCAAATTCCACAGAAAAAGGCCACAGTGGACCAGGAGGAGATACAAATATCTCAGAAAATATGAGATGTTGCACCATTTGAGTTGCCATTCGCTCACAGTGCAATTTTCCTCAGCAGAACTGGCTGGCTTGTGTTTCTTATATAACAGCTGTCTACTATGACAAGATTCTGCAGCTACTGCCTAGGGAGTATACTGCCTGACCCAGATACACCCTAATACATTCTACTAATGACTTACATTCACTCACATCTGGACAAGAGAGACTGAAAGAGATAAAAAAAAGAGAGAGAGAGAGAGATACAAAATCTGTATATATATATATATATATATATATATACACATATATATATACATATAAAAAAAAACACCCATCTCGCCCCTGCGGGCGGTTTATCCTTCAAGCTCGGGTCCTCTACCAGAGGCCTGGGAGCTTGAGGGTCCTGCGCAGTATCTTAGCTGTTCCCAGGACTGCGCTCTTCTGGACAGAGATCTCCGATGTTGTTCCCGGGATCTGCTGGAGCCACTCGCCTAGCTTGGGAGTCACCGCACCTAGTGCTCCGATTACCACGGGGACCACCGTTACCTTCACCCTCCACATCCTCTCGAGCTCTTCTCTGAGCCCTTGGTATTTCTCCAGCTTCTCGTGTTCCTTCTTCCTGATATTGCTGTCATTCGGAACCGCAACATCGATCACTACAGCCGTCTTCTCCTGTTTGTCTACCACCACTATGTCCGGTTGGTTAGCCACCACCATTTTGTCCGTCTGTATCTGGAAGTCCCACAGGATCTTAGCTCGGTCATTCTCCATCACCCTTGGGGGCATCTCCCATTTTGACCTCGGGACTTCCAGGTTATACTCGGCACAGATGTTCCTGTACACTATGCCGGCCACTTGGTTATGGCGTTCCATGTATGCCTTGCCTGCTAGCATCTTGCACCCTGCTGTTATGTGCTGGATTGTCTCTGGGGCATCTTTACACAGCCTGCACCTGGGGTCTTGCCTGGTGTGATAGCCTCTATGGATCTTGTACTCAGAGCTTGTTCTTGTGCTGCCATGATTAGTGCCTCTGTGCTGTCTTTCAGTCCAGCTTTGTCCAGCCACTGGTAGGATTTCTGGATATCAGCCACCTCCTCTATCTGCCGGTGGTACATACCGTGCAGGGGCCTGTCCTTCCATGATGGTTCCTCGCCTTCCTCCTCTTTCTTGGGTTTCTGCTGCCTGAGGTATTCACTGAGCACGCTGTCAGTTGGGGCCATCTTCGTGATGTATTCGTGGATGTTTCTTGTCTCATCCTGGACTGTGGTGCTGACACTCACCAGTCCCCGGCCTCCTTCCTTCCGCTTAGCGTACAGCCTCAGGGTGCTTGACTTGGGGTGAAACCCTCCATGCATGGTCAGGAGCTTTCTTGTCTTTATGTCAATGGCTTCTATCTCCTCCTTTGGCCAGCCTATTACCCCAGCAGGGTACCTGATCACGGGCAGGGCGTAGGTGTTGATGGCCCGGATCTTGTTCTTACCGTTCAGCTGACTCCTCAGGACTTGCCTGACCCTCTGCAGGTACTTGGTGGTTGCAGCTTTCCTAGCGGCCTCTTCATGGTTCCATATATATATACACACACATACATATATATATATATATATATATATATATATATATATATATATCCTTATGCCAGGATCCTGTTTGTGGACTTTAGTTCGGCTTTTAACACCATCGTGCCTGAACTTCTCTCTTCCAAACTCTCCCAGCTCAGCGTGTCACCAGCTACCTGTCAGTGGATCACCAGCTTCCTGACAGACAGAAAGCAACAAGTGAGGCTGGGGGAGATCACCTCTGAAACTCGGACCCTCAGTATTGGTGCCCCTCAAGGATGTGTCCTCTCACCACTACTGTTCTCCCTCTACACTAATGACTGCACCTCCAAGAACTCGGCTGTTAAACTCCTAAAGTTTGCAGATGACACCACCGTCATTGGCCTCATTCAGGATGGTGATGAGTCTGCATACCGGCAGGAAGTTGAGCGGCTGGTACTCTGGTGCAGTCAGCACAATCTGGAGCTGAACACTCTTAAAACTGTAGAGATGACAGTGGACTTCAGGAGACATCCCCCAACTCTGCCCCCCCTCATCATGTCAGACAGCCCTGTGTCGACTGTGAAGATCTTCAAGTTCCTGGGTACCACCATCTCCCAGGACCTGAAGTGGGAGACCAACATCAACTCCATCCTCAAAAAGACCCAGCAGAGGATGTACTTCCTGAGACAACTGGGGAAGTACAGTCTTCCACAGGAGCTGCTGACCCAGTTCTACACTGCAGTCATTGAGTCTGTCCTGTGCTCCTCCATCACAGTCTGGTATGGTGCAGCCACTAAACAGGACAGGAGCAGACTGCAGCGGACTGTACGGGCAGCAGAAAGGATCATCGGCGCCCCCCTGCCCTCCATCCAGGATCTGTACCTCTCAAGAACCAGGAAACGGGCAGGGAAAATCATCACAGACCCCTCACACCCTGGACACAGACTTTTTGACCTGCTGCCCTCTGGCAGACGGTACAGAAGCCTGCAGACCAGGACCACCCGACACAGGAACAGTTTCTTTCCCCTCGCCATCTCCCTTCTAAACAGTTGACCTGTCACACTGCTCCCCACTGCCAGACTGCAAACTGCACCTTATGTACATTTTGTAGTACTCATTCCACCTCATTTCATTTCTGTATTTTATGTACATAAGTTTAGTTATTTATAGTTGGTTTACACAGCTTTGTGTATGTATGTGTATGCATGTGTAATGTATATATAGGTGTGTGTGTGTGTGTGTGTGTGTTTTACATTGCTGTGCTTGATAGCCACCATCTACCGGAACCAAATTCCTTGTATTTGTCTGCACATATACTTGGCCAATAAACACGATTCTGATTCTGATTCTGATTCTGATATATATATATATATATATATATGTATAAATATAGCTGGACCAGTAATAGAAAAGTTAATGCTAAATCTGGGACATTTGTAGTTGTCACAGATGATTATGTCTGGTTGTAGTCCTGCTTCATACAACCTTGATACAAGTATAGTTGTGACACTGTGTAAAATGGTAATAAAAATACATTTTTAGATCATTTAGCACATACTCAATCAAAAGTAGCACAAAAAACAACTTGTAAAATGTTGATTATTTTTGACAGATATATTGAATTTGCTGGTAACTGGTAAACTCTTAAATGAAACAGTGATATAAAGGCAACAAACAGTTTTGCAGTGCTTAGAAAAACACCTGGTGAGACATCTCACAACTAGTTAATTAATAAAGCTTTATTAATAACATGACTGAGTCTAAAAAGAGCATCCCAGATAGGCATGGCATCCTCTTTCCATCCCTTTTGTTTCACAGATTATGAATACTATTGCCAAATCTTTGATCAAATCAATCAGAAGTGGGAAATATTTATGATGAAGTTAAACATCTGAAGTTTACATCAAGCAAAACTGGGAAGAAAGAAAAGAGCTTTTTCAACTACTGTAAAGCAGCTCTGAAACAGAGTGCTGTTAAAAAAAATGATGCAACACTGAGGTAAACATGACTTGAATGAAACATGTTGCCAGTATCAGATTTAAAAGCATGCATTTCAAAAAATTAAGTTTCATGATTTCTAAATTAATAAGTTCTGTTTGTTCTATTTTCATTTGAATTCAATTCATTTTTTTTATTTACTAGGATTATTTATATTTAGAGTTTTTATATATATTTTATATCATTTTTCACAGAACCATGAATTTCTTTTCACAGAGAAACTATTTTGGAGTGTGCCCAAGCTCTCAATCTGTTATAAGTGCCACCAGTCCTCCTGTAGACATTCAGCACAACCAACATGGCGAGAGAAAGGAAACTGCATGTGGCAAAACTGTGTTCATCCAACACTGCCAGTGTAATAAAAGCAGCTGTTTGACATACAGGTGCTTCAATTTGCTGTTTGGTTAATTGCAATGTTACAGCATTGCAACTGGGTTGCTAATTTTGGGGTTGTAACACCTGAACATACAATAATTGTCCAGTTGAAACAAACTGACATTTTTCTGCCTTTAAACTTAGATAAGCATACTGTTGATCTAAGAGTTGATACAACATAAAATGCTATCTTTTTCTCATCTGTTTGTTTTCTCTGTTTCTCATCAACACTTTTTGGGGGGGGGGGTTATTGAAGGTGTTCAGCAAATTGGTTTGAGATCTCTCTTTACCATCTGCATGCATTTATCACAAAATTTGGTTTGATATTCTCAGGCGTTTACTCTCTTTTGCGCTCTACTTTTTTCTTTCATACTTCCCCCTCTCTTGTCATTAATGGTGTTTTATGCAATTCTTGGCAACAATGTTGCAAGTTGCTGACACTGCATCTGCAAATATCACAGTGTGGAGAAACAGAGACTTGGACGTAGAGTAAAAAAGAGAGCACTGATGGATAAAAGAGAGAAAGTTGGCAAGAGACGGGACTTTAAATCAGCATTCATGAAGGCACTGCTTTCAGTTTGTTCAGTTTAATCTGACTTTGTCTTTAAGACACAATTATAGTTGTCTATAACTTAGACTTGATTAAGATCATACCACACTTTATGAGTACTCATATGGAAATGCTGGTTATACTAAACAGGAACAATGTACCAATTTAATGGACATAATGTGGTCAGCAATGTACAGACACTCAAACGCTTTTCTTCCAGCTTTGGTCAATATATTTTGCTTGTCTGTCCTACTTGTAATGAAACTAAAATATATTTCAGTGTCTCTTAAAAAAGGTCTAGTTCTTTTCTTCGGCTGTGTGAAGTCTTGTTATATCTTCAAAAACATTATCTTTATGAATTATACGGATGTGAAATCTAAAAAAGTGACTTTGTCTGTAACTGTAATTTGTAATGGTTTGTTTGATGTCACTGAACTGACTCTGTGTTTTTTAACCTTGTAGTTTACATGAGCCAAATGCTGTCTGATTATCATTGGATGCAGGCACATATAAGGAAGGTTGTGTGGCTACTGACGTACAGTGTGGCTTCCAAGGCTACAAGTGCATTTTGAATTATGAGTTATAAGACAATTGATTGCATAAGCTAAAGAGCTTAACAGCACATATCTGTCATTCTTTCACTCCTTGTGTGAACATCGACTTTGAGAATTATATACAAACAAGATATATATATATATACACATACACACACATATATATATATATATATATATACATACATACATATACACATATATATATATGTGGGTTTAGCTGCCACCTGCTGGTGTGTCAGGGCTTTGTCTCATGTTTTCATCCACAAGACATACAGACTAGAGACTGGCAAATTCTGTCTGTAAACAGATTTGAAGAAGGTTGACTGGCTGAAGTCTTTCACTGTGGAGCCTGCATGTTTTCCCTGTGCCTGCGTAGGATCTCTTCGGGTATGCCAGCTTCCCCCTGCAAGCATGTCTAAAGACATACTTGTTAGGTTAACTGGTGATTTTAAATTGGTCAAAGGTGTGAAGGTGGGAGTGAATGCTTGTCTTTCTGTCTGTGTTAGTCCTGTGATGGCTGGAATAGGCTCGAGCCTCCAAGCGACCCTGAACTGAACAAATAGTTAAGAATATGGATCGAAGGATATACTTGTATGTGTGTGCGCAAAGCACTCTGCAAAAGCCCTATGTTCTAAAAGTAAATAGAGATTGCCTTCAAAATTATTTAAAATTCCAAAAGTGAAGTTATTTATGAATTAATGTCATATTAAATGAATGAAGACTACATTATATCTACATTTACTGTGCTGGCCTTCAGCGCAACAGCAGCTTTCCTAATTATATACTAAAGCTTTTGATGGGCAGGTTATTCAAGCATCTTGGGGAGCTTGTCATAGTCTTTCTGTGAATTTAGTGCATCTCTCTCCTGTTTCTTCACACGGTCCTCGATGATGTTGATCGCTTTTCCTTCTTCTCCTCATCATCAATTCATAGCATTGTTGTTTTGCTTCAGATTTTTTCGGAGACAATTTTGATTTCTGCGCGTCCTGTTTATTTATGATGTAGTAACCATATTTTAGTTTGTGACTGGACACGCAAACTCCCAAGTTAAAACTTAAACATGAATAGTCATATCAAAGATTCTATTTAAGAGAATTAATTGTGCCTCTCTCCTCTCATCTTAGCGGTGTCGAACCTTGACATAGAGAGCAAGCTGTCGGTTCACTATCAGGCTCCATGGCACCAGCAGCACAATGTATTTCATCCTTGCACCCGACCGCCGTGTCTGGAGGAGCTGCACAGAAATGCTCAGCTCAGTCTCAGAGCTCTGCACCGAGGTGAGAGAGGCAAAATCAGGGGCAAAGTTGCATTATGTACAAAGTATGGATTGGAAATTTGTACTCGTGTGTTCGGTTTTCACAGACGAACAACAGCGGCAGCGGTCCACGAGTCGGGAGAGAAACAGGGTGACCATCTCTATCTCAGTGGCGCCCCCCATGCCCACCTTCCCTTCGCCCCACACCATCCGGCGGCAACAGAGGAGTCGCCTGGCAAGAGCGGTAAGGATGACTCACTGAGAGTAACATGAACTAAGAGTATCCTACGTTTAACAAACAGGGTGGAGTTAAGATGCGGTTCACTGTAAATGACAGCAACTACACCAGGGACTTCCCTTGCTTCATAAATCCTCGTTTAGGACTGTGCATCTTATCAGTGGTCAGTTAATACCTGTAGCAAAAGGTGTGATAAAATTTGGTATTTTGCATCAGTATCTCCAAGATTCTTCTTCAGTCAAATGCATGTATTTTGATATTGCACCTTTACACTTATTGTTGACTCCTGTAAAACAAAATAAAAGGAGATAATATTTTCATATACTTACGGTGTCAGAGTTCCACCTCCCTCCACCCATATTTTGTGATTCCTATGCAACACAAGAGATCAAACACACAATAAAGTTAGAGATCAATTTGATTGATATAATTTTTGCTACAATCACATATTTTTATAGCCTGATAAAATTATCATTGTGAGTTATTTTGGTCATGATAGTTGTGTAAACCCGTCTTAAAACAATTCTGCCGTGTGGCTCCAAGTAGGAGAAACTACTCCATGATCTGAACCAATATAATGTTTGCATTTGTGAATGTTGTGTGTGGAGCACAGATGCAACAGATCCACTTGTCAAACCAGTAGCAGTTTAACAATTTTGAAAACATAGCTTTTATGGGAACTAAAAATACTCCTAATAGAACTCTCAGGTCAGCTGATAAGTCTAGTTGTCCCTAAAAAACAGAGGAGATCGGGCCTTTGCGATTGCTGCGCCCAAACTTTGGAACAGTCTGCCTCTTAAAACTAGGATCTCATCAACACTTGACATTTTTAAAACCCGTTTAAAAACACATTATTACTCTCTAGCTTTTAATTGTGACTGAGTTTTGTTCTTTGTGTATGTTTGATCTACTTTTTTGTCACGAACCGGGCCGTACAGTCATGACAAAAAAAGAACCCAGGCATGGTTAGGAATGTATTCCAAGCTGCTTTATTCTTTTAAACAAATAAAACAGAAAAGAAACCCTATTGTCAAAAACAAACAGTGGTATGCGTAATCAGTACCATCAGTAGTGTGTGAAGGAATGGATGAGTGGAAGATGATGCATGTAATAGTGTCAAAAGCAAAAACCAAACCTAACACAGGCAAAGTCCAACCTGGTGTCTCAGAGCCAACCAAAACTATGCCCTAAAGGCTTTTTATATAGAGTCCTGGCACACTAGCCCAGGTGTTGCCAGTGTCACTGATTGTAAACAGGAACTCCGCCTCTCCAGTGCCTGCAAACAAGACACACCAGCCAAAAGGAAGGCAGGGTGCAGTGGGTCGTCACAACTATGTAAAGCACTTTGGTCAACCTGTGTTGTTTTTAAATGTGCTTATAAATGAATTGATTGATTGATTGATTGATTGATTGATTGATTGATTGATTGATATGAAATCAGAAAATTGCTTACTTTGAATTCTGTGTACAGGTGACAATAAGCTGCTTAGATAAGCTTAAAGTGTTTGCTTAACTGGTTCAAATTGCCGTGTGGTGCTGTTTGCACAACTTTTTGTTGGTTTTTATGAAATCTGTACTTCGTGTCTTCCAATAAAATGATAAAATATCTTATTCTAACTTTTGCATGCAGCAAGAGAGAGCAGAAAGGGAGCGAGACTTAGACTATCAACCCAGGAAGGTAAAACAGAAATTTGTTTGTGATTTTTCTATTGACACCTGCTAATGTGCAATTTATGTTATATGCACATTTGTGTACAGTTAAGGCTGTGTGTCTGGAACTATATGTTATCATGCTACATCTTTATACCACTCTATGCCACTTCTATTTTTTTAATTGCTTTGGAACTTTTTTGTGTAGCGGTTGTATGTTTTTAATTACACTCGCTCTACTCTTTCTTGTTTTGAAAACTCTTGAAGGAGAGGCCTGTGAAAGAATCAGAAATCCAGACCATACAGAGAAAAGTAAGAAAGAACATTTACACTTGGCCAAAAATTGATCATTTTCAGTCCTGACAGACTTTACAACATTTGCCTGTGTGTGCAAAAAAATGCTTGCTTTTATGTGCGTGTTTCTTTCTACTACAGGAGAGGCCAAGAGAAGCAGATGTTCAGACGATCCAAAGAAAGGTAAGAAAGATGTGTCAGAGTGACATACTTGACATCTGATGTCAAATATTTGTACACCTTTTTTTTCTTTTTCTTTTTTTTACAGTTTTTATGTTAGGAGATAAATGCAGGATTGTTACTATATAACATATGTTAAAAAATTTCCTGGGTTATGGGTTGAAGAACAGGAACATGTAGCAGCATCAATTAAATATCTGTTGGGGAGAAAAGGTTGAAAAGAGTGCACTGCCTTGTTCAGTTGTCACCTTTTGATTTTCCTTTAATTATTTTATTTGGAATTATTTTAAATCTTTTGGATTTCACATGTCACTTCATCGACTTAATTTATTTATTTTTTGTTATATTTTGTGTTCTTAGTTTGAGTGCTTTTACTCACTTCACCCTATTGAAAGTTGCATCTTCATTCCATGGAATAGAAAGGTACCAAGCTTTTTCGTTTTAATTTCTTTTTTTAAATCTTCCTATCATATTACTTGTTTAGTAGTTTGAGTCATTCAGCTACAGCTTTCAGTGTGGAGTACTTTGATATAGACTTAGCTATTGCATAGATTCATTGGACACTTCATTACGTACACCTTACTAGTACTGGATTGGACACTTTTTTCCTCAGTTCTTCATAGCATAGATTCAACATGGTGCTGGAAACATTCTTCAGAGGTTTTGGTCCGACACGATAAACTCACAGTTGCTACAGATATGTCAGCTACATATCCAGGATGTAAATCTCCTGTGCCACCACTACATCCCAAAGGTGATCTATTAGAATGAGATCTGATGACTGTGGAGGTCATTTGAGTACAGTGAACTCACTGTCATGTTCAAAAAGCCAGTTTGAGATGATTGGAGCTTTGTGACATGATCTGTTATCATGTTCAAAGCAGCCATCAGAAGATGGGTACACTTCTGTCACCAACAACCATACCACATTCAAAATCACTTCCCCATTCTGATGCTTGAATTTCATCTCTGTTGGGTAATTTTGACAATGTCTACAAGCCTAAATATCTTTAGTTGCTGGCATGTGATTGGCCAAACAGATATTTGTGTTATTCATCATTTGAACAAAGTGTACCTAATGAAGTGCCCATGAGTGTATATGATATTGTTAGAGAAATTGTAAAAAAAAAAAAAAAAAAGTGATTCGCCTCACCAATGTAAGTAGTTACTGTTAATCTGTAACTTTCTTAAATTAAATCCTAACGCACATTTAATGCTACCAATCTCTGCCTGTTTCTTACAGGCTACCTCTACTGGGGAAGGTGAAGGCGGTGAGGTCTTGGGAAGCAACAGAGCCCAGGCCTCAGCCCCCAGTGCACCTTCAACCCAGGATAAGCAGACAAACTGGTCAAAGGAAAACGTCCCACCATCAGATCACAAGTCATCTGGCGATTCTCATGCTATCTCTTCCTGTATCATCCCGATCAATGTCACAGGTAAGTTAAAGAAGAAAGAGAAAATAAAGTTGAAAAATAAACAGCATTTAAATCAGTTGATAATCTGAAACATAGAAATGCAATAGGAACATGCAACTTCTGAGAAAAGATGGAATGCACAGGCCTTATTTGGTATGTGCTACAGCTCGTTCATGGGCTGTTACTGTTAAACATATCTGTTCTGTTATTTGTAAATGTTGAAATCATAAGCTTTAATAGCTTAAGCTCTATTTAAGAACTACATACAGACTACATAGTTACTAGTAAATATGATTTTCAACACTGTTTTAAAGTACACGTTTGCACAGTCACTAAAAGAGGAAAGGGCAGTACTTTTACCATTTGCTATAGGTCAAACGCTTTAACCCGCACATTAATAGCAATAATAGGAACTTTTAATTGTAAACACAGAAATTAAGATGCAACTGAAGTGGCAAAGAAATATATTGCCTCAAAGGAAAGAGCAGCCACACCTGCTGTTTGCAGCAACTACTTGCGGCCTTTTACAACTATCACGGTTCTTTGGCCATACCATGCACATGTCTGGAAAGATTCCCCTTACTCTGCAATCTGTTGTGACCATTGTTCACCCATAGTTAATGGTATAGAATCGTACCGGATAGAAAATAAAAACTTGACAATTCTTATGGCTTAAGCCCTATGGTGACTATTAAAACGCATGTGTAAGGAGCATATGAACGTGCAAATGTTAGATTCTATTTACATGCATAGAAAAGGTGTAACTGGCCTTGATTGTGCAGTTTCTATATACACATACACAGAAAAAGAAACAGTACATTTTATTTGAAGTAAATATTCTAATCAATTGCCATATAGATGTTGTGAATCTTGGTACCCTAGGCAGTTTATAGGGTAAGTTTAATCAAGATTGAACCAGTCATCTTGGAGGACTTCAGGAACAAACATACAGCCTACGCGAAAATCATTATAGCACGATGATGGTGATGACTTTGACTGGCCTTTGTCAGGACCAAAACAGAGACTTTCTCATCTAGATATTCCCAAACCTGGGATCATACCAGATAGTTTCTTTAAAAAGATTATTAAACAACATTTTATATATACATTGTTGTTATTACAGGAGTTGGGTTTGACAGGGAAGCAAGTGCTCGATGCTCTCTAGTCCATTCTCAGTCAGTTCTTCAGAGGAGAAGGAAGCTAAGGAGGAGGAAAACCATAACAGGAATACCCAAAAGAGTACAGCACGATATGGGTATGTTATAATAAAATCCTTCTCACATAGTATTTTACTATACTATGTATTTTTGTACTTTTGGCAATAAAAAAGATGACATGTATTTTTTGCAAACAGCTAATTTGGTTCTCCATTTTTAAAGAGGCTTAAATGTGAATTATTTTGATCATGAGTTAAAAAACTTCACAATTATGTGTAAAGTTTGAAGATGCGAGCCAAAAGGATATTAAAAAACAAAGTTGTTGTTTATTTAAGGGTTCGTCTTCCTGCGGGGTTGTTTGTGGATGTCACATTCTGAAGAAAAACTCAGATGAAAAAGTTAGCGCAGGATATTTCCGAAAGTAAAGACACTTTGATTCTTTGCTTTCAGATTCCGATGAATCACCTGTGGCAAGAGAGCGCACAGTGATTATCCATGCCAATCCACATCAACTCTCGCTCTGTCAGGAAGAACTCTCAGTCAGTGGTCGCCTCCATCACACTCGTGACTCTGGCTGCCAGACAGATGATTTTCTTATAGCATGTAAGTTTCTGATACTGGAGGAGGTTCTTTAGGGTGAGCACTTTTACCACACATTACAGCACGGTTCCTCCTTGATTAATCTACTCTGTTTTCAAAGACCCGCTAGATCCCATTGCATGAAAATTATCTCGAAGCTGCTTATCTACTTTCATCCCTAAACTTGATTAATCGATCTGGAATTATAATTATTTCTTTTTTGCAGTTACAATCTACAGGCCACATGCATTAAGAAATATCTCCATCTGTTCCCCTCTCTCTTTTCTGTTTTTTCATTTTCAGGTACAGCTGCTCCCTCCAGAAGGCGTATTAGAGCTCAGCGAGGCCATCAGGGAATTCCTGCCTCTTTGTCCCATTCAACAGGAAATATTTCTTCTCTTGGTGACCAGTCAGACTCAACATACACCACAGCCACATCCCATGGTGGGCGATTGCGCTCCCGTAGCCTTCCACGAGAGGGTGGACGTCTGATGGATAGTGATGAGGATGACGATGACAATTATGACGATGATGATGAGGATGAAGAATTGTCACCTTATGAAGCAGAGGACTTTATTCCAGCTGGCCCCAGTCCAAGAATGAAGATGATGATGATGAAGGATGAAGAGGAGAGCACAGATGACCAAGCAGCTCCAGAGCCGCTACAACTTGGAAGCCTAAAAAGGCTGCAGCGAACTGGGGAGAGAGACAGAGGAGGTGGAGGAGGTGGAAGCCCGGAGCATAGCTGGATGGAGAGGGGTCGTTCACGGTTACCACGCAAGGCTGACATGGGCAGCTGCGAGATCTCGTCAAGCTCAGATACTTTTAGTAGCCCTATTCATTCAGTGTCTACAACAGGAGTCTTAGGCAGCCATGTGGATCACAAAGAAGACCACCAGTCATCGAGCGGGAACTGGAGTGGTTCTAGTTCTACCTGCCCCTCACAAACATCTGAAACCATCCCGCCACCCTCTTCTCCACCCTTGACAGGCTCATCCCACTGTGATTCAGAGCTGTCACTCAACACCGTGCCCAATGCTATTGATGAGGGATTCTCCCTTGATCCCTCATATCACTCTGACCTCAGACCCCAAGGCCAGGGTCACAGATCAAGCTCATTCACATCCTCAGCCACAGACCAGCTGGATGATGCAGGGGTCAGTACAGCCAGTGAAGGAGAGTGGACATACCCTCCAGACCAAGATCAGACTGACCAAGATCAAGACCCTGACCAGACCCAAAACCTGAGCCAGAGCCATGGGGTAACCCAAGAGTACAGCTCTAAACATAGCCTTGAAGACCAAGCTGGCTTCAGTGACAAAACGAGCAACACTGAAACAGAGCCTGGCTCTCATTACCCATCTGATACAGAAGGTTTCTATTCCTCTTCTGTGCATATCAGAGAGTGTAATCAGAGTTATAGAGGATACATGTATAACTATGCAGACCAAGGGCCTGACTGTGGTCAGTCCAACACTGTGGCAGCACCACTATCACATGGAGTTTACCCTGAGCCCTCAGCTGACTTCAGAGCAGGCACTCTAACCCTGGGGAGGACATCTCGTTCATTGAGGAAACCGAAAGTCAAACCTCCACCACCCAAACGAACCTCCTCACTAAAGGAACCCAGTGGTAGTGTTGATGTCGGAACGGACACACAGGCAGATCAGGATCAACCAAAGATGGTTATTGAGCAGGAGCTTACTTTGTCTTCCACAGATATGAAGCTGGAACTGGACCTAGAGCTTGGAGTTGCTCCAGAACCATTACAGACATCCTGTTTAGTGGCAGAGCCTTTGGGAACATGGGGAATGGGACTGGGGGAAACCGTGGACATAGTAGAGCCCATGTCTTTCAGCTCTGCAGATACACACTCATTTAAAGATGAAGGTGCTGTGCAATCTGACTATGCAGACCTTTGGCTTCATAACAGTGAACTGAAGTCCAACAATGGTGAGTACACATCCATGTCCAACTCAAGCACCGCCACAGGCACTACTGTCATGGAGTGTATCAAGTCACCAGACAGCTCTTCCTCTTCCACAGAAACCCAAACCCAGGCCCCTACCCAGGCTTCAGACACCGTGGCAACTAGTTCACCACTCCCACCTGAAGACTTCAAACTAGGGTCTCCTGAGAAACTGGCTGGTCTGGCTTCACCATCAAGTGGTTATTCCAGCCAATCAGAAACACCTACATCAACCCTGCCCACATCTTCAGCAGCATTTTTCCCAGGACCATTGTCTCCTTCAACTGGCAAGAGGAAGCCCAAAGTGCCAGAGAGGAAGTCTTCTCTCGCTTCCCTGCAGCATTTCCCCAGAGATGGAGCTTCCATTTCCTCTTGCTATAAGAGAGACCCAGACTTTCCACCTCCACCTTCTCAGCTGGATCTCAGTATCCTTCATGGTGGCTATGTCAGACACACGTTATCCCACCGGACTTACCACATGCACACATTGCACCATAGCAAACACAGAGCTGCAAATGTTTTAGCCACTGGTACAAAGTTGTTGGCTCCTGAAGCATCAAATACCAACCCACCACCAAGTTCAAACTCTACATTAACAATTCCTAGTTCAAATCTGTCAGCGATAACACCGTCTGCTCTTCGATCAGTGCAGCTTCATTCTGTTAGCCAATCTGCAGATCCACAAATTACTTACACTACAGACCAGGAAACACCAAGTATAACAGAAACTGCTACAAGACCCAAATGTCCTCCTAGTGCTTCTACTCTGGCTCCGCCACCTCCTAACACTAGGCCTCTCCCTCCTCGCAGACCTCCACCTAGACCACCAGGTCATGAGCACACCTCCTCCCCTGAGCATGCACAACCGACACCTCCTGGCCGTCATCCTGATGGGCCTCCATCTTATGAAAGCCTGCTACTTAGACAGGACCGCTATGGACCTGGAACTTTCTGGGCTATGACTGCCTTCCGAACCCGAATGGACCCATCATCAGACCTCTCTGAGGACAGCTCACCTGTGCATCGACCTGTCCCACGTGCTCCCCATCCGTCTCCTGTGGATCTACACACACATATCCATTCTCATAGAGAGTTCAGAGGGCTCACCCACTCATCTCGTGCACATCCTGAGTTTAGGGTTTTAGGAGAACGCTCCTTCTCCCAGGATGATGATGATGATGATGATGAAGAGGAGGAAGAGGAAGAGCACGTGAAAGAACCCCCTAGACCTGTATGTCCCAGAGGAGGTATGCGATCAGATCATCCTCCACCCCCAGCATATGAGTTTGCTGGGGGATCCCACTCAGACTCAGGGCCCTGGGCTAGTCCAATCAAAGTGCCTGGTACCACAATGGAGACATCGCATTCTTACGTAATCAGTGACCCAAGAAATAGAGGACACGAAGAACAGGAAGAAGAGGAGGAAGTGACATCAGGTGCTACCAGAAGTGCCCAGCAACAACAGCCACAGGAAAGCAAAGATGACTCCACGACTCCTGACACTGAGGATTACTTCAGTAAAGGTAAGTTTCTAAACAAAATACCACTTCCAGAAGAAGTAGGGTATTATTTTGTAAAAAATAAAGAAAATCTCACAAAATGGCATGATGTTTATTAATATTAAGCTGTTTTATCACAAAATAACATTAAAACTCTAAAAAAAGGTAGTTTAAGGGATGGCTATTTCATCGACTGTATACTAAGTGATCAGACAGCCAGATGACATGTGTTAGGGATGTTGTGTGCTACAGATTCCACACCCAGTGATAATTCGCTCTCCCCTCTGATGGATGACACCAAAGTGGATGATGACATCATTATCACGTCACCGAATAAGACCCGGACAACTGAGGACCTGTTTGCCATGATACACAGGTACTGGTCAATATATTTAATTACAATGTCTATGCAGTGTTTGTAATATATCTATTTTCTAGATTATTTTTTGTACTGACTCTGCTACATGTTTATGTTTTCTGTTTATTCCTTGTCTGGACTTTAATTGTGACTGTATTGTGATTTCCTTATTTAGATCCAAGAGAAAGGTCCTGGGTCGTAAAGATTCTGGCGACTTAAATGTTAAGTCTCGTCTCTGCCCTCCAGTACCAGTGACCCCCAGCAACGTGTCCACCGTCATTATCCCTCCAGCACCTCCTCTCAACATTCCAGCTACCTTAGCCACTGCTGTTGGGTCACAACGAGCCCCTGTGCCAATCTATCGCAGCGCCAAGAAATCAAGTACGTCGAACGAGGAATTTAAACTCTTGTTGCTAAAAAAAGGAAGCAGGACTGATTCCAGCTATCGCATGTCAGCTACAGAGATTCTGAAAAGCCCTATTACCCCTAAAACACCAGGGGAGTCTGTCCAGGAAGGGCCCATTAGACAGGGAGAGGAGCCACCCTCTACGCTCCAGGAGACCCCCATTTCTGGCCTCGACCCAATCCAGATACCAGGTCTTTTTCCCAGGGCCAACTCTGAGAGTTTTGCATCGAAAACCCTGCCTATGTCGGCTGCATCTCGACAAGGACGTTCTCGGATACCCCCTGTAGCCAACAGTAGTCGCTACAGTACACGCAGTCGCCTCTACACAGCCCCCATGCAAGCCATTTCTGAAGGGGAGACCGAGAACTCAGATGGGAGCCCCCATGATGACAGATCATCCTAAAGCCACCCGATGCGTGATGTCCTCTATTCTTAGCTGTGCCCTGCATTTCAAACGGCCCCTTCTACTTTTCTTGGATGGCTGTGTCATCGAGGCCAATGGTGTAATTCTTATGACACACAAAATCTGACTGTTGCAGAAATAAATCCGGTTGTGGATATTTTAATCTATAAAAAGGTGTCAAACTGTTGTGAGGATTTGAACCATAAAGGTTATGAAAAACTATGAAAAAATAGTGTATTAAATAAATAATTCCCTCATCGAAAATAAATGCAAGACTTATTTTGATTGAACTATCTTTTTAAAAAAAATAACGAAAGAAAGAAATAACGAGTTCAAAATGTTTGAAAAATTATAAAAAGAAATTTTGTGGAGTGTAGACAAGGTGCGTTTGTGTTTGCATGAGCAAGCACATGCAACATCCACTGATATTTCTACTTCTTGTGTTGTGAATGATGTGGGTGTGTGTATGTCATTGAGGAACTGCTTTCTTATTCAATTTAAAAATTCTTATGACAATTAATATTCTTTTAACTTGTGGTGCCCAAAGCATCAACTTCCTAGACTCCATATTCAATATTCCTGCCAACCAGCAAGGTTTGTCTCATTGTGGAAGTTATCTCTCAAAACAGCATTGACTTATTAGACTGGATTTCCATCTGCAGACCTGGCATAGAGAGTATATCACACAGAGCCAATCATATATTTCTTCACATAAATTATATCCAAAAAGATGACATGATGCATGTATTTTTGTAAAATTGCTTCTCAGAACATGATGATAAAGTTTCACCATGTTGCATGAACCTATATGGAAACATCCCCTGGATCCTGGTTTCTGTTGACATTTTTGTGGTTCTTTTGTATTATATGAATCTTTCTCTGCAGAAAGATTTGGTTGACATTTGTACCACATTGCCGGTGATCTAAACTGATTCGTCTTGGATTTGAGTGTTTAATAAGAAGGAGCAAGGGCTTGCGCCTATTTGTCTAAGATACATGCTAATTCTGGACAATCGCACAGTGGCCTTTCTCTACCAGAGGTGGTTTTAAGCAGGGAATTTGTAAATCTCTGCATGTATACATGGAGCTGTGCCATGTTTCACCAAAAGTCAATCATGAACCCAACCCTGAAATCTAGTATGCTTAGACTGATTAAAGATTTTCCAGCTGCTGGCCAGTCTTGCTGTGCTGACTTAAGTGGAAAAAAAAGGTACATTTCAACCAGATTTAAATACACCACTGAGTGCAGATGGTGAAAATGCTTTAGATGGTTCTCAATCGGTTTGACTAGAGGTTCATTTGGAAAGGTTTCCAAGAATCAACTTCGCTTTTGCACTTCATGATTATTCAAGAATATTCCTTGAAAAGAAAATATATCTTATAGTGAAATGCATATGTATATTTGTACTGAATATAAAGAAAACTCATATCTATATAAAATGACAAACAGAAATTTTATAAGGAATCAATCTGAGTGTAGCAAAGAACAGGTCTCACTGAAAACATAACACATAAATCTTAGCAATGTACACTGTTCTCCTCTCCTTGTTGCCTCTCCTTCATTTGCACTGACCCAGTGTAGCATTAGACAGGTGAAAGCTCAGCCCAGTGTCAGGTGTACACCATTTTGTCTTGCACTCCAAACCTCATATATTTCAAAATCTGAATGAGAGGAGGCAAGAGGAGGAAAGGACTGCATACATCCAGTGTTCAACAGTCAGCAGGGTACCGACTGCCTCGCTGCAGCCTTTTCTCTCCCACACCCGGTTTCAAGTGTGCTGTGAACTCTCTTTCATCCTTCAAATAAACATTACACAGTGTTTTACAGAAGCAAACTATCATCAGTGGAAAGCTTGAACTCTCACCTGCCTACCACAGCAAACGCAACACATACACGTCTTACATTCAGAGACCGTACTTCAATTGAAACCACTCACTGTATTCTGTGAATACCTCAGCAAGCATATTACTGTTTTATTGTAAATGATAGATAGATAGATAGATAGATAGATAGATAGATAGATAGATAGATAGATAGATAGATAGATAGATAGATAGATAGATAGCAAACCACAACTGTTTGATACTCAGCGAATATCAATTGCAGAACTGACACTGTGTAAGATGGAGAGAGTAAAAAGCTGTGAACTGATTACTTTGACATTTATCATACTCATACTGCTGAAGCGCACCTGTTCCTGTTCACTGTTTTATTTGTTGTGTTTTCTGTCGCATGCAATAAGCAACAGTGGGGGGGAGGGGGGTGGGAATGGGCGAGGGAGAAGAAAAGAAAAGGACACCGCCAAATCATTATTTTTATCTGAGGGATGTCTCCATGAGAAGAGATTTTTGTATTTTCTGTTCAAACGTCAAGTTCAATAGTGTGTTCTATAGATGTACAAACTGTCTGGCTAATTCTGTTCTGTATAGTCGTGATCACAAACAGGGGTTTATCTTGTACTGTATATCTACTCACTGGACAATCATAGGTTATAAGAGACTGTAAAGAAAATGATCTAGAATCTGCTGGGAGGGAGAAATCTGAACACTTTCGGTGCTGGGTCCTAGTCCTGGTGGAGCTGTGGAAGTGAGAGAAATATTTTCCAGGAGAAACTGCTGATTATGTTTAAAGTGCATATGTGTACACGCCAGTTTCAATACAATGTACAAATAAAGAGTAAGCAAGGAAAAACATGAATTCGTAAATACAAAAAACTAGTTTGGATGTGATCAGAGTGTCACCATCTACTTTTGACTAATAGCTAAATATTTTGTTTCCCACTAATATTATTACTGAATAACTGAATGAATTTGTAGGGCTGTAACAGTATTACATGAAAAATGCAACGTGACTGTGAATTGCCATGTGAAATTCTCCAAACACTCAGTATTTGACCAGTTAAGTATTTGACCTTTAGTTTAGTTTGTGATTTTTCCGTACTGTACCTGGCACTGACGCCTTAAAGGTATTCCAAGACTGTTTCTTTTATTTGTAAGGAGTGGACAGAGGGGTTGACACATTTTGTAAGAAAGAGAAACTCTTGAGGTTGCCATGCAGACTCTAGTTTAACACTCTTTTCGCCCTCTAAAACCTAAGTCCTCAGCAGCTTGGGAATACAACAAAACAAGAATCTGTAACCTTTATGGGGTTTTTTTTTCAATCTGTTTCCAATATCTGCACGCAAGGGGAAGTTTGATGACAACCACTTGATATTTTTATTCAGAAGTGTACAGTATGGAATAACACTAAACAGACTTTTAAAAAAAAGTGACATAGACGAGAAAAAATAAACACTGAAAACAAAGTGTAACTATTTAAAGATGCTCCATGCTTAAAACTAGCTAGGACTTATCAGATTTGAATCACTTTTGTATTTTTGTATAAAAATGTAAATAAGTTTTTAAAGAAAAAAAAATGTTGCAAATTCTTTCTTTTGTAAAATAAACAAATAAAAAAATTAAAAACAAAGAAAGTTTTTTTTTTTTCAAAGTTTACATGACTATTTCCAAGCCTTTGTATATTATGGAGCTGTGCAACACCTTCAGTCTTGTATTTATTTTGGGGGGCTTGGGGGTCGGGAGGTGGTTACAACATTGTGAAAATTCCATTACTCTATATCTAATTCATTTTAACAGCTCATCAGGCTGCTTAGTAACTGTGCGTAGAAAAAAAGCCAATAAATGTGATTGCAATGAAATGAAAGGCCTATTGTGTGACACTTCATTTCATCCCTGTCAGATCCAAAAGCACTGAGAGACTCTTCCCACTAGATGGTAGTGTTTTAACGTTCAGGCTCCTAGCTGCTATTCAGATTTTTCATGAGAAGGACCCAGCATTAACTAACTGTCCTTCACTGTGGTTGGACCTCATGCTTGAATCCAGTCAGACTAAATTAGGTACTGAGACTGTCTTCATTTTAAAATGTAAGGAGTAAAAAAAACAGAAAAAAAGAAAAGAAACATTGCCATATCTGTTCTGACCAGTAAACCTGACCACACTTTCCATACAACAGATCTTGAATATTTAGTTACTAACCCAATGCAATAAACCGACAGTCTCAGTCTCGAGTCTGCAAATGACTATTAACACGGCCATGAAGAAAAATATTATTTTTTTAATAAGAATCTTAGACTAAAGGTGATGTACACAAGCTGAGATCATTTAATCAAAATTTGCACTTGTTCAAAAGATTTTGAAAGAGTAACTTAATACATTTACTGTATTTATCGTTTGTTTGCTGGTTTGTTTTTCGGGGTATATAATTCTACATTGCTACGTCTCAAAATCTACCAGTTGTAGCCTACTGTCCATATTTACAGTGTCTCTGGTTATAAAGAAATACATGCATTATGTTATTTTATTTATCTGTTTTAAAAAGCTTTTATTTTCTCCAGGGGTCTTTTGTTTGTCTTCTATCCCTGGTCCACAAATAGCCTGCTAATTATTGAATAAATAATTAATATCTTATCTCTCTCTCACTCAGACTCCATATATTACCCCTTTTCAGTCCCTCCAGCTGCTGCCCTCCTTTCACATTTATGAAGCTGTTAATAACTAATCGTGATGTTTTTATGCAGCTATGGTTACGATAGCTTGGCTATCCGACAACTACAAAGAAAGTTTGAAAAAACAAACTGTGGCCTTGGAAGGGCTATTACTACCTTTATATATTTACAATTACTGTTTCAAAGGTAAATATTATAGTTTTACTTTCACAACGAGTTATAGTTGCTTCTAAATCTCATACTACAGCACATTTTGTCAGTGAGTGCAGTGTGAACTGAACTTTCTCTTAGGGACCCAAGTCTCAAACAGCTCTTTGTTTACATATCTTGAAGCTAGCTGTTAGCCTCTGCAGTTAGCTAATGGTTAACTACCGATGTGCTCCTTCCTAACCAACCCCCGCTGATACGTTATCTACGTAACAATTTTCCCTTTACACAAAAAAAATAAAAATTAAATAAGATGATTCAAACTTTTAAAAAACTACCAGTATTGATGAGAACTATACACTGACACTACTTCAGCCCAACTGAATTAGACGGTAACATAAAAAAGTAAATGCATACATAAAAACACTCGGTAAATATATATTAATGTTCTCAGTCTGATTTATGAATGTTACGTGAATACTAACACGCAAAACAGACACATGTACAGACATATATGGCACATCACCTGTAGGGGCGCTGTTTGGGTTCAATTTGAGTGTAGGAACACTCGACGTCGTCAGGACTTCAGCATTCCCATTTTAGCGACCATGTTCAGCATATGCATGTATTTTTGCTTGCAGTTTCCAGCAGCAATGTGAATTGAATGTGACTAATTCAATTTGCACTAAATAAAGAAAAATTGAAGTGTTACTGAATATTTTGAAGTCAATTTATTTGAGTACACACTGTTCATATTTATGATCTCTATGAGAAAACCTATTACATTTATCTTCAGTGAATTATTTGCCCCAAGCCAAGGGCATTTGTTTTGGGGGTTTGTTTTGTTTTATTTTTTTAAACCCTGCTCCACAAATAGCCTGCATATCTGTTTGGTTCACTTTAGGGAGCAAAGTGCTCTCTGAGGGCAGTAATTTAGCTCTACTGCTAATTTTTAACTGTTGTTACTTCATATTAAATATATTGGCTGATTTCCCCAGATAGTCATGAGAAGAATATGATGTGTGTGTGTGTGTGTGTGTGGTTTTTTTTTTTAAGATTGTTTCTCACATAAATAACTGTGAATGTGAGACTGTAGCCTCCATAGGGGGTCATTGTACTCTGAGCACACAACCAGGAAGCAGCACGACTCCTAAAGAAAGATTACTGCTGTTGAGCTATTTGAATTTCTTGATCTTTTTAACAATGACTCCTATTGAACTGTCACTTTGCCTAAACGAGACATCCATGACCATTTGACCCTTAAATCACACTGCTTGCTAGATAGACACATAAACACAACCAACCAAATCTAAAAATGTTTCCATGCTGTTTGGTGTTTTTCAGTTATGGATTATTTTTTTCTGTCTCTTTATTGCAGGAAGCAGCTGAACTTACTTGGCCATTTTTCAAAATATGAAGGCCAGAACACGCTGCAGTTTCACATGAGGAAAGTGCAGGGCTGCAGGATGATTAACAAGATGGGAGCAGGAAAATGCTGCACAACAATTAAAAAATGTTGCTTTTCCTGATGAATTATTGACAGTCTTCTATGCAAAGTGATTCAGAAAACAAAACTAAAGATCTCTTGGAACTGCTGGTCGGGAACCACCAAACTAGAAGGTTTAATAAACCTGTGCTTG
This sequence comes from Pelmatolapia mariae, assembly GCF_036321145.2. NCBI lineage: Eukaryota > Metazoa > Chordata > Actinopteri > Cichliformes > Cichlidae > Pelmatolapia > Pelmatolapia mariae. The sequence continues at coordinate 14,552,812 of NC_086227.1, read as the reverse complement.
TAGCTGCCCTGCAGGCCTTGTGCTCGGACCTCAAACACTAAGATGATGTAAACAAATGTTTAATCGTGTGAATACATATCAAACATATTTAACAAACATCTTTTGTTGAACAAACAGTAAAAAGTCGTGTATATATCTATATATATATATATACATATGAAATGCTGCAAAGCGAGATGACAAGGCATAGAAAATATACATGGTTGTTGTGCAGTCCCTCTATGCTTTAGCAATGAACACAAAATTCTAATGATGTAAAACATCTAAGAAGAAACAAACCTTACTAAAAACCTGAGTTTCACATTAAAGCAAGAACGGTTTCAAGTATCAACTTGTTACCACTACAGGAGAGCAACAGTGTGAAATGCAGCTACAAAAGACATGATTTGGTTCGAAAATTGTTCTGAAATGTTCAGAAAATGAGGATTTCTGCCATCAGTAACAGATAAATACTTTGAGACTTGTGAATAATTACTCAGACACAATATCTTCCCGTACGTAGTTATTTGACAGTGCACACACACACACACACAGGAAAAAATAAAAAACAACAACAAAAACTGTCAGGCAGAAAGAAATGATTACACTTACGCTTGATACACTTTGTTACAGTACAAAAATCATATTTAAAAAATCAACTTTTTAGCTCAACTTTATACAAAACAGTTTCTCCATCTTGTGCTCCACCAGGAAAGAGCACCTTTGACTTCCTGTACAGCGCTCAAGCTTGACCTGCTTGCATTTCTATGCCAAAACACTTACAGCCTTCCAGTCATTGTATGTCTTGTGTGTATTTAATGGGTTTGACTGTCCAAGCATAATACAATCATATAAACACATCAGTGTTCAAGCTGAGACTAACTAGCTTGAATGTCCTGCCGCATACTGACAAACACAAATGAGAGAGAACTAAGTCCTCGGTAACCGTTTCGTCTTCATCTACAGCCTGCGCTGTAAAAAATGAGAGTCATCATTTAAATAGGAAGTGTACCCGCTCTGCAAAAATGATATTGTTACGTAAAAAGATTATAAATGAGGTGTTTAATGACTTCAGAAAACTGGGCTTCTCCAATATTTCCACGTTAATTTACATAAACTAACTAGGGCGCCCCTGTTGATCAGTACCCATCAATAATGCTCATGACTTCCTACATTCACTACTGGCATGTACAAAACTAAACCCGACAGTCTGTAAGAGATGCAGTCATTCAGAAGCTTTTATTGCCTTGTTAGAAATTACGCAGCGAGACGTTCACTGCCAGTACCTGAACTAACCTTCCACGTCTTTTGTGCAGAGCAGCCACCCTGAAAACCCAACCAGGGAAAGAAAAAAAAGCCAGACAGTAAATAAAAAAATAAAATAAAAACAAAACCTATAGTGTACATCCGTGTATATCTGTAGAGGTAAGTTAATAAAGACTGACAAATTATGGCATCCAGTTACTCAAAATAAGGCAAAAAGGACAAACATAAACACAATGACCTATGATCAGATATCTGACACTAATTACAGCTATGTAAATGTTGACTTCATGTACTAAGATTAACTTCATGTACTTTAAACAGATGTCTGTCATTTAAAGAAGACGCCGATTTCAAGTTAAGACAGTCCACTGGGGAGTTTTACTACGATTTAGAATTGCTTAGTTTTTTTTATCATTTTTCCTCTAAGTGTTAAGACTTTTGCTAAAAATTTCCCCCAAATTCACAGCCGCTCAAATGCTGCTTCAAAGTGTTTCCCACAAATTCTGAGGTTCTGACGGTGAAATCCTCGGCACTTCCATTTTTTCAGGTTTCTAAAAACGCCTCAGAATTCACAAGACGTAAGGCTAACATGACCTCAGTGTCCTCGTTAGTAGCTACAACCGTGGCTCGTGTGGACTCCACTGCATCCTATCACTGCAGAATAATGCTTGTTTGTGTGTGTTTGGTTGACAGTGATCAAACAGACGTTCATCCTCTACTGCTTGGTCTGCTTCAGCTTCTCGATGTGATGACAGAGCTTTAGCGCAGGGCCCAGCTTCAGACCCATGTACTTCATAATGACGTCACTGCGCAGCAGCATCAGTGCCTTCCCATCAATCTCCTGTAGGGACAAGATGATGTTTTCAGCTTGGTACGTACTTCATAATTTCTCTAAAACCATCTAATAAAAATATTAATGACTTTAACCAGACAACTTCCTTTAGCACAGCAAAGTAACGTATTGTGTATACTACTGTAGACCACAAGAGGAAGATTAGAGGTCGTCTTCGTCCATAATGTATGTTACTTAACATTTCAGTGCATGGCTGTTTGTTGAATTAAAATAGAACAAATTTTTATAAAAAGAGTGAGGTAAATTTAAATGAAATACTCACGTGTTTCCTGAACAGTTCCACGTGCGGCCCGAGAGTGTGGGGATCGGCTTCTTGGACAAACCGTATGACATCATCAACCGACCAGGAGGAAGCGCTGTTTCCGGAAGCATCTTTGTCCTGTTTCATGTGGTCTGGACCTGTTGTTGAGCTAGCTGCTGCGAGGTATGAGGGCAAAAGGAAGGAAAAACAAATGAAGAATTATCAGAAAGGAAAGAAATGATCCCTGCAATAGTTTGATGTTAGGGTGAGCTGTTAACACGGCCTTGATATTTTTCTCAAAATTTGTAAAAAAAAAAAAAAATTGGGGTCACAATAAAAGTAAAAGGGGAAACAAAACCCATGAGGCGAATATTTGTTTGTGTAGTGGTTAAAGAAAAACCTGGTGTGTCTGTGACTGTGTGTAATTAATCCTACCCTCCACTCGTCTGTGTGCACACACTGGGCCAGGTTCAGTGGGGTTGGAGCTGACTCGTCGGAGAGGCGGCGGCGGCGTCTGTGCATGTCCGGGGTAATACGGACGCTCCCTCTTGGCTGCTCTGTAGTCTGGCGTGTTGTGAAGGGGGCGGGGGCTCGGAGTGGGATCCTTAGAGGGATCGTTGTTAGGCAGGCCGTTCTCAGCAACACACAGTGGTTCTGTTTCAATAAAGAAAGAGGAGGAGATTAAGACTTCATGAGTACAAGAAGAAAACTGGGGGGAAAAAAAGCACGATATACATAATGACACGTTGACAGACTCATTAAACAGCAGCGTGTCAAAACCTTTACACTACAACACACCACACTCCATCAAAGCTTGTAATAAATTTGAAAGCTTAAAAGCTCACAACCTTTAATCTTGCTCTTTAAAACAAAAAAATTTAAGCTCTTCACTTTTACAGTCAGTACATGCACACATTTCCCCCACCTGACTTGGCCCTATTGTAGAAGCGAGTGTTGTTGCTGTAGGGGCTGAAAGGCTGCGAGCTGAAGAGACTGTCACTCTCCAGATGTTGGCACATGTTCTCCAGGAACCGCAGCACAGAAGAAGCACTGGACGCAGAGGGCAGCTTCACATAGCGGATACCATGCTCTGACCGCACTGGAGGCAAAACATGGCAGCTATTAGTTTGCATCTGAGTGTGTGCGCACACACACAAACACACACACACACCACACAATATGCATTCACAGCTAAAGAAAACAGCAGATGGTTTTGGGTTAGCAGCACTCTCCATTTATAAACCTGCATATTTCACCCCATCCCACACGGCACAACACCCTCCCATCCAAGCCAAGCCTGCACAAATCCACAAATTAAAACCCCTCTCCCCACCCAACCTCTCCCATAGCCTTCCCGATCCGACCCCCCGAGGGAGACTCAATCCCAGAATCCCAAACCAGGTTAGACACACATGTCACTTCTTATTACAGACACAGTGCTCACATCAGCTGCTGCCACAGGCACCATCTTTTATTCCACCTCTCTCCTGTCTCTCTCTCTCACTCACACACACACACACACACACACACACACACACACACACACACACACACACACACAGTAAATTCACATGTGTTTAAACCAAGTTCACTGGGCTGATTGCCCATCTAGGACGCACAGTGTTGGAAAATTGAAATTAAAAGTTTTATAAGACGTGATAATGATTGTGAAAATATGCTCTTGACAATGAAATACTTACGCGAACCATCATTTTTTGTCACTTTTTGTAACAATCACAGAAAAAGGACAAAGCATTTTACTCAAATACATGTTAGATGTGTCATCAGCCTTCATTGATATAGATTATTAGATATAATATTGTTCACATATTATTCCATGGTGTTCTCCTGATTTACCTCTAATGACTTCTCCTCCTGTATGGGACTGGCTCTGCAGAAATGACAGCAGTACAGAGGGCTGGTATGTGCAGTCGACGCAGGCCTGAACAGCCTGCTGAAGCACTGCGTTGACTGGAGCTGGACCGAAGTGGTCTGGGAGTTGCTGCACCAGTTTTCGATCAAGATGCGGGCCGTAGTCACCGTGCTTGTTCACATAGACACACACTGAGATGGCACAAATACAGGAAACATTTGCAAAGAACACAAAAGAATTAGACTTAAAAAAAAAAAAAACAGATAGCAGAATACAAATTTTAATTGGAGTTTGATCGAGGCTGTTGGAGTTACTAAAACTTAAATCGACAATTTATATATAGACTTTAATTTAAAACAGATACATTCGTTTACACTCCGTAGCACATTATGATTGGCATGTTTTGACAATCTGCAGTCTCTCATGTACACAATCCTTGATTTAGTCATTTGTAGGAACCCATTTGAGTATTCTTGGTTAAAGCTCTACACGTACAAACTGCAGACAGACATGCCCCAAAGCTGCTTTAGCATTGCATTAGTTGAAGGCTCAAGGGCATTGTAATCCTGAAAAGTGAACCACTGATTCACTCTGTTTTTTCCAAGAATTTCTCTATATTTGGTTGGATTTTCCTTCCCTTAGTTCCATAGTCCCCTTGACTCGTTTGCTAAGAATGACCCTTCTTAGCATGCTGAAGCATGCTTCCTCTGAAGGGATGGTAACCAGATTAACCAGGTGATGAGTAATGGCTATGGTTTGTAGAAACAGAGAAGAGGTTTTTGGCACAACGTCATAATATTCAAGGTGCATGGCAAAGGAGCATAAAGTCTGAAGTGGTTCTGTTGTATAAAGAACAACTTGACTACCTTCATCGGCGCCAAATAGTTTTTCCATTGGTGGCTCATCAGAGAATACTCTTACTTACATCTTCCTCTTCTTTGTTATGTCCTTTTAGTGTCATTTGGTCCAATTTAAAAAGTCATGAGAATAGATAATTCATGCCACAATCCATCAAAACCCTGACATACTGTAATCGCTGTAAACAGAGTAAATGTAATCAGTTCTGCTCATTTCAAGCTTCTTCCATTTTGCAATTGAGACCATTATCCTCCTAAAAACACCCAAAGTTTCAGACATGGTTAATGTCTCCAACACTGATCTATGCCTCATCCCAATTTTATCGCAAACCAAACTCAATGGCTAGAGCAATACACAGAGTGGTGACTTAAGATGTGTAAAAATGCAATACATGTCTGATCAGACAGTTCACTTAGTCATAGGCGATCCATTTTTAGACAAAATTAAATGGTAATTAACCATTTGTAAACATTTCTGAAACATGCCTTAACTTTGTAATTTCGAGTTTCTGTTAGAAGTATGATAGGGAAAGAAAAAAAATCACAATTTCATCTAATTCATGTTAACGTCTACAAAAATAAAGCACACAAAATCATTTGATCAACTTTCCTATAAATATTTAGTATTGAGGCACTAAAATCTGTTTTGGTTTGGGTTTTTTTTACCTGTGCAAACTACATTTGTGCTGTTGTTAAGGTTGTTGTTGTCCGCTGAGACGTGGCTGATACTCAATCTGGTCTCTGGAGGTGGAGCTGTAACTGATGACGCCCCCAGGGACTGTACCACCCGAGGCTTCTTCTGAACCAAAAAACAAACAAAGCCTTTCTCAGTAAATCTCAGTAACCTACAAAGGCTGTTAGATAATCATTTATTAACTGTCTCTTTTAACTCTTCTTCACATGGATGGCACTGCATACAGTGGCTTTTAAAGTAAGGACATTTTTACTTATATTTTCTTTTTCTTTTTTTTTTTATCAGTAATCAACTTTTGACTATTTTCTCTTTCTCTAAACCATTTCTGACATGGCAGAGTCACTGGCCAAGAGACTGCGGCTCTGGTGACATCTCACCTTGTTCTTAGGCTTAGGTCCTCTCTTCTTGTGTGGTCTGGGGGCCAGTTGAGTCTCAGTGCTAGTTCTGGCCGGGCTTTGTGACGCTCCATTTACCGCTGCTGCTGCTGCAGCTTCTGCCGCCGCTTTCAATAAAGCGATAGTCTGGGATTTGGGACGACGACCGCGGACACCCTTGCGTACAGGGAGGGGAGGCAAGGGGTTGGGCAGTCGGTACGAGGTCTGCATGGAGGAGGAGTTAAAAGACGAGCGACGTGTAGATGAGGTGGAAGAAACAGGAGCAAGCAGGGCACCAGGGAGGGTAACTGGAATAAAAGAGGATATGGAGAGACAGAATAAGTACATGGAAAAGATCTGAGAGATATAAGAAATCAAGATACTTCTCATTACTAAAAAGATGACATTCTAAAAAATATTGGGCTGCAATTAGCTGCATCTCTTTCAGTTAACTTTTAACCCCGTAAAGCCTGAAACATGAAATAATTATTAGAATATTCTAACTTTTTAAAATTGTGTTTATTGAACCTTCTGACCTTTGAAAAAAAATGAAGTGAAATATTAATCAGCATATGTGACTTTTTGTGTACATTTTTGTGCAATTTATTGCTTACAGTAGTTCATGTCTCTTATTGGATGTGTCTGGTTTTTTAAGGGGAAAGAAAAAAATCACACTGATGATGTACAGGTGTCAAAAACTCATGTATGATGAGCTCCGTTTGGAATTACAAGGTTAACGAAGTCATCTTTATTCAGATTACTTATGAAAAAAAGGAAAAGCATCAAATAAGAAGCTGGAACCATCAGATTTACGGCTTTTGTTTGTTGCTTAATTAAAATGATTATTTAATTATCAAAATATTTGCAGATTGACTTTTATTCAGCTGGCCAGCTAATTATTCAATAACTGATGGTGCTTTACACACAGCAGCGCATATTTACTCTCCACCCATACAGAGGCTTTAAATTAAGACGTGCAGAGAATCCACTTTGCTGTAGGTCGTTGAGCCAAAGCGTGGAAAGCAAAAGTTAAAAGAAACACAAAAGCCGAGGGAAATGAATAACTGAGTCCTGCAGAGGAGATTTGTTTTGATTTTTCAGAGTCCCCTGGGATTGACAGGTCCTTTGTCTTCGGCTCCTCCCCGTTCTGAAATCAAAGTCAAAAGTCACGAGTCCCCAGAGAACCGCTTTGAGTTTCCATTTTCATTTCAGTTTCACTTTTCAAACAAATGGAGAATTGTATGATTCTTTGTTATTTTGCGAGTTGGGACCATAATGTTTTGGCTACTTTCTCAAAAAAAGAAAAAAAAAAACCAAAAATAACAAACACAACGATACATCTAACCTATATCTGAAATATTAACCTTAGGGGAAAAATAATTAGCAAAGAATACTATATTCATAAAAATAAGACATATATAAATATATAGTTGGAATGTTTAAGGTTTTCAGTGGCATTTCTTATTACTTAAGGATGTTGTCAGATGTTGTGTAAACTGTAAAAACTAGTCACTGACATCAGTATTGTGAAATGTTAGTACTGCACACAGGCTGACATCCAGCAGTGTGAGATAAGCTGGGATCACGTATACGTGCTTCCCCAGAACAGAGACTCATGATCTGTCCTTCATCCCTTATGTCAAAATAAAAGACTCCACCTCCTCCAACCCAAAACAAATGAAAAAGAAATGTTGAAAAACAATCTTAACAACTCACCTACAATTTCTAACTTAAAACGCTTTATCTGAATATATCTGAAGGAAATAGCAGTTACTTTAAATTCCAATCAGCAGGTGTTAAAATAGTAATAAAGTGACAAGGAAGTGAGAGGAAAGGTAACAGCCCCTGGTACAAAAAAATATGACTATGCAGTGGCACCAGCAGCCCTTTTTCATTCTTCATTAGCCTCAGCATGACACTGTGATAAAATCATATAATTATCAGAGTAAATGTGTGAAAGAAATGTAGCCAGATAACAGAAAAAGAAAGAAAGAAAGAAAGAAAGAAAGAAAGAAAGAAAGAAAGAACATCTCCTATTTCAATACAAATGTATAGCTTAGTGAGAGCAGGGGCTTGAGAGTGCATGTTAAAGCTCTCAAGGGGCGAAAGCTTTCATTAGAGCCCTTGACTGAAGCAATATGGAGCGACTATGGAAGGTCTACGGTATTCTCTGAGGGGCCAGTCTGGGCGCCCTGAAAGCTGCTTAATTGGGAAATGACTGAAAGTGGGCGTAGAAGAGAGCAGTGTCTTATTTCAGGGGGCGAAGGCTCACTTGCTCACCAGGAGCGGTCACACAAAGCATGCTCAGAGAGCGGCGGCGATACCAACCTGCACGCACAGCGGTACGCTCATTCACACTGAACTCAGAGTATAAACCCTACAAAGGCAGATCAAACTATGTTTGCAGGGTACCAGTCAGTATCAGCGGGTTTAATTCACCGTAGGGAATCTCGGTTGGGGCTCTTCTCTGATCTTTCCCCGCTGCAAAAAAACATAATCCGGTCACATATGTGACAGGTACCGACGCCACACGTAACATTTTCACACTAGTGATTAATGTCATATCCTAACACATACTGGTTTTGTTGTCACATTAAAAAAAATGATTGAGCTTTTCAAAAAAAATAAAAATCTGCTTATAAAGTACTTTCATTTAATACTGTCACTGTGGCAGTATCGCATTCATATTGGCTGTCTCAGCCTGTTCCAGCTCCACGGTGAAGCTATATGTTTACACTGAGCAAAGCTAACCCGATACCCTCACACTGAAGGTCATTTCACACCCTGTGGATTTGAAGTTTCACTGCACAGACTTAATGATGCTTCAAATTTAGGAGGCTGCATGCAAAAAAGGCTTAAACAGTAACTGCTGTATGTCCACATGTGAAGACAATTCAGTGCTGTGCTGGGAAGCTGTGGGTCCCTGCCTTTATTCGGATTTAACTTTGACTCAAGCAACTCACGTAAAATCAGGACGGAGTCAACAGATTACGATAATTAGCCCAAGTTATTCACCTAGCCCCAAAATCTCCCAGCTCAAAAGCCCAACCTACAAAACTCAGACGACTCAATGAGCCAAACTACAAACACTACAGGACACCACCAGAGGTCAGAGCTGTTTGGGTGATCCACACAATATTAGGCACGTGATCTTGAGGCTAATCTGTGCTGTTAATGCATCACAAATAAACAATCTATCAGATGTGTCTGTAACAAAGCACTGTTCCTAGATCCAGCAATCACATTACAGCCACTAATCGCACATAACCACATCTCCTGCATTACACCAGTTCTTTAAATATCTGCATAGCAATTTAAAAAAAAAAATCAGTGTATCTTTTCATGTGCAATCAAAATGCCTTTATCTGGGTTTGTGTACATTTTGTAAGTGTGTAGATTTGTATATTTTCTCAAATTCATTCCAAAAAGAGACAAGAAGATTTTCATAATATAGTTCCCTAATTAGTGGTCTCATAGTGGGCATGTGCAAGGGTAAAATGATACTGTTAGTTGAGTTTTACACCTTAGCCAGTGATGCAAAGCAACACAAAGTGTAATACAAGAAGTAGTGTCACGGGTTAAATATGTAAAATAGCACTTTTTTCATTTGTTTTAATAAGTAATGTGTATGAATACATTAAAAAACCTGGGACTGGTAAAAGTCTGGTCACTCTAAGGTGACAAATCTTAATAAGACAAGGAAAAATCTTTTTTTAATTTGTTGTTTTTGGGTTTTTTTGTTTTGTTTCTGTATCGTATGAAAATCAGTAAACAATAAATACATAAAAAGGCAGGGACAAAAAAAGCAGCGTGGCTTGCAAAATGGCTAAAAGGGATTTAAAAATAAGACCAATAATAATTTTGGTTAAAAAACAAAGGCAAAACTTCAATTTCAACAAATAGAAACAATAACAACAAGCAAAAATAAATAATCCCAAGTTTTCCAAAAAAAAAAGGCAACAATTCTTTTTAAAATGTCTGAGCAACACATGACTAGCATGTATACAGTGTAACCAAACAGAGCCATATGGTACTGATCATGACTATATAATTCCAGCTCGACCCACTGACCTGTGTAAGAAACCGCCTGAGGAAACACGCGTGTGTTTGGCGAGAGTGTGCGTGTGTGCGCGTTCGTGCACGCATGAGAACGGCATCACGGAGCGAGAAGTGTGTCTGCTGTCTGGGGGGTGGGGGAAGGGGCCCCACAGAGTTCCCTCTCATCTAATTACACCACAGACACACACACACACTTACATGTAGAGCACCCTCAAAGCAAACAGTCCATTCACACACGCACACACACACTTACAGGCTGTTCCTTTGAGTGAATTTATTGCAGTGTAAAACTCATCAGATGCAGATTTAACTGTGATACTGTGTGTAGAAAGCAGAAGGGGAAGTGTTGGTTGTGTGTGTGTGTGTGTGTGTGTGTGTGTGCATATATATAGTCCCAGAGTCTTTGTCCACACACACACACACACACACACACAAAGTCTTCATCTTCAAAACACACAATATAAAACAATAAAATTACTCCTTGAACTGACTGCATGATTACAAAAGTCAAAGACAAGTGCACATATAACAGATCTGATGTGCACTAATCGTTCCCGGAGCCTTCTGCAAACGAAATCCTGATGCCTCGCACACAGAAAGACATGATCAAAAACACATGGAGCTCTAAACTTAATTACAGCCAACAATACTGTTAAATCCTCAGACTCTTAGTCAGTCTGTCTGGCAGCAGTCACTGGTCTCTAACAATGAATGTGAATGAATGCAAAAGGATTCAAAAAGTCATCAAGCTAAACAAAGAAAGCAGCTTGAACCCCTCACACCAAACAAGTCCTCTACACTTGTGAAACAACTTTTCTGTGAAATGTAGGATCACTTTTCACTTCCTTTTTTTTAGCTTTCGATACAGCAACACCATAAAGGAAATCAGGAGTTTTCTAGTAAACTACACAATCATTTCAATTATATTAACAAGAAATTATATTAACGCACTTCTACTACCACTACTTCCTGTTTTGAGGAAATTCATGATTGTGTCCAGCATTGTTAATTTGTTAGATTCTCAGACACGTTTCAGTTAGAAAACAGCAGATTTGTGAAACACAGTGAAGCACAGCCCACTCAGAAACATGTTACTGCTCCAAAATCAGACAGCAGATCACTATGTGTGTGAAAACACAGCTCACATCAACCCCACAAGAAGTTTTTCTTTCATTTGCACAAGCGCAAAAAGAATATTAACTTGATAAACAAAGGCGACTCACCAGGAAATCCTCGGCAGGGAAACGAAGAGCTTCACTTCTGCAGTTGTGGCTTTCGTAGTAGTAGCAGTATTAGTAATACTGGAAGTTAAGGCAGCCGCTAGTCGATAGTAACAGTAGTGTGTATAACAATACTAGTGAGTGAGAACAGTTGCTTCCTGGTTCTCTCTTTGAAGCAACTCTTTATTCTTTCAGCCCGTTGTTGATTCCTGTCCCAGCCTGTTATTTCCTCTTCATAACTTTCTCTGATATCCTGTCCTCATCTGTACTTTGTTGTCTATTTTTTGCACCTCTATCAGCTGCTTTCTCAGTTTGCCTCCTTGCGTCTTTCCTCTCTCCGTCTCTCTAGCTTTCTCCCGGCAGAAGCCCACAACAAAGCCCACGCTGCTCCTGCTTTTGCCATTGGTCGAAGCCGCTGCAAAGCTTCCCTCCCAATGAATGAGCAGGCGGGGTGAGGGGTGAGGGAGGGGTGATAAGATTTGCATAGGGGTTTTGGGAGGAGTAAAGAAAAGGAGGGAGGGAAGGAAGAGTGGGTGTGTGGAGGGAACTGAGTTGAGCCCTTTATTAGTGTTATCTGTAGGCTATATCGACAGTCTACATCAGTCACCTGCTTCTAAGCAAGCCTCTCGGGGAGGGGGGAGATGAGGGAGGGGACAGGGGTTAATGGTGGGGCTGTGGGAGTGGATGGGGGATGGGAAAGTTGTAGGGGGGGAAGAGAGGTTAACCTGGATCAGAAGAGTCCTGATTGAGACGGGTGAAAAGGGGCAAACTCTTGGAGTTGGTGCACACACAAGCAAGCTCACACTCAACATAGAAACACACATACACTGTCGCAACCAAGGAGCACCCACACCCCCCACCAGTGTAACCCTAGCCTATTCAGACATTCCCCGATGAAAGATGGCCAGGTCCAGCATCAGGAAGCAGTGGCATAGTCGGATATCACCCTCACTCTGGAACAATGCGGAACAGAGCAGCCAGAGGAAGCCAGCATGGGAAAAGTCCCTTCAGAGACAACTTAATCTGTTTCGAAAGGGAAAAAAGGAATGCTGATGTTGCAGATTCAAGAAAAAAATATTTTCTTAACTCTACAGCACTAATAGATCTATGTTCATTTGATAACATCATTGTATTTTACGTCTGCTTTTGCAAGAATGCTTTCTTTCCTTTGCACTGATTGCTACCGAATGTCTAAGTCAAATATCTTCCTGCTTGTGTGCCCATTAAGTATACTGCGGGTATAAAGTGAGACTTAGAAATAATTAAAGACGTGTAAATCCCGTGCATAAGAATCTAAGACGACAAGAAGTATTAATTTGCCTCAAAACAAACAAAAGATGACTGCCGTGTGTCAACGTGTGCTAACACGGCGACGAGCTCTGCCCTTCATGCATTATTCAGACAGAAGAGACAAATAAACTAACACAAAGACGCATCACACTAAAAGTACAAAAAAAAACAAAAAAAAAACAGGCATAATGACAAATACTTACAGTACAAAAAGGAAAATAATTACACCCAATCTTGGAGTCCTCTGTAGCTTCTTTCAAAAGTATGTAGCAGGGTCGCAACAGGAGAATTTTGATGAAAGCTAATGAGAATTTTTAAACGTAGTAGTAATTACAGAGTCTCTCACTCCTGTTCGCACATGCACAGATAATTATCAGCTCATTAACACCTCAACCAAGCCCTACTTATTCACTTATTCGCATCCAAACATGGTAGCTGTCTAGTGGTTTACATTATTCTTTTTTCTCCCCCTCTTCAGAGTGCACACAAAGGGAAAAAACCTCACGCACACACAGACTTGGAGATAGTTTCACAAAGAAAGGCTGTGACTCTGGTTTTGATCACACTAAAAACAGATGTTCAAAGCAGACGTTTTCTCTCTAAATACCTTTTTTTGTTGTTTTTTAGTTTTTGTTCTTAACTTCTGTTTTCATTCATTTTTCTAGCATATCCTGTTCTATTTTAGTCGCTGGTTTAGATTGTTTGTGTGGGCTTGTTAGTGTCACTGTTTGCGTAGCAGCGTTTTACCATAAAAAAAGCAGCACTAATTCACCACAAACCGTGAGTAAATCAGGAGCTTAAACAATGGCTGGCGGAGCAGCACTGTTAAATCACTCAGCTGTATTCATTTCAGACGGAAAAAAGAAAAAGTCATCTGGAAGAATTCAGGAGTTACAATGACATTTCACTGGAAGAATGCACAAAGTCTGCAGATGAGGGTTTCTCTGTCCTTCTGTTAACCCGTCTGCCACACTCAAAATCGCTTCCAAATGAAATAACTAACAATGGCCTCATTGCTGTAAAACTGAAGGGGACTGCTGCATGTTCACTCACTTGCTTAAACACATTAAAACACATAATAAAAAGCCAGGTTTTGTCAGTTCGGGGGGGGGGGGGGTGTCACTTTTTTGTCACTTTCTGCAACTTGTCAGAGTTCATATAAATCAAGACGATTGCACACTGGCTGTTTGAATTCAATTCAATTCAATTCAATTCAATTAACATCACTGTCAATGCCACAAGAAAGGCGAGAGCGCAGCATCTCCATTAATTACAGCAGCAGTTCTGAATAAAGAATTCACACGTGGCACAGTTAAAACAGTGAATATCACACCTAAGAGTTCGTGTTATAGTTCTCCAGTTTTCTGAAGGTTTTTTTAAGTGTTTGGACATTGGCCACTTTTCACTCATTTGCCATCTAGTCCTTCTACCTGACCATTTTCACATTTATGTTTCTTTTGCTATTGTTAAGTCACTTAATACTAACCAGTGTCTCATTCAAGCACCTAACTCAAGGGATGAACCAGTTTATGTTATGTTTTTTTCTACACATAACATAAAAGTTAATCTAATTTAAAACGTTTTCTGTTATGTGTAGACATAAGACAGGTGTGTTGTGGTTATTGTAGGTACTTTGTTACTAGCAGCCTTTTATTAAAAAAATGTTTCCCCCATTTCTTTGGTTGAATTAATGAAAAATGCCAAAGATAACACAGTTTGACAGGAATAAAATAGCATTTTTGGACCATCAAAGTGATTCCTGAAGAAATTTTGACTGAACATGTGGCATATCTAAGCATGGTGTGCAGTGTGTCCTTAAAAAAAACTGAGGAAACTGTTCAATTATAGGACAAAAGAAGATGTGGTAGGCCTAAAAACTACCTACAGCAGATAAACAATATTTGAAAGTCATGTCATTAAGACATAGGAAACAATCCAGCAAAGACTTCTGGCCCTTCAGTTGATCCGTCCAGAAATGGTCTGAAGAGTGGCTGCCAAAGAAGCCGTTATTAAAGAAAGGAAACCGGGAGAAAACAATGAGGTATGCCAAATTACACAAGAACTGGACTGAAAATCATCGGCAGCAGATCTGAAATTTGATGGTAATTCCATGGTTCTGCCATGGTCTGGCTCTGTATTTCAGCCTGTGGTGTTGGAGAGCTTAACAAAATTGACAGAATTACGCACACAGCCAAGCACCACCAGATTCTGATCCACCACTCAATACCATCTGGAAAGCATCTGATTGGCAAAAGCAGCTAGCATCCAAGAGCATCAAAGGTCTGGAAATCTCCTTCAAGAAACCTGGAGAACTATTCCTGAAGACTACTTTAAGAAATGACAAGCTTACCTAAGAGAGTTGAACAATAAAGGTGATCATACTAAATATTGAATTTCAAGCAGATATAGAATTGTACAGACTCTGTTTTTGCCTCATATACTGTATTTTCATTAACGTCTACACACATTTCAATAAATTGCTGTGCCCATTTCACACTTTTGTAGCAAACTATGAAGAAATGAGGGGGTGGCTTTCCCCAGAAATAAAGACTGTGGAAAACTCACATGGAGAACGTTACGTAACGATGGCATTTCTCACCTTTAGTGATTAATATTTTGCCAGCCTGAGTGTAATTCACAGAGCTACAGTGGGATTTAATATCTTTTTAGTGGACAGAAACACAAACAAGCTGCAGACTTCCCTGCTCCAGGACAGCAAACATACTCTGACATGGCACATAACTGTTGTCATCCATCAGTTATGTGGAGAACCCACAAAAAGACAAAAAAGAAAAAGACACACACACATGCACACATTTTAATAAAAATTCTTGCTTTATTCAGAACCACAAGCTTCTTCAAACAGGGAACACCAACAATTGGCTAAAGGGGAGGAAACTGCTAGATGGGAGCTGATGACCTTAACAGCAAACATGGGGAGGATTGATATTTATCACACCTGCTAAACTTTGTTTAGAAACCCCAGTTTCAGAGTCAACAGACTACCTCAAGAGCCATTCGTCAACGTGATTTTGATGGATGGCAAGTGTCTAAATAGCAGCCAAAGAAACTAAACAGCTGAACTCTGAGCATTTTGCACTGGATAAAATCACATGGAAACATGCTACGTAACTGCTGAGTGTAATTAGCACATAATGCACGCTGATTGATAGTTAATAGCTCAGTGCTGCCCTCACACTAATAATAGGAACGGAAGCTCGAATTCCCACAGACTCACACTAGGACTGTTTTGTCCCACATGCCTCCACAGAAAAACGACACAGTACTTAAAGAAGCAGCACAGTGTTTTTCTGTCTTTAGATGTTTCACACAAGCACGCGCATTTGACAAATCTTCACATAGTTGGCAAAGCATTTATAAATATTTAAAGTATTTTAACAGATGAATTTCGTGCCAAACTTTCCACATCATTAGACCAGTCTGAAACTTTGTTCTATGCCTCTCTCTATCTTGTGGCCATGTCTACTTTGCAAAAATGTCACAGGGACTTACAAAACCGGATTAAATACAAATACGTTTAATATATATAGTAATAAGTAATGTTTTCAGATTTAATCAAACAAGCTTTCTAAAAAGCTCCCAGCAAATGAAAAAGCATTTTTTAATAAGAATAAAGACTACACAAGTACTGAAAACTCATTAACAATAAAAATAAAAAAAAGCTACAAATCCACAAGATAGATCTTTAGTTTAAGTGGACGATTAAAGACACATAATTATTCAAACAAACTACGTTTTGATAAAGATCTTAAACATTAATGATCTTTATGTTGTCATCTCCTGTGATATTTGTCCTCTCCAGTGTCCAGAGACATAAGCTCAATTTTCTCCACATACGCTGCACTAACGTTTAAGGCATTAGGTCTCATTGTACATACTTAATTCAGCAAAACAGGACAAATAAGTTCCCCCATATACAAAACGTTTCAGAGGATTATAAACTGAAATGTGTTCTTTCCGAGCGTACGTGACCGAAGCTGTATCTCCGTGGAAAAAAATCAATGATTGCCGTTTTGCTCTAGCTGCCACACAACTTTGTCACGTCTTCAAAAGGGCAAGAAGGAGGCAAGAGCAGACCGAGCTACCGCACATTAAAACAGCCTGCAGTTATGGAAAGCAGCGCTAATGTATGATAGAAAGATCAGAAACTGGAATCTGCTTAAGCTGAGTCTTCAGGGAACTCTGTAGACTCTGTGTGGAGGTCAGAGCGGTGGGTCATAACCCCGCCAACTGAGCCAAGTCAACACACACACACACACACACACAAAGAACAAATACAACTGAAGCCTTGACATTCCTAAACTGGTTAGCTTTTTAGATTTTTGTACTTCTGTTAAACAACCTTGACTACGGACCAAGACAGTCCATTGTCTGAAAAGCTTCTGGTGCTGCATAAACTATATTGATTACATTCTTATATTTATTTATTACAGTTTCATACATTATTTCCAACTCCTGCTGCTTGGAGCTGACTAAAATAATTATTGTGAAATGGCTCTGCAAGCACCCCCTGCTATATGATTTCAGACAAAGAAACCATCTTGAAATATTTGACCTGTTATAAAAACTAAATGAGTAACACTTAGGAAAAGGGAGCAGTGATTATGACATCATTTACTGGTAATAACATCATAATGATAGTGATACTTTATCTGAGTATTTACATTTTACATTTTATTTCAGTTATTTTTATAATCTCATTACACTTTAACTACAACTTAATCAAACCATATGAGGCTAAAGCTTCACCTCAACTGGCTCATTAAAACTAATAATAGCTGATTAATAATGAATTAACTTAAACCATTTTGCTCATAATGCTTGTGTAAAGTTACTAGATTGGGAATTATAAATATCGGACTGTTTTAAATGAGGTTTTGTTGTTTGTTTTTGTGAAGGATCTGAATACCCTTATCATTATATAAAACACTGTAACATCCTTAATGTAAATAATCAACCCACTGAAGGGAGAAGGTTTTTTTTGTTATTGTTCTTAACTTCTGTTTTCAGTCATTGTGCTTCTCATATCCTGTCCTGTTTTAGTCACTGTTTCAGACTGTTTGCGTTGGTTCATTTGTCTGTGTTTATTTTACTGTTAGGCTCACTGTTTTACCATAAAAGCCTAACCAGGGGCAACATCTACAAACTTGTGGCTACAAATCCTACGTAGCCTACATAGCACAGGTCCATTTATTTTCTTGCTGCTTATCCGACCAGGAGTGCAGCGGGACTGCAGTCTATCCATGCTGACACTGGACAAAAGGCAGCGTCCACCGTGAGCCATGAACAGGTTGCTATCATAGGCTATCATAATTCGCTTATATGGTTTGCAACATTTGAGAGAATAAATAATAAGACACACACAGAGAAATGTATATTAGCTGTAATACAATCAACACAAAATGCATCTATTCCTCACAGAGCTGAAGCTGACGGACCAGCTCACTCTAAACGGTCACATCACAACAAATTGAGTAACTGAATAAACGCAGTTAATTTCACGTAATCAAGTAAACGACTCGTTGCAAATGTTTCCACTTTTACATTTGTAAACTTAGCACCCTCACAGTTTGCCACAGATGATTTTTTATTCAAGATAATCCTGTTTGCGTCCCTCTGCACGTCTATGTAAATGCAGGGTACAGTTCCTGTTGTACACAGTGAATGTCTTACTAACAAATAAATAAAATGTTAGCAGAAATATGAAGAGAATATGACGCTAATCTGATTGAAGAGTTTCAAATGTTTTCTGATGCAAAGTAAACACTGAAGCTCTGACAGGAAAATAAGTCACTCCTATTTTAAGACAAAGCCTGTCTGTCTTTAACATGGCGAGAGCGAGACTCACGCTTCTTCTATTTAAGCGAAGTAAAAACCCCAAGCCTATTAAAAGAGAAGTGAAAGCACACAACAAGTAGGTCAATACTTTGGTTTTTACACCATGTTTCACGCACACAGTTATCTCTGCCACTCTGATCTCGATGTAATGCCACAGCTCCGACGCACGTCAGCATTTATGCTCTGCTGCTCTCTAGAGGCCAAAACGTGTAGTGCCCGAGATCTGACCAAGATTACCAACCAGGAATAAATAATAGAAGGCTTGTTAATTAATTCCAGAGGTGTGGACTCGAGTCACATGACTTGGACTCGAGTCAGACTCGAGTCATTAATTTTATGACTTTAGACTTGACTTGAAAAAATGTTCTAAGACTTGTGACTTGACTTGGACTTTTACACCAATGACCTGGGACTTGAATTGGACTTGAACCGGTTTACTTGAAAAGACTTGATATTTCACCCCAAATCTAAAATTTAACACGCATATTATATAGAAAGTGTGCACCATTAATTCAATTCATTCATTCATTTATTCAAACCACACTCCGTACGTATGTGTGCGTGAGCTGTAGCACAGCCAATCAAATTAACCAGATTTTTTTTTAAGAAGAAAAAAAAACGCTCAAAAATGCTGCAAGGAGTTATTTTTTTCAGGTACATAAACTATGAAGTAGTCAACAAAAAAACGAAATGCAATATGTAAAACATGCAAGAAGAGAATCACAGACAGAGATGGAACAACTTCCAACTTCCAGCAGTTGAAGTTGCATAAAGAACGGTAGGTGGTGCTTCTCTTTTGCTACGATGAGATAGCTGACTTCATCTAACTAGCAAATGTTGTCCAGGCTACGTTGATGATACTGTTTGGTTTTAATGTGTATAATATTTTTGTCATGCTATTTTAAAGCCGGTCCTACAAGCGCATCCAAGAATAACATGCAGCTTATCTCAGAATTGTCGGTGAAAATTATTCTTGGAGCTAAGTTTAATTGAGCTGCATTTTATAGAGGTGCAATTTCACAATTTGTGTATATTTTCTAAGTTCACTATTTCGTCATGTGTTGAGAAAAACAGAGATTTAAAAATCGCATGGTCTAATATTTACATTTAGCATATAACTGCAACATTCTTTTTTTTTCTTTTTTTTTAAAGACTCGAAAGGACTTGAAATTCAAAGTTTCAGACTTGTGACTTTACTCTGACTTTTACACCAGTGACTTGAGACTTGACTCTGACTTGCCTGACATTACTTGAGACTTGACTTGTGACTTGTAAAACAACGACTTGGTCCCACCTCTGATTAATTCCATAAATTTGAGCCCAACTTCTCACATAGGAACCTTCTGTTCCATGATAACATGAATCCCATTGGTAAGATAATGTTACTGAACACAACAAACCTCTGCCTGAGTTTGTTTTTGTTTTGTTTTTTAATTTCACAAAAATATATATATATATTGTAAGTAGAAATTATAATGATGAGACTGTTCAAAACATCTGGAAATTGTCCATCTGAGGACCATTCACAGAGAGCCAATTTATGGTGGGAAGCCAGAGGACACAAAGACACACTGAAAGCTTCAGTGATCCAGTGGCTTTGAAACCAGGACCTTCTCGCTGTGAACTGTTAGCATCTCCACATCCAGGTATAAACCGGGCACACCTCTGCCTAAGCTCCTGAGATTAGCTGAGACAAGGCAGTAAGTCACATGATATTATACCATGTTAAAAATAAACAGGCAGCCGTCAGTGTGACCCCCCAGCCACCTAGTAGATACACCTATGGTATCAATTTCAAAATCCTACGTAGCCTTGTTCTAAAGTTATCGCATTCACAAGATTTTCAGGAAACTCAACCTCTGACCTTGAGGTCGAGGTCGCTGGCTTTCAAACGTATCAGAGGATTTAGTAGATATACTTATGGTATCAATTTGAAAATCCCATGTCACCTCATTCTCGAGTTATTTATTTTAACTGTTTATTCACATAAACAGATTTTTAAAAAAGCCCTAAAAATGCATGAGAAAAAAACATAAGAACCAAAGCAGCACTCACAGAAGTTTCCGGGTGGCTGCAGGTTGTGTTTCGTCAGGGCACACCAGCCGACAGGGAAGATGTCTCTGGAGTCGAAGGGGCACCAGTAGTCAAAGGCGCCTCGCCAGCCGTCGAACATGACAAAAATCTCCTGACCTCTGACCTCACCCACTGTGGCGGGACAAATCAGGTAAGGGTTCTTCCTGTCCACTGCCTCTAGCTTCATACCAGGCTGAAAGTAGTTTTTGGCAGGGCTGGCAGGTTCCTAAAGAAACACGTAAATATACATGCAAATAAAATGAATCCTGCAAATCTAATGGAGCTTTATTTTAATGGCAGATAAACTGTGCAGAAGGTGAAAGTGAACCACGGAGCCCACATACAGAGTAAGATTTCATTGTGTGATTAAAATGGACAAAATTAACTTAGTAATGGCCGTGCTGTTGTTTGAACATATAAAAAAATCCCTAAAAAACTGTTTACTATTACAAATTTCTATCCAGTTTTTAAACATTATTTTCACTAATCTTATTTTTGTCATTACCTTCTTAAAAGCTGAAGCTGGGGCCATCTCTGCACCGCTGAGCGTCCGTAAGAGGAACATGGGCCAGGAGGATGCATTCATCCTGAAACCTGTACACAGGGCCAAAACAATTCAGTTTAACCTGATTGTTAATGCTGCAAATTACTGACCAGGACTTCTTTATGTTCACACTGGATTTCTACATGGTTCTTCCACAAATATGATGAAGTACCTTTAAGTGCAGAATATTTTTATTCTGTTTATTTTAGAATAGGACTCAATGTCACCAAACTGCACTTAAAGACGAAAACATTTTCAAGGAACACTTGTGCTTTTCCTACTATTACAAGTCGAAACACACATACAACATAACATACATCCTTTGGCAACATACAGTCACTGGGAGAGTCAATTAGGCAAATTAAGTACAAAATAATTTTGTGTATGCTCTAAAACCAAATAATACCGATCATAATGTTGTGTTTTCAATGCATTATGTACATGCTTATCATATTTTGTTAAATATATTTGAGTAAGTTTTTAGTTCTAGGAACTGTAATCATTCAGACATTTCAATTTACAAACAAACACTGAACGTTACATGGAAATCTTAATAATCAAAGTGTTCCCGGTAACAGCAGGAAGGCACCCACCGAGCGGCGGCTGCAGCATGTCTCCGTTCCTCTCGCAGGTTCCTATTGGCTGGATGTCCAACGAGTCGACCAGCCGCCAGAAATCGTTGGTGTTGTCGCTACCATCCAGACGCAGGCGTAGCCGAGTGCCCATCATCCCCATCACCGTTGCGATGCACACCGAGTTAGAGTTGCGAGGGTCCCGTGCTTCAAGTTTCATACCTGCCTTGAAGTCATTGGAGGGGGGGACTCTGGACTGCAGAGGGATACCAACAGACCTTCAGTCATCGCTCCTTGTTCGAGGGGCTGATACAATGATAGACGTTAGAGTAGTGTGTACACTCAGCTTCAAATATAGAACATGAAAGATGAGTCTGCTAATATTCCTCGAATATGTACTGGCAATAACAACTACAAGAAAAACAGTTGTTAGTAACTGTCTTCGTTTTTTGTGACTTTCGCAGCCTGTGGTTTTTAGCCCATCTGATCTATCTGACGCGGTGCCCGAGAACCACTTTATGTTGTTCAGTATACAGTACTGTGCAAAAGTCTTGAGCCACTTCCATTTCTTTTATTTTTCCCGGAAAACGGGAAAGAGATGCAGCAATTTTTTGAAACGTGCACACACACAAATGGAAACACAGTATACAAGACAAAAACGGAGCTTTTACAATTCTACTAAGCTGGAAAGTTAATAATTGGTATGACCACCTTTATTCTTCAGTACAGCCTGAACTCACTCAGGCAGCTTGTCATTTCTTTAAGTCGTCTTCAGGAATAGTTCTCCGGGTTTCTTGAAAGCTCTTCCTTGGATGTTGGCTGCCTTTTGTTCTGTTCTCTGGGGAAGGCAATCCATGACTGATGACTGAAACACTCTCTGCTGACCTCCTCTGTACATGCTGTCCATGAGACTTCTTGCCACTGATTTTCAGTCCACTTCATGAGTAGTTTGGCATACCTTCTCCCTGTTTCCCTATATTAAGAATGGCTTAACAGTCATTGGATCATCTGAAGGCTCAAGTCCATCTCTCAGGCTCTGTGTCAGGTCCAGAATACAAAGAAATGAGGGGCAGAGGGCTCAAGAACAATCCTGCACAAATCCAGGTGATATGGATTGTGTGTTGCATGTAGATTGTGGTGTTTTGATTCTCAGTGACCTTGCTGCTGCTGCCACATGCTCTTTGATATTAATGCATGTAATGTTTGTAACTGCGATGTCTTTTTAATTATGGATGTATTTACTGACAGCTGAGGCAGAGCACACAGAAAACTTTCAAAAAGGATAACAAATGTTACAAACTGAGGAAATATTTAAGGTAAAAAGCCAAAATTAACTATTACGGTTCATATTACAAATTATGCTCATATGTTTGGGAGCCAGTCAAGGTTTTTCTTACAGTTATGTCTGGAAGGTTACTTTCAAGATGTAATATTTTACTAGTTTTTCATTTTTCTCAGAATTTTACTTATTAGATTTTGATAACTTTTTATTTTTCTAACAATTTAAACTGATGACATAAAGCTGAAAAATTCTTAAACCAGTGGGGTAAAGCTCATAAAAATGAGAGTTGTGCAAAATTCAGCTCTTTACTGGAAACCAATTCACTTGTCATGCGTATGGCACCTTAACATTACATTTCGAACAATTCTATACTTTTAACTTTGTGGGAACAGTCTGGAGAAGGCCCTTTTCTTTTCCAGCATGACTGAGCCCCATTTGCAAAAACAAAGGCCTGTAAAGGCATCGGTTGAAGTTTGGTGTGGAAGAACTTGAATGACCCTGACCTTAACCGCATCAAACACCTCTGGGATGAACTAGAACAGCCAGGCCCTTTTACCAAACATCAGTGTCTGACCTCAAAAATGCTCTTTTGGATGAATGGCACAAAGTTCCCACAAAACACTCCAAAATCTTGTAGAAAGCAAGAAGAGTGGAAACTCTGCAAATAGGGACCAACTCCTTATTAATGCCTATGCTTACTTCACAACACTGTGGATCATTGTATATGAAACAAACTCCACTCACAACAACCGTGTTTACTGAAATGTTTTTGTAAACAAATACTATATGTGTTTTTTTTTTTTTTAATAAACCAATCAGGAAGTACCTCTTTTGTCTGAAATCATCACAGAATGTTTTTTTTGCCAGGAAAGAAGCAATATGCTGAAAAGGGAAATTAATGATATGGCATCTTAAAAAAGCTTCTTAATGATCAAGTACCTGTTTGAAGCAAGAGGGCGACGCTGCAGTGGAGGACGTTTCTCTCAGATATTCCTCCCAGCTGAACGGTTCTGGCACAGAGGACGGAAACAAAACGCAGATCACTCAGATACAGAACGGGTCAAAAAAGTGTAAAAAAATCATGTGTTAAAATAAAACCAATCAACAAAAAAACCTTGTAATAACACTAAGGCTAATTTAAGTGAAAGGAAAAGAAGCAATCCCCACTTTATATTTATAAAAGCAAAGTAAAGCTTAGTCTGCGCAGGATGTCAGAAATAAACAAAAGAACGTGAGTAATACTGTTCGAAAAGCAGGGGTGCTTTTGTTAACCTACCCCGGAAACTTACTAAAAAAAGACATAATGAGTTACTAACTGTGGAAGTGGTGACACTGCAGTGGCTGGATTAATAAAAAAAAATGTTTTAAATTAGACTGATAATGAGAGGGTTAACAAAGAGGAGTGACAAGGCAGAGATCTGCACAGCTAACCATTAGACTTGTCGAGAGCAGAGCCCGCTGTGATGCTGCTCCGTCTCTCCTTCTTCTCCTCCTTTTGATCTGAAATCAAAGCGGTGATTGAACGGCTCATCAGAATTATGGAGCTTCTGATATACAGACTTTAATTACTGTGAGAATGAAGGCATTGTAACAGTTCTCAAACTACCTCAAACATACCAAACATAAAAGACTCCAATCGTGTCTTTGTTAAAAAAAAAAAAAGAAAGAAAGAAAATAACAAAAGAAAATCAGCGAGGATTTTGATCGTTTTGGGATGTACCTTCTAGTTTGGGGTTTTTGGGGGGCGTTTTGGATCAAATTGGCACAAAGGGACTGTGCAGGCTTACCTCTGTGTGGCGTTCGGCCCATGATGACTGTGCTTCTTCGGGTCAAGTCAGGCAGGCAGCTACCCAAACAGATGCTAGAAATAACACAGTCAAAAGAGTTCATCTCAGCAGAGATCAAATGTAACCACTTAATAGCACAAGCAATTTCCGTTGAGGGTTTTCATGTAACATAAACTCATACTTATGACAACATTAGAAATTTGATTATTTCAGATAATTAAATGGAAAATACTCTGTACTAAGCCCACATAACAACATTAACAGATTATAAACGTATTCTAAAAATGTGTCCACTTTGTTTCCACTTAGAAAGCTAACGTTCCTCTAGTTTCCAGACTGTTTACGCATCCATGTTGGAGAATTTACTTTGGAATACTACTGCAGCTTTATAAAGCACTAAATAGTTTAGAGCTAAATTACATTTCAGACCTGCTGCTACATTATGAAATGTCCAGACCGCTCAGATTGTCTGGAACATGTCTGCTTGCTGTCCACAAGATGAAAACTATACACCGCAAGGCAACATTCAGTTTCTATGAATTACAAACTGGAGGGAAAAACGCTTTTTTTTATTAAATTACATTTCTGTCCATGTAGCAGTCCACTCTAATGTGTAATTTCCTGTTTGGTCTGTTTTATTTTATCTTGCACTCTGTTTTGTCTAAATCTTGTTGAAATGTCTTTTTAAGTCGTCTTTTGCCTTTTCTGTCATCTGTAAAGTACGCCTATTTACCTCGTTGTTTAAAATTGCTTCGCAAATAAGCCTGCTTGACCTTTTTCAAAAATGCTGTGATATTTTGCTCACTCTCAACAAATCTCAGGGAAAAAGACCAAAAATGAAAAATGACTCTATCCAACTGTGTAGCCAAAGCCTACTAACTTACTCCTGTTATTGTGAATTACCTAAAAGCATAGTGAGCCATGCTTTTGCACCAGGCGACCGTTCGTAACCATTACTTTGAGTCAAGTGCTTCTACAACCAATTGAATCCAAACATGGCTAAAAATAGTACCTACCAAACATAGCGTCCACACTTGTTTGAGTGCCACTTGTGGCACAATACAGACAAGTTAGGGAAGTACTGACAGAGCTGGATTAACATGTTTTAGTCATTTTATAGGATGAAAATCAGCCATTTCTCAAAACCCTCAGTGTTATTTTTCTAATTGTGACCTATAATTTACCTAAACTTTCCACATTTAAATTTCAGGGGTCGTAGAGGATGCGCAAGAGCTGTTCATTGTGCAAAACAAACAATGAACTTCAAGCAGAGGCAAAGAGGTAACTAAAACATGTCCAACAAATGCTCACTACCACTCATTTTAACTAGTTCAATTCCATGTGAACTCATCTGCTAGCAGCTTTTCAACCATTATTACTCCTTTTTCAAGAAAATCAAACTGTTACCACACTGCTTAAGCTCCGAATCTGGTCCAAAACCGAGGCTCAATTTTAAGAAAAACGTCAGCACAGTGCCACTCCATGCAAATTCTGTACATAGCTACAGCTCAAACTGAAGAGAAGAAAAAAATAATAATCCACAGCACACAAAAGAGACAAAAATACAAATTAAATCCACAAATCCAAAGGTTAAGATGTCTTCAGAAGCCTCACAATGTCTCCTTTCTTTGTGCTTCAAAGTTTTAGCATCTGCAATGTATTGTGGCCGACCCTCCCTCTGAAAACCCCCTCTCTCTACACCCCCCCCCCCTGTGCAATGAATCCCACTGAGTCAGAAGACGCCATAAAGATTCCAAGCTGCCATAAAAAGCCATTAAGACGTGTGGACGTGGGACGTCTGCTGGCAGACATGAAAAGGATTCCAGCTCCAGACCGGTTCAGTGTTTGCATTGGTTTGTCCGCCTTGCTCAAGAGGGTCAGACAAAACTGCCCCGCAGACCAGGAAGCACTTAATTTTTACAATCTCCATTTCCACTCATGCAGCCACTGATCTGGGATTAGTGCGACGTTCACAAAACGGAACAGTGAGAAGATGTGAAAAAGCCGTAACTCTCACTCAACAGGAGCTGTCAAAGTGTTTGTCACTGATTTTTTTTTTTTTTTTTTTATAAGGCACACATGTTTAAATTAAAAAAAATCTTTCTTCTACTACAAACTGATTTTTGACTGTGTTATGTTCACCGGTCACTAAATTATTAGGATTTCCAGTTGTGGAAGAAAGCTAGTAAAGCAATAACAGAGGAACTAAGAAAGTTTGTTTTGTTTCTTGATCAAAGATAAAGGCGGCCAATAAAACAAATATCAGTCATCTTCCCCCAAAAGCTTTTTCTGACTCTTAATTAAGAGTCAAAGATACCTTGTTTATTTATATTAATAAGTAATCTTATTTTTTTATTATTAATATTTTTGTTGTTCTTTTTAGTTTGGGAGTGAAAATGTGGAAAAAATGCAAAAAAAAAAAAAAAAAAAAAAGTTTAAAACCAAAGAGTAATGTGGCGTAAAGGTTTGGGTTCTTCTTATTATTTTACTTTTATTTTTTAAATAAAATTTAAAGCATCACAAAAGATAAAGAAGAGAAATAAACGTGAGAGTAAAAACATAGTGGATTACAGTGCAGTACAGTAACGCTGCACGTTCTTAACTGTAAACTGAGCATCTCGGAGTTTTGAATGGTTTTCATTATTTCGGTTTTAACTGCATTTCAGAGACAAACAGAAAAAAATAAAGTGAGAAATTATTTATCTGATGAAGAATGAAGACAGTTGCTCCACGCAACCAACTCTCAACGACCAAATGGGGGAAGGTGACTTGCTGATTATTAGATAACATAATAACACCTTTACTCAACTGTTGAATAATAACTTGGTTTTTTAATTATGAGGGATGTTTATTTACGCTACATCACTGTCTTCGCTTTTTTTTTTCTTCAATAAAATGTTACAAGAGTGAGACGAGCTTCCAAAACCGGGTTTGAAACCACGCTCTGGGCCTGGCCTGGTGTTTCCTCTGTGAGGCAGGACAGTTGGGAGACAGGACGGTGAAGGGATCACATTACTGCTGCTGGGAGGCTGAGGGGTGTGTGAGCCGCTGCAGGGCGTCACCTCCGCGATCATAACTTGGGATATCCTTTCAGACCCCATAACTTTAACAGCAAAATATTTCTTTTCTTTTTTTTTCCAAGTCAAACTGTTTTCCCAGCACCAGCATTAAAGATGAGTCGCATAAAAGCTTTGAAATGGAACAGCATGCAGCTTTAGGGGAAACAATAAATAAAAAAAATAAAGGTGCATTGCTCGCTTTTTTAATTTGCAGCCTGTGTGGAGGGAGGAAGTTAAATAAGCTGAAGGTAGAAATTTTAATGTGAAGAAAAGTCTGTGACGCATTTTCATTTGGGTTATGGTCACATTTAGTGGGCGGGACAGTGCTCCTCACACGGGCTAAACACTGCTAACGATACACTGTATCCACAGCGGTGTTACTACAAAGCTGCAAGATCGCGCTAAACTGGTGTTTTTCTTTTCCTCCTCAGTTGCAGAGCAATCCTCTGCATTAGTCCAGTAAACAGAAAGCAAAGGGAAAGCTGCAGAGTTCGATGTAGCTACTGTAGGCAGCACCGAGCTGCCCGTCTGCACAGACTACAGTATAAACACGCTCCGCTCTCCGACACTGCGTGCGCTAATAGTAGGAAAGCTGAGCGCTTTTGACCGCAGCACGGAAAACAAAACAACACAGTAGACTAATAAAGAGGGATGAGCCGTACCAACCGTGTCAACTGGGTATTTTGATGCGAGACTCCTCACTTTCTATCAGATGCAAGCCGCCATATTCGCTGCAGCTTCGCGCATGTCCACCGCGCAGTGCTGTAATTCATTTTTTTCTTTTTTTTCCCTTCTTGCACAGGAGGTTAAAAAATAACCAGGTTGGAGCAGAGGAAATATTAATTAGGCCTTATATTAAGAAAGTATTGATTCATGTTGGGTATTTGTATTGAACAGCATGTCACGTGGAAACGAAAATCTCTTTCTTTATGTGTATTTGTTTTATTGTGGCATGCTAATTATCACACAGGGGGTGATGAGAATAGAGATGACATGCAATGTAAGTGACGGAAGGTAAGCTGTGTTAATAATTAAAAAATGTTTTTATCAATAAATTAAATTAACTGAAAAAACAGACACGTAATCTGTGTTACGGTAACAACAGAGCAGTTACATTCAAAATTTACAATTTTGAATAATTTATTCATGTAAAACCATAAATGCGCTTTCGCAAAAATCATGCATTTTAAATAGTAAAATCAGCAAATGACAATGATGTGATTTGTGGTATATTATCAAAGCTGATATAATCATGGCTGGTTGAGAAGGAGTTCATTTTATTTGCTTTGTCACTTCAGTTGTAACAACGTGTCTGTTTCAAACAGTTCAGTTTTCTAAAAATGCATTTTAATTGATTGTAACCAATATAATTAGGTAACATTTTGTATGTTGTATTATTTTGTGTAAAAAGTATTTCTAATAATGCTAATTGAACATTTGTCACTTTTTGTTTTGCTTTTTTAATTTCATGGGTATAAAAACGTCTTTTGGGTTAATTCTGGTATATTTTCCTTTTTTTTTTTCTTACTCCATTTATTTAATCAGTGACTATAACAGTACCATACTTTATAGGAGTAATGAATGAACTGTTTCCACCTGAAATGTAATGGAATAAACATCCAAAGTAGTATAGAGTAACAGAAATACTCAACTAAGGTTCCTCAAGTATGTTTTGTGTACAGTATGTCAGTTAAATGCATTAGTTATGTAACACAGCTACACATTTAAAAGATAGCTACATAATAGTCTAGAAATATTGTCACATGGCAGTAGTTTATAAATTAAGATCCTCTTCCAGTTGTGACACTGTGGCAGAAAACAAACTCTTTCAAATCTCAGTATATGAACAGTAATTACTTTTCTCTCTCATAGTAATTGTGGTATGAAATCCAAGTGGCAAAGTGGGTTTTTTTCCCTTTGTAAAATGGTTATGCACATTCACCAACCAAATGACACCACACAACACATAACATAATAGTCAGTTGGCTACTGTCCATTAAAACATGTATAAAACTGTGCTGTTTGAAACTGACACTTGGTCACATATCAAGCAACAAAGTAATTCAAATGTCATCTTTCCCCACAGTAATGAAGCCCGTGTTAATGACTGGGGTTACTCATCCAGTCATAATGTGCTAAAACAATGTAATGTGTTAAACCAACATATACAGTGCTGCTGCAGCAAACTGCAGGGCTGGCATTTTAAATTGATTTCATGTTTGCACTTTTACTTCTTTGTGTACCAAAAGAAATGAGCTGGCCATTTACCTGGATGCTATTACGTATTCAGATTTAGTTTAGACATAACAGTACAGAGAAACCTGTTTGTTTGTTTTAGTTTAACAGTTTATTGTAATATAATTTTCTTTCACATAAATTTAGAAATAATCTGAAGCCTTTTGCTATAATTATTGTGGTATCATGTTGCATTGGGAAATACTTCAATAGGTTTAGATTTTAATAAACAATCACCTCACAAGCTGTGATGCACTGGCAGACAAAATGATCCAATATAGGCACAGGTAGAGCTCTCAGTCTGAAAAGGGACAACTGGGGTTTATAAGTCATTAACTTTTAGTAAAACAAATGTTGCTCAGACAAAAAGGTAAGTAATTTTTTAAAGTACATTTAGCCTATATTTGCTGATATTTGCTACAGTATTTACATAAAGACACGCCTTAATGGCATTTCTCTTACTCCATAAACTATTCTCCACCTCATGGCTGCTGGACTGAAACGGGAAAAAAATATTTATCTTATGAACACGTTAAACACATTACCTCAGCAAAGATAAATCACACCTGCCAAAATGAACTCGAGAAGGTCAAACCGAGACCAGAAGGAGGGGGGGAGGTCACACACAAACAAAATAATGCAGCATTTAATGTGCACCATCTTTCTAACACCTGCTCTCATTACGAAGCCGGTCTATGCAGTGTCCGTGAGTCCAGTGGATTCACACCGATTTCGCCAATTAGTGCATTGGTGGAGGGGAGGTGTAGGTGAGAGCGAGTGGAGAGGAGCTGCAGGAAGATTTTTAATCAGTGACACAATATGGGTTGACCAAAGGGGAGGGGAGGGAGGCAGCAGCAGTAATTAACGGTGTAAAAATCTGCGTGCTGCTGGAAGGAGACGATCACAGGGCTTATCAAACGCTCAACAAACAGTGCGCTGGACTGCATTTCCATCCCAAAGTTTTATTTTATCTCGACTCGCTGTGGATCTTAAACCACTGCTGGAACGCGCAGACGTCCGTGTTTCTATTGGCTGTGCGCAGCGTCGCTCAGAGGAATGACGATTTTGCTGCTATAACCAGCTGATGCTGAGGCTATGAACGCGGAGCCTCTGAAGAACTGTTGACGGTACATTGACACCCCGTCATCGGCGTTATGCCTGCGGATTCGGTCTCCCGTCCGTCTAAAGACTGAGTGAGTAGGACATTTGATCGTGTCACGACGCACAGGCCCGGGTTTCCCCCCTCCTCCATCTCCTGTCGCTCCACATGATGTTTCTTCGTCTTCCCACATCATCATTTTCATGGGCATGATGCTCCGTGCTTCACAGATTGAGCCTTCTCACCTCGTACAGGCGTCACATCGCATCTGCAGGTAAACCTTCGCGTGGTTTAAACGGTGGATGGGCTACGAGGTTTTTACTCGTTATCTCCTAGGATTTGATTTGATTTTTGGTATGTGTTGTGTCTTACCACGGGTTCATGAGTGAAGGCTTTTTTTTAATTGTGGATGTTGTTGTGCAACATTGTCGTGAACGTGGACCGTTATAATGTATGCACTGGTTGCTGTGTAGGCTGAGAATCGCGTGGACAGCGATGGAATGGTGGTGCGCTCTGCAACGCAGCGACGAAAGAGACGCAGTTTCGGTGCAGAGAGAGCAGCATTACTATCCTCCCCCCACCCCCCTCTCTCACCTCACGCAAACACACATAGTCTCGTGCACGCGGACGCACGCACCTGCCTATTAAATTCACACTCCCAAACTCACTTATTGCCGAGGTATTCTTTGCATGCAGACTCCAGCGAGCCTCAGTTGCAGTGTCGTGCTGCCGTCCGTTCTATATTCATTCAGTATTCTCTGGACTTTCACGGTGATGTTTTCACCTTTTTTCCATTTCGTTTTGCAAGGAGAGGAAGCAGCTTATCAATAAACCGAATGCATGCTGTATCCATATTTTTTTTATCTCCCTAAAGTATGAGCTCTAATGTCTCATAGGTCACTCTTGTCGCTGGCGTATACCTATTAAAATGTGGACAACGAATTAATTCACTACCCACTGTCCTTAAATGACAAGCCATGAGTGGCCTTAACGTCCACCTTATCTCTTCCCCTGGAAAGACTTAGCTGTGTGGAGCGTACACTGCATAGGAAAACGCCCACACAGGCACATGAGCCAAGTCAACGTTAAAGTGTTTTTTTTGCACTGCTGAATAAATCAAGTGTTATACAAATGAAGTTGGACTGATACTGTGAGAAGCTTTGATGGTTCCAGTCCAACAGCATTCACATTACAAAAGAGGCATTTAATATTCGTGGTCAGTTTTTGGATGTGTGACAAGAGACAGTCTGCCTTTAGATGTAATTGTTCTGGGGCTTTTTTTTTTCTTTGCTTTGCTTAAACAAAATAATAACAATATTACTTGTACATAGATGTATGTACCTCACAGAAAGATTGAGGGGTAAATATAAGCAAAGAGGGAGAATGTTAAATCTTCACATCAACCATCTCAGCTTGACAGATTCAGAGATCTGCAGAGACAGCGGCCACTTCACAAAGTGTAACTGTTGCTGATGTGAGAGTGGTTTTGGAAAGTAAAACAACTGTTTCGACCTAATGATCCTTTAGCTTAAAACCCAAGAGGTCACCGGGATTGTTCTAAATCCTCCCGACGCAGACGTGAATTTACACATCCGCTTTCCTAGGCAGCCCGTTTGATTGAATTTCACCCAATAATTCCTCAGATGATCTGGGTGTTGTCACGCTGTGTTATTGAGTGCTCGGAGCTAAGTTCAAGTCTGACACCAGACCTGAGACGGTATTGCTGAGGTGTAGGTTGTAATGATGACCCAATTCTTACCCTAATGCTATAGTTTGGAGAAAGACAAAGCAGACCTATTTGAGGAACAAATGAGAGTAGATTTTGATGTTTGTCATTTAGAATGATTATTTTCTTTGTTCTGTGATTGCTAAAACTGGGAGAACAACGTAATAAAAAACACAATTACATATTCTTTTTGCTTGTTTGGGTTGTGATGACTTAGACCTCAGAGGGTTAACTTGCTAATACCAAGAATGTGTCATTTTTACTGTGTTCAACATCCAGTTTACCTTGTTAACACTTCCTTGTTAGCCCAAACACAAAAACTGTTAATAGTTTTGCAATATTTAGGTGTTATGTAAATATCTTGATGCATGCTCAATCATCCAGGTAAGGAAATCCCAGAAAGTTTGATCGTGTTCACCTGGACGTCGTGTTTTCAGTGGGAGAAATGTTTAATCACTCATCTAAGTGACTTCTTCAGTCTCACTCACTTGGATGAATGACGAAACATTTCTCCCACCAAAATGATGAACACAATCAGCTTTCTGGGATTACATAAAGTACTTGACAAATTTTTTCGGAGCCGATGACAGGAAACACGAATGACAACACAGAATGTGATGGTTAATCAAGTAGAGACCTTTCTCTGAAAACCACAAACATCACTCAGCTGGTGTCTCCAGAGGGAAAGTCAGACCGAAATCTGTGGGCTATATCATGCATCACTGTTTGTTACCAAAATTGTGCCAACCCATTTAGTAAGTGCAGAGATGTTTTATCAGATAAGTGAAAACTTTGACCTGCTGATGATTGCCGAGTGCTGTAGGCAAATTAAAGAGGATTCATTCTCTTCGCACCATGGATATTAAAGCACTCCATCCAATGGCTGTCAATAACTTTATTAAATAGCAAAAATGTCTTTTTTTGTAGGGACGGTAGAGGAAAAGGTAGGGGATCACTCAGAGGAGTCCTCTTCTGAGGATCTTCTGAGCACCTATACAAAATCTAACGGCTGTCTCCAGTTGTTGTTGACATTCTTTCTGCAGCATCCTCCTTGCTGATGTATAGCTAATTAGAATAGATGGGATCTGTGTGGAAGTCATGCTTAAGCTATGAATTATTTAAACATGTCCTCAAGGAAATGTTGCCTTTCTGTATATCTACATGTCCTACTTATTCACTGTCTGTGTCAGGAAGACTAAGAGCACGCAACTCCCTTTGCAAGGAATGATGGGATATTTGGACCTTCAGAGGGACCCTTTGATTGCATCTTTGTTTTTGTCTCTGGTCTTCCAGGTTTGCTGGCATGCAGTGTTGGATGGAAGTAGAAGAAGGACATCAGGACATGGAATAAAGGGAGCGCAAAGGACATCTGAACATACTCGACTCAGATACCTAATAATTACAATAATAATAGATATTTTTAAAAAGTCCAGAAAAGAGAGAGAGAAAGAAAGAGAGAAGCTATGGTGTAAAGGGAGTGAAGATGGGCAGTAGTCAGACGCTTGCAATGTTCCTCCTGGAGTCCACAGTTCACTCCACCGGCTGGTCAAAGCAGGAGTCTCCTCGCTAAAAACCCGAGCAGCTCATTTCACCCGCTGGAGGAGCCCTCACTCTCGGTGATGTAATGAATAAGTTTGAAGTCCTTGGCATTGTGGGCGAAGGTGGGTGGATTTTACACGGCAGATTTCACTGCATGCTTTAAAACTTGAAGACTTTATGTACTGTTGCTGGTAACACTGGGGTCATAACCAGTGTACATTTTAATGGGATTTGGGAGTCTTACACTGCACAGCTGAAACCTACACACATAGCTGTTGACAGAGCGTATATATCCTACTTTAGCATTTTTGAGCACAGGCACATTTTAAAGGGGCACATTAGTCTCAGAGTTTGGTGAAGTCTCCCATGGAGTAATGTCTAATTCGTTATAGTAATAGCTTTGGTCATTAGGTCGCCATATTTATCTTAAAACAGGATTGTGAAATAGGCGGGTGTTTGTTTTGTTTTGGTTTGGTTTGGTTCGTTTGCATGTATGCCTATTTGATAAGAATACCTTTAAAGGTTTTACTATGAAGCCTCGCTCTTTCCCGTTTTGCAAACTGAAAACATCCCCTGCATATACCTGTTGTTTGGATCCTTTCCACAGCACTAATTTAATCAGTATGATAACAGTCAAGCATGCTCACCCCTCTGCTGCTCAGTTTATCTTCTCTAACAGTCTCTGTTTTTATTCCTTAATCACGTTCAGTTGCTTCTATTCTGTGTGATTATCATCATCATCAGTGCAGTCCAACCCTTCTTGGTTTTGGTGTAGCAGACAGAAATATGAGTATTAATATGCAGAATCTGCAGGCACGGGGACAAGATTTTTGTTTAGACCAAACATGTTTAAGAAGGTGTTGTTTGCATACAGGTAAACAGCCAGTCCAAAGAATTGTGCATTTTTATTCAATTACTTTAAAAAAAAAAATTTGTCTGCATTGCTAAACGATAACTTTCATGTGGGATAGGAAGTCTGGCTACTCCGGAAGCCCCAAAATGTTATCAGATGATAGCCAATGGGTTCCCATGCCTAAAGCCTTTAGTTCAAAGGGTAGGATCAACCCCTTCCTGGCCAGAAAAAAGTGCTGAGTTTCATAAGCACTGCTTAGAAAATCTAGTTTCAATTAAAATTACTTATTGAATTAAAAGACACTCCAAGCTCAAGAGCAGGAACTGATTTGTAGTGCTGATGAAACTGATATTGCTTCAATCTATAAAACGCTGCATTTGCCATGTACAGGTAGTTCTAACTTTCAATGTTACTCTAGCCTTACTTTGTTCATGGTTAGTATGAGATGATTTAATATAATCCCTTGTTTTACTGTTTATGATAAAATTAGCAGTGCCTGTCTGACAAAGGCCTCATCCTGCTTATAGATGAGAAAAGCACTATATATGGTTTGGGCTCAAAGTGTTTAGCTTGGAGGATGTAAAATGCCTTATTAAGAAATCGTAGAAACCACACATTTTTCAGCACCATACGAGTATCGCTGAAATGTTGAATATGCATGTAAGTAATTCTTGCAAATCAAATTTGTGAAATTTTCAACAGCATAAATTAGTCTTGGTTCTTCTGAAAAGCTAATCCTTGATTCTGCTATTTTTATTCCTAATCGTACTTTTCTTTAAGGTTTATATAAATAAAATAAATAAAATTGTACTTTTAGCTGTGAGTGACTCTTAAGTGAGCCACACAAACGCCCTTTAATTAGCAATCCATGTAGCTTCTGTTTCTTGTAGCCAGCAGCGTGATTTGCAGCTGATTTGACTGAGCTGGATGGACATGTATTCCTGCTTTACTCTAATGTGAGAAGACAGAGTAGCCAAGTGTTTATTCTGCTGTTGGTAATTCTCGCAAACTGTGATCTACACCAGCACTCGTTACTACATCTATCAAAAAGTTATGTACACAACGAACCGCAATAACAGTTTTCACACAGTTTTCTGGGTTTTTTTTCTCATGTTAAAAGCTCTGTGTGTACACATTTTTCATACTTTACACAGAGCATGTTTTATATATACAGTGTAACCCTGGCGGCATATATTAAAGTTAACTGTTGTCTCTGGGAACTCGCTTTTTTATTGTATTGCCATTTTTCTTCAACATTGACACAAATGGGTTTGCTGTATTTTAAATGTATGCTATCACTAAAAATTGTTTCATCTTTTTCTTCCAGTGAAATTGTGTCTTTTTTTTTCTCTAAATACATCTTAATACCAATGTATGTAAACTTCAATCAGCAAAACTATAAAGAAGATTTTTTGTCATACTCACAAATCAGAGGTAAAGCAACTTCAGAACATTTTGTTCTTTGTAGACAAAACTCCTTCACAGTTGCTACATGTTTTTCAAACATTACAGAGAATCAAAAAAAATGATCAGATTAAACAGCTGCTGCATTTTTAGGTTTTGATATTTTTTTCTTGTGTTTCCTTTTAGCATGCAGTTAGCTAAACAGGGAGTTTGAATGTAGTAAGGATCTTTCTTAAGAATGTTATTTAGGAGTCACCATTCTCTCCTTACTGCTTATTTACACAATCATGTTCCTGTGATTTATCAAAGAAACACATTTGTACGTGTACTCGTAATACTACTGGGACATTCAGTACTCTAACTAGCACCACTCACCTATCATTGTCCATGGAAAAAGTAAGAAAGGAAGAAAGGAATTATGAAACAACTTTAGGATTTTTTTGAAAAAAATTTTTTTTTACAATTTGCAACACATCTCTTCTAATTTCAATAATCATGAAACTCATGCACACGCTTGTGAGTGGTCTGTGCCATTTATTGCCATCAATTTATGTGTATTGATAAAATGATTGTTTTACCATGTAAGTAAATCAACTTTGTAAAACTCTGGAACTGCAGAGACCATTTTTACAGTTTTTCTGTAAAGATAAACTATATTTCTACAGGCTTCTCTTCATATCTGCACCTCTTTCTTGTCCCTATAGCAAACAGATAAATATTTGAATGAATCAAAAATCTTATGGTAAGAAATATCATTATAAAAGAAATAGGTTTTAATTGTTGTTGTTTTTAATTTCCTTTCACACAAAAAAGAAAAACAAGAAAAAAAATAAACACTGAAAGTAACTCCGAAAGCAAGCTAAGTGACAGATGGTGTCAAGGCAAAAGGGCATCATTCTCCATAAGACTGAAGCTATAAAAATCTCTAAAACTGCACAGAAATCAGGCCATTGCCACAAAAACAGACCGATTCTGGCAGAAAGACAAGCAGCATTACCTAACCCATTACGTTGCATATGTGATCTGAACAGCAACAAGAGCAGTTTGGAAAGACGTGGAAAACAATTAACTTTAGCAAATGGGAGTCCAGCTGACATCCTTGAAGGACAGAGCCATAGACTCGACTTCTGAAATATCAGCCATCATCCCAGTCTTGTTAAACTGACACAATCATCTGTCTTAGTAAAGACAGGAACAGGGACACGGTGTGTGTGTGTGTGTGTGTGTGTGTGTGTTACTTGTGAAAGGTATAGCTGTGAGTGTGTGTTGAGTGTGTGGGAGAGCGAGTATGCATGCCTCCGCCTCACCTATTAACGGCTGTTTCTCTGGTGGTTCTCACCTACTGTACTTCTTTTTCATGAACCTGTTTGTTTGAGGTTTGGAGGTCAAAGCATAATTAAGATGTCAAAACTTTAACACCACATCTGAGTCTCACTTTTTTATTGAGCATTTGCATCTTTCTTTCTATTTCTTGTTGTCCAGGAGCATATGGAGTGGTGCTCAAGTGCAGGCATAAGGTAAGATAGTATTTCTGATTTCTCAGAGTCTTACAGTATGCCTGGTTTGTTTTATTGTGATGTAAAGTGTTTGGATGGTGGCAAACTTTCACTGAGAAGAATCGTACGGTGATGAAGATTGAAACAAATGTGACTGGTATGATGGTTAAAATACTCCGAAAACTACAATGTCAACAGTGACGTTTCATCCCTATTTCATCCCTGAAATGTTAGCTAGCACGTTTTAACCCATTGTAAAAGCATACAGTAATGGAGGAAATCCA
The DNA here is from genome assembly GCF_036321145.2 of Pelmatolapia mariae. Taxonomy (NCBI): domain Eukaryota; kingdom Metazoa; phylum Chordata; class Actinopteri; order Cichliformes; family Cichlidae; genus Pelmatolapia; species Pelmatolapia mariae. Next base: position 14,514,294 of record NC_086227.1, on the reverse strand, counting down.
TTGCTTGGCTCTAAGTCGATATACTATGAAGACAGAAGTGCTGAGCCACCTACACATTATCAAGAGTAGCTGCTCAGTAATGGAAACGGATACCCTGAAGCTCCCGGCTCACAGTTTTGTGCAGATGTTAATGCCAGAGAAGGTTTGGATGTCAGCAGAGTACTAGCAACTTTTACATACTATGCATCTCAGCATTCAGTGACCCCACTCTGTAACTCCACAGTGGTCTGACCCTTTGTCACTGGGTTGCAGTGGTTCTTACACACTTCTCTTTTGCAATGTTATCATTTACAGCTGAGGGAGGGAAGAAATTACAACCAGTGAGCTCTGTAGAACAAATCATTCTTTCACAAATGGTTGTAAAGCCAGACTGCATGGCTATGTGCTGGATTTTATACATCTGTGACAATGGGACTGAAAACAGCTGAAAGATTAAAAGACTGTGTGGCCCACTACTTTTTTCCATATATAGCGTATGTCTGGTCTGTATTTTAACAACCATATTTCTGTAGCTTACAGTAGGGAGACAAGCTGTATAAGCACAGCTTAGACTTACAGGTCTAATTCATTTAATAAGGAACAGATCTGCTGTTTACATAGAGAACATTTGTTGATGGCTTAGTTTTGAAGATTCTGCTATTGCACAAAATCAACCAGCGAGCAATTATAATGCAAAACGAAATAAAGTTCATTTCGCTTTTCTAACACACCCACAGTTGGTCCATTTGTTTTGCAGACAATGTGCGTGGTCACAAATTTTGAGCTACAGACCACTGTGCTCATTGGCAGATGGCAAAATTTACCTCATGCACACCAACATTTGCAGCCTCACCAAAAGCACATCTCAAAGCTGTGAGGCTATTTATGCTAGGGTACTTATACTTGCAATGCCAAGCAAGTGTTTATCATGCAAGTTATTATCATTTGCCAATTGTTATAAAACACAAGGTAAAGCTGAGGCAGATGGAACTGTTAGTATTGCATTTATGTCCTAAAAAATAGTGGAGAAAGTGGTTTATTTATCGGATGATGGGATGGATGAATAGACAGGGAATCCCTTCAGAGTGAAAGAATGATTACAGCCTCCTTAAAGGTAGATTAGAAACTTTAATGTCACCACTTGCACATGTGCACCCTCATATGAATCACTTACTTGGTGCTTACTCACTGTGTCACGCTGTAAGCATGAATCTGAATGTTCTCTGACAGACATTGTTAGATCACGTTAGATTCTAGCAGTGACTCTTAAAACAAAGTTATTAAATGTGAGCCATTAATGTACTTTGTATGCATGAATGAAAGGGCTGAAGGTGTGACTCATCCAGCTGTGTCTTACTTAATATAACTGTGCAGTTTCATGCTTATCTTTAGCTGTTATATGGTCCTATTACTTGTTTCTCTGCAGTTTGTTTATAAAGTAAATGAATTTTCTCAACATGTGAGAACTTTCCAAATCAAAATGATTAAATTACATTGTTTGTCTTTTTGACTTGTAATGACTGGGAATTCTCAAACAAAGCTCAAAGACCTTTTTTACATTGTTGAAATTTTGGACTTTAGTCCAAATTTATTGGAATTAAAACTGCTCTGCAAAACACTAGTGCACATGCAACCAAAGACCGCCTGCAGCCGAAGGACAAATTTTCACAGTGTGACTTCTAATAAGGCTCGCATGTGCATACCAACCAGTCAAAAGGAAATGAGGCAAAATACAAAGGGCCAGTTTTGTAATATTTGAATAAATTTTAGGAATAAAACATTTCCTTCCCAATCAGGTCAAAACTCTCCTTTTTCTCTTACTGCCATCATGTGTTTAGACTCTCTGCATGGGCTTGTGGGCCAAACAGAAGAGTTGTGCAGTTGGATATGAGGGCAAGCTAGCTCATATATACCTTTTAACCCTCATCCGTAAAAGGCTGACTGGGTATTTTGTCACCATGTCAGGTGGGCGGCATACACACCTAAGTTTGTGAATGTGATGACTCGAGAACGAGGCGACATGGGATTTTAAAAGTGATACCATAGGGGTGTCTGCTCGTAGGCTTGGGGGTAGCACTGGTGGTTGCCAGTATATTTTTTAATTAATGCCACAATTCACTGGAATATACGATATGCCTCAGGAGGATATTGTCTAATAGATTTTATTGGACCCATCCTACACAATGTAACATTAGGTAAACTTGCATGATGATTGCTGCTACGCTGTTGAAAGTTATCTGCAAAATAAGTAGTAAGCTAACACACTCATTCAGTTAGCACCTCTTATATCTACTGGTCATGTTAAATGTGTGCAGTCAGTTATCTTTATTAGAGTTTTTATGTTGTCAAATCTGAAAGGCCCCCACATAGTTCTGTGGTTTGGCATCATGCATATCCATTCAGCATTGTTTCTGTTGTTTTCTATTAGCACCAAGAATAAGTATAGCCTAATGGTCAAGAAGCGCGAGCAGGCCACAGTGACAGCCCAGCACGCTGCTACTTGTGCATGTTGCTTATATGCTGTGAATTTCGAGGGTAAAAAAAAATGTAACAAATTTACCAAAGACGTATTTAATACCTTATTAATTCAGTTAGTAGGAAGTAGGCTGTTATTTCATCTTTCAGAAATAACAAATCTTTTTGCTATGTGATCATAATTAGCAGCTAAATGTGCTTAAACTTACAAAAGGTAGTTGTGTAGATTAACCCCCTTCTAATGAAATTCTGTCCATGTTTGCAAAGTAATATGTAGCTATAGCTTTCAAATCAACGTAGAGTTGCTGTCTGAAGTTTACACACATGGACATAGAAGTCATGGTAACTTTTAAATTTGGATGATTTCTTTTTTTTTCCAGGGTGAATGATTGTTGTTGCTGTATGCTTAATGACTTTAAAAAACAATTTAGACTTTCTCTAATTGGCTGAAGGACAAAAGTATACATACAGGCTGAACTATAGGTCTCTGAGTCATTTCTAAACAACAACAGAGTCCAAGAAATTCAGTTCAAACAGTTTACATAAGTACAAGTTATTTGGATGTGTCAACACTTCGCCAGGGTCTGAAAAAGGACCCAGACTTTTACCCTCCAATGAGAAGAAATGTGCAGATGTTCCAAAAGAACCCAGGAACCACCGAGTCTCAAGGCTGCTATGAACTGGAAACTGCTGAAACACCAGTGTCGCTGTCCACAGTAAAGCCAACAAGGAAAGAAGCTCCTGCTCCAAAATTGACACCTTTAAACTCGACTGAAATTCACAGCTGCCCAAATGGACAAACGAAATACCTTCTGAAGAAAGTTTTATGGACACACGAGACAAAGACTGAGATTTTTGGACACAGTGGCAAGAGTAAAGGTGAGTATCTCAGGCCTAAGAAGACTGTAGCAACTGTCAAGCATGGTGGTGGTAGCATCATGCTTTGCGGGAACAGTGGATGGAATAATAAAGGCTGACTACCTCCAAAATTTTAAACTTCAGCCCAAATCAAGAACTAGATGGTTGAAACTTGGACATAGTTGTATGTTCCAACAGGAGGACAATGATTCCAAACACATCAAAACGGGTTCTGGAATTAATAAATCATTCACGTTAACATAGGTTTCTGGAATGACTTTCCCAAAGCCCTGACCTCAGCTCTACTGAGAATTTTTAGAATATAACCAGCTAACTGTGCCAAGAAGAGTGGTCAAATATGCAGCCAAAATTATGCAGAATTATTGAAGCTAGTTTATGGCTACCAAACCGTCTGGTTGACTTACAACTTGCTAAAGGATATTTAACCAAATATCAATGTGAGTGTATCCATATATATGTGAGCCTGTATGTATACTTATAAGCCTTTGTGGATTAGAGGAAATGCAAAATAAATTCAAACTGCACTCAATTTCTTTTTTTTTTCTTCTTTTTTTTGGTGAATGTGGTGACTGTGACTGTATGACTGCAGCTGTAGTTAACGAAAAAAGTGCAATATTTGCCTCTTAAATAAAGCAGTACTTAATGTAAAAGCAAATTTTGTTACTGTTAATTCAAATGATTACAGTAATTTCTTATGAATGACAGTTGTGTTACATAGTACTTCGTTCACAACCACTAGTTATTCATTAATAAAAACGGCACCTAATGTCTAACCCAACTAATGTCTAAAGTGCTTGTCGAGAAAGTGGAAACAAAAATCCCTTAAATGGTTTCAAGGAAATGTCTTTTATTTGTCTAAGACTGATGAGCTTGATGTTCAGAAAACATGATTTTCAATCAGTGGTTTTAATTAGTTTTAGTTAGTGTGATTGTTTATTTACTATTTTTATTTATTAAATCTTTAAATTCACAATATAGTCTTCTCCAATATATCTCACCTCTTTTCACATGGTGCAGTACAATGACCAGACAGCCCATGTGAAAGTATGATACAGACACAGTGGTTTGGATTGATAGTCAAGTATTTTCCATTCATCTTTTCGGATTTTTTGTATTTTATGTGTTTATTGATCAGGCTTATTTAGGGCTTTTCCAGGCTTTTGAATCAGTCTTAGGCAAGTTGACTGCCGGTATGCCGAGTGGAGCACTGATGTTTTAGAAAGCTGGAATAATGCTGTCAGCTACAAATAATGCAGCTATTCAGGCACATTAGTCAATAAACTTGGAAGCAATCTTGGAATATAAAAACATCTGTGGATGAATCAGCATGTTACAATTGAACACAAACACACACACACGAACACACTGGTATCCTGGTTTGGTCAGAGAGGAATGGGGTTAGTGGCGGATTACTGCAAATATTATGAGCACCTGTATTCAGACATTCAATAATAAATAGACATTAACGAAGAGTTTAATTACACTGAAACTAACAAAGGGGGGCCTTTTTGATAAGCACTGATGTGGTTTACATGAGAAACAGATTGCTCCACACTGTGCCTGTTGAAATACATTTTCTGGGCTTTCTTTAATATAAACACTAAAGCAAATTTAAAGATTAAAGAAGCTAAATTGCACATTGTTTTTAAAGACACTTTACCCTTAGATGTGCAGAAACATTGAAATTGCCGTCTGTTTAGTAACAATTTAAAGTTACTTGACCTTCTTATGTGTTTGGATTCTATGTGTCTATAATTTGTACTTTTTTGATATTGTCAGTGCACACAGAATAGTTTTGTGGCTATTTTGTGATTTTTTTTTTTAATCATTTCGGTTGTTTTTAATAGACAGATAATTGAATCTTTTTGATAACTGAATGTTTAAAGGCAGACTTAGCATTGAGTACTCAGGATTGTCCCTATAGTCCATTTTCCTACATACCATACAGTCTGAGCATGTTTCGTCCAATATAAGTCATTATAACGTCCTTTCTTTGCTGTACTTCATAAAACTTTCAAAAAAGCCATAAATTATACACATTGAGTGACATTCTGAATATGCATATACTTGCATTCTGAGAACATGAACAAAATGACACTGTAAGTAGAACACAGTGGTTAGGCAGGAAGTTGAAATTCAAAGAGGGACAGATAAAAGAGAAGCTAGAAGAAAAATCTGGGAACCAGATGTATTAACATGCAGGATGCAGCTGAATGTAAATTTGGACAGCGCCTCATCTCTTAAACATATTGGCCTGTTGTGGAGGAAGGCTTAAGTTTTTTGGCTCTTTGTACTGTCTTTGTGCTCTAAAGATAAACCCTGCATTTGTGAGAGAAATGTTTGTCTACCCGTTATGGCTACGGTCACAGAATCCTAATATGTCTAAGAGACACAGAGAAATGCCAAAGCATAGTAAATCCCAGTCAAATTAAAATAAATCTTTTGGGTGGCTGTAGCTAAAGAGGTAGAGCAGGTAATCTACTAATCAGAAGGTGACTGCTTCAGTCCGCATGCCAAATATTTTTGGGCAAGATACTAACCCCAAGTTGCTCTGATGCATCCATCAGAGTGTGAATGTTAGAAAGAAAGCACTTACGTATAGAAAAAAGTGGTTGGGTGAATGAGGCGGGTTGTATAAATGTGCTTTGAGTGCTTCAGTAGAGTAGAAAAGCACTGCATACAGTAAGAACCAGTCCATTTACCATTTACCAGTAAATTACTTTCCACTGGTTATTGGTACTGTTTGTATTAATGTATGCACTTTACTCAGACACAGAGTGAGAGACAGAGCAGGAGAGCAAAATACCACTGGAGCATAACCATTACTCTCCAAGGTTTATTGTACTATATTGATTAATGCATAAAAACATTCTGAGTCATTAACTTTTAATTAAATATGATGTGCATAAAATATCTGAGGGACTAGTGAGTGGTAATAGTGACTTTTAAATTCCAAGTGTTCTATATGCATTTTTTTGGTGGTAGAAAACAAGATATGAGCTTAACAGTAAAGGTGACCCTAACTTAATGCACAGAGGTGAAAATACCACCTAACTTAGCTAATATTTTATTTACCATCAGCGTACTCGTTCTGCTGTCGAGTCTCATTGGCAGGCTTGTTCAGTAACAGAGCGCACCTCACAGTATGCCTGCCCACATAGGCTATGACAATGGTCAGTCTTTATATTACTTTATCATAGCTATGATTTTAAAAGATGACCTTTCTTTACACCATGAATTGTCTCTGTGCGCGTGCGTGTGTGTGTGTGTGTGTGTGCGTGTGTGTGCGTGTGTGTGTGTGTGTGTGTGTGTGTGTGTGTGTACCTCACAAAGTCCACTCTGGCACAAGAACAGTTAATATTTCCATGCTTGCATAGCACAAATGAAACAGCTAATAACATAGCATATCTTTAAAATTCAGTATTTTTCTGTTACAGACTTTTTTTTCTTTCTCTGGACCACAGATTTGTTGTTTTCAGCAAATCTCCATTTCATAAGAAATTAAATACCAGCTGTCAAAGTGTGGGTATGTTAAACTGGGTATTGCTTCCCTTCCTCTGGGTTACTAAGAAGTGACATGTGACATGTTTCTCACTTATATAACAGTGTAGGGATTCATTTTCACACACACTTGGAGCCAAAGATTCAGACCATTGCAATAAAAGCTTTTTAGCTTTGCTGCAAGAGAGCAGTTATTTTTACTTTTCTCAGCTGGAAGCAGGGCAAAAGAGAAAAGGGTAGCTGAGGGAGAGAGACAGAGAAGCAATGTGTGAATGTGTGTGCGTGCACGATGGAGAGAAGGAGATGCAGAGGGATGTATCGAATAGGGAGACTACGCTGATGGTAAATGGGTCACCCTGTTAGGAGTCTACAACAGACCTGCGTGTAGTTAAGAGAATCATGCCTGCAGGCTGTGTGCGCTGGGCTAAAACCTTACCCGGTGACACAGTAACTGTACAAGGAAGGAATTAAATGCATTTTAAATGTATGTTCATGTGTAAATTATATATGCTTCACCTCACGGTATGCATTTGATGGCGCATTTAATTAGTCTAGTGAACGTGCGCCAGCGTTTGTGCAATGTTCCGCCACTTTATGCAAGTGTTTTTATTAGCGTATGTGGGTGTGTGCATAGAAGCTTGTGTTATCTTGAATTTGTGGTTTTGGAGTGACAATAGCACAACCTACACAGCCAGTGTTTCCTGGTGCCTATACAGTATCTCAGTGCAGTGCTGGAGGGCTGAGAGGACTTGTTAATTAATTACTGGTAGGCGACCAGCAGAAAATTCATCAGTGACTCTTTGATAATTGATTACTTGTTTAAGTGGTTTGTCACATTACAGTCCAATTCATTTACTGGTTATAGATTCTCACGCGGGTTTTACTTGAATTTCTCCATTTAAAATCTTTGTGATCAGAACCTGATGTGTTAATTTCACTTTTCAATCCAAGCAATTTGAAAGCATAATAATAATTGTTAGAAAAAGAAAAAACTAGAAAACTAGAAAACAAAAAGACGTACATTTTTGAGTGTCCCAATGCACCAGCTGGCCATGAAGATGTCACCACAAGTAAGAGCTAACCAAATAATAGCTTTGGGGAAGCTGTAAGACATTTTAAGGTCAAGATTTAGGTAGCCAAACATAAATAAATAAATGAATGAATAAATAACGGTGGATAAAAAAAGAAACAGGTGTGGAATGGTCATTAGAATATGAAAGGAATTTTATTCTGAAAGTCTAAAGCTTTTGCAGGCATCCTGTTTTCACAGTAGTAGTCATAATTGAAAGAATAAAACCCACTATCCTTTTCAGCCCTGAAAAGAAGCTTTACTATTTGCAAGCTTTTATTTTGACAGTCTAGTACTATTTAGCTAGTCTTTTTAGAAATGAGAGACAAAGTGTAGACATTGTTCATCAGCCCCCCCATGTCCAAGTGTGAAGGAGACAGGAAAGAAGCGTATTAAAATGGAATTTGGTTATTAAGTAGGTCTTATTTTGAAAGGCCAGATTTTTTAAACATATCCTGCTTAAACCACTATGGCATCCACACAATAGTCCATTATATTCATGCATTACTGTAGCGAGTTTACGTCACAAAATGAAGTACCTTGAGCCAACTGTTGTTGTGATTTGGTGCTATATAAAAAAAATTGAAATGAATTGAATTGAACTGAATTGAATAGCTCATTATATACAGAAGAACCAGCATCATTTATGAGCCCCAGCAATTGGCTGCAATATTTGTTGTTTGCAAGGTTTTATTATGAAGGACACACTTTGCTTAGAGTCTGATTTTGAAGGTGAATCAAAATTTAGACAGTCTAGATCACCTTCCTTCTCTTTGCCATCCTTACAGCAACACTTATTCAGTCCAAATGACATCCTGATGTCCTTGCTGTAGATCCTGATGAGATATATCAGTGAGTCAATGTCTCACTTGCTCCTGGCATACAGCTTGATGCCATCCATGTACAGGAGGTGGCAGATGGTCATTCAACTCCTGAATGTGTTTCTATAACCACTTGCTGTGATGAGCTGGCTGAGGGTGTTGAGGCCTATACAGCACAGCAGCGGGAACAGTGTATCACCTTGATATAATCTGAACTTTGATGGTGACTTGTGCAGTTGGCATGGAGTTGTTGTCTTCCAGAGATTCATTCAGTACCTGATGAAGGCTATTAGTACGCCGTTAATCTTTTATAGCACCAAACACTCCAGTAGTCCATGTAAGGCGCAGGCTTTCTTGTAGTCAGTCCAGGCAGTGCTCAGGTTGGTCTGCCTGGTCTTAGAGTCTCTGACTCTATCGGTGAAAGGGTCTTTGGAGAGCAGGCCATTTGTTCTTTTGAACTCTGCCTCTCTGCTTTATCTCTTCAGACTAGTAGCCAGAGGTGTGAGACTCTGTTTGGCAGTTTTGAGAGCCTCAGTTACGGAAATTTTGTACTTATCCATGGGCTGCTGGCAGTGGGGATGGTAACTATGGCGGTGTTAACATCGTTAGATAGGATTTTGTTAATGAGCCCCAGATGTTGTACAACTGTCTTGAGTCTGGCTAGTCTCGACTACTGCTCAGTATTGTTCCTTTTGTGTTGTCTCCTCGGGATCTTCAGCTCACTAACTGCTTCCTTCTTTTGACGTTAAAGCACTGAGCTATCGGCTGCTTCTTGGTCAGCATGGCCTTCTGCTCATCCATGGGTTGTACCTCTTGGGTCAGGGGGGATTTAAGCTTTGCTTTTTCATGTACTTTGTGTGACTTGTTTAAATCATCATCAGCAAATTAGCAAAGGTGAGGCTATTTTGGGGTGTGCTGACATATCTGTGGTTTCAAAGGTAAATCAGTGGAGGTCAGAGAGCCCACACATGAGCACAAGTATCATCAGCGCTGTAGATATTGCTACCACAGAGCTTGAAATGTCCCATATGGTGCATAGCTGCTGGTGTGTGTGTTTTTGTCTGTCTAGTAAACACTGTAAAGCTCCCAGTTTGCTCTTCAGATTTTTTCCCCCCTTGGCTAAAATCTCTAACTTTACTCTGAGGATTAAGTGCTGTCAGAGCTGTAAATCCTTGTTGTTTTATTTCATTTGTCTCTCATGTAAAAATCTCTAAACAGACAACTTTGTACTGAAAAAACGCACAGGCAGTCAAACGATTTGTTTGTGTGAGCAAAAGCACTACAAATGACGCGTAGCTCATCATCACGCTGGCTTTTCCCCACACTGAGGCCGATTCTGTTGCCTATTCCACAGAAAACAAAAGAACAATAGCGGAACACAAGAGCGGCCAAGGACACTGCCCAGTATGTTGTAATTCTCGTAGAGCCTCTGGGTATAGCATCAACACCAAATAGACAAACAATGTCATGTTGACTGCAACAAGACCTTTTGCTTTATGTTAGACATGCACAACATTTGCTTTGCATCATTTTATATGAGGTAACACATGTTGAGAGACACTGTGTCACTCGTAGCTTTAGCTTCAACACAGACGCTAAATAAAACAATTAATGCATGCAGCGAGAAGGACTGTGCTAGAGTCATGGAGATTCCACTTAGTCCTAAAATTGCTACTTTCTTTCAACAAAGTAGGCCTGGTATTTGATTTTCAGTGAAAAAAGTCAGGCTGTTGCATTATATGACTGCAATATTATTGTATGTAGGGGAAATGTAATCACCTAGCATCAAACAAGCTGGCGGACATGTAAATCACTGCGTTTACCTCTGAAAAATCATGCATTTTCCGTCCAATAGCGTGCCCCAGTCCATACAGTACAGAGTCAAAGAAAAAGGAGTTCCTATGGTATAGACTGAGGGTCCATCCTTTTGCAGTAGTTGCTAAAGAGGCTTTTTAAAGTGTGCTGCTGCTGGGCCATGGCAGTCTAGCAGCAGCAAAAATCTCTGCGCTTGTGTTGTAAAAATTCAGCAAGGTCAATCAAGCAACCTGCAAGAAGCTGAAGGAGGCCTAAGAGCGTTTTAGCTATGCCAAAGAAGTGCTGTTTTGTATGTCCATGTGTATGTGCGCACTTGTGTGCATGTGTGTGAGAGAGAGATAGCCCTGAGTAAAATAACTGAAATGAGAGCACCAGCATCGCTCTTGTTTTGGCACTGCCACGGCAACTTTTCCTTCTTAATGTTAGGAGTGGGCAGGAGTAGAATTTAAATGTCCTCTCTCTTTCTTTTTACCTTTTTTTGTCGTTGTTGTTCTGCAGATACTTTCTATTTCTTACTTCTTCTTTGATCTTAATGGTCTTGTGTCGTATAGGTCTGGTTGTTGAGGTGTTTGTCTTTGGCTTGGTAAGTGGTTTGATTTGACTTTTATCCTCATGTCTTCACAGGAAACCAATGAGCTGGTGGCGATTAAGAAGTTCAAAGACAGTGAAGGTGAGTGGAGTGAGCCAGGAAGTTAGGAGAGGAGAGAGAAGCTGCTGTCTAATTTCTGCTTCTTTAATTTCTGCACAGAAAATGAGGAGGTCAAAGAGACCACTCTTCGGGAGCTGAAGATGCTTCGGACACTGAAGCAGGACAACATCGTCGAGCTGAAGGAGGCTTTTCGGAGGCGGGGGAAGCTCTACCTCGTCTTCGAATATGTTGAGAGGGTCAGTTCAGCGACTGCGTCGTTATCATTTGACTTCGCACACGTTCCTCCTCTCTACTCTGCCGTATCTAGATATCTAGCCTACTTCTAAGTTTCAGGATGTTGAGACTGCTCACTTAAGCATTAAAAAGTGTCGCCATGGCAACATATGAACTATGCTGTTGGTGAGTAATGGTATTCCCCACTGTGTTGCCAGGGTACCCGGCCAAGTGTTTATTTTATGACAGGTTTTATTTTCATGCTGTACTCTAGTCATTTAGCATGGTGTCCCCTCTCACCCCCTGTCAGGGCTAAAATAAAAAAAAAGAAACAAAAAAGAAATTAAAGGTTAACACCATTTATATTTTTAGAGCACACTTTCTAACAGGGAATTTCTTGCACCTTGCAGAATATGCTGGAGCTACTAGAGGAAATGCCCAACGGTGCTCCGCCTGACAAAGTCCGCAGCTATATTTACCAGCTCATCAAAGCCATCAACTGGTGTCACAAGAATGAGATTGTGCACAGAGGTGAGGAATTGTCACCCGGTCTAATGTCATATCTGAAAATCACACTTTTGTGGTAATTCTAATGATTCAAAAAAGGAGAAATTCAGTTCAAATTATGCTGTTGTACATGAGCATGATGGTTGAGTGTGAGCCTTTCCACACATCAAGAATAGTTTTCTAGGAAAAAGTACTGTCATAGAAAGGAAACTGAAGCTGAAGTAGACCTTCAACTCTCTGCAGAAGATGTATATTGTTGTCATGTTACGTATTCATGTAGTAGGACAGCATTTGAAGCATATTGTTAATGCCTCATTTTTCTGCATTTTTCTTCCAGATATTAAACCAGAGAACCTCCTTATCAGCTCCGAGGATGTTCTCAAACTTTGTGACTTTGGTGAGTCTTCTTCAGTTCTTTACAACAGCCAGCCATTGTCACGGTGCTGTAAGGATTTAGAGTCTGTGTGCAAGGCAGTAAAAACTCCCAGACCACGCACATTTCACTGCTCGAGTGATGATAACTGCTTTTAAAATCAAGCAAACTCTTTAACACAGTGAATCGCTTTCAGCTGCCAATTGATTGTGATTATTTGAGTTTTTGCAGTTCTCTCTGTGATTGCATTGTGCCCAGTTTGGTTTCTTGGGCTTAGTTCGGTGTGAAAAATCCCACCATTAATTTGTCACCTTGTAAGTTGTATATCAGAAGGATCAATTCTGCCATTTGGGAAACAGCCAACCAGCATTATAAAGTGCAGCCTGCTGGGTTTCAACACAATTAATCCGCCAAAGAAGTCCAATTAGTGAAGCACCTATTTTCTCTGTAAAACTCTAATAAAGTCACGTCTTTGCCATTTTACTGTTTTCCAGGTGTGTGTTTTACATTAGCATCAATATCAGCAGGGTCACATGGTTAGTTAGCGTTGCATAATTGGCTAATGCAATGCTATTTAGTCAGCTGGGGTGAGATTTGTTTGTTATTCACTGTTGGAGCTGGCGTTCTGTTTATTGTGACTTTTTTATGATTAAAATGGACTCTCTGTACGACACTTTTCCAAAGCACAGTCTCCAACCGCCTGCAGTGACATAACTAATTAGTTTGATCACATGGGAAGACCGTGTTGTTACTAAGCTGTCCAAATTACTTGAACACTGAGAGTCCTTTTGTGTTTTTAATTGATCTTTGAAAGAGTCTAAATTGTATATTATCACACTTCAATGCGATGGCTGTGTAACATACAGAATCAGGTGTACGTGATTTATTGAATATCTGTTACTCTGGCTCAGGTTTTGCTCGTAACCTGTCTGAGGGAACAGATGCCAACTACACTGAGTATGTCGCCACAAGGTGGTACCGCTCACCTGAGCTGCTGCTGGGGTGAGTTCCTGTGTGTGCATGTGCGTGTGCATGTCTGTGCATACATGTATATGCAGGAGCTGAAGTGAGAAACATGAAGCGAAGGAAAGAGCACAGAGCACAAGATATGTTTCTGTGTTTTTCCACAGAGGGTATTGGAAGCTTTTCTCTTGTGATACCAGCATACCTTAAACAAAATAACACAGTACTGGTCTCATTTTCTCAGCTAATACTCATTCATTTTTGCATTATATGTTTAATGTATCAGCTCGTGCCTACAGCCTGACATGAGTAAATGAAAGCAAGTTATAGCAGAAATCTTATTATATCAAAGCAGCTTTAAATAGAGATCTCTTCTCATTACAAACTGAGGCCAAACTTTCCAAAGATCCCAAAAATGTCCAGCTGCATTTTCTGGAATAAGACGAAGAAGAAGAAATGAACACGATTTTAATCTGTTTAAACAGGAGGCCAGTAAAAATAGACTTAAAGTGTCTGGGCTAATATGAGACTTATTTTATTGCATATGCACCAGCATGCATTCATCCGTATGAATAAAATGTATCAAGAAAATATCCCCGACACCATTGACAGGTAGGAAGGATCCATGCTTTCATGATGTTTATGCCAAAATACTACAATCTGAATGTTGCAAATCAATCTTCTGTTCTAGTGAGTTCATGTGAACTGTAGCCTAATTTTCTTGTTCTTAGAAGAATGACAACCAGTGTGGTCTTCTTCTTCAAGATTCAGCATATTGTACCTTGTACCTTGTTTGTGGTTATTTAAGTTACTATCAGCTCTAAGCAGCCTTGCCATTCTCCTCTGGTATAAACGAGGGATTTTTGGCCAGAGAGCTGCTGCTCAACATTTTTGGACCACTCTGTAAACCCCAGAGATGGTTGTGTGGCAAAATCCCAGAAGATCAACAGTTCCTTAAACATTTTTCCCCCATTCTGATGCTCAGTTTGAAATTCTGCAGCTCGCCTTGACCATGTCGACGTGCATAATTGCATTGAGTTTCTGCCATGCGATTGGCTGATTAGATATTTACATTAACAAGCAGTTGAATAATTTTTTTCCTAATAAAGTGGCTGATGAGTATGTGTAAAAGACACTGGAACTATAGATTTTTTTCCTTTTAGAGTGAATCAATTGTCCAAGCAGCGGGCAAATCAATAAATATGAAAATCTTGTAAAATTACTCTTAAAAGAAAACTATTAATGGATGTTCAGAAATGAAGTCTGTGCTTTCACTGTGTCTGGAAATAGGCTGTTTTTGTTTCCTTGTAAAAAGCGGGCTCTCTCTCAAACAGCTCAAAAACTGCACTGAACACGATTTCATCTTTTTAATTCATCCTACATTCTTTTATAATTTAATGAAAATTGACAAACCGATTTCATTTTTAATTAGTTCACTACTGAAAGCGATGTATTCATTCCGTTCAGTCTAAGAGACCTCAGCTGTAAAAGCTAGTTAAATATGATTCGACATGCTCTATATCTGGACTTTTACATGACACAAACACTCCCAAATCCCCAGTAAGTCTAACTGGATTGTGTTTATTTGGGTTTTATTACATCTGGGCAAATATAATAAACATTACTGCAGTATGCTGAATAAACGTTGACAAAACACAAAAGTTGACTGATTATTGCCTGTATGATAAATGTCACCCACTTAGTGAGCTCTAACTGCATCTCTGTGCGTTTCTGAGCACGAAATTAAGCTAACAAACCATTTTTTTTAAATGTAATTTCACTGCTAAAAATTTTCATTTCATTTCATTTCTTTTATTCAGATGGCTGGAAAAACAGTCAGTGATTCATCTGCTGCATTATGACATGAGCCACCATGCACACACCATACCCAGAGATCAAATTTCACTTTCCTCGTGGACTTCTCTTGCCGATGTTGTTTTGGTGCTTTTGCTGCATTTAATGTCCATTCTAGCTTGGAGACAGCTGAACGTCATCTAGCCTCGGTTCTGTAGCCTGATTTAGTAAATGCCCTGGAACATTTATTGAGACAGCGTTTGAATGCCGCCCACTCAAATACTCTCTCCCTCCAACACCACCTCTCCTCTGCTTCTCTGCTGCCAGATCTCTCACCATTTCTCACCAGACTTCTCAGCTCTGTTCCCTCAGAAATGACCATCTTCTTTATGAGCTTCTCCATCAGAAACACAACATCGATCGTTTTATTTTAATTGCACCACCTCCGTGAATTCTATCACCCCCGCCTCGCTGTCATCCCTCTCATAATCGTCTCCTCTCATTCGGGGACTTGGTTTTTACCCTTTTTCCTCGCCATTTTCATTTCCTCTCTCATTATTATCACCCTACCATCTAATTAACGAGGTCTTTTTGCTGTCTTTGATGATTACATATTTGTCTGCTTTTCTCCGTCTCAGGGCTCCTTATGGAAAGGCAGTGGACATGTGGTCGGTGGGGTGTATCCTCGGGGAGCTGAGTGATGGACAGCCCTTGTTTCCAGGGGAAAGCGAGATTGATCAGGTTGGTGAGCCGAAACAAGGGTGAAGCATGTAGCTAATTAAACAGGCTGACTGAAAAACAGAAATAGCTTTTGATGTAAATAAATCAAAACCTCACATTTCAAATTCCTACTGTGTGATGTTTAAGGTGGGCTGACAGGTTTTATCTATTTATTTCAGATTGTTATAAAGGGAACAGGCATTCATAATATTTGACGCTTATGTACCTGACAGAACGCCCACTTTGGTTTCTTCTCTGATATAATAAAACAAAAGAAGAATTACTGAGTGTAAAAATCACAGTTACAGGGGTTTTTTTGGACTTCACACCTGGGCAAGAGAAATTTCAATTGTGTTGTCGGAAATAAAGCAACTGGGAGACAACAGAGCGAGCGGGTGGAGATCTCAGAGATGGTGATGAGCGCTAATTTTGGAAATTTAATAGCAAGTCAAATTAAATTTTATTCATCCCCGAATCACAAGTTTGTCCAACAGAGCTCTGAGATCTGTGCACCAGAAGAAACTGTCTCTCTGTTAGCTCGCACACAACCCATCGATATATCGAAGAAAGAAAATGTATTAACATAAATAATCTGCCTCAGGCCTGCCCTCAAACACTTTATGGATTATGTGTCCAATTTGCCGTTCCAACAAGTTTAGTAGGAAATTTATGGAAACAATGTGCCTCACTTTCAGGTCAGTGCACCTGGGCTGGTGCTCTCATTTAAAGCAGTTTCGTTGATTGGACAGCATGCTGTGTTTAACCATCTAACAACAGGTGTATCATTTATGATACTGTGGTTTTGAGTTTTTGTAACCTCTGATGAAGATCTAAATAAATTGTACACTATATTTTTAAGCAATAACACCCAGAAAGAATTATAAATATATATACATATATATGAAGTGTTATACTGAGTGAAATTGAGACAGATATAAAACAACAGGTGATCATGTCTTAATGATAAATTTCAATCACCAAAAATGAAACACGGACTTCTTGAACAGGTTGTTCCAGCCAGTGTGTTTTATAATTTATGCAATAGTTCCATTGCTCCGAAAGGCACCAACACCACAAACATGGTCAACAGGTCAAGTTCGGTGAGTTGAATTATCAAAGGTGAGGCTTAGCAGAACGCTACCAGCTGCAGCTGTTGCCTATGTTAGCAAAACAGCTATCATTTATAAAGTGAAGATGGTGTTTTATCCAGCTCCTTTATTCACCGTAACCTGACACAACCATAAAGGGATTTGTGTCCTTCCAGGATTGAACTGGGAAACTGTGCTTATTAGACAAATCTGTATAATATTATACCGCTAAATATTTACCACACACAGTTTTTAAGAAAAAGCATTTTTTATATCAGGGTGTCAACATGCTTTTTTTAAAATTGCTGTTAAATTGAGTTTTTACCCAGGACTGAAGAGAAACTAAGATGCACAACTTGTTTGCAGATAGATAGGTAGGAGAGCAAGGGGCAGGAAGAAGAATCACCAGCACCATTATAGTCTGGGAAAACGGGGCCCAGGGGCCCAAAGTGTCCCAGCAGATCATCACATGCATCAAGATGATCAAAATGATTCAAATCACCTGTCTGCTGTATTGCGGTTGAGCAGTGTGTCGTTTATATTGATAATACTGTAAAATATAAATCCATCATATATGGCTTTACAGAGTGTTTCCTGTCGGTTTGATTTTACAATTCACATCTTTAATGTTTCGCTTTCACCACGCACATGAACATTATTTTACTCGGCAGAAAGCAGCTGCTGAAGATTGTGCTGAATCAGGTTGACGAAGGGTGTGATTGGTTTAGCAGAAGTTCACCCCTCCAGTGAACGAAAGCGTTCCTCCTTGTCTAAAATGTGCACATCGTCAGATTTGTTAGGTAATAAAACATCACTGTTGGAAATGTGTAACAATAAAAAACTATAATGGAGAACAAAATGAGCTCATCATCTGTTCCCTAGTTGTGCTGCCACCTTCGATCGTGTTACATGATCTTCATCAGTTTGCCCGGCTGTCACAGAAATGTGCTGTAGATGCTCTGCACTTTTTTTTTTGAAGCTTTGGAAACTCCTTGTCCACAAATACAACTTGAAGTGAGATTATTTGAAGTGGGATTAACTGCTGTTTACAAAGTCAAGAATGAACTTTGATGCTTGAGATCTGCATATATCTTTTACAGACTTGTGTAAATATTAAAAGAAAAATAATCATTTATGGTAGGGTGTTTTTAATGATATTCCTCTCTTTTTTTGTCTCCAGCTTTTTACCATTCAGAAGGTTTTGGGGCCACTTCCTGCAGAACAGATGAAACTCTTCTACAACAACCCTCGATTTCATGGAATCAGGGTACAAAATACTAACTGTGCTTGAATTCTTCTCTACTTTTTCATCTCCTTTCTCCTCGCCCTCCTCTTCTGTTTTTTTTTTACCTCCTTTCCTTCTATCTCAGCTTTGTGTCAAATCTCTCTCTCTTTTGTGGCAGTGTTCCCAGCACCATGACTGAGTGGATTGCTATGACTCATGAGATAGGTGGTTGGTGTTCAGTTTAGCAGCAAGAGAAAATGCCCCAGAGGGACGATCAGGACTTGTGTGTGTGCTTGTGTGTATGCGCACGCTTTGTAGTTTGTTCAGCGTGATCCGCTGATAGATTTCTGTGTGATTTGAAGTGAGAGCTCCTTTTATTTTTTTTTCACTGGCAGCTACATAAACTGTGCGTTGGAAATCGTAATAGTAGTCTTTAATACACAGAAAGTTTGCGTTGGTTATGAATTTGATCCAGTGTTTGTGTCTTTGTGCTTCTGCCAGTTTCCATCAGTTACTCATCCTCAGACTTTGGAGAGACGTTACCAAGGCATCTTGAGTGGTTTGATGTTGGATTTGATGAAGGTAAAATGCCAAGAAACATTCCAACTCTCACACAAGAATAATAATGATTGATTCGACTGCTATATCATATATGAAACCTGAGACAGGGGTCACTAAAATGCATCATTTCCTTTATGTGCATGTCTTTTTCCAATCAGAATCTGTTGCTGCTCAACCCTACTGAGCGTTACCTAACAGAGCAGAGTTTGAACCATCCAGCCTTCCAGCCTCTGAGGCAGGCAGAGAGAGAGAGGCCTCCGCCTGCATCTCCCAACCCGCCACGCTCCTCCAAGAGAAAAACACACCATCATGGAGAAAACACGGTTCCTACAAGGTTAGAAAGCAATCCTTTATTTCAGACTTCTGCCAGAGTGTCTACATGCAGTCATCTTACAAAGCCCAGTTTGGATGTCTCTGTGTTAACACTGGAACTAATGCTGTGTTATAGTGACGGACTTTTCATCACATCTAATGTCAGATACTGTTTGTATCTGATTACATCAAGATTTAGTGTTTCTTTGTTTTTGTAAAACCAATGCCGTTTTAGTGTTTTTTTGTTTGTTTTTTTCATTTTAATGATATCCCAGCCCAAGTTGAAAGCTGCAAAACCAGTTTAGCTCAGTGAGTTGAGCAGGCAACCACATGCCATATGGCTGAGAGTGACCAGCCTGGGTTTGAGTCTGACCTGCAGCACTTCGCTGCATGTTTTCCTCCTCTCTCTCCCTCTGCTTTCCTGTCATTTCTTCACTGTATCTGTCAATAAAGCTGAAAAAGGCCAAAAATAAGAATTTGATCAGAGCCACTGACAGCATCTGCAGTATTAATTTATGCACAACTCTCTTTAGTTCCTGCATTCCCTTTTCAGCCATTCTGCTGAAGATTTGCTGCTGTGCTTGTGGTCGTTGTCATGTTGGTTGACCAGGTTTGCATTGGGCTTTAGCTATCAGACCTCAGGTTTGACTCCTGATTACTTTAGTATACAGAGGAGTTCATGGTTGTTAAGACTGTAAAACAAGCTCAACAAGCACAAATCATCACCACTACACCACCGTGCTTGACAGTTGGCATAAAGTGTGTGTGGTTTTCGTCAAATGTGGCGTTGTGCATAACGACTAAACATCTCCACTTCGTTCTTCTCTGTCCAAAGGACATTGCTTCAGAGGTCTTTGTTTAGATGCGACTTTTCAAAGCAAAGCTGTGCTGCCGTGTTATTTTTCGAGACAGGAACCTCGATCTTGGCACCATTTCCTGTTCAGTCAACTATTCAGTCTGTCTAATTGTAGTGTCGTGAACTTTAACATGCTAACAGAGGGCTGTAGAGTCTAAGATGCAGCTCTTGGGTTTTCTTGAAATTCTCTGAGAACTGCACAGTCTGACCTGAGAGTGAATTTGCTGGGATGTCCACTCTTGGCAGCTATCCGAAATGTTTTACACTTGTGAGTAATCTTTCCCACTGTATAGTGATGAAATTCAATTAGTTTGGAAATGGCCTATAAACCTTCCAATACTGATAGCCAGAAACAGTTGTTACTCTAAAATGCTGCACCTTCTGATGTTCAGTTAATCAAGTGCATTTCATTAGACCCCGGCTGCTACTTACCCTACGAATTCCTATGGAAGCAGTTCGAGTGTATTTGGCTTTTCGAACACTGTATCTGCATTTTGATTTAGTTTTTGTTAAACAGATAATGACACAGTGTCATAGGCCACATGTTCTAGTTGATCTGGGGTTGTATTTATCTAATTTTATCTATTTTTTGCTGTCATTTTAATATGTTTGTCTGAAACGCGTCTCTCTCGTAAATGAGACATTGAGTCTCAACCTGTGTTCATAAAAGTTAAATTAAATAAGTAAATAAACCTGTCCTGATATATAACACTTCACTGGCTTTCATTTTCACGTGACTGTATTTTTATAACTATATAAACAATGCTTTTGTGAGCTAACAGAATATTTTCTTTCAACGCGTCTGCTCAGATTCTTCCCTCGTTGTTGTCTTCTGCTTCTTTTTTTTTCTTTTTTTCATTTGGGACTCAAAAGGATAAATCTAAAATAAGTTATTATCATTATTTTGACTCACTTGTAGATGTGGAACTGAAAAATATTAAACAAACTGTTGGCCTCAAATTGTATATTTTAGATTAAAATGCTCATCTAAGGTTTGATAAGCTCGTAGGATAAAAAACAGAATCAGAGTTTGAAAGAATAGTTATATTTCTGTCAGACACCATGCTGACAGGAAAAACATATAAATTGATTTAATGATTATAGACTAGATTGATTTTATGGGCGGGGATACCTCAGTAGGTAGAGTGGTGGCCCCATGATCGGAAGGTCGATGGTTCGAATCCACTGAACGGCTACCCTGAGGTACCCCTAAGCAAGGTACTGTCCCTACACACTGCTCCCCAGGTGCCCAGTTCCTGCCCACTGCTTCACTGAGTGAATGGGTTAAATGCAGAGAGGAATTTCCCCAAAAGGATCAACAAAGTATACTTTCTTAATAAGATGCTTTTTCTGGTGCTTGAAAGTTACACTTTTAGTTCTCTGACCAAGATACAGCTCTCGATGATGGATCATCAAGGCTTGTAAAACTACATCAAACTAATAAGCCACAAATCAAGGTCTTAGAAACCAGACAGATCAGTGGGGGTTTTTTGGGTTTTTTTTTGTTTGTTTTGGGGGGGTTTTTTGGGTTTTTTTTTTTTTTTTTTGGGGGGGGGGGGGTTAAAAAAATAAAATTATATTTTTAAAGTAAAATACCAGCTATTTTAACTTTTTGTAATGTCATATAGGAAATGCTTCCACAAGCACTTTAATAAATGGTTGTAATATTTGTATAAGAGATTATTTTCAATTTAAAAACATAGACTGTCATATCCAGATGGTGTTTTTTTAAAAGATTATTTCTTGTGAATGGTTTACAGCAGTAAATATTAGAACACCATGCTAAACGGCCCTCCCTCTGCTCCTACAGGAGTCACACTAAGAGTTCAAGCCGTCGTTCCAATAGCAAAGAATGTTCCAGCCTCCCTCGCCACGGAGACCTCCATCACCTCGGGAATGAGAGTTTTCTCAACGGCAACAAACCGGCACCATCCAGTTTAAGTCCGACTCTGCACCCCAAGGGCCAGTACATGTCCCAGACTCTTAATCGTTCTATCTCCTCCAGCAAAGATCTGGTTAACAACAACCTGCCACACCTGCTCAGCCCCAAAGAATCCAAAAGCAAAACAGAGTTTGATTTCAACTTGGGACCCTCCCCGAAGTTGCCGGACCAGGGACATGGGGTAAAGTATGGCCACGGCAAACCCAGCTCCTCTCGCTCTCAGCAGCAACAGCAGCAGCAGCAGCAGCAGCAGGTCAGTCGGCACACTTTCCTGGAAAACAAAACTAACACCCTACAGTCTGGGGCAGAAAAACAACACAGTCGACATGCCCACAGTATGGCCGACTCTGCCCACGGATCCATGTCCTCATCCTCTAAGAGCTCAGCATCTTATCTCAGTCTGTCCAAGAGCCACAGCGGACTGAGCGATGCCAAATCTGTGGGGAATCTCAGCGACGGTCGACTCCACCCGGATGACCCAAACTCTAACACGACAGCTGGGGTGGGACCCAGTGCCCGCTTCTTCCCTGCCAGCTGTTTAGACCTCAACACCCCTTCAGGTCCTTCTGGGCCTCCTGGCAGCCCCTCCACTCGACACAGTGATCGATCTGGACACAGCCCCGCCTCTCGTAGCAGCGGCAATGCCCGCATGGAGAGCAGCACGCTGGACTCTTCATCCAGGCACAAATCCAGACATAAATCTTTAGTGCCAGGTAGGTTTGATTAGAGTCTATTCATTTTACACTTTAAAAGCTTTATAAAAAAACAAAAACAAAACATATCATCACAGTGGATTCCAGCAAGAAAAACAAACAAGGAAATTAAAAAAGATTAGCCTGATCACTTAAATTAGTTTGGACAGTTAAATAGTAGAACACTTGTAACTGTTCACTTCTTATCGCTCTGCTTACTTTGACTTCTTTTCTCATCTCCAGAGGACACTGGTGCTCCGGAGCTCTTGGACCCAGGAGGACCTGGGATGCCCTCCACTCACACTCTGCCTTCCCCTCACGAGTCTTATCATTACGGCCTCGGCTATACCTCGCCTTTCTCCTCTCAGCAGCGGCCGCAGCGCCACTCCATGTACGTGAGAAGGGAACGCCACCGACCGCACGGAGTGGAGACGGCGATGGCGGGCTTGCCTCCGCCGGGGCAGGCAATACCAACACGAGCCAGTAGCCTGCAGCTCCTCTCCCCACAGCTGCAGCACAGGACCACCCTCGCCGGACACTCAGTGAGTTCTTCGAGGGAGGACTGCACGGACGACATGACGAGGGTTAGTGGCAGAAAGTGCCTCGAACGTGGCGGGATTGAGTCTAAAATAGCAACAGACACACAATGAAAAGCTTAAATTAGGGTGCATTATGTTGAATGGTGACAGCAGTTTTTGTAGTTCCCCACACACTTCCCCACCAATCTGAAAACCCAACACCAGTCATCACTCATAATGATTTCTAAGCACATTGCCATTCTTTATGCCAGAAACATCTGACCAGGATCTCTCCACATTTTAACGACCCAGTTCAGAGTCCTCCAAAATTAAAAAGAACTAAAATTGCTGTTTGCCCCACTTTTAAACCCATTTATCCTAATGCTAGTCCAATTAATTAAACAGCAAGCCACAAACAAGGTCAAATGGTGCATTTCAATGACATGAATTAGTTCAGAAAGCACCTTTCAGACACTAAGCTTTGATAACACTAAAATGGGTTAAGTGCAAGAACTATTCACCCCGATATATTTGTCAAAAGAGCTTTGTGTCAGACTGTCAGAATGCTTATTCCTGCTGTAAACCTGGGCATTTAATAGGAGACTCTGTGGGGGTTGACTCACTTTTGGAGTCCGATCCAAGTGGCCATTCGAGGAACTGTTTTTGGTGTTTCCTAACAGGCTGCCTCTTACTCATGCACAGTAGAAATAAGTCATAAACACAAGTAAAATTGCCCAAAACACACAAAATTTCAACCTCTACAGCAATAGTGGCACAATAACGCATAAATGATGTGTCAAAAATTTTTTTAAAGGGATGTTGACGGTGATTGGAAAGCACTAAGGGCAGCAGAAAAGGCAGGTGACATTTTAACTTAATTTCTCGTGAGATAATGGGAGGTGGGTGCAGCGTCAATGTTTTAACTTTTCAGTAAGTGCTTGAAAACCTTTTTCTGTTTCCCAAACACAATCACTAAAGCTCTGCGTCTGCAGTTTAAAAGCCCGTCTGAAGGCAATAATAACTGGGGCTGTTTTCTTGGAATTGTTCTAAGTTACAGAAAGATGATAGAGGATGAGGCAGGTTGGTGAAAAATCACACAGAGACAAAATTACACTTCCTGAAATGTATGAAAGCTCATCCGCAGAAGATATTAAACAATGGAAGCGGAACAAAGGGTGAAATGTTCCTTTGTTATGTGCACTGACTGTCTGTCTGCGTGTGTGTTTGTGAGTATGGGTGTTTCATGATTTGATGTGCGTGTGTGTGTAGGAAGTGTCACTGTCTCGCATTATCATTGCCACTGCTTCATGCTGCTTCTCCAGTCTGCTTTGACCTGCAACTGTCCGTCTTCTCAACAGAGTGAGCAGTCCCCTAAAGACATGAGCCACCCTTGTGCCCCCATCAAAGACTCTACGCGGGACAACACTGCTGCTTTTCTTACACAGCGCTCTAAAAACGAGGTCCGACCCCCCGACTCCTCCCTGTCTCCAGCCAGTTCAGCAAACACAGAGAGTAGCTCTTCTGACTGCTTTTCTTGTTTTGTTCCTACTTAAGCCAACAGCTTCACTGCACGTTGTCGCTGGTATAAATGTAGCCTCACTGAAAAGCGCTAAGATGTCCTGAATGTTTGTGTTGTGAGCCAGAAAAGACTACGATAGCTAATGATAAGGGATGAAGTGAGATTAAACAGGAATGTCACTCAAAACGATAAAAATGCTGAAAAAAATTGTATGTTCCTGTTTCCCTGTGTGTGTTCGTGGGTCTGCATGATGTGTGCACTCTTTAGGTTGGCATGTACCACGACCCTCATGTTGAGGACGGAGCTTCCTCCAAGGAGAACCGGATGATCTTCACTGAGTCCATGCCTCGGAGAGTAGGGAGCTTTTATCGAGGTAAGGAGCAAGAAATAACAGTAAAACCTGTATGGTTCCTCTTTCTTTTGTTTATTATTTCTTTGAGGCATGTGCTGGAGCAATCTTTGGCATGTCACAATTATCACATATGTTTCTATTCATGATTTTATCAGGCAGTAATGCCCCGAACATCACACATTCATCATATTTAAATGATCAAAAACAGTCATTTCCACCTCTCGTTGTTTCTCCTCAGTCCCTTCTCCCAGGCCAGATAACTCCTCCTCTTTCCACGACGGCGTCGGCCAGGGTCGAGGGCCAGTCGTACCCGTTGTACCCGGAGACCCTGTCGCCATGGCCAACCACTCCAAACGCCAGACAGCTTTTGACTGGTGAGAGTTCATTTGTAGTCTTTATGTGGCATGTTGAGGCAGCAGTGCAGTAAATGTAGGAACAACAGTGGATTAAAGAAACATGAAAAACTTTTAAATTGTTAAGCCTGCTGTTAGAATTGTGCACGTCCAGTACACAGTGTGTCAGACGTGCAGAACATTTATGGATAAAGACATTTTGTTATGGTTTTTTCTTCTTTATAGTTTCCTTCCCCGATCTGAACATCATCCCTGCTGTTACATGACAGTGTCATTAACACCAATTAAGATCTATTGTTCAGACTCTGTGCTGCTGCACTGAATACATATAAACTCTTTATATATATGATGGGTTATTCCATGAGATTGTCACATTTATTGATTTGGTTTTTTAAGATAACTAATTCACTAATAAAATCTGTACTTGCAGGTGTTCTATATACACTTACCAGTCACTCTGTTTAGCTGCTCGTTTATACAAATATAAAATCAGCCAATCACATAGCACTTTAGTGAATTTAGGCATGTAGATATGATCTGCTTAAGTTCAAACTGAGCATAAAAGTGAGGAAAAAAGATGATTTAAGTAACGTTGAATGCTGTATGGTTGTTTTTTGAGCATTTCAGAAACTGCTGATCTACTCTGATTTTCCCACACAGTCATCTCAAGGGTTTATATAGATCCAAAAAAGAGAAAATATCCAGTGAGCAGCAGCCTCCGGGTGAAAGAGCCTTATTCGTGTAAGAGGTCAAACAGCTTCAAGCTTACTGGAAAGCAACAGTAAATCAAAAAAACACGCATTACAACCAAGGCATGCAGAAGAGCATATCTGAACCTTGAAGCAGATGGACTACAGAAGCAGAAGACCACACTGGGTGCCACTCCTGCCAGCTAAGAACAGGAAACTGATGCTACAGTTTTCATAGCCTTACAGTTGAAGAGTGGAAAACGCTGCCTGGTTTGAAGAGTCTTAATTTCTGCTGGAACCTTTGAATTTTAGGGTCAAACTTTGGCATAAAAAGATGAAAGTGTGGCTCCATCCTGCCTGTCAATGGCTATGGCTGCTCATACTGGTGTAGAGATATACCAGATACTGATATAGGGATATTTTCTTGGGAGTCCTCTGGGACCCTTATTACCCTCAATAAAGCATTGTTCAAATGCCACAGTCTATCTGAGTAGACCATTTCCATCCCTTTATGACCACAGTGTACTCATCTTCTGATGGCTACTTCCAGCAGGGTAATGTGCCATGTCACAAAGCTCAAAAAATCACAAACTGGTTTCTTGAATATGACACTGAGTTCATTGTACTTAAATGGCCTCCACAGTCACCAGATCTCAGTCCAATAGAGCATGTTTGGGATGTAGTGGAACCATAGATTCTTATAATGGATGTGCAACTAATGAACCTGTGATGCTAGCATGTCAACATGGACCAAAATCACAAAACTGGGTTTTGCTTTGTTTATTCTTCAAGTGGACTGTTTGTGGTGGCAGTGGCTACAGAAGAAGCCTGAGTTCCTCAGAAAGAGTATATTGTTTTTTACGTAATGACTTTTTTATTCAGATTCCTTATTACAACATATTTTTTTAGATTTTCTGTTTCAAAGCATGAATAATTTGATTAAGTGTTTCTGTTTTCACATGCAGCTGGTTTGAAATTGTAAATCGTGAGGATTATTAAGTTAGACTCCTTTACTGTGCTCCATGTGTTATTTCATAGTGTATGGTTTCTATGTATTACTGTATTATGTATTTTGTTTGCTCCCATGCACGTTATAATCCAAGTTATATGAAACGTTTCCACATTTGCCATGCAGGACTACTGCAGAAGCAATGGTCATGAATCCTCCAGAGCCCGCCAAAGAGAAGGAAAAGCAAGGCTTCTTCAGAGCCATTAAAAAGAAAAAGAAGAAGTCACAAATAGTAAGATTATTAACGACTTATTAGTATTGACTTTTTATTAATAAGATTATTCTTGTCACCTGGTTTTTCAAATCAAATATTTGTATTTTGGTTCCATGTGCTGTGCGCCTTTTGAGTTTAGCACGTACTGATTGTAAGGCAGAATCTGCAGTGTCAATATTTTCTTGCAAAAATGTTTCATATGAGCTTAACACTGACATCTAGTAAGATTAAAGGGAAATTTGAATTTATTAGAAAGCTCTTAAAATTGTCGAGTACATCTTAAAGCAAAAGTTGCTCTGAAGTTCCACCGTCTCTTTTTTGCTTCCTGTTTATCACATATTCTCTGCAGTTGTGCTTCTCTTGGATGTCAGAGATTTGTGTTTAGAGTTGTGGCTGTGCATCTTCTGCTCCACAGACCGACATGGAGGACGGGAGGAATCCCAGCATCAAGAAAAGCCTTTTCCCCCTCTTTAGCTCTAAGAATAGCTTAAAGCACAACTCAGCTGTCAAAGTCCTACCTGTAGTCGCCTCGCCTATGGTACAACATCAGCCTGCTGCGCCCTACCCTGCCTCACCAGTAATCTAACCCCGACGCTGTGGCTGCATGTTGACTTATTTTGCACTCACTGGAATGACCCAGTTTGAAATCCTCTCAGTTGACTGATCGATTGGCTAAAGAATATTTTTTGCTGAAAGGATTTCAAACACAAACATATATATATATATTTAATGCTGCACGCTGTTTTCACATCCATTTTGTCTTGCTATAACGTTTGTCAAATGCAGTCACGTTGCACTCACATTGCATCGTGAGACATTTCAACGTGCAGTGTGCTGTTTGTCGGGCCAGCATAAGGCATCATTTTATCATGAGAGGGTCATGAACATGTTCAGCACACAAACACACACTCCTGCTGTAGAAATTACTGGTCTCTTTGCTATGTTGTGTAATAACGCTGAAATCATGAATAGTTATTTCATAAAATGTGCTCATTTAGCTCCTTTCTGATGGCTAGATTAGGCTAACTAGCTAGCTTAGCAAGGCTGGAAACAGGGAAAATGGCAGATAATTCAACTTATCAGCACTTCCTAAAGGTTATGATTATGCTTTTCCTTATTTTCTGTTTCTTTACTTGTAGTGCACCTGGTTACATTTTCTGATAATGATGCTACTATGTGCAAATAATCCCTATGAGGTAAAAGCTTAGGCTAAACTTCTATAGACAAATACTTATAGACAAATACTTATTTTAAATTCTTTGATCTGTTCTTCTTAGTGTGGTCAACTCAGCTAGACAGATCTGGTGGTAAGCACAGTAGCCCCACCCATTTTCTTTTAGAATTTTTGTTTGTAAAGGGCTACCAATCAGATGAAAGTTGTATTAAACTAAGGCGGAGTTAAAGAAGGAGGAGCTAAAACAGATTGTTTCAGACAGTGGATGAATAGAAGGGCTGCACGAGTGTACAATATACAATATACCATAAAATATTTTGAAGTAACAGTGCAAAACTACTCCTTATATAGTCCAAAAAATACAAAAGTGGAATAAGGAAAAGAAGTGCACTTTAAGTAGTTCTTGTGTAGCCAACTGGTACATGAAGCTGAATAATTGTGTATGAAGCGAAAAGAATAAAAGCCAAAGATTTACTAGTTTCATTTTACCAACAGTAAGAATTTGCTGTTTGTCGCTGGTTTGTATAATTTTTCTTTTTGACCTTTTAAGCAAACAAATGACAATCTATCAAACTGCCCAGTGATGAAATTAATTATTAGTTGCATCTCCAGTTTATATTAAAGATTATCTAAACACACTCAGACACCAGAGTAGAGAGTGAAGCATTTTTTCATAAGACAATCATCATCGCCACTTTCTTGTCTTATGTCTGTTTCTGCCAGAGCAGTGCATGAAGGGCCTCACCGGGATTTTAGTGAGATGTGCGATCATCATTTTTATGTATTTGTTTTGGATTGAAAATAACACTTCCATATTTCTATTTCTGGAACGTCAGGTTCCCGGGAACGGACAGGATCACTTGTCCCTGCAGAGGAGCTCCAAGTCGTCCTCTCACCACAGCAGCCGGCGGAAAAACCGAGAGCGATCCCGAGACAGAGATCGAGATCGGGAACAGAGCCGGGACAGAGACCGGGACAGGGAGAGGGAACGGGAGCGAGAACGAGAGAGAGAAAGGGAGAGAGAGAGGGAGAGAGGGAGGGAGAGAGAGAGAGTCAATGACTGGCCGGACAAACAAGTGGACTCACACTCTCAGGTATGTGCCTACTTTAATCTTCAGTTTAGATTTATCTGCAGATCACAACCCAGTTTGAGTCTTTCATCAGATTTTTTTATTGGATTTTTTTAAAAGAACAATACTTTATCTTGTCATACATACTTAAGTTTTCCTATAAATTATATATTGAAGTCACGAAACTATAATATATAGCACTGTGCTCATAAAAAGTGTCACAAAAAGTGTCAAAAAAGCTCCAAAGACTCAAGGCCCAGAGAAAGGGAAACTGTATAATCTATAAAAGGTCAAAGGTTTTTATTAAAACTGAACCTTAAGAAGAACCTTAAGAATGAAAAAAAGACAGGCCTTGTAGAAGCACATTTAGTATTAATGCCATTCCTGCATTATTCCTACATTTACTTTCGTGCTTTTAGGAGTACGAAGGAGGAAGCTATTTCCACACATGCAGTGTAGACCTGAACTTTTCCAGACATCACCCAGCAGTAGGGCGCCCAGGTGTCCCACTTTATGTAGGACAGCACAGTGTTTTATCCCCCGTTCCCCCAACCCACATAGTGAGACAATGCCCCACATTCTGATTTAGTGGAGTCAACACGTGTTAGTCTCAAAGGAAGCAAGTGGTTTACTCAAACCCAAAGATGATTAGCAGGGAGAACCGCAGCTGGAATAACCATTAAGGTTTAAATGTTATTGGGACAGAAAGGGAATAAATGAGTGATAGAAAACTATTCAACAAAATCAAACCTTAAGCTTGAATTTATTTTTATTGCATTTATTTAGAATCGGACTTAAAATATTACAATTTGCAATTTGTTCTTCACAAACCACTAATTAAAATCAAAGTAACCGAAACATTAGTAGCATATCCTACCTTGTCCGACATAAACATACTGTTTGACCCACAGTTAGCTTTTGGGGTCTGGTCACCCTACCTAACAAAAGATATATTAAAACACAAATGTCTGATATTAAAATCAGTTTTATCCTGCCAGCTATTTACTATTAAAGCAACTGTTTAATTTAAGAATATAGCTGGTAATGTTGCTGGGAAAGACTATCTCCTGCCGTATGGTGCATGTGAGACTGACCTAGATTCTCCCAACAGTGTGTGAGACTGGCTTTAGTACTCCACAGACAGAAAACATCGTTTTCACCCATCAGCTCCAGACAGTGTCAGGAGAATCAGGTCGGGGTTTTGTCTGAAGCTGACCTTTCTTTCATGTGGCACACAGCAGGAGGTAGTCCTCCTCAGGTCCAAGCTCACTACTCGAAATGCACAGTTTAGGCAAGACAGCTACCTGGGGATAGCATCCTTGAGCCAATGTGAATTCAACAGACAGTTACCTGCACTACTGTCACATGGCCTCAACACATATCACAAACTTGGGCTTGGTCATGGGATTTGTAAACAATAACAAAAATATAGTCTTATTTTTTAAGATAATTCATCAGTGGTGTCTCTTTCCCCCCCTGCCAGAGCCAACCACTCAAGTCACTACGTAGGCTCCTTCACCTCTCCCCTTCTTCCTCAAATCAAGGACAGGCTCCCCCTCCTCCTCCTCCTCAAGACCTGCGCTTCCAAGCCCCCATGCCCAACCCTCCTCAGCCCTCGTCCAAAGCAGGCTACCCCGAGGGTCGAGGTCATGCCGACAGCAGGGGGCACACTGGGGTGAGCAGCTCCACCCAGGCTAAGAGCCGCAAGGCCAGCTACCCCCTGCCGGGACAGATAGAGTCCAGCTGGCACGTATCTGCTTTACAGCGGGCAGAGGGCGCTCAGTTCACCCCTGAACAGCTGGGCATCAAACCGGGTCAGAATGGACCCACTTTTACCCGAGCCTCCCGCACCAGGATGCCAAACCTCAACGACCTGAAGGAGACCGCCCTCTAAAACCTCTCAACCACACCACCTCCGATGCAGCTCCATCCCGGAAGCACCTGCCAGAATGCAGACATCGTGGTACTGCAGTAAGGGTCTACACAAGAGCCTATTTCACTGGATCAAGTCCTAATTCAGAAATGTAGTAATCTGTCGATGCTCATGCCTCTGAAATCTAAAAGCCTAGACGTTGACCGGCCAAACACCTGGGACAGTGTGGTTTAGGGAAGCAAAGATAGGGAAGGGCCCATCCTTTCATGAGATGCCAGTACTGTATCAGCTCTATATTATTGTCTGTCTCTACTTGCAAGGTTACATCAGAATAAGCTGATCATCCCTGTCAAGGAGACACTGCCCATGTGGCCTCTTTGCTGCCATCTTCTGCTCACAGGACGCTACTGCAACATTAGACAGCCGCTGTCATAGCAGTGGCCAATAAACTCAAATGTTTTTCAAGCTCTGATATTTGATAAGAACATAAAAAATGATTTATATTAACATTATTTATGAAATATTTATTTGTTTTAAATTCAAGGATATAAGCTATAAATGACACAGTATGTAGGTTATATGGGAATATTATAAGGTAATATAGAATTAAATGTGTAATTGCAAGAGCTTTAGTTTCGACACAAAGAAATGCATAGATATTTATGTGTTGATAATACAATATGTCACAAGGAATATTTAATAATGGTGAATGTCTTTTTTTTTGTTTGTTTGATTTGATATGTTATTAGCAGATTATCATGTTATGTTGTTTTTACCCTTTTTTTCTGATTGTTTCATCAAAATGTAAAAAGAAATACTGACAAATATATAAAATATCTGATATTACAAATAGTGCAAATCTGCCCATCACCCTCATGACATCAGTTTTGACGTTTTGTGACAAGTTGGGCTATTTGTTAGCAGGGTTTGGTAGCAGAACAGCCAGAGTGAGACTGTTAGGCTCTGTGCTTCACATATTGTAATTGTCAGGTCATTTTATCTTACATTCCATTGTCGCAGTTTTCAAATTTGCCCATTTTTCAGTCCCTCAGTTCGTTTAGTGACAAACAGCTTTCCAGCATCTTGTTGCTGCCATGTTGGTTTTGTCCACAGCCTTAAAAACCATTTAACGGGCATCTTCGCCCACATCACGCAGCTCTAGTGAGGGAGGTTTACCTAACATGACATTGAAAATTTAAAGTGTTTTGAGACGGCAGGGAAGCTCTCTGCAAAAAGGCATACCTCACCTGCAACCTTTAAGATCTTAAAGGATAAGTCTGGTAATACTTTATCTTTATTCATTTATTTATTTATTTATTTTGTCAGAAATTCCAAATGCATTGTCTGTGCAGCCAAAGTGGGGTGTATGTGCTCTAAAAATCTTTAGATTCATTTTAATTCATGTTAGGAAATTTGTTATTGACTAAAGTAGAGAATATGCTCATTTTAATATAGTAAGTACAGTACTTGAGTGAATGTGGTTACTTACATTCCCCCACTGGCTGGGTGTGGGCTTTTCATAGGACTTTGCTGACGTCATGAATTATATGAAATAACACCAGACTTATCCTATAATATGTGTTTACATTTCCTGTGTGCATTTTAAAAGCTTGTGTTATCAAGATTTTTGTAAAAGTCTTTTGTAAATCTGAATTTGATTTTCCAATTTGCATTACTATTAACATTAACAGTCATAATCAGGGATGATTTTACTTAACTTGATTGTTCATTAAAGCATTTACTAATTGTCTTCTGATCTGTGGGCAATGTAAAGCTGAGGTGTGTAGAATGAAAAACATTTTGTGGCCTAGGGGAAGTATACAGCATTGTTTTTCCCCAGTATTTCCATTATTCTTCATTCTGTCCTCCTTAATATAAAACAGTATTAAGGCCGCTGGGGGGGGGGAACAAAAAAAAAAAAAACAGTCTTGTTACATTATTCTCAGAATTCTGATTTTAATTTGAGAATTCTAACTTTTTCTCATAAATCTGACTTCATTTGCACAATTCTTTAATCCGACAATTCTGACTATTTTTCCAGACGTTTTGCTCAAACTTCTGACTTGTTCTCAAAAGTCTGGCTTTAATCTAAAAATTCTAACATTCTCCACAAAAATCTGAATTCAGTTGGAAAATTCTGACTTTTTTGTTTTTCTCAAAATTCTGATTTTAGCAATTCAGGCTTTTCCCCAAAATTCTGACTTTTTCCTCAAAATTCTGATTTTAGCAATTCAGGCTTTTTCCCAAAATTCTGACTTTTTCTCAAAAGTCTGACTTTTGCAATTCAGGCTTTTTCTTTAAGTTCTGGATGTAATCTAAGAACTGTGACCTTTTCCTCAAGAATCTGACTTCATTTGCAAATTTCTGCCTTTTTTTGTTTTTCTCAAAATTCTGATTGTAGCAATTCAGGCTTTTTCTCAAAATTCTGACTTCAATCTGAGAATTCTGATCTTTTTTCTAGACATTTTTCTCAAACTTCTGTCTTGTTCTCAAAGGTCTGGCTTTAATCTAAGAATTCTGACCTTTTCCTCAAAAATCTGACTTTTATCAGACATCTGTCTTTTCTTCAAAACTCTTTGAAGTAATTTTTCTCAAAATTATGATTAACTCTCAAACAAATCTCTCTCTCAGAGAATTCTTAGGTTAAAGTTAGACTTAAGATTTTTTTTCCCTCAGGATTTTGAAGGAAAAAAAAGTCATGACCTCAAATTTTTTTCTTCAGTGGCCTTAA
This sequence comes from Pelmatolapia mariae, assembly GCF_036321145.2. Taxonomy (NCBI): domain Eukaryota; kingdom Metazoa; phylum Chordata; class Actinopteri; order Cichliformes; family Cichlidae; genus Pelmatolapia; species Pelmatolapia mariae. Next base: position 14,480,358 of record NC_086227.1, on the reverse strand, counting down.
TTCCCTTTTATACCTTTGTGATTTGAAAGCATAAAGCAAAAAAATTTATTCCAAATGCCATCACAGACAAACGGAACAAAGAAAAGAAGAATGGTCCATGAAAAGTTTGGATCCTCATTTGGTGAAAATAAGAATCAATCACAGTAACTTGATGGTTGACTGAAAGCAATAACACTCATAAAAAGACTCGGAGTGATGCAGATTGTATTAGCCAAATCGGCAGCTAGATGGATTTGAGCCAAATATAGCACAAAGAAGGATTTCCTGCAGGAGACTGTGATTACAGCAAGTGTTGGCAACTGTTGGTATGTGACATCACATCATTCTGCAATACATTTTTTACATTTTTCTTAGGTTTATCCCACAGAAGGTAAAACTGCCCCATGTTGTGCGCGTGTGTACAAAATCCTCATTGCTAATGATTGTAAATGACTGCTGACATGGGTTTGTTTATATCACTAATGGGGCAAAGTGATGATGTTTACCTTGCTAGTGACCCGAAGCCTTACGTTAGTTTATCGACTCAACGCGTCAGATGGAAATGAAGGCTTCAACCCTCAGCAGGTCGCACACGCTGAAAACTGAGATGAGAAGAAGACTTTTTGTTCAGAAATATGAATGTGTTTCCTATAACATCAATTCTCTTTTTTTGTCATTAAGCTGTTTCCCACTTCTGACAGGGTGTAAATAAAAAATAACAGAGTATCTATACTGACCGTTCTACTTTAAAAATGATAGGGTCTCATAATAAATGCCAACTGTACATTTTTGAATGTCTCGGAGTTTGTTTTGGAGCACAGACACAACATAAAAACAGACACATATTTGTTTATTCAAGGACATGGTTTAAAAATACAATAAAGAGAACATCTTCAGAGCAATTCAGCTCTGCAATGTATTCCTAAGTGTAATGGGAAATTCAAATATAACATTAAAGAAAGCAATCAGGAATTTTTAACAACAGCACCAAACAACAACAAAAAAATCAAAAACAGTAACTCAAATGAGGCAATAAGACCAACAAAAAAAAAATCCATACTAACAAATGCATTGAAAAGACCAAAGACAGTTACACCTATCTGATTATCTAACAGCTGTGCACAACATCTGGTGGTGACTGGTGTTTAAGCTGCAGAATAATATGCATTTGTTCTAATTTGACCCACCAGATGATAAATTATGTTTATTATATATTATATTATGACTGTTTACTATATATTATATTTGGACAAATAATTAATTAGAAATGTAAAAAAACAAAACAAACATTCAAAATTAAATAAATAAAATATGAATTTAAAAAAATGCTGTAAATGCAAACAATAATTGTAATTAGGATGACCTTGTTGTTGTTGTCGGTCTTTTCATGGGATTTGCTGAAAATATGAAAAATGCAGACTACTACCACACTGATTCATTAAGGTAAATAAGGAGGGGAGAATTACTGTGTAAATTCCCAGCTACGCTCAGATTATCAGGAGAAGCAGACAGAATTTTATTGACCTATCACAGAACGATTTGGATTTCTAACATGAGCGCAGATTCAACCGCCATAGCAACGCTACCTCTCCCTCTCCATGCCTAATTACTGCTTTCAGTTTATGCCTTTTCATTGCAAATGGAGCAATCTATTGAGAACTCCCCAAATTGAAGTCCCCATAGTGAGACTGGTTTAATACAGACAATGCAGAGTGGAGTGAATGAGAGCTCATTGTACATATCAAACAAACCTGGTTTAATGCATTTATGTAAGTGTGTTTTAGCTGTCTTGTTTGTATTTTTAAAAGGGGGTGGGGGTTGGGGGAAGTGGGGGGGGGGGTTACATGCATTTGTTCATGCAGAGCAGCAGCTCCAGGCGCAGAGCGATGCGTGTGTGCCATCCCAGAGGGAGGATGCGAATGTAGCGAGCAACGATGGGCGGCCGCAGAAGGTTCTGCACAGACGAGGACCGGTCAGAGTTCCCATAAAACACCTGAGGAAAGACAGAAAGGCAAGATTAAGGTGTAGATTAGTAAAAACCGACCATATATGTGTGTGTGTGGGGGGGGGGGGGGTTTGCATTAAAGCTATTATTTCTAGAACCACAGGTACATGGTAGCTGACTTGCAAACAGTTATCATTCAGTTGGTTTTTTAATGACTGATTAACGGTTTAAATCACTTCTAAAATATGACTTCTCATGACGTCAGTATCAGGCAAATATAAAATGCCTGTTTCATGCAAAGAGGCGTGGACAAAGAATTATGTAGCCTTATTCTTAGCCTAGTCAAAAAGAAACCTCCGGTGTCTGAGTATGAAGGGCATTACATTAAAAAAAAATAAATAAAGAGAATAATAAATGGCTCAAAAAATAAATTTAAAAATCATTTAATACATAGAAAAAATATATTTAAAAAATGTTGGCAGTAATTAAATTCGCTGACATAAATGTCTTTTGAATTAGGTTACTGTTATATTGATTCCTCTGTTTATTTGTGTTCCATTTTAGTATTTTATTTATATGCAGCTACCAAATACTCCATAAATACATAAACAAAAAAGATGAAAAAATAAAAGGAAATGTAGGTCAATTACTACAGACTCCTTATTTTTTATATTATATTTTCATACATTTCATGTCATATTATTTATTAATTTAGGGACTTTCAGGCCTCCATACTTGAAGTGTTGAACGTCACATTATTCAGTGTATCCAAAGTGCACTGAACTGACCCTGTTGTTTCCAGTCTGGTCTTTGTAATAGATCCAGTTGAGCTTCTCATCTGTTCTGTACTGTACACTGTACTTGGTAATCCACTCATCGGCATCACAGCGGCCCTGAGTGAGAATCCCTGACACCACCGTCACCTCCCTTAAGTCAATCTGCAGCCACTGACTGCTGTCCTGGAACTTAGACAGCCAGGCGCAGCTGGAGGAGAAAGAAAAACATTTAATATGAGCACTGATTTCTACAACAAATATCATAGTTGGTCACGACAGTTTAGCACAATGCAGGACAGAGAAATTTACTTTGCCTGTGCTGTTTTTACAATATCTCCTCTAAAGATAAAATCCTGTTGTTTTGTGTTCGCAGGAAAACTGACAGTTTTTAACATGCGATATGATGTTTTGTTTTCTGAAAGAGAGAAAATGAAAGAAAGGATTGAACTTAATGCTTAAAAAATACAATATTTAGCATTTTTAAAAAGTCCAACTAGATTCTGTATGGTTTCTTACAGTATGTATTTTTCCCATTTTGTCTCATCTATATGGTTTTTTTAAGCAAGAGCATTTTGGTGTGTTTAACTTGACCTCTGTGACCATATGGTTGGACTCCTTATGCAAAATATACATAAGGAGTGTGTTTACTACCCTTTTCCTCACAGATGGTAAGCATGATCTTTTTTTTTAAAGAGACACAACAGTTGGCTGTGTGGTGCTGGCCTATATATATACATATATATATATATATATATATATATATATATATATATATATATATATATATATATATATATAAATACACCTACCCAAAGCCCTGGCTGTTGAGTCGCGCCTTACTCGGTACCCATGAGGAGAACCAGCCAGTGTACTGGTCCTGGTTGGAGCAGGTAATCTGTTCTTGACTCACTGATCCAGCCTCAAAGCCAAGAGGTCTGTGGTAGGGACACTCTGCAAAGGAGATCGGAGACAACTTAATATGAGCGCTCTTAGTTTCAGGTAATATGTCTTCTTTTACTGCCCATGAGATTTTAATATCGTCACCCTGAGAGAAGAGAATACAAACGGCTAGCTTAAGCCAAGCAGTACATCACAAATATATATATATATATATATATATATATATATATATATATATATATATATATATATATATATATATATATATATATATATATATATATATATGAAAGACAAACCACTAAGCCTCTCCTTAATTCTCCATTTTGCTATCCTTTCCTCTCTCCTAACCCCTGCAGATTCCCATAATCACACCCTCTCGCTCCCGTGGCCCCCACTGTTAGGAGCCTTTGTGTGACCCATATCCCATCCTAAAATCCTGCAGTTTAATTCTCCACGGTAAGAGATCAGTGATGTCCATTAGGGCAGCAGACGGACAGATGGCCATGTTCTGCTCTCCGTGGCTTTGGCTCCGTGTTGTTCCCTCGCTTCCTTTAAAATCACACGAGAGCCACTCCTTTACTTGGTAAATAAAGCCTTTAAATATGTGAATGAGAGAGAGAGACAGTGGTACATGAGTGAGAAAAACATCAGCTGTGGACACATGGAACAGAAACTGTAGTAGAAGTAGCCTGCTGCTCTTTTGTTTACTACTGGCTTAAGCCTATCTGGCACAGGGTTGCATCCTGTCTAATCCCAGTATTACAACACACCCGGCAGAAGCGTCTGTGTGAGTCAGGAGATAAGTGTTTACATAACAGTAATGCAAATGCCTCTGTAGTCCTCCCTAATGTGTTTCCTGACTAAAACAACACATATTCAGATGGCTGAATCAACAGGCAAACTGCGAGGTGAGACTCCGTGGATTGAGGAACTCTGCGAACCCTGACGCAGAGCGGGCAGGAAAGTCTTTCTCACTCATCAGTTCTCATCCACGTAGCGGTAATTGCTGGTTTCTGTAATTGTGAGATCAGCACGGTCTATTATGAGCCCCGTAATCTCCGAATCATGCTCTAATATAATGATAGTCGGCAGAACTTCTTCCTCCTATCTGTTTCTGGTTGCCATGTGATTTGCGGCTCAGCTCAAACACACGGATTCACTCGTTTGTCAGCTCCTCTCCTCATCGAGTCAGACGTGATTCAGATCTGATCTTTAGCTCTCAGGCTCAAGTGAGGCTGTCAGAAGACCTTTTTTGTAGTTTCTTTGTAGGAGGTCCAAAAAAATAGGAAAACAAAACAGGTTTACAGATTTCACTGGGATTTAGTTTAAAAGCTAAATCCCAGGCTAAGTCGGCAAAGTGAGAGAGCTTCAGAGAGAGAGCGTTCAGTTTGAGGATGAATATGGTACGATTGAAAACTCAAGATCAGCTATTAATGGGCGCTGCAGTGAGATTATTTTTGAGTGTTTCTGACAAACATCCAAATGCAGATTTCCTGTTACTGAAACGGGAATTCTGGAGGACTATGCAGTGTTATCACAGGTAGCTTCTGTTTCTTCACATGTCCCCCCCCCCTCTTCTTCCCTTTCTCCAAGGATGTCCAGTGAAGCATGTCCATCCACCCTGCGGCGTCAAATCTGGAGCCTAATGCACTCATTGCATGAACACGAACTATAGACACACAAATGCGCACACACTGAAACCGTCCATCTACTTGTATCAGCAGCGATAATCGTTTGAGCAATTTTCAAGCAAGAGTCCCAGAAAATTAAAGCGTTCAGCTCCTCAAATATGAAGATTTGCAGTCTTACTTTGTCTTCAGTTGAATTGGCTTCAATTCTCTGATTGTGCAGCAGGTTAATCAGTAATAAAAATCACTGTTAAGTACAGACCTTTCAGTTTTGAGCAGGTTAAACAACAGTTAATTCTTGTCTATCTAACACACCCTTCCCTTCTCCTTTTAAGAACTATTATCACTTTAGTGGTGCAATTGTAGATCAGCAAAAGTCACATAATAAATCTCATTAGTAATAAAGTAATGATTGAAATTTAAGCTACTTATATGATTCATGTCCACTCAGAGTGACGTTTAATGGCTCTCACCCGGCATGCAGTCCACTCCTCGCACCAAAGATGAGCCAGACCCAATGGAATAAACCTCCGTCTGCGATTCGCCTCCATCACAATCACATTTGCAGGACTTGTTAGTCCACGCCCCAGGGTTCTTATACAGACACACATAAACAATGTTTGTTAGCTGAAAATTGACATAGAGCTCATTTACAAATGATAAAAGGAGAATAATTTAAATAATAACGCTGGTGTGGCTGTTATCTGTGTTTTGCTGTTGATGTTGTTTTTCTTTCTTTTTCTTTACAAGCAAAACCTAACACTGTGACAGTTAAATCATCTGTGACATTTTGCTGGGTTGCTGAGATTTATCATACCTCCTGAGCATAAATGCTGATGAACACTGTTCAGCCAGATGGACAGGAGGGAAAAAAAGCCAGTTGATGAGGCACAGAAGAAGAAGAAAAAAAACAGGACTGTTAAGACATCATAGTCACCCTTTCTGGATACTAAAATCTGTGAATCAATCTGTTAGTTTAACCACATTAAGAAAAGGTAAATAAACACAACACACACTGGTAATAAAATATAATATCAGTGCAAGTGTAAGAGTGAAACTGTACCGTTTGTTCCCAGGAGAAGGAGGCCCAGCAGGAAATGTTGTATGATGAGAGCCATCTTCTAACCCGCTCCAAACCAGACCAGACTGACCATAGACTGAGCATTCAAGCTAGTAGTGATAGGAAGGCTGGATTACAATAATCCACGGGACACTAATGGCCTTATCTAATGCCATCCTTATCTAACAAAGCCCCTCCTACAGCTATTCACCCATCACCATTAATGCCATCATACCTGGAAAATCTCCATGTGGTCACAGAGGTCAAGTCAAAAATCCTGCATTTAAAAAAAAAAAAAAAAAAGACACCAGCGCGGCCAATTGCTACACTGGAGTTGTGTGTGTGTGGGTGTGTGTGTACAAGAGTGAAAGTAAGAGAGATGGATGCTGGTGGTGGCTGATGCTGGGCCTAGTGATCCATATGATTGGACAGAAGGACCTGCAGTTGGATGTCATCCTCAAATGTTTGCAGTTTTCTTCTATAATATCACGTTAGGTTTGAAGGAAAGAACACTTGGTTCTTTGCTGTGATGTGACAAGAGTGACATAAAATTGTATCGTATTTATTGTTTTATTTTATTTTTATTTAAAAAATGTTTTAAAAAATTTAAAAAAAAAATTAAATTAAGAAAATAAAAAAAAGAATTCAATTAAGAGTCTAAGTACATATTACTGTGATATTACTATTTCACAAATGTATCAATGTATCATTGTTCAATCATAAACCATTTTTCTGTAGGCAAAAGTCTCTCATAAACATACTCTGTTTTATTCAAAATGAATGCGTGCTTGTATATATTGCTTATAGATCTATTTTATTTCATGTTATTTAGTTATTTTGTTTTTGAGGGGATTTGAAATGCTGCAGGTGACAGCAATTTAGAGACAAGCACATGGATAATTATAATCAGAAGCAACTTTTAAAAACAAAATAAGCGCGTGTCCTGTTCCTGTTTTTGTTTGAGCGTGGCATTTCTCCCTCCTCCCACTGAGGGTTTTAAAGCCAGGTGGGTAAAAATAATTAAGCCTAATCAAGCAAAGCTGTTTCCAATTTGTGCTGATTAGAGCACGAGTTTCACTCCCTGCGCGCCCTTTTGCTTTCGTCACCAGTGGCCTTATAAAAGAGATTCTGCAAGTTTCAATGGGTGATTCTCTTCATGACATTTTTTTTAAACTTCTAGGAACTTGACACAGCAAACATGAAGGCGGCTGTTCATGCAACGCGTAGGATCCCTCCACGCACCAAAAAGAGGATTCATGCTTACTCCACTCTCATCTACAAAGCTCATAAAGAGGTCAGAATGCACACTATAATTGTTTGTGCTCTTTAATCTTTAATGACATTAACATTAAAACTATCTGTACATCTGGCCTGTATATGTTCCTATGTGATGAGGGACTGGTTTCACATGCACTTCTTTCTTAGTTCTGCAGGTTAGTCCTGTTGGACTGAGAAGTCCTGAGTTTCTGACCAGGAGGCATGGTGTCCCCAGACTGGTCCTGCTCAGGGTTGTAGGCTTGTAGGCTTAGAGGCTTCTCGGCTGTCCAAGTCAAACAGGTTGAAAGTCATCACTCGGAGAGAGCTCAGTGCTGCCGTTGCACACGTACAACGGAGGATTCATGCAAGAGCCGCTGCATGAAGATATACACTTTAATAATAAAAATAAAATTTTGTTTTAAATAATTTATTTTAATCTTTATTGCCTCTTTATTAAAGTAAAACTTTTAGGTAATTAACCCTAACAGCTGGTGGCTGGAAGGACTAGGACTGACAGAAAGTGTACGCTCACATTTATAGAGGGAAATTGTGAATATGGTATGTCAGGGGTGGGCAACTCCAGGCCTCGAGGGCCGGTGTCCTGCAGGTTCTGGAGTTGCCCACCCTGTGGTATGTGGTGAGATCAGTGTTAACGGGCTTCAGGATCACTGTCTGACTACAAAAACAAAATGATACTGTTTTGTATGAAAATCCTCACCCTAAAGTGGCTTAGAAACACTGAAGTAGGTTTTTACAGCTGCTTTCTCAGTCCAATCTGAAGTTTCAGGAGAGGCTGGATGATTCAACAATAGGGTTCAAACATCAGTAAACTTAAAAGAAAAAATCCATCCTTTGAAACGGCGAAGTCCTGACCTTAACCCTGGGGAAATGCTGTGGCATGACCTTAAGTGCAAGTGTGTCATGGTGGGGGGGATTTTTCCAGGCTGCCCCCAAATAAAGGCTCTCTTGTCATAACTAGGATGAAAACCAGACTATTTTGAGTAAATGTATGTTTGTTTGTTTTTTTTTCAGGAGGACAGAATACACACATCCGCTTTCAGGCCGAAATCTCTTCTCATACTTGGATAACAAGCTAATTAAACTGCATCTGAAAACTTAAAACGCTGTCAAAGGAAAAACAAGACTTCTCACTCGTCAAACACCGGCCCCTCCCGGGTTGAGGTTTCACTCCACCTGATGCCTCCGCCTCTTCGGTGAGCTCTCCTCCTGCACCAGTAGCTCCTGTTGCATGTAGAGCTGCTCCGGAGTCCACATATCGACCTGTTTTTACGCTTAAAACGATTTCATAAGCTATTAAGGGAATATAGAGCGCAACCGTATTTTATTATTATTGGTATGAATGAACTGCATGACCCTGTCGCGCGGATAAGAGCTACAGGTAGGTTTGAACTGATGATTTTTGCCAAACACCTCGTTGGAATACGATGCTGTCCTAAAAGGTAACGCACAGTAAGACTATGAGCAGCGTTTTTGTTTTATTTTGGTATGATTTGACTCGATTAACTAGCAGGATAATTCTTACTGTCGCTTTTTTTTTTTTTTTTTTTTTTTTTTTTTTTGTATTGTTTTATTTTTGTAAGTTGAAGCCAATCCTGCACTGTTTGAATACATTGAACGCAACATGATAATCGAGTACTGCTTTAACGATGTGTCTCTATAAAGGGAGCACGTCCTCATATCAATCAGTGTCATGTCACCAAATGCCACCAAACAGCTGTGGAAGAAGCGGCTAATGTGAGCCCTTCTGGACCCTCTCTGTTAGCCATCATGGGATGTGGCACCTCTGTCGCCACAGAAAAGCAAGGGGAAACGCTGGAGCAGGGTAAGCATGTGTAGGTGGTTTAATGCTGGAGTACACCGGATATTGGGATTTTTATTGCCCCCCCTCCAAAATATACTGTCTCCAGAGAGATTTGTTCCTCCTGTGAAAGGTGGGAAAAACCCACATGCAAAGACGTCACACACACACGAAACAGCCCATAGGTGTTAAACAATAATTGGAAAGCAAAGCTCATGTGATGTTAAACAGCATATTTATTCGTGCTGTGTAATACTGCAAATTTTGGTATGGATCCGATACTAAGTAAATACACTGCCAATGTTACCAATACCGATACTTTTAACTTATAAAGACAGCTTATGTTGGGAAAAGCGGCGACTTAGCAAATGATTAATATAATTCAGTGAGCTACATGCTGAACAAAGAAGATGAAAGCAAAGTATCGATCCCATCGCGCTTGTACCAATACCGATACCAGTGATAATATCGATATTTTTTAATTGATCCGCCCACCTCTACTGTTTCTGGACCCTTACAGAGACTTTGATTTCCCGTTACTCGAGTACAAGATAGTTTAATAAATGATTACACATCAGGCACACACAGTTGCCCCTTATTAAAAATGACTGCAGTCAGTTCACCTAAATTGCAGGGTGTACTCCAGGTGTTATTGAGTGTTTGTGTTTATGCAAAGGCATTTTGTAATGCTAGTACTGCTACTACTATGCTTTAGTAAGTTACTAACCTGTTCTGCTGCAGCAAGGTGATGATAGTTATTTTTTTGCTGCAGTAAATATGCCTCTGATTTTGACAGATGATGCTTTCCCTCCTTTGCAGTCTGTCTTTTCTTCTCTTTAATGAGTGCTGCTGCTCCCAGAAGCTTGCTTAATTTGCTTAGTTTTCCCAATACCACTGTTGCACACGACCTCCCTTGTGTCTTGTTATCTCTCATACCGTGTGTGTGTGTGTCTGTATATGCTCATCTGCACACAGTTTTATTCAATTACACGTTTCACGTTTTCTCGCTGAATTGTAGTTTTCCCTTCATACAGATGAACCAGTTAAGACTCCCAGCCCGGCTCTGAGTAAGACCCCGCTCATCCTTAACTGTCAGGCTTTTACTTATGTGGCATGTATATCTGCGTTTGTGTGCTTGTCTGTCTGCATTTTTACATTTTGCAAGAGTAACAGAGGATTCCTGTGGCCTGTGGAGTTCTGTAGAACTAAAAAGAAAACAATGTGTAAATAACAGCTGAAGAGTCATAGGCATCTGAGGTATGAGTTGTTGAAGCAAGGTTAAGCAGTAGTATGGTTTCATGCTATGAGTGAGCGCTGCAAATGGGATGTTTGCTTTGAGTGTGCTGGTGGAGATGTATGGGGAGGTCAGAAGGAGCTTCACTTTGTCTTTGTGGATATAGAGAGTATGAGGAAGTAAGGAGAGGCAGAGAAGTATGTTAGGGTGGTGTAGGAAATATATGAGGACGGTGAGATGTGGAGTAGGAGTGACACAAGGGTTCAAGGTAGGGGTGGGATTATATCAGCGGTCAGCTCTGAGCCCTTTTTTGTTCGAAGCGGTGATGGACTTGCTGAGAGATGAAGCTCAGGCAGAAGTCTGCATACACTATGATGTTCACTGACATTATGATCTGTAATGAGAGGAGGGAACAGGTGGAGCCTGGAGAAATGGAGGCATGCACTGGAGAGAAGAGGAGGGGAAGTAGGTAGAAGCAAGACAATACGTGTGTTAATGAGAGGAAGAAAGGTGTAACAGTGAAGCTGCAAGGAGTACAGGTAGTAAAGATGCACGAGTTTAAATATTTGGGTTCAGCCATGCAAAGCAATGGACAGCGCACAATGTCAGGAGTGATTTGTGATTTGTGCTATGATGTATGGTTTGGAGACGGTGGTGCTGACAAAATGACAGGAGGTGGAACTGGACATGGCAAAGTTGAAGATGCTAAAATTTTTATTAAGAGTGACAAGAATGGACAAGGTTAGAAATGAGTATATCAGAGGGACAGCTCAGGTTGAGTAGAGACAAAGTTAGAGGCGAGGATGAGATAGTTCAGACATGTTCATAGGAGGGATGGTGGATATATTGGATAAAGTTGAGTATGGAGCTGCCAGGCAGTAGGAAAGAGGAAGACCACAGAAGGGTCATGTATGTAGTGAAGGAGGACATCCAGAGGGTTGGTGTGACAGAGGACGATGCTAGGGATTGGGGTGAGATGGAGATAGCGGAAAAAAAACGTTTTAAACATTTTCATCTGTTTTCATCTTTGTTTGCTACTCCATACACTCACTGGGCACTTTATTAGGTACACCCGTTGCCCTCAGAGCTGCCTTAGTTCTTCATGCCATAGATTCAATAAGGTGCTGGAAACATTCCTCAGAGATTTGATCCATACTGACATGATAGCATCACACAGTTCCTGCAGATTCACCTGCTACACATCCATGATGTGACTTTTCTGTTCCACCACATCCTGAGGGAGCTGGGATTTGAGCATTGTGGTATGGTGCGTTGTCTTCCTGGAAGCAGCCATCACAAGGGTACAAATTTTAGCCCTACAATTTGAATGTTTCCGCATGTAGCATGTTGCTATCATACAATTTTTGTGATCCTTGAATTGTAGCCTCAGTTTCCTGTTCCTAACTGACAGGAATGCCACCTGTAGCCCGTCTATTTCACAGATGCTCTTCTCCATACTTCGATTGTAACCAGTGGTTATTTGAGTTACTGTTGCCATCCTATCAGCTCAAAGCAGTCTGGACATTCTCCTCTGAGCTCTGGCATCACCCAGAGATCAGCAGTTTCTGAAATACTCAGACCAGCCCGTCTGTCACCAACAACCATACCATGTTACTTACATCACCTTTCTTCTGCATTCTGATGCTCAGTTTGAACTTCATCAGGTCATCTTGACCTAAATGCACTGAGTTGCTGCCATGTGATTGGCTTATTAGATATTTGTGTTGATGATGAGTTGAACAGGTGTAGCTAATAGAGTGCCTAGTGAGTGTATTTTCTCACATGTTGCGCCTGTAAATAAAAAAAAATACAACATTTTGTTGCAGCTATGAAGGCAGCTGTTTTGATCCAGCGATGGTACCGGCGCTACATGGCCCGTCTTGAGATGAGACGCAGGTACACCTGGAACATTTTTCAGTCTATTGAATACGCCGGGGAACAAGACCAGCTACAGGTGTCTCTCACTACAGGCATCTATTTTGCAAATTTCAGAAGTATCATAAAGCTTAAACATGTGTTTCTTTTTGTTTTTTCAGCTCTCTAGTTTCTTCACTTTCATGCTGGACAACTTCACTCAGCTGAATGGGAATGGGCCAGGTTAGGGGAGAAAATTCTAATATCTACAGCGTAAAAGGGTGTATTATTATTATTACTTTCACTATCATCATCATTATTATTATTATTATTATTATTATTATTATTTTGCATGTCTAAAACTGAGATTTTTTGCCTATAATATTTGGAACTGCTGAAGTAATGTAATATCATTTCCTAGTCCTGCTATGTAGACAGAATCTCACTGGGTTTCAGTGTATGCAGAAACGACAAACGTATCACACTGTAGCAGCTAAATAAATGTGCCTAATTTTAAGAAACATTAGTTTTCTTATCAGTTGGTGTTTAATGATTGTTCTTTTTAACTTTTCCAACACCCCCATTGCTTAAATTAACACCATTTTGTTTGTTATGCCACTGTACTTTAGATATTTTGATCTAGACGAGGAAACCCATTGCGTATACCCTGTTGCTTAGCAACTACTGTGAATGTGGAGGCCAATGTGTCGGTGTGGTGCGCTGAAACAGCTGTGGCTTAAGTGTGTATTGACCCGCTCTTCCAGCTCAAAAGCATAATGCTTCATTGACAAGCTAATCCTCAGGGAAGCCCTTTTTTGCTCATCATCTCCTGAACATCCTCTTCATGGGTTTTACGTTAAGTCTACATAAGGGATGCAAAGAGGCCAGACTCTGCTGTCTCGGTTTACTACGTACAGGATCTGTGTTTTTATATTTGTTTGTCAGAGACACTATAGAGGAAATAACACAATAGGAGAAGGAAATGGGCCTCTGGGTAGACATCTGTCCCAGCACTGTTTGTTTGCATAATTTAGAGACTGTCAGGATTTGTTCTTATATTTGAAACTTCAGTGAGGTCTCAAATATGAGAAGAATATTTAGTATATCCTATATTACCTGTATATGAGATTATAGTATAGCACCTGTATATGAGATTTTTGTAGTTTAAGACTACAAGAGAGAGGATTAAGATTGATTAAGTCAGAAAAAGAAGAGCTGTGTGGTGGGTGGGTTGCAAAGCAGCTTGCAGATGTGCTGCACCTATAGTCATGTTAAAGCAGGTTAAAAAGCACCACCTAGAAAACATTTTGCACTGGGATGCTTAAAAGGGCATCAGCTAAGCCATCATCTCACGTGAGCTGGCATTAATAATTGATTGCTAGCTGAGGTTTTTAAGGGTTTATTTAATTTTTTCATATAACCAAATATTGTGCATTCCTGTTTTGGATTTAAAGGATGTAAAGGTGAGGATAGAGGAAAAGGTACAGGACATATATACCATTTACTAATTTTTTTTCTTGACAAAGAAAGATTTCATGTTTGTGGACATCTAGCTTTCATTTTAAATAAATTATATAATATGTAAATTGCGTTTCAGACTTGATCTCCCAGCTGCTGGATCCAGTGGTCGACCCATGGTTAGACAGAGAAACCTGCTACAACTTGATCCATGTTCCAGAGTCCTACACCGGACCTAGACTATCGTTTCCTCTCTCCGTCGCCGATACAAATGCGCTTCTGAGTGCGTTTAAGGATCAGCAGGTACCAAATATGAGCCTTTCACTTTGTCTCTTAAACATCTGATTGTCTGCTGGTTTAGATTTGGGGTGCTCACTGCTTTTTTCCACACAGACTCTCCATGCCAGATATGTTCTCCAGCTGCTGTATGAGACCAAAAAGCTCCTCAAACAGATGCCAAACATAGTCCACTTGTCGACATCCTACTACAAAGAGATCACTATATGTGGTGGGTCTCAGTGTCTCTTGTTAATTTAAGATTCAAAATTATAAGCTTTCAGGACCACAAAACAAAAAATTAAAAACATATATATTTTAATCTCATTGTAGCCTATGCTACACTGCAGTGAAGCACAGACCAAATGAATGATCTCCGTAGTTTTTAAATGAGAGATGATGCCTTGTTGTTGTTTAAATACAGTTGATTGTATCTTACTGGCAGCTTCCCAAGAACGGTAAGTCCTACTTATTTGCACACTGATCAGCCACTTGACTCCTCTTGCACAGCTTTCCTCCTCCTATCTTTGCATGTCATTAAACTCAAGAATACTTGAGTAACAAAAATGAAAAAACACACACTCATAAGGCTGAGGTGGAGCAATCCTTATGATTAGGGAGTTTTAGACCACTTCTGTAAACCCATAAAGCAACAGGACTTCAGTTTCTTGATTGCAGTGACTTTTTTTTTGTACAGGTGATCTGCATGGGCGACTCGATGACTTACTACTTATATTTTATAAGGTAAGGTTGCCCGTACAACAGCTTTCTTAAGCATCATTCGTGCATCATCTACCTCATAGCAATATCAGATTTCATGTAGATTTTTTATAAATAAAAGACTGAACCCTCTAGGTTAAATCCTAAGCAGTCGCTATATGTAATTTTTATTTTTTAATAAATTCTTCTGCCCGTCAGAGAGCAAAGAACAACTAACTGACACGCATCAGTCATTCTTTAGACTGTAGGTCATTGCAGGGGGTTGTCTATGACGACAAACCTCAGACGGTTAAATAAGTAAAAGCTGAAGATCTGACTGTTTTCATGTTTTTGTTTTTCTCAGAATGGCCTTCCCTCTGCAGAAACACTGTACGTGTTTAATGGGGACTTTGTGGACCGTGGAAAGAAGTCAGTTGAAGTGGTTATCCTGCTGTTTGCCTTCCTTTTGCTTTACCCAGACTACATGCACCTGAACCGAGGAAACCATGAAGACCACATAATGAACCTCAGGCAAGTTTGGAAAAGGGTGAAGTGAAAAATATTTACCTGTCTAGGTTCACCACGAACACGAGGAGAATAGACTATCAGGGTTTAAAGGTTTGTTTTCTTTTTTCAGATACGGGTTCACAAAGGAAGTCATGCAGAAGTACAAGGTAAAGTCCAAATACATGCCGTCAGTCTGATTTTGTTATGTCCACAACTCAGTAAGCACTTTGCAGCTTGGTGACTGTCACTGCTGATTTTTTTAAAATTACTGTTCTCGCCTGTTTGCAGACTCATGGCCGTGAGATCCTTCAGCTGTTTCAGGACGTTTTTAGCCTCCTGCCCATCGCAACAGTTATAGACGGAAAGATTCTGATCGTTCACGGAGGAATTTCAGACCAGACTGATCTGGACTTCCTGAGCTCCATAGAGAGACACAAGGTCAGCGGAATCAATCAGCTTTGGCCTCCAGGGGTCAGAAAAAACAACTTTTTACATGCCGACACACTCATACCCACCACACAACAATGTAGCTGTGTGCAGCATGAAAAAAGTGGTTTGTAGTTTTATCCAGCAACAGGAGGCAGATTCCTGAGACTCATATCGAGACATGTTGGTTCAGCAGCTTCTCAGTAACAGCTGCAAGGCTCAGTTATTGACAAGTTTTTAGAGTAGCTTCTTTCTGTGTCTGCTACTGTGTGAATAGGGGTTAAAATGGGATTTGGCAGGTGGGGAGACCCTAAGGTTGGGTGTCGGAGTGCGGTGTGGGGAAAGGCATCACTTTCCCTACTTCTCAGTAGGGGTGGCTGTGGCTCAGGTGGTGAAATGGGACTTTTACCCACTGGAAAGGTAGCAGATTGATCCCGGACTCCTCCGGTCTGTGTGCCGAAGCATCCTTAAGCAAGATGCTAAACCCTGAGTAGTGTGATTCTGTGTACGATGTATATGTTAGATATCAGTCACATAAGCTCTAGTTAAATTTTATTTGTATGCTGCCTATAATCAGTTGGCCTCTGCTGCTGTTCCAATATTCACTGCTCCTTGTGGATTTAGCCAGCTGAATTCATTAAGATCTAAGCAGATGTTCGTGAGCTGGTTGGCTGATTTCCAACCCCTAGACAACATAAAGCTGGTAAAAAGTAAAAGTTAAAAAAAAGTAGAATTTGGTGAGTGAATCTAATCAGCACCATAAATCTGGTGTCCTTGATGTAACCGAACACTGAAAACAAAAGCAAAGTGTGCTTTGCAGTCCAACATACAGCATCATTGTAAAGTTCACCTGTTTGTGTGTTTGTTAAACTGTTTGAAAAGTTGCATTTGAAATTCCCTGCATGATTACTCTGTTTATGCTCACTCATCCTCTATAGCGCTGATTAGATTCTGAATTAGGCCATCATGAACAAACTTTATTCACATCTGCACCTTGAACACATCACAGAGATGAGAGGTAAAAAGGGATGTGTTGATGGTGTAAGCAGACACGTTTAATTGCTCATTAATCTAAAGTGCCGCAATGCCTTTCCAGACACTTCCAGCCCACTTTAACCCCAGTTTGTGGGCTTTTATTATGGTATCAATCTGCATTCAAGATTGCTACTCCAAGTCCAATTAATGGACTCCTGCTTGATAAAAAAACAAAATATTTAGCCTGACAAATTTTGAAGGTTTCTGCGACACTGCAGTGTTTCACACTAGGATTAGCTGAATAATGAAGCAGCAAAGAGGCCAGGTTTCCAGCAGAGGGGTTAAAAAAGCAGGGACTCATGCACAGGGATTAAGAGAAGCAGTTTGTGAGGGTTCACATTATTTTGCAGGACCCATACAGAGTAGTTTGACTTTGCTTCACTGTTTGGTGCTCAGGTGACGTTCACTAAGTTTCAGTTTCACAGAGATTTCTTCTGGCATGAGTGTCTCAGACAATTGCAAAACGATGTTTAAATGCTTCTATAATGGCAGCTTTCAACACTCTGTCCTGTAGCTATGCTACTTTATTGTTTTTTACTATTATTATTTTTATTTTGAGTGATGGTTTTGAAAGAAAATGACACAAAAATAAAATTGTATTTGAATAAATTATGGCATTTATTCTCTTAAAATGCAGAAAGCACAGAGCATGAATGGTCATCACAGGTATCTCAGAGAATGTTTTAATATGTAAGAAAGTTATCATTAAGGTGGATTTTATTGATTTATTTGTTTATTTTTTTAGATTAAAATACTCCTTTACTGCTTGCTAAACACTGCACTAAAGATGTGTATATACTTTTTTTCCACCCTCTTTTTATGTTCCTTTTATGTCTTCACATTTTGCTGTTTGTCAGCATGTTGTTTCCACCTCACTGCTACCTCCCATTCCTTCCTCTTGTAGGTGAAATCTGCCCTGAGATTTCCCAGGTGCAGTTTGGAGCACCTGGACATCAGTCAGTCCTGCAGACAGACCAAAAGAACGAGATCCACAGACAGCTCTCGTCCCAGCAGCAGTCGCAGTCAAAACAAGAACCAAAGGACACCCAACACGAGGTGTGACCGCAGCCCACAGACACTCACATGTGTTATGTAGTAAGGTCAGTGTGCAGTTAGCTCCTGTTAACAGCTACAGGGCCTCTTTTCTACCGCCGTTTGTTTTTTCTCTAGGAAGAAGCGATGCAGGCTCAGCCGACAAGACAGCGCCGCCTCCACCTCTTCCTCCTCCTCGTCTTCCTCGTCTTCCTCTTCACTCTGCTCTCCTCGAACCCCATCCTGCCTCTCCCCGCATGCTTTTCCATCTTCTCCTTGCATGCCTTACTCTGTTAACGTCCTCCAAGTGCCTTTCCTGGACTCTCTGTCCTCCGTTCCCCTCCCGTCACCTTCGCAGCATGAGCAGGAATGGAAGCAGGTGAGAGCAGCAGAGAACACATTAACACTGTTTAATAATCGGCTCATTTGATGAGCTCCTTCTTTGTCTTGGTCAACACTTTTATCTGCTTTACTCTGGAGCAGATAGTGGATATATTGTGGAGTGACCCTAAAATCCAAGATGGCTGCAGTCCCAACACCTTTAGAGGTGGAGGCTGCTACTTTGGCCCTGACGTCACCCAGAGACTACTGCTCCAACACGGACTCCAGCTGCTCATCCGCTCGCATGAGTGCAAACAAGAAGGATACGAGTTCTGTCACAATGGAAAGGTAGACAAGGTGCAATCATTTCATTTAAAAGTGTCACTAACACTTTAAAATACAGCCAAGACTAAGAGCTTAATTCCCCTGTAATTAAATGGAATTTCACTGTAATTATAGTTACAGTTAAGTGTAGGTACCCTCGGGTAAGAGGATAATAAGTAATATTTTTACACAAATTAAAGAAATAATTATACTCTAAGCAAATATAAGTACTCTTTAAATAATTATAATGAATGTCTAAGTAATTTTAAATAGCGCATGAGGAACTTTAAACTTTGTATAACGTAAGGTATTTTACATTAAAGAAGCAATAATTACAATGTAATTACATTTAAGTAGTGCATAAGTAAATTTAGTAGTGCCTAAATTCTAGATATAGTACAGGAAAGGAGATATAAATTACACTGTATGTCATTTTAAGTACTTCTAAAGTAATTTTGTACTGCATCATTTCTTAATTTTGCTGAAAAACAAACAATATTTTCCCATCTTACATTGTACAATTTAGGGGAACCAGCCGTGTTATGCAGTGGCTTAACTCTGGCTCCATCATAAGGTCACATAGGCCTGAGAATTTTCCTTGTAAGTCGTTAAGGCGGAACAGTCATTTCATTTATATTGGAAAAGTAAAAGGACAGTTGAATAATAAAACATTCATCATGAGCATCAACATAATGAATACTTAGTAAAGATGTAAAAGACGAGATTAATCCACTTCATAATACCGCCAACACCATGAAAAATACAACATATTTACAATGTCAGATGAGGAAATATTGTTTGTTTTTGCCAGGAAATTTCACAGTACTTAAATTTGCTTACAGTATAGTAATTTCCTCTGAAGCCCTGACTTGTTACCTCTTATTCTAGTGTGCCTACCTTTAGGTATTTGTAGGTAAATATAATTACATTATAATTTCAAATAAAGTGCATTGAAATTCCAATAAATTAAAAAAGAAATTCTGAAAAATTCTAAAAAATGTTGTTCACTGTCTAAAGGTTTTGCCTTGTTGAGTCTATTTCTATATTGTAGGTGATCACCATCTTCTCTGCGTCCAATTATTACGAGGAGGGAAGCAACCGAGGAGCCTATGTCAAACTGGGGCGAGAGCTGGTGCCTCGCTTCTACCAGTACCAAGTCAGCCGGTCTACTCGCAAACTTACACTGACACAAAGGTAACACGGGTGTCTGTGTGTACTGTGGGGCTGATGAAGCAATGCTCAGGGTAGTAGCACTGAAACTAATCATGACAAAATCTTGTGCATAATTTTATAATTCTATTAAATGTGTAAGAAAGTTGGTCTAAGTTAACGTTTGTGTCTGCAGAGTGCGAGCCGCTGAGGGCTCTGCTCTCAGAGCCTTAAAGGAGAAGCTGTTCGCTCACCGCTCCGAGCTGATGGTCGGCTTCCAGCAGTACGACCAGAATAACACAGGTGCTCTCTTCTCACTCCATTTTCTTATAAATTTCATGTTGTTTTAATATTCAGGTTTGATTCCCAGGCTGACATGCAGAGTTTTTACATTTGCACACGCCTTGCTTCAGGTCGTGTGTCGGTCTGCGAGTGGGCTCTGGTTCTGGAGTCTGTACTGAGACTGGACCTGCCGTGGAGGACGCTTCGTCCACACTTAGCCCGTCTGGCACCCGATGGCAGCCTGGAGTATCAGTCCTGCTTCGAGGATATGGGACCAGGGATTCCTCTGCCGCAGGTCAGAAACGAAGGGGTACAAAGGAAACACGTACATTCGCTCGAGTACTGACCTTAAAGGAAAAAGGAGATGAAGGAAAACCGTTAAAGTTCACTGTTTTCATCTGAAGTTATACGCTTAATATAAACATCCCTTTGTCTTATTATACAATACTCCAGTCACAAACATCCAGATTATTGAAAGGCTAATTACCTCTTCACAGCATTTTTTTTACATAGCAGTTCTTTCTCATTTGCACTTTTAAAACGAGTCCATTTTACTCCTGATCCTGTTCTTTTGTCTACAATGTCGAACTTGTATCTGCGAGGAGGGATTCTGCCCCTAGTGGTACAGTTACTTCTCGCTTTGCAGTACATATTCCTAGCGCTGCTGTTAAACACAGCTGGAAGGACTCCTGTTTTTTTTCTTTCAGGTCACTCCAAATTTGGCTGAAACTCTGTTCAGATACAGGACAGACATTGAGATAATATTCAACATCATAGACAAAGATCATTCAGGTAAATAAAAAGCAAAAAATCTTTTTCGAGATAATGTTTCAAATAAGCCAAAACTGACTTGTATGTGAGTGATGTTTGTTTTAACCTGTAGGTCTAATTTCCATTGAGGAGTTTCGTCAAACTTGGCGTCTTTTTAGCGCTCACTTGGGAGTTGCCATCGACGACAGTGCCATTGATGACCTGGCCCGGAGTATTGACTTTAATAAGGATGGCAGTATAGACTTCACTGAGTTCCTAGAGGCATTTAGAGTGGTACACAAACTGGACAGCAAAGATCAGCAACTGCATGAAAAGATGGATGGAGAGAAGAGGACAGGCTGAATACTAAACTGTGGAAGTACCAGTGTAGGATACTGTAGGATATAACAAAGGACAGCATATACATCTCAGAATACTTGAAGACAATACCACTGGATGTGATTAGGTCATGATTCATTAGCAGATTTCTCAATTGTGGTGTGTGGGTTGGGGTTAGGAGGGGTATGGCTCTGGGAATGCCGATATTTAAATAAAGTGATATATCCCTAATTTTATTATGTCTTTTATTGCACCACCAGCTTTTTAGAGGGGCTGACTGTGGAAAAAAAAACGTCTTAACAACTGCTGGCTCTAGTAAAATGAATATTTCAAAGAACAGCACGATAGAGGGAAAAACCTTTAGAGTGAGATGATTAAAAATAAATCAGCTACAAAATCAGAAGAAGCTCTCGAGGCGTTGTGTACTTCAGGCACTGTTTGATTTACTTTTATTCATTTTCTTCCACAGAAATTGAACTGAAAATTATGGTGTGATTGAAAAAGATTGTACAGCTGTACCTAATAAACTTGACTGAATGTAGGTTTACAAGTATTGGTGTAAAAAAGGCTTCTTCTTTTTTTCTTAATAAAATAAAAATAATATTTGTGTGTGTGAATATGGACAGGTGTCTAAGACAGACTGAATGTTCAACTGTGTTTGGCTCATAGCTGATAGAAAGTTCAGCTGTTGAACTTTAATCCGTCTGCTCAAGAAATACATTTAGAAAGAGGAAGAAGTCCCTGGGATTTTCAAAGTAAAATAAGCCCACTGAATGCACTATGGAAAAATGTCTGAACCTTTTTGTGTTGATTGTCACAACAATTTAAATTTTCTCTAAAGTACCCAAAGTGCTTTGGAGAGAGGCACATTTACATTCCAGGTCTCCAAAGAACAAAAACAAAATACACAAGAAGCTGAAAGATGTGTTTTGTTGTATTTAATAATTATTGTTGAAAGTAAAACCCACTAAAATGTTTTCAAAATTTGCAAATTGATGATGATCATTTATCTCATAAATCACGACACACTGTTCTTCCCCCACACAAGGTTCTGTTATAAGTCTTGTTATTGGCATTATTGGCTGTTTTTATGTGGTGTGGTATCAATACTAAATTTTTCAGTAACACACAGCACTAATTAGAAAGTGTTGATGGTCACTCTAGAGCAGGCCTCAGAGATTTCAAATCTCCACTGATGTATTAATAATACACATTTGACTGGATTGATAATACCCCAGGGACCAGGAGATAAAAGGAACCGAGATGTCTTGACTGTGGTACTTATGTTACTGCATTAAAGTGGACAGATTATAACCACCTTTTCTGAAAAGTTTTGGCTGTGGGTGGAAATATATTACTTCTAATTCCTGACCTTGCTCCCTGTCACTTGTAGAAAATGGATGTGAACTTGTTGACGTCACCTTTGAAATGTTCTCCTGCGAGTGTCTTAAGGTTAACCAGTGCAGCAGCACTTATGATTATATTTAGCAAGAAAACTAAAAAGTTGAAAAGAGAGCATGTTGAGTACACCGGAAGGATTTGGGACTTTGCTGAGCACAAGGCCCAAAACATGAAGCTCTGATGGGCGAGTAGTTTGTTTCTCTATGAGAGATTGGAACATTGTTACTGCCTACATGTTTAAATTATTCACTCATGCTCACTGGAATGACACTGGCTCCTGGCTATGTCACACCTCACAGGAGTTCCAAGGACCAAATGTCCCACACCCCAAATTTAGATTAAGATCAAGACTATTTTTGGCTGGGCTCCTCCAAAGCAACCTTATAAATTTATGATACAAACATTTTTAAATAATTTGTGTTTCAGTTTTGTTAGTGTGTTTTTTTTCTAATGGTTATGTTGTCGTTAAATGTCACACTATAATACTATGTAAAAGTTATATGAGCGCTTTTAAGTAATCAGTATGATTTGATGATTTTTTTATGATTATTTCTTAAATTGTAAAATATAAATATCCAGCAGGAGATCCCTAAATTATTTGTCCAAAACTATAAGATGTTTAGTTAAACTATTGCTGTCTCCGTCAGAGATGGAGAGTAGGCTAGAAACTGCTTTGGCATCATTTGTATACACACATTTTCTCTTCATTTACTAGTTGGTCTAAATAACTATTGTTGGGTTTATCTAGGCACAAACCCCGCTGGAACACGAGACACTCAATAACTGCACGACAAAACAAGGCAAGACAGAGCTCTTTTGTCTTTGTGGCTCGCGAGGGAAGTCAGCCCAGGCCTTCACCTGTCCTTAGCCAACTTCAACTGATTCCTTCGCTACAGCCCTTTTTATTGACAGCAAGCAATCATTCATGAATATGCAATTACAAATACACGTGACATTCTTAAGCAGTCATATCTGAACAACATCAGTGTCTGTATTCTGTGTGTGTAGGTGCATGTAGGTGTGTGTGTTTCCAGCTATACCATACATAGACATACGACCTTTCAATGAACTTAAACTGTGTGTATGAGGTATGCAGAAAAGCAGAAGTAAGTGTCTTGCTAAACATAAAAACAGGAACTTGCAATAGGTCATATCTCAAATGAACATTTAAAGGTGTGAAGTCTTGCACCTCAAGAAACAGAACATGGTGCTTTCCAAATGTATAACATAGCTCATCTCTGCACTAAGCTGCACTCTAAAGAAAGAAAGCACATTTTGTCAGCACAGACACAGATAAAGGAAATGTTAGAAGGTTGAAAATAAATCCTCTGACTGTCTGGCCTTTTCTTCATGATGATAGCCATTAGAGGACACATAAAGGCAATGATTATATATCTATATATTTTAGCACACATGACAATATAAGAAATATCAATTCCAACAACTATAATTATAGAAAAAATAAGGAGTGTGTATTTTTATCATCATCATTATAATTATAATAAATAATAATTATTATTATTATTACTTGCTTAAATTTGAAGCAATTATATGATAAAAGGAGATCGCTTGAACGACAGATTTTACAGACAGTATTTGAAAGCAGCACAACTGTGTCGACACAGCAGCGTTCAACTGCATTTTAGAAGCAAACAACACACAAAAAAGCTAATGTTGGTGAAGAAGAACAGGGACACAGGCCATAGATCTTTTCAGATACCAGTGACATGGGATTTGTAGTGTGCTTATCAGACCAGTGCTATTCAAAGGATCTCTGGTAGCAGTTAGCGACAATTGAAAACCTTTACATCACAGTAGCACTGTTATGCTGCCATCTTTCGGGGAAATTATATTACACCGGTATGAGGTTGGGTATAGGTGGATTTTTTTTTGCGCTTGAGTTTTTGCAAACATTCAGAAATGTCCACGAGCTGCAGTGAGTTAACATTTTGCACAAATGTTATTCAAATCCCAATGTTTGTTTGTTTGTTTGTTTTTTATCACATCTCAGGATTTTAGCCCCATGTCTGAACAACAACATCCTGGTAACATTTTTATTTTTTATTTTTATTTTTTATTTGAATCAAAAAGATTTTTTTAAACATACGTTTTTAACTTTTTTGTTTTGTTTTTTTTAATGTTTTACAAAATTTCAGTTATGAAGCACTTTGCAACTTTAAGAAAATAGCTATATGAATATAGCAATTTGTAATATAATATTTATATTTTCAATTAACGCTTTATCTGGCAAGGAATCATAAATAGTTACTTGATTTGCATCTTAACAATGACCTTTTTTAAGGAACGATAAAAGGTAACAGTCTTGTAATATCCTCCAGTAACTCTAGGGTTGTGAAATTTGCCATGTGCAAGCATTTCAAGTTCCCAGTAAAAGGTTAAAAGCTGCAAAACAGCAGTCTTAGTAGGTCTGAGATAGTCTGACTTATGTCTTATAATCAAATCGGTCCTGCATATGACTAGGACAGTTTTGTAAGTCTCTAATAAAAGATGGGACTGTTTTGGAAAATGGAGTGGTTCTGGACATGCACACTTTGAGTCTTAGATCTTTATGATGCCAAAATGCATCAGCAGCTACACTCCCCTGCTGTTCAATTCAATTTTATTTATATAACGCCAAATCACAACAACAGTTGCCTCGAGGCGCTGTTCAAAGCTTCTGTTTTCTAAGAGAAGTTGCTCAAAAGGAAGTTGACTTGGAGGGTGATATAAAAGCTTGTTATAGAGAGTGAATGTGCACAGGTTGCACCAAAGTTCAGTACAAAGAATTACTGTCAAACGTGAATCATGTAATCGTGATCTAGTAGTCCATGAGGATTTTTATAGAGTTGGAAATTAGCACAATAAGTTTCCCTTAATCTTTAATGTAGTTGTTTTTAGTTATATCAGTTCTTCTGTTATACAGAACTGACACCATAAACAATGAAGGCTGTTCCCAGATGTGTTCCTACTCCCACTAAATTCAAAGTTCTGGCCAGGCCCAAACCAGGACTCGGTGACACTGCTGACCTGGAGTTTTGCTGCTCATTGACCAGTGAACAGTTGTTGTTTTTCTTCCTCTCTAGATGCCCTCGGGCTCTTTCTGATTACACAACAGTGTGCACTGAGGCGTGTTACAGCACCTCAGGGAAGCTCCTTAACATGTGTTATGTGTTTATGTCTGCTCCCTGATATCTCATAACCTTTGAAGGCTACCAGTGGACATAAACATATGCAAAGAAAGGGCACATGTGCAGAAAATTGTAAGTGTGGGAAAACTGAAGAGGAAGCGAGCAAACATCTTTGCTATGGCTTGTTACAAACCACAACAGCAGGCAAGCATGGAGACACATCAATGAGATTTCAGACTCCAGTTTGATTCAGAGCAGTGAGGGACATGATCAGCTTTTATCTTCTGCTCTTCTCTTTTATCTCAGTGCAGGCTGTTTTTTCTAAGACTGTCAATGCACAAGTGTGTGTGTCTGAGTGCCGCTCCATGTAAACCAATGCAGGACTTTATGTAGTTTATGGATGTAACCTTGTTTGCAGTGTCTTCAAATCATCTAAATAGTTTTGTCTAAATGTAGATTTAGCTGAGATGCTGCAACATGTTTTGGCTCTTTTAAGTGTGGCTGCGATGAAGGCTAACTCATGACCAGGCCTGCTGTACAGGTGTGTGTGAGTGGCTGTGTGTATTTGTGCACTTGTGACTGTTTCTATCATTTATGTCGATGAACATTGCATAGTACACCACTTTCCAGCTTTCCAGATGTGGTTGAGTGCCTATTGCCTGCAGCTGTCACAGGCTCCGTGTTTGGATATGCTAACACTCCTGGGAGCTTCCACTGCCTGTGTCCTGCAGACCACAGCATTCAGATTGCAGATAGCCTCTGCCAAGGTTGCAGAACATTTGCTTGATATAACTTACTGAATTGACTAACTATATTACTGTTACTCTGAGCACTGCTTAAATACTGTTTTTCACCAAAGTTTAAAGCAAACACTAACATTAGTACAGACTTCATGCACGCAGACTTTAGGCTTTAAATAAGAGTCCCACATTAAAGCCTGGAGTTTGTCAGCAGTACAGGAGCTGCAGACTGTGCTGTGTCCATTCCTGTTCACCTTGTATCTCAGAGTTTTAGCACAACTCTGGGTCATACCACCTGCAGAAATACTCTGATTATGCAGTGGTTGAATGTAATAGTGTTGGGCAGGAGGAGTACAGAGCACTAGTGGATGATTTTGTGGTGTTGTCTTGGGAAAATCAACTGTTTCTGAATGTGAATAGGACCAGAGGACAACTGTGCGACTCTTTCCTGGGAAAGGATGTTGATGTGGGGAAGGAATAAAGTCCCAGGGTACTGTTGTGGTGAGCACAGCTGTGGACTGAATAAAGTATTTTTCATCTTATTTCATGATCATGTCATGCAAAAATTCAAACTGTAGACAACTGTGAGTTGGTTTTTATAGCAGTGAGTTGGTTCAAAGCGATTGTACTTCACTTCTTGATAAACTCACAGCACTGTGGAGAAGTCCTATTTTGCATCCAATGAGCCACACTGTCTTGTGATTTTTAAAGTGGTCTTGAGAAATAGTTCTCCAGGCTTTCTGAAGATCTTTCCATTTTTCTTTGGACATTAGCTGCTTTTTCACTTATTTTTTTGCAACTTTTTTTTTTACCTGACCATTTTCAGAGGAATGCTTTTTTAAATTTAAGATATTTAACACTCATCTATGAATCACTAAAGCATAAAAATGGCACCTAACTGAATTGACAAACCGGTGTTGTGTTTACACATAATAGAGAAATTAGCAAACAACCTATTTTAAATTTTATCTCGAAAAGAAATAGTGACACTGAGCCATCATTAACTGCACATGTGGTTACTCTACTGCGCTACTATTGCAGATAAAAATGTCAGCAACAAGAGGCCTACTATAATTTCAGCAGCTGGGAAAACAGACTAGACACCCACTGTTAGTCTATGCCAAGGAAAACACCTGGCCAACTTCCACCTGTTGGGTAGTCGTTAACTTACTTTTGCTGTAAATTAATTACTACACTGCAGTCCTTTCTGTGAAACAGGAAAATGGATTTGCATATTAAAAAAGACACAAGATTTTTTTTCTTTTATTTCATGCTAAACGAACAAACCTTTAGTATATGTTGAGGTAAATTTGACCAGACACATCAGTAGCATAACCCTGGAGATTTGCAGAAATAGACTGATTTTTACTCTTTATACACACACAACACAGATTTTTAAAAAACTGTTCCCAAACAGAGTATTGTTAGGACTAAAACATAATTGGCTGCCATGAAAACAAAATAATAAAGAAACTATCACACTTAAAAATAAATACATGTGTTGTTATGAATGTGGTCATGTGAGAGTGAAAAGCTAATCTGAGGGCACAAGTTGTAAATTTTACTCTTTTTTCCCACATATCTGGAGAATTATCTCATTAATTACAGCAGAACAATAAATTACAATGTTACATAGTAAAAAATAAATAATAACAGCAGAAATTGATCTGATTTATGAGGAATAAGTAGTGCACATATGATCAAAATATTGGGCCTGAATAGAACTGTAACATACGATAAATTACAAGACAGACAACAGAGTAAGATTGTAAGTGTCATAAACATACGTCTGAGCAGCACGTTCACAAAATAAATAGGTTTACAGTCTAGACTCACAAAGACTAAATAAACTGAAATACAGAGGTCTGCACTGGCAGCTAAGGCTATGATGTTAGATCAGTTATATGAGCGCTACACAGCTTATTAAAGAGTATACTTACAAGCACCGCATGAACAGTATGAGGTGATAACAGGAAGTTAGTTTTATGAAACATGCCTCTTCGGGTGTTTATAGAGTCTGTTGGTAAAACACACCAGTCTGCCTATTCACTGCATCAGGCAGCTGGAACTTGGCAGGAAGTCCTGGACGTAAGTGACTGCTGCTTTGGAGAGATAGGTCATGGTGCCATAGCTACCACTAGGAGCGCTGTCGTAGAAAAAGTTGCAGATTCCGGTTGCTGGGTCCTTCTCAAGGAAATACTCACTGGCGCCGTGGGATTTCTAAAGATGAAGAGGTAACGCAGAGTGAAGCCCAGTGAACAAATACTTGCAACAGACCAAAAACCTTTCTCTGGTAGTACCTGGTCACTGAGGAAAAGGTCATTGGCCAAATGCAACACGCGATCCACGTGGATGATGCCGCCGATGTTGTCCACGTCTACATCCGCTATCAGGCCCACAACCATCACAGTCTCCACTAGCAGCTGCCGGTACTCTGGCTGTGGGACGTGGTTCAGCACAGATTCAACCTGCACTGCAAATTTAATCTCTCCTGCTGTCATCTAAACAGAAAACACAGAATTTAAACACACACATATGCAGGAAGTCCAAATCTGCAGCAGGTCTGCGAGTATCTACCTCTCTTGTGGTAGGAGAGGGCAACACGTATCCGTCGATGGACAGACCGTGGCACTTCTGCAGGATCTTCCACACCTTTTGGTAGAAACCCATAGGTACTCTGTTGATGGCACCATCTAGCCTGCGTCTCCTCAGCCACTGGCCTTGTCTCTCCTCCCAGTGCAGCTGGCCGTCTCCTGGACAAGTGCTCACCGGGGACAGCATTCCACTGGGAGTGGAAGGGCTGCTGCAACGCTGCAAGCCAAAAGGAAGACACTGCTAAAGCACATTTAGTGGAGCACTGTTCTTTTTTTCAACCTTGTCTCCATGTAGGTCAAATCTATTTGTTATGTATACTGTCGCATTTGGCAAGAGCACAGTTTTTAATCACGCCACTTTGATTCTTCAGTAGCACCTTCTCCTATCTGAGCTCATTTCCAGTTCAAGGTGCAAAGAACTGCACCTTCCCACTCTTGGCTTTATGATGAATGATATTTATAATGTGCAGACAGTAGCATATTTAGGGTTAAATGCATGTAAAAAAGGTTGAAATATTGTAGCACTTTTTTTTGTCTCACCAAACCACAAAATGATAGCTTTTCCACCTTTCATGCAGTTATCCATGCATACTGACACTCCATCAAACTTGGCAACAAAGCACTTTAGTATATATGCTGAAGGACAAGGCTGCTATTATTGTATTATTGGTGTTAATGATAAATACTCTAAAGAGCTTACTAACTAGTGTTGTAGCCGTAGTAACAGCCTGATATAGCTTGTGCCTTCACTAATTATCTTCCAAACACAGAAAAGATACTGTATACTGTTGCAACAGCTGCCACATTGCTTCATTATGATAAACACACCCAGGGTTATTTTTGTCAAGCTATTATAAATGCAGACGTCTCCCAGACCCAGAGATTTATGATCACAAGCTACCCCAGGCTTCAGCCACAGTAGAGCCCGTGCTGATATGAGATCAAATAACAATGTTGTTTTAACTGAACATAATGCAAAGAATTGGAATCTTGTCTTGATATGTACTGTTTCATCATTTATAAATCGATGAAAGTTATCAATCGAGATCTAACACACTATACTTGTTAGTTCGGTACATTTGTGAGCGATTGTGTTCTCATTAACCATTGTTAATAATAATAGATTACAAAATAACAGCATCCTCATCCTTAAATAAGTAAAGCCACGAGTAAACTGTAAGATATCTACATAAACTATGAAATCCGAATGAAGTTTGTTTGGTCTACACATACCTCCTATTGCAACCTTAAAACAAATAAGGTGATATGAAGCAGGCGAGGTGAAATGGTTTACCGTAGAGCGAGGAGATGTGACATTGCTACTCAAGGAAAAACCGCCACTGAAGATCTACACATGGATATGGATGACAGAGAACAGTTTGAGATGGTTCACACGGCTGTCACACTGCAAATATGATGGCGCTGGAGCCACACAGAGCAAGGGCATGGGTAAAAATTACAACAGAGCTGCGAAAATCAGCACACGATAAGGACTGCTGTAAGCAAAACGAAAGCTGGACAGGGCTGATCACAACAGAAATCCTTTAACAAACAAACCATGCCAATCCATGACCAAATGCTATAACAAGATGGGTTATGGGGGTGGGGGGAAAACAGCTTAATGAAGGTCTGGACTGGTTCATCAAACTGCAGAAAAGTTATCTGAAGTCCAAGTCTTGTTCTCCTACTGTCATGGGATGGGATGAGAGTCACTCCAGCTATGGATTTAGACTGATTTAGTCATTTAGACCAAGGTCAGAAAAAGTCACATGATAGATAGATAAAAAGGCACTTGAAGCAGATGAAATATATATACCGTACTTAAATTACAATACTTAGAATTCTATGTCCTATTATTCCCACCTGTTTTATCTCACTCTTTAGCTTGTGTATTCCTGTACGTTCAGTCTTTGTAGCTCCTGTGTGACCTAGTTCATGGATGGATATCGCAGGGCTAGTGGCTGCAGACTGGATTGGGCGCACTGATGAAAAAAAAACAAGAGTCACAGGTCAAAGATTCAGGATTGTTTAAGGGGAAGTCAAATACATTTTTTTCCTAATTAATCATTTTAAGTAACAAGGTTCATGATCTGGTGTAGAATACATAGACTCTGTGTGAGAGCAACAATATATATGACCATGATTATTACAAAGGTGTTCAGCTGTTCCTGAGGGATGAGGGATGGATGCATAGGGAACAACAAAACTCACTGCTTCTCTCCACCCCAAATTCTTTGCCACTGAGAATGTGATGCAGTAGGTTCTTCATGCCAAATGGACTCAGGCTCATCAAACTCTGACGCCTCCTCCCCTATAAAGACGTTACAAGCTTTTCATATTGCACACTCTGCAGACTTAATTCCTTTGCTCATCCACTCGGTTATGCGTGCATGTGTATGTGTACGTTGTGTTTGGGTGTTTTTTTCCTACCAGAACAGTGCAGGCTGCGAGCTAACTCAGTGGCCATCACTTGCATGATGAGTCCTATCCTGAGTCTGAGCATGTCCCCGAACAGAGCGGGCTGGGAGCGCACATACATGGCTAGATACACCATGATTTCCTACATGACAGACACGCACAGTTCAGAGCTGTAAGATCAGCGTGTGAAAAAAATCATCAAACAGTCCAAACGGTGACTGACTTACCTGAGTGAGCACTGCTACACTGATGTCCTGACCACTGGCTTCGTAGATGAGGTTGTTTAACTCATCCGGTGGAAGAGGGCTGAAAAGAATCAGGACAGAGACCTTGGATTATTACTGGAAAATTTCTTCAGCCACATTGTTTTACTGCAATAACGGCTTACACTGTGATCACTCTTTCCCTGGGTTGAGGAGGTAGACCTACAGTCAGCTGCTTGTGATGGGAAATCAGATCTGTGCAGGCCTGCAGAAAAGACAAATACACGTGGAGTGAATTATTAATAAATCGCCATGGACACTGTTGATCCTGTTCAAAACACACCTATTAGGAACTTCCTAATTCTTACTTGCAGCATGAGTGAGTGACTGAAGCTGTTTGTTGCAGGAGGAATAGGGTAGGTCAACAAACAGACAGCAATGATTCAACAACACTGGATCAGAACAGAGTCCAGAAATCTGACCACAGTGACTGATCCACATGGAAGATACCAATGACACGGCTAAAGACTGACTATATAAGTATAAAGGATTTATGGTATATGTTTGTAAGGTCAATTTGTGGCTACATGTGGAATGGCATCATCATGCTCTTGGTGGTAGTGCTGTCTTACTACTTAGTGGTGTCCAAGTCAAGCACGTAATCTCTGCTGCAAGTTGCTGACACACTTAGTTTAAAATAATCTCTAACCAGGTGCTAAGCCACCTTTTTCCTAAGACACTGACCTCAGCGAGGACCTCCACCCTCTTGCGCAGTATTCCAGAGATGTACCTAATGAGCCCCCACTCTTTGCAGGCTCCGGCTTCTACGTACAGCTCCTCCAACAGTGATCGCACACTGACCCCACCCTGCCCAGGACCTGACAACTCCACCGGCCAATCAGCTCCTCTGCTCAAGAGAACAAAAACACAGGATGGGCAATTACAAAAGCAGCATTTTTTAATCAAACGTTTGCTCTACTTTTGTCTTGATGATCATACTTCATCACATAGAGAATGTAGAGGATGTCAGCCTGGTCCTGAAGAGTGGGGCATTCTTTTAGCTGCCTGACCAATGCTGCAAAGTCCGTGTTGCCCTGAGAGTCTCGAGGCAGATGAAGATCAGCAGCAGAGTGTGGCTAGTAAAGGAAAAGTGCCAGGGTTAGACAAATGTACTCACAGCAATACTGAAGTCATGAGAGAAATGAGTTTGCTGGTAGAAGGATATGCTGTGCCTACCTTGTGCTGTTTCGCCTGTGGGACGTGCTGAGGATGAGGAACATCAAGAAGGTTGAGAGATTTGCGATGTTTGCTCTTGACCGGAGTCACAGGCAGATACATGGAAGACTCTGAAAATATGTTTCATTAAAACAGAGCATTAAAAAGAGAGTCTCTGCTTTTTAACACACTGGCAGATTATTACAAAAGAATGCCTTTTAAGGTCTCTGCTTTGCTGTTAAACAGGGAGGATATCTTTGATTATTACTGGATTATTATTAGAAAATTCATTCAATCACAGTTTTTACTGCAGTAACAGCTTGCACTGTGATGACTCGTCCCTTGGGTTCAGGAGGTAGACCAGACCTGTGCAGGTTTGACAGGCTTGACAACGGCTTAGTGTTTTGACAAGATTTGGTGAGTCTTTGATGTCAAAAAATCTAACATCAGTCTTATTATATCATTACAGACTGCTTATAAAAGACGGATGTGCTAGGAGGGTGAAGCCAGTGCTCGAGCGCCATAAACCTGCCTGTCTTTCTAATGGCCAGCAGGGGGTGAAAAACAATTGAACTAATTGTAATGACGTTCACGAGAAAATTACCCAAGTCCTTGCTTAATGTGGGACCTCAGCAAACATTTTCAGTCACACTGACATTGTGCTTGTCTCAGATAAACAAAACAACAAAAATGCTCAAGACAAGGCTTCACAAACCAATTGGTGGCATCATGGTGACCAAATGCATCTTCTAAATACACACTATGGTTAGTGTATCTGCACTAGCATGAAAACTAGCTTGGTCATTACACTGTTGAGAAACTCACTGGGAACGTTCAGGCCCTGGACCTGCGCCATAAAAGACAGGATGTCTCTTGTGGTATGTTCTGGACTGAAGACGTGGTGCTGCCCCCTCTGGATGGGAGGAAGATGGCACTTGGTAGTGGTGCTGTGAAGGAGCTGGGTGAGGTACTGGTCAAATACATCTTCTGAGTCCTCTAGAGTTAAATAGAATTGAACCATGTTTAAACACAGGACAAATTAATCGTGCCACTCAACTGCTGTACAGTTCTGGGACAATAAGTAATTACCCGAGGGACCACAGGTATTATACTCCTTTCCATATCCATCATCATCATCGCCTCCATCCTCAAGTAATATGTCATCGTTCTCTTCATCCAGGAAGCTGAGACGAGTGTGAAAAGAAGTGGTCTGGACACTGGAGACGTCTGACATCTGCACCCTGTAGTGGTCAGCCAAAGTACTCAGACACAAACTTTTCTCTAATCACAAAATTCACATCATCTGCTGTTTTAAGCTATAGAGAGAAACAAACCTCGCTCCAGCAAAATAGCCATCCTGCAGTTTCCTTAGAGTTGACAGGATACATGAATCAATTACTTCTCCATCTTCATCTAGACAGAAAAAAGATGGACATTCATCAGGTAAAAAATTAGGAGCTACTCACAGTTCATGTGTTCAGCAGTGTCATCTCCTGTTTGAACATGCAGTCCAAACATCTAAGTTTATTTTTTATATTCGCTAAAAAAAATACAGTACATTATTAAATATATTATGTAGAACAATTACAGACTGATATGCTTTGGTTATTACCCAGCATGCTACGGGTGATTGGGAATGTGAGCGTAGGCCGTCCTGTCATCCTCCAGCAGCAAGAGAGATAGGCCAGCTCGGTCCGTAACATCTCCACAATCATCTGGTTGTCCAGAGCCAGATAGAAATGGTGCTGATCCAGAAACTGAACAAAGGGGGGCCCAAGCAGAAATTCAAATATTTATTGTTCAATTATTAATGTTAATGTGGATAACATAACAAGGTCACAACGTGCCCTAGTTTTACCTGAGGGGTGAATATGTAAGAGCGATTTCGGATCTCGTAGAATTTGGATGTTCCCAAGACACCAATGTGTCTGTATGGCCGCCCACTCAGATTCAGCTTCTTGCTGTTCCCTGTGGCAGAGACACCAGATGGTACTCTTATTTATTTTAATATGAACTCACATGCACAGCTGTACATAAGGAAAAGAGTGCTTGTTTACCCAGTCTAACATAGACGTGGCTCAGGATGCGAGCTGGCATGACCCTGATGGGCAGAACTTCTGCCATCGTCTGTACCTCGATCCCCAGATCTCTTAACAACTCCTGGATCTCCTCCGACTCTGCTAGAACACAAACTAAAAAAAAAACAACACAACATATAAAAAGCAATTTAGATATTTAAAAGATATTAAAAAATATTGGCAGTTCAATATCTAGCTGCTCCAGTCTGGATGCCAAATATCCTGGGGCAAGTTACTAAACCCAAGTTGCTCTCCGATGTATTTATTGGAATGTGAGTGTTAAATGGCCTGTATTTATATAGAGCTTTTCTAGTCCCTAAGGACCCCAAAGCGCTTTACATATCCAGTCATTCACCCATTCACACGCACATTCACACACTGGTGATGGCAAGCTATGTTGTAGCCACAGCCACCCAAGATAAAAAGCATTTAAGCATAAAAAAGTGCTTGTATGAATTGGTGTGCACATTGGTGCATTGGTGTGTACAAAAAAATATGCTGACTTTAGAACATCAGAAATGACTAATTTCAGAAATGCGACATTGGTTACTGAAGCTGAAAGTCCCTCTATTTTCAAAGCAGTGCTTAGTTAATATCTTACTTAATGTACCAGACTTTAACTCTCAGCCCATATCAGTTGTTTCCTACAAATTAATCACCAACCTTGTACCACAACATCTGGTTTGAAGCTTGTAGAGAATCTCCTGTTGAGTGGATCTATCTCTCCTGGTGCTAAAAAACCCTTAATCCGAAAAGAAAAGGCAAGACGAAGCAGAAGATTTATAACATTCGTTGAATGCTTATACGTATAAAAAGTGAGGTGGTTTTTGTGTATTGAATGTCTGTTAGAATACTGCATTATTCCCAATTTGTCTGCCATACACACATTGATAACAAACAGTTGCCTTGTGGCTAGCTAACATTTAAGGTAGTGTGTAGCTCAGGACCTACCTCAGCCAGAAGGCACCCCAAGATGTAGAGTGACTGTCCCCACATGTGTGGCAGCTGACCCATGGCTACCCTGTCTACTGAGTGAGGATTGCTATACTCCTCCTCAACCTGCAAGAGGTACATATTTTTTGGTATCTTGGTATTTTTGGTATCTTAATAAACAGATATATACACTGAAACAGTCCCTGTCTTTGTCACAACAAAGTTTAATGACAAACTATTTTGTGAAACAAGAATAAAACAAATAGTAAATATATAAATAATAAATAAAACATTTTTTTGGGCACAACCATTTTTTTTCCTTTTGATTTTTAGAGGACAATGCAACTAATTATGGTTAAACTTGATACTGAAAAAATATAAAATAATACACTACAATAGCATTGCACATGTAAAAGCTGCTCCTATGTCATATTACAACAGACATTTTAAAAGTATTCTTCATGAAAGACTCAATTTTGTATCTTCTACTAATTCACAATCTTGAGTCCCCCATCATTTTGTATATTTCACTAGGAAAATGGGAAATAGGTGCAGTGATTTAATTGAAATATATGCCAAAGAAATGTAGTAGACAAAAAAAAGAGACCAGCATCTATTTCCTTTGAAGTTGAAGCTCTTGGCAGCATGGAGCACAGAATAGACTGAAGGGGAAAAACAGCACACTGAATACAAGAAAGACAAACAGAGGTGATGCTACCATAGCTAAAGGCTAATTAAAAATGATACCTGACAGTGTTCGACTTCATCAGGCAACACATGGATTACTGACTTCGGCCCTCCGTGAGCACCAAACAGATCCAGCTCATCTATAGCCTCAAGCGCTGCCTGCAACGTGCATACGCAGATTAATCCCTATATCCATGAATGGACAGTACAGTGTATCATAAATGCTGATAATTATTAAATAACACATATCCTTTGTACCTTAGCCATTCCTACAGAGCTGGCATTGAGCTCAGGAATGCCCTGGTTAGTCTTGTCACCTCGTTCCCACATTCCATAGTCCTGCAGTGGTAAAAATGGTCATGGCTTTCTTTCTTTATAGCAACTCTCCAGTACTGAAACTCATCATGGCACTGAAAAGCCTATCCCACTGATTTATCATTCAACTATGATAACAGAAACAAAAAAAAACAAACAAACAAACCTCGGACTTTTTACTACCAATTCTTCTTTCATTCATTGTTTCAAAAACCTGTGGTTACACTACCCCGAAGTCAGTCCAAAACCCAGAAGTGTTTCCAAACATCTGGATGTGTTACAGTAGAAGACTCGACATGCACTTACTTTGGGAGCAGCTTTTATTCTGTGTCTTTTCATGTAACTACTCATATGTCACCCTCCAGACACCACATACCCAAACAAGACCTCTAAAAAACATTACCCACCGCTACTTTGTAGGCAGCCTCTATGTAGAAGACCAAGTTTTGGATGAAGGCTACCTCGTCCAGGTTGGAAACGATACGAAGACCTGCGGGATGAGATAACAACTA
Source organism: Pelmatolapia mariae (assembly GCF_036321145.2). Classification (NCBI taxonomy): domain Eukaryota; kingdom Metazoa; phylum Chordata; class Actinopteri; order Cichliformes; family Cichlidae; genus Pelmatolapia; species Pelmatolapia mariae. The sequence goes on along the minus strand of NC_086227.1, from coordinate 14,443,081 downwards.
TGTTCAGCGCTCAGTGACTGTTTTAACAAAGGAAAACTCATTCTTTAATAACATGATGTTACAACACCAAGGCAAAGAAAAGGCAAAAATTATATATATATACATAAAAAAAAGCAGTCTGCATCGCTATTGTACCTGAGGCTGTCATCTGTGCCAGCATCAGCAGGTAAATCGAGGTGGCGTCCACCTGGAGATGACCCCACTGATCATCCCTGACCACTGTGGCACAAGTGGGAGTATCATATTTGGCATGCAAGCAATCCTTTGTACTCTGGGTGTGTTTGAACTTCTCCACCTTGGCCACCTGGAGACACATGACCAAAGACTCATTGTTTTTTGTCGATAGCTTTAGCAAAGTTTATAATGAGTTTCTTCATAAGCTAATCAGCAACGTCAATAATTTCACAGTACAAAGTGACGTCATCAAGTCGTTTGTTTTGTTTGCCCAGCAGTCCAATACTCAAACCCAGGGTATATCTTACCTGTCTCATCATGCACTGCAGAAGCCCCTGCATCAGTTTCACCACACTCTGCCAGCAAACAAAAACAGCTCTATAAGTAAACGGCAAAAATCTCACCGTGATGCAATTTATTTTCTATTTCTAGCAAGCTAGAAAGGAAACAGCTACAATCATCTCTTGTGGCTCTATGTATTTATTCTCACATTTCCCACAAGAACTCGTGGAGGGCGGCTCGAGACTTTTGCAATATGCTGTATTTTATCAAACAGGTTAGCAAATTTATCAGCTTGGACTATTAAACACTGACTCAAAGTTACAAGAGCTAAAAATGTACTTAATAATTTCTAACAGAACTATGAATTGGGGGTTTTTTCATACACATTAGATAATTTTTTAGCAATTCTTTTAGTGAATCTCAATCAGGAGCTTTTATCAGTGCTGGCCTGATTTTAAAGTTAGATATTATAACACCTTACTCTATAATTAGGGGCAGAGTGGTACTTGTTGATTGATGGCACTCAGTACATCCACTGTAGGTTTGTATGTATGGGTGAAAGCCTGTGCATGTTCAGTGCATGTTATGCCAGAGTGAAATAATCCTTTCCTCTTTCTTTAATCCTCTTTTTTCCTAAAGCCTACTAAAACATTACGATCGCAGTGCTGACCAAAACAAATGTGATTCTTTTATATTCCCTTTCAAGCTATTTAAGAGTAAAACAATATTTTCTGTTGAGCTAATGTGATACTTTAGCTTAACTAAAGCCCACATTCATTAAAGTTTTCCTATGTTTTGCTATCCTCAAATATTTAACCCGTCATAACTGAAAGAATGTACAGGCCCCTTTTTTACTCGCTCTATTTATGTTGCAAACACACCTGCTCCAGTTCGTAAGCTTTGGCCTTGTCTTCATCGCGGTCTGCATTCTTCCGGTAGGCCATACCCAGCCCCCACACCGCCAGGACACTGTAGACATTATCCCTCACCCAGGCGTCCTTCTTCTGCGCACTGGCAGGAAGAAGTCCTGTCACTGGGTTCTGAAACCAAGACACATGTGACATGTTAACCAATAGTAAAGACAGGGGTGGTATGAAGGATACAGTTGTGGTCAATAGTTTACCTGCACTCATCATGAGCCTGAATGTGATCATAATTGTGATTTAGGTTGGGTTTTTTTCAGAGTTGAATGATTGTACCACGAACACAAATCTTTAACATTTCTGAGGTCAGGTTTTTTGGGAAGCCCATTACAGAAGCTCCATTCCAAAACCAATTCTGGTGTGTTTGGGATCATTGTCCTGTTGGAAAACCCAACAGTGTCCAAGTTTCAACTTTCTAGCTGTTGATCTGACGTGAAGCTGAAAATTTTGAAGATAGTCATCCTTCATTATTCCATCCACTTTGTGCAATGCACCAGTATCATAAGCAGCATTATAGCTACAGAGCATGATGCTACCACCACCATGCTTGACAGTTTGTAAAGTGTTCTTAGGTTTGAAAGCCTCAGCTTTACTCTCCCAAACATACATCTTGCCATTGTGTCCAAACAGCTCAATCTTTGTCTCATCTGACCACAACATTTTTCTCCAGAGAGTATTTGATTTGTCCATGTGGGCTGGTGCAAATTTCGGTCAAGCTTGAAGGAGCAGGAGCTTTTTTCTATAATCCATGTGTGAAAGATCCACGACAGATACACAGCTGCAGCTTTTTAGCTAGCAGCTGAACACTCCACCAACGACTACAACACACAGACAGGACCCAATACACACTTTAAGCCAACGAGGCGTGATTCTTCTTCACCTATCACAGAATCATAGCTATTATTCTTATATGTGTTATTGTGATCTCCTATGAGCAGAGCTGAAAATGAATGGAAGCATGGTCCCGCTGGTTACAATTCAAACTGAAATTGTTAAAAAGTATCAGAATCCTTTCACTGAAAGTTACTAAAAGTTAATGTGTGCCCAATAATAATAATACAGCAGTTGCAGTTTATATTTGGAGGAGCCTGAGACATCATTGTGTCACCCCTCCTCTCTCACGAAACATATATACCCCGACATGTCAGTACATGCTATGCGTGGAAAGCTGATGCCGTTTCCTATCAGCTGAGTACTCTCTGGGTCACAGTTTAGCATAGACAGCTGTTGATGGTGCCTCATGTGAGCTCAAGAGCCAGTAGATAACAGTACATAGCTTTCCAGTCCTCAGCCTGTTCCAGTGCCTGAACTTTGCCCACACTTTGTTTATTTCTGTGCAGCTCACTTTTGGCTGAACCCTAACCTATATGGGCTACAAAACATGTCCATACCTAGCATGCTTCTGAAGGAGAAATCAAGGATATGTGCATAACTGAAATCCATAACACTGGGTCCTGGTGTTGTCTCGTTTGAAGTTTGCATGACTTAAACGTTCAAATGGACTATAGTGTCCAAAATAATGTATGACAGTATTTCATATACAACCACGTACATTCTGCAACATCTAAACTAGTACACAGGTAGTGACGCATCAATAACTGTAATCACAGTATGCAACATACTTCATTTTGAAATAAGTGCTTCCACATTTAGATCTTGAGTTATTGCTTCATTCAAACGTTTCTCAATAACATTGCGAAAAAAGTGGCCCTCACTCCCTTTTCCTGCCTAAAAACGAAAATCCACCTTTGCGGAAGTGCTCCAGCTTTACTGCGCTGCCTCGTCTCTGGTGTATGTCTGGACTCACCTGATGGCACAGGATGGTCTCCTGGACCAGCCGGGCATAGCCGTCCAGCCGCACTCCTGAGTTACTGCGACTCCTCATCCTCTCTGATCACTGCACACACAACAACAGTTTAAGTCTCAGCGACCGCTTAAAACTCGGTATTTGCTTGTTTGTAAACGAAGCTTCGAACACCACCGGCTCTCGCTTAATAACTTAGGTAGGCTGTCTTACCAGGCAGCGACCCATCCTCCCAGTCCTGTTTCGCCGACTCGATCCCCGCAGAGGCTGCTCTGCTAGCGCTCGCTAGCCGGGTAGCATCCAGCTGTTTTTTGACAATATCAACATGTAACATTAAGCTAGCAGCATAAATTTTCAGGCACACACGACCACACGGCCCGGTCAAAGTGCCTAATAAGACGAGTCAGGGCTCGCAGAGGACAGGACGTGAGGTCTCACAAACACAGAGAGGCTGGAGGGCAGAAACGTCTGTGAGCGACTGTACATCCAATCTGTAAAAAAAAACAAAACAAAACATTGTGTTCTTGTTGTTTCCCTGCTCGCCGACAGGGGGCGCCAGATCACTTTCGTTCCTTCTACTCCAAGGCTTTAAGCCTTAAGCGTATTCACTTTATTTAGAAATGGGGAAAACTGACCGAGTATCCTGCTAGTTTATATGGCTTGTTTCATAAACATTAGATTTATTACATGTACTGTTGGGTTTTTGGGGGTTTATATTTTATATACAAAAAGTAAATAGTTTAAAGTATCTAGCTATTAAATGCATTCAGCTAGTTTCCCTTTATTTCCCTCGATTTTAAAGCAGCATTAAATGAAAACACTCGTTGAGTACCACAGAACTGTACTTTTGCACATTACTTAAAATGTAATTCATGCATTGTTCTTTGCCATTAAATTCATCATCACTGTAAAGAATATACAGTTGGTGTATTGTGTAAATGTTGACAGTATTTAGACTACTTTTTACGTATAATCTGAGAAAAATATACCAGCAGAAAAAAAAAAAACAAATAGACATAAACTTCCCTTGTTGTTTATTATTTATGTATACCAGGTCTATATTACAGTACTGTAGTGCAGATTCAGTATTTTAGTCCAGTACTCAAGTAAATGTATCTCCAGTATATCTTGATTTCAAAATCAGAGAAAGTAAAGAACAGTTAAAAGTAGCATTTAATTTAAATATACATAGTTAAATGCATAAAATATGTGGTCAAAAGATGTCATGGTAATTTGAGGCTTTTTATGATTTCTTCAAATCATAAAAAGTTGTTTTTCCAGGAATGATTGCTCAGCGTATGTCTCTAATGGTTGTTTAAAAAAAAAGAAGAAAAAACAGGAATTGGGTGCACAAGCTCAGAATTATTTTGGATTTTCTGGGGGGCTAGAGTCTATCCCATCTGCCACAAGGCAAGGTGGGGTACACCCTGGACAGCTCACCCATCTGATACACAGAGACAGAAGACCATTCACACACACACACATAACACCTGTAGGCAATTTAGATTAACCTATCAACTTAAGCCACTAATTTGCAAGCCAGAGTACTCAGAACTCACGCAAACACCAGGACAACATACAAACGCCACATAGAAAGGCCGAGACAGATGATGGATTTGAACCCCTTTCGAACATGTTTTACAGAAAACTGCTCCAACTGTCAAGCATGGTGGTGGTAGCATCATACTCTGAAGCTATTTTGGAATAATGAAGAAGAAGGACTACTTCCAACTTTGTCAACTTCACCTCAATTAGAGATAAATTTATCTGAATTTCAGGACTGGGACCACATCTCCATACACCTCCCTTCTGGTTCTCTGCTAAATATGGCCCCCAGACACTACAAGCTGCATTTTGTGTGCCTGACCCTCCCTTCCTTTTTCAATTTATATACTTGTCATTAGTACATGGGGATCTGCCTGGCTCAGGAGCCACCACCAGTTCCCTCTGAGGCAAAACAGTTCCCCAAACTGCAGCCTCAATTCATGCTCAAGCCATCTTCCATTATCTATTAGAAATGCTGTCAAAACTAAAATGAGGATGTGGTCACAGATAGTGAAATCAACAGCTAGACACAACTGGGTATTCCAACAGGACAATTACCCAAACACACATAAAAACTGGTTTTGAAATGAATAATGCAAGCTAACATTAAGCTTCTAGAGCGGTCTTCCCAACAATGTTCCCTCTAATTTTTCATGTGTCTGAGCGAACACACAAACTCCCTGAGCGATCCTTTGGATCACTGTGAGCGACATTAGACGTGTGCACTGTGGTCTCGCCAGCATTGAATCCATCCAAGTTACATGGTTTATTAAAATTAAAAAAATAAAATAAAATTACAGCATTTACATTTCTGTTAGACTACTTTTAATTAACTGCTTTAGCCCAGTTACAATTAAAGTTTAAAAAAAAAAAAAAAAATCTTGTTCATGACCTGTGTAGTATATTAACACTATTGGAAGTAAAAATAAGTTGAACTCCAATTTTGAAAACACAACTTTCTTTCTTTCTTCTTTTTTAAAAAAATAAAACTCTGACTTGTATTATGAGTCTGTGGTCTGTGAGAGAGTCCTGTAACTCTCTGTCTGCAAAATACAGTATATAATGACCAATGTTGGGCAATTAATTATATAGTTACTTCTTCAAAAAAGTGACTGAGCTTTGCAAACAAGTTTTTTTGCAGCTGTTTACCTAATAATGATGCCAAGGCGGTTTTTTAAACAAACATTTCAAAATACTTACAGAACAATCAGCTGTTCTGCATCAAATCTGATGCCACACAAATTATTTGTGCCACTCCAAAAATTAATTTCTGTCCACTATCAGATAAAGGAGAACAACAGCCTGATACCTGCAGGCCTGACAACAGGAGATGTATCACTCCTGTAACACCTGTAACATTCAGCAGTCGCCTCATTGTTCTGACACACACAACAAAACTATTGACTACACCACACACTAACTACACAAGATTTGCGCTAAACGTCGCAAATCTCTCACATCTCAAAACTCCGCCGTCACTCCTAAAACTTCCCCCCGTTTCTTAACAACTAAATGCCATGTTTTGATTGGTCGACATGGTACATTTTGCGACCAATGGGAAAGGGTGTGGGGTGTTTTGGTTTCGTCTTTGCTCACAGGCGGAGAGTGCTTTCGAGCGTTTTCCTTATAAAACGCCGTTTTTACCCTTTCTTCACGCAGTGAATATAAACAACGATAGTATTCAGGAAGAAAACCAAACATTGCATTTTTTTTAAAATCATAACTCTGGTTTTACGTGGCCTTTCAACACAATTTAAAAACTGGTATAAAGTCCACACTTTTTCCGTCAATTGTTCCGTCTGTCCTGCTCACATCTCCAATGGTTGTACACGTTGTCATTAACGTGGCTTCACTCCACATCAGCCACGCTTTGCTAGCTAAAACACCGGTGTCGGCACATATTTACTTTAATTTCAATTCAGGTTAGAATTTTTTTTTGTGTGCGCAACGCAGATTTTCTCTGCGCAGAGACCGTGCCAACAGTGCGCAATTGCGCACGTGCGCAGCTTAGAGGGAACATTGCTTCCCAAAGCTCTGACTTCAATCCTTTTGAAAATTTGTGGACTATGCTTAAAAGCTGGATCCGTGACAGGAAACCAACCAATTTAAATTAACTCCACTATTTCAGCCGAGAAGAGTGGTCAAATATCGAGCCAAAATTATGCAGCATTGTTGAAGCTTGTTGATGGCAACCAAACGCATCTGGTCAAGCTGCAACTGGCAAATAGTTAACCAGATATTAGTGGGGGTGTAAGTATGTATGTGAACCTGTATGTGTACTTTCCACCCTGTGGAAATTCAGAAATTCAAAATAAATTCAAACTTGTGCACCAGTTCTAGTTTTTTTTCTCAAAGTAATTAAAGATGTACGCTGTACAATCATTCAACCCTGGAAAAAGAACATTTCAAAGAAATCATCAAAATTTAAAAATTACACCTGACCGCAACTCACTCACTCTCTCTCGATATCTCTCTATGAGCACACTGTCGCGCTGAGCTAAAGGATCCTGTCTATCCCGCAATATACGCTAAATTCTGTAAACTCTCCTTATCAATCTTGCACCTTCCTTGCTCGCGTACAAACGGACAGGACATGGCTGCGACAGACTTCCCAAATCCACCTTCGCTTTTATAGTCATGGTCTCTCATCTTGATTGCACGTAGTAATTTACTATTACTACTCTAAAATATGAATTACATCTGACATGATCTACTACATGTAATAGGATGATTAATAGTACATTTCCCTTTTTTTCGGAAATGACCTGTATGTATCTGTATGAAATCAATACAAGAATCAAATGCTGCATTATCTTTAGTTATATTGATAATATTTATTTATGGTAAAACAGTGGAGAAATATCGCTCTTGCTTTCATATAACTGCAGCGGACATACCTGAGTGGCCGCGATCTAATCCTGTTTACATAAAGTAAACCTGCTCCCGAGCAGGTTTACGCTTACGGATCTGTTGCTATGACAGCAAGTCCCAGATGAGCTTCGGAGAACCGAACGATCCAAGATCACGCGAAATCGTCAACATTCAAATCCGGCTAACTTACTTAGCGAGGTACGAAGAACGGGCCCCTGCTCCTGTTTTTGTTTGAGCGTGGCATTTCTCCCTCCTCCCACTCAGGGTTTTAAAGCCAGGTGGGTAAAAATAATTAAGCCTAATCAAGCTAAGCTGTTTCCAATTTGTGCTGATTAGAGTACGAGTTTCACTCCCTGTGCGCCCTTTTGCTTTCATCACCAGTGGCCTTATAAAAGAGATTCTGCAAGTCTCACTGGGTGATTTCTCTTCATGACTTTTTTTTTTTCCTTCAAGGAACTTGACACAGCAAACATGAAGGCGACTGTTCATGTAATGCGTAGGATCCCTCCACGCACCAAAAAGAGGATTCATGCTTACTCCACTCTCATCTACAGAGCTCATAAAGAGGTTAGAACGCACACTATAATTGTTTGTGCTCTTTAATCTTTAATGACTTTAACATTAAAACTACATCTCCATCTGGCCTGTACATGTTCCTATGTGATGAGGGACTGGTTTCACATGCACTTCTTTCTTGGTGTTCTTCTGCAGGTTAGTCCTGTTGGACTGAGAAGTCCTGAGTTTCTGACCAGGAGGCATGGTGTCCCCAGACTGGTCCTGCTCAGGCTTGTAGGCTCGGAGGCTTCTCGGCTGTCCAAGTCAAACAGGTTGAAAGTCATCACTCGGAGAGAGCTCAGTGCTGCTGTTGCACACATACAACGGAGGATTCATGCAAGAGCCGCTGCCTGAAGATATAGACTTTAAAACAAAATTTTATTTTTATTATTAAAGGGTTTATTTTTTTAATCTCTGCCTCTTTATTAAAGTAAAGCTGTTAGGTATTTAACCCTAACAGCTGGTGGATGGAAGACTAGGACAGACAGAAAGTGTGTACGCTCAGATTTATGGAGGGATGGTTGCGACTTCCTATTAATTGTAATGGTCCTGTTATTCCACAAGGTGGAGCCATGGGGCGTGAGGTCATGGGCAAAAACCATCTTCCAATAAGATAAGACTTGCTTATGATATTCTGACAGTTTGACAGGCAACTTCCAAATATCAAAATCACATTTCAGAAGAAAATCCAACCCTCCCACCTTTTTGAAAATATTTTTGGGGATATCAGAATCAGAAACAGAATACTTTATTGAACCCTGGGGGAAATTATTTTTTTGTTACAGTGCTCCATTATAAACCAATATTAACAAAACAGACAACACGCTAACTAAGAATAGTACAATATATATATATATAAGTCACACATTAATAAATAGCTGGAAAGAAACATGTAGTTGTAGCAGTAAACAGTGTGTTAAGCAGATGCGTTGTATAGGGAGATGGACACAGGCAGGAATGATTTCCTGTGTCGTTCAGTGGTGCTTTTCGGTACTCTCAGTCTCTCACTGAACGTGCTCCTGTGACTGACCAGCATGTCATGGAGTGGGTGGGAGGTGTTATCCAACATTGTCTTTATTTTGGACAACATCCGCCTCTCCGACACCACCTTGAGAGAGTCCAGCTCCATCCCCACAACATTACTGGCCTTACGGATTAGTTTATTGAGTCTGTTGGCATCTGCGACCCTCAGCCTGCTCCCCCAGCATGCCACAGCATAGAGGATCGCACTGGCCACAACAGACTCGTAGAAAATCCTCAGCATTTTCTGGCAGATGTTGAAGGACCTCAGTCGCCTCAAAAAATAGAGACGACTCTGGCCCTTCCTGTAAAGTGCTTTGGTGTTTTTAGCCCAGTCCAGTTTATTGTCAATGTGGACTCCAAGGTATTTATAGTCCTCCACAATGTCAACACTGACCCCCTGTATTGAAACAGGGGTCAAGTGTTTCCTTGTCTTCCTGAAGTCCACGATCAGTTCCTTGGTCTTTGCCACATTGAGCTGCAGATGATTCTGCTCACACCACGTGACAAAGGAGTCGACCACAGCCCGGTACTCCGTCTCATCATCCCTGCTGATGCATCCAACCACCGCTGAGTCGTCAGAAAACTTCTGAAGATAGCAGGTCTCTGTGCAGTGGCTGAAGTCTGTGGTGTAGAGGGTGAAGAGGAAGGGGGAGAGGAAAGTCCCCTGTGGTGCCCCTGTGTTGCTGATCACCTTGGAACGATATGGAGTCAGGTTTTGAGAGGAAGGCTTTTATCCAGTTTATTTTAAATACTCCAGCCATTGAGTGAAGTGATTGATTGGAGTTCATCTTTTTAATACTTTGCGGGGTAATGTATAATGAATAAGCTGGATAAACCATCTTTGAGACACCCTCTGATTTTGATAATAGATTGCATCCAAAAATTGTAATATCTCTCATTAGCCAATGATTTAGTGTTTTGGACATACCATCAGTTTTATCTTTTAGCTTTTTTGACTTTTGATATCTTTTTTAAATAAACGCCTAAATATTTAACGTCACTTTTCACGGCAATCGTCCTCATGCTTTTTTCCAACAATTATAAAGTGAACATTTCTTTAGATTCAGGTCTGAAGCTTTAGAAAAAACTGAAATTCCATTCAAAGCTTTATCAAGCATTGATTAATCCTTCAAAAACATTACTGTGTCATCTGGGAACTGACGTCTTTTTAGTTCAGTATCAAATATATTAATTCCTTCAAGGTCTATGAATGCCTATCACCGTTTCACATGTATTCTCATTTTCTTTCTCTGTCAGGCCTGAGGTCCCATCTTCTGCGGTACCGTGCGCTCTCCAGACAGCTCTCCTTCAGCTCTTTGTTTTCCTTCATCAGCGACTCCATCTTTGTCCTTAGCTTGTCAATTTCCTCTTTGTTTTCTTTGTTTGCCTTTGTGTTTGCTTTGATGCTTCATTCAAAGTGTCTTGTTAAGTGAATCAAATCTTTCTTCACATCTTTTTGTGAAGGCTAGCAAGACTTCATATATATTCTCATTGCCCACCTGCTTCCCAGTAGTTTTGCTTTTCAGTTTTTTGGGATTGGGACTTGGTAACGGAGTGTGGTCGCCCGTGGGTCTTGCCATATTTTGTTGAAGTTCCATCTCTTCTATATCTTCATCCTCACATGCATCTTGGACTGCAGCGAGGTTGTAGTTGTTGTTGGAAAGGCTGTTAGCTTAGGGTAAATGGAGGAAAATGGAGGATTTTGTGTTGGAGGCAACTGTGAGTTCACGCACTGATAATCTATTTGTAGCCTAAGATGTTTAATCTGTCCAAAAAAGTTGAAAAGCAATTTCTCAGTCTTTGTTTTCTGTTTGTGAAATGTTGTGCTCATGTGCAAGACCCTGCAGAAACACTGAAAAGCACCACAATAAACCAACTCTGCCAACCACACACTTGTTTCAGGTCACCATGAATAGCTTACATTGTAAATCACAAAGAGCCAGTATATTATACTGTAGATTACACTCACTGTGACAGGATGGCTTGAAGGAAGTAATTACACTCTGCTTCATTTGGTTACAGCTCAGATTAAGGGACAACACATAGACAGATGGAAAAAATGTCTGAAAAATATTTACTGTTAGAAACATTTATTACAGAAGTTTCTGTTTGGCAAACCTCAAAGGTTTGCCAAACAAAGGGGGCTTAACAAAAGAGGGCTTAACAAAAGGGGGCTTAACAAAAGCTTGATTTTGTCAAACGACAGATAACTAACTATTTGGGAGGGTGCAATGGCTGCCCCTAAGCTTTCAGTAGAATATTAGCTCTGATTTCTAATTAAACTACAAACTGAGAGCATATATGATTTTATCTCGGGGGCTTGACAGTAATTTGATTTATTCAGACACTCTCAGTGTATTCAATTTCAAAGATCAGGGAGCACTTCTTTAGGGCTGGTCTGGAGACGTCAACAGACTTTAGGTGACAGGAAGTGCTGCAAGAACTGAGAAACACACTATTGATCTCTTTTTGGTGCACATGATGACAGGTGTGATTCATGTATTGTGAGTATTATGTGTTGAGGATTTCTCTTTGTGACTGAGATCCTTACCGGTGGCAAGATTTATATTGAGCATGTATCATGCATGTAGTGTCATCAGACACCAAACCACAGAGGGAGGAGGACTTTTGGAACAACTTGTCCTTTTTATATTCATAAGTTGTTTCAGCTGTTTAAGGTGTTCAGAGTTTTTGCACTTTACGATTTAAAAGAGAATTTAAAAGGACAATAACATCTTGAGAGTGATGTGGATTTTATTGAAAATATATATATTAAATAAATTGACACTGGTATCAAGCTGAGCTGTAATTTGACTATAACAAACTATTCATGCAACTTCAAAATGAGGCTCAAAAATCAGGAAAACATTTTCTTAAATGTTTGCTGCCTCAACGTCTCCCTCCCTGTGTCTCTGCTTGCCTACTCCTCTGCTTGTATCTCTGGTGAGCGGTAACAAGACACGAGGAGTGGAATCAGAGAGAGAGACGAGTCCCCACTTCAAGCATTAAGTCACATTTCAGCTCATCCGGCTGCAGGACCGATGAGCTCCTGCCACGGGGAACCGTCCGTCGTCCATCTGTCTGCTCACATGAGTCATTACTCCTCCTACAGTGTGGGTCATTATTTAATCAAACTTGTACACAATGAGAGCTCTCACAATATAAACTCATTATCAAGGTCACATTTGTTGTTTTATGGGCAGTCGTCTCTGACCTTCTAATTATTAAAGTTTGATGAATCTACAGTTTTTGACAAACTCTGTAAATAATTGTGTTAACTATCCATCATCTCAACCAGGGCCGTGCAGAGACGTTTATAGGGGCGGGTGCTCAAAGCTAAAAAGGGGCACATTGAACCAGGCTGAATAACAACAACACACATTCATCAAGAATCTAATATGGAATCGCATCATACTATATCACTGTTGTGAGGCAAAGCAAACGTAGCCTATGTTTTACCTGATGGGTACAATGTTGCTGTTGAGGGGTTGCTGCTGCTCCTGCTGCTGATAGTGCTGGAGGGCAGCGCTGTGTTGATCTGAGACTGTAGACATTAAAAAGTCCATAGGAGAGATGGTAGCTGATTAAACAAGTGTCATGAGATAATAACAAAATGCAAAGATTGGTGACAGCACTTGGAACCATAAGGCAACAAAAAACTGAGAAATAAACTAGACCCTGCCTGTGCCTCCTTCCATCCCCTCATTTCATCTATCACTCTCCACTTGCTGTCCATCTAAGAACAAGGCACAACTTGCTATTGCAATACACTATTATTTAATTATCCACACTTAACAACTCTTACACTTAATCTATAATAAAATGATGACAGAAAAATGTTATAGAAGCAAAACATTTCAGTTGTGCTTATTATTATTTTTATACTGGAATACCTCTCCAACAACTGGTACATGTGTTAATGTTACCTGTGCTCTTTGTAATCCAGCTGCTGAGGGATCCACTGCCTTTAGTAACCTCACACAGCTCCTACTGTTTCCTCCTCATGTCCTTACCAGCCATGTCTGGACAATGTTATATTATGAGTAATAATTCAAAAATCCATATACATAAAACACACACATGCACGCACACACAGTGACATTTTAGACCTTCAGAATACTGTACAGGGAGTGCAGAATTATTAGGCAAATGAGTATTTTGTTCACATCATCCTCTTCATGCATGTTGTCTTACTCCAAGCTGTATAGGCTCGAAAGCCTACTACCAATTAAGCATATTAGGTGATGTGCATCTCTGTAATGAGAAGGGGTGTGGTCTAATGACATCAACACCCTATATCAGGTGTGCATAATTATTAGGCAACTTCCTTTCCTTTGGCAAAATGGGTCAAAAGAAGGACTTGACAGGCTCAGAAAAGTCAAAAATAGTGAGCTATCTTGCAGAGGGATGCAGCAGTCTTAAAATTGCAAAGCTTCTGAAGCGTGATCATCGAACAATCAAGCGTTTCATTCAAAATAGTCAACAGGGTCGCAAGAAGCGTGTGGAAAAACCAAGGCGCAAAATAACTGCCCATGAACTGAGAAAAGTCAAGCGTGCAGCTGCCAAAATGCCACTTGCCACCAGTTTGGCCATATTTCAGAGCTGCAACATCACTGGAGTGCCCAAAAGCACAAGGTGTGCAATACTCAGAGACATGGCCAAGGTAAGAAAGGCTGAAAGACGACCACCACTGAACAAGACACACAAGCTGAAACGTCAAGACTGGGCCAAGAAATATCTCAAGACTGATTTTTCTAAGGTTTTATGGACTGATGAAATGAGAGTGAGTCTTGATGGGCCAGATGGATGGGCCCGTGGCTGGATTGGTAAAGGGCAGAGATCTCCAGTCCGACTCAGACGCCAGCAAGGTGGAGGTGGAGTACTGGTTTGGGCTGGTATCATCAAAGATGAGCTTGTGGGGCCTTTTCGGGTTGAGGATGGAGTCAAGCTCAACTCCCAGTCCTACTGCCAGTTTCTGGAAGACACCTTCTTCAAGCAGTGGTACAGGAAGAAGTCTGCATCCTTCAAGAAAAACATGATTTTCATGCAGGACAATGCTCCATCACACGCGTCCAAGTACTCCACAGCGTGGCTGGCAAGAAAGGGTATAAAAGAAGAAAAACTAATGACATGGCCTCCTTGTTCACCTGATCTGAACCCCATTGAGAACCTGTGGTCCATCATCAAATGTGAGATTTACAAGGAGGGAAAACAGTACACCTCTCTGAACAGTGTCTGGGAGGCTGTGGTTGCTGCTGCACGCAATGTTGATGGTGAACAGATCAAAACACTGACAGAATCCATGGATGGCAGGCTTTTGAGTGTCCTTGCAAAGAAAGGTGGCTATATTGGTCGCTGATTTGTTTTTGTTTTGTTTTTGAATGTCAGAAATGTATATTTGTGAATGTGGAGATGTTATATTGGTTTCACTGGTAAAAATAAATAATTGAAATGGGTATATATTTGTTCTTTGTTAAGTTGCCTAATAATTATGCACAGTAATAGTCACCTGCACACACAGATATCCCCCCTAAAATAGCTAAAACAAACTAAAACCTACTTCCAAAAACATTCAGCTTTGATATTAATGAGTTTTTTGGGTTCATTGAGAACATGGTTGTTGTTCAATACAGTTTTTCTCGATTGCTTAAACACTATAACCAGGCCTCTAAACTAAAATTTCAAAACCATAAACGCTATTGGTCAAAAAGCTCACCCATTTCCCTGAACTATAAACACTATTCCCTGCTTTGACACATGACTCAAATTTGGTGAACTGGTACTGCAAAACTCTACACACAAATCCCTACATTTTACAGTGCTTACACCATGTAGTCATGTAGAAAGCACTAGCATGCAATAATGTTAACTTAAGTCAGCATAGCTTGAGCCCAATTAGCACACAATTAACCAGGTGGAAACACTAGGAGTCAAAATTTAGCACACACCAATCAGAACCTGCGATGGATAGATAAAAGGGCCAAAGTCAGCTCATTCAGGTTTGAAACAATGGATCCAAAGAGATGCAAAGGAAGAGGACGTGGTGGAGAAAGAGGACGTGGTGAAGGAGGAGGACGTGGTGGAGAAAGAGGACGTGGTGAAGGAGGAGGACGTGGTGGAGAAAGAGGACGTGGTGAAAGAGGAGGACGTGGTGAAGGAGGAGGACGTGGTGGAGAAAGAGGACGTGGTGAAAGAGGAGGACGTGGTGGAAGAGGAGGAGGAGGTGGTGAAGGAGGTGGAGGTGGAGAACGACGGCGACAAGGAAGGGGAAGAGCAAGGGCACGAAGACAGTCAGTCTCGGATGAAATTCGAGCCACTTTAGTTGACCATGTCCTTGTCCATGGGATGACTATGAGGGAGGCTGGGCAACGAGTACAACCAAATTTGAGTCGCTTCACTGTTGCCTCCATCATCAGAACCTTCAGGGAGGAAAACAGGTAGGTGTACTTGCAGTAAGACTGCTTTGTACAGTAACGTTTAAGTTACTGAATTTATGTGTCTTGAGTTTCAGTATGTTTCCATTATTTTCCTGTAAAATGAATGTGTGACAGTTACAGTAATGAGTGCTTCTATTTTTGTAGGACACAGAGACGACCACCTGGTGGAGGCAGGTTAAGGCTTTTGTCGGAGGAGCAAGAGAGGGAACTTGTAAACATGGTAATTGCAAATAATGTAATCCGCCTGCAAGAGATTCAAAGGAGAGTGATTGAGGATGATCATCTTTTTCGAGGCATAAATGCCATCAGCCTCTCCACAATTGACCGCATCCTCCGAAAGAATCAATTCCGGATGAAACAGGCATACCGAGTCCCTTTCGAACGAAACTCTGACAGAGTGAAAAACCAACGTGTGGAATATGTTCAGGTATGAGTTTTGATACTGTATAAGGTATTGTGTACCATCACAGCATGGCAGTTTATGCTGCCATCTCAGCACTCTTGAACTTTGGTTCAGGGTACCGATTGACTCTACTGTGTTATGTGTTTTGCAGAGAATCTTTGAGATTGAAGGACGGCCTGTTCCCCATGAAATGATCTTTGTGGATGAGGCAGGTTTTAACCTGACCAAAAGAAGGAAAAGGGGGAGGAACATAATTGGCCATCGGGCTATTGTAAATGTCCCTGGTCAGCGTGGGGGGAATGTCACTATGTGCGCAGCCATCAGCCAACGAGGGGTACTCCACCGCCATGCCGTACTAGGACCCTATAACACTATGCTTCTCCTTGCTTTTCTTGATGGTTTAAGACAACATATGTTCCAGCTGGACTACAGGGAACCAGCACAGCCAGAGCAGCCTCACTACGTTGTTGTGTGGGATAACGTCAGCTTCCATCGCGCTGCTCTGGTTCGTGACTGGTTTACCAATAACCCAAGGTTTTCTAATATCTTTCTGCCTGCATACTCCCCCTTTCTAAACCCGATAGAGGAGTTATTTTCGGCATGGCGGTGGAAAGTGTATGACCGAGAACCTTATGTCCGTGTTCACCTCCTTCAGGCCATGGAAGAGGCCTGCCTAGACATATCAGTAGATGCATGCCAGGGGTGGATCAGGCATGCAAGAGGATTTTACCCCCGCTGCCTGGCTGGGGCCAATATAGCCTGTGATGTGGATGAGATTCTCTGGCCTGACCCAGACCAAAGACAAGATGCTGTGGTGGGATAATGTTTCTGGTGTGTGTTGTACTGTATAGTACATGAATGACAATGTGCCACTGTACATACATTGGTTGCGTCTTTTGTGTTTATCATGTGACAAGGGTTTTGAAGGGGAGAACCATAAGCAACCTAATTGTTTTGGAACTATTGTTTTGAATTAATTGTACCAGTGTGCAAAACTCTGTGGTTTTTTACCAGTGTGTGTGTTTTTGAGGGCTTGTGTTTGATGTCTGAGGGCAAAGTTTGGTTTTTCAGCAGGAGTGAATAGTTTTGGGTGTAGAGCTTCATTTTGACCTGGAAATAGGATGTTTGGGGAATTGAGTGAGATGTTATGGATTTGTGTTTACTGTTGTGCGGATATGAGGAGTAGTTTCAAGAAATGTGTTTTAGCAATCGAGAAAAACTGTAATTGCAAAATCATACTTGCTACTCTTACACAACAAAACATTTAGTCACGACTGAGTCTTTTTTTTTTAACCATTAGTGCTTTTACTTCAGTAAAGTGTGTGGACATCTCCGTCACCACCTACAGCACAAACACTGTTTTTTACAAGTTGGACTGTTAGAAAATACTAGAGTCTTCCTGTGGTGTCAGGACAAACATGAAGAGCTGTGAACATTCAGAGTGAGGAGGTTCGGTTGGTGTGAAAACAACAAGCATTCTCAGTGAATTTGAGTGCAAAACTGTAAACTTGGTACGTAATGACGATTAGCCCTCAGTTTGAGTCATGAGACACAGCCATGACCTCACAGTGTATTTACAATCTTGAGTTAAAATCAACAAATAACAGACGCCACAAACTCAGAACGCTTTAACACGTGCGCTTTTCTTCACGCTGATGGAAACATGTAGGTCTCTGTTTCAGCCCTGGTGGACCAGGACGCTGCAGAAACGCCTGGATTTAAACTGGAATTCTGATACGCTCTGGCTGTCTTTAAAAAAATAAGAGTGACAGCAGTACAGCGATACTTTTTAATGACTGCTCCTTATTTCACTTAAAAGTTTTAGAAACATCTAGTTTTGCGTAATTACCCTAAAAGCTTTTTTCCTGTGGAGTATTCACTACACACTGTGTCAAAATCGCAGGTTATTTCTGATTAAAAATCAATTTAAAAAAAAGAAGCTGCCCAAAGTGAAAACACACCAACTACACTCTGCAATAAATATACTGTATGCTTAACAGCTACCTGATCTAAATAATTACAATGATTACAATTTAATATACTAACCTTTTCTGTTAAAATACCTTAGATTTGAGCTTTAATTGACATATCATGTGTTTCTAACTTCTTTTAATCTAAGCTGAGCTCCTCATATCCAAAATACACAGATATCAAAAATTCCAGTTTGGGCCTTTCTCCGATCAAACTCTCTGAGGTGTAAATACACAGCTGGCTTCATGAGAGAGAACTGAAAAAAAGAATTTGTGTTGGAAATGAGCTCTAAATGAAAGCAGAGCAGTTGAGCTTTCTTTCATGCTGAGAAACTAAATACATTCAAAAGTGACGTGGATGTGTTTTTTTTTTTTGTAGATATATGTATAGAAAATCTAAGAAAGAGTCATTTTTATTGTTCATTCTCATACAAAAAACAACACCAAAGAAACACAGTTCAGTCAATTTCATCTGAAAGTGTTTAGAAACAGAAATCTGAACTGTTCCTGCAGATCCAATCGTTACTGTCATAGGGAAAGCCAACAACAAAAAAAGAAAATTAAAGAAAGGTGATGGTTAATAACTTTTGCATAAATGGGCTTTAGTCTGAAATTTAAGGATAGTATTTTTCTTTCTCTCTCGACAGCAGCGATTCGCTCTGACAGGATGCTGGAGCAAAAAAAACACTGTTCCTGTTGTCTCGACAGTTTATCATAAATAATCCCGTGTAATTTGACATCAAGTGAAGATGTGGGAAAGGCTATACCACACCATCACAAGTCATAATAAATGTTTATTCGTTTATTTTCTCTCTCTTTTTTTTTTTTCTTTTTTCTCGTTGCTTGTTTGGTAAATAATAAGGGGGAAAAATGTTCCAACATGAGAAGTTCTGTTTTGTATTCATTGTAAACAGTTTGTGTTTTCCGTCTTCTTTTTTTTCTTTGTAAACTATATCCACAAATACTCAATAAAAATATTTTGAATTAAAAAAAGAGCGTTGGAGCATTTTAGCGCTTAAAGCTGCAGCTTCTGACCACTTGGGGGCGCATTAACAACTGCGAGCTGTGTCTGTCCTCTGCTACAGTTGCTTTTAAGAGCTTTTTGTCTCCATCAGGAAGCCAAAGCAGCAAGGTCGTGAATGCAGATAAACGCTGATGTAAGGGCACATCTTACATCAAACATCTTCCAAAGGACTCTGCAGTCTAGCTGATAACTGCTGCTCAATGATCAGACACACTCGTGTAACACTGTTCCTTTCTCATATGAGGAGTGACACCCTCCTGGCTGAAGCGCTAATTCACCCAGTAACTGAGAGAAGTTATCTAAGATCCCAGAGAGAAGGGAATTAAATTAATTTTAAGTTAATTAGATTTGTTTCGTGTCACTTCTTCACTTTATTTGTTATTTCTCTGTCAACTAAGGAGACAACGCAGCGAGCGGTGTTTGCTTGTGGCAACACGGTTCTCTCTCTGTATTATTAATTAAAATGATACATGATTTCCTCCTGATATTTGCACGTAAGGAAACTTGTTATTTAGGGATTCTAGGTGGAGCCCATCTCTACCTAAGCCGGGCGGAGAAACAGCGCATGTACTCTGTCATCCAGTGGTCGTCCACCACCATCAGCTGCGAGCGTCTTATCTTCTCCAGGTCAGCCGATCGAGCCCGCCGGCGGTCCAGCCTGGAGCTCCGCTTGTCAGACTCCCTGCGGGTCTGAACGCAGGCATCAGAAGTGTGACTCTGTGAGGAGAAACCAGAGAGAGGAGCCATTTCCGAAAGCTACACCGGCGTTTTATTATTCATGTTTGCCACGTGTTCGGTAACACAGTTTCACTTCTCTTCTGTCCTGTGAATGAGGTCGAGCTGCTCTGCAGGACCCCTGCACTACCAAGGACGGGCCTGAAGAAAAAGGCTGGTAATGTGCTACGTGTTTTTTTCTAGTTAGCAAGTCTGTCTCTTGAAATATAATGGTGTTTAAAATCTTAATGTATAACTTAAAAACAGTCAAATTATTGATTGTAATTAAACACACACACACACACACACTTACATACATATAGAAGTTCACACACAATGCCTTGTCTTAGAAACTATGTGGGCATTACTTTTTGTGTGAACTGTCTCTCAATAAAAGGCAGCGAGAGGAGGCCGGATTTGGGGTCTCTTTCGTGCTGGACACAGATGAGGCCTCCCTTGCGCAAGTAATCAATCGAACGCTGTAGCCTTGTTTTTCTTTCATGGGAATAAGTCCTGGATACAGCGGGGTCTGAGTTTAGACCCAACATTATATTTTTACACCAAATGAACAATGAACAGAATAAATTATGTAACAGTTTCAGAATTTTCATCATAGAATTACGTTAAAGGAAAAAACAATTACTTGAATGAAGTTTTCAGCCAGCTGTTAGGGTTAGCTAATGTAGGGATGTTTAGCTTATTTTAGAAGTTTAGGAATGTGTTAGTTAGAATGTAGAATTATTGTAAAGACACTGACACTGCCCTCAATGTAATAAAGGCCTGATTGTGTCATGAACTTAGAAG
The DNA here is from genome assembly GCF_036321145.2 of Pelmatolapia mariae. Classification (NCBI taxonomy): domain Eukaryota; kingdom Metazoa; phylum Chordata; class Actinopteri; order Cichliformes; family Cichlidae; genus Pelmatolapia; species Pelmatolapia mariae. The sequence continues at coordinate 14,422,552 of NC_086227.1, read as the reverse complement.
TAGATTTTAGGAGGCCCTCCCCCACTTGAGTTGTGAAACTAAGACAAAAGGAGTAAAGTGGAAATTCCTCAGGGTATACTTAGGTGGGGGTGTCAACATTTGTGACCTGATAACGGTGGTCTGGAACGGAGATGGGTTTTTATGACCTCCGGGAAGTCACTACATTGAGACACACACCTACAGTGCTTTAATTTACGCACCCACACCCACATGCACACTCACTCACGTGCACACACATACACACAGGTAGGCGCACATAGTCACTCACGAACACTCACGTAGCTACGTGGGAGCACGCACATGTAGGCATTCACGTGCTCGCACACACACAAACATGTAAACATGGTGATTAGTTTTATGGCACCTCGTAGAAGGGTTAGAAGGGGGGTCACTTATACAAAACTGCATGTAACAGACAAAGGAGTTGAGATCTGCAGAGGAAATCTGCAGATTTCTGTACATCTCCCTTCTGTACATCTCCCTTCTAGAAGGTATAATCAATAAGTGTGTATTAATAAAAATATTGTTAATTGACTACTGAGTCCCGGTGTTCTTTCTGGAGGCCTGACGAATACACGAACCGGGGTGAAATTGCTTTTTGCAACACTAACCATAGCCGCCACTGCCAGTACTGATGATCAGAGCGCACAAATGCAACACTTTTTTTCATACTTGACAACACAATAAAACACAAGAAAATCAGAATGTATTTGTGATTTGGATTTTTATTTGATGCTGAATAATATTTTCTTCATGTCAGGTTTTGATTCATTTGAATGAAGTATACTTTAGTCGTTTATTTTTACTTTGATGCTATAATAGATGTTTTTAAAATTCAGTTAAATTCAAGATTATATAGCATCACGGCAAAACAACAGTCTCCTCATGGTGCTTTATACTGTAGGGTGAAAACCCTACAGCGGGGTGGCCAACTCCAGGCCTCGAGAGCTGATGTCCTGCAGGTTTTAGATAACACCCTCGGTCAACACACCTGAATCAAATGATCACTTCATTACCAGGCCTCTGAAGAACTTCAAGAAATGTTGAGGAGGTAATGTAGCCATTTACATCAGCTGTGATGGATCAAGGACACATCTAAAACCTGCAGGACATGGGCTCTTGAAGCCTGGAGTTGGCCACCCCTGTCCTACCAAGAAAAAACCCAACAATCAAAAGATCCCCTTTGAGCAAGCATTTGGCGACAGTGGGGAGGAAAAACTCCCTTTAATAGGAAGAAACCTCCAGCAGAACCCGGCTCAAGAAGGGGCGGCCATCTGCTGCGGCCGGTTGGGGGTGTGAAAAGAAAATATAGGGAGACAAGATGAAGTATACTTCTGATGGCCAAATGCTTCAAGATCTCTAAAGAAGCATGCTAGTGGGGAAAAAAGTCAAGATGGTCATTTAGTCATCACTGCTGCCCTTAAAGCAGCAGCTGAACGGCTTCATTAAAGCTTTTCCCACTGCTCGAAAGAACCTAGCAATTTTAGACTTTATTGGGGGATTGAGTACAACCTCAATAATGATTTCCAGATGAGCCAGAAAAAGTTGAGCAAATGTTGAATCATCTGGTGTAAGAACAGAATGTACGAATTGATCTAAAGAGCCAAGCTCCTTTCTAAGGGCTTTAGTCATTTTCTTTACAATCTGAAGTTTGTTATTTTCAAGAGCACTCAGATATTCTGAGCTTCTGACGTTATCTAAAACCAGATGTGTAAGACGCCTGGTGATGGCCTTTCTTTTTTCTGTATTCACTGTCTTTCTTGTGTCAAAACTGCATTTCTCGAGGAGACTCGGTAACAGAACGGCGCTGAAGTCTTTGGCAATTTTCTCAGCAGCAAAAGGTGATATAAAAAATTCTGAAGGTTCCTCCTGTAAGTTTTTAGAGATTGATGGCTGACTTTGACCTTCTGTAGGCCCAGTGTCAGCGACTGGCTCAGGCTCAGGGCTTTTTTCTGGAGGTAGGTCCTGCTCTAGTACACTCACACAGGAGATGGGTTGATTTTTGTGAGGAGAAACTGGACTTGACTCTGGTTCAGACAGTCTGTCGCATTCTCTTTGCTCTGTTGGGGTTAGTGCTCGTAAAATCACATCCTGGATGTCTTCCACGGCACCAGAAACTTTGTCACTTTGGACAGTTTCATCCAAAGCATCATTCTCTAACCACAGAAGAATGTTTTGCAAAAACTTTTGCACTGAGTCTTCTACAGTTACATAGAGGACTTCGGGCGAAAAGGGTAACTCACCTGTTGGCTCTGGAGACCTAGAAATCACAGAGTCTGAAAGACTTCTTCCCAGTAGCATCACAGGGAGTGAATATCTTTGAGTTGACTGGAGATGGTCATAAATTTTATCTGTCAACTCCCTGCAAAACGTCTCAACTTCAACAAATGCATTTACGTTTTCCATGGGTTTCTGGATAAGGTTAAGGTGTTTTGTCTGTTTTAATTTATTAAACAGTTGATCAAGATAAGGGTTGAAACTGGTAAAATCAACTGAGGAAGAACTTTTAAACCTGGTATGCATAGTTGGTGTGTTTACATACCTACAGAAAGAACTGTAGCTGTCCATAGAATCTGCTCTCTGATTATCAGGTGACTTGACCGGATCTTGGAGACAGATGAAGAACCTTTTGTTTTTCTTCACCAGGTGTTTTATCTCTCTTATCACTTTATAAAACTGCTTTTTGGCAAAGCTGCAGAAGTGGTCTTTGTGCAGCTTTTGTTCATTGGTTTTTAGGGGTGGGATGCATGAGGCAAAAAAGTTTTTCACCTTTTGGATAATTAGCTGCACATTAAAAGGTTTGCAAGAGCCACATTTGTTACTAGATGTGACATCTTCACCATCAGAAGACTGCAGATTATCAATTACTGTGTTGACAATATCAGCTGCAGCTATTTCTTCTGGCGTGCTGGGAGGCTGCAGACTTTCAGCAGCCACAGCATCTGTGCACTGCTCTATTCCTGTGGCATCTTCAGCTAAATAATTCAGATTGTCAAGTATTTTATTGACAGCATCAGCTGCGATCACTTTGGTTAGACTTTCCATTTTGTCCTCAGTGATTGCTGCATCTGTGCTCCATTTGGTGAGAGCAATGCTGACCTCATCACGTGTCACCCTCTCACGGATCTTTGATTTAGTACTCTCTGCACTTGAATCAGAGGGACTAGGGGAACTCGAACTGGCCCCCTTTCGCATGCACAGGCAGCTTAGCTTACCTGCACATTTCTTCAGATACGAGGCTGCATGAGAGACCATGCGTCGAAGGTTTTTTATGCATGTAATTTTTCCGCTGACATAAACAGCGGGATCTGACCGTAAATCCGGGTTGTTTAAAAGTAGAGTCACAGCCGAGTTGACCTTTTCTGAAATCTCCATTTCAATCAGTTTTGTCAGCGTCTTAATGGACTCATACTTGTCATGGGGGATGTTAAGAGAGATGGCAATGCTCATTGAGAGAGAGTCTCCCAGCGACGGAGCTATTTTTACCACAGGTATGCTAATATCTGTTTGGGACACATGTGTCATAAACTTCTGAACTACGGGAAGTGCCGAGTTCAGGATGCCAGTAGAAACTGTCTGAATTATTTCAGTTATCATGTCAGCCAGTGCTGCTTGGAGATCAGAGTCCCAGACTCCATGTTCAATCGTCCCCCATTGTACTCGGGAGAACCGATTGAAACACTCACTGACAGCAGGTAAGATATTCTCTGGAGTAATGAGGACAGAGACTGCAGTCTGAAATTCAGCCATTGACTCTCTGTATTTTTCCTCAATGTCTTTGAGTTTGCACTGCATGTCTCTTTGCTTTATGTCTTGTTCTTCCTTCTGTTGAAGGATTTCTCTATTTTTTTCCAGCGCTTTGTAGAGGTTTTCTTGGAGCTCCTCATTAATTTTGTGTTCGTGTTTGAGCTCTTCTTGTAACTTGTCTATATTAGCACTATCTGCTTTTAACACTTGGGGCAGTAGTTGTATAAGACGTACATGTTTCCTGTACTGTTTTTTCAGGGAACAAAGCTCATCTCGGGCTTTACCATACCTGATTCCCCAGCCTTCATTAATGACCTCTATGTCAGGCTGGCTTTTAATTTGTGCTTCCATTTCTATGCACTTCTCCTGAAGTCCAAGCATCTCTTCTTCAGCTCGTTTAAGTTTGTTTTGTAGATCGTAATTTTCCTTCCTCCTTGTCTCTAATGCCCTTCGGATGTTTAAGATTCTTTTTCTTTTATTCTGTATTCTTTTTGGGCGTTTTACAACTTTTTTTATTTGATTGACAGAGCGAAGAGAGGACAGGGATGTGTTTTGTCGTTTTTGGTGTTTTTGTGGACTCATGGCTGTATACACTACAGTGACTTTGAAAAGGTTTTCAGACGTTTCTCTGGTGAATGTTTGAATGCTGTGAAAACACTGACTAAACATTGCTGCTTCTCAGTCCTATTTAAGGAAAAACTTCAAAGGATTTAAGATTCTAAATTTGACTTTATGACATCATCACTCTAAACCAAGGAGTGATGATGTCATAAAGAAAAGGTCACATGACATTTTGGCTGGGCGGTGCCTAAAGGCCGTCCGCTGTAGGTGTTTAAACCAACAGTCATTGGTTTAAACCTTTCCAAAAGGTTGATTCTGTTTTCAGTGAGAGAAACGTTTAGTCACTCATCCAAGGGACTTCAGTCTCAGCTGACTGCAGGTTTTCCCCAACCTTATAAACAGTACACTTGCACAATAACTGAAGCCAGCCCAGTGAATGAACAGTGAGGTCAGTTCCTTGATTATTAGTATGCAAAGCAAGACATGTTTGAACATTAAATGTCCTCGTGTTCGGAGCAGCCTAATGGATGCGCTAAAGGGTTAAGAACATACAGGTAAGCGTTTTTTGGGGTATGAAATGTAGCATATGTGTATATTATGCACCATGGACTTTTAGCTAGTCTTAGCATTTGATAGCGCTGCTATCAAGATGGCGTCAGGTAGCTAACCTAGGGCAAGGCCCGCGATACCGGGCGGGGGCAACTGCGCATGGTTTTACCGGCTGTAATGCCAGGTCTGCTGTGTAAATATAGACAGGCATGTGTGGTGCACTCAGACTTCTCAATCTCAGCTAAAAGCTCATAAAAAGATTTCTACAACCACCAAACACAAGTCAGAGTTTTAATTGGACAACGCGGTGAGTGTCAAATGTATTTCTCGCTTTGCAACTCGTGATTGGTGGGACTGACGTAACGTAACCTTGAATATACTGTGTAAATCAGCGGTCCCCAACCGGTCCGGCCCGTGCGTCGTTTGGTACCACACCACGAGAGTTGAGGCTCAGCGTAAAATTTATGGTTTTCAGGGTTTCTTTTTGCTTTTGTCGTTAACTCGGTTTCCCTGGGTCTTTTTCCGTGTAGTAGTTGTGTGTCTTATTTTTAAAGAAATATTTACGCGTTACCATAGCGACCAGAGAGCATAAAGGGGCAGAGAGGAGGACGTTAGTCTCAATGTTGTTGGAGGACACTGCTAATAAAGTTATACACAGTGAATTCGCGTTTGTCATATTTACAAAATACCACAGGTTTTGTCTTGGTCGCATCATTTTATTTCATCATTTTTATTTTATTTATTTATTTGCCAAGGAGTTGCCATTTGGTGTTTAGACTAATGAACAATGCACCACGTAGGACAAAACAGTATGCTGTCCTTTTGGTATAGTGTGTACAGTTATCAGTAAATATAATAATAATAATTATAATTATAATGTTACTACTACTACTACTACTACTACTACTACTACTAATAATAATAATAATAATAATAATAATGATACAATTTAAATTGCCCAAATTAAAAGTTTAAACCCAACCTATACTGCACATGTTCTCTTTAAATGGCTAAACTTAAATAGTTGCCGAATATGTCAGGTGAACAGGTGCTTAATATTTATTCATCAAATTTGGCACAAAGAGGATATTTACAAACATATTTGCAAATGCAAATATTGAAAAATGTTCTATATGCTTTTCAAGGTTCCTTTGTTTTGCTTTCTTAATTGTCTTCAGGGGTTCCTTGTTCCAAACCTGTTTCCCATTTCCTGCTTAGTCCAAGTGTGTCAGTTTGTATTAATAGTCTGTGGTCCTGCCCTCTTCTTGTGTTCTCCCTGCCTTTCAAGATATTTAGTTGCCTTTCATCATGGATATTTACTTCGCTTAGCTTCTAAAATCGAGGATTTTGTATTTTAGACCCAATGCCTGAAATACATGTAGTTTTATGTTATTCCTTCTGGTTTGTGAGCCCTGTATTATTTTCCTCCTCTCACAATATTGATAGTTTGGCTGGCAGTAATAGGTATGTATGTTTTAAAGGATAGGGAAACAAAGCTTACAAACTGTAGCTTGTTTCTGAAAGATAATAATAGTTAACTTTCAGGAAACAACAAATGTTCGAACAGTTTCTTACTGATGTTATTCACATTGTAATTTCAGTGTCTATGAGATTTCTCACTGAAATGATATTTACTATTAAAGTCTTTTGAATGGAATAATTTCTGAATCTTGTTTACTAGTGCACGTTCAATTTAAACTAACTATTAAAACAATATTTTATTACAATGAGGAAAGTGATAGCATTGTCATCTGGAGCAGCATGTTGGTGCAGTTCGTGGATATCCTATATCGAGATATCAAACTGCATCAGAAATGATCATATTATCAGTTTTTAAAAATAATTATCCAACTCTTTTCTCTCTATTTTAATCAGTCTGCTAAATAAAAATAAGAAAACACCCATTCTGTCGCTGTTATATACTATTTTCTTTGTTAACATTAGGGTGAAAAGGCAGTAAACAGCCAAGCTGCTGTCTCACTGTGAACTTTGTGTACCTGCTAAGTAGGCTGTGTTTGATGGGTGAGGTGCTATGGCACAGGCACCATGAAATAACTACTGAAATAGTGAAACAATTTAATAGGTATGGTTTTTTTTGGTTTTGTTTTTTTTAAAATTGACTAAATAATATTCTACTATTAACTGTACATGATGAAACTAACTATAAAGAATACATTAGTTAATGAGACCTTTCATTCATTATTTAAATATTTAATTATTTATGCATATTGACCCTCTACATTAAATATATTCATGTTTTCATCTGTAAATTCCACGAGCTAAAAACCTTTAGTTAAAAAGTTCTTTTTAACTAAAGAACTTTATTTATTTTTATTAATGTTACGGGGCATCAGAGACTGTAAATGTGAAAAGGCCAAAGTGTTCTCTACTGTTGAGGCTTTTGAATTTTGATTGTCTTCATTTTCTTCAGAGGTCAGCAGCGGATAGTGAGGACAGCAGAGAGGATCATTGGAGGCCCTCTCCCGCCCATCTCCCAACTCTATGACAAACACATCATCCGACGTGTGAAGGACACTTTCCACCCCTCACATGCACTCTGGATGGCGATTGATGGGGAACAGAGACTCTTCCCATGAACGGAAACAACACGAACAGTGAGTACAGAAGGCCTTAGAGAGCGGCTATGTGCCCGTGCGTTAAAGCAGGTACGTGAGTGCGCAAGCTGTGCGTGTAGACACAAGCTGCCTGGTTTCTCCGCCAGTGTTTTTGTTTTGTTATTAATCTTTTTGATTTATTTAAGGAGGGTTAAGTCGGTTTCTCCACCGAAGGAGGTTTAAAGAGGTTTCACCACCGAATAGAAGGAGGGTAAGGACGGTTTCTCCACCGAAAGGAGGATAGAGCTCTATAAAGATAAAAAAAAAAAAAAAAAAAAAGGTTCTCCGCAGTTAAGGGCGTTGAGTGTATGGTTTCTCCACCAATGGTAAGGAGGAAAGAGCTCGCCGCAGTAAGGGGGATTATGGGCCTAAAAAGAGTGTGAATGAGCATATATGTGTGTGAGTGCCAGTAAGTGAACGCAGCAGCACAGAAGGAAACCTAAGCGGTGTTAATGGAATTCTGTGACCTGTTGTGTACACGTAGCCTGGGTTTTGGTGTAAGTCGCGTTGCCTGCTGCAAACATAAAAGAAGTCTGCCTTGAAAGAGGATGAAATACACTGCAAAGTTTTTATTGGGCAGCACGTGTTGTGTGGATCGTTGAAGAATGAAGTGAAATTGTGCTCTAAGCAGAAGTGAGTGTGAGTGTGTCTGACGTCACGGTGTGTGTGTGAAAAGGTGTCCAGCTGGGGCAGACGTGATTCTGTAGGTCACCTGCCCAGCGGACAAAGAAATAACATAGTTGTGTGGATGAATGATAACACAAAGAGTGTTTGGTGTTTCTCAGCCTGAAACAGCTGTAATGCTATTTTCTGTTTTGGAGAAAAGGACAGTTAAAAAATAAAAAAGAGAGAGAGAGAGAGAGAGAGAGAGATGTGTTTTGTTTTAAGCAGTGATGAGATTAATGAAAATGTGATGAGAGGAACACAAAAACATACAGAAAATGCATCAACCATACTAACCCTACATGCACATACACAATAAATGATACTCATGAAGACCAGACAGCATCTTAAGCATGAGATTCTGTTTGTCATCTTGTCCAAGTCACTAGTAAGATGAAAGTGATACATAGACTAGTGGACTGAATATTATAGGAGGACAGATGACCGCATCATAGGGAGAAAACAGAATGCTGATGAGGGGTTTTAAATGAGTGAGCTGATTGTGAGTTTCTGGTGTGTGAAGAAGTTTTACCATGGCACACGTTTGGTTACATGAGAAGAAACTTATTATGTGATGAGACAACAGGGTTATGCTGTATGTTGTGTGTGGCTGATTGGATGAATGTTTGAAATTGATCTAGCTGTTGATTTGTCTTTTGTTACTAAGTTGAGCCTGCCAAATGGGTTGTTATGATTTATCCCCCTGGCATGAAGAACACGTGTCATGATTTAAACAAGGCCTTTCTTTTCTTTTTCCTTTCTTTTCTTTCTTTTCTTTTTATTTTGTTACTTTCATGGTGCACTGAAAGTTTCGTTTGGTGATCTCTGTTTGAGCACATATGCACGATTAGAACAGAAATGCTATACGACTCGTCGTCAAGAAAACTGTTGTAAAAGTGAGTTTCTCCAAAAATTTAAATAGGCTTAGGAGAAAGCCACTTATTTGGGACAATCAGAAAACAAGTCCCTGCCAAAAAGGATTCAGAGAGGTAATCCGATTTAAAGTTTTTCTTTTTCCTTTTGAAATGACGTCACTTTGCTGTGGGTGGAAACGGAATTCGACGATAGTTTCCACTATCAGCAAAGAAAGAAAGAATGAAAGAATGAGTGGAAAAACTGACTGACAAAAGCTGACAAGATTGACTGACTTAACACCATTGTGTGAAGTTAACCCCCACCTGACAAAGGTGTGGACGCATCTCTGTGTGTGTCTTCTGTTGCAGGAACAGAAGGAGACCACAAGAGGAAACTTGGGTCACATGACTATGTGAACTCTGCAAATTTAACCTTTTTTAGTTTAAAAATTTCTGTGTCTGTGAATTTACCATGGGTGTGTTATTAACTGCTTTGTGTTGCTCACAGAGATGACTGTGAGAAAGAGTGTATACAAATGCGCAGCGCTGACATTTAAATTTCTTTTTACAGCAGATGGTTAATCATGTCATTCGATCATGTGATTTGTAGTAGGACACATCTTAAAGATGTTTTTCTATCACAGGATTACTGAGATTTTGTGTGAAGAAAACTGGTTACAGGCTGTGTGTTGGTGATTAAATTACACTGTGTTGGAGAAAATATGAATGTTGCAGGGGAAAAGTGAATAGAGTGACACCGTGTTTGAAACCAGTGTTACTTCTTTTTTACAGCATCTCTGGAATCTGGGTGGCCGACGCCTGACCACCAGGATGAACCGTGTGTTTGGCTAATGTTTGTTTTTCTTTAAGAGTGCTTGTAAAAGATTCAGCACAGACAGACAAGTGACAATTGAACAAATGTGCAGTGGTTACAGAATAGTTGAATATGGGGCTCATTAGCTAGCCACTATTAAGCTCACAGTGATAAAAATGAGTGGAGTGACATTGCTTAAGGGAAGCCACCGATTAAATTGGGGCAGGTAAAACAGCTGTAATAGTCTGAACCGAGCCAACTAACGTACGGCCTGGAATGACAATTTCATAGTCAATGGGGTTAGAGACACCTAGTGTTATGACAGGTAAAGTACCCTTCTTAACTTTAACCAAAGTGTCAAAAAACTCAAGATTGTCTGGCCATTGAGGGTTTAAGTCTGGCTCAAATATCATGACCATGTCCTGTTTAAATGGCCCTGCTGCTATACGACCCTCAACATGCATGTGGCTCTGTTTAGGTACAGTAATACAGTCTTTCTTCGTCATCACTTTGTACTCGTCAACTGTATCTGCACTAACAGCCTGTATAAAAGCTTTCACCTTGTGTCTTTTGAGGCTGGGAAATGCTTTTCTCACTGTGCTGTACAGTTTAGCTTGGTCAGTCTTATTCACAATGTATTCAATGACATTGTAACCTATAATAGGGCATGTGAGCTGAAAACCTTTCATTACCAACATGGGGATGGTCAATTTCTCCGTTTGTTCAGTTCCAGAAACAAGTTGGAAGGTTGTCTCAACCCACCCAAGATATGGCATGTTGGTCCCATTTGCTGCAGTCAGGGTGAGTTCAGATGTGTCTATAATATCGGCTACATCTCTCAGCTCCGTGTGTGGCAGATAGTCCTTTTTCCATTTCTCATCAATGATCGACACCTGTGAGCCTGAATCCCATAGAGCTTGAAGCCTGTGGCCGTCCAGGAGACACTCAACCAGACATTGCCTGCCCACCAGAGATGTGACTTTGTGAGTTTTACATGAGCTGGCGGCAGTGGTACCTGAACAGTCTTATTGTCTTTGTTAGTCTTTAAGCCAGTGCATTGTCTCTTATGTTGTCTCCAGTGTTGATTCTGGCATGCTTTTGAACAATAAAGTGCGTTTTTACATGCTGAACACTGTCTCATGCCTGACTTTTCTTGTTTACAGTTGGAGCAATGTTGGGACTTGTGGATGATGGGCATGGTTAACACTCGTCCCTCGGTGGTAACCATTGCTGGTTTAAATGTTTCTCTGTATATGGTCTCATACCTCTGCTTCTACATCCAGCCTGAAAGTGTTCTCTACTCCCACAGAGGTAGCAGTGTGTGCAGCTAACTCAGTTAAAAGCTCGGGTGGTATCCTAGCTTTAACTTCTTTCACAGGGTTCTTAGCAGGTGACACATCATCTGACTGCACTGCACTCACACTTGTAGCAGTCTGTGATGCTAAACATCTTTTCTTGTTTTTCCTTTCTGCCTCATTGGCACAAGCCATATTTAACCTCTCTAACAGGAGTTCATCAGGTGTCTTAGAGTCTAACAGGAGTGGCTGCATATCTATCCTGACACTGTCACTCTGGAACCCTGTGAGTATGGTGTGTAAACACATACGCTGGACTAAAGCTGGGTCGTATTTGAGTCCTGACTCTGATTCTTGGGAAGCAAATAGGACTTTCTGCTTTAGATCTAAAACTCTCATCAGGAAGCTTTGGGCAGTCTCTTTCGGGGTCTGTACCTTAGAGGCAAGTTGTTTATAGAGTTCGGTGGCGCTCTTCTCCTGGAAATGGGAGCGCAGGATGCGGCGTAGAGTCGGAAGGGTGAGTTGAGCTTTTCCCTCCAAATAGCTGCGTAGTTGTAGACCTGGTAAGATAGCTCTGATGACAGCATCTACAATGTCAAGCTCTGAGTAGCCTCTGCTCAGTCCATTTTCGATCTGGTGAGCAAGACTGGAAAATGTCAGTTTATCTTTTTGACCTGGTTCGCCAATCTGGCCTGATATTTTGAAATCTTTCTGCCAGTAAGGGCTTGGTCGTTGGGGGGCACTTGACACAGATGAGTTAGGGATAGAGTGATTAGCTTGGGAGTGAGAACTAACAGCTGTGTTAACTGCATTAGCTGTCTCCGTTACCAGTGAGGTTGCAGTGTTTAGTTGCTCTCTGTGCCCTGAATAACGTCCTTCATTTGCATTTGGTTCAGTCTCAACAATTGTCTCTTTCATTACTTCAGCAATCTTATCATTAAACAGTTCTGACATTCCTTCATCCTCAAGTTCTGTTATACCTTCTCTCTCAATGTGTATTTGGATGTGTGTTAGGAGTGACAGTCGTGTTTTTCCGCTAACATCTATTTTCTCTGCAATGCCAAGGAACTCGCAGATTGACACTAGTTGATCTTTGGACAGAGTGTGCATTTCACGCACAACCTCTTCTCGCAGCTCTTCCACCGAAGACATTGTGGCAGTAGGCAGGAAGAATTTTACATGTACAGGTGACGCTGAGCTGAGTCGTTTTTGCAGCCCCTGATGATCTCTGGCTGGCCTCAGGAAACATGCGCTAAAACACAGCTACCAGTTCGCCTCGACAGCAACACTTTCCTCACTGCAGTCTGCCTGGGTTGTATGGGGGGATTTGGCTGGCTTGGACTACGATGTGCAGATTGTGGACACCGGACATCTAAGCAGCGATCCCAGAGGTGCCTCCAAATGTTACACCCCTGAAAACAGGGGGAAAAGAATCACGAGAGTGATTATGACTTGCGTCTCTCATGCAGTGGTTTATTGCAGTCAAAATGAACAGAAACATTTCACACTCTGCACTGCTCAATGTCACATGGTGGAAGAAAACACCAAACAATAAACCAAAATACCAAAGTGCTTACTATACAGATACCTGAGCAGGTTTCCTGACAAAATGGCTGACAATAGCTGCGTTTTTAGCTCTTGCCGTTATCTTAATGGCCACCACACAGTACAAAACTGAGGCTCAAAACCGCCACGTATATGTGCACAAAACCCGTAATATAATGCTTCTAAAGCTTACAAAACAATGAAGGATTATCTCTTAAATATCTTAACAGTGTACACATTGGAAATATATCAACTTTTAAACACTTTTACCTGAAAACAGGGGGAAAAGAATCACGAGAGTGATTATGACTTGCGTCTCTCATGCAGTGGTTTATTGCAGTGAGGAGAGCGCGCGAAAGCCCCCTAGTGGAGAATAGAGACACTACTAATCGATCCCAGAAAAGGCTTACTAGATCACTGATGTATAGATTGCAGTTCTCTTAAATAACATGAAAGCCATTGATATAACATGAAAAATAATAAACTCTTAACCATTTTCTTACCATATTTACATTATCAACTGATATGAATTATTATTAACTGAACAGTTTTATATGCAGTAGTCCTTCAACAGTAGTCCTTCAACCTGTCACATATCCAAGTAATCCTTTCAGCAATCTTCACTGCTATGGTCGTCGTCAGCATCACCCGATAGGGACCACCGTGGACTGGACCAGCACTTCCTCTCCATGGCCTTATCAAAATCCAATCTCCAGACTTCAGACTCTGCTCCTGTGGAGAAACAGAATCATCTGGCAGATCATTTGTTCTCAAGACTTCTTTATTTTTAAACATTTTAAGCATCTAATCTGCTAATATGCTCTCTCTTCTGCTTCTCTATCATCACTACAGAAGACTAGAACTCTAAATGCTCTAACATATATAATCTCAACGAGTCAGACCGTTCTCTGTTGGAATAATCCTCATGTACATCTCAACTAATTCTACACAGTCTAACCATGTCCTGCGTCTCCCTAAGTCTTAACTTTACTGTTCCATTAGTTCTCTCTATCAACCCTGCACTTTGTGGGTGATATGAACAATGATGTTTTAATGTTATCCCTAGATGTTGTGCCATTAATCTAATCACTTCATTTACAAAGTGTGGACCATTATCACTAAACAATACTCATAGTTATTACAGTTGGACAGCTCTATAGTCCATGTGAATAATTTGTAATGGGTGACTGGGTCTGGGGAATTTCCCTCTCTTATGTCTCAAATTACCCTGAGAATTGTGCTTGCAACATATCATACATAACTTGCAAAATTTGTTTTTTAAGGGTATTTAATCTTAAAGTATAAATTACTCATCATCTCCCTCCTGTTGCGACATGGCAAAGCCCATGGCGCAAAATAGCAGCAGTCTTATACAAATTCTAAAGGCAGTATTGGTGTATCACACAGATAATAAACACCATCCTGCAAGCTCGCTCCTTCTTTAAGTCACACCTGTTTTCCCTGCAGTAGGTGAGTGGGCCTGCATGTCTGCTAATACATGTGGTATAATAGACAACGTCTACTGGTGTTGCATTGCTAAAATGTTAACATCATGTTCTCCTAAAGTTGCCTCTTTCGCGATCTTATCTGCAAAAGCATCCTCTAATGCAACTGGATCTTTCCCTCACATGTGTGCTACACATTTACAAACGGCAATTCTACTGGATAATAACACTGCCCAGAGGCAAACATTGGTTTGCCTCTTATTTGTAGTTATTTTTATTTAATTTAATAACTGTACAATACTCTGTATATAGTAACTGTATAAGATAAAGGTCTAATCGTCTCTTACTTTACTCAGATTGCACAGAGTGTATATTTGTTAATAATTTGAATTATTTTGGATAAGGATAAGTGTAAGATAATGGGTAATTTCAGTTTTTTCAGTTTTTATAAAGCAAAATTTCAGTTTTTGCTTTATAATTTTGTTTAGCGTAATTTTTACGGTTGTCACACCTCGTCTCACCCACTGCTACAGTATATTTCTATGTAAATATACTGTAGCAAATGTATACTGGCTATCAGTGTATATTGTCACATCTTGTTTCTCTGCAGCTTAACACGCTTCCGTTAAAGCTATTATCCCTGCTGCTCAAGCAAATATGAAACATGCTAGTTGTCCTGTACAGATAACTTTCTCACTATCTACTACAGTAAAACCTGTTTTAGTCTGTCCCTCTGCTGTTGTAAAAACTCAAACCATCAACAAACCAAACCTTTCCCTCACCAAGTGGCACATCTATTAAGTCATCCCTCGGCTTACACTCCTTCTCTACGCTCATGAGAAGTGCCCTCTTCTTTCGTTGGCAAAAGGTTTGACGGATTCAGAATTGTGCATCACTTTATGGTAATATGTGGTTGTGAGAGTAACAGTAACATTAAAGACAAGCGTCTTGTAGGTGACAGAAATGTAATTTTAGCCTGCAGTAGTAGACATCTACCTCGTGTGGAACTAACAGTGTCAAAAAGGTGAAAAACTACATCCTGAAACATTGTACAGCTTAAGCCGCTGCACATACTGATCACACGCATGGAGGTAAAGCACAAGGAACTACAGCTAATCTTTTAGGATAGTAAGTTACTGGCTTCACTTGTGGAAAAAGTGCTGTTAGTTATTTCACAGTCACCTGGCATTTGTGCTGTTCACAGAACCACAAGTCCATCGCTGGACCTCCTCTGCGCTGTCACTTTTTGGAGCTTGGCACGCTCCCTCAGATTCTCATGTTCCAACGCTGCTGAAGATTTTAAAGGCAGAGCACGTCGTACACCTTAGTAGTCTTCCTCAACGTCAACGTCGAAACTCTTTTATCCTATTCAAGATTCTGCTGTGCAGAGTCTCCTCATGACGATCTCCTGGAAGCCCAGTAGCACAGCTCTCTGTGCTAAAGGTGATCTCCGATCCTCCTGAAGACTCTCTCCAGGCCTCAGCTTCCATCTTATCGATGATCCTCTCAGTCACTCCTTCTCGTCATGGCACCTCACGACATCTGCAAATTAAAATGACACTCCTCTCACCACATGGCTTTCGCCATGTGTCAACTCCCCTATGAGACATGTACAAGAATATTGCACAGTCTCCCTAAAAAAAAAAATCTCCAGGGTTTCCCACTTGGAGCAGCCATACTCCAACCTGTAACTCTGTGTAAAAACATCAGTCAGCAATTAAATGTTTAGCTTGTCTAACTCTCAGCTCCACCTGGAGCCTGTATCCTGGAAGATAAAGTCTTTAAGTTAAAACAACTACACATTTGCAACCAACTATAGATCATAAGAGTAATAAAGTATTCAGCATAAAAGACAAATATCATGTGCAGGTTTTCTCCAATCATTAAATCACTATTATTGCCATAATTTGTCCCAAATCATGAATCATCCCAATTTATTCCACAATTTAATCGGTGGCTTCCCTTAAGCAATGTCACTCCACTCATTTTTATCACTGTGAGCTTAATAGTGGCTAGCTAATGAGCCCCATATTCAACTATTCTGTAACCACTGCACATTTGTTCAATTGTCACTTGTCTGTCTGTGCTGAATCTTTTACAAGCACTCTTAAAGAAAAACAAACATTAGCCAAACACATGGTTCATCCTGGTGGTCAGGCGTCGGCCACCCAGATTCCAGAGATGCTGTAAAAAAGAAGTAACACTGGTTTCAAACACGGTGTCACTCTATTCACTTTTCCCCTGCAACATTCATATTTTCTCCAACACAGTGTAATTTAATCACCAACACACAGCCTGTAACCAGTTTTCTTCACACAAAATCTCAGTAATCCTGTGATAGAAAAACATCTTTAAGATGTGTCCTACTACAAATCACATGATCGAATGACATGATTAACCATCTGCTGTAAAAAGAAATTTAAATGTCAGCGCTGCGCATTTGTATACACTCTTTCTCACAGTCATCTCTGTGAGCAACACAAAGCAGTTAATAACACACCCATGGTAAATTCACAGACACAGAAATTTTTAAACTAAAAAAGGTTAAATTTGCAGAGTTCACATAGTCATGTGACCCAAGTTTCCTCTTGTGGTCTCCTTCTGTTCCTGCAACAGAAGACACACACAGAGATGCGTCCACACCTTTGTCAGGTGGGGGTTAACTTCACACAATGGTGTTAAGTCAGTCAATCTTGTCAGCTTTTGTCAGTCAGTTTTTCCACTCATTCTTTCATTCTTTCTTTCTTTGCTGATAGTGGAAACTATCGTCGAATTCCGTTTCCACCCACAGCAAAGTGACGTCATTTCAAAAGGAAAAAGAAAAACTTTAAATCGGATTACCTCTCTGAATCCTTTTTGGCAGGGACTTGTTTTCTGATTGTCCCAAATAAGTGGCTTTCTCCTAAGCCTATTTAAATTTTTGGAGAAACTCACTTTTACAACAGTTTTCTTGACGACGAGTCGTATAGCATTTCTGTTCTAATCGTGCATATGTGCTCAAACAGAGATCATCAAACGAAACTTTCAGTGCACCATGAAAGTAACAAAATAAAAAGAAAAGAAAGAAAAGAAAGGAAAAAGGAAAGAAAGGCCTTGTTTAAATCATGACACGTGTTCTTCATGCCAGGGGGATAAATCATAACAACCCATTTGGCAGGCTCAACTTAGTAACAAAAGACAAATCAACAGCTAGATCAATTTCAAACATTCATCCAATCAGCCACACACAACATACAGCATAACCCTGTTGTCTCATCACATAATAAGTTTCTTCTCATGTAACCAAACGTGTGCCATGGTAAAACTTCTTCACACACCAGAAACTCACAATCAGCTCACTCATTTAAAACCCCTCATCAGCATTCTGTTTTCTCCCTATGATGCGGTCATCTGTCCTCCTATAATATTCAGTCCACTAGTCTATGTATCACTTTCATCTTACTAGTGACTTGGACAAGATGACAAACAGAATCTCATGCTTAAGATGCTGTCTGGTCTTCATGAGTATCATTTATTGTGTATGTGCATGTAGGGTTAGTATGGTTGATGCATTTTCTGTATGTTTTTGTGTTCCTCTCATCACATTTTCATTAATCTCATCACTGCTTAAAACAAAACACATCTCTCTCTCTCTCTCTCTTTTTTATTTTTTAACTGTCCTTTTCTCCAAAACAGAAAATAGCATTACAGCTGTTTCAGGCTGAGAAACACCAAACACTCTTTGTGTTATCATTCATCCACACAACTATGTTATTTCTTTGTCCGCTGGGCAGGTGACCTACAGAATCACGTCTGCCCCAGCTGGACACCTTTTCACACACACACCGTGACGTCAGACACACTCACACTCACTTCTGCTTAGAGCACAATTTCACTTCATTCTTCAACGATCCACACAACACGTGCTGCCCAATAAAAACTTTGCAGTGTATTTCATCCTCTTTCAAGGCAGACTTCTTTTATGTTTGCAGCAGGCAACGCGACTTACACCAAAACCCAGGCTACGTGTACACAACAGGTCACAGAATTCCATTAACACCGCTTAGGTTTCCTTCTGTGCTGCTGCGTTCACTTACTGGCACTCACACACATATATGCTCATTCACACTCTTTTTAGGCCCATAATCCCCCTTACTGCGGCGAGCTCTTTCCTCCTTACCATTGGTGGAGAAACCATACACTCAACGCCCTTAACTGCGGAGAACCTTTTTTTTTTTTTTTTTTTTTATCTTTATAGAGCTCTATCCTCCTTTCGGTGGAGAAACCGTCCTTACCCTCCTTCTATTCGGTGGTGAAACCTCTTTAAACCTCCTTCGGTGGAGAAACCGACTTAACCCTCCTTAAATAAATCAAAAAGATTAATAACAAAACAAAAACACTGGCGGAGAAACCAGGCAGCTTGTGTCTACACGCACAGCTTGCGCACTCACGTACCTGCTTTAACGCACGGGCACATAGCCGCTCTCTAAGGCCTTCTGTACTCACTGTTCGTGTTGTTTCCGTTCATGGGAAGAGTCTCTGTTCCCCATCAATCGCCATCCAGAGTGCATGTGAGGGGTGGAAAGTGTCCTTCACACGTCGGATGATGTGTTTGTCATAGAGTTGGGAGATGGGCGGGAGAGGGCCTCCAATGATCCTCTCTGCTGTCCTCACTATCCGCTGCTGACCTCTGAAGAAAATGAAGACAATCAAAATTCAAAAGCCTCAACAGTAGAGAACACTTTGGCCTTTTCACATTTACAGTCTCTGATGCCCCGTAACATTAATAAAAATAAATAAAGTTCTTTAGTTAAAAAGAACTTTTTAACTAAAGGTTTTTAGCTCGTGGAATTTACAGATGAAAACATGAATATATTTAATGTAGAGGGTCAATATGCATAAATAATTAAATATTTAAATAATGAATGAAAGGTCTCATTAACTAATGTATTCTTTATAGTTAGTTTCATCATGTACAGTTAATAGTAGAATATTATTTAGTCAATTTTAAAAAAAACAAAAACAAAAAAAACCATACCTATTAAATTGTTTCACTATTTCAGTAGTTATTTCATGGTGCCTGTGCCATAGCACCTCACCCATCAAACACAGCCTACTTAGCAGGTACACAAAGTTCACAGTGAGACAGCAGCTTGGCTGTTTACTGCCTTTTCACCCTAATGTTAACAAAGAAAATAGTATATAACAGCGACAGAATGGGTGTTTTCTTATTTTTATTTAGCAGACTGATTAAAATATAGAGAAAAGAGTTGGATAATTATTTTTAAAAACTGATAATATGATCATTTCTGATGCAGTTTGATATCTCGATATAGGATATCCACGAACTGCACCAACATGCTGCTCCAGATGACAATGCTATCACTTTCCTCATTGTAATAAAATATTGTTTTAATAGTTAGTTTAAATTGAACGTGCACTAGTAAACAAGATTCAGAAATTATTCCATTCAAAAGACTTTAATAGTAAATATCATTTCAGTGAGAAATCTCATAGACACTGAAATTATAATGTGAATAACATCAGTAAGAAACTGTTCGAACATTTGTTGTTTCCTGAAAGTTAACTATTATTATCTTTCAGAAACAAGCTACAGTTTGTAAGCTTTGTTTCCCTATCCTTTAAAACATACATACCTATTACTGCCAGCCAAACTATCAATATTGTGAGAGGAGGAAAATAATACAGGGCTCACAAACCAGAAGGAATAACATAAAACTACATGTATTTCAGGCATTGGGTCTAAAATACAAAATCCTCGATTTTAGAAGCTAAGCGAAGTAAATATCCATGATGAAAGGCAACTAAATATCTTGAAAGGCAGGGAGAACACAAGAAGAGGGCAGGACCACAGACTATTAATACAAACTGACACACTTGGACTAAGCAGGAAATGGGAAACAGGTTTGGAACAAGGAACCCCTGAAGACAATTAAGAAAGCAAAACAAAGGAACCTTGAAAAGCATATAGAACATTTTTCAATATTTGCATTTGCAAATATGTTTGTAAATATCCTCTTTGTGCCAAATTTGATGAATAAATATTAAGCACCTGTTCACCTGACATATTCGGCAACTATTTAAGTTTAGCCATTTAAAGAGAACATGTGCAGTATAGGTTGGGTTTAAACTTTTAATTTGGGCAATTTAAATTGTATCATTATTATTATTATTATTATTATTAGTAGTAGTAGTAGTAGTAGTAGTAGTAACATTATAATTATAATTATTATTATTATATTTACTGATAACTGTACACACTATACCAAAAGGACAGCATACTGTTTTGTCCTACGTGGTGCATTGTTCATTAGTCTAAACACCAAATGGCAACTCCTTGGCAAATAAATAAATAAAATAAAAATGATGAAATAAAATGATGCGACCAAGACAAAACCTGTGGTATTTTGTAAATATGACAAACGCGAATTCACTGTGTATAACTTTATTAGCAGTGTCCTCCAACAACATTGAGACTAACGTCCTCCTCTCTGCCCCTTTATGCTCTCTGGTCGCTATGGTAACGCGTAAATATTTCTTTAAAAATAAGACACACAACTACTACACGGAAAAAGACCCAGGGAAACCGAGTTAACGACAAAAGCAAAAAGAAACCCTGAAAACCATAAATTTTACGCTGAGCCTCAACTCTCGTGGTGCGGTACCAAACGACGCACGGGCCGGACCGGTTGGGGACCGCTGATTTACACAGTATATTCAAGGTTACGTTACGTCAGTCCCACCAATCACGAGTTGCAAAGCGAGAAATACATTTGACACTCACCGCGTTGTCCAATTAAAACTCTGACTTGTGTTTGGTGGTTGTAGAAATCTTTTTATGAGCTTTTAGCTGAGATTGAGAAGTCTGAGTGCACCACACATGCCTGTCTATATTTACACAGCAGACCTGGCATTACAGCCGGTAAAACCATGCGCAGTTGCCCCCGCCCGGTATCGCGGGCCTTGCCCTAGGTTAGCTACCTGACGCCATCTTGATAGCAGCGCTATCAAATGCTAAGACTAGCTAAAAGTCCATGGTGCATAATATACACATATGCTACATTTCATACCCCAAAAAACGCTTACCTGTATGTTCTTAACCCTTTAGCGCATCCATTAGGCTGCTCCGAACACGAGGACATTTAATGTTCAAACATGTCTTGCTTTGCATACTAATAATCAAGGAACTGACCTCACTGTTCATTCACTGGGCTGGCTTCAGTTATTGTGCAAGTGTACTGTTTATAAGGTTGGGGAAAACCTGCAGTCAGCTGAGACTGAAGTCCCTTGGATGAGTGACTAAACGTTTCTCTCACTGAAAACAGAATCAACCTTTTGGAAAGGTTTAAACCAATGACTGTTGGTTTAAACACCTACAGCGGACGGCCTTTAGGCACCGCCCAGCCAAAATGTCATGTGACCTTTTCTTTATGACATCATCACTCCTTGGTTTAGAGTGATGATGTCATAAAGTCAAATTTAGAATCTTAAATCCTTTGAAGTTTTTCCTTAAATAGGACCGAGAAGCAGCAATTTTTAGTCAGTGTTTTCACAGCATTCAAACGTTCACCAGAGAAACATCTGAAAACCTTTTCAAAGTCACTGTAGTGTATACAGCCATGAGTCCACAAAAACACCAAAAACGACAAAACGCATCCCTGTCCTCTCTTTGCTCTGTCGATCTACAAAACAAAATTAAACGAGCTGAAGAAGAGATGCTTGGACTTCAGGAGAAGTGCATAGAAATGGAAGCACAAATTAAACGCCAGCCTGACTTAGAGATCATTAATGAAGGCTGGGGAATCAGGTTTGGTAAAGCCCGAAATGATATTTATTCCATGAAAAAAGACTACAAGAAACATATGGGTCTTTTACAACAAGGGTCCGACAAGCTTGATGCAAATAGTGCTACTATAGAAAAGTTAGAAGAAGAGCTCAAACACACACACAAAATTAATGAGGAGCTCCAAGAAAACCTCTACAAAGTGCTGGAAAAAAATAGAGAAATCCTTCAACAGAAGGAAGAACAAGACATAAAGCAAAGAGACATGCAGTGCAAACTCAAAGACATTGAGGAAAAATACAGAGAGTCAATGGCTGAATTTCAGACTGCAGTCTCTGTCCTCATTACTCCAGAGAATATCTTACCTGCTGTCAGTGAGTGTTTCAATCGGTTCTCCCGAGTACAATGGGGGACGATTGAACATGGAGTCTGGGACTCTGATCTCCAAGCAGCACTGGCTGACATGATAACTGAAATAATTCAGACAGTTTCTACTGGCATCCTGAACTCGGCACTTCCCGTAGTTCAGAAGTTTATGACACATGTGTCCCAAACAGATATTAGCATACCTGTGGTAAAAATAGCTCCGTCGCTGGGAGACTCTCTCTCAATGAGCATTGCCATCTCTCTTAACATCCCCCATGACAAGTATGAGTCCATTAAGACGCTGACAAAACTGATTGAAATGGAGATTTCAGAAAAGGTCAACTCGGCTGTGACTCTACTTTTAAACAACCCGGATTTACGGTCAGATCCCGCTGTTTATGTCAGCGGAAAAATTACATGCATAAAAAACCTTCGACGCATGGTCTCTCATGCAGCCTCGTATCTGAAGAGATGTGCAGGTAAGCTAAGCTGCCTGTGCATGCGAAAGGGGGCCAGTTCGAGTTCCCCTAGTCCCTCTGATTCAAGTGCAGAGAGTACTAAATCAAAGATCCGTGAGAGGGTGACACGTGATGAGGTCAGCATTGCTCTCACCAAATGGAGCACAGATGCAGCAATCACTGAGGACAAAATGGAAAGTCTAACCAAAGTGATCGCAGCTGATGCTGTCAATAAAATACTTGACAATCTGAATTATTTAGCTGAAGATGCCACAGGAATAGAGCAGTGCACAGATGCTGTGGCTGCTGAAAGTCTGCAGCCTCCCAGCACGCCAGAAGAAATAGCTGCAGCTGATATTGTCAACACAGTAATTGATAATCTGCAGTCTTCTGATGGTGAAGATGTCACATCTAGTAACAAATGTGGCTCTTGCAAACCTTTTAATGTGCAGCTAATTATCCAAAAGGTGAAAAACTTTTTTGCCTCATGCATCCCACCCCTAAAAACCAATGAACAAAAGCTGCACAAAGACCACTTCTGCAGCTTTGCCAAAAAGCAGTTTTATAAAGTGATAAGAGAGATAAAACACCTGGTGAAGAAAAACAAAAGGTTCTTCATCTGTCTCCAAGATCCGGTCAAGTCACCTGATAATCAGAGAGCAGATTCTATGGACAGCTACAGTTCTTTCTGTAGGTATGTAAACACACCAACTATGCATACCAGGTTTAAAAGTTCTTCCTCAGTTGATTTTACCAGTTTCAACCCTTATCTTGATCAACTGTTTAATAAATTAAAACAGACAAAACACCTTAACCTTATCCAGAAACCCATGGAAAACGTAAATGCATTTGTTGAAGTTGAGACGTTTTGCAGGGAGTTGACAGATAAAATTTATGACCATCTCCAGTCAACTCAAAGATATTCACTCCCTGTGATGCTAC
This sequence comes from Pelmatolapia mariae, assembly GCF_036321145.2. Lineage (NCBI taxonomy): Eukaryota > Metazoa > Chordata > Actinopteri > Cichliformes > Cichlidae > Pelmatolapia > Pelmatolapia mariae. The sequence continues at coordinate 14,398,915 of NC_086227.1, read as the reverse complement.
TGGGAAGAAGTCTTTCAGACTCTGTGATTTCTAGGTCTCCAGAGCCAACAGGTGAGTTACCCTTTTCGCCCGAAGTCCTCTATGTAACTGTAGAAGACTCAGTGCAAAAGTTTTTGCAAAACATTCTTCTGTGGTTAGAGAATGATGCTTTGGATGAAACTGTCCAAAGTGACAAAGTTTCTGGTGCCGTGGAAGACATCCAGGATGTGATTTTACGAGCACTAACCCCAACAGAGCAAAGAGAATGCGACAGACTGTCTGAACCAGAGTCAAGTCCAGTTTCTCCTCACAAAAATCAACCCATCTCCTGTGTGAGTGTACTAGAGCAGGACCTACCTCCAGAAAAAAGCCCTGAGCCTGAGCCAGTCGCTGACACTGGGCCTACAGAAGGTCAAAGTCAGCCATCAATCTCTAAAAACTTACAGGAGGAACCTTCAGAATTTTTTATATCACCTTTTGCTGCTGAGAAAATTGCCAAAGACTTCAGCGCCGTTCTGTTACCGAGTCTCCTCGAGAAATGCAGTTTTGACACAAGAAAGACAGTGAATACAGAAAAAAGAAAGGCCATCACCAGGCGTCTTACACATCTGGTTTTAGATAACGTCAGAAGCTCAGAATATCTGAGTGCTCTTGAAAATAACAAACTTCAGATTGTAAAGAAAATGACTAAAGCCCTTAGAAAGGAGCTTGGCTCTTTAGATCAATTCGTACATTCTGTTCTTACACCAGATGATTCAACATTTGCTCAACTTTTTCTGGCTCATCTGGAAATCATTATTGAGGTTGTACTCAATCCCCCAATGAAGTCTAAAATTGCTAGGTTCTTTCGAGCAGTGGGAAAAGCTTTAATGAAGCCGTTCAGCTGCTGCTTTAAGGGCAGCAGTGATGACTAAATGACCATCTTGACTTTTTTCCCCACTAGCATGCTTCTTTAGAGATCTTGAAGCATTTGGCCATCAGAAGTATACTTCATCTTGTCTCCCTATATTTTCTTTTCACACCCCCAACCGGCCGCAGCAGATGGCCGCCCCTTCTTGAGCCGGGTTCTGCTGGAGGTTTCTTCCTATTAAAGGGAGTTTTTCCTCCCCACTGTCGCCAAATGCTTGCTCAAAGGGGATCTTTTGATTGTTGGGTTTTTTCTTGGTAGGACAGGGGTGGCCAACTCCAGGCTTCAAGAGCCCATGTCCTGCAGGTTTTAGATGTGTCCTTGATCCATCACAGCTGATGTAAATGGCTACATTACCTCCTCAACATTTCTTGAAGTTCTTCAGAGGCCTGGTAATGAAGTGATCATTTGATTCAGGTGTGTTGACCAAGGGTGTTATCTAAAACCTGCAGGACATCAGCTCTCGAGGCCTGGAGTTGGCCACCCCGCTGTAGGGTTTTCACCCTACAGTATAAAGCACCATGAGGAGACTGTTGTTTTGCCGTGATGCTATATAATCTTGAATTTAACTGAATTTTAAAAACATCTATTATAGCATCAAAGTAAAAATAAACGACTAAAGTATACTTCATTCAAATGAATCAAAACCTGACATGAAGAAAATATTATTCAGCATCAAATAAAAATCCAAATCACAAATACATTCTGATTTTCTTGTGTTTTATTGTGTTGTCAAGTATGAAAAAAAGTGTTGCATTTGTGCGCTCTGATCATCAGTACTGGCAGTGGCGGCTATGGTTAGTGTTGCAAAGAGCAATTTCACCCCGGTTCGTGTATTCGTCAGGCCTCCAGAAAGAACACCGGGACTCAGTAGTCAATTAACAATATTTTTATTAATACACACTTATTGATTATACCTTCTAGAAGGGAGATGTACAGAAGGGAGATGTACAGAAGGGAGATGTACAGAAATCTGCAGATTTCCTCTGCAGATCTCAACTCCTTTGTCTGTTACATGCAGTTTTGTATAAGTGACCCCCCTTCTAACCCTTCTACGAGGTGCCATAAAACTAATCACCATGTTTACATGTTTGTGTGTGTGCAAGCACGTGAATGCCTACATGTGCGTGCTCCCACGTAGCTACGTGAGTGTTCGTGAGTGACTATGTGCGCCTACCTGTGTGTATGTGTGTGCACGTGAGTGAGTGTGCATGTGGGTGTGGGTGCGTAAATTAAAGCACTGTAGGTGTGTGTCTCAATGTAGTGACTTCCCGGAGGTCATAAAAACCCATCTCCGTTCCAGACCACCGTTATCAGGTCACAAATGTTGACACCCCCACCTAAGTATACCCTGAGGAATTTCCACTTTACTCCTTTTGTCTTAGTTTCACAACTCAAGTGGGGGAGGGCCTCCTAAAATCTACTTCTAAGTTCATGACACAATCAGGCCTTTATTACATTGAGGGCAGTGTCAGTGTCTTTACAATAATTCTACATTCTAACTAACACATTCCTAAACTTCTAAAATAAGCTAAACATCCCTACATTAGCTAACCCTAACAGCTGGCTGAAAACTTCATTCAAGTAATTGTTTTTTCCTTTAACGTAATTCTATGATGAAAATTCTGAAACTGTTACATAATTTATTCTGTTCATTGTTCATTTGGTGTAAAAATATAATGTTGGGTCTAAACTCAGACCCCGCTGTATCCAGGACTTATTCCCATGAAAGAAAAACAAGGCTACAGCGTTCGATTGATTACTTGCGCAAGGGAGGCCTCATCTGTATCCAGCACGAAAGAGACCCCAAATCCGGCCTCCTCTCGCTGCCTTTTATTGAGAGACAGTTCACACAAAAAGTAATGCCCACATAGTTTCTAAGACAAGGCATTGTGTGTGAACTTCTATATGTATGTAAGTGTGTGTGTGTGTGTGTGTGTTTAATTACAATCAATAATTTGACTGTTTTTAAGTTATACATTAAGATTTTAAACACCATTATATTTCAAGAGACAGACTTGCTAACTAGAAAAAAACACGTAGCACATTACCAGCCTTTTTCTTCAGGCCCGTCCTTGGTAGTGCAGGGGTCCTGCAGAGCAGCTCGACCTCATTCACAGGACAGAAGAGAAGTGAAACTGTGTTACCGAACACGTGGCAAACATGAATAATAAAACGCCGGTGTAGCTTTCGGAAATGACTCCTCTCTCTGGTTTCTCCTCACAGAGTCACACTTCTGATGCCTGCGTTCAGACCCGCAGGGAGTCTGACAAGCGGAGCTCCAGGCTGGACCGCCGGCGGGCTCGATCGGCTGACCTGGAGAAGATAAGACGCTTGCAGCTGATGGTGGTGGACGACCACTGGATGACAGAGTACATGCGCTGTTTCTCCGCCCGGCTTAGGTAGAGATGGGCTCCACCTAGAATCCCTAAATAACAAGTTTCCTTACGTGCAAATATCAGGAGGAAATCATGTATCATTTTAATTAATAATACAGAGAGAGAACCGTGTTGCCACAAGCAAACACCGCTCGCTGCGTTGTCTCCTTAGTTGACAGAGAAATAACAAATAAAGTGAAGAAGTGACACGAAACAAATCTAATTAACTTAAAATTAATTTAATTCCCTTCTCTCTGGGATCTTAGATAACTTCTCTCAGTTACTGGGTGAATTAGCGCTTCAGCCAGGAGGGTGTCACTCCTCATATGAGAAAGGAACAGTGTTACACGAGTGTGTCTGATCATTGAGCAGCAGTTATCAGCTAGACTGCAGAGTCCTTTGGAAGATGTTTGATGTAAGATGTGCCCTTACATCAGCGTTTATCTGCATTCACGACCTTGCTGCTTTGGCTTCCTGATGGAGACAAAAAGCTCTTAAAAGCAACTGTAGCAGAGGACAGACACAGCTCGCAGTTGTTAATGCGCCCCCAAGTGGTCAGAAGCTGCAGCTTTAAGCGCTAAAATGCTCCAACGCTCTTTTTTTAATTCAAAATATTTTTATTGAGTATTTGTGGATATAGTTTACAAAGAAAAAAAAGAAGACGGAAAACACAAACTGTTTACAATGAATACAAAACAGAACTTCTCATGTTGGAACATTTTTCTCCCTTATTATTTACCAAACAAGCAACGAGAAAAAAGAAAAAAAAAAAAAAGAGAGAGAAAATAAACGAATAAACATTTATTATGACTTGTGATGGTGTGGTATAGCCTTTCCCACATCTTCACTTGATGTCAAATTACACGGGATTATTTATGATAAACTATCGAGACAACAGGAACAGTGTTTTTTTGCTCCAGCATCCTGTCAGAGCGAATCGCTGCTGTCGAGAGAGAAAGAAAAATACTATCCTTAAATTTCAGACTAAAGCCCATTTATGCAAAAGTTATTAACCATCACCTTTCTTTAATTTTCTTTTTTTGTTGTTGGCTTTCCCTATGACAGTAACGATTGGATCTGCAGGAACAGTTCAGATTTCTGTTTCTAAACACTTTCAGATGAAATTGACTGAACTGTGTTTCTTTGGTGTTGTTTTTTGTATGAGAATGAACAATAAAAATGACTCTTTCTTAGATTTTCTATACATATCTACAAAAAAAAAACACATCCACGTCACTTTTGAATGTATTTAGTTTCTCAGCATGAAAGAAAGCTCAACTGCTCTGCTTTCATTTAGAGCTCATTTCCAACACAAATTCTTTTTTTCAGTTCTCTCTCATGAAGCCAGCTGTGTATTTACACCTCAGAGAGTTTGATCGGAGAAAGGCCCAAACTGGAATTTTTGATATCTGTGTATTTTGGATATGAGGAGCTCAGCTTAGATTAAAAGAAGTTAGAAACACATGATATGTCAAATAAAGCTCAAATCTAAGGTATTTTTACAGAAAAGGTTAGTATATTAAATTGTAATCATTGTAATTATTTAGATCAGGTAGCTGTTAAGCATACAGTATATTTATTGCAGAGTGTAGTTGGTGTGTTTTCACTTTGGGCAGCTTCTTTTTTTTAAATTGATTTTTAATCAGAAATAACCTGCGATTTTGACACAGTGTGTAGTGAATACTCCACAGGAAAAAAGCTTTTAGGGTAATTACGCAAAACTAGATGTTTCTAAAACTTTTAAGTGAAATAAGGAGCAGTCATTAAAAAGTATCGCTGTACTGCTGTCACTCTTATTTTTTTAAAGACAGCCAGAGCGTATCAGAATTCCAGTTTAAATCCAGGCGTTTCTGCAGCGTCCTGGTCCACCAGGGCTGAAACAGAGACCTACATGTTTCCATCAGCGTGAAGAAAAGCGCACGTGTTAAAGCGTTCTGAGTTTGTGGCGTCTGTTATTTGTTGATTTTAACTCAAGATTGTAAATACACTGTGAGGTCATGGCTGTGTCTCATGACTCAAACTGAGGGCTAATCGTCATTACGTACCAAGTTTACAGTTTTGCACTCAAATTCACTGAGAATGCTTGTCGTTTTCACACCAACCGAACCTCCTCACTCTGAATGTTCACAGCTCTTCATGTTTGTCCTGACACCACAGGAAGACTCTAGTATTTTCTAACAGTCCAACTTGTAAAAACCAGTGTTTGTGCTCAACCCGTTCTCACTGGAAATTGTAAATGTGGCATGTCAGGGGTGAACAACTCCAGGCCTCGAGGGCCAGTGTCCTGCAGGTTTTAGATGTCCTTGATCCAACACAGCTGATTTAAATGGCTTAATGACCTCCTCAACATGTCTAGAAGTTCTCCAGAGGCCTGGTAATGAACTCATCATTTGATTCAGGTGTGTTGACCCAGGGTGAGATCTAAAACCTGCAGGATACCGGCCCTCGAGGCCTGGAGATGCCCACCCTGTGATATGTGGTGAGATCACTATAACGCTACCAGCGTTAACGGGCTTCAGGATCGCTGTCTGACTACAAAAACAAAATGATACTGTTTTGTATGAAAATCGTCACACTAAAGCGGCTTAGAAACACTGAAGTAGGTTTTTACAGGTGCTTTCTCAGTCCAATCTGAAGTTTCAGGAGAGGCTGGATGATTCAACAATAGGGTTCAAACATCAGTAAACTTAAAAGGAAAAATCCATCCTTTGAAACGGCGAAGTCCTGACCTTAACCCTGGGGAAATGCTGTGGCATGAGCTTAAGTGCAAGTGTGGCTGGGTGGGGATTTTTCCAGGCTGCCCCCAAATAAAGGCGCTCTCTTGTCATAACTAGGATGAAAACCAGACTATTTTGAGTAAATGTATGTTTTTCTCAGGAGGACAAAGAAGTTAAAATACACACATCCGCTTTCAGGCCGAAATCTCTTCTCATACTTGGATAACAAGCTAATTAAACTGCATCTGAAAACTTAAAACGCTGTCAAAGGAAAAACAACTTCTCACTCGTGAAACACCGGCCCCTCCCGGGTTGAGGTTTCACTCCACCTGATGCCTCCGCCTCTTCTGTGAGCTCTCCTCCTGCACCAGTAGCTCCTGTTGCATGTAGAGCTGCTCCGGAAGCGCACCAGAGTCCTCATATCGACCTGTTTTTACCCTCAAATCGATTTCATAAGCTATTAAGGGAATATAGAGCGCAACCGTATTTTATTATTATTGGTATGAATGAACTGCATGACCCTGTCGCGCGGATAAGAGCTACAGGTAGGTTTGAACTGATGATTTTTGCCAAACAAACACCTCGTTGGAACACGATGCTGTCCTAAAAGGTAACGCACAGTAAGACTATGAGAAGCATTTTTGTTTTATTTTGGTATGATTTGACTCGATTAACTAGCAGGACAATTCTTACTGTCGCTTTTTTGTATTGTATTTTATTTTTGTAAGTTGAAGCCAATCCTGCACTGTGAATACATTGAAGGCAACATGATAATCGAGTTCTGCTTTAACGATGTGTCTCTATAAAGGGAGCACCTTCTCATATCAATCAGTGTCATGTCACCAAATGCCACCAAACAGCTGTGGAAGAAGCGGCTAATGTGAGCCCTCCTGGACCCTCTCTGTTAGCCATCATGGGATGTGGCACCTCTGTCGCCACAGAAAAGCAAGGGGAAACGCTGGAGAAAGGTAAGCATGTGTAGGTGGTTTAATGCTGGAGTACACCGGATATTGGGATTTTTATTGCCCCCCCCCCCTGTCCCCAGAGAGATTTGTTCCTCCTGTGAAAGGTGGGGAAAAACCCACATGCAAAGACGTCACACACACAAAACAGCCCATAGGTGTTAAACACTAATTGGAAAGCAAAGCTCATGTGATGTAAAACAGCATATGTATTCGTGCTGTGTAATACTGGAAATTTTGGTATAGATCTGATACTAAGTAAATGCACTGCCAATGTTACCAATACCGATACTTTTAAATTATAAAGACAGCTTATGTAGGGAAAAGCGGCAACTTAGCAAATGATTAACATAATTCAGTGAGCTACATACTGAACAAAGAAGATGAAAGCAAAGTATCGATCCCATCGCGCTTGTACCAATACCGATACCAGTGATAATATCGATATTTTTTAATGGATCCACCCACCTCTACTGTTTCTGGGCCCTTACAGAGACTTTGATTTCCCGTTACTCGAGTACAAGATAGTTTAATAAATGATTACACATCAGGCACATACAGTTGCCCCTTATTAAAAATGACTGCAGTCAGTTCACCTAAATTGCAGGGTGTACTCCAGGTGTTACTGCATGCTTGTGTTTATGCAAAGGCATTTTGTAATGCTAGTACTGCTACTACTATGCTTTAGTAAGTTACTAACCTGTTCTGCTGCAGCGAGTTGATGATAGTTATTTTTTTTGCTGCAGTAAATGTGCCTCTGATTTTGACAGATGATGCTTTCCCTCCTTTGCAGTCTGTCTTTTCTTCTCTTTAATGAGTGCTGCTGCTCCCAGAAGCTTGTTTAATTTGCTTAGTTTTCCCAATCCCACTGTTGCACACGACCTTCCTTGTGTCTTGTTATCTCTCATACCGTGTGTGTGTCTGTATATGCTCATTTGCACACAGTTTTATTCAATTACGCGTTTCACGTTTTCTCGCTGAATTGTAGTTTTCCCTTCATGCAGATGAACCAGTTAAGACTCCCAGCCCGGCTCTGAGTAAGACCCCGCTCATCCTTAACCGTCAGGCTTTTACTTATGTGGCATGTATATCTGTGTTTGTGTGCTTGTCTGTCTGCAATTTTACATTTTGCAAGAGTAACGGAGGGTTCCTGTGGCCTGTGGAGTTCTGCAGAACTAAAAGATGGGATGTTTGCTTTGAGTGTGCTGGTGGAGATGTATAGGGGAGGTCAGAAGGAGCTTCACTTGTCTTTGTGGATCTAGAGAGTATGAGGAAATAAGGAGTGGCAGAGAAGTATGTTAGGGTGGTGGAGGAAGCATATGAGGATGGTGAGATGTGGAGTAGGAGTGACACAAGGGTTCAAGGTAGGGTTGGGATTTTATCAGCGGTCAGCTCTGAGCCCCTTTTTGTTCGAAGTGGTGATGGACAGCCTGAGAGATGAAGGTCAGGCAGGAGTCTCCATGCACTATGATGTTCGCTGACATTATGATCTGTAATGAGAGGAGGGAACAGGTGGAGCCTGGAGCAATGGAGGTATGCACTGGAGAGAAGAGGAGGGGAAGTCGGTAGAAGCAAGACAGTACGTGTGTTAATGAGAGGAAGAAAGGTGTAACAGTGAAGCTACAAAGAGTACAGGTAGTAAAGATGCACGAGTTTAAATATTTGGGTTCAGCCATGCATGCAGAGCAATGGACAGCGCACAATGTCAGGAGTGATTTGTGGCCTGCTATGATGTATGGTTTGGAGACGGTGCTGCTGACAAAATGACAGGAGGTGGAACTGGAGTTGGCAAAGCTGAAGATGCTAAAAGTTTTAATACGAGTGACAAGAATGGACAAGATTAGAAATGAGTACATCAGAGGGACAGCTCAGGTTGAGTAGAGACAAAGTTAGAGGCGAGGATGAGACAGTTCAGACATGTTCATAGGAGGGATGGTGGATGTATTGGATAAAGTTGAGTATGGAGCTGCCAGGCAGTAGGAAAGAGGAAGACCACAGAAGGGTCATGTATGTAGTGAAGGAGGACATCCAGAGGGTTGGTGTGACAGAGGACGATGCTAGGGATTGGGGTGAGATGGAGATGGCCGAAAAAAGACGTTTTAAACATTTTCATCTGTTTTCATCTTTGTTTGCTACTACATACACTCACTGGGCACTTTATTAGGTACACCTTTTGCCCTCAGAACTGTCTTAGTTCTTCATGCCATAGATTTGACAAGGTGCTGGAAACATTCCTCAGAGATTTGATCCATACTGAGATGATAGCATCACATAGTACCTGCAGATTCATCTGCTACACATCCATGATGTGACTTTTCTGTTCCACCACATCCCGTGGGAGCTGTGATTTGAGCATTGTGGCATGGTCCGTTGTCTTCCTGGAAGAAGCCATCACAAGGGTACAAATTTTAGCCCTACAATCTGAATGTTTCAGCATGAAGCATGTTGCTATCATACAATTTTTGTGATCCTTGAATTGTAGCCACAGTTTCCTGTTCCTAACTGACAGGAATGCCACCTGTAGCCCGTCTATTTCAGAGATTGTAACCAGTGGTTATTTGAGGTACTGTTGCCATCCTATCAGCTCAAAGCAGTCTGGCCATTCTCCTCTGAGCTCTGGCATCACCCAGAGATCAGCAGTTTGTCACTAACAACCATGCCATGTTACTTACATCCCCTTTCTTCTCTATTCTGATGCTCAGTTTGAACTTCATCAGGTCATCTTGACCTAAATGAACTGAGTTGCTGCTATTTGATTGGCTAATTAGATATTTGTGTTGATGATGAGTTGAACAGGTGTAGCTAAAAGAGTGCCTAGTGAGTGTATTTTCTCACATGTTGAGCCTGTAAATTTAAAAAATACAACATTTTGTTGCAGCTATGAAGGCAGCTGTTTTGATCCAGCGATGGTACCGGCGCTACATGGCCCGTCTTGAGATGAGACGCAGGTACACCTGGAACATTTTTCAGTCTATTGAATACGCCGGGGAACAAGACCAGCTACAGGTGTCTCTCACTACAGGCATCTATTTTGCAAATTTCAGAAGTATCATAAAGCTTAAACATGTGTTTCTTTTTGTTTTTTCAGCTCTCTAGTTTCTTCACTTTCATGCTGGACAACTTCACTCAGCTGAATGGGAATGGGCCAGGTTAGGGGAGAAAATTCTAATATCTACAGCGTAAAAGGGTGTATTATTATTATTACTTTCACTATCATCATCATTATTATTATTATTATTATTATTATTATTATTATTATTATTATTTTGCATGTCTAAAACTTAGATTTTTGCCTTTAATATTTGGAACTGCTGAAGTAATGTTTGCTTCCTTTTGGAGTAAAATATCACACTGTAGCAGCTAAATAAATGTGCCTAATTTTAAGAAACATTAGTTTTCTTATCAGTTGGTGTTTAATGATTGTTCTTTTTAACTTTTCCAACACCCCCATTGCTTAAATTAACACCATTTTGTTTGTTATGCCACTGTACTTTAGATATTTTGATCTAGACGAGGAAACCCATTGCGTATACCCTGTTGCTTAGCAACTACTGTGAATGTGGAGGCCAATGTGTCAGTGTGGTGCGCTGAAACAGCTGTGGCTTAAGTGTGTATTGACCCGCTCTTCCAGCTCAAAAGCATAATGCTTCATTGACAAGCTAATCCTCAGGGAAGCCCTTTTTTGCTCATCATCTCCTGAACATCTTCTTCATGGGTTTTACATTAAGTCTACGTAAGGGATGCAAAGAGGCCAGACTCTGCTGTCTCGGTTTACTACGTACAGGATCTGTGTTTTTATATTTGTTTGTCAGAGACAATATAGAGGAAATAACACAATGGGAGAGGGAAATGGGCCTCTGGGTAGACGTCTGTCCCAGCACTGTTTGTTTGCATAATTTAGAGACTGTCAGGATTTGTTCTTATATTTGAAACATCATTGAGGTCTCAAATATGAGAAGAATATTTAGTATATTCTATATTACCTATATATGAGATTATAGTATAGCACCTGTATATGAGATTTGTGTAGTTTAAGACAACGAGAGAGAAGAAAAAAGCAACAATACACTCCCATTACAGACAAAATAGAAATTGTTGGTGACAAGCTTATCATTGATTAAGTCAGAAAAAGAAGAGCTGTGTGGTGGGTGGGTTGCAAAGCAGCTTGCAGATGTGCTGCAACTATAGTCATGTTAAAGCATGTTCAAAAGCGCCACCTAGAAAACATTTTGCACTGGGATGCTTAAAAGGGCATCAGCTAAGCCATCATCTCACGTGAGCTGGCATTAATAATTGATTGCTAGCTGAGGTTTTTAAGGGTTTATTTATTTTTTTCATATAACCAAATATTGCACATTCCTGTTTAGGATTTAAAGGATGTAAAGGTGAGGATAGAGGAAAAGGTACAGTGTTAGGAGTTTTCCTGTAAATTCAACTCAGATTGGAATAAATGACACTCAGAGAGGTTTTACAAATTAACGTGCACGGGAGAGAACTGGACAGGCGCTGTTCCTTCGCTTGACCTCAGTTGCTCTCGTCCGCTCTCCCGTAACACTGCTCTTTTATTGTGGTTACATGAATATGCATAGGTTCATTAACATATGACATCTTATAGGTATACATGTGAACAAAGAATACCCTTCGTGTGTGTGTGTGTGTGTGTGGTCATAAAATGACTTCCTAACCCTGCTGGCCTGGAAGTCCAGCAGTTCATCTAAACAAAATGCACTTAGAGTAAAACAGACATAGATACGTGTATCCTACCATAAAACAATAAGACAAGGTACGACCTCTCCCATGCTCCCAGGATGTGGGTGTGAAAGCCAGAGTGCTCTGGAATGCACACAAGCTTCCTAGGATGAGACATCCTTTCAGGATACTATCAACTACATACTTCTAAACACAAATGATTACATGCAGCATTCTACCATAAGTAAACCTATATAATTAAAAGGTAATACTGACATTATATTTAACATTCTATTAACATTCCCTCCTGTTGTCAGTTTAACTTTTAAATGAGATATCATTATGTAACATCTTGTTGTACATTTCTGTCACATCCTCATTAATCACACAAAATCTTCACGTTCCAACAGGACAGAGTCATTATCATCATTTGTCACAACTATGTATGCAGTAACACTGGAAACTATTATACGGTTAATCATGAGTTTTAGACATGGCAGGATACATGTTACAAAGTCACAAAATAAAAGTAAAAAATAGTCCAACTCCAATAAGTAGTCTTTCTAGCACCTGGCTTCAACCTTAAGTATTGTGTTTTTGGCAGGTCATAGATGTTCTCACATATTCTTTTACTGAAGTTTCAAAATTAAAATTAAAAAATAAAATTAAAAAATAAAGTGTAAAATTGTTGATTTATTATAGAGATCATCTTCCCTCCTGTCGAGACATGATTTAAAGCATGGCTCACTAGAGTGGCTGTTTTGTGTAATGATTTGGGAAGAATGGGAATTCCTGCTATTTCATATGTCATCAGTGTCTAATAATGCTCCGTGTTTTAGCCATTGCGTTTGTTCTTTTAATCGTGCTGCTTCTTGTTCATCCTGCAGTACAGACAGTGGGATAGTGTGATTTTCATAAGTCGTTACTAAGACTGTGGTTGCTATGGCTGCTGCTTTTGCAGCTTTATCAGCAAAATTGTTTCCCTTTGTAACTTCAGAGTTATCCTTCTAATGTGTGGTCCGCCACATATTTCTGCAGAACAGTTAAGTTCTGCAGTGCCGCATATATGTCTCTTCCAGTTGTTCCCATCACTGTCCATAGGATCAGAGTCCAAATGTATGTAGAATAAACATTCAAACATACCAGTTGAGTTTGTTGTTTGTCACATGGGTCTCAGCTATCTTGAAAGCTGCAGACCTCGCTCGAGTTTTACGGCCTCTGCCAACCCCCATCACCTTACTTCAGGCCTCCTTGTCCTGTGGGGGATATTTATGACTCCTCCATTGTCCATTCTCTGCAGGAAAAACTCTGTGGAAAGGGTGCTGGATCCAGTTATCTTACTGCTGTTATGATCCCAGCAGTCTTCAGTGTGCCATCGTATGCACAGTACAGTGACACAGCATTAGGTGATGTTCATAGGAAACTGCTGTCATCACCACCATAGCTTCTGGTTCCGTGCTGTTCACAGAATCATGATGCCATCCTCGAAATCCGCCTGCGCTGTCGATTGGAGCTTGGCACGCTCCCCTCATCCTTCAGGTGCCCGTCTGTCGTCCACAATCTCCTCTGTTGGTCTCTGGAAAGACCCCTTGGCACAGCTCTCATTCCAACGCAGCTTCGTGGTCCTTGCTGTGGCTCCAAAGTCTGATCTCATGATGGGCCCCAAACAGCTCGACCTTTGACCTCAACCACTGCCTTGGCTGTCAGCTATGCCTGGAATGGGTTCGCTTCTCACTGGGCCTCAGAAGATTTCTCAAGAGATTCCTTTCAGCAAGACTGCTGCACCTGTATTTCCTTGCTAGGAGGAAAAAACTTCTATCTGGAAAGCATGTCAATCATCATCAAACCACATTCTTTAGTTCAGTGAGCTCCATCTATGGACCATCAAAGCCTCATCTGAACATGGATGCACCACTTTGCATAGGTTTAATACCTGTAAATAAACTGTTAATCACACAAAAATCATAAAAATATAGTTTAGAAAACATAAAAAGATAGTTTCATGTAACTCTGTAATTCTGGACCCCTCCTGTTGACGCATGGACACTCCCATGAGTCAACTCATCAAACCTAGATTCCTGTCTGAAATAAAAAGTTAGCGAGATCATGTCCCAGGCAACATCAGGGTGTCTCCCCCTCTGGAGCAGCACCACCCCGGACCTATAACCCTGCAATAAAAGATGTTAGTGTGTTTTGCATATTAGGTTTGCTTAAAACCCCGCTCCGCCAGGAGCCTGCATACACACCATCATGGCCTGGAAAACAAGATCTAGAAGTAAAATCAACCTTCACACTTATAAACAATTGTATAATACGAGTATGAAAGCATTCAGCGTCAAGAGGACAAGTATCATGTGCAGGTTTTCTCAAATCAGTAAACTGCAATCATTGGCATAATTTGCCTCAGACATGGATCATCCCATGTACTCAGTTAACATTAATGTAATCGGTGACTTCCCTTAAGCAAAGTCACTCCACTTAGCTATCACTAGGAGCTCAGTAGTGGCCAGCTAATGAGCCCCATATTAAACTATTCCATAAACACTGTATCTCTCATTTGCATTCTCATGTTACTTGTCCGTCTCTGCTGAATCCTCTACATGTACACTTAGAAAAACAAACATTTAGCAACACACATGGACAATCCTGGAGGTCAGGCACAAATTGACAGGGTCCAGAGGTGCTGTAAAAAGACCATAAAGTTAGCCAACCATAACTGTGGACACAAGTGACACTAGTTTCAACACAGGAAATGTTTCACATGTTATTCACATCGTCAAAATAACCTTTACATTTCCCCAACAACACAGTGTAACAGCATCACCAACTCATAACCTGTAAACACAGTTTTCTTCACACATGAACCCAGAAATCCTGTAGTAGAAAAACATCAACCAGCTATCCTGGTATAAATCACATGATCAAATCACATGAAGAACTGTAATGCTGTAGAAATGTTAACGCTGCGCAGGTGTATACACACTTTCTCACAGTTACCTCTGTGAGCAACACAAGGTAGTGAACAACACCCTTGGTAGATGCAAACACAGAAAGTGGCATTTAAAAGGCTAAATCGTCATGCAACCTCGGATGGTGCTATCATCTTCCTGCTCCTTGTAAGAAGAAACACACATAAATTTATCTGCACCTTTGTCAGGTGGGGGTTAACTTTGCACAGTCGTGTTACATCAGTAAAATCGTGTCAGCATTTGTCAGCTGTTGTCAATCAGTCAGTTTTATTTCTCTTACTCATTTGTCATTCACTCATTCATGCATTCATTCATTCTTTGCTAAAAGTGGAACCCATCGACGCATTCAGTTTCCACACTCAGCAAAATGACGTCATTTTAAAAAGAAAAAGAAAGAAGAAAATTTCAAAAGAAGAATTTAGACTGGATTATCTCGCTGAATCCTTTTTAACAGGGACTTTCATTCAAATTATCCCAGATAAGTGACTTTCTCCTGAGCCCATTTCAATATTTTGGAGAAAGTCAACGGTTTTCTTGACATGTCGTTTAGCGCTTTTGTTCCAATCATGCCGATCTGCTCATACAGAGATTATCAAACAAAACTTTCAGTGCACTGTGAAAGTATCAAAATAAAAAGGCCTCGTTCAGTCATGACACACACTCCTCATCTCAGGAGGGTAAATCATACCATTAGCATGATTTATCAAACCATCATACTAATTGGCAGGCTCAACTTCACAACAAAAGAAAAATCATCAGCTAGATAAACACCAAACCAACCATCAGCCGCACAACACACAACATAAGCCTAATGTCTTATTAGCTATGATTTTAATCTGTACCTTTTTACTCATTTAGGCCAAAGATCTCATTTAGTTTTCCTTTTTTCCCCGTCATCATAAAACATGTGACATGTCATCAGATATTTCACAAAAGAAGTTTGTTCTTATGTACTCAGAGTTGTGTATCTGGGTGCAGGATTCACTCACACATCACAACAGGAAACTCAGTGTTTTAGAGTCTCCACACTAATAAACTCCAACACATCCCATTCACTCGTGCTAGAATTCAATCACCTTTCCTTAATCTAAGAACGATCAACAAATTTGCATATCAGCTATTAACCCACTAAGATGACAGGACAACAGAAATGCATGTTCAAAATATTATCACAAAAATAGAATTTCCCTCATACAGTAAAATATTTTGTGCTGCATCAATCAGGCAGAAAGCATCTCCCAATTTACTATATTAACAACTAAATTTATTGTCCGATCACTGGTTGTTCAAACCAGAATCTTTTTTCCCACAAAAATTAAACTGTTGTCCTGCAACCTAGAGAGTTAACTGTCAGCATTGGATAAATTCAGCATTTAATAACAAGTCTGTTAAATTGACATGATTTTAACACTGATGAGAGATAACAAGCTGATTTTCATTGCATATGTGTTTGTGTTATTAGGCAGGTTTAATCAATGTGTCTGGAGCTGCATCTCCAGCAGGGCATGTTCTTAAAGCTGCCTTTCCTACACACTTCTCTGCTATTAATTGATCATTTTTTAACTAACGTGCTATGAGTCCACTGGTCTTTGCATCACACGAGGTGACTTGGACAAGATGATAAACAGACTCACATGCTCAAGATGCTGCCTAATCTTCATGAGCTCTCTTGTGTTTATGTTAGTAGGGTTAACGCATATTCTGCTTGTGTGTGTGATTTTGTATATGTTTCTTTTTGTAGTGGTTCAGATTCCTTCACAATTTTCCTACTTAAGCAGTCAGTATTATTTTGCCCAGATTTGCTAACCCAAAATTTTGATTTCCCACATTAAACAATAGCATTCCTCTGTGTTCTCACCTGCTGCTCTCACTCTGTTGTCCTCTCCCACTTCAACAGTCCAACAGCCGGCAGTTCTTCTTCAGCTTTGTCCTGTGTTCCACTGTCTCTTCTTGCCATTTTCTCCAAAGGTGGCAAATGTCAACTTCCAACAGTCTCCTCAGTTCTCCTCAAACGTTCTTTTCACAAGCACAGTGAAGTTGCAGCTTGTTGGAAACACAGTGCCATTCATCAATCAATCAGGATGATGGGTTTGCTTTTCTTCTCTGATGCTGTTTGTCCACACTGCTGCTGCTTGCTGGGTCTCTTTGCTCAGGACTTTGCTGTCTCTTTATCTGACACGTTATTGCTCTTGGAACTGCATTCCTTGTCTTCAGGGAGGAGTGAGAGCTCGTTTGTGAGGTTGAGGGACACATGGAGCTGTAAATAAGTTAGCCAGAAACCTGGCCTGAATGTTTCCAATGATCTTAAACTATAACTTTATTCCGACCGCTGCATGTGGAAAATTGGTCCAGGTCTGCTTTAATCTGAAAGTGACAAAACTAAGACATTTTCATTATTATCATCACTGCTTAACTGACACACAGAACTCACTCTCTATCTTTTGTGAACTCTCTTTTCTGAAAAGCAGAAAATAAGACTGTAGTTGTTCTTGGCTGATAAACACAAAACCTTTTTCCTATGAGTATTTTTCATCTACAATGTAGATTCTGTCTCTTTTTACTCTTTTTTCTTTACACTAGCTGGTGACCTGCAGAATCACCGCTCTCATAATTTGTGACAATTACGTTTACACAACACACGCACACACTGCGATGTCAGGCACATTCACACTCACTTTTTTTTCATCTGCATAAATAATCATATGGCTGATGACATGTGCCATGGTGATCCATAAGTATGATCACAAGTTTATTTAATTATTTTTCAACCCAACAAAGCAAATAAACAAAAACATGATGCTGATGCTATGAACACTCTACACACGAGTCAAGATGCAGGAAAACTGCTGCGCATCTGAAAGGAGAAGCTGAACTCACGGATACGCTACATACTCGAGTTATCATAGTTCTCTTCCCCTTTCTTTGATGAGTTCTCAGCCAGCTCCTGATCTGATAATGTGTAGCTTGCTCATCAGCTCAGAAGAGACAGTAACGCAACCTCACACAGTGGTTGCGTGCTTTTGCCCACAGTGGCAAAGACTTACACATATTAATTTCAGCTTCTCCATCATGTAGTTTTAGCTGTTTTATACAGGGTTCAGCTTATTAGTTGTTTTCATAGGTGTGCTCTATATCTCAACAATGGCTCATATTAGAATGACAGTTTTTAAACAGGTCAAGTGCCTCTATGCACGTAATTAGGTAAAATATTTGCCTATTTAACTTCATCTCATATGTCATTGTACTGTATTTGAGCAACCTTAAGCTTAATGCAGATTACTTTTAACACTTATCCACCTCAATCAAATCTGTGGTCTGGAGCACAGGCTGTTGTTGATCAGGGCAAGCTAAAGAATCATCTAAATATTTTGTGTCAGCAAGGGGTGGGGGAAGCCATTCACCAGAGCATAGTTTAAAGGCTGCTGATGTGGGCTGGCCTTCTCCACACGCTCTTCGAGGCTGCTGTGTTTTCTGACAACTTTTAACATGTGACATTCTCCAACCACTGGTTTACGGTGATTACAGTTATGAGCATATAAATACCTCGCACTGCCGGGAGTAAATCCTTACATGAATGTGTCGTCTCCCTGTGAGACAGTCTTACTTGCTCGGGAACCCATGATAACAACAACAACCGTGTCACAGACCTCGCCTGCTCTGCAGTCATTCACACAACAACAACAACAACACAAAATAGGCCTTTTCAACGCGTACTACGTTTTACGGACAAGGTTTATCTAAAAATGCTTCCAGCCCTCTTTCAGGCGAGCCTTTACTTCTAGAAACCCTTCTAAAAATGCTTCCAGCCTTCTTTCAGGCGAGCCTTTACTTTTAGAAATCCGCCTAAAAATGCTTCCAGCCCTCTTTCAGGCGAGCCTTTACTTTTAGAAATCCGCCTAAAAATGCTTCCAGCCCTCTTTCAGGCGAGCCTTTACTTTTAGAAATCCGCCTAAAAATGCTTCCAGCCCTCTTTCAGGCGAGCCTTTACTTTTAGAAATCCGCCTAAAAATGCTTCCAGCCCTCTTTCAGGCGAGCCTTTACTTTTAGGAATCCGCCTAAAAATGCTTCCAGCCTTCTTTCAGGCGAGCCTTTACTTTTAGAAATCCGCCTAAAAATGCTTCCAGCCTTCTTTCAGGCGAGCCTTTACTTTTAGGAATCCGCCTAAAAATGCTTCCAGCCTTCTTTCAGGCGAGCCTTTACTTTTAGGAATCCGCCTAAAAATGCTTCCAGCCTTCTTTCAGGCGAGCCTTTACTTTTAGGAATGCTACCAACCCCTCTGGGCGAGCTTAAACGTTTTACGCGAGGTGTCTCAGAGTGTCAATATTCACCTGGTTGCTGATTCACTGCCGGTCTCTCAGGTCCGCCTTATCAACCCCCAACGTCGTGTACCACTTGTAATAACGCCAGCCAGAACCCGAATTCACGTCTCTGGTCTTTTATACTGTACCTAGACAGTAGCTGTCGACAGACTTCAGCGCGGGCTTCTCACGACGTCAGGACTCGATGAGGTTTTCCCGTAGGAGCACACAAAACGTTATGTCCTAACTCCGGCTCGGAGGACCAAATAAATGTTAGGAGTTTTCCTGTAAATTCAACTCAGATTGGAATAAATGACACTCAGAGAGGTTTTACAAATTAACGTGCACGGGAGAGAACTGGACAGGCGCTGTTCCTTCGCTTGACCTCAGTTGCTCTCGTCCGCTCTCCCGTAACACTGCTCTTTTATTGTGGTTACATGAATATGCATAGGTTCATTAACATATGACATCTTATAGGTATACATGTGAACAAAGAATACCCTTCGTGTGTGTGTGTGTGTGTGTGTGTGTGTGGTCATAAAATGACTTCCTAACCCTGCTGGCCTGGAAGTCCAGCAGTTCATCTAAACAAAATGCACTTAGAGTAAAACAGACATAGATACGTGTATCCTACCATAAAACAATAAGACAAGGTACGACCTCTCCCATGCTCCCAGGATGTGGGTGTGAAAGCCAGAGTGCTCTGGAATGCACACAAGCTTCCTAGGATGAGACATCCTTTCAGGATACTATCAACTACATACTTCTAAACACAAATGATTACATGCAGCATTCTACCATAAGTAAACCTATATAATTAAAAGGTAATACTGACATTATATTTAACATTCTATTAACATACAGGATACATACCATTTACTAATTTTTTTTCTTGACAAAGATAAGATTTCATGTTTGTGGACATCTAGCTTTCATTTTAAATAAATTATATAATATGTAAATTGCGTTTCAGACTTGATCTCCCAGCTGCTGGATCCAGTGGTCGACCCATGGTTAGACAGAGAAACCTGCTACAACTTGATCCATGTTCCAGAGTCCTACACCGGACCTAGACTGTCGTTTCCTCTCTCCGTCGCCGATACAAATGCACTCCTGAGTGCTTTTAAGGATCAGCAGGTACCAAATATGAGCCTTTCACTTTGTCTCTTAAACATCTGATTGTCTGCTGGTTTAGATTTGGGGTGCTCACTGCTTTTTTTCCACACAGACTCTCCATGCCAGATATGTTCTCCAGCTGCTGTATGAGACCAAAAAGCTCCTCAAACAGATGCCAAACATAGTCCACTTGTCGACATCCTACTACAAAGAGATCACTATATGTGGTGGGTCTCAGTGTCTCTTGTTAATTTAAGATTCAAAATTATAAGCTTTCAGGACCACAAAACAAAAAATTAAAAAAATATATATTTTAATCTCATTGTAGCCTATGCTACACTGCAGTGAAGCACAGACCAAATGAATGATCTCCATAGTTTTTAAATGATAGATGATGCCTTGTTGTTGTTTAAATACAGTTGATTGTATCTTACTGGCAGCTTCCCAAGAAAGGTAAGTCCTACTTATTTGCACACTGATCAGCCACTTGACTCCTCTTGCACAGCTTTCCTCCTCCTACCTTTGCATGTCATTAAACTCAAGAATACTTGAGTAACAAAAATGAAAAAACACACACTCATAAGGCTGAGGTGGAGCAATCCTTATGATTAGGGAGTTTTAGACCACTTCTGTAAACCCATAAAGCAACAGGACTTCAGTTTCTTGATTGCAGTGACTTTTTTTTTTTTTTTGTACAGGTGATCTGCATGGGCGACTCGATGACTTACTACTTATATTTTATAAGGTAAGGCTGCCCGTACAACAGCTTTCTTAAGCATCATTCGTGCATCATCTACCTCACAGCAATATCAGATTTTATGTAGATTTTTTATAAACAAAAGACTGAACCCTCTGCAGTTAAATCCTAAGCAGTCGCTATATGTAATTTTAATTTTTTAATAAATTTTTCTGCCCATCAGAGAGCAAAGAACAACTAACTGACATGCGTCACGAAACTACTCACATATTTATGTCCATTAGTCATTCTTTAGACTGTAGGTCATTGCAGGGGGGTTGTCTATGACGACAAACCTCAGATGGTTAAATAAGTAAAAGCTGAAGATCTGACTGTTTTCATGTTTTTGTTTTTCTCAGAATGGCCTTCCCTCTGCAGAGACACCGTACGTGTTTAATGGGGACTTTGTGGACCGTGGAAAAAAGTCAGTTGAAGTGGTTATCCTGCTGTTTGCCTTCCTTTTGCTTTACCCAGACTACATGCACCTGAACCGAGGAAACCATGAAGACCACATAATGAACCTCAGGCAAGTTTGGAAAAGGGTGAAGTGAAAAATATTTACCTGTCCAGGTTCACCATGAACACGAGGAGAATAGAGTATCAGGGTTTAAAGGTATGTTGTTTTCTTTTTTCAGATACGGGTTCACAAAGGAAGTCATGCAGAAGTACAAGGTAAAGTCCAAATACATGCCGTCAGTCTGATTTTTTTTTTTTTTATGTCCACAACTCAGTAAGCACTTTGCAGCTTGGTGACTGTCACAGCTGATTTTTTAAAATTACTGTTCTCGCCTGTTTGCAGACTCATGGCCGTGAGATCCTTCAGCTGTTTCAGGATGTTTTCAACCTCCTGCCCATCGCAACAGTTATAGACGGAAAGATTCTGATCGTTCACGGAGGAATTTCAGACCAGACTGATCTGGACTTCCTGAGCTCCATAGAGAGACACAAGGTCAGTGGAATCAGCAGGGTCAGAAAAAACAACTTTTTACATGCTGACACACTCATACCCACCACATATCAATGTAGCTGTGTGCAGCATGAAAAAAGTGGTTTGTAGTTTTATCCAGCAACAGGAGGCAGATTCCTGAGACTCATATCGAGACATGTTGGTTCAGCAGCTTCTGAGTAACAACTGCAAGGCTTAGTTATTGACAAGTTATTAGAGTAGCTTCTTTCTAGGTCTGCTACTGTTTGAATAGGGGTTAAAATGGGATTTGGCAGGTGGGGAGACCCTAAGGTTGGGTGTCGGAGTGCGGTGTGGGAAAAGGCATCGCTTTCCCTACTTCTCAGTAGGGGTGGCTGTGGCTCAGGCGGTGAAATGGGATTTCTACCCACTGGAAAGGTAGCGGATTGATCCCGGACTCCTCCGGTCTGTGTGCTGAAGCATCCTTAAGAAAGATGCTAAACCCTGAGTAGTGTGATTCTGTGTACGATGTATATGTTAGAAATCAGTCACATAAGCTCTAGTTAAATTTTATTTGTATGCAGCCTATAATCAGTTGGCCTCTGCTGCTGTTCCAATATTCACTGCTCCTTGTGGATTTAGCCAGCTGAATTCATTAAGATCTAAGCAGATGTTCTTGAGCTGGTTGGCTGATTTCCAACCCCTAGACAACATAAAGCTGGTAAAAAGTAAAAGTTAAAAAAAAGTAAATTGGTGAGTGATTCTAATCAACACCATAAATCTGGTGTCCTTGATGTAACCGAACACTGAAAACAAAAGCAAAGTGTGCTTTGCAGTCCAACATAGAGCATCGTTGTAAAGTTCACCTGTTTGTGTGTTTGTTAAACTGTTTGAAAAGTTGCATTTGAAATTCCCTGCATGATTACTCTGTTTATGCTCACTCATCCTCTATAGCGCTGATTAGATTCTGAATTAGGCCATCATGAACAAACTTTATTCACATCTGCACCTTGAACACATCACAGAGATGAGAGGTAAAAAGGGATGTGTTGATGGTGTAAGCAGACACGTTTAATTGCTCATTAATCTAAAGCGCCGCAATGCCTTTCCAGACATTTCCAGCCCACTTCAACCCCAGTTTGTGGGCTTTTATTATGGTATCAATCTGCATTCAAGATTGAGGTTGATTAATAAAACATTCATCATGAACATCAACATAATGAATATTAAGTAATGTTGTAAAAAGCTGAGATTAATCAATTTCATAATACCACCCACACCATGGAAAATACTGCATATTTACGATGTAAGATGAGGTAATATTGTTTGTTTTTCAGATAAATTACCAGGAAATTGCACAGTACTTAAATTTATTTGACTTGTTACCTCTTATTCTAGTGTGCTTACCTTTAAGTATTTGAAGGTAAATATATTTCAAATGAAGTACATTGCCTTGTTGAGACTATTTGCATATTATAGCACCATTATTAGCACCATTATTTGCACCATCTTCTCTGCGTCCAATTATTACGAGGAGGGAAGCAACCGAGGAGCCTATGTCAAACTGGGGCGAGAGCTGGTGCCTCGCTTCTACCAGTACCAATCAGCCGGACCACTCGCAAACTTACACTGACACAGAGGTAACACGGGTGTCTGGTGTGTCTGTGTGAACTGTGGGGCCGATGAAGCAATGCTCAGGGTAGTAGCACTGAAACTAATCATGGCAAAATCATTTGCATAATTTTATAATTCTATTAAATGTGTAAGAAAGGTTCGTTTGTGTCTGCAGAGTGCGAGCCGCTGAGGGCTCTGCTCTCAGAGCCTTAAAGGAGAAGCTGTTCGCTCACCGCTCCGAGCTGATGGTCGGCTTCCAGCAGTACGACCAGAATAACACAGGTGCTCTCTTCTCACTCCATTTTCTTATAAATTTCATGTTGTTTTAATGTTCAGGTTTGATTCCCAGGCTGACATGTAGAGTTTCTACATTTGCACACGCCTTGCTTCAGGTCGTGTGTCGGTCTGCGAGTGGGCTCTGGTTCTGGAGTCTGTACTGAGACTGGACCTGCCGTGGAGGACGCTTCGTCCACACTTAGCCCGTCTGGCACCAGATGGCAGCCTGGAGTATCAGTCCTGCTTCGAGGATATGGGACCAGGCATTCCCCTGCCGCAGGTCAGAAACGAAGGGGTAGAAAGGAAACGCGTACATTCGCTCGAGTACTGACCTTAAAGGAAAAAGGAGATGAAGGAAAACCGTTAAAGTTCACTGTTTTCATCTGAAGTTATACGCTTAATATAAACATCCCTTTGTCTTATTATACAATACTCCAGTCACAAACATCCAGATTATTGAAAGGCTAATTACCTCTTCACAGCATTTTTTTTACATAGCAGTTCTTTCTCATTTGCACTTTTAAAACGAGTCCATTTTACTCCTGATCCTGTTCTTTTGTCTACAATGTTGAACTTGTATCTGCGAGGAGGGATTCTGCCCCTAGTGGTACAGTTACTTCTAGCATCGCAGTACATGTTCTTGCACTGCTGCTGTTAAACACAGCTGGTAGCACTCCTGTTTTTTTTCTTTCAGGTCACTCCAAATTTGGCCGAAACTCTGTTCAGATACAGGACAGACATTGAGATAATATTCAACATCATAGACAAAGATCATTCAGGTAAATAAAAAGCCAAAAATCTTTTTCGAGATAATGTTTCAAATAAGCCAAAACTGACTTGTACGTGAGTGATGTTTGTTTTAACCTGTAGGTCTAATTTCCATTGAGGAGTTTCGTCAAACTTGGCGTCTTTTTAGCGCTCACTTAGGGGTTGCCATCGACGACAGTGCCATTGATGACCTGGCCCGGAGTATTGACTTTAATAAGGATGGCAGTATAGACTTCACTGAGTTCCTAGAGGCATTTAGAGTGGTACACAAACTGGACAGCAAAGATCAGCAACTGCATGAAAAGATGGATGGAGAGAAGAGGACAGGCTGAATACTAAACTGTGGAAGTACCGATGTAGGATACTGTAGGATATAACAAAGAATACTTGAAGACCATACCACTGGAAGTGATTAGGCCATGATTCATTGGCAGATTTCTCGATTGTGGTGTGTGGGTTAAGGTTAGGAGGGGTATGGCTCCGGGAATGCCAATATCTAAGGCTGATTTAAATAAAGTGATATATCTCAAATTTTATTATGTCTTTTATTGCACCACCAGCTTTTTAGAGGGGCTGACTGTGGAAAAAAAACGTCTTAACAACTGCTGGCTCTAGTAAAATGAATATTTCAAAGAACAGCACAATAGAGTGAAAAACCTTTACAGTGAGCTGATTAAAAAAATCAGCTACAAAATCAGAAGAAGCTCTCGAGGCGTTGTGTACTTCAGGCACTGTTTGATTTACTTTTATTCATTTTCTTCCACAGAAATTGAACTGAAAAATATGGTGCGATTGAAAAAGCTTGTACAGCTGTGCCTAATAAAGTTGACTGAATGTAGGTTTACAAGTATTGGTGTAAAAAAGACTTCCTTTTTTTTTTTCTTAATAAAATAAAAATAATATTTGTGTGTGTGTGAGTGTGGACAAGTGTCTAAGACAGACTGAATGTTCAACTCTGTTTGGCTCAAAGCTGGTAGAAAGTTCAGCTGTTGAACTTTAATCCGCGTGCTCAATAAATACATTTAGAGAGCGAGGAAGAAGTCCCTGGGATTTTCAAAGTAAAATAAGCCCACTGAATGCACTATGGAAAAATGTCTGAACCTTTTTGTGTTGACTGTCACATCAATTTAAAATATTTCTAAAGTACCCAAAGTGCTTTGGAGAGAGGCACATTTACATTCCAGGTCTCCAAAGAACAAAAACAAAATACACAAGAAGCTGAAAGATGTGTTTTGTTGTATTAAATAATTATTGTTGAAAGTAAAACCCACTAAAATGTTTTCAGAATTTGCAAATTGATGATGATCATTCATGTCATAAATCATGACACACTGTTCTTCCCCCACACAAGGTTCTGTTATAAGTTAAAGGTCTTGTTATTGGCATTATTGGCTGTTTTTATGTGGTGTGGTATCAATACTACATTTTTCAGTAACACACAGCACTAATTAGAAAGTCTGGATGGTCACTCTAGAGCAGGCCTCAGAGATTTCAAATCTCCACTGATGTATTAAATAATACACATTTGACTGGATTGATAATACCCCAGGGACCAGGTGATAAAAGGAACCGAGATGTCTTGACTGTGGTACTTATGTTACTGCATTAAAGTGGACGGATTATAACCACCTTTTCTGAAAGGTTTTGGCTGTGGATGGGCATGCACAGAATTATATTACTTCTAATTCCTGACCTTGCTCCCTGTCACTTGTAAAAAATGGATGTGAACTTGTTGACGTCACCTTTGAAATGTTTTCCTGCGAGTGTCTTAAGGTCAACCAACGCAGCAGCACTTTAGATTATATTTAGCAAGAAAACAAAAAAGCTGAAGAGAGAGCATGTTGAGTACACCGGAAAGATTTGGGACTTTGCTGAGCACAAGGCCCAAAACATGAAGCTCTGATGGGCGAGTAGTTTGTGTCTCTATGAGGGATTGGAACATTGTTACTGCCTACATGTTTAAATTATTCACTCATGCTCACTGGAATGACACTGGCTCCTGGCTATGTCACACCTCACAGGAGTTCAAAGGACCAAATGTCCCACACCCCAAATTTAGATTAAGACAGATTTAATAGTGTCCACGTGTAATAAATTAGCAGGTTTCATTGTTCACCTTCAAGACTCATATTTGTCAATATTGTTAGAGTAAGAAAAAAACAGTTGTTTTACTTGCTACAATGTCCTTATTTGTTTGATTAACAGACTATTTTTGGCTGGGCTCCTCCAAAGCAACCTTATAAATTTATGATACGAACATTTTAAAACAATTTGTGTTTCAGTGTTGTAAGTGTTTTTTTTCTAATGGTTATGTTGTTGTTAAATGTCACCTTGGCACACTATAATACTATGTAAAAGTTATATGAGCGCTTTTAAGTAATCAGTATGATTTGATGATTTTTTTATGATTATTTCTTAAATTGTAAAATATAAATATCCAGCAGGAGATCCCTAAATTATTTGCCCAAAACTATAAGATGTTTAGTTAAATGTATTGTTGTCTCCGTCAGAGATGGAGAGTAGGCTAGAAACTGCTTTGGCATCATTTGTATACACACATTTTCTCTTCATTTACTAGTTGGTCTAAATAACTATTGTTGGGTTTATCTAGGCACAAACCCCGCTGGAACACGAGACACTCAATAACTGCACAACAAAACAAGGCAAGACAGAGCTCTTTTGTCTTTGTGGCTCGCGAGGGAAGTCAGCCCAGGCCTTCACCTGTCCTTAGCCAACTTCAACTGATTCCTTCGCTACAGCCCTTTATATTGTCAGCAAGCAATCATTCATGAATATGCAATTACAAATACACGTGACATTCTTAAGCAGTCATATCTGAACAACATCAGTGTCTGTATTCTGTGTGTGTAGGTGCATGTAGGTGTGTGTGTTTCCAGCCATACCATACATAGACATACGACCTTTCAATGAACTTAAACTGTGTGTATGAGGTATGCAGAAAAGCAGAAGTAAGTGTCTTGCTAAACTATAAAAACAGGAACTTGCATGTCATATCTCAAATGAACATTTAAAGGTGTGAAGTCTTGCACCTCAAGAAACAGAACATGGTGCTTTCCAAATGTATAACATAGTTCGTCTCTGCACTAAGCTGCACTCTAAAGAAAGAAAGCACATTTTGTCAGCACAGACACAGATAAAGGAAAATTTAGAAGGTTGAAAATAAATCCTCTGACTGTCTGGCCTTTTCTTCATAATGATAGCCATTAGAGGACACATAAAGGCAATGATTATATATCTATATATTTTAGCACAAATGACAATATAAGAAATATCAATTCTAACAACTATAATCATAGAAAAAATAAGGAGTGTGTATTTTTATCATCATCATTATAATTATAATAAATAATTATTATTATTATTACTTGCTTAAATTTGAAGCAATTATATGATAAAAGGAGATCGCTTGAACGCACCACGGTAATTTGACAGATTTTACACACAGTATTTGAAAGCAGCACAATTGTGTCGACACAGCAACGTTCAACTGCATTTTAGAAGCAAACAACACACAAAAAAGCTAATGTTGGTGAAGAAGAACAGGGACACAGGCCATAGATCTTTTCAGATACCTGTGACATGGGATTTGTAGTGTGATTATCAGACCAGTGCTTATCAGAGGATCTCTGCTAGCAGTTAGCGACAATTGAAAACCTTTACATCACAGTAGCACTGTTATGCTGCCATCTTTCGGGGAAATTATGTCATTACACCGATATGAGTTTGGGTATAGGTGGATTTTTTTTTGCTCGTGAGTTTTTATAAACAGAAATGTCCACGAGCTGCAGTGAGTTAACATTTTGCACAAATGTTATTCAAATCCCAGTGTTTGTTTGTTTTTTATCACATCTCAGGATTTTAGCCCCATGTCTTAACAACAACGTCCTGGTAACGTTTTTAGTGTTTATTTTAATTTTTATTTGAATCAAAATTAAAATTTTTACAAATGTTTTTAACTTTTTCTTGTTTTTTTTTAATGTTTTACAAAATTTCAGTTATGAAGCACTTTGCAACTTTAAGAAAATAGCTATATGAATATAGCAATTTGTAATACAATATTTATATTTTCAATTAACGCTTTATCTGGCAAGGAATCATAAATAGTTACTTGATTTGCATCTTAACAATGACCTTTTTTAAGGAACGATAAAAGGTAACAGTCTTGTAATATCCTCCAGTAACTCTTTAGGGTTGTGAAATTTACCATGTGCAAGCATTTCAAGTTCCCAATAAAAGGTTAAAAGCCGCAAAACAGCAGTCTTAGTAGGTCTGAGATGGTCTGACTTATGTCTTATATTCAAATCGGCACAATGAATGTGATCTCATTAAGTGATAGGCCTGCATATGACTAGGACAGTTTTGTAAGTCTCTAATAAAAGATGGGACTGTTTTGGAAAATGGATATGGTTCTAGACATGCACACTTTGAGTCTTAGATCTTTATGATGCCAAAATGCATCAGCAGCTACACTCCCCTGCTGTTCAATTCAATTTTATTTATATAACGCCAAATCACAACAACAGTTGCCTCGAGGCGCTGTTCAAACCTTCTGTTTGCTAAGAGCAGTTGCTCAAAAGGAAGTTGACTTGGAGGGTGATATAAAAGCTTGTTATAGAGAGTGAATGTGCACGGGTTGAACCAAAGTTCAGTACAAAGAATTACTGTCAAGCATGAATCATGTAATCATGATCTAGTAGTCCATGAGGATTTTTATAGAGTTGGAAATTAGCACAATAATTCTCCCTTTATCTTTCATGTTGGTTTTTTTTTTTTTTTTAGTTATATAAGTTCTTCTGTTATACAGAACTGACACCATAAACAATGAAGGCTATTCCAAGATGTGTTCCTATTCCCACTAAATTCAAAGTTCTGGCCAGGCCCAAACCAGGACTCAGTGACACTGCTGACCTGGAGTTTTGCTGCTCAATGACCAGTGAACAGGGGTTGTTTTTCTTCCTCTCTAGATGGGCTCTTTCTGATTACACAACAGTGTGCACTGAGGCGTGTTACAGCACCTCAGGGAAGCTTCTTAACATGTGTTATGTGTTTATGTCTGCTCCCTGATATCTCATAACCTTTGAAGGCTACCAGTGGACATAAACATATGCAAAGAAAGGGCACATGTGCAGAAAATTGTTAGTGTGGGAAAACTGAAGAGGAAGCGAGCAAACATCTTTGCTATGGCGTGTTTGTTACAAACGACAACAGCAGGCAAGCATGGAGACACATCAATGAGATTTCAGATTCCAGTTTGATTCAGAGCAGCAAGGGACATGATCAGCTTTTATCTTCTGCTCTTCTCTTTTATCTCAGTGCAGGCTGTTTTTTCTAAGACTGTCCATGCACAAGTGTGTGTGTCTGTAGTTTATGGATGTATCTCTGTTTGCATTCTCTTCAAATTGTCTAAATAGTTTTGTCTAAACGTAGATTTAGTGTAGCTTGTGGATGGGGCTGCAGTGGTGTCAGCTGAGATGCTGCAACATGTTTTGGCTCTTTTAAGTGTGGCTGCAATGAAGGCTAACTCATGACCAGGCCTGCTGTACAGGTGTGTGAGTGGCTGTGTGTGTTTGTGCACTTGTGACTGTTTCTATCATTTATGTCAATGAACTGTTTGGATATGCTAACACTCCTGGGAGCTTCCACTGCCTGTGTCCTGCACACCACAGTCTTCAGATTGCAGATGGCCTCTGCCAAGGCTGCAGAACATTTGCTCGATATAATGTACTGAATTGACTAACTATATTACTGTTACTCTGAGCACTGCTTCAATGCTGTTTTTCACCAAAGAATTACCTGTTTAAAACACTGACATTAGTACTGACTTCATGCACGCAGACTTTAGGCTTTAAATAAGAGTCCCACATTAAAGCCTGGAGTTTGACAGCAGTACAGGAGCTGCAGACTGTGCTGTGTCCATTCCTGTTCACCTTGTATCTCAGAGTTTTAGCACAACTCTGGGTCATACCACCTGCAGAAATACTCTGATTATGCAGTGTTGAATGTAATAGTGTTGGGCAGGAGGAGTACAGAGCACTAGTGGATGATTTTGTGGTGTTGTCTTGGGAAAATCATCTGTTTCTGAATGTGAATCGGATCAGAGGACAACTGTGCGACCCGTTCCTGGGAAAGGATGTTGATGTGGGGAAGGAGTACAAGTCCAAGGGGGCTGTTGTGGTGAGCACAGCTGTGGACTAAATAAAGTATTTTTCATCTTATTTCATGATCATGTTATGCAAAAATTCAAACTGTAGACAACTGTGAGTTGGTTCAAAGCGATTGTAATTCACTTCTTGATAAAGTCACAGCACTGTGCAGAAGTGCTATTTTGCATCCAATGAGCCACACTGTCTTGTGATTTTTAAACTGGTCTTGAGAAATAGTTCTCCAGGCTTTCTTAACATTCTTCTTTGGACATTAGCTGCTTTTTCACTTATTTTTTTTTTGCAACTTTTTGTTTTTAACCTGACCATTTTCAGAGGAATGCTTTTTTAAATTTAAGGTATTTAACACTCATCTATGAATCACTAAAGCATAAAAAAAGCACCTAACTGAATTGACAAACTGGTGTTGTGTGTACACATAACAGAGAAATTAGCAAACAACTGATTTTAAATTGTATCTCGAAAAGAAATAGTGACACAGAGACATCATTAAATGCACATGTGGTTACTCTACTGCGCTACTATTGCAGATAAAAATGTCAGCAACAAGAGGCCTACTATAATTTCAGCAGCTGGGAAAACAGACTAGACCCCCACTGTTAGTCTATGCCAAGGAAAACACCTGGCCAACTTCTACCTGTTGGGTAGTCGTTAACTTACTTTTGCTGTAAATTAATTACTACATTGAAGTCCTTTCTGTGAAACAGGAAAATGGATGTGCATGTTAAAAAAGACACATGAAAGCTTTTTTTCTTTCTTTATTTCATGCTAAATGAACAAACCTTTAGTATATGTTGAGGTAAAGTTGACCAGACATATCAGTAGCATAACCCTGGAGATTTGCAGAAATAGACTGATTTTTACTCTTTATACACACACAACACAGATTAAAAAAAAAAACTGTTCCCAAACAGAGTATTGTTAGTACTAAAACACGATTGGCTGCCATGAAAACAAAATAATAAAGAACATGGAAACTATCACATTTAAAAATAAATACATGTGTTGTTATGAATGTGGTCATGTGTGAGTGAAAAGCTAATCTGAGGGCACAAGTTGTAAATTTTACTCCTTTTTCCCACATATCTGGGGAATTATCTCATTAATTACAGCAGAACAATGAATTACAATGTTACTAAATAAAAAATAAATAATAACAGCAGAAATGGATTTGATTTATGAGGGATAAGTGTGCACATATGATCAAAATCTTTCCTCTGGTAAATGCTGGGCCTGAATACAACTGTAACATACGATAAATTACAAGACAGACAACAGAGTAAGATTGTAAGTGTCATAAACATACGTCTGAGCAGCACGTTCACAAAATAAATAGGTTTACAGTCTAGACTCACAAAGACTAAATAAACTGAAATACAGAGGTCTGCACTGGCAGCTAAGGCTATGATGTTAGATCAGTTATATGAGCGCTACACAGTTTATTAAAGAGTATACTTACAAGCACCGCATGAACAGTATGAGGTGATAACAGGAAGTTAGGTTTATGAAACATGCCTCTTCGGGTGTTTATAGAGTCTGTTGGTAAAACACACCAGTCTGCCTATTCACTGCATCAGGCAGCTGGAACTTGGCAGGAAGTCCTGGACGTAAGTGACTGCTGCTTTGGAGAGATAGGTCATGGTGCCATAGCTACCACTAGGAGCGCTGTCGTAGAAAAAGTTGCAGATTCCGGTTGCTGGGTCCTTCTCAAGGAAATACTCACTGGCGCCGTGGGATTTCTAAAGATGAAGAGGTAACGCAGAGTGAAGCCCAGTGAACAAATACTTGCAACAGACCAAAAACCTTTCTCTGTTAGTACCTGGTCACTGAGGAAAAGGTCATTGGCCAAATGCAACACGCGATCCACGTGGATGATGCCGCCGATGTTGTCCACGTCTACGTCCGCTATCAGGCCCACAACCATCACAGTCTCCACTAGCAGCTGCCGGTACTCTGGCTGTGGGACGTGGTTCAGCACAGATTCAACCTGCACTGCAAACTTAATCTCTCCTGCTGTCATCTAAACAGAAAACACAGAATTTAAACACACACATATGCAGGAAGTCCAAATCTGCAGCAGGTCTGCAAGTATCTACCTCTCTTGTGGTAGAAGAGGGCAACACGTATCCGTCGATGGACAGACCGTGGCACTTCTGCAGGATCTTCCACACCTTTTGGTAGAAACCCATAGGTACTCTGTTGATGGCACCATCTAGCCTGCGTCTCCTCAGCCACTGGCCTTGCCTCTCCTCCCAGTGCAGCTGGCCGTCTCCTGGACAAGTGCTCACCGGGGACAGCATTCCACTGGGAGTGGAAGGGCTGCTGCAACGCTGCAAGCCAAAAGGAAGACACTGCTAAAGCACATTTAGTGGAGCACTGTTCTTTTTTTCAACCTTGTCTCCATGTAGGTCAAATCTATTTGTTATGTATACTGTCGCATTTGGCAAGAGCACAGTTTTTAATCACGCCACTTTGATTCTTCAGTAGCACCTTCTCCTATCTGAGCTCATTTCCAGTTCAAGGTGCAAAGAAC
This sequence comes from Pelmatolapia mariae, assembly GCF_036321145.2. NCBI lineage: Eukaryota > Metazoa > Chordata > Actinopteri > Cichliformes > Cichlidae > Pelmatolapia > Pelmatolapia mariae. Next base: position 14,365,887 of record NC_086227.1, on the reverse strand, counting down.
TGCACCTTCCCACTCTTGGCTTTATGATGAATGATATTTATAATGTGCAGACAGTAGCATATTTAGGGTTAAATGCATGTAAAAAAGGTTGAAATATTGTAGCACTTTTTTTTGTCTCACCAATCCACAAAATGATAGCTTTTCCACCTTTCATGCAGTTATCCATGCATACTGACACTCCATCAAACTTGGCAACAAAGCACTTTAGTATATATGCTGAAGGACAAGGCTGCTATTATTGTATTATTGGTGTTAATGATAAATACTCTAAAGAGCTTACTAACTAGTGTTGTAGCCGTAGTAACAGCCTGATATAGCTTGTGCCTTCACTAATTATCTTCCAAACACAGAAAAGATACTGTATACTGTTGCAACAGCTGCCACATTGCTTCATTTTGATAAACACACCCAGGGTTATTTTTGTCAAGCTATTATAAATGCAGACGTCTCCCAGACCCAGAGATTTATGATCACAAGCTACCCCAGGCTTCAGCCACAGTAGAGCCCGTGCTGATATGAGATCAAATAACAATGTTGTTTTAACTGAACATAATGCAAAGAATTGGAATCTTGTCTTGATATGTACTGTTTCATCATTTATAAATCGATGAAAGTTATCAATCGAGATCTAACACACTATACTTGTTAGTTCGGTACATTTGTGAGCGATTGTGTTCTCATTAAACCATTGTTAATAATAATAGATTACAAAATAACAGCATCCTCATCCTTAAATAAGTAAAGCCACGAGTAAACTGTAAGATATCTACATAAACTATGAAATCCGAATGAAGTTTGTTTGGTCTACACATACCTCCTATTGCAACCTTAAAACAAATAAGGTGATATGAAGCAGGCGAGGTGAAATGGTTTACCGTAGAGCGAGGAGATGTGACATTGCTACTCAAGGAAAAACCGCCACTGAAGATCTACACATGGATATGGATGACAGATGACAGAGAACAGTTTGAGATGGTTCACACGGCTGTCACACTGCAAATATGATGGCGCTGGAGCCACACAGAGCAAGGGCATGGGTAAAAATTACAACAGAGCTGCGAAAATCAGCACACGAGAAGGACTGCTGTAAGCAAAACGAAAGCTGGACAGGGCTGATCACAACAGAAATCCTTTAACAAACAAACAAACCATGCCAATCCATGACCAAATGCTATAACAAGATGGGTTATGGGGGTGGGGGGAAAACAGCTTAATGAAGGTCTGGACTGGTTCATCAAACTGCAGAAAAGTTATCTGAAGTCCAAGTCTTGTTCTCCTACTGTCATGGGATGGGATGAGAGTCACTCCAGCTATGGATTTAGACTGATTTAGTCATTTAGACCAAGGTCAGAAAAAGTCACATGATAGATAGATAAAAAGGCACTTGAAGCAGATGAAATATATATACACCGTACTTAAATTACAATACTTAGAATTCTATGTCCTATTATTCCCACCTGTTTTATCTCACTCTTTAGCTTGTGTATTCCTGTACGTTCAGTCTTTGTAGCTCCTGTGTGACCTAGTTCATGGATGGATATCGCAGGGCTAGTGGCTGCAGACTGGATTGGGCGCACTGATGAAAAAAAACAAGAGTCACAGGTCAAAGATTCAGGATTGTTTAAGGGGAAGTCAAATAAATTTTTTTCCTGATTAATCATTTTAAGTAACAAGGTTCATGATCTGGTGTAGAATACATAGACTCTGTGTGAGAGCAACAATATATATGACCATGATTATTACAAAGGTGTTCAGCTGTTCCTGAGGGATGAGGGATGGATGCATAGGGAACAACAAAACTCACTGCTTCTCTCCACCCCAAATTCTTTGCCACTGAGAATGTGATGCAGTAAGTTCTTCATGCCAAATGGACTCAGGCTCATCAAACTCTGACGCCTCCTCCCCTATAAAGACGTTACAAGCTTTTCATATTGCACACTCTGCAGACTTAATTCCTTTGCTCATCCACTCGGTTATGCGTGCATGTGTATGTGTACGTTGTGTTTGGGTGTTTTTTTCCTACCAGAACAGTGCAGGCTGCGAGCTAACTCAGTGGCCATCACTTGCATGATGAGTCCTATCCTGAGTCTGAGCATGTCCCCGAACAGAGCGGGCTGGGAGCGCACATACATGGCTAGATACACCATGATTTCCTACATGACAGACACGCACAGTTCAGAGCTGTAAGATCAGCGTGTGAAAAAATCATCAAACAGTCCAAACGGTGACTGACTTACCTGAGTGAGCACTGCTACACTGATGTCCTGACCACTGGCTTCGTAGATGAGGTTGTTTAACTCATCCGGTGGAAGAGGGCTGAAAAGAATCAGGACAGAGACCTTGGATTATTACTGGAAAATTTCTTCAGCCACATTGTTTTACTGCAATAACGGCTTACACTGTGATCACTCTTTCCCTGGGTTGAGGAGGTAGACCTACAGTCAGCTGCTTGTGATGGGAAATCAGATCTGTGCAGGCCTGCAGAAAAGACAAATACACGTGGAGTGAATTATTAATAAATCGCCATGGACACTGTTGATCCTGTTCAAAACACACCTATTAGGAACTTCCTAATTCTTACTTGCAGCATGAGTGAGTGACTGAAGCTGTTTGTTGCAGGAGGAATAGGGTAGGTCAACAAACAGACAGCAATGATTCAACAACACTGGATCAGAACAGAGTCCAGAAATCTGACCACAGTGACTGATCCACATGGAAGATACCAATGACACGGCTAAAGACTGACTATATAAGTATAAAGGATTTATGGTATATGTTTGTAAGGTCAATTTGTGGCTACATGTGGAATGGCATCATCATGCTCTTGGTGGTAGTGCTGTCTTACTACTTAGTGGTGTCCAAGTCAAGCACGTAATCTCTGCTGCAAGTTGCTGACACACTTAGTTTAAAATAATCTCTAACCAGGTGCTAAGCCACCTTTTTCCTAAGACACTGACCTCAGCGAGGACCTCCACCCTCTTGCGCAGTATTCCAGAGATGTACCTAATGAGCCCCCACTCTTTGCAGGCTCCGGCTTCTACGTACAGCTCCTCCAACAGTGATCGCACACTGACCCCACCCTGCCCAGGACCTGACAACTCCACCGGCCAATCAGCTCCTCTGCTCAAGAGAACAAAAACACAGGATGGGCAATTACAAAAGCAGCATTTTTTAATCAAACGTTTGCTCTACTTTTGTCTTGATGATCATACTTCATCACATAGAGAATGTAGAGGATGTCAGCCTGGTCCTGAAGAGTGGGGCATTCTTTTAGCTGCCTGACCAATGCTGCAAAGTCCGTGTTGCCCTGAGAGTCTCGAGGCAGATGAAGATCAGCAGCAGAGTGTGGCTAGTAAAGGAAAAGTGCCAGGGTTAGACAAATGTACTCACAGCAATACTGAAGTCATGAGAGAAATGAGTTTGCTGGTAGAAGGATATGCTGTGCCTACCTTGTGCTGTTTCGCCTGTGGGACGTGCTGAGGATGAGGAACATCAAGAAGGTTGAGAGATTTGCGATGTTTGCTCTTGACCGGAGTCACAGGCAGATACATGGAAGACTCTGAAAATATGTTTCATTAAAACAGAGCATTAAAAAGAGAGTCTCTGCTTTTTAACACACTGGCAGATTATTACAAAAGAATGCCTTTTAAGGTCTCTGCTTTGCTGTTAAACAGGGAGGATATCTTTGATTATTACTGGATTATTATTAGAAAATTCATTCAATCACAGTTTTTACTGCAGTAACAGCTTGCACTGTGATGACTCGTCCCTTGGGTTCAGGAGGTAGACCAGACCTGTGCAGGTTTGACAGGCTTGACAACGGCTTAGTGTTTTGACAAGATTTGGTGAGTCTTTGATGTCAAAAAATCTAACATCAGTCTTATTATATCATTACAGACTGCTTATAAAAGACGGATGTGCTAGGAGGGTGAAGCCAGTGCTCGAGCGCCATAAACCTGCCTGTCTTTCTAATGGCCAGCAGGGGGTGAAAAACAATTGAACTAATTGTAATGACGTTCACGAGAAAATTACCCAAGTCCTTGCTTAATGTGGGACCTCAGCAAACATTTTCAGTCACACTGACATTGTGCTTGTCTCAGATAAACAAAACAACAAAAATGCTCAAGACAAGGCTTCACAAACCAATTGGTGGCATCATGGTGACCAAATGCATCTTCTAAATACACACTATGGTTAGTGTATCTGCACTAGCATGAAAACTAGCTTGGTCATTACACTGTTGAGAAACTCACTGGGAACGTTCAGGCCCTGGACCTGCGCCATAAAAGACAGGATGTCTCTTGTGGTATGTTCTGGACTGAAGACGTGGTGCTGCCCCCTCTGGATGGGAGGAAGATGGCACTTGGTAGTGGTGCTGTGAAGGAGCTGGGTGAGGTACTGGTCAAATACATCTTCTGAGTCCTCTAGAGTTAAATAGAATTGAACCATGTTTAAACACAGGACAAATTAATCGTGCCACTCAACTGCTGTACAGTTCTGGGACAATAAGTAATTACCCGAGGGACCACAGGTATTATACTCCTTTCCATATCCATCATCATCATCGCCTCCATCCTCAAGTAATATGTCATCGTTCTCTTCATCCAGGAAGCTGAGACGAGTGTGAAAAGAAGTGGTCTGGACACTGGAGACGTCTGACATCTGCACCCTGTAGTGGTCAGCCAAAGTACTCAGACACAAACTTTTCTCTAATCACAAAATTCACATCATCTGCTGTTTTAAGCTATAGAGAGAAACAAACCTCGCTCCAGCAAAATAGCCATCCTGCAGTTTCCTTAGAGTTGACAGGATACATGAATCAATTACTTCTCCATCTTCATCTAGACAGAAAAAAGATGGACATTCATCAGGTAAAAAATTAGGAGCTACTCACAGTTCATGTGTTCAGCAGTGTCATCTCCTGTTTGAACATGCAGTCCAAACATCTAAGTTTATTTTTTATATTCGCTAAAAAAAATACAGTACATTATTAATTATATTATGTAGAACAATTACAGACTGATATGCTTTGGTTATTACCCAGCATGCTACGGGTGATTGGGAATGTGAGCGTAGGCCGTCCTGTCATCCTCCAGCAGCAAGAGAGATAGGCCAGCTCGGTCCGTAACATCTCCACAATCATCTGGTTGTCCAGAGCCAGATAGAAATGGTGCTGATCCAGAAACTGAACAAAGGGGGGCCCAAGCAGAAATTCAAATATTTATTGTTCAATTATTAATGTTAATGTGGATAACATAACAAGGTCACAACGTGCCCTAGTTTTACCTGAGGGGTGAATATGTAAGAGCGATTTCGGATCTCGTAGAATTTGGATGTTCCCAAGACACCAATGTGTCTGTATGGCCGCCCACTCAGATTCAGCTTCTTGCTGTTCCCTGTGGCAGAGACACCAGATGGTACTCTTATTTATTTTAATATGAACTCACATGCACAGCTGTACATAAGGAAAAGAGTGCTTGTTTACCCAGTCTAACATAGACGTGGCTCAGGATGCGAGCTGGCATGACCCTGATGGGCAGAACTTCTGCCATCGTCTGTACCTCGATCCCCAGATCTCTTAACAACTCCTGGATCTCCTCCGACTCTGCTAGAACACAAACTAAAAAAAAACAAACAAAAAAAAACAAAAAAAAAAAAACACAACATATAAAAAGCAATTTAGATATTTAAAAGATATTAAAAAATATTGGCAGTTCAATATCTAGCTGCTCCAGTCTGGATGCCAAATATCCTGGGGCAAGTTACTAAACCCAAGTTGCTCTCCGATGTATTTATTGGAATGTGAGTGTTAAATGGCCTGTATTTATATAGAGCTTTTCTAGTCCCTAAGGACCCCAAAGCGCTTTACATATCCAGTCATTCACCCATTCACACGCACATTCACACACTGGTGATGGCAAGCTATGTTGTAGCCACAGCCACCCAAGATAAAAAGCATTTAAGCATAAAAAAGTGCTTGTATGAATTGGTGTGCACATTGGTGCATTGGTGTGTACAAAAAAATATGCTGACTTTAGAACATCAGAAATGACTAATTTCAGAAATGCGACATTGGTTACTGAAGCTGAAAGTCCCTCTATTTTCAAAGCAGTGCTTAGTTAATATCTTACTTAATGTACCAGACTTTAACTCTCAGCCCATATCAGTTGTTTCCTACAAATTAATCACCAACCTTGTACCACAACATCTGGTTTGAAGCTTGTAGAGAATCTCCTGTTGAGTGGATCTATCTCTCCTGGTGCTAAAAAACCCTTAATCCGAAAAGAAAAGGCAAGACGAAGCAGAAGATTTATAACATTCGTTGAATGCTTATACGTATAAAAAGTGAGGTGGTTTGTGTATTGAATGTCTGTTAGAATACTGCATTATTCCCAATTTGTCTGCCATACACACATTGATAACAAACAGTTGCCTTGTGGCTAGCTAACATTTAAGGTAGTGTGTAGCTCAGGACCTACCTCAGCCAGAAGGCACCCCAAGATGTAGAGTGACTGTCCCCACATGTGTGGCAGCTGACCCATGGCTACCCTGTCTACTGAGTGAGGATTGCTATACTCCTCCTCAACCTGCAAGAGGTACATATTTTTTGGTATCTTGGTATTTTTGGTATCTTAATAAACAGATATATACACTGAAACAGTCCCTGTCTTTGTCACAACAAAGTTTAATGACAAACTATTTTGTGAAACAAGAATAAAACAAATAGTAAATATATAAATAATAAATAAAACATTTTTTTGGGCACAACCATTTTTTTTCCTTTTGATTTTTAGAGGACAATGCAACTAATTATGGTTAAACTTGATACTGAAAAAATATAAAATAATACACTACAATAGCATTGCACATGTAAAAGCTGCTCCTATGTCATATTACAACAGACATTTTAAAAGTATTCTTCATGAAAGACTCAATTTTGTATCTTCTACTAATTCACAATCTTGAGTCCCCCATCATTTTGTATATTTCACTAGGAAAATGGGAAATAGGTGCAGTGATTTAATTGAAATATATGCCAAAGAAATGTAGTAGACAAAAAAAAGAGTTTGTACATTTCTAATAAGCTTCTTTCGTCCTCCCCAGATAGTAACAAAATGCTTCAAGATATAATTTATTTTTTTTGCCAAGTTGTCTGTTACGTGTTGATACAACAGGTTCATCCCTTGAGTTATTTGCCTTTTTATGCCAGAATGATTCACAGGTCAGTAACAACAAACCATAAAAAGCATTTCTCTGAAAATGGTCAGGTATGAGGACTGGACTGAAAAAGAGGACGCCAATGACCAAAGACATACTTCGAAAGATCTTCAGAAAGCTTAGAGAATTACTGCTCAAGACCACTTGTGTCACAAAGGTAAAATTATTTTTAAAAATGCATCAGCGTCCAAATTTATGGCACTAACTGTATGTTGTGCTCTCCGTGAGTCTAGGATACCTTGTCAGGAGGAACAGAATAAAGTTCAGGCACCAACTTAATGCCATTCTTCCCTCTGATTAAAACACCCTCCAGTGCTTCACGGTACTCTTGCACCTGTGCAAAAGCAAATTTGTTGTTATTGTTAAAAAAGCCATATCCAAAGTGACTCAATGATTGTGTGAGTACAGCAGAAAGTGCATATGAACCAGTGTATTTGGTTGCTTTACCTGAACGTGATCACCAGCAAAAATACCATCCAGGATGAGGTAAGTCCAAAATACAGGCCACTCACACTCGATATTCTCAAATAGCTTCAGCTCAGCAGGATCATAATGCAGCCGAGATGGATCCTAGCGAGAAAGATCGAGAGCTTACATAAGCTTTCCTGCAAAAAAAATAAAAATCTATACTCTTCACTAAAAAAGAGCACCTCCTCCCTGTGTTCACTGCTGTAATGCATTTACATGTCCCATGAGCCTTAATACTAGAATATATCACCTCTTTGGGACAACGATATCCGTCCCTGATAAAGCGACAGCAGCCATAGCGACCCTGAAATAAAGCAAAGAGTAGAATTTAAAGAGTGCAGGTCAAAATACCAAACTACATACTTTTCCTTGGCAGAAATGTCCAGCTTGCTTATGCTTTGACTTCACCTGCAGTTTGCTTATGATCTCTGACTTCGTCACAGCCACCAGGTCAGCATCCTCCACAGCAAACGCAGGGAAAGAAGTGATGGACAGAAGACCAGCATCTATTTCCTTTGAAGTTGAAGCTCTTGGCAGCATGGAGCACAGAATAGACTGAAGGGGAAAAACAGCACACTGAATACAAGAAAGACAAACAGAGGTGATGCTACCATAGCTAAAGGCTAATTAAAAATGATACCTGACAGTGTTCGACTTCATCAGGCAACACATGGATTACTGACTTCGGCCCTCCGTGAGCACCAAACAGATCCAGCTCATCTATAGCCTCAAGCGCTGCCTGCAACGTGCATACGCAGATTAATCCCTATATCCATGAATGGACAGTACAGTGTATCATAAATGCTGATAATTATTAAATAACACATATCCTTTGTACCTTAGCCATTCCTACAGAGCTGGCATTGAGCTCAGGAATGCCCTGGTTAGTCTTGTCACCTCGTTCCCACATTCCATAGTCCTGCAGTGGTAAAAATGGTCATGGCTTTCTTTCTTTATAGCAACTCTCCAGTACTGAAACTCATCATGGCACTGAAAAGCCTATCCCACTGATTTATCATTCAACTATGATAACAGAAACAAAAAAAAACAAACAAACAAACCTCGGACTTTTTACTACTAATTCTTCTTTCATTCATTGTTTCAAAAACCTGTGGTTACACTACCCCGAAGTCAGTCCAAAACCCAGAAGTGTTTCCAAACATCTGGATGTGTTACAGTAGAAGACTCGACATGCACTTACTTTGGGAGCAGCTTTTATTCTGTGTCTTTTCATGTAACTACTCATATGTCACCCTCCAGACACCACATACCCAAACAAGACCTCTAAAAAACATTACCCACCGCTACTTTGTAGGCAGCCTCTATGTAGAAGACCAAGTTTTGGATGAAGGCTACCTCGTCCAGGTTGGAAACGATACGAAGACCTGCGGGATGAGATAACAACTATGTTCAGCGCTCAGTGACTGTTTTAACAAAGGAAAACTCATTCTTTAATAACATGATGTTACAACACCAAGGCAAAGAAAAGGCAAAAATTATATATATACATAAAAAAAGCAGTCTGCATCGCTATTGTACCTGAGGCTGTCATCTGTGCCAGCATCAGCAGGTAAATCGAGGTGGCGTCCACCTGGAGATGACCCCACTGATCATCCCTGACCACTGTGGCACAAGTGGGAGTATCATATTTGGCATGCAAGCAATCCTTTGTACTCTGGGTGTGTTTGAACTTCTCCACCTTGGCCACCTGGAGACACATGACCAAAGACTCATTGTTTTTTGTCGATAGCTTTAGCAAAGTTTATAATGAGTTTCTTCATAAGCTAATCAGCAACGTCAATAATTTCACAGTACAAAGTGACGTCATCAAGTCGTTTGTTTTGTTTGCCCAGCAGTCCAATACTCAAACCCAGGGTATATCTTACCTGTCTCATCATGCACTGCAGAAGCCCCTGCATCAGTTTCACCACACTCTGCCAGCAAACAAAAACAGCTCTATAAGTAAACGGCAAAAATCTCACCGTGATGCAATTTTCTATTTCTAGCAAGCTAGAAAGGAAACAGCTACAATCATCTCTTGTGGCTCTATGTATTTATTCTCACATTTCCCACAAGAACTCGTGGAGGGGGGCTCGAGACTTTTGCAATATGCTGTATTTTATCAAACAGGTTAGCAAATTTATCAGCTTGGACTATTAAACACTGACTCAAAGTTACAAGAGCTAAAAATGTACTTAATAATTTCTAACAGAACTATGAATTGGGGGTTTTTTCATACACATTAGATAATTTTTTAGCAATTCTTTTAGTGAATCTCAATCAGGAGCTTTTATCAGTGCTGGCCTGATTTTAAAGTTAGATATTATAACACCTTACTCTATAATTAGGGGCAGAGTGGTACTTGTTGATTGATGGCACTCAGTACATCCACTGTAGGTTTGTATGTATGGGTGAAAGCCTGTGCATGTTCAGTGCATGTTATGCCAGAGTGAAATAATCCTTTCCTCTTTCTTTAATCCTCTTTTTTCCTAAAGCCTACTAAAACATTACGATCGCAGTGCTGACCAAAACAAATGTGATTCTTTTATATTCCCTTTCAAGCTATTTAAGAGTAAAACAATATTTTCTGTTGAGCTAATGTGATACTTTAGCTTAACTAAAGCCCACATTCATTAAAGTTTTCCTATGTTTTGCTATCCTCAAATATTTAACCCGTCATAACTGAAAGAATGCACAGGCCCCTTTTTTACTCGCTCTATTTATGTTGCAAACACACCTGCTCCAGTTCGTAAGCTTTGGCCTTGTCTTCATCGCGGTCTGCATTCTTCCGGTAGGCCATACCCAGCCCCCACACCGCCAGGACACTGTAAACATTATCCCTCACCCAGGCGTCCTTCTTCTGCGCACTGGCAGGAAGAAGTCCTGTCACTGGGTTCTGAAACCAAGACACATGTGACATGTTAACCAATAGTAAAGACAGGGGTGGTATGAAGGATACAGTTGTGGTCAATAGTTTACCTGCACTCATCATGAGCCTGAATGTGATCATAATTGTGATTTAGGTTGGGGTTTTTTTCAGAGTTGAATGATTGTACCACGAACACAAATCTTTAACATTTCTGAGGTCAGGTTTTTTGGGAAGCCCATTACAGAAGCTCCATTCCAAAACCAATTCTGGTGTGTTTGGGATCATTGTCCTGTTGGAAAACCCAACAGTGTCCAAGTTTCAACTTTCTAGCTGTTGATCTGACGTGAAGCTGAAAATTTTGAAGATAGTCATCCTTCATTATTCCATCCACTTTGTGCAACGCACCAGTATCATAAGCAGCATTATAGCTACAGAGCATGATGCTACCACCACCATGCTTGACAGTTTGTAAAGTGTTCTTAGGTTTGAAAGCCTCAGCTTTACTCTCCCAAACATACATCTTGCCATTGTGTCCAAACAGCTCAATCTTTGTCTCATCTGACCACAACATTTTTCTCCAGAGAGTATTTGATTTGTCCATGTGGGCTGGTGCAAATTTCGGTCAAGCTTGAAGGAGCAGGAGCTTTTTTCTATAATCCATGTGTGAAAGATCCACGACAGATACACAGCTGCAGCTTTTTAGCTAGCAGCTGAACACTCCACCAACGACTACAACACACAGACAGGACCCAATACACACTTTAAGCCAACGAGGCGTGATTCTTCTTCACCTATCACAGAATCATAGCTATTATTCTTATATGTGTTATTGTGATCTCCTATGAGCAGAGCTGAAAATGAATGGAAGCATGGTCCCGCTGGTTACAATTCAAACTGAAATTGTTAAAAAGTATCAGAATCCTTTCACTGAAAGTTACTAAAAGTTAATGTGTGCCCAGTAATAATAATACAGCAGTTGCAGTTTATATTTGGAGGAGCCTGAGACATCATTGTGTCACCCCTCCTCTCTCACGAAACATATACCCCGACATGTCAGTACATGCTATGCGTGGAAAGCTGATGCCGTTTCCTATCAGCTGAGTACTCTCTGGGTCACAGTTTAGCATAGACAGCTGTTGATGGTGCCTCATGTGAGCTCAAGAGCCAGTAGATAACAGTACATAGCTTTCCAGTCCTCAGCCTGTTCCAGTGCCTGAACTTTGCCCACACTTTGTTTATTTCTGTGCAGCTCACTTTTGGCTGAACCCTAACCTATATGGGCTACAAAACATGTCCATACCTAGCATGCTTCTGAAGGAGAAATCAAGGATATGTGCATAACTGAAATCCATAACACTGGGTCCTGGTGTTGTCTCGTTTGAAGTTTGCATGACTTAAACGTTCAAATGGACTATAGTGTCCAAAATAATGTATGACAGTATTTCATATACAACCACGTACATTCTGCAACATCTAAACTAGTACACAGGTAGTGACGCATCAATAACTGTAATCACAGTATGCAACATACTTCATTTTGAAATAAGTGCTTCCACATTTAGATCTTGAGTTATTGCTTCATTCAAACGTTTCTCAATAACATTGCGAAAAAAGTGGCCCTCACTCCCTTTTCCTGCCTAAAAACGAAAATCCACCTTTGCGGAAGTGCTCCAGCTTTACTGCGCTGCCTCGTCTCTGCTGTATGTCTGGACTCACCTGATGGCACAGGATGGTCTCCTGGACCAGCCGGGCATAGCCGTCCAGCCGCACTCCTGAGTTACTGCGACTCCTCATCCTCTCTGATCACTGCACACACAACAACAGTTTAAGTCTCAGCGACCGCTTAAAACTCGGTATTTGCTTGTTTGTAAACGAAGCTTCGAACACCACCGGCTCTCGCTTAATAACTTAGGTAGGCTGTCTTACCAGGCAGCGACCCATCCTCCCAGTCCTGTTTCGCCGACTCGATCCCCGCAGAGGTTGCTCTGCTAGCGCTCGCTAGCCGGGTAGCATCCAGCTGTTTTTTGACAATATCAACATGTAACATTAAGCTAGCAGCATAAATTTTCAGGCACACACGACCACACGGCCCGGTCAAAGTGCCTAATAAGACGAGTCAGGGCTCGCAGAGGACAGGACGTGAGGTCTCACAAACACAGAGAGGCTGGAGGGCAGAAACGTCTGTGAGCGACTGTACATCCAATCTGTAAAAAAAACAAAAACATTGTGTTCTTGTTGTTTCCCTGCTCGCCGACAGGGGGCGCCAGATCACTTTCGTTCCTTCTACTCCAAGGCTTTAAGCCTTAAGCGTATTCACTTTATTTAAAAATGGGGAAAACTGACCGAGTATCCTGCTAGTTTATATGGCTTGTTTCATAAACATTAGATTTATTACATGTACTGTTGGGTTTTTGGGGGTTTATATTTTATATACAAAAAGTAAATAGTTTAAAGTATCTAGCTATTAAATGCATTCAGCTAGTTTCCCTTTATTTCCCTCGATTTTAAAGCAGCATTAAATGAAAACACTCGTTGAGTACCACAGAACTGTACTTTTGCACATTACTTAAAATGTAATTCATGCATTGTTCTTTGCCATTAAAGTCATCATCACTGTAAAGAATATACAGTTGGTGTATTGTGTAAATGTTGACAGTATTTAGACTACTTTTTACGTATAATCTGAGAAAAATATACCAGCAGAAAAAAAAACAAATAGACATAAACTTCCCTTGTTGTTTATTATTTATGTATACCAGGTCTATATTACAGTACTGTAGTGCAGATTCAGTATTTTAGTCCAGTACTCAAGTAAATGTATCTCCAGTATATCTTGATTTCAAAATCAGAGAAAGTAAAGAACAGTTAAAAGTAGCATTTAATTTAAGTCAAAAGATGTCATGGTAATTTGAGGCTTTTTATGATTTCTTCAAATCATAAAAAGTTGTTTTTCCAGGAATGACTGCTCAGCGTATGTCTCTAATGGTTGTTTAAAAAAAAAAAGAAGAAAAAACAGGAATTGGGTGCACAAGCTCAGAATTATTTTGGATTTTCTGGGGGGCTAGAGTCTATCCCATCTGCCACAAGGCAAGGTGGGGTACACCCTGGACAGCTCACCCATCTGATACACAGAGACAGAAGACCATTCACACACACACATAACACCTGTAGGCAATTTAGATTAACCTATCAACTTAAGCCACTAATTTGCAAGCCAGAGTACTCAGAACTCACGCAAACACCAGGACAACATACAAACGCCACATAGAAAGGCCGAGACAGATGATGGATTTGAACCCCTTTCGAACATGTTTTACAGAAAACTGTTCCAACTGTCAAGCATGGTGGTGGTAGCATCATACTCTGAAGCTATTTTGGAATAATGAAGAAGGACTACTTCCAACTTTGTCAACTTCACCTCAATTAGAGATAAATTTATCTGAATTTCAGGACTGGGACCACATCTCCATACACCTCCCTTCTGGTTCTCTGCTAAATATGGCCCCCAGACACTACAAGCTGCATTTTGTGTGCCTGACCCTCCCTTCCTTTTTCAATTTATATACTTGTCATTAGTACATGGGGATCTGCCTGGCTCAGGAGCCACCACCAGTTCCCTCTGAGGCAAAACAGTTCCCCAAACTGCAGCCTCAATTCATGCTCAAGCCATCTTCCATTATCTATTAGAAATGCTGTCAAAACTAAAATGAGGATGTGGTCACAGATAGTGAAATCAACAGCTAGACACAACTGGGTATTCCAACAGGACAATTACCCAAACACACATAAAAACTGGTTTTGAAATGAATAATGCAAGCTAACATTAAGCTTCTAGAGCGGTCTTCCCAACAATGTTCCCTCTAATTTTTCATGTGTCTGAGCGAACACACAAACTCCCTGAGCGATCCTTTGGATCACTGTGAGCGACATTAGACGTGTGCACTGTGGTCTCGCCAGCATTGAATCCATCCAAGTTACATGGTTTATTAAAATTAAAATTAAAAAAATAAAATAAAATTACAGCATTTACATTTCTGTTAGACTACTTTTAATTAACTGCTTTAGCCCAGTTACAATGAAAGTTTAAAAAAAAAAAAAATCTTGTTCATGACCTGTGTAGTATATTAACACTATTGGAAGTAAAAATAAGTTGAACTCCAATTTTGAAAACACAACTTTCTTTCTTTCTTTCTTCTTTTTAAAAAAAATAAAAATAAAATCAAACTCTGACTTGTATTATGAGTCTGTGGTCTGTGAGAGAGTCCTGTAACTCTCTGTCTGCAAAATATAGTATATAATGACCAATGTTGGGCAATTAATTATATAGTTACTTCTTCAAAAAAGTGACTGAGTTTTGCAAACAAGTTTTTTTGCAGCTGTTTACCTAATAATGATGCCAAGGCGGTTTTTTAAACAAACATTTCAAAATACTTACAGAACAATCAGCTGTTCTGCATCAAATCTGATGCCACACAAATTATTTGTGCCACTCCAAAAATTAATTTCTGTCCACTATCAGATAAAGGAGAACAACAGCCTGATACCTGCAGGCCTGACAACAGGAGATGTATCACTCCTGTAACACCTGTAACATTCAGCAGTCGCCTCATTGTTCTGACACACACAACAAAACTATTGACTACACCACACACTAACTACACAAGATTTGCGCTAAACGTCGCAAATCTCTCACATCTCAAAACACCGCCGTCACTCCTAAAACTTCCCCCCGTTTCTTAACAACTAAATGCCATGTTTTGATTGGTCGACATGGTACATTTTGCGACCAATGGGAAAGGGTGTGGGGTGTTTTGGTTTCGTCTTTGCTCACAGGCGGAGAGTGCTTTCGAGCGTTTTCCTTATAAAACGCCGTTTTTACCCTTTCTTCACGCAGTGAATATAAACAACGATAGTATTCAGGAAGAAAACCAAACATTGCATTTTTTTTAAATCATAACTCTGGTTTTACGTGGCCTATCAACACAATTTAAAAACTGGTATAAAGTCCACACTTTTTCCGTCAATTGTTCCGTCTGTCCTGCTCACATCTCCAATGGTTGTACACGTTGTCATTAACGTGGCTTCACTCCACATCAGCCACGCTTTGCTAGCTAAAACACCGGTGTCGGCACATATTTACTTTAATTTCAATTCAGGTTAGAATTTTTTTTGTGTGCGCAACGCAGATTTTCTCTGCGCAGAGACCGTGCCAACAGTGCGCAATTGCGCACGTGCGCAGCTTAGAGGGAACATTGCTTCCCAAAGCTCTGACTTCAATCCTTTTGAAAATTTGTGGACTATGCTTAAAAGCTGGATCCGTGACAGGAAACCAACCAATTTAAATTAACTCCACTATTTCAGCCGAGAAGAGTGGTCAAATATCGAGCCAAAATTATGCAGCATTGTTGAAGCTTGTTGATGGCAACCAAACGCATCTGGTCAAGCTGCAACTGGCAAATAGTTAACCAGATATTAGTGGGGGTGTAAGTATGTATGTGAACCTGTATGTGTACTTTCCACCCTGTGGAAATTCAGAAATTCAAAATAAATTCAAACTTGTGCACCAGTTCTAGTTTTTTTTCTCAAAGTAATTAAAGATGTACGCTGTACAATCATTCAACCCTGGAAAAAGAACATTTCAAAGAAATCATCAAAATTTAAAAATTACACCTGACCGCAACTCACTCACTCTCTCTCGATATCTCTCTATGAGCACACTGTCGCGCTGAGCTAAAGGATCCTGTCTATCCCGCAATATACGCTAAATTCTGTAAACTCTCCTTATCAATCTTGCACCTTCCTTGCTCGCGTACAAACGGACAGGACATGGCTGCGACAGACTTCCCAAATCCACCTTCGCTTTTATAGTCATGGTCTCTCATCTTGATTGCACGTAGTAATTTACTATTACTACTCTAAAATATGAATTACATCTGACATGATCTACTACATGTAATAGGATGATTAATAGTACATTTCCCTTTTTTTCGGAAATGACCTGTATGTATCTGTATGAAATCAATACAAGAATCAAATGCTGCATTATCTTTAGTTATATTGATAATATTTATTTATGGTAAAACAGTGGAGAAATATCGCTCTTGCTTTCATATAACTGCAGCGGACATACCTGAGTGGCCGCGATCTAATCCTGTTTACATAAAGTAAACCTGCTCCCGAGCAGGTTTACGCTTACGGATCTGTTGCTATGACAGCAAGTCCCAGATGAGCTTCGGAGAACCGAACGATCCAAGATCACGCGAAATCGTCAACATTCAAATCCGGCTAACTTACTTAGCGAGGTACGAAGAACGGGCCCCTGCTCCTGTTTTTGTTTGAGCGTGGCATTTCTCCCTCCTCCCACTCAGGGTTTTAAAGCCAGGTGGGTAAAAATAATTAAGCCTAATCAAGCTAAGCTGTTTCCAATTTGTGCTGATTAGAGTACGAGTTTCACTCCCTGTGCGCCCTTTTGCTTTCATCACCAGTGGCCTTATAAAAGAGATTCTGCAAGTCTCACTGGGTGATTTCTCTTCATGACTTTTTTTTTTCCCTTCAAGGAACTTGACACAGCAAACATGAAGGCGACTGTTCATGTAATGCGTAGGATCCCTCCACGCACCAAAAAGAGGATTCATGCTTACTCCACTCTCATCTACAGAGCTCATAAAGAGGTTAGAACGCACACTATAATTGTTTGTGCTCTTTAATCTTTAATGACTTTAACATTAAAACTACATCTCCATCTGGCCTGTACATGTTCCTATGTGATGAGGGACTGGTTTCACATGCACTTCTTTCTTGGTGTTCTTCTGCAGGTTAGTCCTGTTGGACTGAGAAGTCCTGAGTTTCTGACCAGGAGGCATGGTGTCCCCAGACTGGTCCTGCTCAGGCTTGTAGGCTCGGAGGCTTCTCGGCTGTCCAAGTCAAACAGGTTGAAAGTCATCACTCGGAGAGAGCTCAGTGCTGCTGTTGCACACATACAACGGAGGATTCATGCAAGAGCCGCTGCCTGAAGATATAGACTTTAAAACAAAATTTTATTTTTATTATTAAAGGGTTTATTTTTTTAATCTCTGCCTCTTTATTAAAGTAAAGCTGTTAGGTATTTAACCCTAACAGCTGGTGGATGGAAGACTAGGACAGACAGAAAGTGTGTACGCTCAGATTTATGGAGGGATGGTTGCGACTTCCTATTAATTGTAATGGTCCTGTTATTCCACAAGGTGGAGCCATGGGGCGTGAGGTCATGGGCAAAAACCATCTTCCAATAAGATAAGACTTGCTTATGATATTCTGACAGTTTGACAGGCAACTTCCAAATATCAAAATCACATTTCAGAAGAAAATCCAACCCTCCCACCTTTTTGAAAATATTTTTGGGGATATCAGAATCAGAATCAGAAACAGAATACTTTATTGAACCCTGGGGGAAATTATTTTTTTGTTACAGTGCTCCATTATAAACCAATATTAACAAAACAGACAACACGCTAACTAAGAATAGTACAATATATATATATATATATAAGTCACACATTAATAAATAGCTGGAAAGAAACATGTAGTTGTAGCAGTAAACAGTGTGTTAAGCAGATGCGTTGTATAGGGAGATGGACACAGGCAGGAATGATTTCCTGTGTCGTTCAGTGGTGCTTTTCGGTACTCTCAGTCTCTCACTGAACGTGCTCCTGTGACTGACCAGCATGTCATGGAGTGGGTGGGAGGTGTTATCCAACATTGTCTTTATTTTGGACAACATCCGCCTCTCCGACACCACCTTGAGAGAGTCCAGCTCCATCCCCACAACATTACTGGCCTTACGGATTAGTTTATTGAGTCTGTTGGCATCTGCGACCCTCAGCCTGCTCCCCCAGCATGCCACAGCATAGAGGATCGCACTGGCCACAACAGACTCGTAGAAAATCCTCAGCATTTTCTGGCAGATGTTGAAGGACCTCAGTCGCCTCAAAAAATAGAGACGACTCTGGCCCTTCCTGTAAAGTGCTTTGGTGTTTTTAGCCCAGTCCAGTTTATTGTCAATGTGGACTCCAAGGTATTTATAGTCCTCCACAATGTCAACACTGACCCCCTGTATTGAAACAGGGGTCAAGTGTTTCCTTGTCTTCCTGAAGTCCACGATCAGTTCCTTGGTCTTTGCCACATTGAGCTGCAGATGATTCTGCTCACACCACGTGACAAAGGAGTCGACCACAGCCCGGTACTCCGTCTCATCATCCCTGCTGATGCATCCAACCACCGCTGAGTCGTCAGAAAACTTCTGAAGATAGCAGGTCTCTGTGCAGTGGCTGAAGTCTGTGGTGTAGAGGGTGAAGAGGAAGGGGGAGAGGAAAGTCCCCTGTGGTGCCCCTGTGTTGCTGATCACCTTGGAACGATATGGAGTCAGGTTTTGAGAGGAAGGCTTTTATCCAGTTTATTTTAAATACTCCAGCCATTGAGTGAAGTGATTGATTGGAGTTCATCTTTTTAATACTTTGCGGGGTAATGTATAATGAATAAGCTGGATAAACCATCTTTGAGACACCCTCTGATTTTGATAATAGATTGCATCCAAAAATTGTAATATCTCTCATTAGCCAATGATTTAGTGTTTTGGACATACCATCAGTTTTATCTTTTAGCTTTTTTGACTTTTGATATCTTTTTTAAATAAACGCCTAAATATTTAACGTCACTTTTCACGGCAATCGTCCTCATGCTTTTTTCCAACAATTATAAAGTGAACATTTCTTTAGATTCAGGTCTGAAGCTTTAGAAAAAACTGAAATTCCATTCAAAGCTTTATCAAGCATTGATTAATCCTTCAAAAACATTACTGTGTCATCTGGGAACTGACGTCTTTTTAGTTCAGTATCAAATATATTAATTCCTTCAAGGTCTATGAATGCCTATCACCGTTTCACATGTATTCTCATTTTCTTTCTCTGTCAGGCCTGAGGTCCCATCTTCTGCGGTACCGTGCGCTCTCCAGACAGCTCTCCTTCAGCTCTTTGTTTTCCTTCATCAGCGACTCCATCTTTGTCCTTAGCTTGTCAATTTCCTCTTTGTTTTCTTTGTTTGCCTTTGTGTTTGCTTTGATGCTTCATTCAAAGTGTCTTGTTAAGTGAATCAAATCTTTCTTCACATCTTTTTGTGAAGGCTAGCAAGACTTCATATATATTCTCATTGCCCACCTGCTTCCCAGTAGTTTTGCTTTTCAGTTTTTTGGGATTGGGACTTGGTAACGGAGTGTGGTCGCCCGTGGGTCTTGCCATATTTTGTTGAAGTTCCATCTCTTCTATATCTTCATCCTCACATGCATCTTGGACTGCAGCGAGGTTGTAGTTGTTGTTGGAAAGGCTGTTAGCTTAGGGTAAATGGAGGAAAATGGAGGATTTTGTGTTGGAGGCAACTGTGAGTTCACGCACTGATAATCTATTTGTAGCCTAAGATGTTTAATCTGTCCAAAAAAGTTGAAAAGCAATTTCTCAGTCTTTGTTTTCTGTTTGTGAAATGTTGTGCTCATGTGCAAGACCCTGCAGAAACACTGAAAAGCACCACAATAAACCAACTCTGCCAACCACACACTTGTTTCAGGTCACCATGAATAGCTTACATTGTAAATCACAAAGAGCCAGTATATTATACTGTAGATTACACTCACTGTGACAGGATGGCTTGAAGGAAGTAATTACACTCTGCTTCATTTGGTTACAGCTCAGATTAAGGGACAACACATAGACAGATGGAAAAAATGTCTGAAAAATATTTACTGTTAGAAACATTTATTACAGAAGTTTCTGTTTGGCAAACCTCAAAGGTTTGCCAAACAAAGGGGGCTTAACAAAAGAGGGCTTAACAAAAGGGGGCTTAACAAAAGCTTGATTTTGTCAAACGACAGATAACTAACTATTTGGGAGGGTGCAATGGCTGCCCCTAAGCTTTCAGTAGAATATTAGCTCTGATTTCTAATTAAACTACAAACTGAGAGCATATATGATTTTATCTCGGGGGCTTGACAGTAATTTGATTTATTCAGACACTCTCAGTGTATTCAATTTCAAAGATCAGGGAGCACTTCTTTAGGGCTGGTCTGGAGACGTCAACAGACTTTAGGTGACAGGAAGTGCTGCAAGAACTGAAAAACACACTATTGATCTCTTTTTGGTGCACATGATGACAGGTGTGATTCATGTATTGTGAGTATTATGTGTTGAGGATTTCTCTTTGTGACTGAGATCCTTACCGGTGGCAAGATTTATATTGAGCATGTATCATGCATGTAGTGTCATCAGACACCAAACCACAGAGGGAGGAGGACTTTTGGAACAACTTGTCCTTTTTATATTCATAAGTTGTTTCAGCTGTTTAAGGTGTTCAGAGTTTTTGCACTTTACGATTTAAAAGAGAATTTAAAAGGACAATAACATCTTGAGAGTGATGTGGATTTTATTGAAAATATATATATTAAATAAATTGACACTGGTATCAAGCTGAGCTGTAATTTGACTATAACAAACTATTCATGCAACTTCAAAATGAGGCTCAAAAATCAGGAAAACATTTTCTTAAATGTTTGCTGCCTCAACGTCTCCCTCCCTGTGTCTCTGCTTGCCTACTCCTCTGCTTGTATCTCTGGTGAGCGGTAACAAGACACGAGGAGTGGAATCAGAGAGAGAGACGAGTCCCCACTTCAAGCATTAAGTCACATTTCAGCTCATCCGGCTGCAGGACCGATGAGCTCCTGCCACGGGGAACCGTCCGTCGTCCATCTGTCTGCTCACATGAGTCATTACTCCTCCTACAGTGTGGGTCATTATTTAATCAAACTTGTACACAATGAGAGCTCTCACAATATAAACTCATTATCAAGGTCACATTTGTTGTTTTATGGGCAGTCGTCTCTGACCTTCTAATTATTAAAGTTTGATGAATCTACAGTTTTTGACAAACTCTGTAAATAATTGTGTTAACTATCCATCATCTCAACCAGGGCCGTGCAGAGACGTTTATAGGGGCGGGTGCTCAAAGCTAAAAAGGGGCACATTGAACCAGGCTGAATAACAACAACACACATTCATCAAGAATCTAATATGGAATCGCATCATACTATATCACTGTTGTGAGGCAAAGCAAACGTAGCCTATGTTTTACCTGATGGGTACAATGTTGCTGTTGAGGGGTTGCTGCTGCTCCTGCTGCTGATAGTGCTGGAGGGCAGCGCTGTGTTGATCTGAGACTGTAGACATTAAAAAGTCCATAGGAGAGATGGTAGCTGATTAAACAAGTGTCATGAGATAATAACAAAATGCAAAGATTGGTGACAGCACTTGGAACCATAAGGCAACAAAAAACTGAGAAATAAACTAGACCCTGCCTGTGCCTCCTTCCATCCCCTCATTTCATCTATCACTCTCCACTTGCTGTCCATCTAAGAACAAGGCACAACTTGCTATTGCAATACACTATTATTTAATTATCCACACTTAACAACTCTTACACTTAATCTATAATAAAATGATGACAGAAAAATGTTATAGAAGCAAAACATTTCAGTTGTGCTTATTATTATTTTTATACTGGAATACCTCTCCAACAACTGGTACATGTGTTAATGTTACCTGTGCTCTTTGTAATCCAGCTGCTGAGGGATCCACTGCCTTTAGTAACCTCACACAGCTCCTACTGTTTCCTCCTCATGTCCTTACCAGCCATGTCTGGACAATGTTATATTATGAGTAATAATTCAAAAATCCATATACATAAAACACACACATGCACGCACACACAGTGACATTTTAGACCTTCAGAATACTGTACAGGGAGTGCAGAATTATTAGGCAAATGAGTATTTTGTTCACATCATCCTCTTCATGCATGTTGTCTTACTCCAAGCTGTATAGGCTCGAAAGCCTACTACCAATTAAGCATATTAGGTGATGTGCATCTCTGTAATGAGAAGGGGTGTGGTCTAATGACATCAACACCCTATATCAGGTGTGCATAATTATTAGGCAACTTCCTTTCCTTTGGCAAAATGGGTCAAAAGAAGGACTTGACAGGCTCAGAAAAGTCAAAAATAGTGAGCTATCTTGCAGAGGGATGCAGCAGTCTTAAAATTGCAAAGCTTCTGAAGCGTGATCATCGAACAATCAAGCGTTTCATTCAAAATAGTCAACAGGGTCGCAAGAAGCGTGTGGAAAAACCAAGGCGCAAAATAACTGCCCATGAACTGAGAAAAGTCAAGCTTGCAGCTGCCAAAATGCCACTTGCCACCAGTTTGGCCATATTTCAGAGCTGCAACATCACTGGAGTGCCCAAAAGCACAAGGTGTGCAATACTCAGAGACATGGCCAAGGTAAGAAAGGCTGAAAGACGACCACCACTGAACAAGACACACAAGCTGAAACGTCAAGACTGGGCCAAGAAATATCTCAAGACTGATTTTTCTAAGGTTTTATGGACTGATGAAATGAGAGTGAGTCTTGATGGGCCAGATGGATGGGCCCGTGGCTGGATTGGTAAAGGGCAGAGATCTCCAGTCCGACTCAGACGCCAGCAAGGTGGAGGTGGAGTACTGGTTTGGGCTGGTATCATCAAAGATGAGCTTGTGGGGCCTTTTCGGGTTGAGGATGGAGTCAAGCTCAACTCCCAGTCCTACTGCCAGTTTCTGGAAGACACCTTCTTCAAGCAGTGGTACAGGAAGAAGTCTGCATCCTTCAAGAAAAACATGATTTTCATGCAGGACAATGCTCCATCACACGCGTCCAAGTACTCCACAGCGTGGCTGGCAAGAAAGGGTATAAAAGAAGAAAAACTAATGACATGGCCTCCTTGTTCACCTGATCTGAACCCCATTGAGAACCTGTGGTCCATCATCAAATGTGAGATTTACAAGGAGGGAAAACAGTACACCTCTCTGAACAGTGTCTGGGAGGCTGTGGTTGCTGCTGCACGCAATGTTGATGGTGAACAGATCAAAACACTGACAGAATCCATGGATGGCAGGCTTTTGAGTGTCCTTGCAAAGAAAGGTGGCTATATTGGTCGCTGATTTGTTTTTGTTTTGTTTTTGAATGTCAGAAATGTATATTTGTGAATGTGGAGATGTTATATTGGTTTCACTGGTAAAAATAAATAATTGAAATGGGTATATATTTGTTCTTTGTTAAGTTGCCTAATAATTATGCACAGTAATAGTCACCTGCACACACAGATATCCCCCCTAAAATAGCTAAAACAAACTAAAACCTACTTCCAAAAACATTCAGCTTTGATATTAATGAGTTTTTTGGGTTCATTGAGAACATGGTTGTTGTTCAATACAGTTTTTCTCGATTGCTTAAACACTATAACCAGGCCTCTAAACTAAAATTTCAAAACCATAAACGCTATTGGTCAAAAAGCTCACCCATTTCCCTGAACTATAAACACTATTCCCTGCTTTGACACATGACTCAAATTTGGTGAACTGGTACTGCAAAACTCTACACACAAATCCCTACATTTTACAGTGCTTACACCATGTAGTCATGTAGAAAGCACTAGCATGCAATAATGTTAACTTAAGTCAGCATAGCTTGAGCCCAATTAGCACACAATTAACCAGGTGGAAACACTAGGAGTCAAAATTTAGCACACACCAATCAGAACCTGCGATGGATAGATAAAAGGGCCAAAGTCAGCTCATTCAGGTTTGAAACAATGGATCCAAAGAGATGCAAAGGAAGAGGACGTGGTGGAGAAAGAGGACGTGGTGAAGGAGGAGGACGTGGTGGAGAAAGAGGACGTGGTGAAGGAGGAGGACGTGGTGGAGAAAGAGGACGTGGTGAAAGAGGAGGACGTGGTGAAGGAGGAGGACGTGGTGGAGAAAGAGGACGTGGTGAAAGAGGAGGACGTGGTGGAAGAGGAGGAGGAGGTGGTGAAGGAGGTGGAGGTGGAGAACGACGGCGACAAGGAAGGGGAAGAGCAAGGGCACGAAGACAGTCAGTCTCGGATGAAATTCGAGCCACTTTAGTTGACCATGTCCTTGTCCATGGGATGACTATGAGGGAGGCTGGGCAACGAGTACAACCAAATTTGAGTCGCTTCACTGTTGCCTCCATCATCAGAACCTTCAGGGAGGAAAACAGGTAGGTGTACTTGCAGTAAGACTGCTTTGTACAGTAACGTTTAAGTTACTGAATTTATGTGTCTTGAGTTTCAGTATGTTTCCATTATTTTCCTGTAAAATGAATGTGTGACAGTTACAGTAATGAGTGCTTCTATTTTTGTAGGACACAGAGACGACCACCTGGTGGAGGCAGGTTAAGGCTTTTGTCGGAGGAGCAAGAGAGGGAACTTGTAAACATGGTAATTGCAAATAATGTAATCCGCCTGCAAGAGATTCAAAGGAGAGTGATTGAGGATGATCATCTTT
Source organism: Pelmatolapia mariae (assembly GCF_036321145.2). NCBI lineage: Eukaryota > Metazoa > Chordata > Actinopteri > Cichliformes > Cichlidae > Pelmatolapia > Pelmatolapia mariae. Next base: position 14,340,916 of record NC_086227.1, on the reverse strand, counting down.
TTCGAGGCATAAATGCCATCAGCCTCTCCACAATTGACCGCATCCTCCGAAAGAATCAATTCCGGATGAAACAGGCATACCGAGTCCCTTTCGAACGAAACTCTGACAGAGTGAAAAACCAACGTGTGGAATATGTTCAGGTATGAGTTTTGATACTGTATAAGGTATTGTGTACCATCACAGCATGGCAGTTTATGCTGCCATCTCAGCACTCTTGAATTTTGGTTCAGGGTACCGATTGACTCTACTGTGTTATGTGTTTTGCAGAGAATCTTTGAGATTGAAGGACGGCCTGTTCCCCATGAAATGATCTTTGTGGATGAGGCAGGTTTTAACCTGACCAAAAGAAGGAAAAGGGGGAGGAACATAATTGGCCATCGGGCTATTGTAAATGTCCCTGGTCAGCGTGGGGGGAATGTCACTATGTGCGCAGCCATCAGCCAACGAGGGGTACTCCACCGCCATGCCGTACTAGGACCCTATAACACTATGCTTCTCCTTGCTTTTCTTGATGGTTTAAGACAACATATGTTCCAGCTGGACTACAGGGAACCAGCACAGCCAGAGCAGCCTCACTACGTTGTTGTGTGGGATAACGTCAGCTTCCATCGCGCTGCTCTGGTTCGTGACTGGTTTACCAATAACCCAAGGTTTTCTAATATCTTTCTGCCTGCATACTCCCCCTTTCTAAACCCGATAGAGGAGTTATTTTCGGCATGGCGGTGGAAAGTGTATGACCGAGAACCTTATGTCCGTGTTCACCTCCTTCAGGCCATGGAAGAGGCCTGCCTAGACATATCAGTAGATGCATGCCAGGGGTGGATCAGGCATGCAAGAGGATTTTACCCCCGCTGCCTGGCTGGGGCCAATATAGCCTGTGATGTGGATGAGATTCTCTGGCCTGACCCAGACCAAAGACAAGATGCTGTGGTGGGATAATGTTTCTGGTGTGTGTTGTACTGTATAGTACATGAATGACAATGTGCCACTGTACATACATTGGTTGCGTCTTTTGTGTTTATCATGTGACAAGGGTTTTGAAGGGGAGAACCATAAGCAACCTAATTGTTTTGGAACTATTGTTTTGAATTAATTGTACCAGTGTGCAAAACTCTGTGGTTTTTTACCAGTGTGTGTGTTTTTGAGGGCTTGTGTTTGATGTCTGAGGGCAAAGTTCGGTTTTTCAGCAGGAGTGAATAGTTTTGGGTGTAGAGCTTCATTTTGACCTGGAAATAGGATGTTTGGGGAATTGAGTGAGATGTTATGGATTTGTGTTTACTGTTGTGCGGATATGAGGCGTAGTTTCAAGAAATGTGTTTTAGCAATCGAGAAAAACTGTAATTGCAAAATCATACTTGCTACTCTTACACAACAAAACATTTAGTCACGACTGAGTCTTTTTTTTTTTAACCATTAGTGCTTTTACTTCAGTAAAGTGTGTGGACATCTCCGTCACCACCTACAGCACAAACACTGTTTTTTACAAGTTGGACTGTTAGAAAATACTAGAGTCTTCCTGTGGTGTCAGGACAAACATGAAGAGCTGTGAACATTCAGAGTGAGGAGGTTCGGTTGGTGTGAAAACAACAAGCATTCTCAGTGAATTTGAGTGCAAAACTGTAAACTTGGTACGTAATGACGATTAGCCCTCAGTTTGAGTCATGAGACACAGCCATGACCTCACAGTGTATTTACAATCTTGAGTTAAAATCAACAAATAACAGACGCCACAAACTCAGAACGCTTTAACACGTGCGCTTTTCTTCACGCTGATGGAAACATGTAGGTCTCTGTTTCAGCCCTGGTGGACCAGGACGCTGCAGAAACGCCTGGATTTAAACTGGAATTCTGATACGCTCTGGCTGTCTTTAAAAAAATAAGAGTGACAGCAGTACAGCGATACTTTTTAATGACTGCTCCTTATTTCACTTAAAAGTTTTAGAAACATCTAGTTTTGCGTAATTACCCTAAAAGCTTTTTTCCTGTGGAGTATTCACTACACACTGTGTCAAAATCGCAGGTTATTTCTGATTAAAAATCAATTTAAAAAAAAGAAGCTGCCCAAAGTGAAAACACACCAACTACACTCTGCAATAAATATACTGTATGCTTAACAGCTACCTGATCTAAATAATTACAATGATTACAATTTAATATACTAACCTTTTCTGTTAAAATACCTTAGATTTGAGCTTTAATTGACATATCATGTGTTTCTAACTTCTTTTAATCTAAGCTCAACTCCTCATATCCAAAATACCAAAAATTCCAGTTTGGGCCTTTCTCCGATCAAACTCTCTGAGGTGTAAATACACAGCTGGCTTCATGAGAGAGAACTGAAAAAAAGAATTTGTGTTGGAAATGAGCTCTAAATGAAAGCAGAGCAGTTGAGCTTTCTTTCATGCTGAGAAACTAAATACATTCAAAAGTGACGTGGATGTGTGGTTTTTTTTTTGTAGATATATGTATAGAAAATCTAAGAAAGAGTCATTTTTATTGTTCATTCTCATACAAAAAACAACACCAGAGAAACACAGTTCAGTCAATTTCATCTGAAAGTGTTTAGAAACAGAAATCTGAACTGTTCCTGCAGATCCAATCGTTACTGTCATAGGGAAAGCCAACAACAAAAAAAGAAAATTAAAGAAAGGTGATGGTTAATAACTTTTGCATAAATGGGCTTTAGTCTGAAATTTAAGGATAGTATTTTTCTTTCTCTCTCGACAGCAGCGATTCGCTCTGACAGGATGCTGGAGCAAAAAAACACTGTTCCTGTTGTCTCGATAGTTTATCATAAATAATCCCGTGTAATTTGACATCAAGTGAAGATGTGGGAAAGGCTATACCACACCATCACAAGTCATAATAAATGTTTATTCGTTTATTTTCTCTCTCTTTTTTTTTTTTCTTTTTTCTCGTTGCTTGTTTGGTAAATAATAAGGGAGAAAAATGTTCCAACATGAGAAGTTCTGTTTTGTATTCATTGTAAACAGTTTGTGTTTTCCGTCTTCTTTTTTTTCTTTGTAAACTATATCCACAAATACTCAATAAAAATATTTTGAATTAAAAAAAGAGCGTTGGAGCATTTTAGCGCTTAAAGCTGCAGCTTCTGACCACTTGGGGGCGCATTAACAACTGCGAGCTGTGTCTGTCCTCTGCTACAGTTGCTTTTAAGAGCTTTTTGTCTCCATCAGGAAGCCAAAGCAGCAAGGTCGTGAATGCAGATAAACGCTGATGTAAGGGCACATCTTACATCAAACATCTTCCAAAGGACTCTGCAGTCTAGCTGATAACTGCTGCTCAATGATCAGACACACTCGTGTAACACTGTTCCTTTCTCATATGAGGAGTGACACCCTCCTGGCTGAAGCGCTAATTCACCCAGTAACTGAGAGAAGTTATCTAAGATCCCAGAGAGAAGGGAATTAAATTAATTTTAAGTTAATTAGATTTGTTTCGTGTCACTTCTTCACTTTATTTGTTATTTCTCTGTCAACTAAGGAGACAACGCAGCGAGCGGTGTTTGCTTGTGGCAACACGGTTCTCTCTCTGTATTATTAATTAAAATGATACATGATTTCCTCCTGATATTTGCACGTAAGGAAACTTGTTATTTAGGGATTCTAGGTGGAGCCCATCTCTACCTAAGCCGGGCGGAGAAACAGCGCATGTACTCTGTCATCCAGTGGTCGTCCACCACCATCAGCTGCGAGCGTCTTATCTTCTCCAGGTCAGCCGATCGAGCCCGCCGGCGGTCCAGCCTGGAGCTCCGCTTGTCAGACTCCCTGCGGGTCTGAACGCAGGCATCAGAAGTGTGACTCTGTGAGGAGAAACCAGAGAGAGGAGTCATTTCCGAAAGCTACACCGGCGTTTTATTATTCATGTTTGCCACATGTTCGGTAACACAGTTTCACTTCTCTTCTGTCCTGTGAATGAGGTCGAGCTGCTCTGCAGGACCCCTGCACTACCAAGGACGGGCCTGAAGAAAAAGGCTGGTAATGTGCTACGTGTTTTTTTCTAGTTAGCAAGTCTGTCTCTTGAAATATAATGGTGTTTAAAATCTTAATGTATAACTTAAAAACAGTCAAATTATTGATTGTAATTAAACACACACACACACACACACACACACACACACACACACACACACACACACACTCTTACATACATATAGAAGTTCACACACAATGCCTTGTCTTAGAAACTATGTGGGCATTACTTTTTGTGTGAACTGTCTCTCAATAAAAGGCAGCGAGAGGAGGCCGGATTTGGGGTCTCTTTCGTGCTGGACACAGATGAGGCCTCCCTTGCGCAAGTAATCAATCGAACGCTGTAGCCTTGTTTTTCTTTCATGGGAATAAGTCCTGGATACAGCGGGGTCTGAGTTTAGACCCAACATTATATTTTTACACCAAATGAACAATGAACAGAATAAATTATGTAACAGTTTCAGAATTTTCATCATAGAATTACGTTAAAGGAAAAAACAATTACTTGAATGAAGTTTTCAGCCAGCTGTTAGGGTTAGCTAATGTAGGGATGTTTAGCTTATTTTAGAAGTTTAGGAATGTGTTAGTTAGAATGTAGAATTATTGTAAAGACACTGACACTGCCCTCAATGTAATAAAGGCCTGATTGTGTCATGAACTTAGAAGTAGATTTTAGGAGGCCCTCCCCCACTTGAGTTGTGAAACTAAGACAAAAGGAGTAAAGTGGAAATTCCTCAGGGTATACTTAGGTGGGGGTGTCAACATTTGTGACCTGATAACGGTGGTCTGGAACGGAGATGGGTTTTTATGACCTCCGGGAAGTCACTACATTGAGACACACACCTACAGTGCTTTAATTTACGCACCCACACCCACATGCACACTCACTCACGTGCACACACATACACACAGGTAGGCGCACATAGTCACTCACGAACACTCACGTAGCTACGTGGGAGCACGCACATGTAGGCATTCACGTGCTCGCACACACACAAACATGTAAACATGGTGATTAGTTTTATGGCACCTCGTAGAAAGGTTAGAAGGGGGGTCACTTATACAAAACTGCATGTAACAGACAAAGGAGTTGAGATCTGCAGAGGAAATCCGGGGTTCTGTACATCTCCCTTCTAGAAGGTATAATCAATAAGTGTGTATTAATAAAAATATTGTTAATTGACTACTGAGTCCCGGTGTTCTTTCTGGAGGCCTGACGAATACACGAACCGGGGTGAAATTGCTCTTTGCAACACTAACCATAGCCGCCACTGCCAGTACTGATGATCAGAGCGCACAAATGCAACACTTTTTTTCATACTTGACAACACAATAAAACACAAGAAAATCAGAATGTATTTGTGATTTGGATTTTTATTTGATGCTGAATAATATTTTCTTCATGTCAGGTTTTGATTCATTTGAATGAAGTATACTTTAGTCGTTTATTTTTACTTTGATGCTATAATAGATGTTTTTAAAATTCAGTTAAATTCAAGATTATATAGCATCACGGCAAAACAACAGTCTCCTCATGGTGCTTTATACTGTAGGGTGAAAACCCTACAGCGGGGTGGCCAACTCCAGGCCTCGAGAGCTGATGTCCTGCAGGTTTTAGATAACACCCTTGGTCAACACACCTGAATCAAATGATCACTTCATTACCAGGCCTCTGAAGAACTTCAAGAAATGTTGAGGAGGTAATGTAGCCATTTACATCAGCTGTGATGGATCAAGGACACATCTAAAACCTGCAGGACATGGGCTCTTGAAGCCTGGAGTTGGCCACCCCGTCCTACCAAGAAAAAACCCAACAATCAAAAGATCCCCTTTGAGCAAGCATTTGGCGACAGTGGGGAGGAAAAACTCCCTTTAATAGGAAGAAACCTCCAGCAGAACCCGGCTCAAGAAGGGGCGGCCATCTGCTGCGGCCGGTTGGGGGTGTGAAAAGAAAATATAGGGAGACAAGATGAAGTATACTTCTGATGGCCAAATGCTTCAAGATCTCTAAAGAAGCATGCTAGTGGGGAAAAAAGTCAAGATGGTCATTTAGTCATCACTGCTGCCCTTAAAGCAGCAGCTGAACGGCTTCATTAAAGCTTTTCCCACTGCTCGAAAGAACCTAGCAATTTTAGACTTCATTGGGGGATTGAGTACAACCTCAATAATGATTTCCAGATGAGCCAGAAAAAGTTGAGCAAATGTTGAATCATCTGGTGTAAGAACAGAATGTACGAATTGATCTAAAGAGCCAAGCTCCTTTCTAAGGGCTTTAGTCATTTTCTTTACAATCTGAAGTTTGTTATTTTCAAGAGCACTCAGATATTCTGAGCTTCTGACGTTATCTAAAACCAGATGTGTAAGACGCCTGGTGATGGCCTTTCTTTTTTCTGTATTCACTGTCTTTCTTGTGTCAAAACTGCATTTCTCGAGGAGACTCGGTAACAGAACGGCGCTGAAGTCTTTGGCAATTTTCTCAGCAGCAAAAGGTGATATAAAAAATTCTGAAGGTTCCTCCTGTAAGTTTTTAGAGATTGATGGCTGACTTTGACCTTCTGTAGGCCCAGTGTCAGCGACTGGCTCAGGCTCAGGGCTTTTTTCTGGAGGTAGGTCCTGCTCTAGTACACTCACACAGGAGATGGGTTGATTTTTGTGAGGAGAAACTGGACTTGACTCTGGTTCAGACAGTCTGTCGCATTCTCTTTGCTCTGTTGGGGTTAGTGCTCGTAAAATCACATCCTGGATGTCTTCCACGGCACCAGAAACTTTGTCACTTTGGACAGTTTCATCCAAAGCATCATTCTCTAACCACAGAAGAATGTTTTGCAAAAACTTTTGCACTGAGTCTTCTACAGTTACATAGAGGACTTCGGGCGAAAAAGGTAACTCACCTGTTGGCTCTGGAGACCTAGAAATCACAGAGTCTGAAAGACTTCTTCCCAGTAGCATCACAGGGAGTGAATATCTTTGAGTTGACTGGAGATGGTCATAAATTTTATCTGTCAACTCCCTGCAAAACGTCTCAACTTCAACAAATGCATTTACGTTTTCCATGGGTTTCTGGATAAGGTTAAGGTGTTTTGTCTGTTTTAATTTATTAAACAGTTGATCAAGATAAGGGTTGAAACTGGTAAAATCAACTGAGGAAGAACTTTTAAACCTGGTATGCATAGTTGGTGTGTTTACATACCTACAGAAAGAACTGTAGCTGTCCATAGAATCTGCTCTCTGATTATCAGGTGACTTGACCGGATCTTGGAGACAGATGAAGAACCTTTTGTTTTTCTTCACCAGGTGTTTTATCTCTCTTATCACTTTATAAAACTGCTTTTTGGCAAAGTTGCAGAAGTGGTCTTTGTGCAGCTTTTGTTCATTGGTTTTTAGGGGTGGGATGCATGAGGCAAAAAAGTTTTTCACCTTTTGGATAATTAGCTGCACATTAAAAGGTTTGCAAGAGCCACATTTGTTACTAGATGTGACATCTTCACCATCAGAAGACTGCAGATTATCAATTACTGTGTTGACAATATCAGCTGCAGCTATTTCTTCTGGCGTGCTGGGAGGCTGCAGACTTTCAGCAGCCACAGCATCTGTGCACTGCTCTATTCCTGTGGCATCTTCAGCTAAATAATTCAGATTGTCAAGTATTTTATTGACAGCATCAGCTGCGATCACTTTGGTTAGACTTTCCATTTTGTCCTCAGTGATTGCTGCATCTGTGCTCCATTTGGTGAGAGCAATGCTGACCTCATCAAGTGTCACCCTCTCACGGATCTTTGATTTAGTACTCTCTGCACTTGAATCAGAGGGACTAGGGGAACTCGAACTGGCCCCCTTTCGCATGCACAGGCAGCTTAGCTTACCTGCACATCTCTTCAGATACGAGGCTGCATGAGAGACCATGCGTCGAAGGTTTTTTATGCATGTAATTTTTCCGCTGACATAAACAGCGGGATCTGACCGTAAATCCGGGTTGTTTAAAAGTAGAGTCACAGCCGAGTTGACCTTTTCTGAAATCTCCATTTCAATCAGTTTTGTCAGCGTCTTAATGGACTCATACTTGTCATGGGGGATGTTAAGAGAGATGGCAATGCTCATTGAGAGAGAGTCTCCCAGCGACGGAGCTATTTTTACCACAGGTATGCTAATATCTGTTTGGGACACATGTGTCATAAACTTCTGAACTACGGGAAGTGCCGAGTTCAGGATGCCAGTAGAAACTGTCTGAATTATTTCAGTTATCATGTCAGCCAGTGCTGCTTGGAGATCAGAGTCCCAGACTCCATGTTCAATCGTCCCCCATTGTACTCGGGAGAACCGATTGAAACACTCACTGACAGCAGGTAAGATATTCTCTGGAGTAATGAGGACAGAGACTGCAGTCTGAAATTCAGCCATTGTGGACTCTCTGTATTTTTCCTCAATGTCTTTGAGTTTGCACTGCATGTCTCTTTGCTTTATGTCTTGTTCTTCCTTCTGTTGAAGGATTTCTCTATTTTTTTCCAGCGCTTTGTAGAGGTTTTCTTGGAGCTCCTCATTAATTTTGTGTTCGTGTTTGAGCTCTTCTTGTAACTTGTCTATATTAGCACTATCTGCTTTTAACACTTGGGGCAGTAGTTGTATAAGACGTACATGTTTCCTGTACTGTTTTTTCAGGGAACAAAGCTCATCTCGGGCTTTACCATACCTGATTCCCCAGCCTTCATTAATGACCTCTATGTCAGGCTGGCTTTTAATTTGTGCTTCCATTTCTATGCACTTCTCCTGAAGTCCAAGCATCTCTTCTTCAGCTCGTTTAAGTTTGTTTTGTAGATCGTAATTTTCCTTCCTCCTTGTCTCTAATGCCCTTCGGATGTTTAAGATTCTTTTTCTTTTATTCTGTATTCTTTTTGGGCGTTTTACAACTTTTTTTATTTGATTGACAGAGCGAAGAGAGGACAGGGATGTGTTTTGTCGTTTTTGGTGTTTTTGTGGACTCATGGCTGTATACACTACAGTGACTTTGAAAAGGTTTTCAGATGTTTCTCTGGTGAATGTTTGAATGCTGTGAAAACACTGACTAAAAATTGCTGCTTCTCGGTCCTATTTAAGGAAAAACTTCAAAGGATTTAAGATTCTAAATTTGACTTTATGACATCATCACTCTAAACCAAGGAGTGATGATGTCATAAAGAAAAGGTCACATGACATTTTGGCTGGGCGGTGCCTAAAGGCCGTCCGCTGTAGGTGTTTAAACCAACAGTCATTGGTTTAAACCTTTCCAAAAGGTTGATTCTGTTTTCAGTGAGAGAAACGTTTAGTCACTCATCCAAGGGACTTCAGTCTCAGCTGACTGCAGGTTTTCCCCAACCTTATAAACAGTACACTTGCACAATAACTGAAGCCAGCCCAGTGAATGAACAGTGAGGTCAGTTCCTTGATTATTAGTATGCAAAGCAAGACATGTTTGAACATTAAATGTCCTCGTGTTCGGAGCAGCCTAATGGATGCGCTAAAGGGTTAAGAACATACAGGTAAGCGTTTTTTGGGGTATGAAATGTAGCATATGTGTATATTATGCACCATGGACTTTTAGCTAGTCTTAGCATTTGATAGCGCTGCTATCAAGATGGCGTCAGGTAGCTAACCTAGGGCAAGGCCCGCGATACCGGGCGGGGGCAACTGCGCATGGTTTTACCGGCTGTAATGCCAGGTCTGCTGTGTAAATATAGACAGGCATGTGTGGTGCACTCAGACTTCTCAATCTCAGCTAAAAGCTCATAAAAAGATTTCTACAACCACCAAACACAAGTCAGAGTTTTAATTGGACAACGCGGTGAGTGTCAAATGTATTTCTCGCTTTGCAACTCGTGATTGGTGGGACTGACGTAACGTAACCTTGAATATACTGTGTAAATCAGCGGTCCCCAACCGGTCCGGCCCGTGCGTCGTTTGGTACCACACCACGAGAGTTGAGGCTCAGCGTAAAATTTATGGTTTTCAGGGTTTCTTTTTGCTTTTGTCGTTAACTCGGTTTCCCTGGGTCTTTTTCCGTGTAGTAGTTGTGTGTCTTATTTTTAAAGAAATATTTACGCGTTACCATAGCGACCAGAGAGCATAAAGGGGCAGAGAGGAGGACGTTAGTCTCAATGTTGTTGGAGGACACTGCTAATAAAGTTATACACAGTGAATTCGCGTTTGTCATATTTACAAAATACCACAGGTTTTGTCTTGGTCGCATCATTTTATTTCATCATTTTTATTTTATTTATTTATTTGCCAAGGAGTTGCCATTTGGTGTTTAGACTAATGAACAATGCACCACGTAGGACAAAACAGTATGCTGTCCTTTTGGTATAGTGTGTACAGTTATCAGTAAATATAATAATAATAATTATAATTATAATGTTACTACTACTACTACTACTAATAATAATAATAATAATAATAATAATAATGATACAATTTAAATTGCCCAAATTAAAAGTTTAAACCCAACCTATACTGCACATGTTCTCTTTAAATGGCTAAACTTAAATAGTTGCCGAACAGGCACGTGCAGAGGGGGGGGCTAGAGGGGCTTGAGCACCCGCCCCTTTCCTGATGGGTGCCCAAAGTGCCCTTTTGTTGAGGCAACTTTTTTTTAAAAAAATTATTATTATTTTTTTTTATGTGTGTGTGCGTGCGGAGTCCTGTCTGTGCCCCTCAACAACAATATTTAACTATTAATCACAGTTTTGCTAAATAAAGGGATCTGGCTTGCATCAGTCACATGATCACATTTAACCAATGATCGCCCTTGACGGCAGAACGCGCTGGTTACGAGCCGGGAACGAGCTCACAAGGGGCACGCGCATTTTTTGCGGTCCGGAGCTGTAGGAGAAACACTGATGCGACAAAACCAGTAAGTAGCTGTACAGCGTACACTGTAGTCTATAGCACACAGGAGTATTAGCTTATTATGTACATGTTGGTAAGTTGTCTTGTTGCAACTGACGAACTGAAACAAATGAGCGTGCTGTGTGTGTAACAGCGCGACAAACTTTACCTGTCCTTTTATTAACTGCACAAGTCATAGCTGCTGGCTACCTGTGTAAGGCTGTCATGGGTCTGTAGCTCTGTCACCGTTTTAGGGAACATATTTAGTTTTAAAGTAAGTTACAGGGCTTTTCCTGCCTTTCTGGAGGGCTTATATTTCACTTAAAACGATCTAACATGCATGTCCACATAATTATGGATTATTATAATTATAATATTTAAAAAACACGGTGTATTTTAAAGAACATATATTAAGAAACAGATTATATTAGATTTATATTTTAAATAAGACAAAATGCTGATTTTACAGCAGCAAAATTATTGTATCTCTACAGTTTAAAAATGTAATAAGCTTTCTGCCTGCACAGAGTGGATAGTGAAACAAATGGAATCATCATAAATACATTATTTCATATTTATTACTTTTTTTCCCCTCATTGCTTTATTATTGTAATAGTAATAAAGGGAAGGATTCTGGATCAGCACCATGATGGAAACTTGTGCCCACAGTATATACAGTATTCTGAAGAAGGTCTAAAATGTCACTGTGTGTGCATGCATGTGTGTGTTTTATGTATATGGATTTTTGAATTATTACTCATTATATAACATTGTCCAGACATGGCTGGTAAGGACACGAGGAGGAAACAGTAGGAGCTGTGTGAGGCTACTAAAGGCAGTGGATCCCTCAGCAGCTGGTTTACAAAGAGCACAGGTAACATTAACACATGTACCAGTTGTTGGAGAGGTATTCCAGTATAAAAATAATAATAAGCACAATTGAAATGTTTTGCTATTATAGATTAGGTGCAAGAGTTTTTTAAGTGTGGATAATTAAATTATAGTTTATTGCAAAAGCAAGTTGTGCCTTGTTCTCAGATGGACAGCAAGTGGAGAGTGATAGATGAGATGAGGAAATAGAAGGAGGAAGAGAGGCAAAGAGTGAATCACAGGCAGAGCCTTGTTTGTTTCTCAGTTTTTTGTTGCCTTATGGTTCCAAGCGCGGTCACCAATCTTTGCATTTTGTTATTATCTCATAACACTTGTTTAGTCAGCTACCATCTCTCTTATGGACTTTTTAATGTCTACAGTCTCAGATCAGCACAGCCCTGCCCTCCAGCAGCAGGAGCAGCAGCAATCCCTCAACAGCAACATTGTACCCATCAGGTAAAACATAGGCTACGTTTGCTTTGCCTCACAACAGTGACATAGTATGATGCGATTCCATATTAGATTCTTGATGAATGTGTGTTGTTGTTATTCAGCCTGGTTCAATGTGCCCCTTTTTAACTTTGAGCACCCGCCCCTATAAACGTCTCTGCACGGCCCTGCATACCATCAGTTTTATCTTTTATCTTTTTTGACTTTTGATATCTTTTTTAAATAAACGCCTAAATATTTAACGTCACTTTTCACGGCAATCGTCCTCATGCTTTTTTCCAACAATCATAAAGTGAACATTTCTTTAGATTCAGGTACAAGTCTGAAGCTTTAGAAAAAACTGAAATTCCATTCAAAGCTTTATCAAGCATTGATTAATCCTTCAAAAACATTACTGTGTCATCCGGGAACTGACGTCTTTTTAGTTCAGTATCAAATATATTAATTCCTTCAAGGTCTATGAATGCCTATCACCGTTTCACATGTATTCTCATTTTCTTTCTCTGTCAGGCCTGAGGTCCCATCTTCTGCGGTACCGTGCGCTCTCCAGACAGCTGTCCTTCAGCTCTTTGTTTTCCTTCATCAGCGACTCCATCTTTGTCCTTAGCTTGTCAATTTCCTCTTTGTTTTCTTTGTTTGCCTTTGTGTTTGCTTTGATGCTTCATTCAAAGTGTCTTGTTAAGTGAATCAAATCTTTCTTCACATCTTTTTGTGAAGGCTAGCAAGACTTCATATATATTCTCATTGCCCACCTGCTTCCAGTAGTTTTGCTTTTCAGTTTTTTGGGATTGGGACTTGGTAACGGAGTGTGGTCGCCCGTGGGTCTTGCCATATTTTGTTGAAGTTCCATCTCTTCTATATCTTCATCCTCACATGCATCTTGGACTGCAGCGAGGTTGTAGTTGTTGTTGGAAAGGCTGTTAGCTTAGGGCAAATGGAGGAAAATGGAGGATTTTGTGTTGGAGGCAACTGTGAGTTCACGCACTGATAATCTATTAGTAGCCTAAGATGTTTAATCTGTCCAAAAAAGTTGAAAAGCAATTTCTCAGTCTTTGTTTTCTGTTTGTGAAATGTTGTGCTCATGTGCAAGACCCTGCAGAAACACTGAAAAGCACCACAATAAACCAGCTCTGCCAACCACACACTTGTTTCAGGTCACCATGAATAGCTCACATTGTAAATCACAAAGAGCCAGTATATTATACTGTAGATTACACTCACTGTGACAGGATGGCTTGAAGGAAGTAATTACACTCTGCTTCATTTGGTTACAGCTCAGATTAAGGGACAACACATAGACAGATGGAAAAAATGTCTGAAAAATATTTACTGTTGGAAACATTTATTACAGAAGTTTCTGTTTGGCAAACCTCAAAGGTTTGCCAAACAAAGGGGGCTTAACAAAAGAGGGCTTAACAAAAGGGGGCTTAACAAAAGCTTGATTTTGTCAAACGACAGATAACTAACTATTTGGGAGGGTGCAATGGCTGCCCCTAAGCTTTCAGTAGAATATTAGCTCTGATTTCTAATTAAACTACAAACTGAGAGCATATATGATTTTATCTCGGGGGCTTGACAGTAATTTGATTTATTCAGACACTCTCAGTGTATTCAATTTCAAAGATCAGGGAGCACTTCTTTAGGGCTGGTCTGGAGACGTCAACAGACATTAGGTGACAGGAAGTGCTGCAAGAACTGAGAAACACACTATTGATCTCTTTTTGGTGCACATGATGACAGGTGTGATTCATGTATTGTGAGTATTATGTGTTGAGGATTTCTCTTTGTGACTGAGATCCTTACCGGTGGCAAGATTTATATTGAGCATGTATCATGCATGTAGTGTCATCAGACACGTATGTGCTGTTCCACAAACATGTGATGTTTTTATTGTAGTCAGTGTTTTATTTCTCCAAACAGTCACACTGAAAAAAGCCAGTTGGCTACAGATAAACGTAGAATAAACCAAGGACAGAACAACAGAAACAGAAGTGTTTCACATCCTGCCTGTTTGTAAAACTAAAAGCAGTGATGATGTAATCCACACTCCTACTGTGTATACTAAGTATCACTTAAACTTACTGTGTTTTAATTTACGTTCTTACCATTCATCCATTTTCTTCTACTTATACAATTTAGCATTGCAGGGGTGAAAGCTAGAGTCTATCTCAGCTTGCACAGGTCGAGGGGTAAGGTGCACCCTGGACGAGTCACCAATCTAGCAGAGGGCTCATTCAGGTGTGGTTATCATCAGTGGAAATGATAATAATCACTCCTCCATCCCTATTAACCTGTAGGAGTCAGGGCAGAGGAGCACAGAGAGTGAGAGGGGAGAGACCTCTACTGGAGAGGTGAGTCAAGGATTTCACAGGATGGAGTCATTTGTGATGCAGACAGTCTGATTAGAATTTAATGGAACTCAATATGGATATGAAATATGAAACATTTCAGTCATGGTACAACATGAGCTCTTATTTAGGAGAGTCAAGAATAGAAAGTGGAGAGAGCAAAGAGATATATATAAGTCAAATTAGCCTGACTCACATATTTTTGAGGGATCTATTTTTATATTACTTCAATTCAAGTCATTTAGTAATATTTTTCAGTATAATATTTTTTATGTGCCCAAAATGTAATCTGTGTAACTTCAAAATATTTGGAGCAACAAATTACTGTGGTGTGTGAGCAAAAGTCATGACATTAGCCTCTATGTTGTATCAGTTATCAATTCAGTATGATTGAATGTATCTTGAAGGGTCAGGCAGAAGGAGAGGCTGAGGGAGAAAAAGGTCAGCAGGCAAGTTTAAGTCAGAGAGAGCAAGTAGAGACAGAGGAGCTGCAGCAAATGGATGGAGAGGCAGAGGAAGATCAAGTTATTAGAGAGAGAGGAGAGCAAACAGGCCAAGAGAGGGAAAATGATGAAGCAGCTGCAGCAACTCATTCTACTACAGGGTGACAAAGACACAGGGCCCAAACAGGTGAAGCTGGAGAGCTATCCAGATGACTGTTTTTGTACACAGAAGCAAGCATTTCACCACAGCTGGTTTGAAAAGCACAACTGGTTAGAATATTCAGTCAACCAGAATGCAGCTTTCTGCTTCCCATGTAGAGTGTTTGGCAAAAACATCAAACATGATAGTTTGGTCAGTAGCGTTTGCAAGAACTGGAAGAAAGCTTTAGTCATCTTTGGTAAGCATGAGATGGCACAAACACATAAGCACAGTGTTGTTACATGGAAAAGCTACCATGGAACTAGCAAACAGGGAAACGTTGCACAGATGATAGCAACTGCAAATGTGAGTGAGATAGTAGTAAACACATCCTCTCACTGATGCAGTTAAACTCATGGTTGCTCCTCTGAGCTGTATGTGTGACTTCAAAGACAATAAAACATGTCAGCAGGTAAATAATGTATCCAGGAATCAGACACGTCAATAGAAAGGATTCTTTAGTCCACGTCCTTCACATTTGTAAGTACTTACAAATGTGAAGGACGTGGACTAAAGAATCCTTTCTGCTGTGGTCTGCAGGCAGAAGAAGGAAGTCAAACTGTACCATCCCCCCCTACTGTTCACAGCATTAACATGCTCAATGAACCAAAGGCAAGGAAACACTGAAGTGAAAACAAAGTTGTGTTGATGGTCATACTTTGCCCTTCTAGACATAATGATCTGAAGAGAGCAGAGTGAACGATGAGCTGTGTGGTCTGTTAGTAGCAAACCTCTGATGAGGTGGATTATTTCCACACTTTACATTCTGCAGCTGATGGACTCTGAACTTTGAACACAAGTGAAAAAGCAACACACAGTCTGAACCATGAAGGAGACACCGAATCATTAAAAACACATTTCTCTTTTTATGGTTGGGATTATTTATATTTTAAGTGGTTTATCCTGGAGGTTTAATTCATTAAATGCAAACATACAGAAAAAGCTCAGAGAGGCTTCTTTCTTGCCATTGATGATTAATATGTTTGGCAAGATGACAGGGACGTGACGAGCTTACTGGTGCTACGTACGAGTTTTATGAGCTGTTTTTTTTTTTTTAGATGAACTCAAGTGTTTTAATTTGAAAATGTATTAATTATTTAGAATTTAAATAAAAATTAACATATCTATTTTCCATGGAGATGTTTTGAAATTCAGTTTTTCGTTCGCCACTGCTGTTAGTAAGTAGTAGGATGTATGGGGTATTGTATGTATGGCTAAAGGACCTGAAACAGCGCCTTGCAGAGTCGATTCTCAGTTATGGGGTAGCTGTTAGTGATGGGATTTACGGCTCTTTTTAGAGAACCGGCTCCTTCGGCTCGGCTCACTAAAAAGATCCGGCTCTTTCGGCTCCGAACCGGCTCTTCAGGTTTTCTTGTTGCTTTAATTAATTTATTAATACAATAATATAAAATTTTGCACAAAAGGAATTACTAATGTAAAAAAAGTGGTTTTATTTATATATGTTTATATATAAATATATACAGTGGCCCCTAGAGACACGTACAAACTCCAAAAAGCACGTACAAACTCTAAAACACATTTCTAGCGTTAACTGAACTTCCAAAACAGAGCTACCTAGATCACTTAAATTACACAATTGAAAGCATATGTGTAGTGTTTGTGTATTTATACACAAGCACTGATATATATTTAAATAATTAAAAAAAGTTCATTTACCTCTTACTACCACACACCGGTCGTTGGTACTTGCTGGCTTGTGTAGCCTCTAGGTAACAAAAGCTCAACACTGCATTCTGGAGCACTTCTTTTGTCTTTTGTACATGTTTTGGAATTTTTATGTGCTTCTGAGGCTACGTCCACACGTACACGGGTATTTTTAAAAAAACAGAGATTTTCCATTTTCGTTTTAAAAAATAATCCCGTCCACATGTAAATGCAGAAATGAAGTAAAACGCTGCTCAAAGCAACAGGTGTCGATATATTCCTAAACGTGTAGAAATGTTGGCCAATCAGAAGTCTAGAAGCCTCGGTGGGAAATAGTAAACAAAGATGGGGCGTAGAAGCAGAACCGAGTCGTATGTGTGGAGGGACAGTAACTGTGTGTGTATATGTAAGCATTTAAACACTGCAGAGAGTACAATTAACAGTAACAGTATTGTAGAAATTCATTTCACCGAAACAAAAGTGGCGCACAGTGTGACGTCAAAAAAGGTGCACGTCTTTGACGCTGCGTTTTCTCCGTTTTCCTCATCCACCCGTAAATGCAAAAACGGAGTTTTCGAAAATAGACATTTTTAGAAATCTCCGTTTTCAAAAATACCCGGGTACGTGTGGATGTAGCCTGAGTTTTTACGTGCTTCTGAGTTTTTACGTGTTTTGGAGTATGTACGTGCTTCAGGGTTTGTACGTGTTTTGAAGTTTGTACTTGCTGCTTTGTCTCTAGGGGCCACCGTAAATATACTTTTATTTAGTCACTCCACATAAAATGTAATAAATAAATCATATAATACAAAAACCAACTAGTCACTGTTCAACTTTTAACTATTTAAATTTTCAGCTTTTCCTTTTAAACAAATTTAAAGTGAAACAACACAAAACAATGCAAACCACAGCACAATTAAATATAAATTAAGATATGAAAAAGAAGATGCATATTCTCTGTCATATGGGCCTGCATGAATAAACTTTCTGAATCCTTTATCATCTGCAACTGAAAATAGTTGTGGATGATTACTATACTTTTTTAATGTGACGTTGTTGTCCCTGGCTCTCTTTCTCTGTCTCTCCCTCCCGTCTCTCCTCCCGCCCCTCCCCCCTCTGCCCAGCGCAAAGCACAAGGCTCGCGTGCGGAGTGAAGCGAAAAAAAAGTGCGAGAGAGAGAGAGGGTGAGAGAAAGAAAGAAAAAAACCCACGGCTCGCGATAAGGAGCCGGCTCGCGTCGTTCACTTCAAAGATCCGGCTCTAAGAGCCATTTCGTTCGCGAACGACCCATCACTAGTAGCTGTAGCTCAGGTGGTAGAGCAGGTCAGCTACTAACCGTAAGCTTGTTGGTTCGATCACAGTCTGCTCTAGTCTGCATGCCAAATATCCTTGGGCAAGATACTAACCCCATGCTGCTCTCCAGTGCATCCATCAGAGTATGAGTGCATGTGAATGTTTGATAGGAAGCACTTAGAAACAGTGTATAAAAAAAAAAGAGCTTGTGTGAATGTACAAGTTGTGTAAAGTGCTTTGAGTGCTTAGAGTAGAGATGTGCTACATAAGAACCAGTCCATTTACCATGTATACTAAGTCTGCTGCCTTAAAAGATCAATGGGGATTAAATCTGTTGTACTAATTAATTTAGTTTCATGATGGGTGGGATGAGATCACTGTGTGTGGTAAATATCTAAATTAGATGTTTGTACAACACATTAGAAAGAGAACTTGAATTAGAAATGGAACACAGAGCAGAGAACGACTGAAGATGATTCATGAAAAATATTAGAAATATAAAGTTTTTAATGATTTTCTGTAACACACGAGGACACTCTTAACACTGCGTCACACAGCAGTAATCCCTGAGGAGAGACCTGCGAGTCTGTGTGAGATGAGAAGGAAGATGCTGTCATGGTGGTTTGGTCCTCTCTGGTGTTCTGTTTGTGTCTCTCCCTCTTCACTCCCCCCCACCATGGTGGCATCTGGTTCCTAGTTCCCGCCTTGTTCTCCACACCCACTCATCACTCACCTGCTGCTCATCATCTATGATTGTTCCTGCCAGTACTTAAGGCCTTGGTGGAGTGCTGTTCTTTGCTGGATTGTTGTCTTTACCCCCATTAATGTAGTCCCAGCTCTCTCTTGTGAATCACTTTGTCTGCCGTCGTGTTTATTGGTTTTCCATTTTTTTCTCTCTGCACAGACCTTCCTGGACCCCCGCCTGTTTCCCGTAGATCCTGTTTGGATGAGCATGAGTGAGAGTGAGTTTCAGTGTGGGACTGGAGTTAGTGTGTGTGAGTCAGTGTGAAGAGGAGTGTGAACTAGTTATCCCTGCCCTGGCCCTTTGAATTTCTAGATCCCCCGTTCCTTCATCACTGTACATATGTATACATTTCACCTGGTGTTGTAAATAAACCTCCCTTTAGTTGCACAGTTCTGAGTCCTGCATTTGAATCATGCCTGGTCTGATGTGACAGAGGTGGAGATGTGCCAGGAGGGAGCGCCATACTAGAAAGAGATGGTACAAACTAGTTCTTTCCTCTACTTCAATTAGAAGAGATCATCAGGAGGAACATTATTCATTGATATGCAGAATTCATAGTTATGAGGAGACTGAAGAGGCTCTGAAGGACCGTTTTTACACAACAATGTGAGAAGTGCTTTGTGATAAAGTGGGCAGGACATTTATGGTGTGATGGATTGCAAAACAGGCTGTACTGTGTTTCACAAATACTAAACCGTGGCTCAGTCCTGACATCAAGGCTGCACTTACAGTGGCTTGCAAAAGTATTCAGCCCCCTTGAACTTTTCCACATTTTGTCACATTACAGCCACTGTACAGCAAGCCAGTGTAATTCACATCAGCAATAATGACACCCGGTTACGTCAATCAGAGGTCACTAAAATCAATATTGAATCAGTGTGTAACTTTGCCAACACAATGCCAGACTGTAGTCCCCTCCCCAATCGGACCAGGAGTGTCATGTTTAGCCGCATGTTTTCCATAAATTGTTGGCTGTCTGACTGGTGTCCAAAAAACAATGTGGGCTTTATAGATAATTGGGAAACTTTCTGGAGGAACCCTGGTCTGGTTAGGAGAGATGGCATCCATCCCACTTTGGATGAAGCAGCTCTTATTTCTAGAAACCCCTGAAACATGACTATCCAGTGTTGGGACCAGGAAGCAGAGTTGCAGTCTCACACACCTCTGCAGCTTCTCTCCTCCTGTTATCCCCCTAAAACTAAATCTCCATAGAGACTGTGTCAGCTCCCAAACAGACAAAAAACAAAGTAAAAACCAGAAAAAAATGACTTAAATGTAAAAAAATAAAAGAAAGAAAGAACAATACAGTATCCTCAACAGCACCAAAGAGTTATTACATGACTTAGTAATTGATCAACAAATCGATTTACTCTGCCTTACTGAAACCTGGTTACAGCAGGATGATTATGTAAGTTTAAATGAATTAACACCCCTGAGTCATACTAACTATCAGCCTTTGAAGCACAGGCCGAGGAGGCGGTGTGGCAGCAATCTTCCACACCAGCTTATTAATTAAACAAAGATCAATACAGAGTTTAATTTATTTGAAAGCCTGATGTTTAGCCTTGTCCATCCCAGCTGGAAACTTAGATAAACATTTAAAAAGAGCCCCGTAAAGCTAGAACATCTTACTATTCATCACTGATTGAAGAAATAAGATCACCCCTAAGCTTCTCTTCAGCGCTGTAGCCAGACTGACAAAAAGTCAGAGCACTGTTGAGCCAACGATTCCTTTAACGTTAACTAGTAATAACTTCATGAACTTCTTCACAAATAAAATTTTAACCATTAGAGAAAAAATTACTCATAATCATCTCACAGATGTAACATTATCTGCAGCTACTTTCAGTACCATTGATATCGAGACTTTTTCTCCAACTGATCTTTCTGAGTTATGGCTTATTGGCTTATTTGAAGAGTTTCAGTCAGGTTATCCTAAAAACACCTTGAAAAGACTTCAGTTAATCCAAAATGTTGCAGCAAGAGTACTGACAGGGACTAGAAAGAGAGAGGTGATGGCGACTGCGTTCATTTCACTCTCCTTGAAGCTCGGTGCGAAATTCTGGCAGTAGACTGGAGCGAGGCAAAGAGTATGTAAAGGGACAATAAGAGGAAATGATGGGAGAGAAAAAACATGGCAGAGAAACACAAAGGAAGAAGAAGAAAAATAAAAAATGGTGGAAAAAAGGATCAGAGTCTAAATTCTAAAGCTGCAGCTTTGCATACTGGCAGCTCCAAGATCTCACTGACATGTAGACTGTATATAAACATAGGCCAGTGTGATGTCATTGATTTGTAGACTTTAATTTTGAACAAAGGGCAACCTCTGGGTACACTTCATCATACTATTTATTCATCTCTGGCTCTCACAGCAGGCCTTTTGTTCTGTATACCTTCTCTCAACTGGTCCCAGCAGATGGCAGCCCCTCCCTGAGCCTGGCTCTGCTGGAGGTTTCTTTCTGTTAAAAGGGAGTTTTTCCTTCCCACTGTCACCAAAGTGCCTGCTCATAAGGGGTCATATGACTGTTGGGTTTTTCTCTGTACGTATTTGTAGAATGCACTCCACACACACACGGCTCGATACAGCAAGATGTCACGTTTATTTCTGCCTTTTTTTGTGACAGTTCACAGTCTGGTCAGCGCTTGTTTTTCCAGCCCCTCCTCTCCTCTCCCATCTCACTAAAACAGGGGAAAGAAGATTGTCATCAGACCAAACGCCACCAGCTGCTCTCACCTGCCTCCCCAGCATCGCCCTGTTGAGCTCACTGCACCACTCCTCCCTTGCAGCCGAGCCAGGGACCACACCTCCGCCACAGTATTGTTGTAGGGTCTACTTTACAAAATAAATCACCTTGAGGCGATTGTTGTTGTGATTTGACGCTGTATAAATAAAACTGAATTGAATTGTGTCAAGTCCATGTTTCTGTTCCCGCGTTCAGTTCTTTCCTGTTTTATTCTGGTAGCCTGTGTCTAGTGTTAATTACACCTCAGCATTTTTTGTTCTCAGATTTAGTTCAGCTGTGTGTTTTTCCTCAGCTGTCTCCACTCTGCCTACATGTATTTAACCCCTCATTGCTGTTTTGTCCCTGTTCTCCTGGAGTCCTGCTTCAGTCTGTTTTGTTTCTGTCCTGCTCTGATGTTGTTTTGTTTACTGATGGTCAAATAAAGCTTTCTGAAGCTTGTACTGAAAAAGGTTTCATTACTTGAAACTTTTCACCACAGTTGTCTTTGGTGACATCTGGTGGCCTGAAATATGAAGAGCAGGTTGAATCCCAACTTCAAATAAACGGCTTCATTATGATCGCTCACTCTACAGAGCCCTGTTGCCAGTTTCTGTTTAATATCCTGTGACGGTGCTGTGTGATATCATTCTACCACTGTGGTGCTTTGAACATATCTATTTGATTAATAAGTAGTTTTGATGAATAAACATTCCTTGTTTAAACATGTGTCATGGTGTGGTCTCTCTTTGCTTGGGACTTCTTGACGTTTGTAAACATTTGGTGAACTTTATGAGTTTATTTCTGCCTTCTGTGTCCTGCATCTGGGTCCACACTCTACCTGCCACACAGCAGACCACGACGGCTGTAACTAGAGAACGGTCGAGGAATCTGGCTGTTTATTTGAAGCAGCTACTGCAGTTCATGGAAACTGGTACAGTTAGCAAAGTGTGATCCATGGTCTGATTTAGATGAGTGAAATCATTGAACAAAGTGAGGAAGCTGATCCATTTTGATATGTCTGCTGTGAAAAGACTTTATTGGATTCCTACATCCAGGTAGGTCTGGATAGCTGCTTGTCCCTTAAAAAAGTATTCTTCTGCGTTTTGTATACACTCAGATCTTGGTCTATTATTAAAAGTGTTACATTTAACAACAACGAATATACAAAAAAGAGGAAAATACTTTACACAAGAGTGTATCAGTGATATAATCTATCTATGTTAAAGAATAACAGCAAAGAAGGATTTGTGAGTCCAACAGGAAGTGTAAAACCACAATGTTGGTTATTTTTACAACACTGATGTGACTGTTTTCACCTGTTCTCTGTTGTTTGCTCTGTCTTCAGATTTAACAGGTTCCCTGGACATCCTCTTTTTTCTGGTTGAGACTATTAATGTTGAACAAAATAATGAAATTGATAAACTGTTAAAATCAAAGTTTATCTTGTAAACAATAATGTAACAGATCTGCTCACTGAATCCACAGGAAGACAGAGAAGAATATGACAGGCAGGAGAA
This sequence comes from Pelmatolapia mariae, assembly GCF_036321145.2. Lineage (NCBI taxonomy): Eukaryota > Metazoa > Chordata > Actinopteri > Cichliformes > Cichlidae > Pelmatolapia > Pelmatolapia mariae. Next base: position 14,317,819 of record NC_086227.1, on the reverse strand, counting down.
CAGCAGCAGTTACTCCAGCAGCTTCTAATGTTCCTGCTCCTGTGGAAACAAAGATCAAAATAAAACACTGACAGTTAAGTTATCCTGCTGCAACTGAGCACAGAGTTGATTCAGGCACGAGATAAAGTCAAGTTAAGCCACAACATTGTAGAATAAATGTTACTGTGCCTGAATTTAGATAATTGTACTCTTGTAAAACTGCACAGGAGCTTGTTCATGCATGAATAGTCAGTAAAATAAGCTACTGTAAAATAAGCTACTGTAAGACTTGAGTTCACTGAAACTCATGTAATGCTTTCCTTATTTTATGACCTCAGTTATCTGATTGTAACAAAGTAGAGTTACTGCAGGTTAGAACAGTTAAAGCGGTTCTCTGATCACTGATGTACTGGCATATAGACAACTTAGATTAGTTCTTCAGCACAATGGGTTAACTGGTGCCATCCCAGCATTGAAAATTTGAGCACTTAATGAACAAAGTTTTAGGAAGACATATCCTCCTCCAGGCTACACCACTGCTGATGTCAGAAGTTCATGTGAGAAAAACAGAAACTTTATAATTAAATGTGAAGTTAAACCAGCATCACTTCCTGAGTAATGTGTAAGTAATGTGAGTGAAGTTGCCCCCCCCACACACACACACACATTCTTCAAATCAAACAAAAGTTATATCAAACTTTTGTGCTGCAAAATATTTTGTTTGTGCTGCTATCATTTTAAAAAATATTAATAAAATAAGGTCTTGATGCGTGCTTAATCATCCAGTTAAATAAATCCCAAAAGGTTGATTCTGTTCATCTGGACGTAGCGTTTTCAGTGGGAGAAATGTTTCGTCACACATCCAAGTGACTTCTTCACTCTCAGCTGACTGCAGGTTTCCCCAACCTTATAAACAGTACTTGTACAGTGAAGAGAGATGTTACAACTCTCTTCACTTGCATTCCAGTCACGAAAGCGTTGGAGGTAGTTTGTAAGAGATTGCAGGATCACACCAACCTCAGCAACAGGACCAGTCTCAGCACCGATTTTGTATTACAAACAAAATGCCAGCAGTTACAAAAATAGCATAAGTGAAACATAAATCTTGAAAAGAAAATCGCTGAATTTCCCGGAGGAACCCACCCAAGGGATAAATAAAGATTTTTCTAATCCAATCTAAGAATCACTGACCGACTTTCCAGAATGGCAGTGATGCCAATAAAATTTCAGCAGCAAACTGTGAATGTTAAAGGGACAGAGCTGCAGAAATTGCCCTTTGAAACTAGCTATGTTTTACTTACATGTCACATTAATAATGTTGTATCCAGACTTGTTCATCCCAAGCTTGTTTAAAGCTTTGCAGTAATACTCTCCAGAGTCAAAGGGCTGAATGGAATTGAAGACAAAACGTGAGTCTTCACTGAGAGCTTTAGGATGATTCTCCTTGTACCAGGTGTAATTAGCTGCTGGGTTAGCATCACTGCTACAGGTCAGAGTCACTGAACTGCCCTCCACTATCTCAGCAGAGGGACTCACTGACACAGAGGGAAGCTTTGGAGCATCTGGAGGAGGGAATATGAACATACTTAATGTTTAGCGACACAAATTTTACAGTGAAACTGTTTCCATAAACCTGTTGACTGCTCTTACACACAGCAATGGATGATTTAATGCACTGAAATTAAGTTGTTGACATAAGAAGACAAATACGGTGTAAACTGATAAAAATGACCTTTAATGATTACATTTTCCTTATGTTTTTAATCTCTTTTTTGAAACATAACCTAGCAGTCATGGGGTGAGAAGCAGGGTGCAACCTAATCAGACTGCCAGGTCACCACAGAAAGTGAATCATGTCCCAAAAAGTTGACTGAATCACTTGGATCACTTGGAAGAGTGATGGAACATTTCCCACTTACAGATTAACAGAATCAAGTTTTTGAGATTTCTTCACGTGGATGATTGAGCATGCATCAAGAGAAAGCTAATAATTAACAGTTAACATAGATGTCTTTCAACTGTGGGGCAACATGCAAGCTGCACAGAAAGACCACAACTTATGAGGAAGTTTGAATGCAGTACCTTGCACTAACACCTAAGTGTTCCAGTGATGAACAAGTTGTGTTACATTACTGTGAGAAAGTCTTGAGTCGCCCCTCATTTAATTATGTTTTGCTGTATTAGGGACTTTTGAACAAGATAAGATACCTTTATTAGTCCCACAAGGGGAATTTTCATGTTAAGGCTGCCGACCTATTGCACGCAATGGCGGCGCCATCTTACCCTCCGACCATACATACATTATACAAAAACCTCATGGGGAAGACAGGTCAGAGAGGTATAACAATGGAAAATGCACCACATGAGGAAAGATAAGGAGAAAAAAAATAACTCCCCCCAGACTGAGCTCCAACAGGGACATCAGTTTGAGAACAGAAAAAAAAACCACCTCTGCACATAGCACATGAAAAAACTCTTAATACACCAAAGAAACACATGACAAGCAACAGGGATGGGTAAAGGGTGACCTAGTCTATATTTGAGTATGTGGCCACTGGAAGTGCAAACACGAGGAAGGGCAGTGTGAAATTGCATCACAGTATCACCAGCATTACTCCACTAAACTTCATTTTCCTTCCCATGTTCCCACCCCACAGCTTCCCGCTCAGTTTTCTCCAATTTTGCGTCGTTCCGTCTGCCTCTCTTGCTTTCTGCTTCAGTCTTTCTTTCTATCTTTCTTTCTCTGTTTCAGTAAAACTCAGTATGGTTAATGAAAAGCCCTGCAGCTCATAAATCAACATGTCACCATCTGCCACCCCTCCTCTCTCTGTCTATGTGGCTCTTTCTCTCGTTCTCACTTGTTCTCTTACCACCTCTATTTTCATAACAATTCCTTCACACCCCAACTTTGTTTCCTTCTCACCCTCCCTCTTTTCTTCAGGCATGGGGGTGAATCTCAGTAAATATGGTCAATCACTGTATTAGCTGATTTTTTCAGGCAAATTGAGCTTGGTAAGCCTCTTCTTTAATAGTGCCAGGGCAAAAACTTAGCCAACAGCAAGAGAAATTGTAATGAGCTGCTTCATATGTTACAGGAGATTTTGCCTCAAGCTGGCTGGAACTGTTAAACAAATGGTTTGTGTTCACAGTGTTCAGCTGCAGTAACAGGAATTAGCTCCATTACTGTTAGCCTGGGGAGTGGCGTGCTAATTGCTAGCCTAAGTGGCACTTTGGGGCTTTTTCTTTTTACTCATCCATTTTAGTTTTGCTGTATGCTTTCTGCTAATTTGGGGGGAAATTTATAATTAATACACTATAATCAGCCACAACATTAAAATCACCTAATTCTAATTTTATGTAGGTCTTGCTAAATTTCAGTGAAGGATCTCCAACCATTGGGACAAAAAAATGGGATCTCTGGTGGTATCCTGTGGTGACCATATATATGCCTTTAGGGGAGGTTGCAGCTCAGGAGGTAGAGCAGGTCATCCCAATCGGAAGATTGGTGGTTTGATCCCTGGCTGTTCCAAACGTCCTAAGACTATGAATGTGTGTGTTAGATAGAAAGCACTTGTAGGAATGGGTGAATCAGACAAGTTATATAAAGTGCTTCGAGTGCTCAGGAACAGTAGAGAAGCACGATATAAGAACCAGTCCATTTACCACTTCAGGCCCGATATGGGCATTACAGTAAGTCTATAGTTCAGGAGGTATTATATATAGGTTAAATCTAAGCAGTTTTTGGTGCAATGTCCTATTTGGGAAGACCGTTGTCATCAAGGGGTGATATCTCCATGGGAGATGGATTTGTTCTGCAGTATTGTCCCAGTGGATGTAAATGCGAGACCAAAAGTTTTCTAGCTTGAGCACTGCAAAGTGTTAATCTATTTCAGCTGGTTCTGATGTTGTGGTAGATCTCTACAGATGTTGTACACATTCAACAAACTGACCCTGAAACAGACATTAAATAAATATTTTAAATAGCTATAGTACAGTAATTCTATCCTATTAAGCATCTGGTATCTTTTTATAACTATTGCTTTTCGCAGTATATCACACAAGTAAGGATGCCCTTGTGCAATATCACTCAGATGTTGGATGGTTAAAATTAGATTTCTTTTAAGATAAAAAAGGGTAAAATCTAAGGATTTTCATTTGAATATAATACAACACAGGACCAACAGTAAGAATTTAGTACAACAAAAGTGAGTATTTTCAGTTATTTTGTCTGTAGAAACCTCTATTATTTTGGCAGTGCAGTTTCGGGTTTTGTTAAGTCATTTGGATCATTTCTATTCTGCTGGGCTTCTGGATACTCCAAGTGATATTTTCAGCAAGTATTCTGGCTTTTCCACAGCTTCCATGGTGTCATCTATAAGTGCCAGCTACCTCTCGCTCTTTGTACTCACAGCTCCATAACTTTACACTTCAGCAATATGTATTACTGTGGTAAACCTGAGCAGATACTACAAAACTTGAGGGATCTCAATGGGCCAAACAAGTCTTGGGCTCATGTGACAAAATAAGACAGTATATGTTCCCAGTATTCACATCAAGCTTTTTTATGCTAATAATCAAACTTTAATCTTAACAATCAAGTTTATTTTGTTTTTTCCCCATCCATATCCAATCTCTGAGCCGTCACAGAAAACCTAAATCCTAGTGTCATGTCTGAAGCTCAAATCCATTTGTTTTTCAGTCTGATTGTGGAAGTAGTGTACCCAGGCAAATATTTGTTGTGCTATAGCTCAATCTATAGCTCATACATGGAGCTGCAACTGTGTTTCACTGCACAGTTTAGTTTAGAATTATCTTGCTGAAAAAACAAACAAACCCTTTCTAGAAAAAGCTGAGATCTGGAGAGCCACATATGTGCACTAATGCACCCCTATAGCATCAAAGAGGATGGCTTTTGAATGGAAAAGAAGCCAGATGGTTCGATGATCCCGCTCCTCTTTAGCACAGAGAAGATGCAGCATCTACATTATATAACTTGGAATTTTGATTCATCAGCCCACAGTACAGTTTTCCATGTTGCCTCAGTCCATCTTAAATGAGCTCGGGATCAGAGAGGGTAACGGCATTTGTTCAAAATGTTGTTTTTTTTCTTTACGCTGTATAATTTTAACTTGCATTTGCAGTTGCAGGAACAAACTGTGTTCACTGACAATGGATTTCTGAGCCCATGCTGTGATTTTCACTGCAAAATCATGTCTCTTTCTAATGTTGCACCACCTGAGGCCTGGTAATTACAACTATTTAATACTGTTTTTCAGCCCTGTCCCCGGTGCACAGAGAATTATATTTTATATTGTAAATGATGTGCTCCAAAATATCTTCATAATTATATGCAGTGGGCCAGAAACATCCGGAATCAAAAAGAAATCCAAGTATCCAACGTCCTGCCTGCACACTCTGCACATCCTTTTTAACTTCTCATCCCTGTCATTCTTCCCATTCCCGTGTTCCCAAACCAATTCTCTGTGAATAGCACGCATGGTCGTTGATTAATTGCTGTGAAAACTGCATATCAGCAATCATAAGACATGATCATTTGATCAATCATGGCTCATTTTATGCAATTGTATTAGTTTTGATTGTTATGCAACAGTGCTGTTCATAAAGATGAAGAAACCTGCAGTCAACAGAGACTGGAGAAGTCTCCCAAAACGTTGCATCCAGATGAACTCAATCAATTTTTTCTGGCCGAGGTACTTCAACATCAAGCCAGCTCAACTGAAGAAGAGTGTTTAAGTGTTAGATAATTTCAAAAGCAGCATTTTAAACACAAATCTCCATAAAATGTAACCCTAATTGTTACTGTATAGTTTGGCACACAGTCTGTCTGCTAGTTAAAGGTAAAGTTGAGGTATTTTTTAGGGAGAAAAAAAATCAATTTATTATTGAGACTCTCAGAGATGGAGAAAGCAGATAGGACAAAGAGATATTAGGAGTGAAAAATGAGAAACTGTTTTCAAATTTAAGCCAGCTCGTGAAGTGACATTTGATAAACTGCAAATTTATAGCTTAATGTAATATTCTAATTAATTTTAGATTTTTTTTTAATCAGACAGTGGCTCTTTACATGATGTGCTGCTGCAGTTGATTTTGTATTTATCAATACGAAATGATAATTTTATGTTGTTCAAAGGGTTTAAAGGACAGTAAAACCAGGTGAGGCTGGCATGCAGTAATGTGTGGTGCAGTTTTACAACAATGCATTGGACTGTGTTGGACTGATGAAGGGCAGATTGTGGTATCTATGGGTATTGCTAGGTTATGCAGCAGAAAATGTGGTAAATGTATATCTCTCAAGGGGAAAAGCATTTAAAACCTTATTCGTTTAAAAGTCTGCAAACTTTTAAACAATTTTGATTAGGTTTGACGGGATATTTTGTACATGCAATTTTTATTTCCTGTTGACAATTACATTTCCTTTATGTCCTTTTTTCTGAATATCCAGGGAATATTTAGGCGTTTGTGTGTCTGTTAACCATCTTGGCATCACTTTCCTTTTGTTAAAAGGATTTTTACTTTTTTCAAACACATCCCACTGGGAACAGTTCCAGCTTTTACAATGACGTTAAGCCTCTCTAAAAGTCAGGAAGAACCCCGCTAATACAATCTAACCACAGACAGGCTCAGCCAATGCTCTAGGCCTAAGACTGATAATACACTCTAACCACATACTGGCTTAACCATGCCCTCAGGCCTAATACTGCTAAGAGACATTGTGAATAAAAACAGTTTTAGACGATGTCTGTAGGACAGCGCTAAGACTGTAAAATAGCTTGCACAATTGCCAACGGGGCATATGTACCAGAGCGAGACTTATGAGGCTATATGCGCATCAGAAATATCTGTAATTCTCTGTGCAGATGGGAATTTTTGAACATCAAGTTTATAATATAAAAAATTTCTTGAACAATAAAATAAAAAAAACCTCCACATCTTAAATACACTACAGATCAATGTACCTCTTTCAGTGTCTTAGAAAAAAAGTCCAAGGAATTGAGATTTTTTTTACTAAATACAAATAAATATATTGTCAAAAAAAAAAACAAATAAAAATTTCTTTGTTTGTCCAAAATAAAGGCTGAAAGTGAACTCTGTGGATTTATTACATGTTAATGTTATCCTTGAAGTTGGAAGTTTTAACTTGGGAGTCTATGGGCACTGACTTAGTGGCCTTTAGTAGAAGTCAATTATTTGGCACTTCACCAGTTTGCTTTTTGAATAATGCAAAAGGGAATACAACAAAGAAACAGCAAAAAAAGAACGAAAGAAAGATATTGAAAAGTAAACACTAAACCATGCAGGAGGTGATCATCCAAAATCAAAATAGCTAGCAACACAACAATAAAGCTTGAAACTGGGGTAAAACATCTCTATTCTATTCTACAAATTGTGTCAAACAGTTATTCATTTTATTGATGGTACCTCCATAATATGAGTAATGAAAGTGAGTAATGAAAGTGCAAAAAAGCCAACCTTCAAACACAATAATAATTGTACACTGTAGTGGATTCATTAGAGGGTTAATAGAGGAAGAATTGATCCTTCTGTGCCTCTGCTTCCAAAGCATTCATTCAGCATGGATGACTACAGCAGGAGCACCATCAGCACTAATAGGGAAGATGGTTAATAACCCCCTGCAGGGATGTTATTGCTTCTTGCAACAATGTTTAACACATCTAAAAGGTAGGTCTACCTTGACAATAATATTTAACTACATAGCGGGTAAGCCAAGAAACCAGAGACCCTAATGTTATTCACTCTTCTCCTTTTCTTGGACTTGCACATCTCATATAATTAAAGGACAAACATTCCCTGACACCTTAATTAGACCAGATGTTCATGGCTAGAACAAAAGCTTTGACACACTATTTCATAGAGTATTCATGCTAGCATCTAGAGCTCAGCAAGCCAAACATGTAATGATTGTTCAAGCAAAGTCAAAGTACATACAGCTTTGCATTTTGACAGCATTTGATAGTATAATCCTGTATGTATTTGTGTGTGTGTGTGTGTGTGTGTGTGTGTGTGTGTGTGTGCGTGCGTGCGTGCGTGTGTGTGTGTGTGTGAGAGAGAGAGAGAAAGAGAGAGAGAGAGAGTAAGAGAGTCCGTAAATAAATTATACACTTTTGGACTAATTGGTGAAATTTGTCATTTTTTGCATGCATATCTGTGTGAGTGTGCACAGGGTACACACCTTGAGATAATCTCCATCCTGCAATGAGAAGCTCTCAGTTTTCAGCCTGATTCCTTTGCCCTTTTCAGTAGTAATGCGGTAGATGCACTCATGGTTGTTATTGTAGTTGGAGGGGAAATTTGGAGAAAGGAGAACACCTTCTGGTCCCAGTGAGGAGGCCCCACACTCAGCTGTAGCGAGGCAGTAGAGGAGAAGTTACAAAATGAGAACACTTCTATCTAATTATCTATGAATAGCAGGCTTGGGTTATAATTTATTTAAATAAAAAAGAAATTCTGCATGACGTGGAGAGAGCATGGCGCATATTAAGTAGCGCCACAAACCTTTTTCAACTCGGCAGAGACAATGCAGAAGTCTATGAATAAAACAGTGGAAATGTCTTGAGCCACTGCTCTTATATTTTGCTAGAAAAATGAGAAATAGGTGGAGTGATGCAAACATAAATGGAAATATAGTGATATGGTATAAAAGGCAAAAACAGAGTTTGTACCGTTCTAACCCATATGGAAAAGATATATATAAATCTTATAAAGTTTGTATCTGTCTTGTGTGAAACTTGTATGAAAAGCATATAAGGATGAAAACAGATATAAGATCCCTTGAAAAACTATATAATGAAACTTGTATGTTTTGGATACTTACTAAAACAATATATGAAAGTAATGAGAAAGTGGCCACTTTCATGAGTAAATCATATAAGTTTTACTATTTCTTTTCCATATGGGAAAGAGCTTGAATGTCAATATTCAGTTTGACTAACCTATTTTTTTAACACAGCCTGAACTCTCTCATAATTTCTTTAAGTAGTCTTCAGAAAGAGTTGAAAGCTTCTTGAAGGTTCATTTTTCTGTCAAGATTATCCCAGTAATCTCAACGTTGGGATTCTGCAGAAATATTCATATCTGATAGTGTCCCACTGTGTTTTTCCATCCATGCTTTTACTGCATTAGCAGTATGTTTGGGATCACTGTTATGCTGAAAAATGAAGCCGTTGCTAATCAGACCTCTTCCAGATGGTGCTGCCTGGTGGATCATTTTCAGATGGTACTTTTATGCGTTCATAATACCATCAGTTTTGACAAGATCCCCCAAATAAAAAGCTTAACTGCATCCCTGAACCATGACAGAGCCTCCACTGTGTTTTACAGACGGCTGTAGACACTCACTGTTGTACCTCTCTCCTGACCTCCTCTGTACATAAAGATCGATGATGATCTGAACCAAGAATCTAAAAATTGCCTCTGGTTTCCAGTCCAGTTCATGTGTAGCTTAGCATACATCAGCCTTCACTTGGTGTTTCCCTTCTGTAAGAATGGCTTCGTCACTGCCACCTTTTCAGTGAGGCCACTTCTGATTAGGTTTCATTGAACTACAGGGCCAGATGCATCTCACAGGTCCTGTGTCAGGTTCTTTGCTAGATGTTTTCCTGCTTCTTCAGAAGATGGCTCTCAGTTATTGTTCATCTTCGGTAGGTAATCTTTTATATCTGCCACTTCCTCTTTTTTTCTTCCACTTGTCCAGTTTCCTCAAATTTCTTAAGGGCACACCATGCTGAGATAAGCAACGTTAACAGCTGATAACTCTTTGGTACTCACTTTTTTGGTGCAAAAATACTATTTTATGCCTGTTAAACTGTGCTATCATTGATAATGTTTGTAGTTTCAGCTAAAAGGGGGGACATTATATGCATTTACAACACACTGCTAGTCACAAAATGCCTGAAGAGACTATTATGTTTAGACACAATACTGATTCATTCTTTGGGTTAGGGCTCTTTTTTATTCTTGAATGAGTCATACGTCAGATTAACAAACAAAAAACATTGCCCTGAAAATGGTCAGGTACAAGGATTGGACTGAAAATGAGAGACAAAACAGCCAATGTTGAAACATTTGAAAGACCTTCAGAAAGCTGGGACAACTATTGTTCAAGTCCCCCCCCCCCCCCCCCCCCCCCAAAAAAAAAAACCCTGCAAAAATATAAAGAAATGACTGCTGGCTCAAGACTCTTGCACTGCACTGCAGTTCAAAAAACACTGTCTGAAATATGCTACAAAAACAACAAAATACCTTAAAAATAAACTACAAAAGAGTGATAAAAGGGCAGAAAACAAAACAACACACAAAAAACCCCTGCAAACAATAAAGCTGGATAAGTATGTCGGAGAAGTCCTTCATAAAATTATACATAATGATCTAGCAGGTGCCGTGCCTATCAAAGTTTAGGAATTCATATAAACTGGTACTTTGTACAAATAGTGATTTGTCATATGCAAATGAGGAGGAGATAAAAGAAGAGAGCCGAGCAGGCTTTTAACTCCCACTGAAGAGGACCACCACTACTTAGAAGAAAAAAAAGAGGAAATGGGAGTAATGAGACAGACGAGAGAGGGTGGTTTGAAACAATATAAAACGCACTAAAAAAAGACGCAGTGTTTATCAAATCTGAAGAAATTTGAAATTCAAAACAACATTTCTGTAAATGTTCTGTCGTGTCTAAAGCAGATTAAGGTAGGAGGTAAGGAGCATAAATAAAGGAGAGTCACAGCAATTCTTCAGAAATTCCTTTTAAAGTGAAAAGAGTACAATAGAGTGGGAGTAAGAGAACAGAGCCTCGAGAAGAGGGGCAGGAAAGGGATAAAGAGAGAATTGGAAGGGGAAGAAAAGAAGAAGAGATAGCAGATGAACCAAGACAGACAAGCCTGAAAATGCTCAGAAAGAAATTAGAAAAGGGAAAAGGGGAGTAACAAAAGGCACGGTATTAACACTTTTCATATAGTGCCTAATGCCCCAATTATCTATCAAAGGACTGTCAAAATATAGAGGAAGAGAAGGAGAAACAGAAATTTAGACAGAGACAGAGCGCAAAAGAGAGGAACATTTAGAAGGAACGAAAGGGGATGAAACTTGTGCACATTGCCAGCTGCTCTTGCTTAGTTTCCTCTTTGTCAGGCTTGATCTCTTGCCAGATAATGCTATTATAGCATTTTCAGTCTGCTCTTTCTGGGCTTCAAAATTACCAGCAACCACCAGTCAGACTCGCAAATTACCACCAGGATCCAAGAAAACATTGATACGCATCAAACGCTAAGAAGTTACAACGTGCAAACAGCAAAATTCTAGCAAATAAAACTAACATTTAACAAGTCGATTATTGTTACGTTAGCAATACAGTAATACTGTTGAATTATAACAATGCTCCAGGTTTATTCATATGGCCAAGAATTTACTTTAAAAGTTTTGTTTTATTTGCCACCTGCCAGTTGTTTTCATAGAAGAGATAACATATTCAACATTATATTTTTTAGTATAATATTGCATAAAAAATAGTCTGAATGTAAAAAGAGCATCTCTAATGTCATCCTGTCATCCTGTCATCCTAATAGCACCCTGTTGGTGCAATAACACTAGCAAAATGAATTTGTTAAAAATGACTGTGTAATGAGAGAATAAAGGAATTTTATTTTTTTTAATTTACATTTTTTAAGAACACGAAATTTTTTTTAAATAACAATACTTTTTTTTTTTTTAAAGTTTGCAAATATATTCACAACCTCAGAAAATCCAGTTTGACTCCTGCTAGCAATGGAAATGTTTTTCAGATGAAGAAATAATCTACCATGATTTCTGTTTTGCATGTCGTTGCTATCAATTTATATTTCTGGCAAATCAGTCAATCTAAGCGCTGACATCTTACCTATACATCGTGGTAGCGTGTTGCTCCAGACTCGCCTGCCTCCTCCCAGACAAGTGATCTTGCTCTCTCCCTCAAGTCGGTAGCCAGGGAAGCAAGAAAAGTTCAATGAATCACCAACTTGAAAGCTGAGTCCCATTCTCCTGCTGGATGCTGGTACACCAGGACCCTCACATGGCTCCAAGTCATACTCTGTAGAGAGAAATTGTTGTGAGTCAGGATAAAAAGAAAGAAGGTATTAATTAATAAGAAGTGTGCAAAAATTGTTATATTAGCCAACACTAGAAAGAAATGCATTAACACTACATTTAAGCATTTAGAGCTGTGTCACTTAAGTGTCATAAAGACTTATTTTAAATTCCCCAGAAAGATTTAAATACTTAAAGATTAATTTATTAAACTGTCATTAGCTTAAATTACAAGAATGTTAAAAAGGACACATTTGATTTATAAATGAGTTTTCCCTGCTTCATCTCATTATGAAAACATGTGCAGCAGTCTCATTCAAGACTGCTTCATCCACTGAAATAGGAAGCTCTGTAATCTTTAGTGCCAAATAGGTTTGAAATACTTAGGGAAACTGTCAAAAATTCGTGTATCATGTATCAAGGTCCCAAATAAAAGCTTTTAAATGTAAGTGCAGCACTTAACCAGATGTACTGAATATCCGCCAAAATAACCAGTTAGGTTTAATAACGCATAAAACCCATTTTTTCATCGCATATTAAACAGTTACTTGAGCAGGTGAAACACTGTATCTAACAATTTGGTTTACTCGTTTGCAAATTTCAAGAGTCTGCCATTAAAGAAAAGTCAATGAATTTGTTATTTATTTATTTATTTGTTTTTTGGTAAGGGATCATCATACAGTCACTAACAGGGCAACTTAATAAGCCTTGTAATTTACTTTAAAATGAATTTTAGCCAATGCAATGCTAAAAAAGAAGTAGAAAAATTGTGTTCGGGTGTTCTTACCTGAGAAAGTGATATTAAATCCTTCGTAACTCATGGAAAAATCTGAAATAAACTGTAGCTGAGCGCTGAAGTTCCCATAGAGTCCAGCTTTAACACTAGGAGGCAGCACGGAGCCAGTGAGTCGAGCTACCGGAACCTGAAAATTGCCATCCTCTGTGATTGACAAGTAGTCATGGTTCTATTCCAGATGGAAAGTGTGGAAAACCAAATGGACTCCTGAAAGAACAGATGGCAAAATGGATAGATGGATGAAAGGATAGATGAATGCAAGAATGGATGGATAGGCATGCAGTGTAAGATAGACAGTTACAGATACGCAAAGCATACACTCTATCAGGCAATATATATAAGCAATAGTCTAAGCCACTGTACATGAGATTCTTATCCATCATCCAGTACCATCAGTGAGGAATATGCTCTGTCCCAAATCCATCTTGCATAATGTGTAAGTCATATAAAACTATCTGCAGTGACAAGAAAACCATAGAGCCCCCACAGCACTCTGATCTCAACATCTCTGAGTCAGTCTGGCATTACATGAAGAGGCATTACATGAAGATAGTGAGAGGGCTGTGGCAAGTTGTCTAAGAGAACTATTTTTTACACTTGAAAAATTGTCCAAGTGTACACTGAAGAATTTGTGGCAAAGGGTGGCCGCATTTCATTGCCTAACACATTTTTCCATATTATTAAAATATGAAAAAATACATATTTGAACATGTTACAACCAATGATTGGCATTTCCATTACATTTGAGCATTCTTACCTTTTCCATGGGACACTTCTATGGTCCAGGTGCAGTTTAGAGAATTGGGGTAGAAGTCAGGAAAGCCAGGAGACAGAATTGTTCCCGTTTTACCATAAACATAACCTCCACAAAGAGCTGAAAATGTGACAGACAGAGAAGATTGGAACACAGCAGAAGAAAACTCAAAAAAGTTATACTAAAAATGTACACGTCTTCAGTACCGTTAAGAGGTTGCCACCAGTGATCAGTGTAATGAGTTCCAAAGTAGCATGTTACAATCGTCACATTACATTTTTCAGTAACACAATAAAGTATTGCATTATTGTACTTAATTCAGTGATCAAGCTATAGTTCAATTATGACGTTACTTGTATTACAAAGGGTCTTTAGTTGACTGCATAATGGCAAACATGCCTTTCCCTTCCAGGGAGGAGGAAAATGGTGGGGTGCTCTACAACTTTTGAGAAGCGACAATATGGACATTACATTTGTTTTTATTGCACGAAGGACAATAGCACAATGGTAAAGTGAAAACTGTGTCCAAGACCGAAACATAATGCTGCTAACACAGCTTGGCTCATTAAAAGTATCTGAAAAGTGACAGCATGCTATGACAAAGCTAGTGAAGAACCCAGCCTAGCCCAGCAGCCAGAGCCTGATCTTTAACGGTGTTAAAAAAAAAAAGCAGTGATGAGGAATTGGGCTTCTAGCTTTGTAGCATCCATTTCTACATGTTAGAGTAGAATCAATGTGGAAAACATTTTGAAATCTCTTAGAGTTGGTTTTCAACTTTGCTTTGTGTTCAAACTTAGCAACACTAAAATAAAGACTATAGTGATGTTTTCATTATTTCAGATTGGTACCAGGCTGCAGGAGAGGGGGCTAAGGTAGATATTCTTAACTGGTAACTATGTGACAATACATTTTAGGTCATGACACAAAATTAATGTGATTAATTACTTTCACCATGGATAACTAAGTAAGTACAGTATTACATTATTATTATTTTTTAAAAAGAAACCAGCATTTCTAATAGATTACTTATTTTTTGAGTAACGATCCCAACTCTGCTCACTACCTACTGGCAGATTAATATAAATTCTTTATTAAATTCCTGGGACCTTGGCTTTTTTCCCCCCAGCCTGCAGAAAATCACCCCTGAATTTGATGTAGTTAGCATGGTTTTAATTCAGGCCTGTACTGAAGACTTACTGTATGATTACATAAGAAGAAAGATTAATGTAGAGTAGAACAACGTATAATAATAAAGAATAAAGATTTTAAGATGTTAGTCATACATAACTCTAATACCAAACCCTGGCGTCTCAGGTCTTGTACGTAAATCGACCTGTTATGCAGTCATGACACCACTTAACATAATAGAGATATCATCATTTTATGTGCTGAACAGTTGGCAAATGTGTGTCCAGTTTAGACGATTGCATTCATGGTGAAGAAACACGACATTAACAATATGCGTGCAAACATTCTACTGTATAGTATGAGCAGTGAGCAATGAGCAGTGCTGATTTCAGCAAACGCCATTTGTGTTAGAAAAGCTGGAACTTTTGCAAAGAGATTTTGCAAAGTGAACGAAACAAAGGTTAAAGATGAGCTTACTGCAGAAACAAAAGGACAAAGGGAAAGAGCAGGGAGAATGTCACAGACAAACAGAGACTGGTTTGTTAAAAGAGAGTGAGGGATTGGTGTGTGTGTGTTACCAGATACCTAGCCTCCACTCAGAGCAATTCACTGATATGGAACGGGACAAATTCATTTGGGGTACTGCAGAATGAAAAATGCCATAGTAATGTAATGGAGAGTAAAAGAGAGCTAGCAGTACATCAGAGACTTCTGAACTAAGATAATATATTGACTCTTTGCTTCTCTTTGACTGAGCTTTCATCGCTTTCAGTACTATTCAGAGCAGTTCAGATAAATTTAATTCAATTAAAGTGCTTCAAGGTGTTTGACTGGCATGGCAATAAAAGGAATCTCTTTGTCAGCTATAAAACAAATGGATTCCAGACTATAAACAAAACAAACAGACAAAACATTTTTCTTAACTGTCAATTTAAATATATTTTGGTACACAAACGCATCCTTTAGCTACAGAGATAAATGCAGTAGTCATTCATTTGGTGAAAGGTTTATAAAAAGACTATTTATGATTTTTGCATTTATGAGGACAGATTTCACAGCTCCTCTAATTTCTTCATGCTGCAGGTACTCCAGCGTGCAGACCTCATCTTCACCCCTCTCTCTCTCAATCTCTCAGTCTGATCATTTTTCTTCCTACTATTCTATATCATATTTCAACAGGGCTGGGGTTGATTTGAGAAGCTGTGATACGAGCTGTTCCCTCTCACCTACTAGCTGTCTTGTGAGTGTTGCGGTAACCTGTGCCAGCTTTTCAGACTCCCATCAGGATTTGGCAAAAACTAGGACACTGTCTGACTAAACGACCCTTGTTAAGGGAGGCACATGCGCATGTCTGTCAGTACGTAATGTATGTAACGTGTGTAACGGTTCATACTTTGGTGGTCCTAATCATCTGTGTGTGAAAAGAGAGAGAGAGAGAGAGATCGTTAAGGAAATGTGTGTGAGAAACTGTGAGGTGTATAACAATGCATAAAAAGAATGTGACAAGAAAGAGAGACGATTCATGACTAACAAAAAAAAAAAAGAAAAGAAAAAGAAGGCTGGATTCTAAAGAAAGAGCTGCTTGGTTTTCAGAGAGGAGAGATAAATATATAAAGATAGCATATCAGTTTTCAGCATCATTCCTCCTCCTTCCCTTTTCTTAGTCTTTAAATACCTTCTTAGAGGAATCCATCGCACTTCACTTAGAGTGATTCTCTAACTTTGGTCACTTCTAACAAGTTGTTGTCTTGGCACCAACTGCATGCTTTAAAATGTCACAGCACCCTTTCAATATTCTTCCTGACACATAAAAGAGCAGCCAGCGTTATCTGTTTGATGATTTAACTGACCTGCAGGAATAAGATGAATGGTTTGTGTTGAATAGACGTTCTGGCATTACTGAAAGGGAATGGTGCCTGCATGCCTGGGGGGATGACGACATGTCATTTTGCTTTTTATTTTAAATGCAATACTGTCTGTGTAATGTAGTGTGTATGAAATGTTAACTGTGCCTCTGAGACTGTCCTGTAAATAACATTATTGCCATTAATGGGTGCGAGTGTGTGTATGAATCGCTTCCAGCATGCCTGTGGGAGGGCTTAAAGATGATTTCTTTGCTCTTTTAAATAGAATAACCAAGAATTTTGTGAGTAGATATTGTAGGTTTGCTCAGTATTTGCAAGACTTCTTGTTTCGTCCCACACTTCCACAACATGCAGCCAAATGTGATTAATCTAAATTTCAGCTGTGTAATAATATACTTAACACATAATTCCACTGTGATCTTCGCCCAAAAGCACACTATATCTCACATTACATTTAGTCAAGTCTTACACACCATTTCTGAAAAGTGCCATTCTGAAATAACATGTCTTATAATGTGACAGCTGTCTCATTCAGTGGCATGCCTGGCTGAAAATTGAAAATGTCACAGTGCTGGTTTAAAACTGTTTGCCTTATATGGCTGTAAGTACGACATAGATTGCTTTGCCATGAACTTACTCCTAACTTGTGATATCCTTTCATTTTCATATTTGATTATGTTCATTTGGCAGAGCAGATGAGATGCTGTTTGTTTAACTCCCACCATAGCATAAGCTGTGGAAAAACGCTGAATAGGAAGCCCTTTGAATAGCCAGGGAGCATCTGTTTCAGTAATTTCTATTGACCTGAATAAGTTCACAAAGGCTAAATGTCCAGCTTGAGTCATTGTGGTGGGAGTGAAGACTGTTTGTCCAATTACAGCTGTCTGTTGCAAAAAGTGAAAGGGCAAAAGGCAGAAGTGAGAGAACGGATTTTTATTTCATCAATATTCTGCTATGAAGGAAAGTAGCTACTGGTGTCACTGAAAACACCTTCCCTTTCAAATGTCTTTTACCTCTGACACAGACTGATCCTCTTTTCTGCCACTTCCATCTTTATTCTCCTGTATTTTGTGTTGATATTAAAACGAGGTTTCAATGTTCAGGGTCAGTGTAGAAATGAAGTGACCACGCAGAAAATTTAGCATAAAAAGTAATCTGCAGAAATCTTGAGCCACCCATCAGTTCTTTACTTTTTGCTACCAAATGGAGAATAGGGGTAGAGATTTATTGAAGTGCATGCAAAATTGCGCCAACATAAGGAAACAAAAACGAAGTTTCTGTGCAACTCCAGTGTGCTTGAATGTCAATATTTTTTATGACCACCTTTATTCCTCAACACAGCCTGAACTCTCTTGGGCAAGTGTACTTTTAATGTCTCTATGTAGTCTTCAGGAATAGTCCTCCAAGGTTCTTGAAGGACATTTAAATCTCTTCTGTGGATGTTGGCCAGATTTGGTTCTGTTCTCTGTCAAGATGATCCCACATTGCTTCAATAATATCGACATCAAGGCTCTGGGGAGGCCAGTCCATGACTGATATGTTCTGTTCTGTTTGCAATGCTGAAAAAGGAAGCTGTTTTCCTCTACCTGCTTTATCACATGGTAGAGGAAAGTTTAACTGTACTTTTTTGTGTTCAGAATCCACTTGTTTTGACAGCATCAACTGACTGAAATTCAGCCTCAAACCATGACCGAGACTATAACATGTTTTACAGATGGCTGTAGATATTCCTCATTGACGATTTGAACCAAAAACCAGCCTTCCAATGAGACCATTTCTGATGTGGCTCTGGTGAAGAGTAGATGGATCACATTAAAGAACAGATGGATCTTTTACCTGCAGTTCATCTGCTAAAAGTCTGTCTTGATCAGTTTCCTCAAAGGACACATTACACACTATATTATGATATGCAAAGTTTAGAGCTAATAGCTCTCTGGTAATCACCCTGTTGGTGTAAAAATACTATTTGATGCTTGTCATTCTGTGTTATCTTTGGCAATTTTGGAAATTCAACTAAAGTAATGGGGACAAATGATGTGTTTTTGCACTAGGCTGCTAGTAACAAAGTGCTTAAAAGTGCAATTTAAAAACTGCCTCCTTGCTACTTTATATTGTCTGTTATGTGTAGACACAAAGCTGTCCCCTGAGTTAAAGGCTTATTTTATTTTTGAATGATTCATATGTCAGCGGTAAGTTGCTTAACAAACAAAAAACCATACCCTTAAAAATGTTTAGCTTTGAGGACAGGATTGAACATGAGTGAAAAAAAAACAGTGTCTCTAGATCTTCAGAGAGGATGTACATACAGCAGATGTCAAGTTCAGTGTGCATCTGTCTGTATGTGGTAGCCAAGTGATAGAATGAAGCCCTGTCCAAGGTGCAACGAACACAGTTATATAGTTATAGTTGAGATGGATTGTAAGAAAAGTGCTAAATAGTATAACAAAGTCTGATATTTATCAATCTTTCAAAAGTCTATCAAAGCAAGATGCAATTTCAACTTCTCTTGTAGTGCCAGATTAACTTAAAAAAGAGCTCATACATTGATTTCCAGTGTAAAGAAAATAATTAGATAAAAATCCCTAAAAAAGACTGTGGTGGCTACTATTTCTTAGTTGAAATATATTCAGTTGGAGAATTAAAAACATCAGCTCTAAAGCACACATAATCAATCAAACAACAATTTGGCCAAAATTAAATTCAGCTCAAGATGACTTATTTTGCCAACGAAAGCATTTAATGCAGCTTTCAGCTTGAGAAGTGTATTTATAAAGCTAGTTCAAGCTGTTCTCCCAACTGAGCACATCTGGAGGCAAAAACTGGGCAATGTCTTTGGTTAAAAGAAAACAAACCCCAAACCACAATGGCCTGCTCTGTCAGTACGTACTGTATGTTGACAACATTTTTTCACTCTTTTCCGTGTTTAGAGATGTGTGAGGTGAGTCACGAGAGAACAGCATTCGCCCCTGATTGTATTACTCACGCTACTGGGTAATTCCTGAAAGAGATCAAATAAAATAAAAGAAGATACTAACCATCACAACTGGGAAGAGCGTGACTCCACTGATGATTCTGCTCGCAAACAATTGGCTCCTGATCGCTAAGTGTGTGTCCCGGGTCACATGTAAATGACACACGAGAGCCAATGGAAAAGCTGCTGCCATGGCGACGACCATTCACTGGGATACCAGGATCGAGACACTAATCTGACTCCATTTTCACACCTGAAAATCACATCACACAACCGCCGCAGTGTCAAGAGGTTGAGTGTATTTGCGTCTGTAAGCAATTTCGAGTGTGTCTACCAGGCATTTCAGTCTATCAGTCATTTAGACTTACTTTCATATCTGATGCTGAAGCCTGCGGCAGAACGGCTGTTGTCTGTAGTGAACAACAGGAACAGGAAGTTTGATGTGGAAATCAGGAAATGAGGCGCTTGGGTACCATGGTATTCGCCGATCAGGAGAGAGGATGCTGAGGGGCCATCCCTGATCTCCAGCGTGTCATAGTTGACTTCTGTCTGGAACCTATAGAAACAAAGAAAAACAAAAACATGCACATGAAACTCACAACTACACTTATACATGTTACTAAATTCCAATGCTGAAAAACAAAAACTCGACAATATTGTTCATTTTGCACAATTAATCCACTGTAGGCAAAAAAAACCCCACCGAGCTATAACAAAGTACTACCATATAAGAAACTTGACTGATATGTAAGCAATCAATCAGTCACACCTTCAACTATTCTATTAAATAGCTGAACACTAGTTAACCCATTTACATTAAGTTGGAGCTACAGGGCCTAATCAGTCGATTTTTGGGTCTAACCATCAAATAGTAGCTGATCCAGAAAAAGGATGTTGTATATCACCAACCTATCTAGTTGAACAGAAACCAAGATTTGGGAGCTACTGACACACTGCAACAACGCGGTATCTGAATAATTATATCTGACCAGCTAAATGAAAAATTAACTAGCCTCTGCTTCAGAAGAAGTATGCTGAATCGTCCACAAATGAAATGCCTCATAGGCGATGAAGATAACTCGGCGTGTACGTCACATTTCAAAAAGACAAATTTCTGCTATTGCAGTTTCAGGCTACACTGCATCTGTCTGTGGCTTGTTTCCAGAAGAAAAAAAATGTAAAAAGCTAACATTAATCATTTACTACAGCAGTAACTCACCAGCCTCATTTATATCTGACTACCTTATATTGCATATGAAAGACTGCCCAACTAAAATATTAACTAAATAATGAACTCCCTAACCGTACCATATTTTCTAACCATTAACAGTCAAACCTCAACAATTTTTGAACAAACACATTTGACAAATCAGTCAACAGCATAATTGAATAATACACTTACTTGTCAAAGTGTATCTTTACAGCATGGTCTGCTTGTGCTTCAATCACCCGCTGGCAGTTCAGAGAGTCTTTGTAAAAGGAGGGCCAACCAGGAGATAGCAAAACACCTGTAGGTGCTGTAAGATGCCCTCCACAGGGAGCTGGATAGAAACAAAGACCCCCACACACAACCGCAGGAAATTAAATTAATCATTTTCTCCTTGTAAATGTATGTAAATTACTCCTATTTCATTAAGTTAGCAGATTAATTGTCTGCTCCGTTTATTTTATCATTCTAATCCACTCTGAATTTCTATATTTCATACATAAACATTTACCTTCAGAAATTACGGTGAGCCCATCTTGTGCTACAGTAAGCAATTTTGAGTTAGTGATTTTTGAAAAAGCCCCAAATAATTATCACATTATAATTTATAGGAGGAATTAAATATATTTATGTGTCAAATGGTGCCAAAAAATAACTCTCCGTTTCCCTGCACAAGCTGCAGGCAGCAAAACTGGCACATACCGTCACTACTTTATAGCTCACACTTGGAGTTCCAAAATTTCAATTATGACACATTAAAAAACAATAATTATCTCCTGTTGAGCTGTTTCTTTCAAATAAAATGAAATATCAGACATTGTATCATGTTCGGTTTTTATTCTTATTCATTTTGAGTCTGTCTAGAACCTGAATTAAACATAAAAAACTCCAGACCTGGAATTCATGGTTTCTTTATTATTCATTGCTACAACATAAGCCACTGCAATAATTTGCAGTGGCTTGTCTTTTCAAGTAGCTCATACCTTTGCCTATTTGATTGCTCTCATAAATCCAGACTTTCAGCAAGAAAAACAAAACAAAACACCGAATGCTTACTGAAGGAGCAGTTTTTTTGGATGGGATCTTCAAGAACAGGAGAGATGATATTCTCTCGTACTCCATAGTTAAAAAGATGACCCCCCCCCATGTTCAATTTGATTTTGTCCTCTATCCGATTTATTAACAACAGGCAACAATTGATAATGTCATTTAGAC
Organism: Pelmatolapia mariae; assembly: GCF_036321145.2. Classification (NCBI taxonomy): domain Eukaryota; kingdom Metazoa; phylum Chordata; class Actinopteri; order Cichliformes; family Cichlidae; genus Pelmatolapia; species Pelmatolapia mariae. The sequence continues at coordinate 14,295,811 of NC_086227.1, read as the reverse complement.
AATGCAATCAGGATGCAAGATGGGAAGGTTGTAAAGATAAACATACAAACGCTCACGGACTGGTGGGTGCCATTCACCTTCGAAAATTGTCGAAAAAGCAGAAAACTGACAATCCTGTTATTATCACTTCCACATATGAAATTTGCTTATCTGCAACCTAATAGTACATCTCTGTCTTTCGGTGTCTAAATAAATGAATATGTGTCCCTGAAAAGCTTTGGTACAACATGTGCCGGTCTCATTTAAAGATTATTCTTTAGAAAGAATGATGTGTCCAAACTGCAAGGCTAAAATCAATTAGAAGAGAAAATTTAATTATTCCAAAGGTGCATAAACACACTTGAGCTGTATGGTAATCGCTAAAATAGTTGAATGTTTTGTGGAACATTATACTCCTATATACAATAAACAGTTCTTATGTGTAGGTGTCTGCTTAGGTTTACCTTCACAGCGAGGTACAGCTGCAGACCAGACAACATTTCCATCCTGAATAATGCAGGTGACCTGATCGGACCCCTGGAAATACACGATTTAAAGAAATGCTACATTTATACTAGTTTTTAACACACAACTATGGGCACCGATTATGACAATCATTTCAAAATTGTGTTAAAAAAGTGTGATAATGATACTTTCAAATGATTATTACCTGAGTCCGAATGAATCCTTGATCACAGCGAAACGCCACTGAGCTGCCAAGCTGAAACTGGTCACCGTACCTTTGACCATTTACTGGAACTCCCGGGTCATGACATTCATTCTGACCAAATGCTACAGAGAGAAAATAACCAGAGAAAAGTTATAACTGGGGCTAAGACACATAAGATTGAATTACTGTATCAAACAAAGGCAAATTAATTTAAAAAGAAAAGAACAAAGACGTAATCTGAAAGAAAAGAGAAAGCTGGAAGATTGCAACTACACTCTGGTTAAGTGGTTCAAAATATGTATGCATATCTTTTCATTTGAGCAGTTTTTCCCAGTTTTTTCAATTTATTTTAATACCTAAAAATTGGTTCTGCCAGAGGAAAAAAATGAAACCGCTGCTGTATCACTGTGAATGTGAATGTGAATCACAGTGAATGTGACATCTCCACTGATATGGAAATATGGGAATGGAATTATCTTTATGTGGACTCAACCTTGTCATGTTAAGCTTATATTATCCCAATTCCAGAGATTAACCTGATCCCACCCAGAGCACACACCCAGTGATTGGACATGTCTCAGGTTGATTAGCTGCTGATGGAGGGAAATGGGAGCAGTGAGAGAAAGGAGAGGACGTAGGGAAAAAAATGAGAGCCAGAAGGGAAATGGCAGGTACACAAACAAAAATGCACACATACTGTATATTACATACAGCCTTGCAGCAGTATTCAAATATGTGTTCAAATATGCATGTAGAGAAAGCACTATATAGGCCAAAGGCAGACACAGATACAGTAGCCCTTGCACTCCTTCAACAACTGATATTATAGAAGTGGAGGAAAAGACTAGAAGATACGTATGAGAAAAAGCACAAAATGCCAGCACACAAAATACTCAAATGATATGTTTAAACCAATACAGTCATTGGTTTAAACCCAGTAGAAGGTGAAAAAAGGCCAACTAAGGCTGAAAAAGCTAAGAAGAAGCCATAGTGACAGGGAAAGGTAGAAACATATGGCATAAAAAGAGGAAAAAATAAAAACTAAATGATATTTCAGCTATGACAGAGAAAAGATGAACTCAATAGTTGACCTCAGATAAGAATAACTATGCATCTTACAGTGAATGCATTTTGAAATTTAAAAATTTGAGCAAGCCATTTGTGAGTAAGATGTAAAAATTTTAAAGATTAGCTGTAGTTAGTGAGGAAATAAGAATTTTGACATTAAGGAGCAATAAAGTTAGCAGGCTAACCAGCTAGACCAGGCTTGGCCAACTCCAGGCCTCAAGGGCCGGTGTCCTGCAGGTTTTAGATCTCACACTGGGTCTACAATATTGTCAACAATGTCAATGTTGTTAAGAATGTCAACAATATTGTATAATGTGGGAAAGCCTCAGATCGGTCTAACTCTAGACTTATTTATTCAGAGTTTTTACTTATCCCAAGAGTCTAAATCTGGTAATGAACTAATCAAATGATTAGTTCATTACCAGGCCTCTGGAGAACTTCAAGACATATAATGTAAGGAGGTAATTTCGCCATTTAAATCAGGTGTGATGGATCAAGGACACATCTAAAGCCTGTAGGACACCGGCCCTTGAGGCCTGGGTTTGGACACCACTGAGCTAGACCCAAGCGCTAAAGTAGTTACACTTTCTACCTCAAGGGACAATAGTGAGTCCAGTCTCTTTTTGCCCAAAGTATGGTTTAGTTCAAAACAAATTGTTAAAGAAACAAAAAGTGAACATATATAAGGTCAAAATTGTTTTTTGCAGTAGATTAAATTGGAAATGATCATCTTCTTCCCTCTGAAAGTGATAAAAACAGAATTTAGATCCATTTTGAATCTATCATTAATAACCTTAGCTGTCATAGGCTAAAGCACATTTTTACGCATGACGTCCTCATAATATCTTCAAATCTGCGAACAGTTATTGGCTCCCAGTGCACCGCTTTCACCGAATAACTGCACAGTCTTGCGTTCATTCTTGAGTTTCTAACACAATTCATATAAATATACCCAAAGCATAACCTCTTGATATTCATATATGCATTAAAATGTTAATAGACCAAATTACTGAAACAGCACAATATGTTTGATATTTTTAAGTCCCAGTGTAGAATTTATGTCATCAGGTTTTCAAATTACATTTTCAAAAAGTTTCACCACTAAAAACTTTTTGAATGTATTTCAGCATTTTTCTTTTCTGCCAGGTAAAACGTTTGAGAGGCCTTTAATTTAATATGATTTTTATTTAACTGCGTATTTATTTTTCATTTGAGGTGCATCAAACCTTTCATTTGTGTTAGGATTTGAAATAGTACATCTTGTTATTAATTATGCTCATTTTTTTTCACTAGGTTAAAACACACACACACACACACACACACACACACACACACACACACACACACACACACACACACACACACACTATTTTCATTTGTCAAATGCCACCTCTAAAGGAAGAGCCAAAGACAAGGTCATTTGGGAGGCAGTGTGTGAAATGGTGCAAAACTGCATAGTAATCACACTGAATGAATCTGAATCACTCAGGCAGAACTAGTTCAGCTTAGAGTGGATAAATATACAAGATGGAGTAGCTGGGTTCAAACTCTGACAATGGGACAGGCTTAACTAGGTGAAAGTTGAGTAAGACATACATATAGGATCAGTCAAGCAGAAGAAGTCAAACAGGACAGGTTAAGGTAACATCAGGTGCAGTAATGCTGATGTCGGTATTATATTAATCATAACGAAGTGCCATTCTGAGGTGGTTAGCATATGAAAATGTATTTTACTCTGAGCTATATTTAATATGGATCTTAACTAGTATATGAAGATACTAGCTATACAACAAGCCGGTAGCTCTGGAAGCAAATCCTCAGAATTTAGTTGTAAATTTAGCTTATATGTTTTAAAGATGTGCATAAAGTTACTTAGCAATACTCAGCTTGATAATCAGTAAATCATCACTTGTTTTAAAAAAGGGACACTCGGTAGGAACTACCCTAGAACATGATGTATTGCAGTGTGTTGACAACTGATTTCTGCTTTTGTCTCTGATTACATGGTGGTAGTAGTGTTGCATCTCAGTTTTACTGTTGGAATGTCCGTATTGTTTAACAAATTTCTGCTATCAAAACTCCATTGAAGTGGCCCTGGAAGCATTCTGAATAAAAATTGTCAAAGTGTCAAAACGACATGCTGTCATTTGTCAGAAGAACTGCTGGGAAAAAATGACAGTTACTTAAAAAAATTAAAACACAAAAATTGCCACATCACAAAACCAAATTCAAATACAACAATGAGGTAGTACGCTGGTAGAGATCTCAGTGGATATTTGGTTGGTTGCAAAGAGGCTGCTACCCCAAATCCTCTTTGTGACTAGTAGACTATCACAGTCACTGCAGTATTCACAGAAGACAAAGATTTTTCTGCTAATACTCAATAACTACTCACGGAGTAGCTGAAAAATGGGAAAAATTGCAGCAGAAAGCAGAAATAGAGGACATCCACCAACACATTTCAAATGGTGCATCTTTACTTCAATGCAAATTCATTTCTGGTTTTTGTCATGCTTTTCACAAGAGTTTCTGAGTTTTTGCAGACAAGTCTGCATCTTCCATGCAAACTACAAGCAATCACAGTAATCTGCAGGCAAGCAAGAAGGTTTTCAGTGCACAATTCATACCACTTTGCAATCAATTTCACCTAGTGTCAGTCTCCAGGGACTACTGTAGAAGCACAGATTTTTCCTAGTGCCAGTGGGCCACTGACTAGTCTCTTTGTTTGCATGACTTGGGCTGCTGGCAACCTCCAGTAACCGCTCACCAACTGGTTGAGATTACACATTTTCCCCCAGTGACTTTGTAAACTAAGGGTGTTTACTACGGCCTAAACAACAAATGGACTGAGCGATAAGTAGGTAGTTGGTACTTACTGGTATAGCTGATATTGAAGCCTTTCCCAGTATTTGAATGATCAGACTGAAATTCCAGTCTCATGATGTGACCGTTTGAGGCGATCTGTGATGGAACATCTTTTCCTGAGAATGTCCCAAATGTTGTTGGCTCAGACAGACCTAAAATCAAGCACAATTTAAACATTATTTTAGAGAGACATTTAATATTGCTTATCTAATTTATCCTGTATAAAATCAGGCCACGGACAGACTTGGAAAGAGAAAGGCTCATCCCAAGGGAGCTCAAAGAGGTGAATTAGGTGTAATTAGGGTTAAGAGAAAAACACCACTGAGATGATTTAGCAGTTCCTGACACACTTGCTAAATGCTTACTAATATGCATGATAAGCACATAATGCTTTATTTAAGCATTAGAAGTAGAAGTGCCAAAGTATGAAATGTATTCATGGAGTAACAAATTATTGACATTCAAATAACTGACAATCTAAATGAATCTAAATGATTAAGCTGGTCCTGGTAAAGCCTAACAACTGTTGTGAGTTTTAATGAGAACACCAAGAAAAGTCTGTTAAAATGTCAATGTTAACTATAGGCCGCTGAAGGATAACTTGCTTCTCTGCATGCTTAGAATTTAAAACAATAACAACAACAACAACAACAACAACAACATCAATTAAAAAATAATAAAATAGGAAGATATCTCCAGTAAAAGTAGACAGTCTTCCATACTGGATGCACTGTATAGTAACAGTTACTACTAAACAGTACTAAATGTAAACATGCCTAGTACAGAGACACAAGACAGGCATTCATTCATGGCCCTTTATCTTGTTAACTGAACAAAAATGGCATTATCCCGAGGACACCTATCTCGAAGATTATTTCCAATTTCCAATTTTGAACACTCATAACATGAAAGCAACACCTGTGCACTATCGCATTGGTCCAAATAACAAGCAAGAAACCTGAAGATCCGAGTATAAAAGGAAACCAGACACACATTAGTGTGTCATGCTTGCCAAAAGATGATACATAGAAGTTCTTTTGTACAGATGCTGCATTTGAGTGAATACCCAAGAGACTAATACAGGTGACTGTGGTGTCTGGGTCATTGATGGTATTTCACCTCAATGAGTATTGAACCATGTATTTCCGGACAATTCCATCACCATGGGAAGGAGCATTATCTTGTTCCAAGTACTCATCATCCCCTCAGGGTACATCATTGCAATGAATAGCATAATCTAGCTGGTATGTTTCAGTGTGCTCAAACACTGAGGTATCACTAGACAGTCATAAAAGGACGCACTCTATATGAGTTGAATAGCCTGAAACTTCCACCCCTTCGCCTGTACTGCTGTAATCATACATCACCTCAGGTCTGTCTAAGACATTTGTGTCACAGCATCAGACCATTTATGGCAAAAAGTAGTTATAAACTTTTGTTTGGTAGAAGATATTCTGCTCTTTAGTGCGCTCCCCAGTGATCCAAGCAGCAGCGACAGAATCAGGGGGGAGTGTAATAAAAACTAGACTACAGCACATAGAAAAGCAACTTTCCAGGTTGAGATCACTGGGATATGTACATATACTCTATAAAAAAGGATCCCAAAATGGTAATGAAAGAATATAACAGGTCACAGGAAACATCTGCAGTCTCTGGTGCATGGGTAAGAGAAATAGACAGGTGGTAATTATTATGGTCTTGGACAGCTATAAATTTCCCTTGTTCATGTGGCTCAATGTCTTTTGTTTTGAAGCCAGATACAGTGGCTTGCAAAAGTATTCGGCCCCCTTGAACTTTTCCACAGTTTGTCACATTACAGCCACAAACATGAATCAATTTTGTTGGAATTCCACGTGAAAGACCAATACAAAGTGGTGTACATGTGAGAAGTGGAACGAAAATCATACATGATTCCAAACATTTTTTACAAATAAATAACTGCAAAGTGGGGTGTGCGTAATTGTTCAGCCCCCTGAGTCAATACTTTGTAGAACCACCTTTTGCTGCAATTACAGCTGCCAGTCTTTTAGGGTATGTCTCTAACAGCTTTGCACATCTAGAGACTGAAATCCTTGCCCATTCTTCTTTGTAAAACAGCTCCACAACTGCCCTGTGATGACCTCAGAGGTTGTCTAAGAGAATATTGGGAGCAACAACACCATGAAGTCCAAAGAACACACCAGACAGGTCAGGGATAAAGTTATTGAGAAATTTAAAGCAGGCTTAGGCTACAAAAAGATTTCCCAAGCCTTGAACATCCCACGGAGCACTGTTCAAGTGATCATTCAGAAATGGAAGGAGTATGGCACAACTGTGAACCTACCAAGACAAGGCCGTCCACCTAAACTCACAGGCCGAACAAGGAGAGCGCTGATCAGAAATGCAGCCAAGAGGCCCATGGTGACTCTGGACGAGCTGCAGAGATCTACAGCTCAGGTGGGGAAATCTGTCCATAGACAACTATTAGTCGTGCACTGCACAAAGTTGGCCTTTATGGAAGAGTGGCAAGAAGAAAGCCATTGTTAACAGAAACCATAAGAAGTCCCGTTTGCAGTTTGCCACAAGTCATGTGGGGAACACAGCAAACATGTGGAAGAAGGTGCTCTGGTCAGATGAGACCAAAATGGAACTTTTTGGCCAAAATGCAAAGCTCTATGTGTGGCGGAAAACTAACACTGCACATCACTCTGAACACACCATCCCCACTGTCAAATATGGTGGTGGCAGCATCATGCTCTGGGGGTGCTTCTCTTCAGCAGGGACAGGAAAGCTGGTCAGAGTTGATGGGAAGATGGATGGAGCCAAATACAGGGCAATCTTGGAAGAAAACCTCTTGGAGTCTGCAAAAGACTTGAGACTGGGGCGGAGGTTCACCTTCCAGCAGGACAACGACCCTAAACATAAAGGCAGGGCAACAATGGAATGGTTAAAAACAAAACATATCCATGTGTTAGAATGGCCCAGTCAAAGTCCAGATCTAAATCTAATCCAGAATCTGTGGCAAGATCTGAAAACTGCTGTTCACAAACGCTGTCCATCTAATCTGACTGAGCTGGAGCTGTTTAGCCAAGAAGAATGGGCAAGGATTTCAGTCTCTAGATGTGCAAAGCTGGTAGAGGCATACCCTAAAAGACTGGCAGCTGTAATTGCAGCAAAAGGTGGTTCTACAAAGTATTGACTCAGGGGGCTGAATAATTACGCACACCCCACTTTGCAGTTATTTATTTGTAAAAAATGTTTGGAATCATGTATGATTTTCGTTCCACTTCTCACGTGTACACCACTTTGTATTGGTCTTTCACGTGGAATTCCAATAAAATTGATTCATGTTTGTGACTGTAATGTGACAAAATGTGGAAAAGTTCAAGGGGGCCGAATACTTTTGCAAGCCACTGTATATAACCACAGTGGTACAAACAGGCCTTGGGGCTTTATACAGAGCTGGAAAAAGTACAGACATTCTGCACTTAATACTTTTTTTAATACAGTATTCTGTACAAACACTACTGTTAAAACATGTACTCAAAGTAAGAAAGTAAAAGTAGCTCTTCAGAGGAAACAGGAAAATGTGTATAGTCACTGGTTTAAGTGGGATTCAGCAGGTGCAGATAATGCTCAGTGTGGAGAAAAGAATCATAACTCACAATAATTTCTAATAAGAGCTCCAGCTGATTTTCTTAGTGTACAGGCTGTGGTCAGCTGACCTGCAGCTCTTTGTGGACATACACAACTGAATTCAACTAGAATTCAGTTGTGTATGTCAATCCTTTGCTGAATTTGTAGAATTCAGCAAATATTTCATGAGTTGTCTTGGCTGATTTCTATCCTCTACACTGACTGCCTGTCTTTTTTTTCTAAATGGTATAACATTGGTATGAAGGTGAATTTCAGTCAATAAATCTAAGCATCATCATCTAAAATTCACTCAGCTACACTTGATGTAACCCAACTCTGAGCATGAAACCACTGTGCACCAGTCACACATAGTTCTTTACTTTAAACCCATCACAGTACAGTGAACTAACCTGTTTATTCTGCACTAACCTGTATTTTTTTATGCAACCTTTAAATTACACAGTCCACTCAGTTTGATTTACAGCATGTTTCACAATATGAAAAAAAACATGCTGTAACATATTCAAACACCACTGAGCAGTCCTTACCTTTAAATCTAACCTCTCTTCTTCCTCTCCTCTCCTGTGTTTCTTATCTTTCTCCATCTCTGAATGAAGTTAGCCCTCTTTCTTTTCTCTCTCTGGGATATACAGCTGGACCTTTAGCTAGCAACACACTGTACGACAAACCTCTCTGCAATTGACAAATTTCAGCAAACACACTGATCTTTGTTGAACTCACAATAATTTGAAATGACCTGCCCTTTTAAAAAAAAACTTGTCAGTCCCTATATGCTCGCTCCTCTTCAGCAGGGCTAGTTAGATGCTGAAGTACTGCAACCGCAACTTAAGGATACCTGTTTTTGGTATTGTGGAAAAAACAACACCCCCCCCCCCGACTTTTGCACACGTCAAAACTACTTAAGTAAATTACAGATACCTAAAACACTGTGCTTAAGTACCGTAACAAAGTATTTATACTTCCCACCTCTGGCTATATGTATATTAGTACAGAATCTCTGAGCCATACATCGGAAACTTTGGGGAGACTGGAGGGATTTAAACAGAAATGTTGAAATTTTACAATGATCCATTATCACGTGGTGAATTTCAATAAATATTAAACAACATATATCACACAAATCTGCAATGTGACTTATTTTAGGCCAGCAGTGTGATCATGTGCTTTTGCTTGTAGCACAATAATTATTTCATAAGAACATCTCTATAGTATAATATACACGCCAACTCCATTTGTAACCATTTAAAACTATGATCCATTTTTTAATTATTATTGCACAACTGAATACATTGCATTGGCCCATTAGCACATCTTCAGAGCTCAGATGAAAGAGTCAGATTGTGTGATCCCCACACTAGTCCTGGTTAGTTGTGGAGCACAAGGTTTGGCTTAAATACTGAGGATGATGCCAGATTGCATCAGGTGGCAGATTCCTGAAAGTCTGGCAGGGCATATCAGAAAATAACCTTGTAATTTATTTCTCAACTGAAAGTGATGAAATTATGTGTGTATATATATATATATATATATATATATATATATATATATACACACACACACACACACACACACACACACACACACACACACAAATATCCACAATTATTTATTTTATAGAAATGGCAAAGAGACCACTGCTAAATTTCTGATAAAATTGTTTTTTTCTTGAAAATGGAAGTACTATTTAAATCTCACCAATTATGAATTTAATTTTCTTAGATTATATTACATTCTGATGATGTTATTTGTATAAAACTGCTTCAGCGAACATATGCTGTCTTTTGAAGCATTGTGGCCTTGCACGTTGGCAACACCAGGTTGCCAAACACTCTGCCTTTACAACGTACATCTATCCATGAGCTTTCATAATCATCTATGAAAAAAAAAAACATCCTTGGTGAATTTGTAGAGTTAAAACATGATGTGTTTTGCAGATACGGAGAATGTGTTTTGTTTCTTCAGCTATTTCTGTGTCTAGACGCTTACATAATGCCAAACAGCAAGCGATGGTCTGCATGCCTCAATCAGGATCTTGACACTCGTATGGTGTAGCACAGCACACCTCTATGTTTCACCACTTCAAATTGCAAGAATTTCCTGTTTAGTGTAACTACAGCAGCAGCAGCAGCAGCCAACACTCAATGCCACTGTCCTGTATCTGCAGCAGTCTTCATGAGGGATTTTTATTGATCTGTTGAACAAGCCTTCTGGGTGGAATATAAGAAAATTTTTAAGGTGATTTATAAAGGAACATTACATATAGTGTATGCATGTTGGTATGGATGCTGAATATCATTATCATTATTTTGACTTTTCTGCAACCTTCTTTTTTTTGCCTTTTGCTTGTACATAAACTTTTAACATAGATGTTACTCAATTTTTAACTTAATTTAAATATGGAGGTAATGTGTGTCTAAAGTTGCCGTTTTGGTCATTTTCTTCTTCTGCGGAGGTGAGAAGTGCTGCTGTAATTGCTTTTCTGGTCAATAAGTGTATTAATCTTCTGACATTCCAGTGAACCAGCTGATGCTTTGATTACAGGTTTTGAGGGGAAAAGCAATTACAATGCATATGAGTGGGTTTTGTTTTTTTAGTTAGCTATTTTAAAAGTGCAGATATAAACAGATACACTGGAATGAGATTAAATGTATTGACGATCGCTAAAAGACTGAAAACTGACAGTTTCTTACTATTGACTTTATGAAATTCATATGAATTTTTAAATGTAACAGAGATGGCAATGGAAATCAATGTAGGCTGACAAGGAACAGAAAGGGAGTTTCAAGACCACTTCACTGATAAACATGCTGTTTGAAATGAGGACTCTTCACAACACTCCCATAGAAACTTTTCTTTTTATTTCCTTCTTGACTGGAATTTTAGGATCCCATGCACTTAGACCCAATTAAGCTACACAGTGACTGAGTTGTAAAATGCCAGCCTCTTTGTGCTCTAGCAACTCAAAAGCCCTTTCACTTATTCATCATTACATTGATAGGCAAGAGACCAGGAAGGAAATAGAATCAACGTAACAATAGCTAAAAGAGTGCCAAGATCCTACGTTATCTTATCTAAGCGGAGAGATTTAGAGAAAAGCCTTTGTAATAGTCTGTCACTATCTTCTCTTATATTAGATGACAATAATGGCTGTCTGATTAAGTTAACCGTTTACATGCCATTCAAAATGTAGCCCAAAGCGTCATCTTTTTTTTAGCGTGGATTTCATGCTGCTGTTGCCCCACTCAGAGGATTTATGGGTTATTACAGAGGTTCCTTTGTTCACTTTTGTTTGCCATTTGTGATTTCATGTTCTTTTATTCAGAAATACAAAAGAAGGAAGTCCATAAGTGTCAAGTTGATATAAAACCTTCAGTGAATAGAAATATGATTTTTTGCTATAAAGGCATGAAAGCAGAGTTTGAGTGATTACCTCTTCTGCATAATTCAATGGTATTTTAGACATTTGATCATATGACACGAGGACATAAAATTAGACACTACCAATCAATCATCGGCAATGAATTGGCAGCAATAAGTCTTTGTAAATATCTTTTTGTGTTCATCAGTCCAAGAACCGATAACTGATTAATTAGCATAATCTGTGAAAAGTGGATGTTCAATTAGTAGCTAACCTTATGGAAAAACAATTATTGGGTGCAGTAATGGTGAATACTCCAGGGAAAATCAGGTAGCATGCAAACCACCAGGTTTCTCTACCTCAGTTTGTTGGTATGGAAAAACTCTGTTTACTACAGGCATACAGATGAGCTTTAAGCCATCCATTTATTTCTGACTTCAGAGCTGAAGTACAGTTAATTTGGAAAATGTGGGTAATTTGGATATACTATGAGGATTTTTGGATACTCAGCAGAATTTTTTTTATTGGAAATTGTGGACTTTCAGTAAGTTTTTTGGTGAGATTTATCACCAGTCAGAGCAAACTGGAAGACTTCAAAGCAATAACTGAACTGATTTCAGTTAGCCCATTGTAACAGCGATAATTGCCCTGTAATTTAAAAAAGGTTCTACAGAGACAAAAAAAAGAATAGTGCTAGTCAATTATGCACAAGTTCATCTTTAATGATCAGCCAATCAAACATGGGCTTGACTTGATTTAGTTTAAATCAATAACCTTTATTACAATGGGCAACAGCAATCTAATTGCTCTGTGTTTTATGTGAAGTGGAAAGCTATGCAAGTGTTGAAATGATAAATATTACATTACAACTACACATCCAGTGTGCCCATCATTCATCAACCCATCAATGAGATCCACTCAGCAATTCTCTTTACCAGCTGATATAGGATTTAATAGCTGTGAATTTCAGAAACACTCCCAACCTCCCTGCTCCACCCCACCACCACATATGTCTTTTTCACCTATTTCAATTGGTCACACAGACCAATATTTATGCCATAGGCTATATACATATGCACAGTGATTAACAAATGTATTAGTTCATCTGTCATGAAAAAAAAAATAGATTGTAGAACTGCACTGAAAACATTAAAAATAACTGTGTTCCCTGTTTTTATTTTTTTTTACTTCATGGTTAAAAACAATAATTATTTTTAGCATTAAAATATCATTTCAATTAAAGAGCTTGCACATACTGGTGGATTAACCATTACAGAAACATTAAAAAACAATTTAGGTGATTACAAATACTGTTAATTTAGAGCAGCTGTAGCATAAACTTTACAAAATATAAACATGCAGTTACCTTCATCTTTGACCACCAACCAGTCGAACTGTGGCTCCAGGTCAAAGTCAGAGAAGAGGAGATGAATGCGGCTTCCCGAGGATTTGCGAGGAAGAGTTAAATGGCAATGGCATGCATACACTGATTTTAAAAGATAGCATGTGTATTAAATCAATGCACACTAGACAACAGATTACAAGATGGCCTTGAAATAATTTAAATAAATGTTCCACGTTACAAGGTTGCTGTAAAAGCTACCTTTCCTGGAAAATTGAGCACGTACAATATTTTCTTTTCATCCCCAGCTGTTTGCAGCATATGGCTACTCCTCCCTGAGCCTTGTTCTCTTGGAGGCCTACTGTCACCAAGTGCTTGCTCATAGGGGGGTCATCTGATCATTGAGGATTTCTCTGTATTATTGTAAGGTCTTTACTCTACAATATAAAGTGCCCTGAGGGAACTTGTTGTGATTTGGTACAATATAACTAAAGCTGAATTAAACTGAATTGCATCCAAATGTATGGAGAGTGAATCAGCTTAAATCAAATAATCTTAAGGTCCTTCTAGACTTGCCAGATATAATTGTAGCAAATGGATCAAATGCTTTGGATAAAAATAATACAGAAACAGAAACATTTATTTGCCATTTTACAAGGGCTTATTTAAAATCAACTTCTTTGAAAAATGGGGGCAAGAAACTGTACAAATGCATTTGAACTGATAATGACACATGCAAAAGGTAAACAACAAAGCTATGCCAAAAAATCAGGACAAAACATGTATACAAAATATACCCCCAAAAAACAGACAAAAAAGGAGAATTATGATTTGGCTAAGAATATCCGGAATGTTTCGTTTATTGTGTTTGTTTTTGAACGAGTCGGGAAAATTCAAATGGGCTCTTTGCAAGCTGTCTGAATGCAAAGGCTTCAGTCAGAAGGGGGTGATGTTATTGCTTTATGGAGCAGAAAGCGAAGCGAACATGTCTAGCATCAGTTATATTACACCGTTGCATTAAGAAGTGAAATGCAACCTGAAATTCAACGGGCAAAACTTCATTTTGTTTCATACCTCAAAGCTAATTACCATCAAGGTAATTGTGGTGTAATTCAGCTCTAATTGTGAACAGCAAAACAATAAGTGGAGACGCACAGGTAGATGAAAACACAGACACTGATTCATGCACACTCTTGTTAAGTAATCAGCAGGAGGTGGAAATTGAAGAGAGCAATACTAATGTTTGTGACGTGGTATAAAATATGACTTCTCCTACTTTCCTTGTGCACATTTTAAGACACATACAGTATGTTGTGCCTGCCCTATGTTCTCTTATTTACACCCTTTCCTCTGTCTCTGGCAGTACTTCTTTTAAATAGTTCTTCTCTTCCATTATGTGTCTTCTTATTGCTCCAGCTCTCTAAGTCTGATACACTGTGATACACTGTGTTTTATTGGCATTGGTGTCACATTAGCGGTACTGTCGACCTGGCCTGCAATCCTGTTCTATTCATTTGTAACTCATTTTTATCCCTTCTTCTCTTAATGGGGGTGTGTTTTTTATCCATCCCATTCCCCTCGCTCCCCTATTTTAAAATTTGACATTCTACCAGACGTCTGTCATCTTGTAACACATGCTCCACCATGCTGCTGGATTCGCTTTGGGAAAACACATCTCAAGGTGAGCTGTGTGTATGTGTGCATGTGTTCAACACTTTTGCTATCTTCTGGGATGTAACTGCACCCACAAGAACAGAATACTCAAAGAAGCAGGAGGCATGTTGGTGGCCCATAGCTAGCTGTCACACAGTTGATGAGTGTCAGGATGGATATCAGCACTCTTGAGCCCCCGGTAAGTCTGCCATTATTATTGTAAATGCTTCTCTTTTCTGAGCCGTTTCTTTCTAATGTTACTTTTTAGACTTTTACTGAAGTGAAGATTATATATTTACATCTGAACAAAAATATTTTACGCTTCTTTTTTCCCATGCTCAGAGCCGCACACTGCACACAATGCCTCTTACAAGCAATCTAAGTACATAATTAAAAAACAAATAAAAAATCCGAATGAATAAAATAAAGATCAAAATTGTGTTTAGTGTATTTTATTACCAACAATTTGTTTCAAATAAACTTGCTTGATGTATTATTTGTTGTATCATTAACAGTCAAATATCAAAAAGTGAAGTATAAAAGTTTTTTTTTTTGGTTTTATTTCAGTATTTCAAATTTCAGCAGCAAGTGAAATTGAAATGCAGATCTACTACCTAAAAAATAAAAATATATATTATGTTCAATATTAAAGGCATTCAGTCCAGATTTTTCATTCATTACATTCATTCAAGATTGCACAATTTATATTGTTGCACTTTTGATGACAGTTACATTTGTCTGAAAGCTTCAATTATCATAATGTGCTGCGTGTTTATGACACTAACTCTGTCTTTCTTTAGTAATCGCGAACACACACGCACACACAGCAGGCAAGATTTCACAAGTGCAACGTGATGCCAAAAACAAGACACACATTGAGTTTCCCTCCAGGGTTGAAAATGTAAGCATGCTCAAGGGGTAACACTGATCAAAGTTTGTTACGTGGTGACATTATCCTTTTTGACAGTATCACAGTATTAACGCAAGGACACACTCACAACATACACCACAGGCACTTGTTCGGCTGGCGAGAGGGGGGAAAAGCAGAAACTACTGCATCAAGTCTGCAAAGTTTTGTTTTTTTTTAGTTTTGGGTTTTTTATTTCCTTTCAGTTTTGTCATATGTCATAGCCTTGTAATTTATATGAAGTGGATCAAATAGGAGTTTTGAGTCATGAGCCCGGGCATTAGGACAAATACAAAACATATAAAATCAGTGGTCAGTGGTAGGTCAGTCTCATATTAAGCCAACGAATACCTGTAACATAATGCTCAGTGTCTCTCATCACAGTTACACATGCACACATGCACAGATTTTCTATAGTTCAGTAGACCAATTTTATTCCTTTGAAAAGTAATTGACCCTGGAAAACTTCACTGAATCAAACACAGCAAAGCAAAACAAGAGCATAACCTTTGTCCCTGTTTCTCTTTCTGGCTCTCACAAACTCCTCTGGTCTGTCTGGGACTTGATTTTGTCTCAGACGGTTTGTCATTTTTAGTCTTTTTATCCGGCCCTGGCAAGCATGTTTTTTTGTTTGTTTGTTTTTTTTGCCATTAGACATCTATCCCTATATTTATGAAATTACTTTTCTATTTGCCTGTTTTATTCTCCGGCTTAATTTAATTTTGCTCAAGTTAATTTAGTACAGTTTAATTCAAGAGTGTCACTAACATGGTAGGATGCAGTATTTAATCAATTATATCAATATAATAAAAGATGTGTCATGGCTATTTGTTCAAAAATAAAAATGAATATGTGCTGTTGACAAATAAAATAATTTATAGGACACAAAGAGATAATTTCTCTTTCTCAGTAAATCATGTTCATATTCTTCCAAATTATCTCTCCTTATTGAAAGAATGGAATATCATTTGAAGGAATGATGTTCCCTTCCTTCAACAGAAGGATGCTATCACATAGTGAAGCTGTTTTAGTCGCACGTACTGGTCCAACACCTTGCTAAGACATTTTATGTTGTTTTTGTTTTTTACCGCTGCCATCATTATCTCCATAATTACCAGCTTTAAGTAAATATGAAAAATACAAATGCAAAATGGTCAGACAATCCACTGATTAACTCACATTACTCATTTCTTACATTCTACATGCATGTGTGTGTGTGTCTGTGTGTGTATTTCAGTGAGGCATACCTTCATATACTGCCTTGAAGCCTGCTGAGCCGATTGTATCGTCTGACTGCAGGTGTAGCCCCATTTGATTGGACAAGCTGACAATGAGGTCAGGGACGCTGGAGCCAGTGAGTCTACATTTACATACACAAAAATAAAGTATTGAATAATCAGTATTAGTCATTGCTTGTATTTCATGAATCTAATGTCATACTTAAAAAAATACTTTATTAATACGTTCTTTTATACCCAGGTAAAGTGGTTCTTACACATAAAGCACTCTCCGACTATCTTCCCCCCATCTCCCACAGTCAGTGTGTCATATCCTCTCTCGAGATCAAACTCTTCAAATGACAGCTTTATTACCTAGAAAAATTAAACAAGACAAAAAAAAAAAAAAACAAATTTAGAAACTGTTACAAACTCCACCACATAGAAACAGAAAGACAGAGAGTCGCTGAGGGATTTATTTCCACTTCCTGCAGAGATGATCTCTTGGTTTTTCGCCCTTACAGTTTCAGCCAATAGAAACTTATTATTACACGTATCACTGTGGGAATTTCACTTGCATGTGCTATACCAGTGTACCAGCACATGTGATGTGACAATAAAAGTGATTTGATTTGATTTGATTTGGTGTCATGAGTTCATGACATGCAAGCAAGCATGCTTCTTTTTTTTAAATGAACTTTTTTGGTCATTTTTGCCTTTATTGGATAGTGGTATGGTGGAGAGAGACGGGGATGACATGCAGCAAAGGGCCATGGGTCGGACTCAAACCCGGCATCTGAGCTATGCGGTCTCTGAGCTAACTGGCACGAATTTGATGGTGACTTTGTGCTATTCCAGAAATAATCCATCTTTAAGAGAAGAGAAGAACAAAGGTCTGAAATTTAAGCACCTCTTGCTTTCGATTTAACAGCATCCTCCTTACAATCACAGATTGCATGAAGTCACCTAGGGGACTGCACACACAAACACACACACGACATCCAACAAACACACTTCTGCTGTTGAACTCTCAGAAATCGACTGCTAAATGCCTTACTTGCAGGCATTTTTGTGGCTGCAGTGGCCTGCATGCAGCACTGGATCATCAATCTGCTGTATGCTCTAATACTGGTATTCTATTATTTGCTGCTTGTCCATTATTTATTAGGTGTAGATCATATCCCTGACAGGGTGGATGATGACATATTTCTGCTCTCTTCAAGAAACCTCTAAGAAAGAAGAGCTCAATCAGTGAGCCTCTGGCGCATTAGAAGACTAAGATGAACCCTGAACATGTGATTGTGGTTGAGGATTCATCACAAGGCAAATTACACTGCAGTGAAGAAAAACCTTTGTGAAGGTGTGTGGAATTACTGGGATTATTTCACATAACCATCATCTTTATCATTGCATTAATTATCATTTCATCCAAGCATTTATTGAAGTTGCTGGCATTATGTTATAATTTGTATTACAGGGGTTATCATAATCACATATTAACATGTTTATTACAGGTGCAGTTACAACCACTTAAATCGTTGAGTTAAATCTATAATCATAAAAGCTTATATGGTGAGTATATTGTTACAGTAAAATAGTAGCTGAGCAAAGGCCTGAATGTATTCAGCTTCTTGTTGCATTTGAGTTTGCCTAGTAACAGGTGACAGAAGATGGGCCAAAGAGGAGGACAAGTCCATGGGGACCTCATCACCATATTTGGAAAAGGATGCCAGAAAGGGGAACTCCTGTCTCTGTAGTTATCTCTTAAAATTGATCATTGTCTGTAGAAGAGGCAAATAATGTTCTTAAGATGCAAATAATGTGCTTGTAAACGCATGAGGGGGCGTCATAATACACACACACAATATTTAAGAAAAATTGTGTATGTTTCTGTTCTGTCTCCTGTGTACTGTTTGTTTGTATATGTGTCTTTTTGCTGCTGTTACAACCAAATTTCCCCTTGTGGGACAATTAAAGGATTATTCTATTCTATTCTATTCTATTCTATTCTATAATACCCTGATGTTATAAAAGCAATCTGAAGTGTATTTTTGGGTGGGGATTTACAACTGATGGTTTCCAGTTTACATCTCCCCACGCTGCGTGTATTCATTAAAATCAATTGTTTGATCGACCTTTTCTGGACCATCATTGTTTTACTCTCGTCCTCAATTTCGGACCCGTAACAGGTGATAAGAGTGTAAAAAACATTTTTACATGCCAGAATCAGCCATGCACTGCTGAGCTTTTGGCTATGTTTTTTTTTTTTTTCCAAAATAAAAATGTTCAGATAGTGTTTAAGGATAGGGAATCATCTGTGGGATTAGCTGCCATCTGACAGGAATGGCAGTGAATCAATGGGTGTACTGTACAATTCTGTATTCATACATGTCTCAATGCATCTTTGCATACATATACACCACTTAAAGCAGTGCACACAGATATGCAAACAGAATAATTGTTAAAAGAAAAAAAAACATGTTCCTTTTTGATAGCAGCAACTTACATTTAAGAAGTAGACTATTAAATATGAGACCAATACTTGCAGAAAGCATTTTCCTTTCTGAATATCCACAGAAGGATACAGCCCCTGGCAAAGTTTAGTCTCTCCAAATGGTTACAAATAATGGGGAAAAGATGCAAAACAACGTTGCGAGGTATTAACTCCTGGCTAACAACAAATGACAGGGTGCATTAATAAACCATTATACTTAAGTTGTTTATGGATTTTTCTACTCTATTTGAAGGTTCAAAGAAACACATGAATTTCTGTTTAGCTTTTAAAGATACAAGATCATTATTTTTTTTAAATAACTAAAAAAAAACTCTGAACCATTTTTAAGGACACAATGTTAAGATGTGGCACATTTTTTCTTTGCCTCTGATACATGAAAATTACATGTGCTGAAATTTGTTACGTAGGGTGATTTATTTTCAAAAAGACAAACTATTCCACTTAACCATTGTCCACTGTGCGATGATTAACACTGCTCTGCCACATGTAAGAAAAGCAAACAAATGAAAAACTGCAGTACAAAAACTGCTACAAACAACTGCAGCTTAACAGTTAGCATCTTTGTTTTTTTGTTAAACCTGGCTTGTTGAGAGCTACACTCAAATCAGAATCAGAATACTTAATTTATCCCCTGGTTTGTTTTGTTGCAGGCACTCAATTAAAATATAAATATGAGAGACATAAAAATGTGACCTCTTCATATAAAATAAAGTAAAAGTGGGGACTGAAACAGAGTCTCCGTTACTGAAGTAGCATTTTTATGTTTCTCCAATACCGTGAAAAAGATTTTAAAAAATGTTCTGCTCACAGTAGATGAATAGAAGTAATGGTAAATTAATTTGGTATTTATATCTATACACATAATAAAATCTTGAACAGTCAAAGCTTTTATTGTGAGCTGTGTACGTGTTTGTGTCTAATAAGGGTAAAGTTGTTCTTAAGACTGTACAGCAGCAGCAGCAGCAGCAGCAGCAGCTAGAGGTGATAACAAAAAGGGAATGAAGCAGAACAGAATCCGAAACAGGCTTGGTATGTTTTCCTGCACATCTAAGACTGTGTGTGTGTGTGTGTGTGTCTAGAAGGTGGTTTTCTCAGGTATATCTGCCTTAACAACTGAGCCAGAATAGTGTTTAGGCACAGCTGTTTCACTCAATGTTGTGTGAGCATTTCTGTTGCTTTATACGTTTCTGTACTTTATTTATGTTTGTGTATGTGTGTGCGTCTAGACAGTCAAGGGAGACTACAGACTTTAAGGAACTGAAGCATTATCACAAGGTCATTAGCAAGAAGCTCAGCACTGTTCAATAGATCCAAATGGGCCCATTTAGAAAGACATTAAGAGCAGCCTGCAACCCCAAACTACATTAGATTAGCTTCTTTATTCGCTAAAGCAAAGAAACCAACAAAGACAGAAAGAAAAGAAACACTGCAGAAGGAAACAACGGTAAGTGCTCTCTGGGCCTTTCGAAATGTTCACCTAAACCCTGGCGGGTTGCACAGCATGGGGGTGCCTACTGGGGTCAGCGGGGGAGCTGGCCCCAGGGAGGGGTCACTTGCCCCTCCCTTCCTTCCCTCCCCATCTCCAGCGGCCTCCCTCTTCCCGCTCCACCACAATCACCCACACATGCAGGGCCTTGGGGTAGGGGTGTGTCACCAGGGTGCAGAGGAGACATCCCCCCCCTCTGTCCCCTTCTGGCTGCCTCTGCCTCAATTTTATCCCACAACTTAGACATTCACATTACTCACACTCTCATTACACATACATATAGGATCTTGGAGGTGGGCACGCTACACGGATTCCAAACTACCATCAGGGTGTACACCTCACCCCTGGCGTCGTTGCCCACCTCTCAATTTTAAATACATGTAGACATTGAGGGCTAGCAGGAGGGGCTATATGCTTACCTGCTGCTCTGGCAGGTGGCTCCATGCCCTCCTGGGTTTTAAATGCACCTTAGAACACACATACATCAACAGTACATATGAGCGGGTGGAGGGAGGTTTGGAGTCTTCCTACACCCCCGTTCTCTGCGGCCTGCTGGAGCAGGGGGGCTAGGAGGAGGAGTTGGCCGTCCGACTGGGGTCTGGTGTATGGGGCCTCCCTGCTGCTGCGGAGTCGGGGCGGTCTGCTTCTCCCCACCGCAGGGAAAAGGGTTACACCACCTGAGTCTGGGTGCAGTTTCCCCCTCCAGGGGCAAGGGTACCTAGACTCGGGGCTTAGAGTACGCTTGGGGAGTGTGATTGTGTGTACAGCGTCTCTCTATGTCTGTCTCCACGTTGGGTGAGTGTTGAGCAATTGTATATGAGAGCATGAGGGTGGGAATAGATGTTTGTATCTGTGTGTGCCTGTTTGTCTGTGTCTATATGTCAGGTTGGGTATCAGACGCCACCTCTCTGAGGACATCTCAGGCCCTCCAAGGTTTGGAGGCCCATCTCCCCCCACCACTTCCCCTGCCGGTGGCGGACGCCCTCAGACATCGGTGCGTTGGTGGTTCTCTGTCTCCGGGGGTGGGCGCCCAGGTACCCACCGGCTCACTCCTTGGCGGCTGCTTATTGGGGCCTGGAGCCTGGGGCTCGCTCGGGCCACTTTGGGGATGGGGTGCCCTCGGCCTCACGGCCCGGGGCTCGGCCACTCAGGCACAGCTGGCTGCCGGCGGAGCTCACGGGCACGTCACTGCAACCCCCCCTGGCTTCTGCTCCGCGGCTGCTGAGTGACCCCTCATCTGGGACTCTCCTCAGCTCTTTCTGGGATAGTGGCGCGGCTGCCCCTCTGTTGGTCTTCCTTGGTCTCTTGTGTTCTGGGGGCCTCTGGATGTCTGGAGTCTTGATCTCCTCCATACCTGCTTCATGCCCTGGAGGTCGGGGCAGTGGCCCCCCACACCCTCTAGCAGATCATTACATGAAGGAACCTTTTAAAAACAAGCGCGTTCATGCTCACAGGTGTACACACGGGTGATCACACACACAAATTACACCCTTTTTGGCTCCTACCTCAAAGCACACTGTGCGCTGTCGATCTCACGTGCTGCACAATAATGTTTAATATTTAGTATTTACTGTCATATTCTCATATATCATTGTGATCTTGTTTATTACTCTCGTTTTCTTCTGCTTGCTTTCTTTTTTCTTTCTCAACAGGTGATCCAGGTGATCGATATATGTATTTTTTGTCTGCTTATTCTGTTGGTTTTTGTTTTTTGCCCTTTTTCCCCGTCCCTCTTCTCAGGTTTTTTTCTTTCCCTCTTTCTTTCTCCACATTCTCTCCTCCAGTCAAGTCTGTCCCGTATTCAGCAAGTGAAAATAAAATAAACAATAAAAAGTTGAATCAAATGGACCATTACGGCAAGGCTGGGATGGTCCATTTGGTAAAGTAAATCCGTTGGGCATCTTTCTTCGCCTTTAGACAATAATTCTGATGGCAAAAGAACCAAACGGGACAGGTTAAAAAAAAAAAAAAAAAAAAAAAAAAAAAAAAGAAATGTTCACCTAAAGCAAACAAGCATGTGTTGATAGTACACATGAAATGGGTTTTTAGCACTTTTCTATATTCGCTTTTGGTTTCACTACATTATTTCTGGTTTCTTTCTTCCTAGTATTTCAAGAGAGGTGTTCTTTGCTGAAATTTAGACTGTTCTGTTCCAAGACCCAAAAAAAAAAAAGTTTTTCTTTAAGGGTGGATGCCTTTCAAAGGGGTAAGTGAAGCATTATCACGTTGAGGTCATTAGCAAGCAGCAGAGCAGCTAAGAGCAGCTCAATAGGCCATTTAAACATTGTTAAGACCACTGAGCAAATCAACCCTACAGTGAAATACCTTCAGTCAATCACCCAGTAAAGTTATAGTGCTGTGAACTTCAAAGTGTGTGACCACAGTCTGAGAGAGGCTGATAACAATCTTTTCGCTCTCTCATTCCAAAATCTGTTGCTTTTGTGAACGCTAAAGTAGGTAATCTAAGAGGTACTTTTAGAGCATTTTTAGTCAACAAAACCTCTAAAATATTACCAGCTCATGCCCTCGCTGTTGGAACGTTATGTTTGGGTAGTACTAGAGAATGCACAGACTTAATTAGATGGACTACTTCCTGAATGCCCTTGTTGAGTTGGGGCTGCAGTTGTGCTGAGTCACAGTGCACCAGCAGAGGGGAGAAATTATCTCATAAAAATAAATAATTTAGTAAATATATAATTTATGTGTCTTTCTACCTAAATACACGTGTTCTGACCAAAGTCAAATCACTGACTTGTGAAAGAAAAAGACACAAAGCACACAACCGCAAATCACTATATTTTGTTCATTACTTCACTGCAACCTCGGCTACAAATGTTCTGGGAGAGGCTTATCCTCCTCCTTAAGGGTATTAGAGCAGGTTTGATGCTTCTCCGTATCGTTATTCCCACTTAGGGTTCTCCAGAAAGAAAGCAGTCGGCCTGCCATGCTCACTTTGTTGTTGTGCTGTTACTATGTTTTCCCTAAAAAAAAAGATTTGGAGCCCTGTTAAAATGTCAGCACTGCACACATCTAATGAATTACATTCAGTCGGTCATTTCAGCTGCCAAATAAGCTGAGGTGACCCCTATAGAGGGTAACACATGTGGGTATAGGTTTTGTTTCTGTCTTGATGGCTGTAATAGCTAGCTCCTTATTGTAGTCATGGCCAGAAACCAAAACAATGTTTTTCTTTCCTGACATCTGAATTCTTTCTAAAAGAAGAATCAATATTTTTTTGGTTGTTTTTAATATTTACTCTTTATTTGATCAGCCTTTCAAATGACCCATGATAACAGGAGCATTCAAGATCCCTTGTTGCCAAATGACTTTCTAACATGAGCTTCTTTTGACTACTCCCTTGTTGTAAGAAGTCACCACAGCATGCAGCTCCACACATTTGATTTGGCAGATTTTTTTTTTTTACCCCAGATGCCCTTCCTGACGCACCCCGCAGGGGATCTGTGTCTCCTCCCATAATAGCATATTTACCAGATTCATTCACTTGAGTCAGAAGCGCAAGGTGATGATATAGGTGTTACCTTTAGTAACTACAGCATGGGTTTTTATTGCTGAAGGAACACAATTAATTAACAAGACAGGCTAAAAGTCTTTCAAATTACAACACTGATGTAAGACTAAGAATAATGCACCCACAGGAGAGACACTTTTTCAAAGGTAGATGCTAGAATATGCAATGTCCAGGTTTCAGTATCCAGGACTGATAATAATTTTCACAATATTGTGATATACAGGGCCTTGACAGTCGTGGGAACAAGGCTGACTAACTTTATTCTAAAGCAGCAGAGAGAGGCATATGTGAGCATGGTTATAAAGACGTGCCAAAATTTAATGCGTTTTTACTACCTCGAGTTCAGGAAAAAAAATCTGTCAAGAAAACTATGTACTGAGGTGACCTCTTGTCAGAGAGGGAACAGCTGCCCTAAAAGCAGAGTGTACGAGAATTCCCTAGCCGAGACTGTGCAGCTATGTTGACTCACTGGTGAGCTGCCAAATTGGAGTCTGGTACCTTTTTCCAGTAGATTACTTTTAGCCTTTCAGCCAAATAAAGAAATATAGAATAACCTGAACCCCGTTTGGGGACGCAAGCTACAGGACATTCTTCATGACCAAGAAACTGATTTTGAAAATAGTCATTTATAGAAAACAGATTACCTATATCGATAATGATCCCTATTTTCTTTAAATTCCAGATTTAAGTTTTAGGAGCCTTTCTTTGACAGTCTAATCAGAATTTTAGAAGTACTTGTGCTTCTCATTCCATCTCAAGAGAGCATTATAAATCATCTTTACAGTGTACTGCATCTTGCAGCTGCAATGAATTTTACGATGGATACACACTGTGCCGCTATAGGCAATGAGGGACAAATACAGAAGTGGATTGCATACCAAATGGCTCCTTATAGTTTTTCACCCTAACAATACGTTTTGATCAGCCAGGAAGAGCCTTTACCTCCAAATGTACAAAGAGACTAGAACTTCGCGCAAACCAGCAGGCGAAGCTAACACCTAGTACTCACCTGAGGGTCAACACACTGTTATTTCTTAAATAATAAAAACAGTTCAGAAGTTATTACTGTTACACTAATTGTTATGTGGGGCGTCTACTGCCAGGCTCTATTTAAAATAGATCAAGGTGGGAATTTGCTGCTCTCTTTGTTTTAAGGCTTTGAGCTTTCATTCATGTTCTGTCTTCAGTTGTTTATTGTTTTTCAGGGTCTTCAGAGCCACAAACTTTCCCTGTGTGCTTCAAAAAGAGGGCAGAGTGCAACCTTTGACAGATGGCCAGGCAATTAGAGGTCTAACATAGATATGCAATCACTCATTAACAGTCTACCTGACCTGCATGTCTTTGGCTAATGTGAGGAAACAGGATCACCAAGGGGAAACTTGCTTCCCGACACACAGGGACATAACAATAGATTGGACACTGGGGGTGCAAACTGAACCCAGAGTAATCTTGTTCTGAGTCACACTCCCTCTTCACACCTAAACACCTGTTTACGCACTGAGAATTAACATATTGTGCTTTGGGGAAAAGTGGAAGGAAACAAAAGGGGTTTATAAATTAAAATCTAGATGTTATGTATGGTGTAGAAATCTAACGACAGACACTAATGCTCATGATTTGTCACCGCCATTGAAACTGATTAAGGCTCAGTGGAAGCAAAATTGGCGACAGCAAAGACAAAGGAATGACTTAATTCGGTGGGATTTGTCCCCCAAAGTCACGAGCAGCAAGATCATCATACAGATTTTAGCAAAGCACCTCCTATGTGATACAGTGGTTTTATTACACAATTTATATTTAAAGTGAACCGTTTGCACCTGGATTCATGTAAAAATGCTTCTTAGCTTTAGTTTTTATCTCACAGAATTGATATATGCTCTGTGGGTTTTTGGGTGAGACAAACAAAGTGTCCATCAATTTAAAAATAGACCGAAGAGCATGCTAGCCTCTGTGGCGCACCCTGAATGTGCCCAGATGTGGCACATGTTTATGAGTAGCTGTCCTGCCCCGAGATGACCTCTGCTTTAAGTGGTAAGAAAGCAAACAGCTGCTGTCTAGCAAAATATTTCCCCTGTCGAGGTGTTACAGCACCTTTGAGTGCTATTGACCTGTCGGCTGGACAGTTTAAGAAAATAAACTGCATACTGGATTTGAGCAACAGCTGTGTGAAAGTGTCGGGGAAATTGAATTCTAAAGTGTCGCATCTGCAGCAACATGACTAAAGTAGAAGTTGGTAACTCCTATGACTGGTTACTAGTGCAATTAAGGTGTCAGTGCTGAGGCACATTGTTTTTCACAAAGAAATGTGTGTACCTGTGAGTTTGGGCTAATCCATGATAGTTAGTTTTAATCCCTCTAATTGCTCTGATCAGCCAATTTACACTCTTGTTAAACATATAACATTGCTCAACTACATGCCACGGTTCACTGGAAAGCCTTGGGTTTGGATTTGGCAGCAAACGGGGGGGTTAGCGGATTAATATTAATGGTGATTGGTATAAATGTTAGCCATATTAGAGATTGGCTCCAGCCCCCTGTGATCATGAACTGGATGAGCAGTTGTGAAAATGAATGTATAGATGGATTGATGTTCGTTATTGTTCTTGATCTGGTCAATTTAGTTTTCTGTGCTAAGCTATTAGTATTATTCGTTTTCTTTTATTATCATAGCCTTAGTTTAGTTCTCTTTATTTGGTGGTTTCACCATAGTTCTGGTTCTCCATTGCTTCTTTTTGTCATTTTTCTTTTTCATTTCGGGTAAATCAAGACCCACTTTCAAATAGAGATGGACCGATCCGATATTACGTATCGGTATCGGTCCGATACTGACCCAAATTACTGGATCGGATATCGGCCAGAAATAAAAAATGTAATCCGATCCATTAAGTATCAAAAAAGCACCTCACAAAACTTGCGACACAGCATAACTCGGCTCATAACCGTAGCACATCGGAGCAGTGTGCGTCACGTGATAGAGCGGCTGTGTGTATTTGTAGCCTCGCTACCAAACCAGCATTTCATCTCCGAGGAAGTTATCCCAGAGAGAAGTAAAGCAAGTGTGTAAGTTCATCTCTGAATGTTTGTAAAGCGTTCCCATGTTAAGCTTAACAACCGATATATGGAGCGACTGCCTCTCTCTCTCCCTCTCCTGCGGCTACTTCAATCATGAAACTGATCAATGATCAGCTGATCGGCTTTTCTGTCGAGTCCGTCTCTCTTCTTTGTTTTTGGCCCACTTTGCACCAGAAAGAGGAAACCAGCGGCTGAACAACAGCAGCACGTTTAAGCTTGATAAGCTGTTGTTAGAATTTATTTAATATTACTTTCTACACCAGGATCCTTTTCTACCTAGCTGACGGCTGGTAACTGTGCAGGGGCGGATCTAGCAAAGTTTAGCCAGGGGGGCCGATAGGGCATGAACAGGGAAAAGGGGGCACAAAGACATACTTTTCTTTCTTATTCTCATTTAAAATGTCAAGCTTTTAATAAATAATTATCTGAATCTTACACCCAAAGTTTTAATCTGATGTAAAATGTATAGAAGTCCATTACTGTATATAGTAACTGTTAAGTCTAATATACCCTAGTAAGCTATAGTACTTTTTCCTTTGGGAAGGTACCATCTGTGCAGTCTGCAATTCTGTTGAAGAAAGATGTTGAATCTATTTAATTATTCTTGAAAAATAACTTATTTCTGTGCATTTTTTTTTCACCCTGCATCAAATTAAAGTTGATTACATCGATTAAGCATCATGAGGTGGAGGGTGGGGGGTGGTTCCCTATTTTTTTTTTTTGCTGGGAGTTTGCAACCCTATTAGTTAGGTTGCTTAATATTTCTGCTAAGTACTCTTTAAAATACCAGAATAGGGAGGATGGAGCAGGTTTAAGTTTATTAGATTGATCAGTGTTGTTGAACTATGAAATATTTTGGGTGCAGTGTATTTTTTACATACAGGTATAACAGAATAGCTTTAGTGTTGTTGTTTATTTAAACTTGAGTATGAACTTATACAAAATGCAGCAAGATATTAAAAAAAACAGTTTTATTGATTAAAAAACACACTATATCGGATTCATATCGGTATCGGCAGATATTCAGATTTATGATATCGGTATCGGACATAAAAAAGTGGTATCGTGCCATCTCTACTTTCAAAGTCCACCTGTGACTTCTTGTGCCTTCCAGCTCCATTTATTCTACAAAGAGTTTTGAGATGGAACAGAAAAATACCCAACAGCAGCATGCTGTGGGTTCAGAAATGTCCTTTTACTGTTTAGGATTTTTTGCATTTTCAACAAAGAAACTTTAGCATTGCAAATCCAACATAAATTTTAATTAATGCATTACCACTAACGGATGACTCCAGTGCAGAAAAACTAAAAAGGTTGACTTTGTGGTACCAATGCATCATCACTGACAGCCTCCTTCACTAGAGAGGCATTAGGTTCAGGAATGAGAGCCAAAGACAGAGCCAGTACTGTGAATTATGGACAGTCAGACTGCCAAATTACAGTCAAAAGCCAGAATAGCAAAAAGCACCGAATTGAGATAATGTGCTAATTAGACAGCTATTGGTGAATGTCTTTCCATTACCATGGACACTGATGGTTATTTACTCTGCACTTTACTGATACATTTTGTCCAGTCTATGTGATCATCCACTCTGAGCTATGGCCTGCATATTGTTTTATTAATGATTGATAATTCACTCTTATTTCACTGTTGCAGCAACATAGTCCTACCACCACAGCTACATATAAAAATATAGTATTTTAGACTAAATATAGTCAGTTGCTACACATGCCAACCAGAAGTAGTGGTTTGTAGCAGAAGTTTAATGAATGGAAACAATAAGGAGGGCTCCTTTCAGAGCGGGAGATCATGTTGCACCCAGAGCAAAAAGACACAACCCTTATTGAGCTGGCAAAGTGGGACTACAAATAAAAAGGTAAACGATCGCTTCATCTCCTCCAAGAAACATGAAGCACATGTAGCAGGACATCCAAATGATCACTGATTACAAGACTATTACAAGTGCCTCAAATATTGATGCTTCCCTGGTTCCACTGTCTACATTTCTTTCTGATACTCCATCAGAAGGTAGCAACCACAAGGCTACAGCTTCTTTGCTGACTATGGCTAACTTCATTATGATAATGCACTGAATTCTGGGTATTATGTATTTGTCATGAAACAGCATAAAAGCAGTCCTGCAAAACAACAAACTGATGCAGAGTTAGAGTGGACTTTAGCATATTCTGGCTAAGGCTTTTATTGGTCTTTATTGGCCTCAATTTCTGTGTCAAGTAAAAGTTAACAGAATCTGACAGGATGTTAGAAAATGTGTCCTGCCGATGCTAAAGTGATGATGAAGACAACTGCATGAGTATCTCAAAGTCCGTACACAATATATAAAAACACACACACACACTTTAATAAAAAGACAGCAGTGATTGGAGCCTTAATGGGCATGTGTAATGATGCATTTCAGGGTGTAAGTGTGCGAGCAGACATAGCGCAGATTTGAACAAAAATAATTATCTGCTTGATCCTGATGAATCAAATGACTCACACACACACACACTGTTCAGTCTTGTTTCTGCTGCCCACCCGGGTATTTCTTCAATGGAAAGCCGACAGTTTACCCTACAACATGTTCTTCACAGTCTCTGGCAGTTAGCAATTAAATTGTCAGACAGAAAACACACATTCAGCATTCATAAAGTCAAACACACACAACCAGATGCGTGTGCACACTCTCACACAAATAAAAACACAGGCAAACACAAAAACACAAATAGTTTTTTCTGCCAACAAGATGTCAGATCACAAAAATCTGTATTGATTGTACTTCTTTTATTCAAAACTTAACAGAATGACATACACAAGGAGTACTTATTGGCTGTTTGAACTTCAGCATATAAACCTACTTAAAGAAGTCACAAAAGCAACGCACACTTCAATAAAAATGTTTTTGTTATAACGTGTTATTGATGAAAGAAGTCATCTGGAATAATAGTAAGTCAGAGACAGAGTGAGGGAAAGAATAAAGATGAAGAAGAGCAGAGGAGATGAAAAAAAGAAAGGTCTACAGAAAGTTCACTGTCATTCCTCTTAGTTCATGCTCATTTGCTTTCTTTACATATATTATTCTCACCACAAAGAAAAACAACATACAAAGACCTTTTTTTCCAGGCAACCTACACTCAGGATGCTGTTAAGGTTCAAAAATATTGAGGGGGAATCTAAAAATAACCACAGATCCGGGCGTGTGCAACCAGACGGGATTTTAATGAACACATGTGTGAGTCCGACCGCTGTGCAGATTTCAGCGTCGAACTAAACTTACAATAATTAGACAAAGGTTTTATAGGGGTAGGACAACAAAGCATACAGTGGCTTGCAAAAGTATTCGGCCCCCTTGAACTTTTCCACATTTTGTCACATTACAGCCACAAACATGAATCAATTTTATTGGAATTCCACGTGAAACACCAATACAAAGTGGTGTACACGTGAGAAGTGGAACGAAAATCATACATGATTCCAAACATTTTTTACAAATAAATAACTGCAAAGTGGGGTGTGCGTAATTATTCAGCCCCCTGAGTCAATACTTTGTAGAACCACCTTTTGCTGCAATTACAGCTGCCAGTCTTTTAGGGTATGTCTCTACCAGCTTTGCACATCTAGAGACTGAAATCCTTGCCCATTCTTCTTTGCAAAACAGTTCCAGCTCAGTCAGATTAGATGGACAGCATTTGTGAACAGCAGTTTTCAGATCTTGCCACAGATTCTCGATTGGATTTAGATCTGGACTTTGACTGGGCCATTCTAACACATGGAAATGTTTTGTTTTAAACCATTCCATTGTTGCCCTGGCTTTATGTTTAGGGTTGTTGTCCTGCTGGAAGGTGAACCTCCGCCCCAGTCTCAAGTCTGTTGCAGACTCCAAGAGGTTTTCTTCCAAGATTGCCCTGTATTTGGCTCCATCCATCTTCCCATCAACTCTGACCAGCTTCCCTGTCCCTGCTGAAGAGAAGCAGCCCCAGAGCATGATGCTGCCACCACCATATTTGACAGTGGGGATGGTGTGTTCAGAGTGATGTGCAGTGTTAGTTTTCCGCCACACATAGCGTTTTGCATTTTGGCCAAAAAGTTCCATTTTGGTCTCACCTGACCAGAGCACCTTCTTCCACATGTTTGCTGTGTCCCCCACATGGCTTGTGGCAAACTGCAAACGGGACTTCTTATGGTTTTCTGTTAACAATGGCTTTCTTCTTGCCACTCTTCCATAAAGGCCAACTTTGTGCAGTGCACGACTAATAGTTGTCCTATGGACAGATTTCCCCACCTGAGCTGTAGATCTCTGCAGCTCGTCCAGAGTCACCATGGGCCTCTTGGCTGCATTTCTGATCAGCGCTCTCCTTGTTTGGCCTGTGAGTTTAGGTGGACGGCCTTGTCTTGGTAGGTTTACAGTTGTGCCATACTCCTTCCATTTCTGAATGATCGCTTGAACAGTGCTCCGTGGGATGTTCAAGGCTTGGGAAATCTTTTGGTAGCCTAAGCCTGCTTTAAATTTCTCAATAACTTTATCCCTGACCTGTCTGGTGTGTTCTTTGGACTTCATGGTGTTGTTGCTCCCAATATTCTCTTAGACAACCTCTGAGGCCGTCACAGGGCAGGAGCTGTTTTGCAAAGAATGGGCAAGGATTTCAGTCTCTAGATGTGCAAAGTTGGTAGAGACATACCCTGAAAGACTGGCAGCTGTAATTGCAGCAAAAGGTGGTTCTACAAAGTATTGACTCAGGGGGCTGAATAATTACGCACACCCCACTTTGCAGTTATTTATTTGTAAAAAATGTTTGGAATCATGTATGATTTTCGTTCCACTTCTCACATGTACACCACTTTGTATTGGTCTTTCACGTGGAATTCCAATAAAATTGATTCATGTTTGTGGCTGTAATGTGACAAAATGTGGAAAAGTTCAAGGGGGCCGAATACTTTTGCAAGCCACTGTACGTCACTCCAAAACCACAATGACTTTTAACATAGAACATCATCTTCGCGTCGAAGGCAGATGCTTCCTGTCTCCATCCTCGCTGTCGCTCATCTCTGGGACATCTAGTGTACTTCCTGTAAGCATCTGACAATATGCCGGCAGAACTTGCACTTGCAGCGAAAATACATCTTAACTTTTCACCTACTCAAGTCAATCTACTATGGTGTGTACGTGTGTGCGTGAGTGTTTGTGTGCCTGCTGTGCATGCTATGTAGGTGTCATGACCTCTCCTGCACTCCAGCTCACCTCACACCTCTGTCATAGCCAGACATAAGGCCTGAGCTCATACACAGCTAAACTATGAGTGACTTTTGGCCTAAATGTCACACTCAAATGATGATACTCAAACAATGAAGGAAACTTACTTAAACTGAACATAAATGAACCTTAAAACTTACTTAAAAGGATATAAGTGATAAATGATACAAACTTAAATCTTAGCTCTAAAGGATATAAGTACTCCAGGCATATGTCATGTAAGCAGGTGTGTTGCAATTCCTTTCAGAGCTCCTGTTCTCCTCACCTTGTATTGGCGAATCATTAACGCCCGCCAAGAGTTTCTGACCTTCACTTGACCAGGAGCCACAGCTCTTTAATAAGCTCAAATGCAATCATGTATAAAAGATTAAAATCATTTTCATAACACAGGTTTTCCTTCTCAGATCTGCCAATATGTTTGCTCCTCCTAATATAGTCTAATAGCAACCCCAAGCAAAACAATTTGAACTTTCCCCTATCAGTGATCCCTCTAACTAAGTGTGTGTGTGTATGTCTCGTCTGTCTGTGCGTGCACAGAGTGTGCATCTGCTCTCTGAACCTTAGTTGACCTCAACTTAAGCAACCAGGCTGAGGCCAATCCTGTGTGTAATGATCTTGACTTACATGTAAAATGTATAAAACAAATGTTTCAATCTAACCCAACTACTTAAGGCTTAATCAGCGATACATGCATAATAACACCCTGCTCTTTAACTTGCAGTTAAACTCTGGTTTCAGTTTCACTTCTGCCAAAGCCTGCAACTTCAAACACATGTAACTTCCTGTCCCTGCAGTCTACACAGAAACATTTAAGATTATCGAAGCATTAGAAAAGCATTTAAAATTATAGATTCAACTCAACAGTTCGAAGTGGTTATAACTGGACTTGTAATAAAGACTGATATAATACCAATATATTTGAACATCTGAATGCATCTGTGAAAGCAACATCACCCTCAATCATGAAATGGTAATGATGATTATAAAAGTAGCAGCAAATAATAGCAGTAAAATATTTCTCCTCTCGATAATGCTAACCGGTGGGTTTAATCATCTGTCTCATTCCCTATAAACACAAATTAAGTGATGCTTAAAGATCTTTGCTAAAGTGGGAATACACAGACATAGTACATAGACATAAAAAGTTAGCATGCTAAAAAAAAAAGTTAAGGGCCTTTTAGCAAGCTGTCCTGACAAAAGATAACCCCTGATTTAAAAAAAACAAAAAACAAAGACCAAGCTTGATCCTGCTGTGATGGGACCAGAAGTTATTTCTGTTACACAAGACCCTAACCCATTTTCAGGGAAATCCTTGCATATTTTAGCAAAGACAATACCATACTTTTTCTACCACAACATTTTGGAGTCCAGGTTTTGAACTGGCCCTCCTGCAGCTCACACCTTTTACTAACTAAAAAGACTGGGTGCATCACGAACCAGAAAGCATGCCAAAGTAGATCCACGCCTGTTGAGCAGTTAGAATAAGCGGGACAACAATAGGACAACATTCCTCTCCCAAAAGTGTGTAACGGGTCCTACACAGTAGTAAACATTAACTTGTCCTATATGATTTGAAATGTGTTGCTGCCATCAAATCAAAATGACCTCCTATTATTTGTTTTTCTTAAAAATTGTACATTTTCTCTTCCGATATGTTTTCTGTGTTTTGTTGTGAACAAAATATCGGTTTATGACATTTGCAAATCATTGCATTCTGTTTTATTTACATTTTGCACAGCACCCCAACTTTTTTGGGATTGGGGTTGCATCCTATCTCAGTGTCTTGTAGAGTGTAACTGTCTTGTATTTTGTCTCATGTCCTTGTCTTCCCCGTTTATGTATGTAGATAGTGACATTCTGAAAATGCCAGCAGCTGTAGTAGCTGATAATCTGTCATTATAGCCCATTCTTGAAGTGCACTCAAACATCAAGCCCTTTAAGCACATGCACGCACACATCCCAATGCAATGCACAGAATAGATAACAAGCGTCCCATCCGTAATAAGCCAAGGCTATGTGTCTCTTCATAAAATACTTTACTGTATTCTATTTTTAACTTAAAGCAACATGCATAATACATGAGGAGGACTTTCCATCTGTCACCTGACAATGAGCAAAATCTCATTTGTACATTTGTTGTGATAAAACTATGTAGCCACGTCAGTTATGATTAGTGCGATTTCTTGTAAAGTACTTAGAGTGCGAATGGCTGACGGCAGCTCTAAAGCTGACGAGAAGCCTTTTAAGACCACTCGTGATTGTGATGTTGGTGTTAATAAGATTTCATGAGTGAATTTATAAGATGCGAATCAGCACTAACATACAGGAACATATGAGAATTACGTCGCGGCGAGAAACAAGCTGTTAGACATGGATAGATTTGCTTTTTCTCTCTATCAAGGTCACAATGGCCAACAGCAGAGAACAAAAAGTCAATTTCTCAATCCTTTTTCTCTTTCCATTTTCTTTGTTTTCTTCTCTCTCTTCAATCATATCTCACTATTTCTCCATCCAGCTCCCTTGAAGGCTCAGAGGTGAGTAGACTCCATTTCCATCCACCTTTAGAGAAAACTTCAATGTCACATGTCAAGTACCTGCTTGGACATTCAGTCCTTTTTCTTTTCCTGTTCTCTGTTTCTGGTGCTCGCTTTTTAGATATGAAGTAGCAAGCTGAATATTCAGCCCCATTTTCTCCCCTTCCTTTCCCTTCTCTGTAGTTTTCAATGAGCACTGTGCCTTCCCACTCTCCTTGCATCTCTGTACTTTCACCATCTTCAGACTTAACATTTTAAACAAATCAAAAAAAAAATTGATTAGGGTGATGACCGCAGCTGAAAAAGAATTCAAACCACAAACAAACGACAAAAATGAATCCTGCAACAACAGTCCTTTAACTTCGTCAACACTCGACGTAAGAGAATATGTTTGTATACTGTGTCATAGTTTCTTCTGTGGCTTCCTGCAAGTCATGCTCACTAGTCTTTTCTTTCTCTCTCGGCTGCTCTTTTGAATTTCCACATTCATCACATTGGGTCATAGGCATACAATTTTTTTTCCAACAATATCCTGTCCCTCAAACCTCACTCATGGATTGTATTTCAGTTGAACGGAACTCAGTACTCTTCTTTTAAGATCACAACACAACGTGATGAAAGCATATTGCAGGTATAAAATGTGTATTTTCCACCTGTCAGATTACAGGGTTTTAGTTTTTTGATGTTGTTTTTTTTTTTTTAAATAAAAACTCTTAGTAAAATTAAACAATGAAAAAGCTCACCTTCTCAGCGTCCATTGCAGTGATGACCCACACACAGTGGGCATTGTTCTCATATTGAACAGGGTAGTTGGGAGAAGTTATGACCCCTCTGGGTCCTCTTAGGTTACTGCCACAGGTACGAGCTACAAAGGAAGAGAGCAAAAGAAAGAAGGAGCAACAAAGGGCTTTTAAAAAAAGATTTATAATCTGGTCAAAACTGCGCTTGCAGATTCACCTTTTACTTTAGAAATAGGACAAAATGAAAACAGGGTGAGGTAGTGTCAGAGATCAAAATGTTGAAAAACAGAATGTAAGCATATAATATTTACTATGTTTACACTGACTTTAGGCCTATGTGTGTGGATTTGTGTGAATATAATTTTAATTAATAATAGTAATTTATAACCAAATCAATCCAAATTTCTTCCCTTTATATAGCACTTTTCACAAACAGCAAATGCCCACAGAAATAATATAGTTATTTTCCTAATTCTCCAATTACTTAACATATTTCCTTTTTAATGGTCCAAATTCCCATTGTACCAACTTTTAGTACCACCTTGGCCTCCAGTGCTACAGTGTGGATTAATTTGAAATATTAAACAAACCTCAAAGATTTTTATGGGCAGATTAAAGACAAAAGTAGGAACATCCTGTCTCAAAGGGATGTTGAACAAGTATGTAATGCATTTATGTCTTCTGTTTGGGACTTCTGCAATTCCGTATCTTCCAGTTGTCCTAATAGGTCCTAGAAAAGCTTTAATTTGATCCAAGACATGACTGCAAAAGTCTTAATGGGAGCAGAACTAGAGATTATTCTTCTGTATTAGTTTTTTTTTCCTTGGCTCCCCATTAAATCTAGATTTGAATTTAGTATCCTTCTCCTCACTACAAAGCCCTGAAAGAGGAGTCTTTATGTCTTAAAGATCTCACTTCTTTAAAATGTAAAGAAACTAGGATACAGATTGGAACAGGTATATTTTTGAGTATGTCTGAAAGACATCATAACATCTTTTCATTCACAGTGCATGCATCAGCTGCTTAAACATGCTTGTCATGCCAAAGGCCAACCTGTGGTAAATATTTTAAAGAAAGTCAACATGAAACGTTGAACCTTGAGACATCCTTTCATGTCTCAAAGAAATTCATTTTTGGATGAGAAAGACACACACACACACACACACACACACACACACACACACACACACACACACACACACACACACACACACACACACACACACAAATATACATAAACACCCTGTATCTGCAAGAAGAGAGGTCAAGGAATCATCTTAGTCTAAATTTGGGTGTTCCTTTATAATATACTAGCGATGTAGAATATAGAAACTATTAGGACAGTTTGCTATGGAGCAGGTGACCAACGTACCTTGCAACTCCTTGTAGTTATACTAAAATGGCAAAAATAACTTAAATCATATTAGAGGGAAAGAAAGCCTGTGTCACAGGAGCATAAGCAGTTTAAGGAGGTTTTAAATACAGATAAGTTGAGAGACATCAGAGACAGATGTCAGAAAAAGATAGAAAAAGAGTAGAGGGTGAAAAAAATGTAAGAAAGGAAAGGAGGAAGGGCAAGCGGAACGAGAGAGAGAGACGTGGAAAATACAAGGAGAGAAAGGGAGAGAGAGGAGGACCTCAGATGACTGATCTGCCTGTTAATTAGAAAAGAGAGCTGAACCACACAGTGATACACACAGCTACACACTCACACAGAAACACATTCATGGCGATTCATCTCAGAGACCAGGTTCTAATTAACAGTTAAGTCTCAGTAGAGAATGAGAAAGGCTCATGGGTTTGAACCCCAAGAGAGTGATCACACAAAATAATACAATGCACAGGAATTATAGTACAGACATTCTTAACCTCTACTTGCTTGTAACAGACTACAGATCTCGATTTCTTCTTCTTATCTCACTTTGTCCTTCCTGCTTTCATCTGTTCATTTGTATTGATATACCCCTGTAATAACAAATATTTGTGTTTAAAATAAAGTCTGGATTCACAGCTTCTATCTGGTGCCAGTTCATGCAGTCTTGTATTGTTGTGAAATTTCTATTCTTCAGTTGAGATTTTCCTTATAAAGTACTCTATATTTAATCAAAAGTAAGAAAGAAGGTTGTTCCATATTTTGACATTACTGCAAAAGTCTTTTACGAAACTGCCCCATTTACAGCTTCACTAAATGAATAATAAATATAATGCATATTGAGTAAAACCAACATTCACAGTCAATGTCACTCCACAATTCAACTGAAATGAACTACTAAGAATGCCTTGAGGATAATTTTAAAAGAGATTCTGTGACAACAACAACAAAAAAGAAAAAACTGAGACAACAGTAGTGATCCTCAAAGTGTCAGCCACTGCCCCCTGGTGAGCTATGCAGGTACTATAGGTAAGCTGTTGATGGTTTTCTATAATATCTAAACAATATTTAAAAATGTGAATTTTATAGTTAGATGTCAAAGGTTAAATGTTTACACTTATTTTGGAAACAAAATTTAAAAAGCCATAATTTAAAAAGTAGCATTTTTCATATATCGGACCAGGGTTTGGTTGTCTCAAAGGCAATCCTAAAAAAATCTGAGTATATCTCATGATTCAGTAGCTTCTAGAACAACCTTTATCAGCAAAATGTGATGTAATTGTTTTCTGTACGATTTTATCAGTCTCTCACATTGTTGTAGAAGAGTTTTGACCCACAGTGTTGCTTCACTTTATTGGCTTCCTTTTATGCACAGTTCTCTGAAAGTTCTGCCACAGCATTTCAGGCTGAGGTCCACAGTTTGACTGGACTATTGTGACACCATGATTTCTTTTCTTTCTGTTGTTAGTTTTGCTTCTGTGCTTAGGATCATTGTCCATTTGTATCACCTAGGTTCAGCCAAACTCTAGCAATGAGACATATGGCCTCACATTTGGTTAGAATACATTTGTATACATAGTTTATGGTCCACTAAACTGACTGCATGGTGCCCATGTCTAATAGCTACATAACAAGCCCAAATCATCACCAGCAAACTGCTAAAGCATTTGCTTTTGTAGAGGTTGTCATACTTGCTGATGACGAACTAATCAGGGGAATTTTGTTCGCAGCATATGGCTGTAAGGGTGCTTTTTCATAGGTTTGTATAGTTCTGTGAAAGCCTTTTTTAAGTGTCTATTGTAAGTCATCTTTGTTGGAAAGGAGTTAAATTGGAGCATTTGCTATAAGGTTGAAAATTGACCTAACTGCCAAATCATCAGAAAATTCTATTAAAATGAAATGAAGTAAATATATTATCATGGTAATTAGAGTTAATCAAAGTTTTGAAAACCCTGCAGAAAATATCAAAATTTAAAATTGTGCACAGTTTGGGAATGGCTGTACTAGAGTAAATGTGTGTTTGTCAGTAGTATACTGTACTGTGCAATGTGGTTTACAACAAGAACACACTAAGCTCAGAGTGTCCTAAGCATTTGAATTCATATTTTCTATAACTGTGTTTTTATTATTTATTTTGTTATATCACTTGGAGGTTATATTGGTGATGTTCTGAGTAATGTTTAGAGACTTCAGCATGAACAAATGCTTCACCCATGTAGTCACTGAGCTATTTATAAAACATTTTTTGAGTCTCATGTTAATTTATTTGTTTTACATAATGAAAAATGATGTCAAATTCTCTTATTAAGAATACTTTAATGTGTTTTTTCCCCCCTAATTGATGATTTATTGTTCATTCGTTCATATTTGAACATTTTCATATTGTTCGAGTATGAATTAAAAATCTTGTAAAATAAGTTATACATAGTATTTATGTAAATATAAATAGTAAAAAGAATATTCCAGATAAGCTTTTCAAGAAACCCCTACTGTTTCTAACCATCAGAAATAGCCAGTATCATGATTCCAGGCAGGTTCCTGCAGCCACAGACAGACATGTAGTCACAAATTACACATTCACACATGTGCACATAACCACACACATCTAAACTTTAACACAATGTGACAGGGACCCTACAGTCTGTGTCTGAGCGCTGGGACTGTCTGCCCATCAAACACACACACAGCTCAAGGCAAATATTGCAGCAACTATGAGCTGTGTGACATTGTCCACTGGACACTAGCTGCAAGTGCAAGTGTGTTTGTAAGTGTATTTGCGCACACACTTGGGTGTCTATGTTAGCTGTCTCCCTTTTTATTGTAAAATAATAAGCCCAACAGGATACTGTCGGTAAACATGCGGGCAGCAAGATCCCCTGCATCATTGCGCCGCCACTCATACATTTATTTATTTAGTCACTCAGTCAGAAAGTGAATCATAATTTTTACACATTAACAAATAATAAAACATAATCCGAGCTAACATTATTTATGATATGTCCATAATAATATAGATTTAGCATCTGCAAATACCCCAAAACAACATAACTATTCAAAGCTTGTGAAAATCATGAGACAATATCTTTATGTAAGATATTATTACAAATAGGGAATACACTGGATTATCGCTCAGCTGCCAATGTCAGTCATTATGGAAGCTCTGGTAGTGATTGCTAGGAACAGCTCATTTTTTTCATGCTAAGCTGGTTTAAGAGGTGTTATTTTGTTAACCTGACTTACAATTCCTGGCACCATTTTTATGGCTCTGACACACACAAACAAGATGAAGTGCCTATGCCTAATCCTACATGCAAAGTTAATATTGACTAACAGAAACAGCAATCAGTGCAACACCATACCATTTTAATTGCTGACAAAATTAGAGATCTGGAGACAGATTCAGAGGTATGGGACCAGGATTAACTATTGCATGGCTTTAGAGGAGTATTATAAAAGATCTGCTTAAAGATCTCCTCATTTTCATCAACAATCTGACACTCCGAGGAACAAATAATTAGTGTGACCATAGCTGTGCCTGTGTGGCCTTATCCTAATAATGCTAACACATCACCGCCATGCAATTCCCGTGCGATTCCACTGTTATCCAAAAACTATTAAAAACACATTAGGATTACTGACTTCTGCTTTTGCTAATGATGAAAATGTAATCCTAGTTTCATTGCTACAGTGCCTACAGTGGTGGTGCTGCTGATTAAAGACAGGTCATATTTTTGAATGCAGACCTCTGGGGCGATAATAGTTGGTAAAACTTAACCTCTAGTTCACCCAAAGTGCACACAAAAGTGTCATTGAACATATCACTGAATCTGAGGTAATCAGGTTCACACTTCCCCTGCACCTCCAGCTCTTTACATCATACTCAGGTCCAAGGTTAATATTAACTACCATGTGATTTTTGAACACATTAGTCAGCATTAGAGCTTCCTGACTTTAACCCTCTAAGAAAATGCAAAACTTGGGAAACTTGGCTGTTATTTACCTTTTTAATCTTGTTGCTTCATTCACTTTCATTTATTAATTTGAAAAATAATTATGTATCCTCTATCTGTATAAAGTGTATTGTTGATATTAACTGATTAAAGTAAAATGATAGTGTAAGCCTCTTTTAACAAGTTATGTTGCTGTTTTATTCCAGGTATATTTAAGCTTATTTTAAAGTAAAAACAGCCACACTTTTCAAAATTACCATAGACAAGATGATATGATTACAGCTATATTCACAAGTGAAACGATCACTGTGGAAATGAGAAGCGAAACATCTCTTTTATTTGTCATCACACAGTGTTCAGCCTCCATTTAGGTGCTCACTTTTTGAATGGTACATATGGTTCATTTTGATCATTTTATCCCATTAGACACTTGCTTAAAAACTGGTATGAATATTGGTGAAAAACTGTTTTTTAATGATATCAATATTTTGACCATAGGAAATCTAATCCGATCTAAATATTTGTGACAAATCTGAAGACATTTCTTAATGCATTCATTGACATACTGTTGTTTAAACGAGGTAGTAACTGTTAACAAATTATGCTTAAAAAGGGTTTAAGGGTTGCTAAAAATCTTTTATTAATCTAAATTACTAATTAAACAATAATGATCAAATGGCAACGCATAACCATTATCTTATTTAACAGATTCACTTTGTAAAACATATACCATATGAGCTGTTATTATAATGATGATGATAAGAGCTACTATGATTATATAAGCTATTTGTTTGAATAGCTACATGATTTGGTTTGAGTTGAATGGCAGGTGGGACTTACTTCTGCAGATGGGTCTGTGGTCACTCCAGGCTGCCAGTGTGTCAGTGACTCGTTGACAGGTGATACTTTTGGATCCCTGTAGTACGTAGCTGTCATCACAACTGAACTGGACGCTGGAGCCAACTCTATTTAAAGGGACACAAAATTAAAAACGCTTGTCAAAAAAAGTAAGAAGAGGTACTCTGAGTCCAGTTCTGACTGATACCCCAAAATCATTGTCAGTTAAAAGTGTAAAAACTTGAGAAAAACGCCCTTAAATCACCAGAAAAATGGACTCTTTCAGTTCAAATGATGTACGAATGCTATTCATGGTATAGAAGATGAGGTGGCTGTTAGATCCCTGACAAATAGGGCATCATCATTCTAGATCAGTGGTCGGGCTCTGTAACTCCTCTCTTCCTGTAAGATGCTTTTGTAACTGTATTGTAACATGTTTTTCCTCTGTCATCTGCTTTCTTTTGCTCTCTTTTGCTTCTCTGTTCTCACCTTGTCATGTCTTCTCTCTATCCTCTCTTATCATTTGTTCTGATGATTCTTGTTTTTCGCATTTTCTCCAACACCCTGCTGTCTAACATGAGAGAGGGACATCGAGCCATCTAAGTGGAAATCTGCATGGTGTCTTGTCTGTAAAGCTTAATGTCTCCTCCCTGCTGACACACACCACAGTCTACCACCTGGCCAAACATTCACAACATGGAGTTTTGGATGTTCATTGGCTCAGCCCTGTTGTTAAACACTGTAGAGTCGTACAGCCAGGCCAAATCTTTCTGTTTACTGTCTTTGTTACATTGAGTTAGGCCATTCACTTCTGCCACAGCTTTCACCAGTTTCGTGATGCTTTGATGGATATGACTTTTATATTGACGCTCACTATTTACCTTGAAAAAAACTAAAATCTTCCTCTCATAGTTACATATTGTTTTTCTATTAAACAAAACATCCCAAACATGCTAAGTGACAGCGAACTTGTACGTCCCCAGAAATTTAAAATCCCATTCTACAGTATGTTGTCCTATTAGCCCTGTTTCACTTCACCAAACCACAATTCAGTTCCACCTCATGTAGCTCAGTGCTTAATGATGATTAGATAAAAACACCAAAGACATCCTTGCCAACAAGCATGCACACACTTGCACATAAATGCTTAGAGAGACACACGCAGGAGGTGGTAATGCTATTTCACTAACTCAAACAACTCCATTAATGGCAAGAGAGTTAGTGAAGTCATACTATCTACCAGCAAAGAAGACCAGCAGGAATCAGAGATTAAAAGATGATTATCATTTCAATTTTTGGGCCTAAAAAAGAGTTTCAGAAAATGGTGAAAATTGAGCACGTTACATTTCACCTGCCACTGATGGTAAGTGGATGAGTCCCAGGGAGAGATCATAATTTTATAATAGCTCACTCCTGATTAAACAGAATGATGTGTCCCTTTGTACTGATTAGTGTAGGTGACTGACACCATTGAGTGAATAATTTAAAAATCCCCGTATCCACTGAGTCCTTGTTTACTGGCCAAGACTTGAAAATTTCCTTGCCAGTCTGTCCTAGAAGTGGGGCACGCAGTGCAAGCAAGCTTGGAGCTTGTCGCAGGGATGCTGTGCAGTACAATCTAACGACATCTAAAAAGACTACATCAAATGCAGTCACACTGACAGGATGGATAGTGATTTTTTCTAGGATTTCTAGTTAAGTTGATCAACAACCCACAAGACCAAAGTGAAATTTTTGCAAATGTAAATCAGATTGGGATAAAAAATGTCCTAACGCAGCATATTTAGGTGGCTTGACCTAGACACTTGCATAGAAAGCCGCACCCCCATCACTGTCTCTGACGCATGGT
This sequence comes from Pelmatolapia mariae, assembly GCF_036321145.2. Lineage (NCBI taxonomy): Eukaryota > Metazoa > Chordata > Actinopteri > Cichliformes > Cichlidae > Pelmatolapia > Pelmatolapia mariae. The sequence continues at coordinate 14,251,980 of NC_086227.1, read as the reverse complement.
CACAGCGAAATGTAAACTCTTATTAATATGTCAGGGTCATTCACTTCAGAGCAGATTATTTTCAAGGACCTCTGTGAATTCTGTGTTTGTTATCAGACCAGAGAAACGTTTAATAATTGTGCACAGAGACCTTTAAAAGAAGTTTGCCAAACTGAAATGAAACCCTTATGTCCTTTTTACTCAAAGTGGCTTTTGTCTAACTACTCCAACATAAATGCCTCATCGATTGAGTGTTTATGCAATGGTTTTCCTGCAATAGATTCTCACATGTTCCCCTGACCAATGACCTTCCCCCTCGTGTTACTCCATTTGTTCATATACTCAACAATAGGAAAAATCAAGGTGGTTTTACATTTTTCCTATTTCAAGAATCTTAATGGCAGTCTTCTCATGGCAGCACTGTAGGTTTGGGAAATGACTTCATCTTCTAAATTATTTTACTACATTTCATGCTTACATATGCCTTCAGACTGCAATAACTCTTACACTTATTTAGCTACACCTAAGCTAGCTAAAAGGTATTTCTTATCTATTTTAGATGCATTCTTTTTGCTATCTGTTTCCATATTCAACCCTTTACACTTCATTAAATATTAGTCTTGTTCAAAGCTGTTTTTTGCTAACATCATTCAACACATATCTGCCAAAAAGGTTTGATACTTTGGTAAATGAGTGATTCTGCCTTGTCATTTCACGTTATCGAGCATAAATTCACAGAATTCACAAAATTGTTCCAGTGGCAATAGAATATCTCAAACAAAAAACATTTTTAGAAACAAAATATTTATCTAGCCGTACATATCAGAGCTATTATTGTTCATTCAATACAAACATATCCTTTACTTCAAAGAAAAACTGAAGAATACTCCACATGTTTACTTCCCCTCCTTACCATTTGTTCTCTATTAGTACGAGGAACATCTTCAGATCTCTGTCTCTCTCCTGCAGCCAGCTCAACAGCCTAACATTTTCTGCATTTAGGGGCATCACTCTTCAGTGCTTTCAAGCTTTCTCCTGCCCACTGTTCTCTCAGTATACTCTCTTTGTTACATTTTGCAGTACTTTCCCGAATCTTCTCTGTGCTGTTACATTATTTACATAATCTCTGGATGCATTAAAGCAACACCTAAGAAGGATGAAAAATTAAAAGCCCAATAATTTTTCAGCAGTTTTGCAATTTCTATTTTTTATCCTACTTTACCCCTGCTGTACTACTCCTTCATGCCTTTAATTACTCTGATTAGAATAGTCTAAAGCATAGCCTGTATTGTATGAAATAAACTTGAGAGAAAACTTGTGCAACTTTCTATATCTTGCACAAGACTGCTGTTACATAAAAATGTTTTTATAGGACAGAATGTAAGCTATGCCATATACAGTATTTTGCAATCATATAACTCCTTCATTAAAGCCATAAAGAAATAGTGTAGTGGTCACAAAATAAGACAAAAAATTGTCTATTAGGTCAAAAAGGAACTGCAAAGTGTGTCAACATGTGTCCTAACTCTTGGAAAAACTCCAGTATAAATAATACTACAGAAGTAGCTAAACCAGCCTTTAATTGAGCTGAAAACAGGGCTACATTTGAACAACAGAGTGAAATTAATGAGGTTTACATTATTTTCTTGAATAAAGGGGCAGCACATTATAAACTAGTGTGATACACATTTATCAAAGGATAGAGCTATATGAGATATATCTGTTACATTTCTTATATTCCTCAAATGAGAATATAAGGCCAATAGCAAGACATTGAAGAATATGCCTTATATTAACTGACTCATTAGGGTCATTGGGAAATAATAAGGCAGTCTTTCATTATGCTATTAAATGTAGATGTGTTCATTAATTCACTTTTCTGCAAGGAGACTTGAGTTTGAATAACATAAGCTGCACTCATGAAATGAGAGAAGCTGAAAAGCCACAGCCATCGTGACATATATGTGGCATTGCTGATTGCTGAACTTACTGTATTCAAATATAAAGACTGTACTATAAGTCTAAATCTCTGTGTAACAGCTGAATTTTATGTATTGTGTACATCAGACAAAGGAAATAAAGGTTCATTCAAAAAGAGGAAGATTTCTATGCCCTTCCTCTCACCTACAAAGCTGTTCCAAACACTGAAGGTTACCAGCTAATGACTGAGGTGAGGGTAAAGACACAGCAGCATGTTCAAAGAGCCTTAAAAAAAAGTTAAACTTTGCAAGCATTAGCATGAAATACTGGGAATTTCATGCTCCATCTTGCTTATGTATTTACAGATTTTACAAAAAGAATTGAAAACAAAATTGAAAGAACATTTCAAAATATATATATATATATATATATATATATATATATATATATATATATATATATGTATGTGTGTGTGTGTGTGTGTGTGTGTGTGTGTGGAAACGATTCTAATACGTCTATATTCTATCCCTTCAAACGCCTACGTCCATATGTTTTTGGATAATAGTGCAATTTTGTAGTTTTCCCCTACAAAGAAAAAAAAATGCGGTCATTGACAGCCTGAAGTCCAGAACCCATGAACAACAACATATTCTGTATTTGAGATGCAATGCAATTTAGATATTCTGTTAGTCCTTTACTCCAGCCACCTTCAGTTTGGTCTTCAGAAACTAAAAATCACCTGTTGGTTTGAGATTAGGTCGCTGACTTGGCAATGGAAGAATATCCAATTTCTTTGCCTCAAGAAACTCTTGGGTCACTCTTGCAGTATGCTTTGGGTCATCATTCATGTGCACTATGAACACTGTCCAATCAGTTTCACAGTATTTGTCTGAATCTGAGCAGAGAGTATAGTCCTATACACTTCAGAATTCGTCCTGCTACTTCTATCGACAGTCACGTCATCAATAAACACTAATGGCCAGATTCCACTGGCAGCCATAAAATGCCAAAAAACTGAACCATGTTTGATAGATAATGCTTTGGATGATTTCTTTCCTTCTCCACACTTTTATCTTGGTTTCTAAGTCTAATCTGATATTCAGGTTCTTGATTGTTTGGACCTTGATGTTAACCGAAGGTGATGTGATTAAAAAATATTGACTGTAGACTTTAACACCCACTTCCTTGAAAGCGCTTTGACAGGGCTAAATGTTGTGAGAATGTTTTTCATACAGCAGTTCAGCTGTAGAACAAGTGAACCTGGACTCTAATCAATACTGTAGAGAATTATGTACAGTATGGAGTGCATAATGTTGAAGTTCCAGTAGTGAGGGTGAGGTGTCTATGACGTGTTCAGCAGTCTGATGGCCTGATGGAAAAAGCTGTCTCTCAGTCTGCTGGTACGGGACCGGATGCTGCAGAACCTCCTTCCTGATGGAAGTAGTCTGAACAGTTTGTGGCTGGGGTGACTGGAGTCTAGGGCTGCCACGATTAGTCGACTAGTCACAATTACGTCGACTATCAAAATCGTCGACGACTAATTTAATAGTCGACGCGTCGTTTGAAGCTTTGTAAGATCCCAAAAGATGCAGGAATAAGTAGTAGGATTTAAGAGTGTAATAACGGACTGAAACAGAAGATGGCAGCACTGCATGTACAAGGATGCCAGCTGCCGTTAAACCCCGAAGAAGAAGAAACTGTCCCAGAATTCATAGCGCAGCTCAGCTCAGTTTCCAACAATGGCGGCAGCTAGTTAGTTTTAATGTTACTGTTATTATTCTTTCTGGGTCACAAAATAAACGTTTAACATATTTTCAGGCGAGAATGTAACTGTGTAAACTTCAAATATCTGCTCAGTTTATCAAGACACCACATATTTGCAAAAGCGCTCCGACGTTTTCGGAGACGTCTGTTACCCACTAGCTCCATAGCTAGCCGGGGGCAAGGCTCACTAGAGCCGGTGAGAACACCGGACTCCCGGCAAATCTTTCGCTACTCAGGTTAAACATGATATATAAGCCACTTAGATAACTTAAAAATGTTATTGTTTGGCTTTTTTCAGTATTTTATTTGTTCATGAGTAAATCGGTTTGGCTGAAAGTTATAGTTTTTACACAGCTGAATAAACGTCAAGCAGACACCTGATTATCAGAAGTGTGAGATGCTCCAGAATATACTCCGGTGTCCTGTTATATTTTAGATAGCAAGGAGCAGACGGCTGCGTTTATTAAACTCCACCAAAACAATCTGCAAATTTCATTTAAATTTAATAAACTATCATCTTGTCTTCATTTTTAGTTAGCACATACCTTAAACACTTAAAGTTGTAAGCTAATGATAGTTATATAAGAGCAGATGCATGCTGGTGCAATAAGCTGTACGTTTTACGTTCAATGGATGCATGATCTGATTAGTCGACTAATCGCAAAAATAATCGGTGACTAGTCGACTATCAAAATAATCGTTTGTGGCACCCCTACTGGAGTCCTTGATGATCCTCCCCGCTTTCCTCAGGCACCGCTTCCTGTAGATGTCCTGGAGGGAGGGAAGCTCACCTCCAATTATCCGTTCAGCACACCGCACTACTCTCTGGAGAGCTTTGCGGTTGTAAGCGGTGCTGTTGCCGTACCAGGTGGTGATGCATCCAGTGAGGATGCTCTCAATGGCACAGCGATAGAAGGTCCTGAGGATGCGGGGGCTCATGCCGAATCTTTTCAGTCTCCTGAGAAAGAAGAGGCGCTGCTGCGCCTTCTTCACTGTTTTGTTTATGTGTACTGACCACGTAAGATCCTCAGCCAGATGTACACCAAGGAAGCGGAAGCTGCTCACTCTCTCCACAGCGGCGCCGTTGATGGTGATGGGGGTGTGTACTCCTCTGCACCGCCGGAAGTCCACTATCAACTCCTTTGTCTTTGCGACGTTGAGGGTGAGATGGTTGTCTTGACACCAGTGGGTCAGGGCGCTGACCTCCTCCCTGTAGGCCGTCTCATCACCGTTGGTGATAAGGCCCACCACTGTAGTGTCGTCCGCAAACTTCACAATGATGTTGGAGTTTCTAGTGGCCGTGCAGTCGTATATACATCTACTTAAATCAAATTCAAGTCAAATGGTTAAAAATGGTTAAAAAAAGAGCTACAAAATTCACCACATTGGGAAGGGTGAAGACAACTGGGTTGCCCGGCCCTGGCCACGAGGTGTCCCTTATGTATTTTTCAGGGAGTTGGCAACCCTATCTGTGACTAAACGGGCTAGCATTAGCGTTAGCATCTGTGCACCGCGCAGCCAGGCTCGGTCATCGTTTCTGCACACATCAGCTCCGTCTGACTCACCTGTCTAAGTCGCGCGACAAGAACACTCTTCACACCAAAGGTGTCCAAATTTCTTCGCTTGAGCTCCGATTTAAGATCAACAACTCTTAATTCCGATATCTTCTTGCACTCGGTTGAAACGGCACTCGACGCCATTTTACCTCAAGATTACGGAATGGTTGCGCGCGCAGACACGTTCCCCCTGCGTCTTCTTCGTTGGTTTTCAGTAGTTATTGATTAAATGCTTCGCCGTCATCTATTGTTAAGGCGAATACTTCTTATTTTGGATGCTCCCTTTATGAATAGCCACAGCGGATCATCCCTTTCACCCTATCACTAACATTCTCTTCTGTCACATCCATGAACCTCCCTCTGTGGTCTTTCTCCTTTCCGGCTCCTTATTCAGCATCCTATGTCATATATATATATTTGTCATATATACACACACACATATATACATATATATATATATACACACACATACACACACACACACACACACACATATATATATACATATATATATATATACACACACATACACACACACACACATATATATATAGAGAGAGAGAGAGAGAGAGAGAGAGAGAGAGAGATAGAGACAGAGATTAGAAATATATATGTATACACACACACACACACACACACACATATATTTCTAATCTTAACCATTCTGGTCACTTGTAGTGAAAATCTTAATATCTTAATTTTTTTTTTGTCAACGCTGCTGGCTCCAAACCATACATCATATTGGGTCTCAGTTCCATGTCGTAAATATTCCCTTTATTTCCTTCTGCTCTCCTTCTGTCACAAATCACCCCTGACAGTATTTTCCACATGCTCCACCCTGCCTTCACATAGATGTGTATTTGTTTCATCACTTTGACAAGTAGGAGGTTATAAAACCTTTCCATAACAAGTGACACAGTTTTTACTTGAAGGGTGTACATATACTGCCACAAAGTAATTACTAAGTAAGACAGCTCCTTGTAGTGTTCCTCAGCTGAAGATGAAACAGTATTCCACCAATTTACAAAACCTTTGACTGCCCTGTGGAAAAATTACTTACAGTATATTTTTATGTTACATTACATTATTAAAAGCAGCCCTCTTTAAACAGGAACAACCCCTGGTTTCTTTCTAGCGCTGTGGCCAGGCTTACAGAGAGTCACCACTCTCCTGAGCCTTGTATGGCCTTAGCTCTGAGTAGTAATAGCTAAATGATTTTCTCTACAAATACAATTTTAACTATTAGAAAAAAATTATTAATAACAGCCCAATCACTGAGAGGACCAACTTTAATAAGTGCTATTTATTCAGATTGCTTCTCTCTTTTTTGAGGTCTCTGAACTAATTACTTCTCATGCTTAAAATAATGCCACCATCTCACTCTGAACCTGTCACATCGGTCCCTTTGAGTTTTAAACAGCTGTGCTCTTTTTCCTCTGCAGCATGTTGTGGGATATTTTTGTGTGAGATAAGCTCAACATCTAGATCACAAAAAAGAGGGCTGTTAACATTACCACAGATTAATCCATCATCACGATTAACGCGATTAAAATTTGTAACGCAATTAACCCATCTGGAGCACAAAGTGACTCAGAATCCCTGAAATGTCTCTGTCAACACATTTCGGGCAGTTTGTCCAAAGTTTGTCCAATCTGCGTTCTGGATAAATGCGTAAAATTTTACTCGCATTAATCGTGATGATGCATTAACGTGTTAACGTTCTGCTGTTTTCCTGTCTTCCTCCTCCACTTCATAACCACCCACTGCACCCACTTCTAACTCATCAGCTTACACTAATTTCATTATTCAGCACATTCAACACTTCAATAACATCAACTTTATTTTCTTCTTCCTATACTCGGTCCCAAGGGAAAGTCTTTTGTCATACACATGCTCAATGCAGCAATAGAGACAGAGGAATAAGATATATATTATATACAATAGGAATAGTGCATACAGTAATATGCAGTAGGATAGTACAAAATATAATATCAAATAACCCCAACGAAGTAACAATGTAACTATATCCTGAAAAATAAAATAACTTAACTATCAGTGCAGGTGACTCTAAAAAGTGACATAGTATTATGCAACTAAATAAAAGAGAGTAGCAGCATATGATGGGGAGATGAAACAAACATTCAATAAAATACTGTTGGGTGATATTGCACGGTCTAAATGGGAACAGAATAACGTTGGTAGTAATCCTCAGGAAAATCGCCTACAGAGCGAGGAAGAGTTGTACAGTCTTATTGCCACTGGCATGAAGGATTTCCTGTGGCGGTCAGTTCTGCATTTCGGGGCGATTAGTCTTTTGCTGCGTGTGCTCCGATGGTCCATCACGGAGGCATGCATGGGATGGCAGAGGTTGTCCATAACACAAAGAAGCTTCTTTAGCATTCTCCTCTCGGACACCTCCAGGTTCTCCAGTCTGACACCCAGGATAGAACCAGCCTTTTAGATCAGCTTGTTCAGCCTGTTGGCATCAGCTGTCTTCACCCCACTGCCCCAGCACACAGCTGCAAAGAACGCTTTCTACCACAGCGTGATAGAACATGGTCAGCATTTTCCTACCAACATTGAAGAACCTGAGCCACCTCATTAGGAAAAGCCAACTCTGCCCTTTTTTGAAGACAGCAGCTGTCGTGGTCCTGAGTCTGTGGACCCAGTGGTGGACTTTTAGGTTTTGATTATTATCTTATGTTTTAGGTTCGTTCTTGTTGGGGATTTCTTGTTCTCAGGTTTTGTTTCTGTTTTGTATTTCAAGCTCCTTGTGTTCTGTGTCCCTGTGCCTGCCCTGGTCCCACGTCTTTATGTTCCCTCCCTGTCGCCATGTCTTGTGTTAAGTTCATGTCTGTGCAAACCTGTTGTATTTCCTGTTTTATTCTTAAGGTCTCCGTCTCATGTGAGTGTTCTCAGCTTTACGTCTGTGTCTCGTCGGCCCTGACTTCTCCCTCCTGTCTCCCAACCCATGATTACTCCTGTGTGTGTATTTAAGCCCTGTGTGTTCTCCTGCCTGTTGCTGATTTGTCTGTGATGTCTTCCCAGAGTCTCCGCTGTGGTCCTACCTGTGTTCCTTTGCATGTCACTCTGTGAGTTTTGGTTTTAATTTCATGTATTTAGGTTTTCCCAGTTTAGTTATTTCTTAGTTCCTGTCCTCACCATCTCCACCTTGAATAAAGCTCCACATCAGCCCCTCTGATGGTGACAGGGGTAGGAGGAGAAGCATGCTTCCTGAAGTCCATGATCAGTTCCTTTGTCTTTGTGATGTTAAGCTCTAGATGGTTTAACTCACACCACTCAACAAAGCTGTCCACCACTCTCCTGCACTCCTCCTGTCCATCCCTGATACAGCCCACAATGGCAGAGTCATCAGAGAATTTCTGCAGATGACATCACTGAGACTTGTACCTGAAGTCAGATGTGTAGAGGGTGAAGAGGAAGGGTAATAGGACAGTCACCTGCGGCGCCCCTGTTATCCGAGCGGCAGCTCTTCAGCCGAACATGCTGTGGTCGACTTGTTAAATAGTCAGTGATCCAAGCAACCAGTGGGGCATCCACCTGCATTTTCCTGCTCAGCATAGAGAGAGTACCTGTAGTCTGACTCTCCACGTCTAAATGGGACTTGAATAGGTTACATTGTGCAACACCAAATAAAATGCTTGCAATGCTTTAGTGAGTGTTTTTCATGGTTGGAGGCGAAATGGGGTTTGTGACGATATTTGAGCGTTTAATGCTATAAACACACAGACTTCCCTCCCTCTGGCATATGGATGGCTCCCAGGGACGCTTTGCATGTAAATATTCATAGTGTGATGGGATGGGCGATTAATTATTAAGTAAAGCATAGAACTGTAGTAATTGAATTTTTTTTTTATTTTCTGCACCTGAGGATGAAAATTGAAGAAAGGCTGTTAAGAAATAGAGAGCAATAATTATCAAGCAGAACATTCTATTGGTTCAACTACACTCACCATGCATGAGGACCCCCTTATTTTGATGGCGATCTTTGAGGGAGACAAGAGCACAAATACAGTTTGTTAGCAAGACAATTAAGCAAAACCTTTGGTAGTCAAATAAGCCTTTGATCAACACCTGCAGAGAGTAAGGCAAGTTCAAATAACTTTAATTGTATTTATACTGCGCCAAATCACAACAACAGTTGCCTCAAGGTGCTTTAAACTGTAAGTTAAAGACTACAATAATACAGAGAAAACGGAAAACGCTCCAACAATTAGATGACCCCCTATGAGCAAGCGCTTTCACAACTTGACAAATCTTGTTAAATCTGTTCTACCAAATCTTGAGGAGTCTTCTTGAATTGATAATCACTAAGCTAAGACACAGCTAAGAAAACTGGCATATATATAGCAGTGGTGGACAAGTAGAGGAAGAAGTGACAGATATAGCTACAGTGGCTTGCAAAAGTATTCGGCCCCCTTGAACTTTTCCACATTTTGTCACATTACAGCCACAAACATGAATCAATTTTATTGGAATTCCACGTGAAAGAGCAATACAAAGTGGTGTACACGTGAGAAGTGGAACAAAAATCATACATGATTCCAAACATTTTTTACAAATAAATAAAGTGGGGTGTGCGTAATTATTCAGCCCCCTTTGGTCTGAGTGCAGTCAATTGCCCATAGACATTGCCTGATGAGTGCTAATGACTAAATAGAGTGCACCTGTGTGTAATCTAATGTCAGTACAAATACAGCTGCTCTGTGACGGCCTCAGAGGCTGTCTAAGAGAATATTGGGAGCAACAACACCATGAAGTCCAAAGAACACACCAGACAGGTCAGGGATAAAGTTATTGAGAAATTTAAAGCAGGCTTAGGCTACAAAAAGATTTCCCAAGCCTTGAACATCCCACGGAGCACTGTTCAAGCCATCATTCCGAAATGGAAGGAGTATGGCACAACTGTAAACCTACCAAGACAAGGCCGTCCACCTAAACTCACAGGCCGAACAAGGAGAGCGCTGATCAGAAATGCAGCCAAGAGGCCCATGGTGACTCTGGACAAGCTGCAAAGATCTACAGCTAAGGTGGGGGAATCTGTCCACACTGCACATCACTCTGAACACACCATCCCCACTGTCAAATATGGTGGTGGCAGCATCATGCTCTGGGGGTGCTTCTCTTCAGCAGGGACAGGGAAGCTGGTCAGAGTTGATGGGAAGATGGATGGAGCCAAATACAGGGCAATCTTGGAAGAAAACCTCTTGGAGTCTGCAAAAGACTTGAGACTGGGGCGGACGTTCACCTTCCAGCAGGACAACGACCCTGAACATAAAGCCAGGGCAACAATGGAATGGTTTAAAACAAAACATGTCCATGTGTTAGAATGACCCAGTCAAAGTCCAGATCTAAATCCAATCGAGAATCTGTGGCAACATCTGAAAACTGCTGTTCACAAACGCTGTCCATCTAATCTGACTCAGCTGGAGCTGTTTTGCAAAGAAGAATGGGCAAGGATTTCAGTCTCTAGATGTGCAAAGCTTGTAGAGACATACCTTAAAAGACTGTCAGCTGTAATTGCAGCAAAAGGTAGTTCTACAAAGTATTGACTCAGGGGGCTGAATAATTACGCACACCCCACTTTATTTATTTGTAAAAAATGTTTGGAATCATGTATGATTTTCGTTCCACTTCTCAAGTCTACACCACTTTGTATTGGTCTTTCACGTGGAATTCCAATAAAATTGATTCATGTTTGTGGCTTTAATGTGACAAAATGTGGAAAAGTTCAAGGGGGCCGAATACTTTTGCAAGCCACTGTATACCAAGTGATCGCAACATCACTCGAGAAGCTCAAGAAGGGTGAGGATTCAAGATTCTTAATCTTGAATCTTAAAAAGAATACTTAAGTAGTCAAGAGCTTCGTGAAGTTAGCTCACTAGTTTCCACCTAAACATGATAAACCACGGTCTGACTGAGAGATTTCTGAAAAAAATTAAAACGTACGGCTCTACTTATCACTTCCAACATAAATGAAGACAGAAAACTGCATCAAAACAGCAATGCAATGCAAAATACCATTATGCTGAAAATCTGGGTGCTACTACTGCATAGGTACTTACTTTGGCTGGGGGGGTTTCCAAGTTTGTTTCTAAACAAACAAACAAAACAGCAGATTAAGAAATAAATGGAAGGTTTATATATATATATATATATATATAATTGAAAAAAAAACCCTGGAGAAATACTTACAGGCACCCGGCCATTTGCGAGCTCCTCCTGAAAAAAACACATTAAAAAAAACCCACATAAGTACTTCCAACAAACATTGCTGCCCAGGACAATGAAACTGATGGTGTAATAACTTCTTTTCTCATCCCACACATACCCGGACGTAGGCTACATAGTCCCGCCGGTCCGCTTCGCCCGGCGGGGGCTGTAACTTCCACAGCTGGAGGTACTGTTTGAGTCTGCAGACATGAGAAAAAACAGTGAGCAAACATGTAACTATCACATCAATGTGAATCTGATGGGTGTGATTTTTCCAGACTGACGGAACTGCAAACAGAATGTTACAGAACTGTTATACAGCATGAGGGTAATCAATTCAAATTACTGTCCTTTATTTGGCATAATTACTGTCTAACTGACAGAAGTTACCGGAAGTACTGCAAGTTAAATTAAGCTGACAAAAACCTTTTAGTGCTGAATAGATACTAACTTACCTGATTGCACCCTTCAGCCGGTAGAGCCGGGGAGCAGCTCGCCTTTTTTCTGAAATGAAAATTCACATGAGAGATTATCTAAAGTTTAAATCTTTATATTGGTGTTGTGGTTTATTATTGACTTTTTATTCTTAGCAACTTTGAAGAGAGTAGCAAAGTCTGTGTTAATACATGTTTTATTCCTGCATTGGAAATGGAAATTTTATATCAAGAAATCTAACACTTTGAAAAAATGTTTTCATACAACATGGACTGACAACTCAGGTGTAAATTATTATTCAAAGCTGCATGTTTCATGGCTAAAGGCCCAGAAACATGCAGCTCATTTCTGAGCCTTTGACCAAAGAGCAAAAAAGGGTTTTTTTTAAAATGCGAGTTCAGTTATAGTAAAGCTTAAAAAAATCTTCATTTGACTAATTTTACACAGTAAAATTATCTTTGTCAACACAAAAGTAAAGATTATTACTTATTTTTTAGAACAATAAACCTTAAAGCAGATGATGAGAGTCCATAAAAGTCCATAAAAAGTCCATAAAAAAGGCCAGAAAGGACTACAGGGACAAAATGGAGTCCAGCTACCACAGCTTTGACACCAGGCGACTGTGGAATGGACTGCGCTGCATCACTGACTACAAGAAGGTCAACACAGTCAGTGTTCAGCCCACTGCATCTCTCGCAGACGAGCTTAACAACTTCTATGCTCGTTTTGATGCAGACAACAGAGAGCAGATCCTCTACCCTCAGGAGGACAGTGAGGCTGCAACTTTAACTCTGAAAACAGAAGCTGTGAGATGGACCTTTAAAAAGGTCAATCCTCACAAAGCCCTAGGACCGGACGGCATCCCAGGCCGGCTACTCAGAGTGTGTGCAGACGAGCTGGCAGAGGTGTTCACCAACATCTTCAACCTCTCCCTGAGGCAGTCAGTGGTCCCCACGTCCCTCAAAGCATCCACCATCATTCCCGTTCCCAAAAAATCAGTGGTCTCCTGTCTGAATGACTACCGTCCTGTTGCACTGACATCCGTCATCATGAAGTGCCTGGAGCGGCTGGTCAAAGGTCACATCTGCTCCTCCCTCCCTGACACACTGGACCCTCTTCAGTTTGCCTATCGGACAAACAGAGCCACAGAGGATGCCATCGCCCTGGCAACACACACCACCCTCACTCACCTGGAGAAAGGGAATACATATGCAAGAATGCTCTTCATCGACTACAGCTCGGCATTTAACACCATCATCCCCTCAAAACTTGCCACGAAGCTCGTCGACCTTGGGCTGGGAACACCGATCTGCAGATGGATTCTAAACTTCCTCACAAACAGGCCCCAAGTGGTGAGAGTTGGTAAGCACACTTCCTCATCACTCATCCTTAACACAGGTACGCCCCAGGGTTGTGTGCTTAGCCCCCTCCTATATTCCCTGTTCACACACGACTGTGTTGCTAAACATGAGTCCAACATCATCATCAAGTTTGCTAATGACACAACCATCATAGGCCTCATCACAGGTAATGATGAGACGGCCTATAGAGAGGAGGTGATGGCACTGTACGAGTGGTGCCTGGAAAATAACCTGACTCTCAACATCAGCAAAACTAGAGAAATGATAGTGGACTACCGGAAACGACCAGTCAGGGAACACCAGCCCATCCACATCAACGGTGTCAAGGTCGAAAGGGTCAGCAGCTTCAAGTTCCTTGGAGTCAACATCACTGAGGACTTCTCCTGGACCCTTCACACAGACACTGCTATCAGGAAAGCTCGCCAGCGGCTTTACTTCCTAGGAGGCTGAGGAAGTTTGGCATGAACGCCAGCATCATCTCAAATTTCTACAGGTGTGCAATTGAGAGCTTGCTGACGAGCTGCATCACAGTTTGGTACAGAAGCTGCTCTGCCAGCAGCCGTAAATCACTACAGAGGGTGGTGAAGGCAGCAGAGCACATCACTGGCACGAGGCTTCCTGCCATTCAGAACATTTATCACCAGCGATGCCTCCGTAAAGCACACAGCATCATCAAGGACCACAGCCACCCAGCACATCAGCTGTTCTCCTTGTTACCATCTGGCAGACGTTACAGGAGTCTGTCTGCTCGGACTACAAGACTTAAAAACAGTTTTTACCACCAAGCCATACGACACCTCAACCACAACACTTAAACACACACAACACAGGACTCAGAAGCTACCCTGCAGCTTCACAAGTACTCTGATTAATCTGCACTGGTCACTTCACTTTATTGTTATTGTAGTTTATATTTAAAAAGTGCAATACTGTAAATTTCTGCTGCTCATTCCTGTGCAATATCCCATCTGCCCTCCTGTCATATTTCTTTTCAAGATTTTCTTATTTAATCACTAGTGTACATATATTTATATTTATAGATACATATATATTTAGTCATCTTTTCTCTTTTACCATGTCTCTCTAATATTTTGCTCTTTACTATTTTTCTATTTTATTTTATTTTATTATATTATATTTTATTATATTTTTTTCCTACTGTATCATGCTGCTGAGAGACCGCTGCTCGTCAAACACATTTCATTGCGATGTTGACCCTGTGCTAACTTGCATATGACAAATAAAACTGAAACTGAACTGAGAAGACACTGCAGAAGTTTTTTGCAATAGTTTTTCTTACCTTTATCGCCGCTTTGTTTTCTGAGGGAAAAGAAAATGATAATCAATCATTCTTACTAAAATTGAGAAGTACTTGCAGCCTGACTAACCAACTAGAATAGTTTACTTTGTTTTGGTCGAAATTCTATAAATGTATGAAATCCTACATGCTTTTTTATTAATACAAAGAACATCCAGAAGGAATAAATGAGCACACAATTCATAAAAATACCTTTCCATTTTTCTTCTTCATTCAAAACGATCCAACATGAAAAAGAAAGGAAAAAAAATCAGTATCACACAGAAGTAAAGAATAGGATAGAATAGAATAGAATAATCCTTTAACCCTTGTGTCATACTGGGCCCTTTTTGTGCCACTTTGTTTCTTCATATGAAAGCCATTTCCACTGTGTTGGGTGTAATATAGCCAAACTTACCAAACGGTTTGGTTTTTTAAAAATTTTTAAAATTTCAGTCTGATTTTATTAAATCAGCCTAAAATGGCTGAGCAGCAAAAATACTCACACTGATCACCCTAGGGACCGTTTTCGGCCCATTGACAACCATCATAAACGCTATTTTTCATCCCAAAATTATTATTATGTATTTTTATTTATTTCTTTTTAGACTCAGGGCCTTGAAATTGTAATTTTTTTATTTGTCCACCAGGTGGCGCCATTTTCCCACTTTTGGGCAAGTGGGTGAAACGCAGTAAATTCCGTATTTATTCCATAGACTTTCTGCTCAAATAAATGACAATTTTGTGTCAGTAACAGTCTTAGACAATGGCGTGTATGTTTTAAAAAATAAAATAAAGGTCTTTATGGCTAAAAAAAAAAAAAAAAAAAATGACACACGCACACACACGCGCGCGCGCGCACACACACACACACACCTTTTTTCCGTCTTTTCTCTTAGGCCACAATGCATTACAAACAGAATGAATATAAAAGCTGGAACCAAAACCAAATTAGACTATTATGGCTTCGAGTTAATTTTTCAGTGCCGTTGTGGTGGAAAAACCAGCTTGTGCCCCCGGAAGTACTTATTTTTGACGGCGGAAGTGGCCAGCGCGCATCGCCGATCCTCCGGAAAGGCACATGGATCGCAAAAAAAACGGTAAAAAAAAGCACCTTTGCCACTCATTTTAAAATTGGGAGCGAAAGGGAGATGAATGAAACAGTAACAGGGTGATTTTTGAAAAATTTAAAAGTATTTTGGTCACCCGCGGACAATGATCCGCCATCGACTTCGGCGATGCTCTCCTCCATCGCGATGGCGCAGCGCTATTCGCCGGTGACAAACCCCCCCCTCTGCAATGTTTTCGTTATTTGAAAATTAGTATCCAGTCAGTTTGAGGTTACAAAAGAAAACTATTATTACTACGATTTATTGCGTGGGATCGGGCATGTCGAACTGTCGTGTAGGTAGCTACCGACAGAACACGTCACCTGCGTCACGATCGTGACGCCCATGTTTTGGTTTCATGACAAATGTGTATTATTATTACCAGTCAGTTTGACGGTTACAAAAGAAAACGATAGATTTATTGTGTGGGATCGGACATTGCGTGTAGGTCGCTACCCCGACAGATGATGGCACATGCGTCGATGACGCAGCGAGGTGTGGGATGTTTTGGTTACAAAACATTAGTAGTGTTGTTGCATTACGATTCAGTTTTCGGGGTTACAAAACATTTTATATTTTAGTGTTCTCACGTTCGGATGGGATTATTGTAATAAACGAAGGACATTTTTGCCTGATAATTATTTATATCCTGCTGTAACTTTTCTGTATAAAGAACTAAACTCTCCAAAGTTTCAGGCGTAAAACGTCATAATTAGAAGTGTTTGTATAAATAAATAAAAATTGTGGAATACTGTTTCTGCGTGATTTAGTGATCTCAGCCTGTGCTCCCTACACAGGGAAAACCAAACTTGGCCAGGGAAACTCACCGCGGAACGACACACCGCGGCAGCCAGGTAGAGGCAGCCGGTAGCCAGCTGGAGGCAGACCCCTGGAGGCGGCGCGCTGGCAGCGGAAATCATAAGTTTTGTCGATTCCCGATAACATAACTGTTCATATTCATCCTTCTGAAATAAATATTTTTCTGGTTCAAAGTGATCTTGTATTGTTATTAACATATTCTTGTAATTTTATTTTAGAAAACAACGAGGTAATAAGCACTTAGTATGTGAAAACTAAAAACATAACATACCGTTTTATTATAATTTACTATGGTGCTGCAAAAAATAATGCTCGATCAAAATGAATGTTAGTGCCAATCTTTGACCCATCTAAAGGCCTAATTATAATAATAATCAAATATTACTTCAAATGTATTTTATGGAAAATATTTAGTCTTTTTGTTTTTGGGGGCTAAAAAAACAGGGCCCTCATGTAATTAAACTGGGATTTAAAGGGTTAAAACAACGAAAATATAATTAAAACTTTATATGAATATTTCAGGCAGAAGTAGTTTTAAAAGACTGACCAATTTAAAGTGGAAAAAAATATGAATATATAATATTTTTATTGCACGTTTTGGGGCGGGACCGTTTTCGTAAGTAAGTTTTTTAAAGGATGACACTTGTCCCACAAGGGGAAATTTGGTTGTATCAGCAGCAAAAACACACATATACAAACAGAGCAGGACACAGAACAGAAGCACAATTTTTACATATTTACATCATGGACAATTGACTATGTGCACGATAGCATATGCTAGTTCCGGTGCGGAAAATCCTGTGTGGAGCTTTGTTTCCGGTGTCCTATTCGCGCCCTGTTTAATGTCCAAAAGAAGTTAACCAAATGAATGAATTAAGCGTCGATTTACATTTCTATAGATGTCTTGGTCATTTACCCAATATAACTGTAAATGATGTTCATGGACTTGTCGATATTTTGCCCCCACGCCTCGGAGCAAAAGAGAAAAGGGATTCAAATGTTATATTTCTCAGCTGTCCCTCGTTTATTGCGGGTGTTATGTTCTAAAAATAACCAGCGATAGGTGAAATCAAGTAGCCAATTTTATTTTTTTGATGCGTGGACATCGTGGACATCCAGTACTGCACTTTTTAATTTAGAAGGTAAGTCACAACATACCCTTCATACATACTAATGTATAGAAACCCTCACCAGCAATCGTTCATTTTTTGTGTGGCTTTTTTTCACGGTTTGTTAACATGCTGTGTAGGTGTGTACTTGACTCGCTGATATCGACATAACGGGAAACATCTGACTGTTGTTCACCTGTAGTTTGAATGCTGAACATTTGCCTGTTTAAAGAATAAGACCAGTCACTATACAGAGATGTGCTTCTGAATGTGGACGATGTGTCTTATGCTGCAGTGATGCAGTTCTGCTTGTGTTGAGTGATGCAAACAACCGATCGATCTAAACTCTTTAAACGTCAATCACGTGGTTACCGGCTACCGGCGAAAATAATCGGGACGGTAAGCCAATTTCTGTCTTAGCGCATTTGCGCCGCTGTGTGTTTTTGTGGTCTTCTTTTGCGGCTAATTCAGTGAATTTTGGTCTGATCGTGGTGAAACTTGGTGTGTGGAGTCAGTGATGGCTCTGGGAGCTAACCAGCCTATCTTTAACCGGTTACTTTTATGAAGTCTGAAGAATTTCTGGTTCGGTTTTGTGTGTTTAGCGGACTTCTGCGCATTTACGTAACTGCTCGTTTAATCGCGGCTTATTTTCGGTGTGTTTGGTGGTTGTAGAAATGGTTTATATGACATTTTAGCTGAGATTATGAGGTTTCTGTGGATACCACACATGTCTGGACTTATATTTCTCAACCCGCGTTATAACCGATTAAACGTGATCTCCTCCTTTTTGCCCCCGGTACCGGAGACGTGGGGCTTAAGTGGTTAAACATCAAAATCTATCATTAGATTTTTTGTGACACAACAGTGGTGAGTGTTCCCACCTTCTGCTCTTTGGAACTTAACGCAATCTTTCCGTTTTCAAGTTTTGGACATGATTTTGGAGTATATCTTAGCAGTAGCGATTTACCGCAAAGTAAAGCTACCGGAAATGTGCAACCCCACATCCGGCCTCAAACCAGGAAGTTAGCATTTTCTCGTGCACATAGTCAATAGTTACCAGAGCAGAGTACAGTACAGTTGTTTAAATTAGCGTACACATAGTGTGCAAACAGAGCAGGATACTGAAAGATGTTTAAATAGTTAAGAATATTTAGAATAATTAGAAAAGTGCAGATTGTTTATTGTACCTGTGCATTAAAAAAGTAGACATGTAACTTTCAATAAGTTAGTGTATATATAAGCTGAGAAAAGTAATGTGCAAGTTATAACAGTAGAAGTTGTTACAGCGCCCATTTAAACGTCTCTGCACGGCCCTGGTCTAATACAATGTAACGTTACCGCTTAAAATTGTATCGCCCCGTCAAAATTAAATATAATTTAATATTTTGTTAACTATAAGTCTAGGTCCACATAGGATGGCGTCTGGGTCCGGACTCGGACCCCGGTCCGCCTGTTAGTGACCCCTGGCCTACCGGATCCTCAGAGGGATGCGGCCCAACGGCTAAAATTGAGTGGCAAACGGGCAATTTTGCCCGTTAGGATTCAGATTGCAGCACTAGCTCTAGCAAATTAAAGGTTATTCTTTTTCCCCCTCTTTTTTTGAACTCCGTTAACTTTAAAAGCACTGGGCATATGAATTTAAATGTCAAACACGCATTTTAACATAAAAAAACAAAACAGTGCAGGGCTGAGTAGGTTTTTTTTTGCTCACCTCACCCCCGAGAGATCGTGGAATGGCCGTTGAACACTTTGAAATTCCATCACGCACGTGCAGGGGGGGGGGGCTTGAGCATAGCTGGACTGGCCATCGGGCCGATGGATTTTTTTTGTTTGTTTGTTTTTTTAAGAAATCTTTTAAAGGTGAATCACCTTATGTGTGATAATGGAAAGTCAGTAAAGTAAAATAAGACAAGAGTAATTATAATAACACAAAGACCATTTAGTGATCTAATAAAAATATGCTTTGAAACAATACGGATTACTCATGCATTATTAATATTTAGGGTATGTTGCCTAAAAGAAGAAGGGGAATTATAATAATAGATCCAGCTGCTGCTGGGCTAAAGGATGATATATTTTACATTTATTCACAGCACCAAGTGATCAACAAAATAAATAGTATTGTTAGATTCAGAATAGAATATGCTGTTATTATGTCATAATTTATTTACCTGTCAATTTTGCACAGGTTGAAAGTTACCACACCAATTTACAGACGTTCACACCTCCACTCCCCCTAGCAACAACAGATTGTCTGTTTGTGTCCTAGGTAACAGGTCTGGAGGTGGGCACTACCTATGTGTTCAGAGTGCGTGCAGTCAATGCTGCAGGAGTGGTTATGGCCTCAATGGCCTCTGACCCTGTGACTGCCAAGGCCGTGGCAGGTAACATTTAACCCTCTACTGCATAGCGTTGCCCTGAGGCAACAAACCACATTTTTATGCCTTACACTGGCCCTTCAAAAAAAAACAACTTTTTTTTTTTCAAATAATGCTACCAGGCACATCTCTTTACAATAAAATGATGAGTTGAAGGTGGTGTGACTTATATTTGGGGGGGGCAGGACCCCTTTCTGCAAGCTGCAGTACATGAGAGATGTCTCCATTCAGAGGCAAGATAAAGATCACTATTTTACATGTTTATAGTGAAATAAATGTATATTAAAAAATACTTGTATGTGCATGAATATGTTAAGAAGCATATTTGATTGTTTTTTCTACTTTTTTAAATTTATTTATATAGTAAAACTGTTAATTTTCATTCGTTGCCTCAAGGCAACACTGCGCAGTTAGCCCAATTTTTTTCAGGCACTATAGTGCATTTGCATATGTGTGTAGAGATGTGTTTGTGTGCATTTATATGATCATAGTCAATGCTTTTTACTTTACAATCTACTCATAATTACAGGACATGGATGTAAATACCTTTTATGCAAGGAAACCAAGGGAATGTGCACTTTCTGTCCTCAGAAAGTAAGGACAGTGAGCTTTCAGGGAGTGACAGTGAAGTAGAGGAGTGGATGCCTGAATGAGGTTTGAGGGACACTTAGGAGCTCAGGGGTCAGGGGTCAGTTGGTAAAGTAACTGTGTCTGTGTGTGTGTTAGTGCCCACATAGCAAGCAGGTCTGGCCAGGATCTGGTATCAAGTCGGCACTTCTGGGAGAGTAGAAAAGCGCTATATAAAAATCAGTCCATTCACTGTCTGAACAGTTTCGGTATGTTACTTTTGCACTGTTTTGCATGTTCTGGCACATGTTGTTATTGCATGGCTTGATTAAGGTACACATTATGGTGAAATCTGAGGCCAGAGCTGAAACTGTTCTGGGCCAGCACAGGGCCAGCAGTGTGTCTACAACTGGCCCGTGGCTGCATACCACCTACAGATGGCCCACATACCGCAATGAATAACGGCCCTTTGGTGGCCCAGATCAGGTTTGCCAGAGGTAATCCACACATGGGCCAGCACAGGACGACTAGGGTGTCTGAAACTGGCCTTGTGCTGGCCCATGTGTGGACCACCTCTGGCAAACCAGGTCTGGGCCACCAAAGGGCCATCATTCTTTGCGGTATGTGGGCCATGTGTAAGCACATTGTGTGGGCCTGATCCCTGCCATACCAATATTGCTGTGTGTGTGTGTGTGGTCGTGTATTACTTATTGTTGTGGGGACACAAATTTGTTTACACACTCACATTGTGAGGTCTCGCCTACTTTATGGGGACAAATTGCAAGGTAAATCATTCAATTTTAGGGTGAAGGCTTGAGTCAGGGTTAGGATAAGGTTCAGGCAGGGACTTATGATGGGTAGAGTCAGGATAAGTCTCCAGGAAATTAATGTAAGTTAATGTAATGTCCACAAAAGTGATGGAAACACAACGTGCGTGTGTGTGTGTGTGTGTGCGCGCGCACGCGCGTGCATAGGGTTAGGGTCAAATGTTGGATGCATTTTGGTGTTTTATTGGTTTGTGAAATGTTTACATTGTTTATTTGTTGTTTATTTATTTGTTCATCCTTGTTGTACTAATACAACTTATTATAGAATAACTTGGCATTTTACTACCCTTGTTGCACAGTGTTGCCTTGAAGCAACAAACCAATATCTGTTTGGGGGGGGGCAGGGTGTCAAATTTTATGATTGATATATTATTAGGGACCCTAAAGCTCCCCCAAAATAGGGAGAAATAATTTTTTCCCAAAAAATTAAAAAGTCATGCAGTAGAGGGTTAACAGCAGACAGAAACTGAATACCTTCCTAAAATGTAGGGTGTTAAAATTCATAAATATGTGTCTCCAAGTTTCTCTTTGTATCTTTGTAAAGCATACAAAGTGCTATGGTTTTGCTTTGAGTGAGTGTTGCACTATTGTTGACAGTGGTGAAGGCAAGAGTTTAAGAGCGAGTGGACACGTGCTATCAATCCATCAAATATCAAAGATCACATTAATAGCAGTCTAGGCTTTCTGGGCATTAACTGGAGACAAAAATGGCTAGTCTAAAAACTATGTTTGTCTGTGTATTGAAGGTTCCCAGGAGGTGTCCTGTGTGGTGGATGAGAAGTCAGGTGACATTGTTCTGTCATTCGAGTCCTGCCAGATAAACGAAGGCTCCAAGTTCATCTGGAAGAAAGATTATAAAGAAATCACAGATTTCTCTAAAGGGGTAGTGATTAAATCTGAGGGCACCCAGTAAGACCACAGTCACACACACACACACATATATGACATGCATATGACATCAAACAGTTGCATTCAATTTCAGCTTGAACAATCTCTCTGACTGTGTGTGTCTGTGTTTCTCTTCCGCCCTCCACTGCAGCTCTAAGCTGATCTTCAAGAACCCAGATAAGGAAGACTTTGGGACGTATTCTGTTTCTGTCACAAACACAGAGGGAGTGTCATCCAGCTACACAATCTCTAATGAAGGTAGGTTCTATTCATTGCTATGTAAGGATGGCTCTGATGCTTAGGCACCCAGTCAACTGTCATGCAAAATTTGAAAATCTGTAAGAGAATCTGCAACTTAGACTTAATGAAATCTCTCATGTTTATGTTTATTTGTATTCTATACTCATGGCTCATTTGCCCTTGTTGACATATGGTAATTTGCGATGTTGCCATTATTATCTTAATCATCTCATCGCATTAGTTTGCATTCCATATCCGTTTCCTACCTCTGTTAAACTATTGCATGCAAATACCACTCATGCCTTGATCGTGAAAATTTGAACAGCTGTAGAGCAACACCCTAATAACTACATCAAAAGCGCAGACTTGAGCCAAAATCAAAAGAAAATTGTATTGGAGAACTAAGGCAGTGTGTAGAATGCAATAAAAGATGAAAGTAGTGAGAGCATACTTAAAAACAATCACCCTGGCACCCAGGCAACAAACAATTTCATTACACATCTGATGATACTAGCAGAGCGCATTATTTCTCCAAGCTTGGGGCACTGAACATGTTTTACCACCAGATCTTCGTGGCAAAAGGATTTCTGTCAGAAAGCTTCACAACGCTTTTCCTTCTATTGCACCAGTTTGCTACGAGGCTATAATAGTGGCTTCCACTGATTGCTTCCCATTCGGCCTACAGTTATTCCACTGTAACTCGCAATAATTTCTGAACTTCTAGCACGCAAGGTTTCATTTATTTCAGTTATATCACAGGTACTTGGTGAGGCTCCAATAATACAACAACTCAGAATACAGTCTGTGTTTCAGGGTAAGCATTCAGGGCCAGTTATGAGTCACAATGTAATGTCGTTCTTTCAGCTTTAATCTTCAGTTTTAATGTTTTTGCTTCTTGATTTTCCTCTCCCTGACTTATCTGGTACCTCATCGAAGCTAATGGTAAAATTAGACCAATGCATAAAATGTCACATGTATGATAACTGCACGTCTGTGTCTATAAAATAATGTGTCTGTGCCTTATAGAGTTGGTAAAGATGCTGGTGCTCAGTTATGATATCAGACACCCAGGTAGGTACCTTTGGCTGACTCTTTCTATCTCTCTGAGTTTCTCTCTCTTTGTCCTTTTTAATCTCTTCTTTAAAACTTTCTCCTCTGAGTCTTAATCTGTCTTACCTGCTCACTTCATTTCTCGTTCTCCCTCTTTTATGCTTTTATTTTTCTTTCTTCTTCTGCCTTTGAAGATTTCTGATTTCTTTATTTTTTTAGGGGCAGATTTCTCTTTTTATTTGATCCCAAAAAAAAGTCTTACCTGCTTTTGCATCACCTGCCTAAGCTCTTCCCCTTCTCCTGTCCGGAAAATGATATATCAGTTAGCCAGGTAGTCTTCTTTCAGCTGCAATTTTTGCGAGGCTCAAACTGAAAGATCCCAAAGTATGGACTAAACCATTTAATTGAACCTTGCAAATAAAAACAGAAGAGATGAATGATTTATATTCTAGCTTCAAGGTGAACAACCTACTTTTCTATCAAGACAATAGTTCAGTCAGCTGTTTTTAACTACACAAAAGTTATGATATTCACAAAGTCTGTCGTCAAGTAGGCTTTTTAAAATTACAACTCTATTTTTCTGCAGCCCAACAAGATGGGTCATGACGTCGCTACAGGGATCATTGAGTTCATCATGGATCATTTCACTGAGGAGAATGAGGGGACATATACCTGCCAGATCACAGATGGAGGAGGAAAGGCACAGAGCTCACTGGTTCTGATTGGAAATGGTAAGAGGGGCCAAGGTTTACTCCTGTCCTACGATCAGCCTTTCAAATGTGATTCCAACCCAGTCAGACCCCACAAAACCTGCAGTATCCGACTACATTCAACAAAAAAAGAACAATAACCTCTGGACTGTAATTTTTTTTCTCTTGGTTGGATTGCAGTTGTATCAAACCACAAATGTATATTAAGTGGATGTGTGCAGAAAGAACTTATTACAACCTCTTATTTTTCAGCGTACTAATTAGGGGGTATGCTGTCAAGCCTAAGCCAGGAGAAACACAGACATGTAGCAGAGAGTGTATAGAATGGGCTTTTTGGTATGACAGTAGACTTAGCATCTGCTGCATTAGAGATCCCATTATGGAAATGTATTGAGCCCATCAGTGTAGAGAAGGGTTTGAACTTCATGTCTATAGGACTCCCTAAGATTCAACTAAAGATGCTTGATTTCATAAATTATGATTCTGCTCTCATATGGGGGACCACTAAAAAAAAAATCTATAGCAACACTTTGATCTTTTAATTATTCTCCGTTTATGTGTGTCTGTATGTGCACGTAGCTTTCAGGGCAGCACTGGCTGAGGCTGATTTCCAGAGGAGAGAGAGTACATCAGAGTCAAAGAGGGTAAGAAATACAAAACATCATCCACTTTTAAGCTTGTAAGAGCTTTGTTCTTAATTTAGCCTGAGACCAGCACAACACTATGTTGCCCGGGAGATAACTAATGAGTGAGCATAGAGGAGAGAAGTAGACTATCTTTGCATAAACTCTCGAGCTGCAAAGTTAAAACCACACATCAGTTAATACAGCTTATAACAAGGTTCCTCAAGTGTTTTATAAAAGCTTATGTCCATTTTCAAGGCTTCCTCTCATGTTTCTTTTCACTACAGGCCCCCACTTTAGTGAGTTTCTATCACTTCAGATTGGGGATGACTGCTCTGTCACTTTGGTCTGCAAGGTAAACACAGTGGTACTCGATATTTATTGAATATTTACAGTCTGACAAATGGGAGGCTCACTTACTGAGCAGATATTCTATGGAGACTAAGTGTGGATGCCACAGTGCTGCGTAATGATAAGGTCCAGACAGATAATAACTCGAATTGTCAGGGTTTTTCCTGCCCTTGTTAGAATGAAGTATATTATCAAGAACATTTTAAAATTAAAGTCGCCGTTTATATGCTCCGGGACAGTTAAGTTGACATCAGCATATCTTTGATTTATGCAGAGATATAGTAAATATATGCATTCATTATTTAACTGTTGAGTACCAAAACACAGCAAGCTTAAACATCAACCAGTTTTCAGAAAAATGCTCTACTTCCAATTTGGGATCATTTAGCCTCAAGTTTTTTTGGTTGAAAGACAGGATTTATGTTTAAATCCATCAAGTGGATGAGAATTACTGCAAAAAGTTGATGAGGTACAGTTATGTGCTAACATTTGGGAACCTCTGGTTGACTTGTTGACTTTTGTAGGCAAAAATAAGTGTACTTGTCCTGCAGCAAACAGGCATTTTAAATAACCCCTTCTTCAAATGCTAATGCACTCTTACCATTTAGTTCATTAACTAAACAGCCAAGCATTAAACTGTGTTTTACCATTTTCTCCGATTAGTATTATTTTTATATTCAGAAAACAAAAGCACCAATGCATTAACATTTAAGAGATTTGTTTTTCACTTTAATCCGTTTGCTGCAGGCATTTGCTTCCTTTGTCTTTCAAAAGCCTCGTCGACATCTCTTGATCTTCCTAAACTACCACATAAACAAGACTTTATATACAGCACATCCCTGGTCATCTGGATTTGCATTGTTCGATGAATTGTATAAAATATAAAGTGTGTGTGTGAGACAATAAAACTTCACTTCCTGTTTTTCGAAAATGATAATATGCAGTTTTTATTGATTTTAACAGGTTGCTAACTTGAAGAAGGAATCAGTGTTTCACTGGTTTAGAGAAGACACGGAGATCATCCCGGATGTAAAACCTGACCTGGGATCAGGAGTCTGTAAACTGCCAATTAAAGAGGTAAGAGCACACTGTGGCACTAAAGACTATTTTTCTTTTGGGGGGGGGGGGGGGGTT
Organism: Pelmatolapia mariae; assembly: GCF_036321145.2. Classification (NCBI taxonomy): domain Eukaryota; kingdom Metazoa; phylum Chordata; class Actinopteri; order Cichliformes; family Cichlidae; genus Pelmatolapia; species Pelmatolapia mariae. Next base: position 14,225,629 of record NC_086227.1, on the reverse strand, counting down.
CCAACGCTGTCCTCGTGCTGTGTTCAAAATGGACAAATCTGTATTCCCTATGTCACACTGTTTCTTCTCCAGTTTTCAATGAAGACAGCAGGAATTTACAAAGCCACCATCAGCGATGACAGAGGAAAAGATATGAGCCAAATAAACATTTCTGGAAAAGGTAAACATGTTCTCTATTTTTGCAGTTCATCTTACCACTTAATAAAAATGACAAGTTCACTGTCTGGATAGTTAGCTTGATGTCTTACTGAGCAAGTATAATTGTTTACCTACAGTGTATTATTCTTATAAAAAGAATAAATAAAATGCTTGACATGGGGAAAACATTTATAATGTTATAAACTATTTCTTTTTTTCATTACTGTGTTGGGAAACCATAAAGTAACATATTCCCATGTTTTCATTAAACCTTTCCTTACTGAGCTCTGAATGCAGCCACCAGAGAGCAGCATCATACCTTTCCATCCTCTTGGCTCCGTCTCTGACCCCATGTTCCTCTGCCTTTCTTCTAGTCTTTGACGATGCCATAAACAAGCTCAGCCAACTGGCTGGTAAGTTGCTGCATTCTGCACACAGACGCACACACCAATAATCTCATAAAGAGACATCCATGTTAAAAACGGTACGACACACCACCAGCACCACCCTCTACCCACTGTAGGGATCCAGTTCAAATTATCTAAATTTAACATGGCACCATCAAACCCCAGTGATGAGAGATTTGGTAGATCCATCATCAGACTGATATGGGTCTTGTTTTAAAAACCCTCTGCTACATACACACACACACTTATCAGCGTGTGGCAGAAGTTGTCATGCTGGAAGCATTTGGCCATCGTGCCATCATGTGGTGAAATCACTTTAAAATTCCACTGCGCTGTCACAGTGACAGTGTGGAGGAGCATCTTACTCCTATTTTAAGAGACAGTCACTTGACAGCTCTGCAGCAACTGTTACAGCAGTGGTTCATTACTGTGATAATGGGAAACCATGGTGATGTGACCAGGTGGATGACACACTTGCCCACTTGTAATGTGCAGTGAGGAAAATCTGACACAGACATTGTGTAGTATAAAATGCCCTTTTAGGTATAACGGCTTAAAAAAAAAGTTAATAAAACCTGTCATGGTTGAAGTGCTTTACTGAGTGCCAGGATATAAACAATCTGCTCTTTGCTTCATTAGCAGAATTTTCCTCTCCAAGCTGGACAAAAGGGAATTTCAAACTAGATCCTACAAATGGCTGAAAATGGAAGTTTATTTTTATTCAATTAATTCATCTCTGCATGCAGTAGCTTTCACAGCATAGCGAGGTCACAGAGTCCAGCAGCTGGAGGAAAACATGTATTTTACTTTGATTTCAAACGTGGTCCTCACAACCTCCATCGCCTCCATTACCTCCTCCAGGAGCCAGTGCAGCAGAGCTTGTGATAAACTGCACAGCAACAGGCATTCAGCTGCAGTGTCACATGAAGTATTACACCTTAGAGATGAACATCACCTGGTATAATGGGTAAGGAATTAGATTAAACACAGAATTAACACCGCCTCACAAATATAAACATAATACCAAATAGTTGGAGTACGAAGATGAAGATAAGGAATGGAGGAAGAAAATACGCATAACTCCAGTATTTGTAGTCCTGGTAGTTGTTTTACTAGAGTATTCTTTTAAGTCCACCTATAAACATGCTGACCACAAACGCATTATTCTGGTTTTCCCTCAAGTTAAACTGCCGCGAGTGGGAAAAACAATAAGCCGCATAATAAAACTTCTGATGGGCTATTGGCAAGTGGTTTCATTATCCCTGTTATTGCAGTAAAATTGCCCTGTTTTGTGACAGAAATCACACAGCTATTATTTTCTATAAAGAAGGAAGGCTTTTCTGCACTTAAAAGCACTCCAGTTCACTCCAGAAATTATAAAATGTTAAAAAATGGGTTCATAAAATAAAAACAAGTGGACAGAACAATGAAGTAAAACTGAATAAAAATTATGAAGATTTTATTTTAAAATATCTCACTGTCTTTTCTGTGGGTTCGTGTAAGAGCAAGAGGTCGGCATGACATTAGCGAGGCATGTAAACATGATTTTCATTTACCTGACTCGCTCAAAAATAACCCCCCACCACACAAACACACACACTAACCTCTCTTTTCTTCTCCTCGGTGAGACTAAACTCTCCCACAGTGACAAGATTGTGATTGGTGGAACCCCGACTATGGCAACAATGGAGGTATTATCATCTTCTATACAAAGCTGAACAGTATATGCTTCGGAGGAATCTCACACATCAGTAACTTTATGACAGTAAAGCACCTCAGACATTGGTGCTGCTGCTCGTCTGTGTTGCTTGTAAAAGTCCTCAAAGTGTCTTTGCAGAGACGAGGAAACTTTGAGATAAATTAAAGGGATAATCACAAGGGAAAGCTAATGAATAAAAATGGTTTAAAATTCATTAAAGTTGATTAAGTAGCGTGTCTTCCGATCGTTTTGTCAGAAAGCTTTATAATTGTAATTAGCCTACCTGTTAAATTAATCTCTTTTTAAATCATAGCTCAAAACACGCAAAGCAGAAATAAATAGCAAGACACTGAGTTGATGCCTCTGTCGTCATGTGGCTGATCGTTTTTCGCTGATTGATTCACAGGTAGTTGAACCAGTGGAGAAGGACAAGGGCAAGTACTCCATTGTGATCACTGACCCTGAAAACTCACATAAACGCACACTGGACCTCAGCGGTGATGGTCAGTACTTTCAGTACTTTTCCACTCTTATTTCCTTCCCTCCTGAGTCAATTCCTGTTTTTATCGAGAACTCTGTAAAAAGAGGGTAGAAAAAAACAGTCACTTGTTTTTATGGCTCTCTTTCAGCGTGTAGTCTCTCTGGTTATATTTCAGCTAGTCTTTGAGTATGAAAGTCTCCAGTTTTCACTTTTAAAAAGAATTCAGTGTTTGGACTGCTTGGCTGCTTGTCAGTTACATACATTTTAGTGTGGATCGGATTACATACACAACAATGCAAAAGTCTTGAGTTTGAAAGTTTGAAAGACAGAAAGCCTTGAAAAGTTTGTCTTTGGACATTAGCTGCTTTTCACTCATTTCGAGTCCAGTCCTGGTACCTGGCTAATTATAGAGGAATGGCTTTTTTTGGTTTAAACCACCCAACACTGACCTATGTAACATTCAAGCATAAAAACCCCCAACTCAACGGTTGAAGCAGTGTTGTGTCTACACATAACAGAAAAATTAGCAAAGAACCATTTTTTAATTGTACCTTTACGTGCATAATTACTGCGGCTCAAAACTTTTGCACAGCACTGTATGGAAAAAATCTCCACTAAAACTTCTCAAATTCACTTTTTTTAATGTTAAAAAAACACATTTATGAGTGTTATGACTGAAAGAGTTCATTCCTCCTGTGTTTACTGCATCACTCTCATCTTAAAACTATTATTTTCTTTAAAAAAAAAAAGTTGCCATGTTCATGAGCAGGAAAAGGGAAAGATTCTGTTTTGATATTATAAAGACTATTTTGGTTCTAGGTGTGTCTAAATTTAAAGTAAAGTAAACTGGCATGTGTTGTGACACTGACAGTTTTCTGTTTTTGTATTTAACAGTATATGAGAAAGCCTTTGCAGAGTTCCAGAAACTAAAGTAAGACTATATTCTCAAAGCTGTTTTCTTCTTTTTTTAAACTTGTGCCTTTATGTGTCAGACTGGCTCGCCTAATGACGAATCACTGCTTCCTTCACATTTGCTTCATAACTGTGAGTTTGACATCTAATAGTTCAAAGTAATGATTTCCCAGGCTACACTGTGTTCATATAAGGAAACAATAGTCTTGTTTTCCTGCTTCAAATAATGTAAAGCATGAGGTTTTCTATAAATACACGTATATTCGACTCTCTCGTTCTGATTGTATTTGAATACTAAAACATCTATTGGAAATTTCATTAACATTTGTATCTCCACATTTCAAACAGTGCAAAGCCTTCAGATCATTTGAGACACTGCAGAAGACTGTATGAGCCTTTGTAACCACTATATGCTCAGTGTTAATCAGTGTAGATCCATGCATTGATTAGACTTGTCACTTTAAAATATCAGTGCACTCCTAACTCCAAACTGCTACACTAAAACTAACTGCTTGTTTTGAATATTTTAGTTGTTTAATTTGCCTGTGCTTTGCCCTGTAAGGACCTGTGCACTTTTTTTAAAGGTCTACTGTGGAAGTCTGACTGAGGATTTAATCCCAGACTAAAGTTATGATTTTCAGATTAGGTCACTATATTATTTGATGATTTATTCTCCTTTTTCTGTGACTGAAGAAACTGTGTGTATGCTTTAAAACACTGCTGCATGCATGTAGCAAGCTGCAAATTGAATCAGACGCTTCCCTGGCACTATTGCATGAGCAGAATCTAAAGAGCTCCAAGAGGTGTAAAACTTCTGCATGCCCTGGTTCCAATTATTCAAGTATGTTTTTTTTTTTCACCTACAGCTACAGTTTTGAAAAGTCTTGTTAAATCACTGCAACTCGAGTTGCAGAAATGATTACGAAAAATTACCCTGCATCTTTAAGTTGAGCAAATTCAAAAACTCCAACGCTGGCTGTCTGGAAAGAGTCCAGCGCATTATAATTTGAGATAAAAATCTTGGTTAAAAATAGAAGCAGTCAGGTAGCAGAGATCCTTTGGGGTCTGTCTGCTAATTGGGCCAAAGCAAACCCCACACCCACACACACATTTTGCAAATCCTTTTAGGAAAGGGATTGAGACTGCAAACACTAAACACTGCATGCAGTGTGGAAACCATCCAAATCCCTTTTCTAATTAACATTCAAAGAGAGACATTTAAGCACAAGACTTTACAAACACATTGAAACAAGTGACACCCTGTTACCCTTTTGATTGAGCATCAACTTGCCAAGAGGAGAGCAGAGTTTCCCCAACCATCTGGTCTTGTGGCTGACCTCTGGTCCTGCCATGCTGCTCCAACAGCGCTCACATAACAATATCATTTTTCCCCAGGAAATATACATGAAACTCCTGAAGTAAACAATATTAAAAGGAGGTTTGGCTGTAAATCTAACGCACCTTGTGGCACACCATCTGACCACTGTTAGTTAACCGAAAAGAAAAGAAAAAAAAAACCAAAGAAAAAATGATGTGTGGTCAGAGCCAGGTAATGAAAGCTAACCAGAAATGATTTGGCTAAAGTAAAGCTTGAACTATATAAAGATTTGCTAGTGATAAAATTTGTATAATAATACAAAACTGCTTTGATTTTTCAGGGCTGAGGCATACGCTGAGAAGAGTAAGTTTATCCTCCTGTTCTCCTTTATATAATAGCTTAATATAATAAACAATAGGAATAACCTAGAATGTTAACAACTGTTTGTTTTACACCGTGGTAAGGTGGTGGGAGGACTGCCTGATGTGGTCACCATTATGGAAAAGAAGGTAGGCGTCTAAGTGTGTGAAACTGCATGCTTTCTGTCTCATTTTGCTAATAGGTATTTTCTGTGCTTTCTGTAGACTTTGAGTTTAACATGTACAGTGTGTGGAGACCCCAAACCTCAGGTGTCATGGCTGAAGAACGGATCAGAAGTCGAGCCTGATGATCAGGTAAATGTCTTATTGGAGTTGTTTTCAGCTAATTAAATTGTGTATGTAAGTCACATGTACAACCAGTTCATATTCAGATGGGGCTTTGTACTTTTATTTGATTCCTACCCCATAAATACTGCCTTATTCTCTGACTCTGTTTAACCTCTTCAGAAACTCAACTCCTCCCCTCCTGTCTCACGATTAATTATCTCATTAACCATACACAATTACAACATAATGTTTCTATTAACTTGTCTTGTGGAAATTTCACACTCAGTATGTGTCTACTAAAATATGCTTCATGATGTCATGTTATTTTGAGAACTCTCCAGATCCATTTGATCAGATAATGTCTGTTCAAAAGTCAATGTCTATAATACTTACCATGATATTAAAACCAGTATTCATATAAAATAATGAAATAGCAGTAATTAAAAAACAATTTCTGGTAATACTGAAAGTGGTAATGAAGTACTTTCTAAAAAGTATGCTTCATGTATATTTAAATTAGTACAAATGATTAGTAGTAATAAAATGCAATAAACCCCAAAACCATTGATATACTTTAGTTCCTTGTTAGGAACTTCATGAATATGATGTTGTCCCTATTGTGCCAAAGCACTTCTTATACATTCATCAGCCACTTTACTAGGTACACCGATTCAAGAAATTATTAAAGTAAATATTTAATCAGCCAATGGCAGCAACACTGTACATTTAGGCATGTAGGGGGGTCAAAAGGGGGAAGAAAGGTGAGACTTTGAATGTACATGAGCAGGGTTATTTGTGACAGACGGGCTAGTCTAAGTATTCTGGTGCGACCAAGTATTCTGATCAACAATAGAAGATCAACAATGGAGTACGTTTGGGATGTGGTGGAGCATGAGATCAGCAGCATGATGCCATCTTGTCAATATGAAACAAAATCCCTGATGAATGTTTTAAGCATCTTGCTAAAGATACACCACAAAGAGTTAAGGCTGAAGACAAAAGGATCCAATCCAAAACTAGCAACGTATACCTAATCGAGTGGCAGGTGAGTGTATTTACCACTGAGAGCACCAAGATTCAGGGAACTACACTACGCTTCTACCCATTTTGGGGTCAGTATTATCAGCACAATCCTAGATCAGTAACGGAACAACTCTACCTCTCATAACTCACTAACCTACTTGCCAACCAGAGTACAGTAAGTCTACAGTCTGTCGCTAGTCGACGAAAGCTCTTTCAACAGCATCAGAATCCTGCAGCTTCTACCAGCTTTGAAGATTTAAGTTTGAGAAACCCTGTCCAGGAGGAATTTGTGTTCAAGTTTTCTCCTTTATTCATTCCCTCACCTGCTAATAATCTGTCTAAAACAAGAAGCGAGGCCCTTGTTGATGAGTTTTCCAAACCTCTGGAGTGTCTCTCATGCACTTAGTTACCACAGAGGCGTCTGAGGATGCATGAAGATAATTGAAAAACAAACATGAACATAAGAAGATCCAGAGAATTCAATTCGAGTAGTGTAATAAGCAGAAGTTACTACTTTTTAGACATTTTGTCAAATTTTATAATATCTGTATCACAGAAACGACTGTAATTAGAATATTTTTTTTCTGAATAATACACAGCTTAACCTACATTGGTCTAGTAAATTAATGCATTTAACCAAGAACACATAGCATGCTAATGGCTACCATTTTTAGGATTTTAATCTAATAGACCGTTTTATTTCTTGTAATTAAAAGGCAAGTGTTTCTCTTAATAATGTAATTAACCTGCTGAAAGTACCACTCCATAAAAATGTATAAATGTCCAGACCTTACAAGTGAGTGGGCAGGTATAAGAGGCAATTTAAAATGTTGGACTCTTGTCTGCACCACTCGTGGTACATGGTACAATTCAGAATAAAGTACTCTGTGTAGACTACAGTATCAGAGACAATATACAGTAGGGTTTTTTTTGGGTGGTATAAAAAATATAGATTGGGCACATTTGTATTGCTTTTCAATTTCACCATACTTTGGTTGAGCGTGGTTGAGTGCAGCAGAACAGATAAGACAGGAATACATCATTAGTCCCTTTGTCCATTCAGCCCATGCACCAGTGCTCAGCTTTTGCTCATGCTGCCACTTTGAGTAAGGCATTTTAAAGAATAAATCATGCTAAACTCCCTCCACTGGCTTTCTCACTTTTTTTAACCTCTGAATTCATTTCCCAGTATGTGGTCTCCCTGGACCAGGGCAAGTTTGCCAGTCTGACGATCAAAGGCGTTTCCATGGAGGATTCTGGCAGATATACCATGATTGTCCAGAATAAATATGGAGGAGAGTCTGTGGATATAGTGGTGAGTGTTTCCGCTGTGTAACACAAATGACTGGATTTACTCTGAGCCGTCTCTGCTTCAGAAATATTTTCTTTCCATTGGTGCCCAACATGGGGATATATTTGATCGCAGCAGCACAAAAACCTTACACGGGCCTGATATTTGACCTTGTTACTTTTGCTCACCCTGATTTTGACAGAATTAATACAAAATAATACAAAATCCAAATTTCTCTAAAATTACAAATACCTAAACAATTTCTATTGATGATGCAATGTGCTGCAGCCCTTTAAACAATCCTTTTGTGTTCACCGCTAGTAGTAAATGCATGAATGGGTATTAACATTGTGTCCTTGTCTCGCTATTTTTTTTATCTTCAGGTCAGTGTGTATCGCCATGGGGAGAAAATCCCTGAGGCAAAACCAACTCTGACCCCTAAAACAATCATCCCACCTAAATTACCAATCGAGATCCCTCAGCCTAAGACCCAGCCTGCTCCGAGCGCTGCCCCTTCAACTCCTAGCCCTGCCGCTCCTAAGGCAGCACTGGGAAGAGGGGTGAAGAGTCCTACTCCAAGTCGGAGGAAGTGAAAAGCAAGGCAGAAGAAACACAATCACTGGTGCACAATTAGACCACACATAGCTGAGAAGCCTTTATTGGTGTTCTCTATCTGGATTGAAATGGAGCTAATACTCTTTCCATTAAATTAGAGCGTCAAGAAAACCCTGACATATGAAATAAATCTTGCAATTGTGATGGAAAGCAAAAAATAATTTCAATGTGAAATCATTGTATAAAATCAGCAAAATTATACTAGAATAATAAAAAGCTAGGCACTATCTAAACATGAGGAAATTAGAAATTAATTGAAATGAACTTGAATAAAGCTACAAATTGAATAAAACTTGAAGAAAGAGTGAAATGTGTTTTAAATTCATTCTTGAAGTGCACAAATGACACCGCATGCAGTATAATCAAATATTAAATGGCTTGCAAATTACAGGAACATTGCCCAAAGTTAACTGACTTGAAGCTTCGATGCACCTTGGCATTGTGGAACAATATTTCGTATTTATCATAGTTAGGGGGAGTTTAACATGTTAGTCAAAACAAAATTGGGTTAAAGTCTAGTAAGTACAAATCCCAAAGGAGACCAGTAAACATTAATTTCAAATCAAATCAAATCACTTTTATTGTCACATCACATGTGCAGGTACACTGGTACAGTACATGCGAGTGAAATTCTTGTGTGCGAGCTTCACAAGCAACAGAGTTGTGCAAAATACAATAACGTAAAACAAGCAAAATATAAAAATGGCTAATCTAAAAAGTAATAAATATATGTACAATATGTAAAGGTATATACATTACTGAATGTGTATACTAAATATGTTTTTCTACATGTGTGTGTTTGAGTGTGTATATAGTGTGTATATACATGTAATGAAATAAAGTAAACAATAAAATAAGATATATAAAATATACAGAGGTTGGTATGTGCAAAACAGTGGTATTTATATACAGTATGGAGTGCATAATGTTGAAGTTCTGGTAAGTGAAGGTGAGGTGTCTATGAAGTGTTCAGCAGTCTGATGGCCTGATGGAAAAAGCTGCCCTATGGATGTGGGTTTTGTCCCCCGTAACCAAGTGACCCATCCATCTTTGTTGCCATGCCACCAAAATAACCCCACAGCATATCAAAACCACGGGATCCCCTCACTGTAGAGTTTAAGAGTTTTCTCTTTAAATTCTTATCTGTGTCACAGAATATTTCAAGTAAACCAGAGACATGGTCTGCTCCATCAAGGATTACTCTAAACATAGTTTTAAAAAATGCTGTGTTATGTTACAAAGTTGCTAGGGCCACTAGCCAGGACATGCCCTCACATCACTAACCTGCTGACTATTACCTGCATTTTTGATGGTGTCTAGCACCAGATGTTCTTGGTATAATCACATACACACCACTCCCATTTGCCTTTGATTATGGGGCTGAGGCAAGTTTCATTATGAGCCAGTGGAGAGAGGTGGGCCCTTCTTGTCTATATTTTTCTGAATATGATCAGTGGTTTGGCTCAGTCTCACAGTCATTTACATATTTAAATGCACAAAAACAACACAGGCTTAGTATCACAGCTCACAAGATCAGTGTTCATTTTATGTTGTTTAAAGGGAGGGAAAAAAAACACAGACGTGCACCTTTCACAAAGAAAAAAGGGACAGAGAGAAATAGGTCAGGCTGTACAAAGTAGTCATTATACTGCCACCTCTACAACACGGTCAACTGATGACTGCAAATGTATAACACCATCCTCCTTAAGATCACCATGGTGAACACGCTGAAGATTAACTGGCAGTGAATCACCACTAAGTAAACCAGAGCTGTGAAGCGAAGCTGTCCTACTAACGCCGCTGCCTCTCAAACCGTCATTACCAAATTTTACCTAATATTAACTCTGACTGTTAGCAGAAGATATGCATTCTGCCTTGCAGCCAAATATGAATTATGTTCAGTCCTTCTGGTCATCAGCCAGAAGCAGAAACAGACATGCTATAAGTAGTCAGGTTTAAATACTTGAGCCGAAGTGCAGGAAGTTGTGATGGCAGAGCTGATGAAAAGATGGCTGATGAGATTTGTGGTTCATTAAAGCTGATGAGAGGAGCAGACGGAGAAGAGAGAGGGGAAGGGGCGCAGGGTAAAGTCATTGTTTCTGTGTTTGCTGTTGCTAATAAAAGAAAGCGATTACACTTTGCTAGCCTGTTTATTCATTCTGTCAGAGGGAAAGAGACTGAGAACAAGAGACGGGTTGTGAGAGAACTGAGTAATGGAGAAGGCTGAAAGAGAGAAACTGAGACTGTTAGGTTCCTCATTTTGAGTGTTACTTTTGTTGCGGATGCGCCTGCTTTGGCAGCATGAGACGAGTCTTGTCATGCTTGTTAAAAACTTGTGAATGAGCTGAGTGATTGGATGAAGGGGGAGAGAGAGAGAGGCGGTGCAGTTTGTGTTATTTTCCGTGCTGTTGTGTTTTGCTTTGTTTTTTTTATCCCTTTGGACATGAAGACAAATTTCATCATGCCATAAAGTGTTTATATACAGTAAGTGTGAAAGGAAAGGAGACAAGCTTGTGTGAGGAATGAATGCAGATAATTCAGTGTTGTGTGGCGATAAAGGACTTCTGAAGTGCGACAGAGGGAGACAGGAAGGGAAGGCTTGAGTGTATCAGAGAGAGCAGGAGGAAGGGAAAGAGAGACAGATCTGAATCATTTTGATGTTTTGCTGATCATCTGCTGTGAGATCATTTTCCTGACTTTTTAATTAATTTTCACATTTTTAATCAATATAATTACAGAGAATCCAAATGTTGCCATGGCAACCACTTTTTAATTTCAATAAACTTGGAAAATGACTCGTCTCTGCAAGACACACGGGTGAGCTGTGCACTCACAGAAATGCAATATGCACAGACACACAACCTGATCACAAACACACTTAAACACACAAATATATAACACACACACACAAATATATATATATAGATGGCTGCTATCTAAATGGAATAGCTAGCCAGTACTGATAGCATGAAATTGTGTTTCCAAATATAACACCGTGTCATTGGAGTGTACGAGTGTGTGTGCGTTTCTGTGTATGTGTGTTAAGAAACCAGACTATAGAATATATATTTCTTTGCAATCCTCCACATGGGGGCACTATGGGAACATGCACACACACACAGAGACTCTGTGACTCACTTTTAGGCACATGCACAGCCTTGTTCTTGCTCTCTCGCTCGCTCTCTCTCTCAAACGCACACACACACACACACACACACACACACACACACACACACACACACACACACACACAGAGAGAGAGAGAGATACACAGATTCCCTCTCCCAGCGTGGCTAAACTAGATTAGTGTGTATAAAGGCTCATAATCCCTGCTGCCTCCCCAGCAGACAAAGAGGAGCCTGTCCTCCAAATTGGGTTGGCCACTCCGGGTGATGAGTGGCTGCCAGCAAGGGTCCACTATATTTGTGTGTGTATTTTTGCATTTGTGCACGTGTTGTGGATCACATATCTCTGTGACTGCTGTTTCACTTGTCCACATGTATACATTAAGTCAAAGGAAAGATAAATTCACAGTGGCACTCTGGACCCAGTGGTTTAGTTCATCTTTTTACTTTTTTAACTCTTGCTAAAAGTCACAGTACAAAATTTGACCGAATGGGCAAAAGGGTATAGTTTCCACTTAACAGCAGATTTTGATGTTACAGGGTGTGCCATATGCAATGCCTTCCAGCTTAGTCCATTACTTTGGACAGATGTGTTTTAAATATTTCTGTCGCGCCGTTGCAGAGAAAATAAAACCACTTAATTATTATAACATAAACTTAACTGCAAGTTTGCAGTTCTGTGCACTTTGATCTTTACAAAGGTTGGACACTGGCTTGTGGCATCTCAAATAATTTAGTTTTTATTTTCTTGAAATAAAACAACCTCAGTTTAATTATTTGGTAGAACTGCAGCAATCCCTGTTCATGCATGGCAGTATTTTCTGTGTCTAAGATAAGACGGTTTAACACCGTTTAAGGTCTTATACCCTTTTGAACTAAGGATTGATATGAAGCCCATTTCATTATGTAACAGTATAATACATGCAGTGACACATAAATGAATGGACAACTCAATATGTAGAAGTAGCCCTCTTTTACTATCAACCAAAATCCCATCTCATTTTTTTTTATCACTGGCAGAAACCCAAATTCTTCTTCTTTTGGTTATTAATGTAAAGTCAGTTATAAATAAAGCTTAGCACTTATCAAAAAGGTATACTTTTCATGATGTTTATCATTATTCTTTTGAGTACTTACTGATCTTCCCTGCTGCATGCATGTCTAATCCAGCCCCAATAGTTGTGATCCTGTAATTATTGTCCTTCTGTTACCCTCTGCTTATCATCATGATTCAGAAGACTGACTGCTACACCAAGGCTGTATTAGCTATGGGGCAACACTCTTTAGGGTTTTTAGTGTGCTAATAGCGAAGGGCCCATAGGGATCCACAGTAATTGGTCTTTATTTATGCTGAGTGAAGGCTATGATTAACTAATATCACCCTTGAGTGTGTACACAAACACACACTTTAATACAAACAAATGCACATCCAGTCACACACATAAGTAGATCCCCTCATATAGTGTGTGCACTTGTGAGATTGAGTGGAGAATTGAGCTAATCCCTGGTGGCAGGCTGAATGCTCTGCAAATCTACCAACAGGCAGTAAAAAAGGCATACTTTAGTTCACTTACAGTACCACAGTGGATTCTGCTACAAGAGGGGAAATGTTAGCAATATAGTTTTTTAATAGTTTTGCAACGAATCGTAGGTTATAGAGAAATAAGTTCCTTGCTATGTGTGTATATATCAGCAAGAAGATGATCCTTTTCTGACCACTGCCAAATGCCACTAAACTGCTAAGGTGTCCGTAGCATCAGTGAAAAAACACACGTATCAATGTCTTTGCATGTGCTGTTTATCTCTATCTCTGGTGCAGCTAATGAGCTGGGGGCAGTAAAGGCCATGCTTTGTCTTTTGAAGAGACAGACGGTAAGCAGGGAAAGTGGTGTGTGTTGGGCTTCAGCCTACTAAACCTTCACACATGAAGGCACTCACATTCTGGCTGTGTTTTCATCTACACTATACCAACCTGTGTGTGTGCGAGTGTGTGTGTGCTTACTGTCAAATCCCCACAGTGGCAGTATTCTCATGTGTTTACTCCTCGTATAGAAACTGAACACCGGCCTGTAATCAGAGCTGCAGTGACTGGCTCACAACAACAGTGTTCCCTCATTATGGCTCCAACATATCACCTTTATCTCCTGTGTGTGTGATTATGGTTCCCCCCTGTTAGCCTTCCAGGCAGCGGTGGTACATGTGGGTGTAGTCAAAGCAATCTGTGTGTGTGTATGTGAGTGCGCACACACATACAGTGTAAAGATTTTCATTTATATATTTATTATTAAAATATGACTCTTGATATTAAAAATCTCTTTTTACAAGATCCTGGCCTGGCACTTACATTTGTGCAGATTCTCAGTCATTCATGTCATGGTAGTCAATAGTGCTTGAAAAGACAGCAACTGGACTGCAGGATCGTTTTTGCCTCTCATCCAGGCTTCTTCAATTCTAAAACAACTGATGGAAAATCCCAGGTATTTAACCTCTAGTGGGGGACGGTTTTCGGGTTCGTGACCTACTATTAATCATTTGAGTCATCAGATGAGCCATGAGTTGAAAAACAGCATGGGTCATTGCTGTCACCAGGGCCAAGATTTGAAACCTCTGTAAAGCACTGCCCCACCCCACCATTATATGAGCTGTTGGGGTCACCTGAGGCAAGTTGTGAGAGGGGGTTAAAGTGCTTGAGAAGGGATCTCCTTAGAGGGCATGTTTTTAAATTTGCTCACCAGCAACTGAATGTGAGGTATAAAAGAGGGAGAGTCATCAATTATAATTTCCAAGTGCTTACAAATAGATATTAACTCGATCTCAGAGTCCTGAACTGTATTGATATGTGAGAGGTTCAGTGGTTTTTATTTTGTTTGGGAAACTTTTTCAGTTTAATTTATGTGCATTTAAAACAATTTTTAAATCACACACTAGGTGCACTGTATTAAATGTTGATCGTAGCTAACAGAGTGCCTGGTTAGGAGTAGGAGAATATCATCAAATCCTCACCATACTGTTTGCTTGAAAATGAAAGCTTGCTGTTGTCATATTATGACCAAGATAAATGCAACAAATAGCAGTGGTCCTAGAATGGAACCCTGGGGCACTCCTTTAGTTACTCTGGGGAAGCTATATGCGACTCCTTCTACCTGCACCTGAATAATTTTGAAACCTTTCAACAATGTTCTTCCTGCGAAGCCTGTGTCAAAGCCTTTGACTAAATCAGTAAAAAGGATTGCACAGTGTTGCATGTTACATAATGAAAACAAGCAAAGACATTATATTTTTAAGGCTGCTAAAGATATTTTGTAATTTTCCCTGAAACCTGATGATTTATAAAAAGGAAGTCTTTTAGTTGTTTACTAAGACGAATTTCAAGCTCCGTAACAAAGTGTAGAAAGGTTAAAAAGATATGTAACTAGCGGAGAAAGAGTATCATCTACTAGCTGTACAAAGAAATATCTAAGTCTGAGGGGTATTAATATCAAGGGCTTACTATTGACACACTCTTTCCAGAGGACAACACACAGAAACGTTATCACTATTCACGCTTGTGCTCACAACTCAGGAATGTATGTATTACATATTTATACAAATACAAGTTTGTAGTTTCACCATGTTGCAAGGCCTCTTCATTGTGGGTATGCATTTCCTGCATGCCAGATATGTAAAAGAAAATAGTAAGTTTTGATCCCCAAGGCAGCTGCTAGCATTTCTGAAAGCTCTAAAGAATTTAAAGGCTGAGAAGTATTTCACATTTTAAATCAGTTTAAGGTGACGTACATTCGTTTCCTAGTTGCTGCTTCTGGTCTGAGATACAAATGATTACTAAAGTTACTCAACTGAGGTGCACATCAGTTTCATCTGCATCCAGCCGATATCCATTATTGAATTAGGGTAACCTGGTCCCCTCCTCGTGTTCCCTCCCTCTCTTCTGATTCTTTTTTTCCTTTTTTTTTTTTTTTTTTGTTATTGCATGACACCACACACCCCACCTCCCTGCTCTATGTGGCCCAGTAATGAGACAGTGACAGATTACCCTAAACCATACTCCCTCTATCCCTCCACCCCATCCCACACACACACACACACACACACACACAGAGCAAGATAGAGGCTTGCAGAAGTTCAGTCTGTGTATGTGTGTGGGCGTTCAAGCTGTGTTTGAAGTGTGTAAACGTGCATGCTTAGGTGATAAGAATATGGACACAGTTAATATGGTACAGACTCAGTTTCTAATCCCATGTCAGACATTTAATAATAGGAATCACAGGGTACTACCACAGAGTTGAACCACAGAGTTGTGATCATCCAGCATTTTAGTTATGTGGTTAAGATAAGATAAGATAACCTTTATTAGTCCCACGCGTGGGAAATTTGTTTTGTTACAGCAGTGGACAGTGCAAAGTTGCATAGAAAAATTGGAGAAAAACCACTAGAATAAGAGATCAATAAGATACTGTACACAATAGAATAGAATAAAATAAATTGTAAAATAAAATAAAAATAAATTCTTTAAAATCTCAACAAATACTATCCTATAACATAAATATTATAGTAATTAGCAAAAACCTATCCTATGGGCATTTTTTCCCAGGACTGTAGTGCTTTCTCAAATCTTTCATTCCAAATTTAGTGGGACACAAAGGACACAAATTTTTGTAACTGTTGAGTTATGTACAGACAGCATACATTGAACATGACACATGAGCGAAATGCAGAGAACGTAACACTGCATTTGCAAAGGGACAAAGAATATAAGAACCAGAAGACTTGGAGATTTATAATAAATGTTTTTGAAAAGCATATAGATGTTAATAATTGCTGTATGTGTGCTGATGTTTGTGCAAAGTGTTGCTCAGATTAGCCCACGCGTTAAGGCTAAGACTGGGTACAGACATATATTCTGTACTTACATACTCTGTGATGATTGTGTATAGATATATACATGTTAGACTGACAAAAATACTGAATTGAATTATTAAAACTTTAAAAATTTTAATTTTAAATGAAAGTCTTGCATTGAAAATATGATTGAAGTAAATATAAGATAACTCTAAAATGTACAGTAAACTTCAAAATAACATAACTGAGCATTACATCCCTTCAAGCAAGCCACAAATTCAAGCTCAGTCCTGGCAGATCAGCTATCAGTGGCCTACAGATGGTGCACATCTGCAAGCCATTTTGAAACCTGCCTCTAGCCCATCTTCTTCTTTCATCCAGTGTCTGACTTAACCAAAGTCATATTTGTTGTCTCTGATATCAGCTATGTTCTGTGCTGGGGTCTTTCTGCTGATTTCCTCTGCCTCTGGCTTTGCATGTATGTACACAGAAGGGCAGGGAGGTACACTCATCCCACTGTATGCTTTTCACTCATACAAAAGAGTGGGGAGGTCCCAGAGTGGAACTACACCACTAAATCTTCTGGATATAAAAATAACACTATTGGCTATAGTGGCTCTGAGCTAAACATGTTTATTTATTGTTATAAATATACTTCCGTTCAGCATTTTTTTTTCCTGTGTGTGGCTAGGATGAAACTTCTTTATATATTTTATATACTACTGAGTAGTTTAATCTACACTAGTACAGAATACTCTTAATGTTTTAATTTTTCTAAATCAGCAGGTAGAGAGGTTTGCCAGTTTACGACCTACATGTTGAAGTGTCATTTGTCAGGCAAAAATAGCTTCATGCTCTCTGCCTTTGAATGTGTTTTTGCATATTACTGGGCGAATGAAGGGAACACTGTAAAGTTTGGATTGCCGAAGATACGTGATTAGTTCTAGCAAAATGATATTCTTCAGAAAACAGAAAAATAAGAACTATATTTGTTTACTATGTTATTGAAAGTAGTGTTAACTTTCAGAGTTGATATGTCATATGACTCTTTGTGTATGCTTGATCATGCATTAGACTATGTGTAATTTAGAGAGGAGGGGTCCAGTTTTCTTGATCTGGGGGGCGAGGTAATGTTTATGTTCGCGTTGCTGTCACTGTCCCTCACACGTGTGACTGGTCAAGGTTTTATATACAGCCCCCCGTCCCCGTGTTTCTCATTTCTTTTGTCTTTTTATTTCTTTGTAATGATTTCATGCCAGTCGGTCAACTTATTTGTTTGCTCCACGCATTTATTATGTGTTTAACGACATATACACACATACAGTTCTGGTGCTGGAGCGGTCTGCTCCGCCTCTGGCTTACTGTTGTCTCTTTGTCTCAGAGCACACATTCATTATCTAATCTTCCTCTATGTTTAATTTACAGCCTCGGCTGCTGCTGCCATATGCTCCTTTTGTCTCTGCCTGCTAGCACACTCTGTCACACACAGTCTGTCACACACACACACACACACACACACACACACACACACACACACACACACACACACACACACACACACACACACACACACTCTTACATACAGAAGTTCACACATATACATACAATGCCTTAGAACCATGTGGGCGTTGCTTCGCTGTGTTTTGTGTGAACTGTCTCTCAATAAAAGGCAGCGAGAGGAGGCCATCGTCGGGGTCATTTTCGTGCTGGACACAGATGAGGCATCCCTTGCGCAAGTAATCGATCGATCGCTGTTGCCTTGTTTTTCTTTCATGGGAATAAGTCCTGGATACAGCGGGGTCTGAGTTTAGACCCAACAGTTACAATGTTTGTTAAAGGAGCTCTTGTTTCATGGCTGGGCTTTTTCTGCTTTACACAGGAACAAACGTTGGTCACATAATGCTCGATGTCTGCTTGCATGTGTGGCCAAAAGAAGCGTTAACGTATCAAAGACACTGTACGGTCAACACCTTGATGGCCCATATTATTGTGCAGCTCTTCAAGTACAGTCTTTTTGAACTGATCTGGCAGGACTAGCTGTTTCCGGGCAGAAGTGAGTCTGTACAAGATGCCATTGTTATCTAGCGTTAACTTGCCCCACTCTCTGAACAAGCATTTTGTCTTAGGGTCAAATGTTCTTAGCTCCTTGGGCAGTGGTTTTGAATCTGTCTGTTTACACTGTAATACAGGGCTTATAACAGGATCAGACTTTTGCGCTTCATTAAGCTGTTCTTTTGGTATGGGTGTGAATGTTGCTTCTGCTGGCTCACCTTCTGCTGTGACTGACATTGCTGCAGCTGAGAGTGTCCATGTGGCACTTCCTCAGAGCAGTCTCTCATTAAGGTTTCTACATCAAGTGGCATTCTTGATAAAGCATCTCCGTCACTGTTTTCCTTCCCTGGTTTGTACTTAATGGTGAAGTGAAAATCAGCGAGCTCAGCGACCCATCTTGATGTGGTGGCATTCAGTTTGGCTGTTGACAAAATGTACGTTAGCGGGTTGTTATCGCTATAGACAGTAAATGTTGGGGCATAGTACAAATCGTCTCTGAATTTGTCAGTGATAGCCCACTTCAATGCTAAAAATTCTAGTTTTCCTGCATGGAAGTGGTAGTTTTTTTCAGCTGCTGTTAGAGTACGGGAGCCATAAGCAATAACTCGCAGCTTACCATCTTGTCTCTGGTACAACACGGCACCTAACCCCTTGTGTGAGGCATCTGTGTGTACGAATCCCAGTACTGGTGGGTGGAGCAAACAGTCTATTAGTTCCTCAAGCGCACTTTGATGCTGGTCAGTCTACACAATTTGTTTTGAGGAGGGCACAACTTGACTGGCTCTCTTTGGTCTTGCCCTTGGCCCTTTTGTGGTGTCTGAGTTCTCTGTGGTTTTGTCAGCTTTTAACAATTCATACAAACAACCTGCTTTTCTGGAGAAGTCTTTTATGTATTGTCTGTAGTAGGAGAGAAGGCCTAACATTTTTCTGAGCTGACCAACATTTTGTGGTTTTATACCTTTGAGTGCTTTGACTGCTTCAAAGTCTGCAGGATCCACTTTACTGCCCTCTGCAGACACTATTCTGCCCAAATAGCGCACCTCAGACTTAAACATGTCACACTTACTTGGCTTAAGCTTTATACCAAAGCCTCTCAATCTCTGGAGCACTTTTCTCATGTCCTCCAAGTGACCTTTGAACGTTTTGCTGTAAACTAATGTGTCATCCAAATAGGGGATGCAGATGTTGTCGCGCAGCCCATCCAGGCACTCTTCCACACAGCGCTGAAATGCTTCAGGGGCATTCATAAGTCCAAAGGGGATGCGAATCCACTCATATAATCCCCAGGGGGTCACAAAAGCAGTGAGTGGACGACTTTCTTCTGACATGAACCCCTGGTGGTACGCTTTCCCCTGATCTAAAAGCGAAAACCAGGAGTTTCCACCCAAACTGAACATAATGTCCTGGACGCGTGGGATGGGCTGGCGATCAGGATGGGTTTTCCGATTCAGGTCTCTGTAGTCTATGCACAGTCTTAAAGTACCATCTTTTTTTCTAACACAAACGACTGGTGAGGAGCATGACGAGTCTGACTTTCTGACCCAGCCTTGTGCTATTAAATCATGCAGGTAACTTTTCATGCAGGTAACTTGCCATGGCCGCTTGGTAGAGCGGACATGTCACAGACAGGTATGTGCGTTTGACTGGTTCGTTGTCTTTGAGTGAGATGGTCATTTTCAGTTTTTCAATACAGCCTATATCATTGTCTGTCTTAGAGAAAGAATGGCATTCCTCTCTGAGCATCTGTTTCGCTAATACTCTCTGCTCTTCACCCAGGTGGCTAAGATCTACAGGTGGATCCCACTCTTCACTAGAGCTACACTGGGCTTGTGTATTTGTCTGGTTAACAGTAGCTACAGATGCGGCTTTTTCAAACATCTGGGCAGGTAAAACAGCTGTAATAGTCTGAACCGAGCCAACTAACGTACGGCCTGGAATGACAATTTCATAGTCAATGGGATTAGAGACACCTAGTGTTATGACAGGTAAAGTACCCTTCTTAACTTTAACCAAAGTGTCAAAAAACTCAAGATTGTCTGGCCATTGAGGGTTTAAGTCTGGCTCAAATATCATGACCATGTCCTGTTTAAATGGCCCTGCTGCTATACGACCCTCAACATGCATGTGGCTCTGTTTAGGTACAGTAATACAGTCTTTCTTCGTCATCACTTTGTACTCGTCAACTGTATCTGCACTAACAGCCTGTATAAAAGCTTTCACCTTGTGTCTTTTGAGGCTGGGAAATGCTTTTCTCACTGTGCTGTACAGTTTAGCTTGGTCAGTCTTATTCACAATGTATTCAATGACATTGTAACCTATAATAGGGCATGTGAGCTGAAAACCTTTCATTACCAACATGGGGATGGTCAATTTCTCCGTTTGTTCAGTTCCAGAAACAAGTTGGAAGGTTGTCTCAACCCACCCAAGATATGGCATGTTGGTCCCATTTGCTGCAGTCAGGGTGAGTTCAGATGTGTCCATAATATCGGCTACATCTCTCAGCTCCGTGTGTGGCAGATAGTCCTTTTTCCATTTCTCATCAATGATCGACACCTGTGAGCCTGAATCCCATAGAGCTTGAAGCCTGTGGCCGTCCAGGAGACACTCAACCAGACATTGCCTGCCCACCAGAGATGTGACTTTGTGAGTTTTACATGAGCTGGCGGCAGTGGTACCTGAACAGTCTTATTGTCTTTGTTAGTCTTTAAGCCAGTGCATTGTCTCTTATGTTGTCTCCAGTGTTGATTCTGGCATGCTTTTGAACAATAAAGTGTGTTTTTACATGCTGAACACTGTCTCATGCCTGACTTTTCTTGTCAGGCATGAGACAGTGTAAGATAATGGGTAATTTCAGTTTTTTCAGTTTTTATAAAGCAAAATTTCAGTTTTTGCTTTATAATTTTGTTTAGCGTAATTTTTACGGTTGTCACACCTCGTCTCACCCACTGCTACAGTATATTTCTATGTAAATATACTGTAGCAAATGTATACTGGCTATCAGTGTATATTGTCACATCTTGTTTCTCTGCAGCTTAACACGCTTCCGTTAAAGCTACTATCCCTGCTGCTCAAGCAAATATGAAACATGCTAGTTGTCCTGTACAGATAACTTTCTCACTATCTACTACAGTAAAACCTGTTTTAGTCTGTCCCTCTGCTGTTGTAAAAACTCAAACCATCAACAAACCAAACCTTTCCCTCACCAAGTGGCACATCTATTAAGTCATCCCTCGGCTTACACTCCTTCTCTACGCTCATGAGAAGTGCCCTCTTCTTTCGTTGGCAAAAGGTTTGACGGATTCAGAATTGTGCATCACTTTATGGTAATATGTGGTTGTGAGAGTAACAGTAACATTAAAGACAAGCGTCTTGTAGGTGACAGAAATGTAATTTTAGCCTGCAGTAGTAGACATCTACCTCGTGTGGAACTAACAGTGTCAAAAAGGTGAAAAACTATATCCTGAAACATTGTACAGCTTAAGCCGCTGCACATACTGATCACACGCATGGAGGTAAAGCACAAGGAACTACAGCTAATCTTTTAGGATAGTAAGTTACTGGCTTCACTTGTGGAAAAAGTGCTGTTAGTTATTTCACAGTCACCTGGCATTTGTGCTGTTCACAGAACCACAAGTCCATCGCTGGACCTCCTCTGCGCTGTCACTTTTTGGAGCTTGGCACGCTCCCTCAGATTCTCATGTTCCAACGCTGCTGAAGATTTTAAAGGCAGAGCACGTCGTACACCTTAGTAGTCTTCCTCAACGTCAACGTCGAAACTCTTTTATCCTATTCAAGATTCTGCTGTGCAGAGTCTCCTCATGACGATCTCCTGGAAGCCCAGTAGCACAGCTCTCTGTGCTAAAGGTGATCTCCGATCCTCCTGAAGACTCTCTCCAGGCCTCAGCTTCCATCTTATCGATGATCCTCTCAGTCACTCCTTCTCGTCATGGCACCTCACGACATCTGCAAATTAAAATGACACTCCTCTCACCACATGGCTTTCGCCATGTGTCAACTCCCCTATGAGACATGTACAAGAATATTGCACAGTCTCCCTAAAAAAAAAAATCTCCAGGGTTTCCCACTTGGAGCAGCCATACTCCAACCTGTAACTCTGTGTAAAAACATCAGTCAGCAATTAAATGTTTAGCTTGTCTAACTCTCAGCTCCACCTGGAGCCTGTATCCTGGAAGATAAAGTCTTTAAGTTAAAACAACTACACATTTGCAACCAACTATAGATCATAAGAGTAATAAAGTATTCAGCATAAAAGACAAATATCATGTGCAGGTTTTCTCCAATCATTAAATCACTATTATTGCCATAAATTTATTCCACAATTTAATCGGTGACTTCCCTTAAGCAATGTCACTCCACTCATTTTTATCACTGTGAGCTTAATAGTGGCTAGCTAATGAGCCCCATATTCAACTATTCTGTAACCACTGCACATTTGTTCAATTGTCACTTGTCTGTCTGTGCTGAATCTTTTACAAGCACTCTTAAAGAAAAACAAACATTAGCCAAACACATGGTTCATCCTGGTGGTCAGGCGTCGGCCACCCAGATTCCAGAGATGCTGTAAAAAAGAAGTAACACTGGTTTCAAACACGGTGTCACTCTATTCACTTTTCCCCTGCAACATTCATATTTTCTCCAACACAGTGTAATTTAATCACCAACACGCAGCCTGTAACCAGTTTTCTTCACACAAAATCTCAGTAATCCTGTGATAGAAAAACATCTTTAAGATGTGTCCTACTACAAATCACATGATCGAATGACATGATTAACCATCTGCTGTAAAAAGAAATTTAAATGTCAGCGCTGCGCATTTGTATACACTCTTTCTCACAGTCATCTCTGTGAGCAACACAAAGCAGTTAATAACACACCCATGGTAAATTCACAGACACAGAAATTTTTAAACTAAAAAAGGTTAAATTTGCAGAGTTCACATAGTCATGTGACCCAAGTTTCCTCTTGTGGTCTCCTTCTGTTCCTGCAACAGAAGACACACACAGAGATGCGTCCACACCTTTGTCAGGTGGGGGTTAACTTCACACAATGGTGTTAAGTCAATCAATCTTGTCAGCTTTTGTCAGTCAGTTTTTCCACTCATTCTTTCATTCTTTCTTTCTTTGCTGATAGTGGAAACTATCGTCGAATTCCGTTTCCACCCACAGCAAAGTGACGTCATTTCAAAAGGAAAAAGAAAAACTTTAAATCGGATTACCTCTCTGAATCCTTTTTGGCAGGGACTTGTTTTCTGATTGTCCCAAATAAGTGGCTTTCTCCTAAGCCTATTTAAATTTTTGGAGAAACTCACTTTTACAACAGTTTTCTTGACGACGAGTCGTATAGCATTTCTGTTCTAATCGTGCATATGTGCTCAAACAGAGATCATCAAACGAAACTTTCAGTGCACCATGAAAGTAACAAAATAAAAAGAAAAGAAAGAAAAGAAAGGAAAAAGGAAAGAAAGGCCTTGTTTAAATCATGACACGTGTTCTTCATGCCAGGGGGATAAATCATAACAACCCATTTGGCAGGCTCAACTTAGTAACAAAAGACAAATCAACAGCTAGATCAATTTCAAACATTCATCCAATCAGCCACACACAACATACAGCATAACCCTGTTGTCTCATCACATAATAAGTTTCTTCTCATGTAACCAAACGTGTGCCATGGTAAAACTTCTTCACACACCAGAAACTCACAATCAGCTCACTCATTTAAAACCCCTCATCAGCATTCTGTTTTCTCCCTATGATGCGGTCATCTGTCCTCCTATAATATTCAGTCCACTAGTCTATGTATCACTTTCATCTTACTAGTGACTTGGACAAGATGACAAACAGAATCTCATGCTTAAGATGCTGTCTGGTCTTCATGAGTATCATTTATTGTGTATGTGCATGTAGGGTTAGTATGGTTGATGCATTTTCTGTATGTTTTTGTGTTCCTCTCATCACATTTTCATTAATCTCATCACTGCTTAAAACAAAACACATCTCTCTCTCTCTCTCTCTCTTTTTTATTTTTTAACTGTCCTTTTCTCCAAAACAGAAAATAGCATTACAGCTGTTTCAGGCTGAGAAACACCAAACACTCTTTGTGTTATCATTCATCCACACAACTATGTTATTTCTTTGTCCGCTGGGCAGGTGACCTACAGAATCACGTCTGCCCCAGCTGGACACCTTTTCACACACACACCGTGACGTCAGACACACTCACACTCACTTCTGCTTAGAGCACAATTTCACTTCATTCTTCAACGATCCACACAACACGTGCTGCCCAATAAAAACTTTGCAGTGTATTTCATCCTCTTTCAAGGCAGACTTCTTTTATGTTTGCAGCAGGCAACGCGACTTACACCAAAACCCAGGCTACGTGTACACAACAGGTCACAGAATTCCATTAACACCGCTTAGGTTTCCTTCTGTGCTGCTGCGTTCACTTACTGGCACTCACACACATATATGCTCATTCACACTCTTTTTAGGCCCATAATCCCCCTTACTGCGGCGAGCTCTTTCCTCCTTACCATTGGTGGAGAAACCATACACTCAACGCCCTTAACTGCGGAGAACCTTTTTTTTTTTTTTTTTTTATCTTTATAGAGCTCTATCCTCCTTTCGGTGGAGAAACCGTCCTTACCCTCCTTCTATTCGGTGGAGAAACCTCTTTAAACCTCCTTCGCTGCCCCTCCCTTTCTTTCCTCCACATCTCCAGCTGCCTCCCTCTTCCCGCTCCACCACAATCACCCACACATGCAGGGCCTTGGGGTAGGGGTGTGTCACCAGGGTGCAGAGGAGGCATCCCCCCCCTCTGTCCCCTTCTGGCTGCCTCTGCCTCAATTTTATCTCACAACTTAGACATTCACATTACTCACACTCTCATAACACATACATATAGGATCTTGGGGGTGGGCTCACAACACGGACTCCAAATTACCATCAGGGTGTACACCTCACCCCTGGCGTCGTTGCCCACCTCTCAATTTTAAATACACGTAGACATTGAGGGCTATCAGGAGGGGCTATGCGCTTACCTGCTGCTCTCTGGCAGGTAGCTCCATGCCCTCCTGGGTTTTAATTGCACCTTAGAACACATATACATCAACACTACATATGAGCGGGTAGAGGGAGGTTTGGAGTCTTCTCACACCCCCGGTCTCTGCGGCCTGCTGGAGCGGGGGGGCTAGGAGGAGGAGTTGGCCGTCCGACTGGGGTCTGGGGTGTGGGGCCTCCCTGCTGCTGCGGAGTCGGGGCAGTCTGCTTCTCCCCACTGCAGGGAAAAGGGTAACACCACCTGGGTCTGGGTGCAGTTTCCCCCTCCAGGGGCAAGGGTACCTAGACCCAGTTCTTAGAGTACGCTTGGGGAGTGTGATTGTGTGTACAGCGTCTCTTTATGTCTGTCTCCACGTTGGTTGAGTGTGGAGTAATTGCCTATGAGAGCATGAGGGTGGGAATGGATGTTTGTATTTGAGTGTGCCTGTATGTCTGTGTCTATATGTCAGGTTGGGTATCAGACGCCACCTCTCTGGGGACATCTCAGGCCCTCCAAGGTTTGGAGGCCTATCTCCCCCCACCACTTCCCCTGCCGGTGGCAGACGCCCTCAGACATCGATGCGTTGGTGGTTCTTTGTGTCCGGGGGTGGGCGTCCGGGTACACACCGGCTCACTCCTTGGTGGCTGCTTATCGGGGCCTGGAACCTGAGGCTCGCTCGGGCCACTTCGGGGGTGGGGTGCCCTCGGCCTCTCGGCCTGGGGCTCGGTCACTCAGGCACAGCTGGCTGCCGGCGGAGCTCACGGGCACGTCACTGCAACCCCCCCTGGCTTCTGCTCCGCGGCTGCTGAGTGATCCCTCATCTGGGACTCTCCTCAGCTCTTTCTGGGACAGTGGCGCGGCTGCCCCTCTGTTGGTCTTCCTTGGTCTCTTGTGTTCTGGGGGCCTCTGGATGTCTGGAGTTTTGATCTCCTCCATACCTGCTTCATGCCCTGGAGGATGGGACTGTGGCCCCCCACACCCTCTAGCAGATCATTACATTAAGGAACCTTTTAAATACAAGCGCGCTCATGCTCACAGGTGTACACACAGGTGATCACACACACAAACTACACCCTTTTTGGCTCCTACCTCAAAGCACACTGTGCGCTGTCGATCTTACGTGCTGCACAATAATGTTTAATATTAAGTATGTAGTGTTATATTCCCATATATCATTGTGATGTTGTTTATTCTATTACTCTCGTTTTCTTCTGCTTGTTTTCTTTTTTCTTTCTCAACAGGTGATCCAGGTGATCGATATATGTATTTTTTGTCTGCTTATTTTGTTGGTTTTTGTTTTTTGCCCTTTATCCCCGTCCCTCTTCTCCGCTGTTTTTTTTTTTGTTTGTTTTGTCACTCACAAGAGTGACCTTTATCCTTAAGATGCAGATGGACTGCTGAGTCTTGTCCTGTGGAGGTGGCTCTTCTATGTTGTGCCATGCGCTTGTGAAGTGGCTGTTTGGTTTTCCAATGTAGAGGTCTTGCCCAGACCTCTTGCCCAGACCTCTACATTGGAGAGACCAAACAGCCACTTCACAAGCGCATGGCACAACATAGAAGAGCCACCTCCACAGGACAAGACTCAGCAGTCCATCTGCATCTTAAGGATAAAGGTCACTCTTTCGAGGATGCCAATGTTCACATTTTGGACAGAGAGGACAGATGGTTTGAAAGAGGAGTGAAAGAGGCCATCTATGTCCACTGTGAGCGACCATCTTTGAACAGAGGCGGTGGTTTACGACACCAACTGTCTGCCATCTATAATCCAGTTTTGAGTTCCCTCCCCAGACGCCTTAATGCCCACTCACATCCTGGGACATCTGACCTCAGGAATTCACATGACAATGTGGGGCCAGGTTTCACAATGGGCACACCCGAAACCCGGGCTGATTAGGTCCCACACCCGCTTTCACACCTTGGCTCATGTGATTAGAGGATCACCAGGGGGTCCTTTGTCCCTCTTTGGGGGGATACTCCCACTGGGTTTAAATCTGGGACTCTCGGCCATTTGACCTTAGAACTGAAGAAGCTTCTCGGATGAGAGGTGAAACGTCTTCAAGCAACTTAAAGAAGTCCAGACGCTTTTCTTTCCGAGCTCCTTAGACTTCATCATGTACAGTTAATAGTAGAATATTATTTAGTCAATTTTAAAAAAAACAAAAACAAAAAAAACCATACCTATTAAATTGTTTCACTATTTCAGTAGTTATTTCATGGTGCCTGTGCCATAGCACCTCACCCATCAAACACAGCCTACTTAGCAGGTACACAAAGTTCACAGTGAGACAGCAGCTTGGCTGTTTACTGCCTTTTCACCCTAATGTTAACAAAGAAAATAGTATATAACAGCGACAGAATGGGTGTTTTCTTATTTTTATTTAGCAGACTGATTAAAATATAGAGAAAAGAGTTGGATAATTATTTTTAAAAACTGATAATATGATCATTTCTGATGCAGTTTGATATCTCGATATAGGATATCCACGAACTGCACCAACATGCTGCTCCAGATGACAATGCTATCACTTTCCTCATTGTAATAAAATATTGTTTTAATAGTTAGTTTAAATTGAACGTGCACTAGTAAACAAGATTCAGAAATTATTCCATTCAAAAGACTTTAATAGTAAATATCATTTCAGTGAGAAATCTCATAGACACTGAAATTACAATGTGAATAACATCAGTAAGAAACTGTTCGAACATTTGTTGTTTCCTGAAAGTTAACTATTATTATCTTTCAGAAACAAGCTACAGTTTGTAAGCTTTGTTTCCCTATCCTTTAAAACATACATACCTATTACTGCCAGCCAAACTATCAATATTGTGAGAGGAGGAAAATAATACAGGGCTCACAAACCAGAAGGAATAACATAAAACTACATGTATTTCAGGCATTGGGTCTAAAATACAAAATCCTCGATTTTAGAAGCTAAGCGAAGTAAATATCCATGATGAAAGGCAACTAAATATCTTGAAAGGCAGGGAGAACACAAGAAGAGGGCAGGACCACAGACTATTAATACAAACTGACACACTTGGACTAAGCAGGAAATGGGAAACAGGTTTGGAACAAGGAACCCCTGAAGACAATTAAGAAAGCAAAACAAAGGAACCTTGAAAAGCATATAGAACATTTTTCAATATTTGCATTTGCAAATATGTTTGTAAATATCCTCTTTGTGCCAAATTTGATGAATAAATATTAAGCACCTGTTCACCTGACATATTCGGCAACTATTTAAGTTTAGCCATTTAAAGAGAACATGTGCAGTATAGGTTGGGTTTAAACTTTTAATTTGGGCAATTTAAATTGTATCATTATTATTATTAGTAGTAGTAGTAGTAGTAGTAGTAGTAGTAGTAGTAACATTATAATTATAATTATTATTATTATATTTACTGATAACTGTACACACTATACCAAAAGGACAGCATACTGTTTTGTCCTACGTGGTGCATTGTTCATTAGTCTAAACACCAAATGGCAACTCCTTGGCAAATAAATAAATAAAATAAAAATGATGAAATAAAATGATGCGACCAAGACAAAACCTGTGGTATTTTGTAAATATGACAAACGCGAATTCACTGTGTATAACTTTATTAGCAGTGTCCTCCAACAACATTGAGACTAACGTCCTCCTCTCTGCCCCTTTATGCTCTCTGGTCGCTATGGTAACGCGTAAATATTTCTTTAAAAATAAGACACACAACTACTACACGGAAAAAGACCCAGGGAAACCGAGTTAACGACAAAAGCAAAAAGAAACCCTGAAAACCATAAATTTTACGCTGAGCCTCAACTCTCGTGGTGCGGTACCAAACGACGCACGGGCCGGACCGGTTGGGGACCGCTGATTTACACAGTATATTCAAGGTTACGTTACGTCAGTCCCACCAATCACGAGTTGCAAAGCGAGAAATACATTTGACACTCACCGCGTTGTCCAATTAAAACTCTGACTTGTGTTTGGTGGTTGTAGAAATCTTTTTATGAGCTTTTAGCTGAGATTGAGAAGTCTGAGTGCACCACACATGCCTGTCTATATTTACACAGCAGACCTGGCATTACAGCCGGTAAAACCATGCGCAGTTGCCCCCGCCCGGTATCGCGGGCCTTGCCCTAGGTTAGCTACCTGACGCCATCTTGATAGCAGCGCTATCAAATGCTAAGACTAGCTAAAAGTCCATGGTGCATAATATACACATATGCTACATTTCATACCCCAAAAAACGCTTACCTGTATGTTCTTAACCCTTTAGCGCATCCATTAGGCTGCTCCGAACACGAGGACATTTAATGTTCAAACATGTCTTGCTTTGCATACTAATAATCAAGGAACTGACCTCACTGTTCATTCACTGGGCTGGCTTCAGTTATTGTGCAAGTGTACTGTTTATAAGGTTGGGGAAAACCTGCAGTCAGCTGAGACTGAAGTCCCTTGGATGAGTGACTAAACGTTTCTCTCACTGAAAACAGAATCAACCTTTTGGAAAGGTTTAAACCAATGACTGTTGGTTTAAACACCTACAGCTGACGGCCTTTAGGCACCGCCCAGCCAAAATGTCATGTGACCTTTTCTTTATGACATCATCACTCCTTGGTTTAGAGTGATGATGTCATAAAGTCAAATTTAGAATCTTAAATCCTTTGAAGTTTTTCCTTAAATAGGACCGAGAAGCAGCAATTTTTAGTCAGTGTTTTCACAGCATTCAAACATTCACCAGAGAAACATCTGAAAACCTTTTCAAAGTCACTGTAGTGTATACAGCCATGAGTCCACAAAAACACCAAAAACGACAAAACGCATCCCTGTCCTCTCTTTGCTCTGTCGATCTACAAAACAAAATTAAACGAGCTGAAGAAGAGATGCTTGGACTTCAGGAGAAGTGCATAGAAATGGAAGCACAAATTAAACGCCAGCCTGACTTAGAGATCATTAATGAAGGCTGGGGAATCAGGTTTGGTAAAGCCCGAAATGATATTTATTCCATGAAAAAAGACTACAAGAAACATATGGGTCTTTTACAACAAGGGTCCGACAAGCTTGATGCAAATAGTGCTACTATAGAAAAGTTAGAAGAAGAGCTCGAACACACACACAAAATTAATGAGGAGCTCCAAGAAAACCTCTACAAAGTGCTGGAAAAAAATAGAGAAATCCTTCAACAGAAGGAAGAACAAGACATAAAGCAAAGAGACATGCAGTGCAAACTCAAAGACATTGAGGAAAAATACAGAGAGTCCACAATGGCTGAATTTCAGACTGCAGTCTCTGTCCTCATTACTCCAGAGAATATCTTACCTGCTGTCAGTGAGTGTTTCAATCGGTTCTCCCGAGTACAATGGGGGACGATTGAACATGGAGTCTGGGACTCTGATCTCCAAGCAGCACTGGCTGACATGATAACTGAAATAATTCAGACAGTTTCTACTGGCATCCTGAACTCGGCACTTCCCGTAGTTCAGAAGTTTATGACACATGTGTCCCAAACAGATATTAGCATACCTGTGGTAAAAATAGCTCCGTCGCTGGGAGACTCTCTCTCAATGAGCATTGCCATCTCTCTTAACATCCCCCATGACAAGTATGAGTCCATTAAGACGCTGACAAAACTGATTGAAATGGAGATTTCAGAAAAGGTCAACTCGGCTGTGACTCTACTTTTAAACAACCCGGATTTACGGTCAGATCCCGCTGTTTATGTCAGCGGAAAAATTACATGCATAAAAAACCTTCGACGCATGGTCTCTCATGCAGCCTCGTATCTGAAGAAATGTGCAGGTAAGCTAAGCTGCCTGTGCATGCGAAAGGGGGCCAGTTCGAGTTCCCCTAGTCCCTCTGATTCAAGTGCAGAGAGTACTAAATCAAAGATCCGTGAGAGGGTGACACGTGATGAGGTCAGCATTGCTCTCACCAAATGGAGCACAGATGCAGCAATCACTGAGGACAAAATGGAAAGTCTAACCAAAGTGATCGCAGCTGATGCTGTCAATAAAATACTTGACAATCTGAATTATTTAGCTGAAGATGCCACAGGAATAGAGCAGTGCACAGATGCTGTGGCTGCTGAAAGTCTGCAGCCTCCCAGCACGCCAGAAGAAATAGCTGCAGCTGATATTGTCAACACAGTAATTGATAATCTGCAGTCTTCTGATGGTGAAGATGTCACATCTAGTAACAAATGTGGCTCTTGCAAACCTTTTAATGTGCAGCTAATTATCCAAAAGGTGAAAAACTTTTTTGCCTCATGCATCCCACCCCTAAAAACCAATGAACAAAAGCTGCACAAAGACCACTTCTGCAGCTTTGCCAAAAAGCAGTTTTATAAAGTGATAAGAGAGATAAAACACCTGGTGAAGAAAAACAAAAGGTTCTTCATCTGTCTCCAAGATCCGGTCAAGTCACCTGATAATCAGAGAGCAGATTCTATGGACAGCTACAGTTCTTTCTGTAGCTATGTAAACACACCAACTATGCATACCAGGTTTAAAAGTTCTTCCTCAGTTGATTTTACCAGTTTCAACCCTTATCTTGATCAACTGTTTAATAAATTAAAACAGACAACACACCTTAACCTTATCCAGAAACCCATGGAAAACGTAAATGCATTTGTTGAAGTTGAGACGTTTTGCAGGGAGTTGACAGATAAAATTTATGACCATCTCCAGTCAACTCAAAGATATTCACTCCCTGTGATGCTACTGGGAAGAAGTCTTTCAGACTCTGTGATTTCTAGGTCTCCAGAGCCAACAGGTGAGTTACCCTTTTCGCCCGAAGTCCTCTATGTAACTGTAGAAGACTCAGTGCAAAAGTTTTTGCAAAACATTCTTCTGTGGTTAGAGAATGATGCTTTGGATGAAACTGTCCAAAGTGACAAAGTTTCTGGTGCCGTGGAAGACATCCAGGATGTGATTTTACGAGCACTAACCCCAACAGAGCAAAGAGAATGCGACAGACTGTCTGAACCAGAGTCAAGTCCAGTTTCTCCTCACAAAAATCAACCCATCTCCTGTGTGAGTGTACTAGAGCAGGACCTACCTCCAGAAAAAAGCCCTGAGCCTGAGCCAGTCGCTGACACTGGGCCTACAGAAGGTCAAAGTCAGCCATCAATCTCTAAAAACTTACAGGAGGAACCTTCAGAATTTTTTATATCACCTTTTGCTGCTGAGAAAATTGCCAAAGACTTCAGCGCCGTTCTGTTACCGAGTCTCCTCGAGAAATGCAGTTTTGACACAAGAAAGACAGTGAATACAGAAAAAAGAAAGGCCATCACCAGGCGTCTTACACATCTGGTTTTAGATAACGTCAGAAGCTCAGAATATCTGAGTGCTCTTGAAAATAACAAACTTCAGATTGTAAAGAAAATGACTAAAGCCCTTAGAAAGGAGCTTGGCTCTTTAGATCAATTCGTACATTCTGTTCTTACACCAGATGATTCAACATTTGCTCAACTTTTTCTGGCTCATCTGGAAATCATTATTGAGGTTGTACTCAATCCCCCAATGAAGTCTAAAATTGCTAGGTTCTTTCGAGCAGTGGGAAAAGCTTTAATGAAGCCGTTCAGCTGCTGCTTTAAGGGCAGCAGTGATGACTAAATGACCATCTTGACTTTTTTCCCCACTAGCATGCTTCTTTAGAGATCTTGAAGCATTTGGCCATCAGAAGTATACTTCATCTTGTCTCCCTATATTTTCTTTTCACACCCCCAACCGGCCGCAGCAGATGGCCGCCCCTTCTTGAGCCGGGTTCTGCTGGAGGTTTCTTCCTATTAAAGGGAGTTTTTCCTCCCCACTGTCGCCAAATGCTTGCTCAAAGG
This sequence comes from Pelmatolapia mariae, assembly GCF_036321145.2. NCBI lineage: Eukaryota > Metazoa > Chordata > Actinopteri > Cichliformes > Cichlidae > Pelmatolapia > Pelmatolapia mariae. The sequence goes on along the minus strand of NC_086227.1, from coordinate 14,192,196 downwards.
GGATCTTTTGATTGTTGGGTTTTTTCTTGGTAGGACAGGGGTGGCCAACTCCAGGCTTCAAGAGCCCATGTCCTGCAGGTTTTAGATGTGTCCTTGATCCATCACAGCTGATGTAAATGGCTACATTACCTCCTCAACATTTCTTGAAGTTCTTCAGAGGCCTGGTAATGAAGTGATCATTTGATTCAGGTGTGTTGACCAAGGGTGTTATCTAAAACCTGCAGGACATCAGCTCTCGAGGCCTGGAGTTGGCCACCCCGCTGTAGGGTTTTCACCCTACAGTATAAAGCACCATGAGGAGACTGTTGTTTTGCCGTGATGCTATATAATCTTGAATTTAACTGAATTTTAAAAACATCTATTATAGCATCAAAGTAAAAATAAACGACTAAAGTATACTTCATTCAAATGAATCAAAACCTGACATGAAGAAAATATTATTCAGCATCAAATAAAAATCCAAATCACAAATACATTCTGATTTTCTTGTGTTTTATTGTGTTGTCAAGTATGAAAAAAAGTGTTGCATTTGTGCGCTCTGATCATCAGTACTGGCAGTGGCGGCTATGGTTAGTGTTGCAAAGAGCAATTTCACCCCGGTTCGTGTATTCGTCAGGCCTCCAGAAAGAACACCGGGACTCAGTAGTCAATTAACAATATTTTTATTAATACACACTTATTGATTATACCTTCTAGAAGGGAGATGTACAGAACCCCGGATTTCCTCTGCAGATCTCAACTCCTTTGTCTGTTACATGCAGTTTTGTATAAGTGACCCCCCTTCTAACCCTTCTACGAGGTGCCATAAAACTAATCACCATGTTTACATGTTTGTGTGTGTGCGAGCACGTGAATGCCTACATGTGCGTGCTCCCACGTAGCTACGTGAGTGTTCGTGAGTGACTATGTGCGCCTACCTGTGTGTATGTGTGTGCACGTGAGTGAGTGTGCATGTGGGTGTGGGTGCGTAAATTAAAGCACTGTAGGTGTGTGTCTCAATGTAGTGACTTCCCGGAGGTCATAAAAACCCATCTCCGTTCCAGACCACCGTTATCAGGTCACAAATGTTGACACCCCCACCTAAGTATACCCTGAGGAATTTCCACTTTACTCCTTTTGTCTTAGTTTCACAACTCAAGTGGGGGAGGGCCTCCTAAAATCTACTTCTAAGTTCATGACACAATCAGGCCTTTATTACATTGAGGGCAGTGTCAGTGTCTTTACAATAATTCTACATTCTAACTAACACATTCCTAAACTTCTAAAATAAGCTAAACATCCCTACATTAGCTAACCCTAACAGCTGGCTGAAAACTTCATTCAAGTAATTGTTTTTTCCTTTAACGTAATTCTATGATGAAAATTCTGAAACTGTTACATAATTTATTCTGTTCATTGTTCATTTGGTGTAAAAATATAATGTTGGGTCTAAACTCAGACCCCGCTGTATCCAGGACTTATTCCCATGAAAGAAAAACAAGGCTACAGCGTTCGATTGATTACTTGCGCAAGGGAGGCCTCATCTGTGTCCAGCACGAAAGAGACCCCAAATCCGGCCTCCTCTCGCTGCCTTTTATTGAGAGACAGTTCACACAAAAAGTAATGCCCACATAGTTTCTAAGACAAGGCATTGTGTGTGAACTTCTATATGTATGTAAGTGTGTGTGTGTGTGTGTGTGTTTAATTACAATCAATAATTTGACTGTTTTTAAGTTATACATTAAGATTTTAAACACCATTATATTTCAAGAGACAGACTTGCTAACTAGAAAAAAACACGTAGCACATTACCAGCCTTTTTCTTCAGGCCCGTCCTTGGTAGTGCAGGGGTCCTGCAGAGCAGCTCGACCTCATTCACAGGACAGAAGAGAAGTGAAACTGTGTTACCGAACACGTGGCAAACATGAATAATAAAACGCCGGTGTAGCTTTCGGAAATGACTCCTCTCTCTGGTTTCTCCTCACAGAGTCACACTTCTGATGCCTGCGTTCAGACCCGCAGGGAGTCTGACAAGCGGAGCTCCAGGCTGGACCGCCGGCGGGCTCGATCGGCTGACCTGGAGAAGATAAGACGCTTGCAGCTGATGGTGGTGGACGACCACTGGATGACAGAGTACATGCGCTGTTTCTCCGCCCGGCTTAGGTAGAGATGGGCTCCACCTAGAATCCCTAAATAACAAGTTTCCTTACGTGCAAATATCAGGAGGAAATCATGTATCATTTTAATTAATAATACAGAGAGAGAACCGTGTTGCCACAAGCAAACACCGCTCGCTGCGTTGTCTCCTTAGTTGACAGAGAAATAACAAATAAAGTGAAGAAGTGACACGAAACAAATCTAATTAACTTAAAATTAATTTAATTCCCTTCTCTCTGGGATCTTAGATAACTTCTCTCAGTTACTGGGTGAATTAGCGCTTCAGCCAGGAGGGTGTCACTCCTCATATGAGAAAGGAACAGTGTTACACGAGTGTGTCTGATCATTGAGCAGCAGTTATCAGCTAGACTGCAGAGTCCTTTGGAAGATGTTTGATGTAAGATGTGCCCTTACATCAGCGTTTATCTGCATTCACGACCTTGCTGCTTTGGCTTCCTGATGGAGACAAAAAGCTCTTAAAAGCAACTGTAGCAGAGGACAGACACAGCTCGCAGTTGTTAATGCGCCCCCAAGTGGTCAGAAGCTGCAGCTTTAAGCGCTAAAATGCTCCAACGCTCTTTTTTTAATTCAAAATATTTTTATTGAGTATTTGTGGATATAGTTTACAAAGAAAAAAAAGAAGACGGAAAACACAAACTGTTTACAATGAATACAAAACAGAACTTCTCATGTTGGAACATTTTTCTCCCTTATTATTTACCAAACAAGCAACGAGAAAAAAGAAAAAAAAACAAAAAGAGAGAAAATAAACGAATAAACATTTATTATGACTTGTGATGGTGTGGTATAGCCTTTCCCACATCTTCACTTGATGTCAAATTACACGGGATTATTTATGATAAACTATCGAGACAACAGGAACAGTGTTTTTTTGCTCCAGCATCCTGTCAGAGCGAATCGCTGCTGTCGAGAGAGAAAGAAAAATACTATCCTTAAATTTCAGACTAAAGCCCATTTATGCAAAAGTTATTAACCATCACCTTTCTTTAATTTTCTTTTTTTGTTGTTGGCTTTCCCTATGACAGTAACGATTGGATCTGCAGGAACAGTTCAGATTTCTGTTTCTAAACACTTTCAGATGAAATTGACTGAACTGTGTTTCTTTGGTGTTGTTTTTTGTATGAGAATGAACAATAAAAATGACTCTTTCTTAGATTTTCTATACATATCTACAAAAAAAAAACACATCCACGTCACTTTTGAATGTATTTAGTTTCTCAGCATGAAAGAAAGCTCAACTGCTCTGCTTTCATTTAGAGCTCATTTCCAACACAAATTCTTTTTTTCAGTTCTCTCTCATGAAGCCAGCTGTGTATTTACACCTCAGAGAGTTTGATCGGAGAAAGGCCCAAACTGGAATTTTTGATATCTGTGTATTTTGGATATGAGGAGCTCAGCTTAGATTAAAAGAAGTTAGAAACACATGATATGTCAAATAAAGCTCAAATCTAAGGTATTTTTACAGAAAAGGTTAGTATATTAAATTGTAATCATTGTAATTATTTAGATCAGGTAGCTGTTAAGCATACAGTATATTTATTGCAGAGTGTAGTTGGTGTGTTTTCACTTTGGGCAGCTTCTTTTTTTTAAATTGATTTTTAATCAGAAATAACCTGCGATTTTGACACAGTGTGTAGTGAATACTCCACAGGAAAAAAGCTTTTAGGGTAATTACGCAAAACTAGATGTTTCTAAAACTTTTAAGTGAAATAAGGAGCAGTCATTAAAAAGTATCGCTGTACTGCTGTCACTCTTATTTTTTTAAAGACAGCCAGAGCGTATCAGAATTCCAGTTTAAATCCAGGCGTTTCTGCAGCGTCCTGGTCCACCAGGGCTGAAACAGAGACCTACATGTTTCCATCAGCGTGAAGAAAAGCGCACGTGTTAAAGCGTTCTGAGTTTGTGGCGTCTGTTATTTGTTGATTTTAACTCAAGATTGTAAATACACTGTGAGGTCATGGCTGTGTCTCATGACTCAAACTGAGGGCTAATCGTCATTACGTACCAAGTTTACAGTTTTGCACTCAAATTCACTGAGAATGCTTGTCGTTTTCACACCAACCGAACCTCCTCACTCTGAATGTTCACAGCTCTTCATGTTTGTCCTGACACCACAGGAAGACTCTAGTATTTTCTAACAGTCCAACTTGTAAAAACCAGTGTTTGTGCTCAACCCGTTCTCACTGGAAATTGTAAATGTGGCATGTCAGGGGTGAACAACTCCAGGCCTCGAGGGCCAGTGTCCTGCAGGTTTTAGATGTCCTTGATCCAACACAGCTGATTTAAATGGCTTAATGACCTCCTCAACATGTCTAGAAGTTCTCCAGAGGCCTGGTAATGAACTCATCATTTGATTCAGGTGTGTTGACCCAGGGTGAGATCTAAAACCTGCAGGATACCGGCCCTCGAGGCCTGGAGATGCCCACCCTGTGATATGTGGTGAGATCACTATAACGCTACCAGCGTTAACGGGCTTCAGGATCGCTGTCTGACTACAAAAACAAAATGATACTGTTTTGTATGAAAATCGTCACACTAAAGCGGCTTAGAAACACTGAAGTAGGTTTTTACAGGTGCTTTCTCAGTCCAATCTGAAGTTTCAGGAGAGGCTGGATGATTCAACAATAGGGTTCAAACATCAGTAAACTTAAAAGGAAAAATCCATCCTTTGAAACGGCGAAGTCCTGACCTTAACCCTGGGGAAATGCTGTGGCATGAGCTTAAGTGCAAGTGTGGCTGGGTGGGGATTTTTCCAGGCTGCCCCCAAATAAAGGCGCTCTCTTGTCATAACTAGGATGAAAACCAGACTATTTTGAGTAAATGTATGTTTTTCTCAGGAGGACAAAGAAGTTAAAATACACACATCCGCTTTCAGGCCGAAATCTCTTCTCATACTTGGATAACAAGCTAATTAAACTGCATCTGAAAACTTAAAACGCTGTCAAAGGAAAAACAACTTCTCACTCGTGAAACACCGGCCCCTCCCGGGTTGAGGTTTCACTCCACCTGATGCCTCCGCCTCTTCTGTGAGCTCTCCTCCTGCACCAGTAGCTCCTGTTGCATGTAGAGCTGCTCCGGAAGCGCACCAGAGTCCTCATATCGACCTGTTTTTACCCTCAAATCGATTTCATAAGCTATTAAGGGAATATAGAGCGCAACCGTATTTTATTATTATTGGTATGAATGAACTGCATGACCCTGTCGCGCGGATAAGAGCTACAGGTAGGTTTGAACTGATGATTTTTGCCAAACAAACACCTCGTTGGAACACGATGCTGTCCTAAAAGGTAACGCACAGTAAGACTATGAGAAGCATTTTTGTTTTATTTTGGTATGATTTGACTCGATTAACTAGCAGGACAATTCTTACTGTCGCTTTTTTGTATTGTATTTTATTTTTGTAAGTTGAAGCCAATCCTGCACTGTGAATACATTGAAGGCAACATGATAATCGAGTTCTGCTTTAACGATGTGTCTCTATAAAGGGAGCACCTTCTCATATCAATCAGTGTCATGTCACCAAATGCCACCAAACAGCTGTGGAAGAAGCGGCTAATGTGAGCCCTCCTGGACCCTCTCTGTTAGCCATCATGGGATGTGGCACCTCTGTCGCCACAGAAAAGCAAGGGGAAACGCTGGAGAAAGGTAAGCATGTGTAGGTGGTTTAATGCTGGAGTACACCGGATATTGGGATTTTTATTGCCCCCCCCCCCTGTCCCCAGAGAGATTTGTTCCTCCTGTGAAAGGTGGGGAAAAACCCACATGCAAAGACGTCACACACACAAAACAGCCCATAGGTGTTAAACACTAATTGGAAAGCAAAGCTCATGTGATGTAAAACAGCATATGTATTCGTGCTGTGTAATACTGGAAATTTTGGTATAGATCTGATACTAAGTAAATGCACTGCCAATGTTACCAATACCGATACTTTTAAATTATAAAGACAGCTTATGTAGGGAAAAGCGGCAACTTAGCAAATGATTAACATAATTCAGTGAGCTACATACTGAACAAAGAAGATGAAAGCAAAGTATCGATCCCATCGCGCTTGTACCAATACCGATACCAGTGATAATATCGATATTTTTTAATGGATCCACCCACCTCTACTGTTTCTGGGCCCTTACAGAGACTTTGATTTCCCGTTACTCGAGTACAAGATAGTTTAATAAATGATTACACATCAGGCACATACAGTTGCCCCTTATTAAAAATGACTGCAGTCAGTTCACCTAAATTGCAGGGTGTACTCCAGGTGTTACTGCATGCTTGTGTTTATGCAAAGGCATTTTGTAATGCTAGTACTGCTACTACTATGCTTTAGTAAGTTACTAACCTGTTCTGCTGCAGCGAGTTGATGATAGTTATTTTTTTTGCTGCAGTAAATGTGCCTCTGATTTTGACAGGTGATGCTTTCCCTCCTTTGCAGTCTGTCTTTTCTTCTCTTTAATGAGTGCTGCTGCTCCCAGAAGCTTGTTTAATTTGCTTAGTTTTCCCAATCCCACTGTTGCACACGACCTTCCTTGTGTCTTGTTATCTCTCATACCGTGTGTGTGTCTGTATATGCTCATTTGCACACAGTTTTATTCAATTACGCGTTTCACGTTTTCTCGCTGAATTGTAGTTTTCCCTTCATGCAGATGAACCAGTTAAGACTCCCAGCCCGGCTCTGAGTAAGACCCCGCTCATCCTTAACCGTCAGGCTTTTACTTATGTGGCATGTATATCTGTGTTTGTGTGCTTGTCTGTCTGCAATTTTACATTTTGCAAGAGTAACGGAGGGTTCCTGTGGCCTGTGGAGTTCTGCAGAACTAAAAGATGGGATGTTTGCTTTGAGTGTGCTGGTGGAGATGTATAGGGGAGGTCAGAAGGAGCTTCACTTGTCTTTGTGGATCTAGAGAGTATGAGGAAATAAGGAGTGGCAGAGAAGTATGTTAGGGTGGTGGAGGAAGCATATGAGGATGGTGAGATGTGGAGTAGGAGTGACACAAGGGTTCAAGGTAGGGTTGGGATTTTATCAGCGGTCAGCTCTGAGCCCCTTTTTGTTCGAAGTGGTGATGGACAGCCTGAGAGATGAAGGTCAGGCAGGAGTCTCCATGCACTATGATGTTCGCTGACATTATGATCTGTAATGAGAGGAGGGAACAGGTGGAGCCTGGAGCAATGGAGGTATGCACTGGAGAGAAGAGGAGGGGAAGTCGGTAGAAGCAAGACAGTACGTGTGTTAATGAGAGGAAGAAAGGTGTAACAGTGAAGCTACAAAGAGTACAGGTAGTAAAGATGCACGAGTTTAAATATTTGGGTTCAGCCATGCATGCAGAGCAATGGACAGCGCACAATGTCAGGAGTGATTTGTGGCCTGCTATGATGTATGGTTTGGAGACGGTGCTGCTGACAAAATGACAGGAGGTGGAACTGGAGTTGGCAAAGCTGAAGATGCTAAAAGTTTTAATACGAGTGACAAGAATGGACAAGATTAGAAATGAGTACATCAGAGGGACAGCTCAGGTTGAGTAGAGACAAAGTTAGAGGCGAGGATGAGACAGTTCAGACATGTTCATAGGAGGGATGGTGGATGTATTGGATAAAGTTGAGTATGGAGCTGCCAGGCAGTAGGAAAGAGGAAGACCACAGAAGGGTCATGTATGTAGTGAAGGAGGACATCCAGAGGGTTGGTGTGACAGAGGACGATGCTAGGGATTGGGGTGAGATGGAGATGGCCGAAAAAAGACGTTTTAAACATTTTCATCTGTTTTCATCTTTGTTTGCTACTACATACACTCACTGGGCACTTTATTAGGTACACCTTTTGCCCTCAGAACTGTCTTAGTTCTTCATGCCATAGATTTGACAAGGTGCTGGAAACATTCCTCAGAGATTTGATCCATACTGAGATGATAGCATCACATAGTACCTGCAGATTCATCTGCTACACATCCATGATGTGACTTTTCTGTTCCACCACATCCCGTGGGAGCTGTGATTTGAGCATTGTGGCATGGTCCGTTGTCTTCCTGGAAGAAGCCATCACAAGGGTACAAATTTTAGCCCTACAATCTGAATGTTTCAGCATGAAGCATGTTGCTATCATACAATTTTTGTGATCTTTGAATTGTAGCCACAGTTTCCTGTTCCTAACTGACAGGAATGCCACCTGTAGCCCGTCTATTTCAGAGATTGTAACCAGTGGTTATTTGAGGTACTGTTGCCATCCTATCAGCTCAAAGCAGTCTGGCCATTCTCCTCTGAGCTCTGGCATCACCCAGAGATCAGCAGTTTGTCACTAACAACCATGCCATGTTACTTACATCCCCTTTCTTCTCTATTCTGATGCTCAGTTTGAACTTCATCAGGTCATCTTGACCTAAATGAACTGAGTTGCTGCTATTTGATTGGCTAATTAGATATTTGTGTTGATGATGAGTTGAACAGGTGTAGCTAAAAGAGTGCCTAGTGAGTGTATTTTCTCACATGTTGAGCCTGTAAATTTAAAAAATACAACATTTTGTTGCAGCTATGAAGGCAGCTGTTTTGATCCAGCGATGGTACCGGCGCTACATGGCCCGTCTTGAGATGAGACGCAGGTACACCTGGAACATTTTTCAGTCTATTGAATACGCCGGGGAACAAGACCAGCTACAGGTGTCTCTCACTACAGGCATCTATTTTGCAAATTTCAGAAGTATCATAAAGCTTAAACATGTGTTTCTTTTTGTTTTTTCAGCTCTCTAGTTTCTTCACTTTCATGCTGGACAACTTCACTCAGCTGAATGGGAATGGGCCAGGTTAGGGGAGAAAATTCTAATATCTACAGCGTAAAAGGGTGTATTATTATTATTACTTTCACTATCATCATCATTATTATTATTATTATTATTATTATTATTATTATTATTATTATTTTGCATGTCTAAAACTTAGATTTTTGCCTTTAATATTTGGAACTGCTGAAGTAATGTTTGCTTCCTTTTGGAGTAAAATATCACACTGTAGCAGCTAAATAAATGTGCCTAATTTTAAGAAACATTAGTTTTCTTATCAGTTGGTGTTTAATGATTGTTCTTTTTAACTTTTCCAACACCCCCATTGCTTAAATTAACACCATTTTGTTTGTTATGCCACTGTACTTTAGATATTTTGATCTAGACGAGGAAACCCATTGCGTATACCCTGTTGCTTAGCAACTACTGTGAATGTGGAGGCCAATGTGTCAGTGTGGTGCGCTGAAACAGCTGTGGCTTAAGTGTGTATTGACCCGCTCTTCCAGCTCAAAAGCATAATGCTTCATTGACAAGCTAATCCTCAGGGAAGCCCTTTTTTGCTCATCATCTCCTGAACATCTTCTTCATGGGTTTTACATTAAGTCTACGTAAGGGATGCAAAGAGGCCAGACTCTGCTGTCTCGGTTTACTACGTACAGGATCTGTGTTTTTATATTTGTTTGTCAGAGACAATATAGAGGAAATAACACAATGGGAGAGGGAAATGGGCCTCTGGGTAGACGTCTGTCCCAGCACTGTTTGTTTGCATAATTTAGAGACTGTCAGGATTTGTTCTTATATTTGAAACATCATTGAGGTCTCAAATATGAGAAGAATATTTAGTATATTCTATATTACCTATATATGAGATTATAGTATAGCACCTGTATATGAGATTTGTGTAGTTTAAGACAACGAGAGAGAAGAAAAAAGCAACAATACACTCCCATTACAGACAAAATAGAAATTGTTGGTGACAAGCTTATCATTGATTAAGTCAGAAAAAGAAGAGCTGTGTGGTGGGTGGGTTGCAAAGCAGCTTGCAGATGTGCTGCAACTATAGTCATGTTAAAGCATGTTCAAAAGCGCCACCTAGAAAACATTTTGCACTGGGATGCTTAAAAGGGCATCAGCTAAGCCATCATCTCACGTGAGCTGGCATTAATAATTGATTGCTAGCTGAGGTTTTTAAGGGTTTATTTATTTTTTTCATATAACCAAATATTGCACATTCCTGTTTAGGATTTAAAGGATGTAAAGGTGAGGATAGAGGAAAAGGTACAGGATACATACCATTTACTAATTTTTTTTCTTGACAAAGATAAGATTTCATGTTTGTGGACATCTAGCTTTCATTTTAAATAAATTATATAATATGTAAATTGCGTTTCAGACTTGATCTCCCAGCTGCTGGATCCAGTGGTCGACCCATGGTTAGACAGAGAAACCTGCTACAACTTGATCCATGTCCCAGAGTCCTACACCGGACCTAGACTGTCGTTTCCTCTCTCCGTCGCCGATACAAATGCACTCCTGAGTGCTTTTAAGGATCAGCAGGTACCAAATATGAGCCTTTCACTTTGTCTCTTAAACATCTGATTGTCTGCTGGTTTAGATTTGGGGTGCTCACTGCTTTTTTTCCACACAGACTCTCCATGCCAGATATGTTCTCCAGCTGCTGTATGAGACCAAAAAGCTCCTCAAACAGATGCCAAACATAGTCCACTTGTCGACATCCTACTACAAAGAGATCACTATATGTGGTGGGTCTCAGTGTCTCTTGTTAATTTAAGATTCAAAATTATAAGCTTTCAGGACCACAAAACAAAAAATTAAAAAAATATATATTTTAATCTCATTGTAGCCTATGCTACACTGCAGTGAAGCACAGACCAAATGAATGATCTCCATAGTTTTTAAATGAGAGATGATGCCTTGTTGTTGTTTAAATACAGTTGATTGTATCTTACTGGCAGCTTCCCAAGAAAGGTAAGTCCTACTTATTTGCACACTGATCAGCCACTTGACTCCTCTTGCACAGCTTTCCTCCTCCTACCTTTGCATGTCATTAAACTCAAGAATACTTGAGTAACAAAAATGAAAAAACACACACTCATAAGGCTGAGGTGGAGCAATCCTTATGATTAGGGAGTTTTAGACCACTTCTGTAAACCCATAAAGCAACAGGACTTCAGTTTCTTGATTGCAGTGACTTTTTTTTTTTTTTTGTACAGGTGATCTGCATGGGCGACTCGATGACTTACTACTTATATTTTATAAGGTAAGGCTGCCCGTACAACAGCTTTCTTAAGCATCATTCGTGCATCATCTACCTCACAGCAATATCAGATTTTATGTAGATTTTTTTATAAACAAAAGACTGAACCCTCTGCAGTTAAATCCTAAGCAGTCGCTATATGTAATTTTAATTTTTTAATAAATTTTTCTGCCCATCAGAGAGCAAAGAACAACTAACTGACATGCGTCACGAAACTACTCACATATTTATGTCCATTAGTCATTCTTTAGACTGTAGGTCATTGCAGGGGGGTTGTCTATGACGACAAACCTCAGATGGTTAAATAAGTAAAAGCTGAAGATCTGACTGTTTTCATGTTTTTGTTTTTCTCAGAATGGCCTTCCCTCTGCAGAGACACCGTACGTGTTTAATGGGGACTTTGTGGACCGTGGAAAAAAGTCAGTTGAAGTGGTTATCCTGCTGTTTGCCTTCCTTTTGCTTTACCCAGACTACATGCACCTGAACCGAGGAAACCATGAAGACCACATAATGAACCTCAGGCAAGTTTGGAAAAGGGTGAAGTGAAAAATATTTACCTGTCCAGGTTCACCATGAACACGAGGAGAATAGAGTATCAGGGTTTAAAGGTATGTTGTTTTCTTTTTTCAGATACGGGTTCACAAAGGAAGTCATGCAGAAGTACAAGGTAAAGTCCAAATACATGCCGTCAGTCTGATTTTTTTTTTTTTATGTCCACAACTCAGTAAGCACTTTGCAGCTTGGTGACTGTCACAGCTGATTTTTTAAAATTACTGTTCTCGCCTGTTTGCAGACTCATGGCCGTGAGATCCTTCAGCTGTTTCAGGATGTTTTCAACCTCCTGCCCATCGCAACAGTTATAGACGGAAAGATTCTGATCGTTCACGGAGGAATTTCAGACCAGACTGATCTGGACTTCCTGAGCTCCATAGAGAGACACAAGGTCAGTGGAATCAGCAGGGTCAGAAAAAACAACTTTTTACATGCTGACACACTCATACCCACCACATATCAATGTAGCTGTGTGCAGCATGAAAAAAGTGGTTTGTAGTTTTATCCAGCAACAGGAGGCAGATTCCTGAGACTCATATCGAGACATGTTGGTTCAGCAGCTTCTGAGTAACAACTGCAAGGCTTAGTTATTGACAAGTTATTAGAGTAGCTTCTTTCTAGGTCTGCTACTGTTTGAATAGGGGTTAAAATGGGATTTGGCAGGTGGGGAGACCCTAAGGTTGGGTGTTGGAGTGCGGTGTGGGAAAAGGCATCACTTTCCCTACTTCTCAGTAGGGGTGGCTGTGGCTCAGGCGGTGAAATGGGATTTCTACCCACTGGAAAGGTAGCGGATTGATCCCGGACTCCTCCGGTCTGTGTGCTGAAGCATCCTTAAGAAAGATGCTAAACCCTGAGTAGTGTGATTCTGTGTACGATGTATATGTTAGAAATCAGTCACATAAGCTCTAGTTAAATTTTATTTGTATGCAGCCTATAATCAGTTGGCCTCTGCTGCTGTTCCAATATTCACTGCTCCTTGTGGATTTAGCCAGCTGAATTCATTAAGATCTAAGCAGATGTTCTTGAGCTGGTTGGCTGATTTCCAACCCCTAGACAACATAAAGCTGGTAAAAAGTAAAAGTTAAAAAAAAGTAAATTGGTGAGTGATTCTAATCAACACCATAAATCTGGTGTCCTTGATGTAACCGAACACTGAAAACAAAAGCAAAGTGTGCTTTGCAGTCCAACATAGAGCATCGTTGTAAAGTTCACCTGTTTGTGTGTTTGTTAAACTGTTTGAAAAGTTGCATTTGAAATTCCCTGCATGATTACTCTGTTTATGCTCACTCATCCTCTATAGCGCTGATTAGATTCTGAATTAGGCCATCATGAACAAACTTTATTCACATCTGCACCTTGAACACATCACAGAGATGAGAGGTAAAAAGGGATGTGTTGATGGTGTAAGCAGACACGTTTAATTGCTCATTAATCTAAAGCGCCGCAATGCCTTTCCAGACATTTCCAGCCCACTTCAACCCCAGTTTGTGGGCTTTTATTATGGTATCAATCTGCATTCAAGATTGAGGTTGATTAATAAAACATTCATCATGAACATCAACATAATGAATATTAAGTAATGTTGTAAAAAGCTGAGATTAATCAATTTCATAATACCACCCACACCATGGAAAATACTGCATATTTACGATGTAAGATGAGGTAATATTGTTTGTTTTTCAGATAAATTACCAGGAAATTGCACAGTACTTAAATTTATTTGACTTGTTACCTCTTATTCTAGTGTGCTTACCTTTAAGTATTTGAAGGTAAATATATTTCAAATGAAGTACATTGCCTTGTTGAGACTATTTGCATATTATAGCACCATTATTTGCACCATCTTCTCTGCGTCCAATTATTACGAGGAGGGAAGCAACCGAGGAGCCTATGTCAAACTGGGGCGAGAGCTGGTGCCTCGCTTCTACCAGTACCAATCAGCCGGACCACTCGCAAACTTACACTGACACAGAGGTAACACGGGTGTCTGGTGTGTCTGTGTGAACTGTGGGGCCGATGAAGCAATGCTCAGGGTAGTAGCACTGAAACTAATCATGGCAAAATCATTTGCATAATTTTATAATTCTATTAAATGTGTAAGAAAGGTTCGTTTGTGTCTGCAGAGTGCGAGCCGCTGAGGGCTCTGCTCTCAGAGCCTTAAAGGAGAAGCTGTTCGCTCACCGCTCCGAGCTGATGGTCGGCTTCCAGCAGTACGACCAGAATAACACAGGTGCTCTCTTCTCACTCCATTTTCTTATAAATTTCATGTTGTTTTAATGTTCAGGTTTGATTCCCAGGCTGACATGTAGAGTTTCTACATTTGCACACGCCTTGCTTCAGGTCGTGTGTCGGTCTGCGAGTGGGCTCTGGTTCTGGAGTCTGTACTGAGACTGGACCTGCCGTGGAGGACGCTTCGTCCACACTTAGCCCGTCTGGCACCAGATGGCAGCCTGGAGTATCAGTCCTGCTTCGAGGATATGGGACCAGGCATTCCCCTGCCGCAGGTCAGAAACGAAGGGGTAGAAAGGAAACGCGTACATTCGCTCGAGTACTGACCTTAAAGGAAAAAGGAGATGAAGGAAAACCGTTAAAGTTCACTGTTTTCATCTGAAGTTATACGCTTAATATAAACATCCCTTTGTCTTATTATACAATACTCCAGTCACAAACATCCAGATTATTGAAAGGCTAATTACCTCTTCACAGCATTTTTTTTACATAGCAGTTCTTTCTCATTTGCACTTTTAAAACGAGTCCATTTTACTCCTGATCCTGTTCTTTTGTCTACAATGTTGAACTTGTATCTGCGAGGAGGGATTCTGCCCCTAGTGGTACAGTTACTTCTAGCATCGCAGTACATGTTCTTGCACTGCTGCTGTTAAACACAGCTGGTAGCACTCCTGTTTTTTTTCTTTCAGGTCACTCCAAATTTGGCCGAAACTCTGTTCAGATACAGGACAGACATTGAGATAATATTCAACATCATAGACAAAGATCATTCAGGTAAATAAAAAGCCAAAAATCTTTTTCGAGATAATGTTTCAAATAAGCCAAAACTGACTTGTACGTGAGTGATGTTTGTTTTAACCTGTAGGTCTAATTTCCATTGAGGAGTTTCGTCAAACTTGGCGTCTTTTTAGCGCTCACTTAGGGGTTGCCATCGACGACAGTGCCATTGATGACCTGGCCCGGAGTATTGACTTTAATAAGGATGGCAGTATAGACTTCACTGAGTTCCTAGAGGCATTTAGAGTGGTACACAAACTGGACAGCAAAGATCAGCAACTGCATGAAAAGATGGATGGAGAGAAGAGGACAGGCTGAATACTAAACTGTGGAAGTACCGATGTAGGATACTGTAGGATATAACAAAGAATACTTGAAGACCATACCACTGGAAGTGATTAGGCCATGATTCATTGGCAGATTTCTCGATTGTGGTGTGTGGGTTAAGGTTAGGAGGGGTATGGCTCCGGGAATGCCAATATCTAAGGCTGATTTAAATAAAGTGATATATCTCAAATTTTATTATGTCTTTTATTGCACCACCAGCTTTTTAGAGGGGCTGACTGTGGAAAAAAAACGTCTTAACAACTGCTGGCTCTAGTAAAATGAATATTTCAAAGAACAGCACAATAGAGTGAAAAACCTTTACAGTGAGCTGATTAAAAAAATCAGCTACAAAATCAGAAGAAGCTCTCGAGGCGTTGTGTACTTCAGGCACTGTTTGATTTACTTTTATTCATTTTCTTCCACAGAAATTGAACTGAAAAATATGGTGCGATTGAAAAAGCTTGTACAGCTGTGCCTAATAAAGTTGACTGAATGTAGGTTTACAAGTATTGGTGTAAAAAAGACTTCCTTTTTTTTTTTCTTAATAAAATAAAAATAATATTTGTGTGTGTGTGAGTGTGGACAAGTGTCTAAGACAGACTGAATGTTCAACTCTGTTTGGCTCAAAGCTGGTAGAAAGTTCAGCTGTTGAACTTTAATCCGCGTGCTCAATAAATACATTTAGAGAGCGAGGAAGAAGTCCCTGGGATTTTCAAAGGAAAATAAGCCCACTGAATGCACTATGGAAAAATGTCTGAACCTTTTTGTGTTGACTGTCACATCAATTTAAAATATTTCTAAAGTACCCAAAGTGCTTTGGAGAGAGGCACATTTACATTCCAGGTCTCCAAAGAACAAAAACAAAATACACAAGAAGCTGAAAGATGTGTTTTGTTGTATTAAATAATTATTGTTGAAAGTAAAACCCACTAAAATGTTTTCAGAATTTGCAAATTGATGATGATCATTCATGTCATAAATCATGACACACTGTTCTTCCCCCACACAAGGTTCTGTTATAAGTTAAAGGTCTTGTTATTGGCATTATTGGCTGTTTTTATGTGGTGTGGTATCAATACTACATTTTTCAGTAACACACAGCACTAATTAGAAAGTCTGGATGGTCACTCTAGAGCAGGCCTCAGAGATTTCAAATCTCCACTGATGTATTAAATAATACACATTTGACTGGATTGATAATACCCCAGGGACCAGGTGATAAAAGGAACCGAGATGTCTTGACTGTGGTACTTATGTTACTGCATTAAAGTGGACGGATTATAACCACCTTTTCTGAAAGGTTTTGGCTGTGGATGGGCATGCACAGAATTATATTACTTCTAATTCCTGACCTTGCTCCCTGTCACTTGTAAAAAATGGATGTGAACTTGTTGACGTCACCTTTGAAATGTTTTCCTGCGAGTGTCTTAAGGTCAACCAACGCAGCAGCACTTTAGATTATATTTAGCAAGAAAACAAAAAAGCTGAAGAGAGAGCATGTTGAGTACACCGGAAAGATTTGGGACTTTGCTGAGCACAAGGCCCAAAACATGAAGCTCTGATGGGCGAGTAGTTTGTGTCTCTATGAGGGATTGGAACATTGTTACTGCCTACATGTTTAAATTATTCACTCATGCTCACTGGAATGACACTGGCTCCTGGCTATGTCACACCTCACAGGAGTTCAAAGGACCAAATGTCCCACACCCCAAATTTAGATTAAGACAGATTTAATAGTGTCCACGTGTAATAAATTAGCAGGTTTCATTGTTCACCTTCAAGACTCATATTTGTCAATATTGTTAGAGTAAGAAAAAAACAGTTGTTTTACTTGCTACAATGTCCTTATTTGTTTGATTAACAGACTATTTTTGGCTGGGCTCCTCCAAAGCAACCTTATAAATTTATGATACGAACATTTTAAAACAATTTGTGTTTCAGTGTTGTAAGTGTTTTTTTTCTAATGGTTATGTTGTTGTTAAATGTCACCTTGGCACACTATAATACTATGTAAAAGTTATATGAGCGCTTTTAAGTAATCAGTATGATTTGATGATTTTTTTTATGATTATTTCTTAAATTGTAAAATATAAATATCCAGCAGGAGATCCCTAAATTATTTGTCCAAAACTATAAGATGTTTAGTTAAATGTATTGTTGTCTCCGTCAGAGATGGAGAGTAGGCTAGAAACTGCTTTGGCATCATTTGTATACACACATTTTCTCTTCATTTACTAGTTGGTCTAAATAACTATTGTTGGGTTTATCTAGGCACAAACCCCGCTGGAACACGAGACACTCAATAACTGCACAACAAAACAAGGCAAGACAGAGCTCTTTTGTCTTTGTGGCTCGCGAGGGAAGTCAGCCCAGGCCTTCACCTGTCCTTAGCCAACTTCAACTGATTCCTTCGCTACAGCCCTTTATATTGTCAGCAAGCAATCATTCATGAATATGCAATTACAAATACACGTGACATTCTTAAGCAGTCATATCTGAACAACATCAGTGTCTGTATTCTGTGTGTGTAGGTGCATGTAGGTGTGTGTGTTTCCAGCCATACCATACATAGACATACGACCTTTCAATTAACTTAAACTGTGTGTATGAGGTATGCAGAAAAGCAGAAGTAAGTGTCTTGCTAAACTATAAAAACAGGAACTTGCATGTCATATCTCAAATGAACATTTAAAGGTGTGAAGTCTTTAAACAGAACATGGTGCTTTCCAAATGTATAACATAGTTCGTCTCTGCACTAAGCTGCACTCTAAAGAAAGAAAGCACATTTTGTCAGCACAGACACAGATAAAGGAAAATTTAGAAGGTTGAAAATAAATCCTCTGACTGTCTGGCCTTTTCTTCATAATGATAGCCATTAGAGGACACATAAAGGCAATGATTATATATCTATATATTTTAGCACAAATGACAATATAAGAAATATCAATTCTAACAACTATAATCATAGAAAAAATAAGGAGTGTGTATTTTTATCATCATCATTATAATTATAATAAATAATTATTATTATTATTACTTGCTTAAATTTGAAGCAATTATATGATAAAAGGAGATCGCTTGAACGCACCACGGTAATTTGACAGATTTTACACACAGTATTTGAAAGCAGCACAATTGTGTCGACACAGCAACGTTCAACTGCATTTTAGAAGCAAACAACACACAAAAAAGCTAATGTTGGTGAAGAAGAACAGGGACACAGGCCATAGATCTTTTCAGATACCTGTGACATGGGATTTGTAGTGTGATTATCAGACCAGTGCTTATCAGAGGATCTCTGCTAGCAGTTAGCGACAATTGAAAACCTTTACATCACAGTAGCACTGTTATGCTGCCATCTTTCGGGGAAATTATGTCATTACACCGATATGAGTTTGGGTATAGGTGGATTTTTTTTTGCTCGTGAGTTTTTATAAACAGAAATGTCCACGAGCTGCAGTGAGTTAACATTTTGCACAAATGTTATTCAAATCCCAGTGTTTGTTTGTTTTTTATCACATCTCAGGATTTTAGCCCCATGTCTTAACAACAACGTCCTGGTAACGTTTTTAGTGTTTATTTTAATTTTTATTTGAATCAAAATTAAAATTTTTACAAATGTTTTTAACTTTTTCTTGGTTTTTTTTAATGTTTTACAAAATTTCAGTTATGAAGCACTTTGCAACTTTAAGAAAATAGCTATATGAATATAGCAATTTGTAATACAATATTTATATTTTCAATTAACGCTTTATCTGGCAAGGAATCATAAATAGTTACTTGATTTGCATCTTAACAATGACCTTTTTTAAGGAACGATAAAAGGTAACAGTCTTGTAATATCCTCCAGTAACTCTAGGGTTGTGAAATTTACCATGTGCAAGCATTTCAAGTTCCCAATAAAAGGTTAAAAGCCGCAAAACAGCAGTCTTAGTAGGTCTGAGATGGTCTGACTTATGTCTTATATTCAAATCGGCACAATGAATGTGATCTCATTAAGTGATAGGCCTGCATATGACTAGGACAGTTTTGTAAGTCTCTAATAAAAGATGGGACTGTTTTGGAAAATGGATATGGTTCTAGACATGCACACTTTGAGTCTTAGATCTTTATGATGCCAAAATGCATCAGCAGCTACACTCCCCTGCTGTTCAATTCAATTTTATTTATATAACGCCAAATCACAACAACAGTTGCCTCGAGGCGCTGTTCAAACCTTCTGTTTGCTAAGAGCAGTTGCTCAAAAGGAAGTTGACTTGGAGGGTGATATAAAAGCTTGTTATAGAGAGTGAATGTGCACAGGTTGAACCAAAGTTCAGTACAAAGAATTACTGTCAAACATGAATCATGTAATCATGATCTAGTAGTCCATGAGGATTTTTATAGAGTTGGAAATTAGCACAATAATTCTCCCTTTATCTTTCATGTTGTTTTTTTTTTTTTTTTTAGTTATATAAGTTCTTCTGTTATACAGAACTGACACCATAAACAATGAAGGCTATTCCAAGATGTGTTCCTATTCCCACTAAATTCAAAGTTCTGGCCAGGCCCAAACCAGGACTCAGTGACACTGCTGACCTGGAGTTTTGCTGCTCGATGACCAGTGAACAGGGGTTGTTTTTCTTCCTCTCTAGATGGGCTCTTTCTGATTACACAACAGTGTGCACTGAGGCATGTTACAGCACCTCAGGGAAGCTTCTTAACATGTGTTATGTGTTTATGTCTGCTCCCTGATATCTCATAATCTTTGAAGGCTACCAGTGGACATAAACATATGCAAAGAAAGGGCACATGTGCAGAAAATTGTTAGTGTGGGAAAACTGAAGAGGAAGCGAGCAAACATCTTTGCTATGGCGTGTTTGTTACAAACGACAACAGCAGGCAAGCATGGAGACACATCAATGAGATTTCAGATTCCAGTTTGATTCAGAGCAGCAAGCGACATGATCAGCTTTTATCTTCTGCTCTTCTCTTTTATCTCAGTGCAGGCTGTTTTTTCTAAGACTGTCCATGCACAAGTGTGTGTGTCTGTAGTTTATGGATGTATCTCTGTTTGCATTCTCTTCAAATTGTCTAAATAGTTTTGTCTAAACGTAGATTTAGTGTAGCTTGTGGATGGGGCTGCAGTGGTGTCAGCTGAGATGCTGCAACATGTTTTGGCTCTTTTAAGTGTGGCTGCAATGAAGGCTAACTCATGACCAGGCCTGCTGTACAGGTGTGTGAGTGGCTGTGTGTGTTTGTGCACTTGTGACTGTTTCTATCATTTATGTCAATGAACTGTTTGGATATGCTAACACTCCTGGGAGCTTCCACTGCCTGTGTCCTGCACACCACAGTCTTCAGATTGCAGATGGCCTCTGCCAAGGCTGCAGAACATTTGCTCGATATAATGTACTGAATTGACTAACTATATTACTGTTACTCTGAGCACTGCTTCAATGCTGTTTTTCACCAAAGAATTACCTGTTTAAAACACTGACATTAGTACTGACTTCATGCACGCAGACTTTAGGCTTTAAATAAGAGTCCCACATTAAAGCCTGGAGTTTGACAGCAGTACAGGAGCTGCAGACTGTGCTGTCTCCATTCCTGTTCACCTTGTATCTCAGAGTTTTAGCACAACTCTGGGTCATACCACCTGCAGAAATACTCTGATTATGCAGTGTTGAATGTAATAGTGTTGGGCAGGAGGAGTACAGAGCACTAGTGGATGATTTTGTGGTGTTGTCTTGGGAAAATCATCTGTTTCTGAATGTGAATCGGATCAGAGGACAACTGTGCGACCCGTTCCTGGGAAAGGATGTTGATGTGGGGAAGGAGTACAAGTCCAAGGGGGCTGTTGTGGTGAGCACAGCTGTGGACTAAATAAAGTATTTTTCATCTTATTTCATGATCATGTTATGCAAAAATTCAAACTGTAGACAACTGTGAGTTGGTTCAAAGCGATTGTAATTCACTTCTTGATAAAGTCACAGCACTGTGCAGAAGTGCTATTTTGCATCCAATGAGCCACACTGTCTTGTGATTTTTAAACTGGTCTTGAGAAATAGTTCTCCAGGCTTTCTTAACATTCTTCTTTGGACATTAGCTGCTTTTTCACTTATTTTTTTTTTGCAACTTTTTGTTTTTAACCTGACCATTTTCAGAGGAATGCTTTTTTAAATTTAAGGTATTTAACACTCATCTATGAATCACTAAAGCATAAAAAAAGCACCTAACTGAATTGACAAACTGGTGTTGTGTGTACACATAACAGAGAAATTAGCAAACAACTGATTTTAAATTGTATCTCGAAAAGAAATAGTGACACAAAGACATCATTAAATGCACATGTGGTTACTCTACTGCGCTACTATTGCAGATAAAAATGTCAGCAACAAGAGGCCTACTATAATTTCAGCAGCTGGGAAAACAGACTAGACCCCCACTGTTAGTCTATGCCAAGGAAAACACCTGGCCAACTTCTACCTGTTGGGTAGTCGTTAACTTACTTTTGCTGTAAATTAATTACTACATTGAAGTCCTTTCTGTGAAACAGGAAAATGGATGTGCATGTTAAAAAAGACACATGAAAGCTTTTTTTCTTTCTTTATTTCATGCTAAATGAACAAACCTTTAGTATATGTTGAGGTAAAGTTGACCAGACATATCAGTAGCATAACCCTGGAGATTTGCAGAAATAGACTGATTTTTACTCTTTATACACACACAACACAGATTAAAAAAAAACTGTTCCCAAACAGAGTATTGTTAGTACTAAAACACGATTGGCTGCCATGAAAACAAAATAATAAAGAACATGGAAACTATCACATTTAAAAATAAATACATGTGTTGTTATGAATGTGGTCATGTGTGAGTGAAAAGCTAATCTGAGGGCACAAGTTGTAAATTTTACTCCTTTTTCCCACATATCTGGGGAATTATCTCATTAATTACAGCAGAACAATGAATTACAATGTTACTAAATAAAAAATAAATAATAACAGCAGAAATGGATTTGATTTATGAGGGATAAGTGTGCACATATGATCAAAATCTTTCCTCTGGTAAATGCTGGGCCTGAATACAACTGTAACATACGATAAATTACAAGACAGACAACAGAGTAAGATTGTAAGTGTCATAAACATACGTCTGAGCAGCACGTTCACAAAATAAATAGGTTTACAGTCTAGACTCACAAAGACTAAATAAACTGAAATACAGAGGTCTGCACTGGCAGCTAAGGCTATGATGTTAGATCAGTTATATGAGCGCTACACAGTTTATTAAAGAGTATACTTACAAGCACCGCATGAACAGTATGAGGTGATAACGGGAAGTTAGTTTTATGAAACATGCCTCTTCGGGTGTTTATAGAGTCTGTTGGTAAAACACACCAGTCTGCCTATTCACTGCATCAGGCAGCTGGAACTTGGCAGGAAGTCCTGGACGTAAGTGACTGCTGCTTTGGAGAGATAGGTCATGGTGCCATAGCTACCACTAGGAGCGCTGTCGTAGAAAAAGTTGCAGATTCCGGTTGCTGGGTCCTTCTCAAGGAAATACTCACTGGCGCCGTGGGATTTCTAAAGATGAAGAGGTAACGCAGAGTGAAGCCCAGTGAACAAATACTTGCAACAGACCAAAAACCTTTCTCTGGTAGTACCTGGTCACTGAGGAAAAGGTCATTGGCCAAATGCAACACGCGATCCACGTGGATGATGCCGCCGATGTTGTCCACGTCTACGTCCGCTATCAGGCCCACAACCATCACAGTCTCCACTAGCAGCTGCCGGTACTCTGGCTGTGGAACGTGGTTCAGCACAGATTCAACCTGCACTGCAAATTTAATCTCTCCTGCTGTCATCTACACAGAAAACACAGAATTTAAACACACACATATGCAGGAAGTCCAAATCTGCAGCAGGTCTGCGAGTATCTACCTCTCTTGTGGTAGAAGAGGGCAACACGTATCCGTCGATGGACAGACCGTGGCACTTCTGCAGGATCTTCCACACCTTTTGGTAGAAACCCATAGGTACTCTGTTGATGGCACCATCTAGCCTGCGTCTCCTCAGCCACTGGCCTTGCCTCTCCTCCCAGTGCAGCTGGCCGTCTCCTGGACAAGTGCTCACCGGGGACAGCATTCCACTGGGAGTGGAAGGGCTGCTGCAACGCTGCAAGCCAAAAGGAAGACACTGCTAAAGCACATTTAGTGGAGCACTGTTCTTTTTTTCAACCTTGTCTCCATGTAGGTCAAATCTATTTGTTATGTATACTGTCGCATTTGGCAAGAGCACAGTTTTTAATCACGCCACTTTGATTCTTCAGTAGCACCTTCTCCTATCTGAGCTCATTTCCAGTTCAAGGTGCAAAGAACTGCACCTTCCCACTCTTGGCTTTATGATGAATGATATTTATAATGTGCAGACAGTAGCATATTTAGGGTTAAATGCATGTAAAAAAGGTTGAAATATTGTAGCACTTTTTTTTGTCTCACCAATCCACAAAATGATAGCTTTTCCACCTTTCATGCAGTTATCCATGCATACTGACACTCCATCAAACTTGGCAACAAAGCACTTTAGTATATATGCTGAAGGACAAGGCTGCTATTATTGTATTATTGGTGTTAATGATAAATACTCTAAAGAGCTTACTAACTAGTGTTGTAGCCGTAGTAACAGCCTGATATAGCTTGTGCCTTCACTAATTATCTTCCAAACACAGAAAAGATACTGTATACTGTTGCAACAGCTGCCACATTGCTTCATTTTGATAAACACACCCAGGGTTATTTTTGTCAAGCTATTATAAATGCAGACGTCTCCCAGACCCAGAGATTTATGATCACATCATCCTTAAATAAGTAAAGCCACGAGTAAACTGTAAGATATCTACATAAACTATGAAATCCGAATGAAGTTTGTTTGGTCTACACATACCTCCTATTGCAACCTTAAAACAAATAAGGTGATATGAAGCAGGCGAGGTGAAATGGTTTACCGTAGAGCGAGGAGATGTGACATTGCTACTCAAGGAAAAACCGCCACTGAAGATCTACACATGGATATGGATGACAGATGACAGAGAACAGTTTGAGATGGTTCACACGGCTGTCACACTGCAAATATGATGGCGCTGGAGCCACACAGAGCAAGGGCATGGGTAAAAATTACAACAGAGCTGCGAAAATCAGCACACGAGAAGGACTGCTGTAAGCAAAACGAAAGCTGGACAGGGCTGATCACAACAGAAATCCTTTAACAAACAAACAAACCATGCCAATCCATGACCAAATGCTATAACAAGATGGGTTATGGGGGTGGGGGGAAAACAGCTTAATGAAGGTCTGGACTGGTTCATCAAACTGCAGAAAAGTTATCTGAAGTCCAAGTCTTGTTCTCCTACTGTCATGGGATGGGATGAGAGTCACTCCAGCTATGGATTTAGACTGATTTAGTCATTTAGACCAAGGTCAGAAAAAGTCACATGATAGATAGATAAAAAGGCACTTGAAGCAGATGAAATATATATACACCGTACTTAAATTACAATACTTAGAATTCTATGTCCTATTATTCCCACCTGTTTTATCTCACTCTTTAGCTTGTGTATTCCTGTACGTTCAGTCTTTGTAGCTCCTGTGTGACCTAGTTCATGGATGGATATCGCAGGGCTAGTGGCTGCAGACTGGATTGGGCGCACTGATGAAAAAAAACAAGAGTCACAGGTCAAAGATTCAGGATTGTTTAAGGGGAAGTCAAATAAATTTTTTTCCTGATTAATCATTTTAAGTAACAAGGTTCATGATCTGGTGTAGAATACATAGACTCTGTGTGAGAGCAACAAAATATATGACCATGATTATTACAAAGGTGTTCAGCTGTTCCTGAGGGATGAGGGATGGATGCATAGGGAACAACAAAACTCACTGCTTCTCTCCACCCCAAATTCTTTGCCACTGAGAATGTGATGCAGTAAGTTCTTCATGCCAAATGGACTCAGGCTCATCAAACTCTGACGCCTCCTCCCCTATAAAGACGTTACAAGCTTTTCATATTGCACACTCTGCAGACTTAATTCCTTTGCTCATCCACTCGGTTATGCGTGCATGTGTATGTGTACGTTGTGTTTGGGTGTTTTTTTCCTACCAGAACAGTGCAGGCTGCGAGCTAACTCAGTGGCCATCACTTGCATGATGAGTCCTATCCTGAGTCTGAGCATGTCCCCGAACAGAGCGGGCTGGGAGCGCACATACATGGCTAGATACACCATGATTTCCTACATGACAGACACGCACAGTTCAGAGCTGTAAGATCAGCGTGTGAAAAAATCATCAAACAGTCCAAACGGTGACTGACTTACCTGAGTGAGCACTGCTACACTGATGTCCTGACCACTGGCTTCGTAGATGAGGTTGTTTAACTCATCCGGTGGAAGAGGGCTGAAAAGAATCAGGACAGAGACCTTGGATTATTACTGGAAAATTTCTTCAGCCACATTGTTTTACTGCAATAACGGCTTACACTGTGATCACTCTTTCCCTGGGTTGAGGAGGTAGACCTACAGTCAGCTGCTTGTGATGGGAAATCAGATCTGTGCAGGCCTGCAGAAAAGACAAATACACGTGGAGTGAATTATTAATAAATCGCCATGGACACTGTTGATCCTGTTCAAAACACACCTATTAGGAACTTCCTAATTCTTACTTGCAGCATGAGTGAGTGACTGAAGCTCTTTGTTGCAGGAGGAATAGGGTAGGTCAACAAACAGACAGCAATGATTCAACAACACTGGATCAGAACAGAGTCCAGAAATCTGACCACAGTGACTGATCCACATGGAAGATACCAATGACACGGCTAAAGACTGACTATATAAGTATAAAGGATTTATGGTATATGTTTGTAAGGTCAATTTGTGGCTACATGTGGAATGGCATCATCATGCTCTTGGTGGTAGTGCTGTCTTACTACTTAGTGGTGTCCAAGTCAAGCACGTAATCTCTGCTGCAAGTTGCTGACACACTTAGTTTAAAATAATCTCTAACCAGGTGCTAAGCCACCTTTTTCCTAAGACACTGACCTCAGCGAGGACCTCCACCCTCTTGCGCAGTATTCCAGAGATGTACCTAATGAGCCCCCACTCTTTGCAGGCTCCGGCTTCTACGTACAGCTCCTCCAACAGTGATCGCACACTGACCCCACCCTGCCCAGGACCTGACAACTCCACCGGCCAATCAGCTCCTCTGCTCAAGAGAACAAAAACACAGGATGGGCAATTACAAAAGCAGCATTTTTTAATCAAACGTTTGCTCTACTTTTGTCTTGATGATCATACTTCATCACATAGAGAATGTAGAGGATGTCAGCCTGGTCCTGAAGAGTGGGGCATTCTTTTAGCTGCCTGACCAATGCTGCAAAGTCCGTGTTGCCCTGAGAGTCTCGAGGCAGATGAAGATCAGCAGCAGAGTGTGGCTAGTAAAGGAAAAGTGCCAGGGTTAGACAAATGTACTCACAGCAATACTGAAGTCATGAGAGAAATGAGTTTGCTGGTAGAAGGATATGCTGTGCCTACCTTGTGCTGTTTCGCCTGTGGGACGTGCTGAGGATGAGGAACATCAAGAAGGTTGAGAGATTTGCGATGTTTGCTCTTGACCGGAGTCACAGGCAGATACATGGAAGACTCTGAAAATATGTTTCATTAAAACAGAGCATTAAAAAGAGAGTCTCTGCTTTTTAACACACTGGCAGATTATTACAAAAGAATGCCTTTTAAGGTCTCTGCTTTGCTGTTAAACAGGGAGGATATCTTTGATTATTACTGGATTATTATTAGAAAATTCATTCAATCACAGTTTTTACTGCAGTAACAGCTTGCACTGTGATGACTCGTCCCTTGGGTTCAGGAGGTAGACCAGACCTGTGCAGGTTTGACAGGCTTGACAACGGCTTAGTGTTTTGACAAGATTTGGTGAGTCTTTGATGTCAAAAAATCTAACATCAGTCTTATTATATCATTACAGACTGCTTATAAAAGACGGATGTGCTAGGAGGGTGAAGCCAGTGCTCGAGCGCCATAAACCTGCCTGTCTTTCTAATGGCCAGCAGGGGGTGAAAAACAATTGAACTAATTGTAATGACGTTCACGAGAAAATTACCCAAGTCCTTGCTTAATGTGGGACCTCAGCAAACATTTTCAGTCACACTGACATTGTGCTTGTCTCAGATAAACAAAACAACAAAAATGCTCAAGACAAGGCTTCACAAACCAATTGGTGGCATCATGGTGACCAAATGCATCTTCTAAATACACACTATGGTTAGTGTATCTGCACTAGCATGAAAACTAGCTTGGTCATTACACTGTTGAGAAACTCACTGGGAACGTTCAGGCCCTGGACCTGCGCCATAAAAGACAGGATGTCTCTTGTGGTATGTTCTGGACTGAAGACGTGGTGCTGCCCCCTCTGGATGGGAGGAAGATGGCACTTGGTAGTGGTGCTGTGAAGGAGCTGGGTGAGGTACTGGTCAAATACATCTTCTGAGTCCTCTAGAGTTAAATAGAATTGAACCATGTTTAAACACAGGACAAATTAATCGTGCCACTCAACTGCTGTACAGTTCTGGGACAATAAGTAATTACCCGAGGGACCACAGGTATTATACTCCTTTCCATATCCATCATCATCATCGCCTCCATCCTCAAGTAATATGTCATCGTTCTCTTCATCCAGGAAGCTGAGACGAGTGTGAAAAGAAGTGGTCTGGACACTGGAGACGTCTGACATCTGCACCCTGTAGTGGTCAGCCAAAGTACTCAGACACAAACTTTTCTCTAATCACAAAATTCACATCATCTGCTGTTTTAAGCTATAGAGAGAAACAAACCTCGCTCCAGCAAAATAGCCATCCTGCAGTTTCCTTAGAGTTGACAGGATACATGAATCAATTACTTCTCCATCTTCATCTAGACAGAAAAAAGATGGACATTCATCAGGTAAAAAATTAGGAGCTACTCACAGTTCATGTGTTCAGCAGTGTCATCTCCTGTTTGAACATGCAGTCCAAACATCTAAGTTTATTTTTTATATTCGCTAAAAAAATACAGTACATTATTAATTATATTATGTAGAACAATTACAGACTGATATGCTTTGGTTATTACCCAGCATGCTACGGGTGATTGGGAATGTGAGCGTAGGCCGTCCTGTCATCCTCCAGCAGCAAGAGAGATAGGCCAGCTCGGTCCGTAACATCTCCACAATCATCTGGTTGTCCAGAGCCAGATAGAAATGGTGCTGATCCAGAAACTGAACAAAGGGGGGCCCAAGCAGAAATTCAAATATTTATTGTTCAATTATTAATGTTAATGTGGATAACATAACAAGGTCACAACGTGCCCTAGTTTTACCTGAGGGGTGAATATGTAAGAGCGATTTCGGATCTCGTAGAATTTGGATGTTCCCAAGACACCAATGTGTCTGTATGGCCGCCCACTCAGATTCAGCTTCTTGCTGTTCCCTGTGGCAGAGACACCAGATGGTACTCTTATTTATTTTAATATGAACTCACATGCACAGCTGTACATAAGGAAAAGAGTGCTTGTTTACCCAGTCTAACATAGACGTGGCTCAGGATGCGAGCTGGCATGACCCTGATGGGCAGAACTTCTGCCATCGTCTGTACCTCGATCCCCAGATCTCTTAACAACTCCTGGATCTCCTCCGACTCTGCTAGAACACAAACTAAAAAAAAACAACAAAAAAAAAAAAACACAACATATAAAAAGCAATTTAGATATTTAAAAGATATTAAAAAATATTGGCAGTTCAATATCTAGCTGCTCCAGTCTGGATGCCAAATATCCTGGGGCAAGTTACTAAACCCAAGTTGCTCTCCGATGTATTTATTGGAATGTGAGTGTTAAATGGCCTGTATTTATATAGAGCTTTTCTAGTCCCTAAGGACCCCAAAGCGCTTTACATATCCAGTCATTCACCCATTCACACGCACATTCACACACTGGTGATGGCAAGCTATGTTGTAGCCACAGCCACCCAAGATAAAAAGCATTTAAGCATAAAAAAGTGCTTGTATGAATTGGTGTGCACATTGGTGCATTGGTGTGTACAAAAAAAATATGCTGACTTTAGAACATCAGAAATGACTAATTTCAGAAATGCGACATTGGTTACTGAAGCTGAAAGTCCCTCTATTTTCAAAGCAGTGCTTAGTTAATATCTTACTTAATGTACCAGACTTTAACTCTCAGCCCATATCAGTTGTTTCCTACAAATTAATCACCAACCTTGTACCACAACATCTGGTTTGAAGCTTGTAGAGAATCTCCTGTTGAGTGGATCTATCTCTCCTGGTGCTAAAAAACCCTTAATCCGAAAAGAAAAGGCAAGACGAAGCAGAAGATTTATAACATTCGTTGAATGCTTATACGTATAAAAAGTGAGGTGGTTTTTGTGTATTGAATGTCTGTTAGAATACTGCATTATTCCCAATTTGTCTGCCATACACACATTGATAACAAACAGTTGCCTTGTGGCTAGCTAACATTTAAGGTAGTGTGTAGCTCAGGACCTACCTCAGCCAGAAGGCACCCCAAGATGTAGAGTGACTGTCCCCACATGTGTGGCAGCTGACCCATGGCTACCCTGTCTACTGAGTGAGGATTGCTATACTCCTCCTCAACCTGCAAGAGGTACATATTTTTTGGTATCTTGGTATTTTTGGTATCTTAATAAACAGATATATACACTGAAACAGTCCCTGTCTTTGTCACAACAAAGTTTAATGACAAACTATTTTGTGAAACAAGAATAAAACAAATAGTAAATATATAAATAATAAATAAAACATTTTTTTGGGCACAACCATTTTTTTTCCTTTTGATTTTTAGAGGACAATGCAACTAATTATGGTTAAACTTGATACTGAAAAAATATAAAATAATACACTACAATAGCATTGCACATGTAAAAGCTGCTCCTATGTCATATTACAACAGACATTTTAAAAGTATTCTTCATGAAAGACTCAATTTTGTATCTTCTACTAATTCACAATCTTGAGTCCCCCATCATTTTGTATATTTCACTAGGAAAATGGGAAATAGGTGCAGTGATTTAATTGAAATATATGCCAAAGAAATGTAGTAGACAAAAAAAAAAAGAGTTTGTACATTTCTAATAAGCTTCTTTCGTCCTCCCCAGATAGTAACAAAATGCTTCAAGATATAATTTATTTTTTTTGCCAAGTTGTCTGTTACGTGTTGATACAACAGGTTCATCCCTTGAGTTATTTGCCTTTTTATGCCAGAATGATTCACAGGTCAGTAACAACAAACCATAAAAAGCATTTCTCTGAAAATGGTCAGGTATGAGGACTGGACTGAAAAAGAGGACGCCAATGACCAAAGACATACTTCGAAAGATCTTCAGAAAGCTTAGAGAATTACTGCTCAAGACCACTTGTGTCACAAAGGTAAAATTATTTTTAAAAATGCATCAGCGTCCAAATTTATGGCACTAACTGTATGTTGTGCTCTCCGTGAGTCTAGGATACCTTGTCAGGAGGAACAGAATAAAGTTCAGGCACCAACTTAATGCCATTCTTCCCTCTGATTAAAACACCCTCCAGTGCTTCACGGTACTCTTGCACCTGTGCAAAAGCAAATTTGTTGTTATTGTTAAAAAAGCCATATCCAAAGTGACTCAATGATTGTGTGAGTACAGCAGAAAGTGCATATGAACCAGTGTATTTGGTTGCTTTACCTGAACGTGATCACCAGCAAAAATACCATCCAGGATGAGGTAAGTCCAAAATACAGGCCACTCACACTCGATATTCTCAAATAGCTTCAGCTCAGCAGGATCATAATGCAGCCGAGATGGATCCTAGCGAGAAAGATCAAGAGCTTACATAAGCTTTCCTGCAAAAAAAATAAAAATCTATACTCTTCACTAAAAAAGAGCACCTCCTCCCTGTGTTCACTGCTGTAATGCATTTACATGTCCCATGAGCCTTAATACTAGAATATATCACCTCTTTGGGACAACGATATCCGTCCCTGATAAAGCGACAGCAGCCATAGCGACCCTGAAATAAAGCAAAGAGTAGAATTTAAAGAGTGCAGGTCAAAATACCAAACTACATACTTTTCCTTGGCAGAAATGTCCAGCTTGCTTATGCTTTGACTTCACCTGCAGTTTGCTTATGATCTCTGACTTCGTCACAGCCACCAGGTCAGCATCCTCCACAGCAAACGCAGGGAAAGAAGTGATGGACAGAAGACCAGCATCTATTTCCTTTGAAGTTGAAGCTCTTGGCAGCATGGAGCACAGAATAGACTGAAGGGGAAAAACAGCACACTGAATACAAGAAAGACAAACAGAGGTGATGCTACCATAGCTAAAGGCTAATTAAAAATGATACCTGACAGTGTTCGACTTCATCAGGCAACACATGGATTACTGACTTCGGCCCTCCGTGAGCACCAAACAGATCCAGCTCATCTATAGCCTCAAGCGCTGCCTGCAACGTGCATACGCAGATTAATCCCTATATCCATGAATGGACAGTACAGTGTATCATAAATGCTGATAATTATTAAATAACACATATCCTTTGTACCTTAGCCATTCCTACAGAGCTGGCATTGAGCTCAGGAATGCCCTGGTTAGTCTTGTCACCTCGTTCCCACATTCCATAGTCCTGCAGTGGTAAAAATGGTCATGGCTTTCTTTCTTTATAGCAACTCTCCAGTACTGAAACTCATCATGGCACTGAAAAGCCTATCCCACTGATTTATCATTCAACTATGATAACAGAAACAAAAAAAAACAAACAAACAAACCTCGGACTTTTTACTACTAATTCTTCTTTCATTCATTGTTTCAAAAACCTGTGGTTACACTACCCCGAAGTCAGTCCAAAACCCAGAAGTGTTTCCAAACATCTGGATGTGTTACAGTAGAAGACTCGACATGCACTTACTTTGGGAGCAGCTTTTATTCTGTGTCTTTTCATGTAACTACTCATATGTCACCCTCCAGACACCACATACCCAAACAAGACCTCTAAAAAACATTACCCACCGCTACTTTGTAGGCAGCCTCTATGTAGAAGACCAAGTTTTGGATGAAGGCTACCTCGTCCAGGTTGGAAACGATACGAAGACCTGCGGGATGAGATAACAACTATGTTCAGCGCTCAGTGACTGTTTTAACAAAGGAAAACTCATTCTTTAATAACATGATGTTACAACACCAAGGCAAAGAAAAGGCAAAAATTATATATATACATAAAAAAAAAGCAGTCTGCATCGCTATTGTACCTGAGGCTGTCATCTGTGCCAGCATCAGCAGGTAAATCGAGGTGGCGTCCACCTGGAGATGACCCCACTGATCATCCCTGACCACTGTGGCACAAGTGGGAGTATCATATTTGGCATGCAAGCAATCCTTTGTACTCTGGGTGTGTTTGAACTTCTCCACCTTGGCCACCTGGAGACACATGACCAAAGACTCATTGTTTTTTGTCGATAGCTTTAGCAAAGTTTATAATGAGTTTCTTCATAAGCTAATCAGCAACGTCAATAATTTCACAGTACAAAGTGACGTCATCAAGTCGTTTGTTTTGTTTGCCCAGCAGTCCAATACTCAAACCCAGGGTATATCTTACCTGTCTCATCATGCACTGCAGAAGCCCCTGCATCAGTTTCACCACACTCTGCCAGCAAACAAAAACAGCTCTATAAGTAAACGGCAAAAATCTCACCGTGATGCAATTTTCTATTTCTAGCAAGCTAGAAAGGAAACAGCTACAATCATCTCTTGTGGCTCTATGTATTTATTCTCACATTTCCCACAAGAACTCGTGGAGGGCGGCTCGAGACTTTTGCAATATGCTGTATTTTATCAAACAGGTTAGCAAATTTATCAGCTTGGACTATTAAACACTGACTCAAAGTTACAAGAGCTAAAAATGTACTTAATAATTTCTAACAGAACTATGAATTGGGGGTTTTTTCATACACATTAGATAATTTTTTAGCAATTCTTTTAGTGAATCTCAATCAGGAGCTTTTATCAGTGCTGGCCTGATTTTAAAGTTAGATATTATAACACCTTACTCTATAATTAGGGGCAGAGTGGTACTTGTTGATTGATGGCACTCAGTACATCCACTGTAGGTTTGTATGTATGGGTGAAAGCCTGTGCATGTTCAGTGCATGTTATGCCAGAGTGAAATAATCCTTTCCTCTTTCTTTAATCCTCTTTTTTCCTAAAGCCTACTAAAACATTACGATCGCAGTGCTGACCAAAACAAATGTGATTCTTTTATATTCCCTTTCAAGCTATTTAAGAGTAAAACAATATTTTCTGTTGAGCTAATGTGATACTTTAGCTTAACTAAAGCCCACATTCATTAAAGTTTTCCTATGTTTTGCTATCCTCAAATATTTAACCCGTCATAACTGAAAGAATGCACAGGCCCCTTTTTTACTCGCTCTATTTATGTTGCAAACACACCTGCTCCAGTTCGTAAGCTTTGGCCTTGTCTTCATCGCGGTCTGCATTCTTCCGGTAGGCCATACCCAGCCCCCACACCGCCAGGACACTGTAAACATTATCCCTCACCCAGGCGTCCTTCTTCTGCGCACTGGCAGGAAGAAGTCCTGTCACTGGGTTCTGAAACCAAGACACATGTGACATGTTAACCAATAGTAAAGACAGGGGTGGTATGAAGGATACAGTTGTGGTCAATAGTTTACCTGCACTCATCATGAGCCTGAATGTGATCATAATTGTGATTTAGGTTGGGGTTTTTTTCAGAGTTGAATGATTGTACCACGAACACAAATCTTTAACATTTCTGAGGTCAGGTTTTTTGGGAAGCCCATTACAGAAGCTCCATTCCAAAACCAATTCTGGTGTGTTTGGGATCATTGTCCTGTTGGAAAACCCAACAGTGTCCAAGTTTCAACTTTCTAGCTGTTGATCTGACGTGAAGCTGAAAATTTTGAAGATAGTCATCCTTCATTATTCCATCCACTTTGTGCAACGCACCAGTATCATAAGCAGCATTATAGCTACAGAGCATGATGCTACCACCACCATGCTTGACAGTTTGTAAAGTGTTCTTAGGTTTGAAAGCCTCAGCTTTACTCTCCCAAACATACATTTTGCCATTGTGTCCAAACAGCTCAATCTTTGTCTCATCTGACCATAACATTTTTCTCCAGAGTATTTGACTTATCCATGTGGGCTGGTGCAAATTTCGGTCAAGCTTGAAGGAGCAGGAGCTTTTTTCTATAATCCATGTGTGAAAGATCCACGACAGATACACAGCTGCAGCTTTTTAGCTAGCAGCTGAACACTCCACCAACGACTACAACACACAGACAGGACCCAATACACACTTTAAGCCAACGAGGCGTGATTCTTCTTCACCTATCACAGAATCATAGCTATTATTCTTATATGTGTTATTGTGATCTCCTATGAGCAGAGCTGAAAATGAATGGAAGCATGGTCCCGCTGGTTACAATTCAAACTGAAATTGTTAAAAAGTATCAGAATCCTTTCACTGAAAGTTACTAAAAGTTAATGTGTGCCCAGTAATAATAATACAGCAGTTGCAGTTTATATTTGGAGGAGCCTGAGACATCATTGTGTCACCCCTCCTCTCTCACGAAACATATACCCCGACATGTCAGTACATGCTATGCGTGGAAAGCTGATGCCGTTTCCTATCAGCTGAGTACTCTCTGGGTCACAGTTTAGCATAGACAGCTGTTGATGGTGCCTCATGTGAGCTCAAGAGCCAGTAGATAACAGTACATAGCTTTCCAGTCCTCAGCCTGTTCCAGTGCCTGAACTTTGCCCACACTTTGTTTATTTCTGTGCAGCTCACTTTTGGCTGAACCCTAACCTATATGGGCTACAAAACATGTCCATACCTAGCATGCTTCTGAAGGAGAAATCAAGGATATGTGCATAACTGAAATCCATAACACTGGGTCCTGGTGTTGTCTCGTTTGAAGTTTGCATGACTTAAACGTTCAAATGGACTATAGTGTCCAAAATAATGTATGACAGTATTTCATATACAACCACGTACATTCTGCAACATCTAAACTAGTACACAGGTAGTAACGCATCAATAACTGTAATCACAGTATGCAACATACTTCATTTTGAAATAAGTGCTTCCACATTTAGATCTTGAGTTATTGCTTCATTCAAACGTTTCTCAATAACATTGCGAAAAAAGTGGCCCTCACTCCCTTTTCCTGCCTAAAAACGAAAATCCACCTTTGCGGAAGTGCTCCAGCTTTACTGCGCTGCCTCGTCTCTGCTGTATGTCTGGACTCACCTGATGGCACAGGATGGTCTCCTGGACCAGCCGGGCATAGCCGTCCAGCCGCACTCCTGAGTTACTGCGACTCCTCATCCTCTCTGATCACTGCACACACAACAACAGTTTAAGTCTCAGCGACCGCTTAAAACTCGGTATTTGCTTGTTTGTAAACGAAGCTTCGAACACCACCGGCTCTCGCTTAATAACTTAGGTAGGCTGTCTTACCAGGCAGCGACCCATCCTCCCAGTCCTGTTTCGCCGACTCGATCCCCGCAGAGGCTGCTCTGCTAGCGCTCGCTAGCCGGGTAGCATCCAGCTGTTTTTTGACAATATCAACATGTAACATTAAGCTAGCAGCATAAATTTTCAGGCACACACGACCACACGGCCCGGTCAAAGTGCCTAATAAGACGAGTCAGGGCTCGCAGAGGACAGGACGTGAGGTCTCACAAACACAGAGAGGCTGGAGGGCAGAAACGTCTGTGAGCGACTGTACATCCAATCTGTAAAAAAAACAAAAACATTGTGTTCTTGTTGTTTCCCTGCTCGCCGACAGGGGGCGCCAGATCACTTTCGTTCCTTCTACTCCAAGGCTTTAAGCCTTAAGCGTATTCACTTTATTTAGAAATGGGGAAAACTGACCGAGTATCCTGCTAGTTTATATGGCTTGTTTCATAAACATTAGATTTATTACATGTACTGTTGGGTTTTTGGGGGTTTATATTTTATATACAAAAAGTAAATAGTTTAAAGTATCTAGCTATTAAATGCATTCAGCTAGTTTCCCTTTATTTCCCTCGATTTTAAAGCAGCATTAAATGAAAACACTCGTTGAGTACCACAGAACTGTACTTTTGCACATTACTTAAAATGTAATTCATGCATTGTTCTTTGCCATTAAAGTCATCATCACTGTAAAGAATATACAGTTGGTGTATTGTGTAAATGTTGACAGTATTTAGACTACTTTTTACGTATAATCTGAGAAAAATATACCAGCAGAAAAAAAAACAAATAGACATAAACTTCCCTTGTTGTTTATTATTTATGTATACCAGGTCTATATTACAGTACTGTAGTGCAGATTCAGTATTTTAGTCCAGTACTCAAGTAAATGTATCTCCAGTATATCTTGATTTCAAAATCAGAGAAAGTAAAGAACAGTTAAAAGTAGCATTTAATTTAAGTCAAAAGATGTCATGGTAATTTGAGGCTTTTTATGATTTCTTCAAATCATAAAAAGTTGTTTTTCCAGGAATGACTGCTCAGCGTATGTCTCTAATGGTTGTTTAAAAAAAAAAAGAAGAAAAAACAGGAATTGGGTGCACAAGCTCAGAATTATTTTGGATTTTCTGGGGGGCTAGAGTCTATCCCATCTGCCACAAGGCAAGGTGGGGTACACCCTGGACAGCTCACCCATCTGATACACAGAGACAGAAGACCATTCACACACACACATAACACCTGTAGGCAATTTAGATTAACCTATCAACTTAAGCCACTAATTTGCAAGCCAGAGTACTCAGAACTCACGCAAACACCAGGACAACATACAAACGCCACATAGAAAGGCCGAGACAGATGATGGATTTGAACCCCTTTCGAACATGTTTTACAGAAAACTGTTCCAACTGTCAAGCATGGTGGTGGTAGCATCATACTCTGAAGCTATTTTGGAATAATGAAGAAGGACTACTTCCAACTTTGTCAACTTCACCTCAATTAGAGATAAATTTATCTGAATTTCAGGACTGGGACCACATCTCCATACACCTCCCTTCTGGTTCTCTGCTAAATATGGCCCCCAGACACTACAAGCTGCATTTTGTGTGCCTGACCCTCCCTTCCTTTTTCAATTTATATACTTGTCATTAGTACATGGGGATCTGCCTGGCTCAGGAGCCACCACCAGTTCCCTCTGAGGCAAAACAGTTCCCCAAACTGCAGCCTCAATTCATGCTCAAGCCATCTTCCATTATCTATTAGAAATGCTGTCAAAACTAAAATGAGGATGTGGTCACAGATAGTGAAATCAACAGCTAGACACAACTGGGTATTCCAACAGGACAATTACCCAAACACACATAAAAACTGGTTTTGAAATGAATAATGCAAGCTAACATTAAGCTTCTAGAGCGGTCTTCCCAACAATGTTCCCTCTAATTTTTCATGTGTCTGAGCGAACACACAAACTCCCTGAGCGATCCTTTGGATCACTGTGAGCGACATTAGACGTGTGCACTGTGGTCTCGCCAGCATTGAATCCATCCAAGTTACATGGTTTATTAAAATTAAAATTAAAAAAATAAAATAAAATTACAGCATTTACATTTCTGTTAGACTACTTTTAATTAACTGCTTTAGCCCAGTTACAATGAAAGTTTAAAAAAAAAAAAAATCTTGTTCATGACCTGTGTAGTATATTAACACTATTGGAAGTAAAAATAAGTTGAACTCCAATTTTGAAAACACATCTTTCTTTCTTTCTTTCTTCTTTTTAAAAAAAAAAAAAATAAAATCAAACTCTGACTTGTATTATGAGTCTGTGGTCTGTGAGAGAGTCCTGTAACTCTCTGTCTGCAAAATATAGTATATAATGACCAATGTTGGGCAATTAATTATATAGTTACTTCTTCAAAAAAGTGACTGAGTTTTGCAAACAAGTTTTTTTGCAGCTGTTTACCTAATAATGATGCCAAGGCGGTTTTTTAAACAAACATTTCAAAATACTTACAGAACAATCAGCTGTTCTGCATCAAATCTGATGCCACACAAATTATTTGTGCCACTCCAAAAATTAATTTCTGTCCACTATCAGATAAAGGAGAACAACAGCCTGATACCTGCAGGCCTGACAACAGGAGATGTATCACTCCTGTAACACCTGTAACATTCAGCAGTCGCCTCATTGTTCTGACACACACAACAAAACTATTGACTACACCACACACTAACTACACAAGATTTGCGCTAAACGTCGCAAATCTCTCACATCTCAAAACACCGCCGTCACTCCTAAAACTTCCCCCCGTTTCTTAACAACTAAATGCCATGTTTTGATTGGTCGACATGGTACATTTTGCGACCAATGGGAAAGGGTGTGGGGTGTTTTGGTTTCGTCTTTGCTCACAGGCGGAGAGTGCTTTCGAGCGTTTTCCTTATAAAACGCCGTTTTTACCCTTTCTTCACGCAGTGAATATAAACAACGATAGTATTCAGGAAGAAAACCAAACATTGCATTTTTTTTTAAATCATAACTCTGGTTTTACGTGGCCTATCAACACAATTTAAAAACTGGTATAAAGTCCACACTTTTTCCGTCAATTGTTCCGTCTGTCCTGCTCACATCTCCAATGGTTGTACACGTTGTCATTAACGTGGCTTCACTCCACATCAGCCACGCTTTGCTAGCTAAAACACCGGTGTCGGCACATATTTACTTTAATTTCAATTCAGGTTAGAATTTTTTTTGTGTGCGCAACGCAGATTTTCTCTGCGCAGAGACCGTGCCAACAGTGCGCAATTGCGCACGTGCGCAGCTTAGAGGGAACATTGCTTCCCAAAGCTCTGACTTCAATCCTTTTGAAAATTTGTGGACTATGCTTAAAAGCTGGATCCGTGACAGGAAACCAACCAATTTAAATTAACTCCACTATTTCAGCCGAGAAGAGTGGTCAAATATCGAGCCAAAATTATGCAGCATTGTTGAAGCTTGTTGATGGCAACCAAACGCATCTGGTCAAGCTGCAACTGGCAAATAGTTAACCAGATATTAGTGGGGGTGTAAGTATGTATGTGAACCTGTATGTGTACTTTCCACCCTGTGGAAATTCAGAAATTCAAAATAAATTCAAACTTGTGCACCAGTTCTAGTTTTTTTTCTCAAAGTAATTAAAGATGTACGCTGTACAATCATTCAACCCTGGAAAAAGAACATTTCAAAGAAATCATCAAAATTTAAAAATTACACCTGACCGCAACTCACTCACTCTCTCTCGATATCTCTCTATGAGCACACTGTCGCGCTGAGCTAAAGGATCCTGTCTATCCCGCAATATACGCTAAATTCTGTAAACTCTCCTTATCAATCTTGCACCTTCCTTGCTCGCGTACAAACGGACAGGACATGGCTGCGACAGACTTCCCAAATCCACCTTCGCTTTTATAGTCATGGTCTCTCATCTTGATTGCACGTAGTAATTTACTATTACTACTCTAAAATATGAATTACATCTGACATGATCTACTACATGTAATAGGATGATTAATAGTACATTTCCCTTTTTTTCGGAAATGACCTGTATGTATCTGTATGAAATCAATACAAGAATCAAATGCTGCATTATCTTTAGTTATATTGATAATATTTATTTATGGTAAAACAGTGGAGAAATATCGCTCTTGCTTTCATATAACTGCAGCGGACATACCTGAGTGGCCGCGATCTAATCCTGTTTACATAAAGTAAACCTGCTCCCGAGCAGGTTTACGCTTACGGATCTGTTGCTATGACAGCAAGTCCCAGATGAGCTTCGGAGAACCGAACGATCCAAGATCACGCGAAATCGTCAACATTCAAATCCGGCTAACTTACTTAGCGAGGTACGAAGAACGGGCCCCTGCTCCTGTTTTTGTTTGAGCGTGGCATTTCTCCCTCCTCCCACTCAGGGTTTTAAAGCCAGGTGGGTAAAAATAATTAAGCCTAATCAAGCTAAGCTGTTTCCAATTTGTGCTGATTAGAGTACGAGTTTCACTCCCTGTGCGCCCTTTTGCTTTCATCACCAGTGGCCTTATAAAAGAGATTCTGCAAGTCTCACTGGGTGATTTCTCTTCATGACTTTTTTTTTTCCCTTCAAGGAACTTGACACAGCAAACATGAAGGCGACTGTTCATGTAATGCGTAGGATCCCTCCACGCACCAAAAAGAGGATTCATGCTTACTCCACTCTCATCTACAGAGCTCATAAAGAGGTTAGAACGCACACTATAATTGTTTGTGCTCTTTAATCTTTAATGACTTTAACATTAAAACTACATCTCCATCTGGCCTGTACATGTTCCTATGTGATGAGGGACTGGTTTCACATGCACTTCTTTCTTGGTGTTCTTCTGCAGGTTAGTCCTGTTGGACTGAGAAGTCCTGAGTTTCTGACCAGGAGGCGTGGTGTCCCCAGACTGGTCCTGCTCAGGCTTGTAGGCTCGGAGGCTTCTCGGCTGTCCAAGTCAAACAGGTTGAAAGTCATCACTCGGAGAGAGCTCAGTGCTGCTGTTGCACACATACAACGGAGGATTCATGCAAGAGCCGCTGCCTGAAGATATAGACTTTAAAACAAAATTTTATTTTTATTATTAAAGGGTTTATTTTTTTAATCTCTGCCTCTTTATTAAAGTAAAGCTGTTAGGTATTTAACCCTAACAGCTGGTGGATGGAAGACTAGGACAGACAGAAAGTGTGTACGCTCAGATTTATGGAGGGATGGTTGCGACTTCCTATTAATTGTAATGGTCCTGTTATTCCACAAGGTGGAGCCATGGGGCGTGAGGTCATGGGCAAAAACCATCTTCCAATAAGATAAGACTTGCTTATGATATTCTGACAGTTTGACAGGCAACTTCCAAATATCAAAATCACATTTCAGAAGAAAATCCAACCCTCCCACCTTTTTGAAAATATTTTTGGGGATATCAGAATCAGAATCAGAAACAGAATACTTTATTGAACCCTGGGGGAAATTATTTTTTTGTTACAGTGCTCCATTATAAACCAATATTAACAAAACAGACAACACGCTAACTAAGAATAGTACAATATATATATATATATAAGTCACACATTAATAAATAGCTGGAAAGAAACATGTAGTTGTAGCAGTAAACAGTGTGTTAAGCAGATGCGTTGTATAGGGAGATGGACACAGGCAGGAATGATTTCCTGTGTCGTTCAGTGGTGCTTTTCGGTACTCTCAGTCTCTCACTGAACGTGCTCCTGTGACTGACCAGCATGTCATGGAGTGGGTGGGAGGTGTTATCCAACATTGTCTTTATTTTGGACAACATCCGCCTCTCCGACACCACCTTGAGAGAGTCCAGCTCCATCCCCACAACATTACTGGCCTTACGGATTAGTTTATTGAGTCTGTT
The DNA here is from genome assembly GCF_036321145.2 of Pelmatolapia mariae. Taxonomy (NCBI): domain Eukaryota; kingdom Metazoa; phylum Chordata; class Actinopteri; order Cichliformes; family Cichlidae; genus Pelmatolapia; species Pelmatolapia mariae. The sequence continues at coordinate 14,150,608 of NC_086227.1, read as the reverse complement.
GGCATCTGCGACCCTCAGCCTGCTCCCCCAGCATGCCACAGCATAGAGGATCGCACTGGCCACAACAGACTCGTAGAAAATCCTCAGCATTTTCTGGCAGATGTTGAAGGACCTCAGTCGCCTCAAAAAATAGAGACGACTCTGGCCCTTCCTGTAAAGTGCTTTGGTGTTTTTAGCCCAGTCCAGTTTATTGTCAATGTGGACTCCAAGGTATTTATAGTCCTCCACAATGTCAACACTGACCCCCTGTATTGAAACAGGGGTCAAGTGTTTCCTTGTCTTCCTGAAGTCCACGATCAGTTCCTTGGTCTTTGCCACATTGAGCTGCAGATGATTCTGCTCACACCACGTGACAAAGGAGTCGACCACAGCCCGGTACTCCGTCTCATCATCCCTGCTGATGCATCCAACCACCGCTGAGTCGTCAGAAAACTTCTGAAGATAGCAGGTCTCTGTGCAGTGGCTGAAGTCTGTGGTGTAGAGGGTGAAGAGGAAGGGGGAGAGGAAAGTCCCCTGTGGTGCCCCTGTGTTGCTGATCACCTTGGAACGATATGGAGTCAGGTTTTGAGAGGAAGGCTTTTATCCAGTTTATTTTAAATACTCCAGCCATTGAGTGAAGTGATTGATTGGAGTTCATCTTTTTAATACTTTGCGGGGTAATGTATAATGAATAAGCTGGATAAACCATCTTTGAGACACCCTCTGATTTTGATAATAGATTGCATCCAAAAATTGTAATATCTCTCATTAGCCAATGATTTAGTGTTTTGGACATACCATCAGTTTTATCTTTTAGCTTTTTTGACTTTTGATATCTTTTTTAAATAAACGCCTAAATATTTAACGTCACTTTTCACGGCAATCGTCCTCATGCTTTTTTCCAACAATTATAAAGTGAACATTTCTTTAGATTCAGGTCTGAAGCTTTAGAAAAAACTGAAATTCCATTCAAAGCTTTATCAAGCATTGATTAATCCTTCAAAAACATTACTGTGTCATCTGGGAACTGACGTCTTTTTAGTTCAGTATCAAATATATTAATTCCTTCAAGGTCTATGAATGCCTATCACCGTTTCACATGTATTCTCATTTTCTTTCTCTGTCAGGCCTGAGGTCCCATCTTCTGCGGTACCGTGCGCTCTCCAGACAGCTCTCCTTCAGCTCTTTGTTTTCCTTCATCAGCGACTCCATCTTTGTCCTTAGCTTGTCAATTTCCTCTTTGCTTTCTTTGTTTGCCTTTGTGTTTGCTTTGATGCTTCATTCAAAGTGTCTTGTTAAGTGAATCAAATCTTTCTTCACATCTTTTTGTGAAGGCTAGCAAGACTTCATATATATTCTCATTGCCCACCTGCTTCCCAGTAGTTTTGCTTTTCAGTTTTTTGGGATTGGGACTTGGTAACGGAGTGTGGTCGCCCGTGGGTCTTGCCATATTTTGTTGAAGTTCCATCTCTTCTATATCTTCATCCTCACATGCATCTTGGACTGCAGCGAGGTTGTAGTTGTTGTTGGAAAGGCTGTTAGCTTAGGGTAAATGGAGGAAAATGGAGGATTTTGTGTTGGAGGCAACTGTGAGTTCACGCACTGATAATCTATTTGTAGCCTAAGATGTTTAATCTGTCCAAAAAAGTTGAAAAGCAATTTCTCAGTCTTTGTTTTCTGTTTGTGAAATGTTGTGCTCATGTGCAAGACCCTGCAGAAACACTGAAAAGCACCACAATAAACCAACTCTGCCAACCACACACTTGTTTCAGGTCACCATGAATAGCTTACATTGTAAATCACAAAGAGCCAGTATATTATACTGTAGATTACACTCACTGTGACAGGATGGCTTGAAGGAAGTAATTACACTCTGCTTCATTTGGTTACAGCTCAGATTAAGGGACAACACATAGACAGATGGAAAAAATGTCTGAAAAATATTTACTGTTAGAAACATTTATTACAGAAGTTTCTGTTTGGCAAACCTCAAAGGTTTGCCAAACAAAGGGGGCTTAACAAAAGAGGGCTTAACAAAAGGGGGCTTAACAAAAGCTTGATTTTGTCAAACGACAGATAACTAACTATTTGGGAGGGTGCAATGGCTGCCCCTAAGCTTTCAGTAGAATATTAGCTCTGATTTCTAATTAAACTACAAACTGAGAGCATATATGATTTTATCTCGGGGGCTTGACAGTAATTTGATTTATTCAGACACTCTCAGTGTATTCAATTTCAAAGATCAGGGAGCACTTCTTTAGGGCTGGTCTGGAGACGTCAACAGACTTTAGGTGACAGGAAGTGCTGCAAGAACTGAGAAACACACTATTGATCTCTTTTTGGTGCACATGATGACAGGTGTGATTCATGTATTGTGAGTATTATGTGTTGAGGATTTCTCTTTGTGACTGAGATCCTTACCGGTGGCAAGATTTATATTGAGCATGTATCATGCATGTAGTGTCATCAGACACCAAACCACAGAGGGAGGAGGACTTTTGGAACAACTTGTCCTTTTTATATTCATAAGTTGTTTCAGCTGTTTAAGGTGTTCAGAGTTTTTGCACTTTACGATTTAAAAGAGAATTTAAAAGGACAATAACATCTTGAGAGTGATGTGGATTTTATTGAAAATATATATATTAAATAAATTGACACTGGTATCAAGCTGAGCTGTAATTTGACTATAACAAACTATTCATGCAACTTCAAAATGAGGCTCAAAAATCAGGAAAACATTTTCTTAAATGTTTGCTGCCTCAACGTCTCCCTCCCTGTGTCTCTGCTTGCCTACTCCTCTGCTTGTATCTCTGGTGAGCGGTAACAAGACACGAGGAGTGGAATCAGAGAGAGAGACGAGTCCCCACTTCAAGCATTAAGTCACATTTCAGCTCATCCGGCTGCAGGACCGATGAGCTCCTGCCACGGGGAACCGTCCGTCGTCCATCTGTCTGCTCACATGAGTCATTACTCCTCCTACAGTGTGGGTCATTATTTAATCAAACTTGTACACAATGAGAGCTCTCACAATATAAACTCATTATCAAGGTCACATTTGTTGTTTTATGGGCAGTCGTCTCTGACCTTCTAATTATTAAAGTTTGATGAATCTACAGTTTTTGACAAACTCTGTAAATAATTGTGTTAACTATCCATCATCTCAACCAGGGCCGTGCAGAGACGTTTATAGGGGCGGGTGCTCAAAGCTAAAAAGGGGCACATTGAACCAGGCTGAATAACAACAACACACATTCATCAAGAATCTAATATGGAATCGCATCATACTATATCACTGTTGTGAGGCAAAGCAAACGTAGCCTATGTTTTACCTGATGGGTACAATGTTGCTGTTGAGGGGTTGCTGCTGCTCCTGCTGCTGATAGTGCTGGAGGGCAGCGCTGTGTTGATCTGAGACTGTAGACATTAAAAAGTCCATAGGAGAGATGGTAGCTGATTAAACAAGTGTCATGAGATAATAACAAAATGCAAAGATTGGTGACAGCACTTGGAACCATAAGGCAACAAAAAACTGAGAAATAAACTAGACCCTGCCTGTGCCTCCTTCCATCCCCTCATTTCATCTATCACTCTCCACTTGCTGTCCATCTAAGAACAAGGCACAACTTGCTATTGCAATACACTATTATTTAATTATCCACACTTAACAACTCTTACACTTAATCTATAATAAAATGATGACAGAAAAATGTTATAGAAGCAAAACATTTCAGTTGTGCTTATTATTATTTTTATACTGGAATACCTCTCCAACAACTGGTACATGTGTTAATGTTACCTGTGCTCTTTGTAATCCAGCTGCTGAGGGATCCACTGCCTTTAGTAACCTCACACAGCTCCTACTGTTTCCTCCTCATGTCCTTACCAGCCATGTCTGGACAATGTTATATTATGAGTAATAATTCAAAAATCCATATACATAAAACACACACATGCACGCACACACAGTGACATTTTAGACCTTCAGAATACTGTACAGGGAGTGCAGAATTATTAGGCAAATGAGTATTTTGTTCACATCATCCTCTTCATGCATGTTGTCTTACTCCAAGCTGTATAGGCTCGAAAGCCTACTACCAATTAAGCATATTAGGTGATGTGCATCTCTGTAATGAGAAGGGGTGTGGTCTAATGACATCAACACCCTATATCAGGTGTGCATAATTATTAGGCAACTTCCTTTCCTTTGGCAAAATGGGTCAAAAGAAGGACTTGACAGGCTCAGAAAAGTCAAAAATAGTGAGATATCTTGCAGAGGGATGCAGCAGTCTTAAAATTGCAAAGCTTCTGAAGCGTGATCATCGAACAATCAAGCGTTTCATTCAAAATAGTCAACAGGGTCGCAAGAAGCGTGTGGAAAAACCAAGGCGCAAAATAACTGCCCATGAACTGAGAAAAGTCAAGCGTGCAGCTGCCAAAATGCCACTTGCCACCAGTTTGGCCATATTTCAGAGCTGCAACATCACTGGAGTGCCCAAAAGCACAAGGTGTGCAATACTCAGAGACATGGCCAAGGTAAGAAAGGCTGAAAGACGACCACCACTGAACAAGACACACAAGCTGAAACGTCAAGACTGGGCCAAGAAATATCTCAAGACTGATTTTTCTAAGGTTTTATGGACTGATGAAATGAGAGTGAGTCTTGATGGGCCAGATGGATGGGCCCGTGGCTGGATTGGTAAAGGGCAGAGATCTCCAGTCCGACTCAGACGCCAGCAAGGTGGAGGTGGAGTACTGGTTTGGGCTGGTATCATCAAAGATGAGCTTGTGGGGCCTTTTCGGGTTGAGGATGGAGTCAAGCTCAACTCCCAGTCCTACTGCCAGTTTCTGGAAGACACCTTCTTCAAGCAGTGGTACAGGAAGAAGTCTGCATCCTTCAAGAAAAACATGATTTTCATGCAGGACAATGCTCCATCACACGCGTCCAAGTACTCCACAGCGTGGCTGGCAAGAAAGGGTATAAAAGAAGAAAAACTAATGACATGGCCTCCTTGTTCACCTGATCTGAACCCCATTGAGAACCTGTGGTCCATCATCAAATGTGAGATTTACAAGGAGGGAAAACAGTACACCTCTCTGAACAGTGTCTGGGAGGCTGTGGTTGCTGCTGCACGCAATGTTGATGGTGAACAGATCAAAACACTGACAGAATCCATGGATGGCAGGCTTTTGAGTGTCCTTGCAAAGAAAGGTGGCTATATTGGTCGCTGATTTGTTTTTGTTTTGTTTTTGAATGTCAGAAATGTATATTTGTGAATGTGGAGATGTTATATTGGTTTCACTGGTAAAAATAAATAATTGAAATGGGTATATATTTGTTCTTTGTTAAGTTGCCTAATAATTATGCACAGTAATAGTCACCTGCACACACAGATATCCCCCCTAAAATAGCTAAAACAAACTAAAACCTACTTCCAAAAACATTCAGCTTTGATATTAATGAGTTTTTTGGGTTCATTGAGAACATGGTTGTTGTTCAATACAGTTTTTCTCGATTGCTTAAACACTATAACCAGGCCTCTAAACTAAAATTTCAAAACCATAAACGCTATTGGTCAAAAAGCTCACCCATTTCCCTGAACTATAAACACTATTCCCTGCTTTGACACATGACTCAAATTTGGTGAACTGGTACTGCAAAACTCTACACACAAATCCCTACATTTTACAGTGCTTACACCATGTAGTCATGTAGAAAGCACTAGCATGCAATAATGTTAACTTAAGTCAGCATAGCTTGAGCCCAATTAGCACACAATTAACCAGGTGGAAACACTAGGAGTCAAAATTTAGCACACACCAATCAGAACCTGCGATGGATAGATAAAAGGGCCAAAGTCAGCTCATTCAGGTTTGAAACAATGGATCCAAAGAGATGCAAAGGAAGAGGACGTGGTGGAGAAAGAGGACGTGGTGAAGGAGGAGGACGTGGTGGAGAAAGAGGACGTGGTGAAGGAGGAGGACGTGGTGGAGAAAGAGGACGTGGTGAAAGAGGAGGACGTGGTGAAGGAGGAGGACGTGGTGGAGAAAGAGGACGTGGTGAAAGAGGAGGACGTGGTGGAAGAGGAGGAGGAGGTGGTGAAGGAGGTGGAGGTGGAGAACGACGGCGACAAGGAAGGGGAAGAGCAAGGGCACGAAGACAGTCAGTCTCGGATGAAATTCGAGCCACTTTAGTTGACCATGTCCTTGTCCATGGGATGACTATGAGGGAGGCTGGGCAACGAGTACAACCAAATTTGAGTCGCTTCACTGTTGCCTCCATCATCAGAACCTTCAGGGAGGAAAACAGGTAGGTGTACTTGCAGTAAGACTGCTTTGTACAGTAACGTTTAAGTTACTGAATTTATGTGTCTTGAGTTTCAGTATGTTTCCATTATTTTCCTGTAAAATGAATGTGTGACAGTTACAGTAATGAGTGCTTCTATTTTTGTAGGACACAGAGACGACCACCTGGTGGAGGCAGGTTAAGGCTTTTGTCGGAGGAGCAAGAGAGGGAACTTGTAAACATGGTAATTGCAAATAATGTAATCCGCCTGCAAGAGATTCAAAGGAGAGTGATTGAGGATGATCATCTTTTTCGAGGCATAAATGCCATCAGCCTCTCCACAATTGACCGCATCCTCCGAAAGAATCAATTCCGGATGAAACAGGCATACCGAGTCCCTTTCGAACGAAACTCTGACAGAGTGAAAAACCAACGTGTGGAATATGTTCAGGTATGAGTTTTGATACTGTATAAGGTATTGTGTACCATCACAGCATGGCAGTTTATGCTGCCATCTCAGCACTCTTGAACTTTGGTTCAGGGTACCGATTGACTCTACTGTGTTATGTGTTTTGCAGAGAATCTTTGAGATTGAAGGACGGCCTGTTCCCCATGAAATGATCTTTGTGGATGAGGCAGGTTTTAACCTGACCAAAAGAAGGAAAAGGGGGAGGAACATAATTGGCCATCGGGCTATTGTAAATGTCCCTGGTCAGCGTGGGGGGAATGTCACTATGTGCGCAGCCATCAGCCAACGAGGGGTACTCCACCGCCATGCCGTACTAGGACCCTATAACACTATGCTTCTCCTTGCTTTTCTTGATGGTTTAAGACAACATATGTTCCAGCTGGACTACAGGGAACCAGCACAGCCAGAGCAGCCTCACTACGTTGTTGTGTGGGATAACGTCAGCTTCCATCGCGCTGCTCTGGTTCGTGACTGGTTTACCAATAACCCAAGGTTTTCTAATATCTTTCTGCCTGCATACTCCCCCTTTCTAAACCCGATAGAGGAGTTATTTTCGGCATGGCGGTGGAAAGTGTATGACCGAGAACCTTATGTCCGTGTTCACCTCCTTCAGGCCATGGAAGAGGCCTGCCTAGACATATCAGTAGATGCATGCCAGGGGTGGATCAGGCATGCAAGAGGATTTTACCCCCGCTGCCTGGCTGGGGCCAATATAGCCTGTGATGTGGATGAGATTCTCTGGCCTGACCCAGACCAAAGACAAGATGCTGTGGTGGGATAATGTTTCTGGTGTGTGTTGTACTGTATAGTACATGAATGACAATGTGCCACTGTACATACATTGGTTGCGTCTTTTGTGTTTATCATGTGACAAGGGTTTTGAAGGGGAGAACCATAAGCAACCTAATTGTTTTGGAACTATTGTTTTGAATTAATTGTACCAGTGTGCAAAACTCTGTGGTTTTTTACCAGTGTGTGTGTTTTTGAGGGCTTGTGTTTGATGTCTGAGGGCAAAGTTCGGTTTTTCAGCAGGAGTGAATAGTTTTGGGTGTAGAGCTTCATTTTGACCTGGAAATAGGATGTTTGGGGAATTGAGTGAGATGTTATGGATTTGTGTTTACTGTTGTGCGGATATGAGGCGTAGTTTCAAGAAATGTGTTTTAGCAATCGAGAAAAACTGTAATTGCAAAATCATACTTGCTACTCTTACACAACAAAACATTTAGTCACGACTGAGTCTTTTTTTTTTTAACCATTAGTGCTTTTACTTCAGTAAAGTGTGTGGACATCTCCGTCACCACCTACAGCACAAACACTGTTTTTTACAAGTTGGACTGTTAGAAAATACTAGAGTCTTCCTGTGGTGTCAGGACAAACATGAAGAGCTGTGAACATTCAGAGTGAGGAGGTTCGGTTGGTGTGAAAACAACAAGCATTCTCAGTGAATTTGAGTGCAAAACTGTAAACTTGGTACGTAATGACGATTAGCCCTCAGTTTGAGTCATGAGACACAGCCATGACCTCACAGTGTATTTACAATCTTGAGTTAAAATCAACAAATAACAGACGCCACAAACTCAGAACGCTTTAACACGTGCGCTTTTCTTCACGCTGATGGAAACATGTAGGTCTCTGTTTCAGCCCTGGTGGACCAGGACGCTGCAGAAACGCCTGGATTTAAACTGGAATTCTGATACGCTCTGGCTGTCTTTAAAAAAATAAGAGTGACAGCAGTACAGCGATACTTTTTAATGACTGCTCCTTATTTCACTTAAAAGTTTTAGAAACATCTAGTTTTGCGTAATTACCCTAAAAGCTTTTTTCCTGTGGAGTATTCACTACACACTGTGTCAAAATCGCAGGTTATTTCTGATTAAAAATCAATTTAAAAAAAAGAAGCTGCCCAAAGTGAAAACACACCAACTACACTCTGCAATAAATATACTGTATGCTTAACAGCTACCTGATCTAAATAATTACAATGATTACAATTTAATATACTAACCTTTTCTGTTAAAATACCTTAGATTTGAGCTTTAATTGACATATCATGTGTTTCTAACTTCTTTTAATCTAAGCTCAACTCCTCATATCCAAAATACCAAAAATTCCAGTTTGGGCCTTTCTCCGATCAAACTCTCTGAGGTGTAAATACACAGCTGGCTTCATGAGAGAGAACTGAAAAAAAGAATTTGTGTTGGAAATGAGCTCTAAATGAAAGCAGAGCAGTTGAGCTTTCTTTCATGCTGAGAAACTAAATACATTCAAAAGTGACGTGGATGTGTGGTTTTTTTTTTTGTAGATATATGTATAGAAAATCTAAGAAAGAGTCATTTTTATTGTTCATTCTCATACAAAAAACAACACCAGAGAAACACAGTTCAGTCAATTTCATCTGAAAGTGTTTAGAAACAGAAATCTGAACTGTTCCTGCAGATCCAATCGTTACTGTCATAGGGAAAGCCAACAACAAAAAAAGAAAATTAAAGAAAGGTGATGGTTAATAACTTTTGCATAAATGGGCTTTAGTCTGAAATTTAAGGATAGTATTTTTCTTTCTCTCTCGACAGCAGCGATTCGCTCTGACAGGATGCTGGAGCAAAAAAACACTGTTCCTGTTGTCTCGATAGTTTATCATAAATAATCCCGTGTAATTTGACATCAAGTGAAGATGTGGGAAAGGCTATACCACACCATCACAAGTCATAATAAATGTTTATTCGTTTATTTTCTCTCTCTTTTTTTTTTTTCTTTTTTCTCGTTGCTTGTTTGGTAAATAATAAGGGGGAAAAATGTTCCAACATGAGAAGTTCTGTTTTGTATTCATTGTAAACAGTTTGTGTTTTCCGTCTTCTTTTTTTTCTTTGTAAACTATATCCACAAATACTCAATAAAAATATTTTGAATTAAAAAAAGAGCGTTGGAGCATTTTAGCGCTTAAAGCTGCAGCTTCTGACCACTTGGGGGCGCATTAACAACTGCGAGCTGTGTCTGTCCTCTGCTACAGTTGCTTTTAAGAGCTTTTTGTCTCCATCAGGAAGCCAAAGCAGCAAGGTCGTGAATGCAGATAAACGCTGATGTAAGGGCACATCTTACATCAAACATCTTCCAAAGGACTCTGCAGTCTAGCTGATAACTGCTGCTCAATGATCAGACACACTCGTGTAACACTGTTCCTTTCTCATATGAGGAGTGACACCCTCCTGGCTGAAGCGCTAATTCACCCAGTAACTGAGAGAAGTTATCTAAGATCCCAGAGAGAAGGGAATTAAATTAATTTTAAGTTAATTAGATTTGTTTCGTGTCACTTCTTCACTTTATTTGTTATTTCTCTGTCAACTAAGGAGACAACGCAGCGAGCGGTGTTTGCTTGTGGCAACACGGTTCTCTCTCTGTATTATTAATTAAAATGATACATGATTTCCTCCTGATATTTGCACGTAAGGAAACTTGTTATTTAGGGATTCTAGGTGGAGCCCATCTCTACCTAAGCCGGGCGGAGAAACAGCGCATGTACTCTGTCATCCAGTGGTCGTCCACCACCATCAGCTGCGAGCGTCTTATCTTCTCCAGGTCAGCCGATCGAGCCCGCCGGCGGTCCAGCCTGGAGCTCCGCTTGTCAGACTCCCTGCGGGTCTGAACGCAGGCATCAGAAGTGTGACTCTGTGAGGAGAAACCAGAGAGAGGAGTCATTTCCGAAAGCTACACCGGCGTTTTATTATTCATGTTTGCCACATGTTCGGTAACACAGTTTCACTTCTCTTCTGTCCTGTGAATGAGGTCGAGCTGCTCTGCAGGACCCCTGCACTACCAAGGACGGGCCTGAAGAAAAAGGCTGGTAATGTGCTACGTGTTTTTTTCTAGTTAGCAAGTCTGTCTCTTGAAATATAATGGTGTTTAAAATCTTAATGTATAACTTAAAAACAGTCAAATTATTGATTGTAATTAAACACACACACACACACACACACACACACACACACTCTTACATACATATAGAAGTTCACACACAATGCCTTGTCTTAGAAACTATGTGGGCATTACTTTTTGTGTGAACTGTCTCTCAATAAAAGGCAGCGAGAGGAGGCCGGATTTGGGGTCTCTTTCGTGCTGGACACAGATGAGGCCTCCCTTGCGCAAGTAATCAATCGAACGCTGTAGCCTTGTTTTTCTTTCATGGGAATAAGTCCTGGATACAGCGGGGTCTGAGTTTAGACCCAACATTATATTTTTACACCAAATGAACAATGAACAGAATAAATTATGTAACAGTTTCAGAATTTTCATCATAGAATTACGTTAAAGGAAAAAACAATTACTTGAATGAAGTTTTCAGCCAGCTGTTAGGGTTAGCTAATGTAGGGATGTTTAGCTTATTTTAGAAGTTTAGGAATGTGTTAGTTAGAATGTAGAATTATTGTAAAGACACTGACACTGCCCTCAATGTAATAAAGGCCTGATTGTGTCATGAACTTAGAAGTAGATTTTAGGAGGCCCTCCCCCACTTGAGTTGTGAAACTAAGACAAAAGGAGTAAAGTGGAAATTCCTCAGGGTATACTTAGGTGGGGGTGTCAACATTTGTGACCTGATAACGGTGGTCTGGAACGGAGATGGGTTTTTATGACCTCCGGGAAGTCACTACATTGAGACACACACCTACAGTGCTTTAATTTACGCACCCACACCCACATGCACACTCACTCACGTGCACACACATACACACAGGTAGGCGCACATAGTCACTCACGAACACTCACGTAGCTACGTGGGAGCACGCACATGTAGGCATTCACGTGCTCGCACACACACAAACATGTAAACATGGTGATTAGTTTTATGGCACCTCGTAGAAAGGTTAGAAGGGGGGTCACTTATACAAAACTGCATGTAACAGACAAAGGAGTTGAGATCTGCAGAGGAAATCCGGGGTTCTGTACATCTCCCTTCTAGAAGGTATAATCAATAAGTGTGTATTAATAAAAATATTGTTAATTGACTACTGAGTCCCGGTGTTCTTTCTGGAGGCCTGACGAATACACGAACCGGGGTGAAATTGCTTTTTGCAACACTAACCATAGCCGCCACTGATGATCAGAGCGCACAAATGCAACACTTTTTTTCATACTTGACAACACAATAAAACACAAGAAAATCAGAATGTATTTGTGATTTGGATTTTTATTTGATGCTGAATAATATTTTCTTCATGTCAGGTTTTGATTCATTTGAATGAAGTATACTTTAGTCGTTTAGTTTTACTTTGATGCTATAATAGATGTTTTTAAAATTCAGTTAAATTCAAGATTATATAGCATCACGGCAAAACAACAGTCTCCTCATGGTGCTTTATACTGTAGGGTGAAAACCCTACAGCGGGGTGGCCAACTCCAGGCCTCGAGAGCTGATGTCCTGCAGGTTTTAGATAACACCCTTGGTCAACACACCTGAATCAAATGATCACTTCATTACCAGGCCTCTGAAGAACTTCAAGAAATGTTGAGGAGGTAATGTAGCCATTTACATCAGCTGTGATGGATCAAGGACACATCTAAAACCTGCAGGACATGGGCTCTTGAAGCCTGGAGTTGGCCACCCCTGTCCTACCAAGAAAAAACCCAACAATCAAAAGATCCCCTTTGAGCAAGCATTTGGCGACAGTGGGGAGGAAAAACTCCCTTTAATAGGAAGAAACCTCCAGCAGAACCCGGCTCAAGAAGGGGCGGCCATCTGCTGCGGCCGGTTGGGGGTGTGAAAAGAAAATATAGGGAGACAAGATGAAGTATACTTCTGATGGCCAAATGCTTCAAGATCTCTAAAGAAGCATGCTAGTGGGGAAAAAAGTCAAGATGGTCATTTAGTCATCACTGCTGCCCTTAAAGCAGCAGCTGAACGGCTTCATTAAAGCTTTTCCCACTGCTCGAAAGAACCTAGCAATTTTAGACTTCATTGGGGGATTGAGTACAACCTCAATAATGATTTCCAGATGAGCCAGAAAAAGTTGAGCAAATGTTGAATCATCTGGTGTAAGAACAGAATGTACGAATTGATCTAAAGAGCCAAGCTCCTTTCTAAGGGCTTTAGTCATTTTCTTTACAATCTGAAGTTTGTTATTTTCAAGAGCACTCAGATATTCTGAGCTTCTGACGTTATCTAAAACCAGATGTGTAAGACGCCTGGTGATGGCCTTTCTTTTTTCTGTATTCACTGTCTTTCTTGTGTCAAAACTGCATTTCTCGAGGAGACTCGGTAACAGAACGGCGCTGAAGTCTTTGGCAATTTTCTCAGCAGCAAAAGGTGATATAAAAAATTCTGAAGGTTCCTCCTGTAAGTTTTTAGAGATTGATGGCTGACTTTGACCTTCTGTAGGCCCAGTGTCAGCGACTGGCTCAGGCTCAGGGCTTTTTTCTGGAGGTAGGTCCTGCTCTAGTACACTCACACAGGAGATGGGTTGATTTTTGTGAGGAGAAACTGGACTTGACTCTGGTTCAGACAGTCTGTCGCATTCTCTTTGCTCTGTTGGGGTTAGTGCTCGTAAAATCACATCCTGGATGTCTTCCACGGCACCAGAAACTTTGTCACTTTGGACAGTTTCATCCAAAGCATCATTCTCTAACCACAGAAGAATGTTTTGCAAAAACTTTTGCACTGAGTCTTCTACAGTTACATAGAGGACTTCGGGCGAAAAAGGTAACTCACCTGTTGGCTCTGGAGACCTAGAAATCACAGAGTCTGAAAGACTTCTTCCCAGTAGCATCACAGGGAGTGAATATCTTTGAGTTGACTGGAGATGGTCATAAATTTTATCTGTCAACTCCCTGCAAAACGTCTCAACTTCAACAAATGCATTTACGTTTTCCATGGGTTTCTGGATAAGGTTAAGGTGTTTTGTCTGTTTTAATTTATTAAACAGTTGATCAAGATAAGGGTTGAAACTGGTAAAATCAACTGAGGAAGAACTTTTAAACCTGGTATGCATAGTTGGTGTGTTTACATACCTACAGAAAGAACTGTAGCTGTCCATAGAATCTGCTCTCTGATTATCAGGTGACTTGACCGGATCTTGGAGACAGATGAAGAACCTTTTGTTTTTCTTCACCAGGTGTTTTATCTCTCTTATCACTTTATAAAACTGCTTTTTGGCAAAGTTGCAGAAGTGGTCTTTGTGCAGCTTTTGTTCATTGGTTTTTAGGGGTGGGATGCATGAGGCAAAAAAGTTTTTCACCTTTTGGATAATTAGCTGCACATTAAAAGGTTTGCAAGAGCCACATTTGTTACTAGATGTGACATCTTCACCATCAGAAGACTGCAGATTATCAATTACTGTGTTGACAATATCAGCTGCAGCTATTTCTTCTGGCGTGCTGGGAGGCTGCAGACTTTCAGCAGCCACAGCATCTGTGCACTGCTCTATTCCTGTGGCATCTTCAGCTAAATAATTCAGATTGTCAAGTATTTTATTGACAGCATCAGCTGCGATCACTTTGGTTAGACTTTCCATTTTGTCCTCAGTGATTGCTGCATCTGTGCTCCATTTGGTGAGAGCAATGCTGACCTCATCAAGTGTCACCCTCTCACGGATCTTTGATTTAGTACTCTCTGCACTTGAATCAGAGGGACTAGGGGAACTCGAACTGGCCCCCTTTCGCATGCACAGGCAGCTTAGCTTACCTGCACATCTCTTCAGATACGAGGCTGCATGAGAGACCATGCGTCGAAGGTTTTTTATGCATGTAATTTTTCCGCTGACATAAACAGCGGGATCTGACCGTAAATCCGGGTTGTTTAAAAGTAGAGTCACAGCCGAGTTGACCTTTTCTGAAATCTCCATTTCAATCAGTTTTGTCAGCGTCTTAATGGACTCATACTTGTCATGGGGGATGTTAAGAGAGATGGCAATGCTCATTGAGAGAGAGTCTCCCAGCGACGGAGCTATTTTTACCACAGGTATGCTAATATCTGTTTGGGACACATGTGTCATAAACTTCTGAACTACGGGAAGTGCCGAGTTCAGGATGCCAGTAGAAACTGTCTGAATTATTTCAGTTATCATGTCAGCCAGTGCTGCTTGGAGATCAGAGTCCCAGACTCCATGTTCAATCGTCCCCCATTGTACTCGGGAGAACCGATTGAAACACTCACTGACAGCAGGTAAGATATTCTCTGGAGTAATGAGGACAGAGACTGCAGTCTGAAATTCAGCCATTGTGGACTCTCTGTATTTTTCCTCAATGTCTTTGAGTTTGCACTGCATGTCTCTTTGCTTTATGTCTTGTTCTTCCTTCTGTTGAAGGATTTCTCTATTTTTTTCCAGCGCTTTGTAGAGGTTTTCTTGGAGCTCCTCATTAATTTTGTGTTCGTGTTTGAGCTCTTCTTGTAACTTGTCTATATTAGCACTATCTGCTTTTAACACTTGGGGCAGTAGTTGTATAAGACGTACATGTTTCCTGTACTGTTTTTTCAGGGAACAAAGCTCATCTCGGGCTTTACCATACCTGATTCCCCAGCCTTCATTAATGACCTCTATGTCAGGCTGGCTTTTAATTTGTGCTTCCATTTCTATGCACTTCTCCTGAAGTCCAAGCATCTCTTCTTCAGCTCGTTTAAGTTTGTTTTGTAGATCGTAATTTTCCTTCCTCCTTGTCTCTAATGCCCTTCGGATGTTTAAGATTCTTTTTCTTTTATTCTGTATTCTTTTTGGGCGTTTTACAACTTTTTTTATTTGATTGACAGAGCGAAGAGAGGACAGGGATGTGTTTTGTCGTTTTTGGTGTTTTTGTGGACTCATGGCTGTATACACTACAGTGACTTTGAAAAGGTTTTCAGATGTTTCTCTGGTGAATGTTTGAATGCTGTGAAAACACTGACTAAAAATTGCTGCTTCTCAGTCCTATTTAAGGAAAAACTTCAAAGGATTTAAGATTCTAAATTTGACTTTATGACATCATCACTCTAAACCAAGGAGTGATGATGTCATAAAGAAAAGGTCACATGACATTTTGGCTGGGCGGTGCCTAAAGGCCGTCCGCTGTAGGTGTTTAAACCAACAGTCATTGGTTTAAACCTTTCCAAAAGGTTGATTCTGTTTTCAGTGAGAGAAACGTTTAGTCACTCATCCAAGGGACTTCAGTCTCAGCTGACTGCAGGTTTTCCCCAACCTTATAAACAGTACACTTGCACAATAACTGAAGCCAGCCCAGTGAATGAACAGTGAGGTCAGTTCCTTGATTATTAGTATGCAAAGCAAGACATGTTTGAACATTAAATGTCCTCGTGTTCGGAGCAGCCTAATGGATGCGCTAAAGGGTTAAGAACATACAGGTAAGCGTTTTTTGGGGTATGAAATGTAGCATATGTGTATATTATGCACCATGGACTTTTAGCTAGTCTTAGCATTTGATAGCGCTGCTATCAAGATGGCGTCAGGTAGCTAACCTAGGGCAAGGCCCGCGATACCGGGCGGGGGCAACTGCGCATGGTTTTACCGGCTGTAATGCCAGGTCTGCTGTGTAAATATAGACAGGCATGTGTGGTGCACTCAGACTTCTCAATCTCAGCTAAAAGCTCATAAAAAGATTTCTACAACCACCAAACACAAGTCAGAGTTTTAATTGGACAACGCGGTGAGTGTCAAATGTATTTCTCGCTTTGCAACTCGTGATTGGTGGGACTGACGTAACGTAACCTTGAATATACTGTGTAAATCAGCGGTCCCCAACCGGTCCGGCCCGTGCGTCGTTTGGTACCACACCACGAGAGTTGAGGCTCAGCGTAAAATTTATGGTTTTCAGGGTTTCTTTTTGCTTTTGTCGTTAACTCGGTTTCCCTGGGTCTTTTTCCGTGTAGTAGTTGTGTGTCTTATTTTTAAAGAAATATTTACGCGTTACCATAGCGACCAGAGAGCATAAAGGGGCAGAGAGGAGGACGTTAGTCTCAATGTTGTTGGAGGACACTGCTAATAAAGTTATACACAGTGAATTCGCGTTTGTCATATTTACAAAATACCACAGGTTTTGTCTTGGTCGCATCATTTTATTTCATCATTTTTATTTTATTTATTTATTTGCCAAGGAGTTGCCATTTGGTGTTTAGACTAATGAACAATGCACCACGTAGGACAAAACAGTATGCTGTCCTTTTGGTATAGTGTGTACAGTTATCAGTAAATATAATAATAATAATTATAATTATAATGTTACTACTACTACTACTACTACTACTACTACTAATAATAATAATAATAATGATACAATTTAAATTGCCCAAATTAAAAGTTTAAACCCAACCTATACTGCACATGTTCTCTTTAAATGGCTAAACTTAAATAGTTGCCGAACAGGCACGTGCAGAGGGGGGGGCTAGAGGGGCTTGAGCACCCGCCCCTTTCCTGATGGGTGCCCAAAGTGCCCTTTTGTTGAGGCAACTTTTTTTTAAAAAAATTATTATTATTTTTTTTTATGTGTGTGTGCGTGCGGAGTCCTGTCTGTGCCCCTCAACAACAATATTTAACTATTAATCACAGTTTTGCTAAATAAAGGGATCTGGCTTGCATCAGTCACATGATCACATTTAACCAATGATCGCCCTTGACGGCAGAACGCGCTGGTTACGAGCCGGGAACGAGCTCACAAGGGGCACGCGCATTTTTTGCGGTCCGGAGCTGTAGGAGAAACACTGATGCGACAAAACCAGTAAGTAGCTGTACAGCGTACACTGTAGTCTATAGCACACAGGAGTATTAGCTTATTATGTACATGTTGGTAAGTTGTCTTGTTGCAACTGACGAACTGAAACAAATGAGCGTGCTGTGTGTGTAACAGCGCGACAAACTTTACCTGTCCTTTTATTAACTGCACAAGTCATAGCTGCTGGCTACCTGTGTAAGGCTGTCATGGGTCTGTAGCTCTGTCACCGTTTTAGGGAACATATTTAGTTTTAAAGTAAGTTACAGGGCTTTTCCTGCCTTTCTGGAGGGCTTATATTTCACTTAAAACGATCTAACATGCATGTCCACATAATTATGGATTATTATAATTATAATATTTAAAAAACACGGTGTATTTTAAAGAACATATATTAAGAAACAGATTATATTAGATTTATATTTTAAATAAGACAAAATGCTGATTTTACAGCAGCAAAATTATTGTATCTCTACAGTTTAAAAATGTAATAAGCTTTCTGCCTGCACAGAGTGGATAGTGAAACAAATGGAATCATCATAAATACATTATTTCATATTTATTACTTTTTTTCCCCTCATTGCTTTATTATTGTAATAGTAATAAAGGGAAGGATTCTGGATCAGCACCATGATGGAAACTTGTGCCCACAGTATATACAGTATTCTGAAGAAGGTCTAAAATGTCACTGTGTGTGCATGCATGTGTGTGTTTTATGTATATGGATTTTTGAATTATTACTCATTATATAACATTGTCCAGACATGGCTGGTAAGGACACGAGGAGGAAACAGTAGGAGCTGTGTGAGGCTACTAAAGGCAGTGGATCCCTCAGCAGCTGGTTTACAAAGAGCACAGGTAACATTAACACATGTACCAGTTGTTGGAGAGGTATTCCAGTATAAAAATAATAATAAGCACAATTGAAATGTTTTGCTATTATAGATTAGGTGCAAGAGTTTTTTAAGTGTGGATAATTAAATTATAGTTTATTGCAAAAGCAAGTTGTGCCTTGTTCTCAGATGGACAGCAAGTGGAGAGTGATAGATGAGATGAGGAAATAGAAGGAGGAAGAGAGGCAAAGAGTGAATCACAGGCAGAGCCTTGTTTGTTTCTCAGTTTTTTGTTGCCTTATGGTTCCAAGCGCGGTCACCAATCTTTGCATTTTGTTATTATCTCATAACACTTGTTTAGTCAGCTACCATCTCTCTTATGGACTTTTTAATGTCTACAGTCTCAGATCAGCACAGCCCTGCCCTCCAGCAGCAGGAGCAGCAGCAATCCCTCAACAGCAACATTGTACCCATCAGGTAAAACATAGGCTACGTTTGCTTTGCCTCACAACAGTGACATAGTATGATGCGATTCCATATTAGATTCTTGATGAATGTGTGTTGTTGTTATTCAGCCTGGTTCAATGTGCCCCTTTTTAACTTTGAGCACCCGCCCCTATAAACGTCTCTGCACGGCCCTGCATACCATCAGTTTTATCTTTTATCTTTTTTGACTTTTGATATCTTTTTTAAATAAACGCCTAAATATTTAACGTCACTTTTCACGGCAATCGTCCTCATGCTTTTTTCCAACAATCATAAAGTGAACATTTCTTTAGATTCAGGTACAAGTCTGAAGCTTTAGAAAAAACTGAAATTCCATTCAAAGCTTTATCAAGCATTGATTAATCCTTCAAAAACATTACTGTGTCATCCGGGAACTGACGTCTTTTTAGTTCAGTATCAAATATATTAATTCCTTCAAGGTCTATGAATGCCTATCACCGTTTCACATGTATTCTCATTTTCTTTCTCTGTCAGGCCTGAGGTCCCATCTTCTGCGGTACCGTGCGCTCTCCAGACAGCTCTCCTTCAGCTCTTTGTTTTCCTTCATCAGCGACTCCATCTTTGTCCTTAGCTTGTCAATTTCCTCTTTGTTTTCTTTGTTTGCCTTTGTGTTTGCTTTGATGCTTCATTCAAAGTGTCTTGTTAAGTGAATCAAATCTTTCTTCACATCTTTTTGTGAAGGCTAGCAAGACTTCATATATATTCTCATTGCCCACCTGCTTCCAGTAGTTTTGCTTTTCAGTTTTTTGGGATTGGGACTTGGTAACGGAGTGTGGTCGCCCGTGGGTCTTGCCATATTTTGTTGAAGTTCCATCTCTTCTATATCTTCATCCTCACATGCATCTTGGACTGCAGCGAGGTTGTAGTTGTTGTTGGAAAGGCTGTTAGCTTAGGGCAAATGGAGGAAAATGGAGGATTTTGTGTTGGAGGCAACTGTGAGTTCACGCACTGATAATCTATTAGTAGCCTAAGATGTTTAATCTGTCCAAAAAAGTTGAAAAGCAATTTCTCAGTCTTTGTTTTCTGTTTGTGAAATGTTGTGCTCATGTGCAAGACCCTGCAGAAACACTGAAAAGCACCACAATAAACCAGCTCTGCCAACCACACACTTGTTTCAGGTCACCATGAATAGCTCACATTGTAAATCACAAAGAGCCAGTATATTATACTGTAGATTACACTCACTGTGACAGGATGGCTTGAAGGAAGTAATTACACTCTGCTTCATTTGGTTACAGCTCAGATTAAGGGACAACACATAGACAGATGGAAAAAATGTCTGAAAAATATTTACTGTTGGAAACATTTATTACAGAAGTTTCTGTTTGGCAAACCTCAAAGGTTTGCCAAACAAAGGGGGCTTAACAAAAGAGGGCTTAACAAAAGGGGGCTTAACAAAAGCTTGATTTTGTCAAACGACAGATAACTAACTATTTGGGAGGGTGCAATGGCTGCCCCTAAGCTTTCAGTAGAATATTAGCTCTGATTTCTAATTAAACTACAAACTGAGAGCATATATGATTTTATCTCGGGGGCTTGACAGTAATTTGATTTATTCAGACACTCTCAGTGTATTCAATTTCAAAGATCAGGGAGCACTTCTTTAGGGCTGGTCTGGAGACGTCAACAGACATTAGGTGACAGGAAGTGCTGCAAGAACTGAGAAACACACTATTGATCTCTTTTTGGTGCACATGATGACAGGTGTGATTCATGTATTGTGAGTATTATGTGTTGAGGATTTCTCTTTGTGACTGAGATCCTTACCGGTGGCAAGATTTATATTGAGCATGTATCATGCATGTAGTGTCATCAGACACGTATGTGCTGTTCCACAAACATGTGATGTTTTTATTGTAGTCAGTGTTTTATTTCTCCAAACAGTCACACTGAAAAAAGCCAGTTGGCTACAGATAAACGTAGAATAAACCAAGGACAGAACAACAGAAACAGAAGTGTTTCACATCCTGCCTGTTTGTAAAACTAAAAGCAGTGATGATGTAATCCACACTCCTACTGTGTATACTAAGTATCACTTAAACTTACTGTGTTTTAATTTACGTTCTTACCATTCATCCATTTTCTTCTACTTATACAATTTAGCATTGCAGGGGTGAAAGCTAGAGTCTATCTCAGCTTGCACAGGTCGAGGGGTAAGGTGCACCCTGGACGAGTCACCAATCTAGCAGAGGGCTCATTCAGGTGTGGTTATCATCAGTGGAAATGATAATAATCACTCCTCCATCCCTATTAACCTGTAGGAGTCAGGGCAGAGGAGCACAGAGAGTGAGAGGGGAGAGACCTCTACTGGAGAGGTGAGTCAAGGATTTCACAGGATGGAGTCATTTGTGATGCAGACAGTCTGATTAGAATTTAATGGAACTCAATATGGATATGAAATATGAAACATTTCAGTCATGGTACAACATGAGCTCTTATTTAGGAGAGTCAAGAATAGAAAGTGGAGAGAGCAAAGAGATATATATAAGTCAAATTAGCCTGACTCACATATTTTTGAGGGATCTATTTTTATATTACTTCAATTCAAGTCATTTAGTAATATTTTTCAGTATAATATTTTTTATGTGCCCAAAATGTAATCTGTGTAACTTCAAAATATTTGGAGCAACAAATTACTGTGGTGTGTGAGCAAAAGTCATGACATTAGCCTCTATGTTGTATCAGTTATCAATTCAGTATGATTGAATGTATCTTGAAGGGTCAGGCAGAAGGAGAGGCTGAGGGAGAAAAAGGTCAGCAGGCAAGTTTAAGTCAGAGAGAGCAAGTAGAGACAGAGGAGCTGCAGCAAATGGATGGAGAGGCAGAGGAAGATCAAGTTATTAGAGAGAGAGGAGAGCAAACAGGCCAAGAGAGGGAAAATGATGAAGCAGCTGCAGCAACTCATTCTACTACAGGGTGACAAAGACACAGGGCCCAAACAGGTGAAGCTGGAGAGCTATCCAGATGACTGTTTTTGTACACAGAAGCAAGCATTTCACCACAGCTGGTTTGAAAAGCACAACTGGTTAGAATATTCAGTCAACCAGAATGCAGCTTTCTGCTTCCCATGTAGAGTGTTTGGCAAAAACATCAAACATGATAGTTTGGTCAGTAGCGTTTGCAAGAACTGGAAGAAAGCTTTAGTCATCTTTGGTAAGCATGAGATGGCACAAACACATAAGCACAGTGTTGTTACATGGAAAAGCTACCATGGAACTAGCAAACAGGGAAACGTTGCACAGATGATAGCAACTGCAAATGTGAGTGAGATAGTAGTAAACACATCCTCTCACTGATGCAGTTAAACTCATGGTTGCTCCTCTGAGCTGTATGTGTGACTTCAAAGACAATAAAACATGTCAGCAGGTAAATAATGTATCCAGGAATCAGACACGTCAATAGAAAGGATTCTTTAGTCCACGTCCTTCACATTTGTAAGTACTTACAAATGTGAAGGACGTGGACTAAAGAATCCTTTCTGCTGTGGTCTGCAGGCAGAAGAAGGAAGTCAAACTGTACCATCCCCCCCTACTGTTCACAGCATTAACATGCTCAATGAACCAAAGGCAAGGAAACACTGAAGTGAAAACAAAGTTGTGTTGATGGTCATACTTTGCCCTTCTAGACATAATGATCTGAAGAGAGCAGAGTGAACGATGAGCTGTGTGGTCTGTTAGTAGCAAACCTCTGATGAGGTGGATTATTTCCACACTTTACATTCTGCAGCTGATGGACTCTGAACTTTGAACACAAGTGAAAAAGCAACACACAGTCTGAACCATGAAGGAGACACCGAATCATTAAAAACACATTTCTCTTTTTATGGTTGGGATTATTTATATTTTAAGTGGTTTATCCTGGAGGTTTAATTCATTAAATGCAAACATACAGAAAAAGCTCAGAGAGGCTTCTTTCTTGCCATTGATGATTAATATGTTTGGCAAGATGACAGGGACGTGACGAGCTTACTGGTGCTACGTACGAGTTTTATGAGCTGTTTTTTTTTTTTAGATGAACTCAAGTGTTTTAATTTGAAAATGTATTAATTATTTAGAATTTAAATAAAAATTAACATATCTATTTTCCATGGAGATGTTTTGAAATTCAGTTTTTCGTTCGCCACTGCTGTTAGTAAGTAGTAGGATGTATGGGGTATTGTATGTATGGCTAAAGGACCTGAAACAGCGCCTTGCAGAGTCGATTCTCAGTTATGGGGTAGCTGTTAGTGATGGGATTTACGGCTCTTTTTAGAGAACCGGCTCCTTCGGCTCGGCTCACTAAAAAGATCCGGCTCTTTCGGCTCCGAACCGGCTCTTCAGGTTTTCTTGTTGCTTTAATTAATTTATTAATACAATAATATAAAATTTTGCACAAAAGGAATTACTAATGTAAAAAAAGTGGTTTTATTTATATATGTTTATATATAAATATATACAGTGGCCCCTAGAGACACGTACAAACTCCAAAAAGCACGTACAAACTCTAAAACACATTTCTAGCTGTCAGTGGCAAGACATTTTTAAACATTGAAAGAATACAGAAACAGTCAGAGTTTTGTTCAGAGAACTACGTGCGCACGGGTGAGTGATCGGGTGATACTCACACCGAGGCTTTGCAGTCAGCTTTATTTATACATCGTAGCATTCCCTGTTTTTCAGGCTGTAACAGACAATCTGGGCATGTATGGGACACAGTGTGTGTGTGTGTGTGTGTGAGTGTATTGTCTATCTCGGGGAAAGCAGAAGCCAGTTGGGTCCTGTTTCCAAGGGTGTCTGCAAGATACTTCTACAGGAGTCAGCGATTACGGCAGGGCTCATGTGTATGTGTGTGAGAAGAAGCAAAGACAAAACATAAAGATATGTGAACACTATGTGCTTTTCAAGCCTTTCTTAACATAAGCATATGAGTATCAGGCCTTTCTTAACAGAAGCATATGAGTAAATGGAACATTATAAGGAAAACTGAGTAAATGAAACCTTAAAAGGGAAAATGTATCAAAAAGGAAAAACATCATAAAATCACAAAATCTCTTAACATTCCCTGCTGTTGTTCATATATATTTATGTACGTCAACTACTAGTTACTTGCAGAAGCATTTTCAACTAGAGTATCATTTTATGAAAACATATATGGTCAGCTTTATTGGGATTACACAGTCAGTGAGTAAAAATCATCTTCTTCAACTTGTACCTCTTCTTGAGCTTGTTCATTTTGAGATAATGCAACATAAGCTTGCAATCTTACAGTAAACATTTTGCTTATCATACTCCGAATACAAGGCAGTACACATGTGGAAAATAAGCAAAGTAGCAAAAGGAGCATTCCAACGAATGTTAGTCCTTTTGTAAGTAATGACTTCCATGACCCGCTAAGCAGCCATGTGAGCCAGTCCTCTGTGTTTTGCGTGTAATCTTGCTGCTGTACTCGTAGCGTGTTCAGTGCGTCAGACATGTTGGTGGAATGCACATTATCAGGTGTTTTGCATTAAGAGGCATGTGCGAACAGATGTAATAGTTTCTGTCTCTTGTGGAGTTGTACACATAACGGTACCAGGCATTGTTCATCCATGGGTGGGTGTGATCTTGTGTCATGTCGTCTGGATGTATTGTGTCATGTGTCAATCTTGTCCTTCTTCTTCTGAAATCAGCGACAGCAGTCCCAACAGAATTGTGACACTGGCCACCAGAACGAGTAGGGTCTTCATGATGACCGAACACACCTGGTCCTGTGAGTGAGTAGACTAGGGGCGAGAAGAACAAGGGCGGGATTTACCCAAACAGCCCTCTCTCCACCTCCCAGATCACTAACAGGCAGGGGTGCTGGCGTGTTAGTGTTGACTGTCGCTCATTTTTTTACAGTGGCTCTGATGAATCCAGGAGGGTCGTTCAGCAATTTTGCAGGCTGTTGGTGTGGCCAGGAGGACTTGGTAGGGTCCTTCCCACCTCGGGGAGCTCCACTTTTTCCTCTGGAGCACTTTTATCAGGATCCAATCTCCTGGTTTCAACCTGGAAGAGACTGGAAGAGAATCATCTGGCAGTTGATTGTTCAAAACTATTTCTTTGTTTTCTAACAGTTTTGTCATCCATTCTGCTAGTGTTGTTTCTCTTATGGATTTGTCTATCGGTTCACTTGTAATAGGTACTCTGCGGGTGATATGAGAAGTGATGTTTTATACTGAAGCCCAGTGCTTCAGAGACTTTTGATATTACTTCATTTACGAAGTGTGTAGCACAATAGACAATTCAATCAAGACCTTGAGCCATAAACAGACCTCACGCACAGACATTGTTTTCATAACCGGACAATTTTAGACCTTGTTCCTTAAATCTACATAAATATCCTCTGGGTGACATAAAACACATTTTAAGTAATCAATTGCTTCTCATAAAAATTATGTATTGGGATGTTTGTGTGCAGCATTTTGCATATCAGCATAAGCATTTGCGAGCAAAGCATTCTTCATTGCATAAGCGTGTGTGTGTGCCATTTCTCCCTCTATCAACGAGTGCACATGTGTTCATGTGTATATTTCACTTCATTCTGAATCGGTGTATGTAGATGTGTGTGTGTTCATCACTTTCCTGTTCTGGTGTTCTGGGTAAACCACAGCCTGAAGCGTGCCCTGGGGTCCTGCCCTCCTCCTTTTCAGTCCGCTTGCCACCATTGCTGCTGTTCAAAGTTCAGTTTGTCCTGGTTCTGACCCCAATTGGGACAGTCCTTTTCTCCAGTGTCCATGCTCACTGCAGGTGAAAACTGCATCTTCTTCTGTGTTTTGTCCATTCGACCTCAGTTGCTCCTCCTGTCTCTGGCACGCCCTTTTTGCTGCCGTGTTGGTCCATCACTGTCCTGCACAGTGTTAATGCAGAATTGTTAAGGTCAGCATTCTTTTGCTCGGCCTTACTTGTCATTCGGCTTGGCGGGCGTCTCGTCACAGCTCTGTCAGCTGAAGCTGTCTGGGAATTTTCCCCCGTGTAGTGAAACGGGCCTTGGTTTTAACGCTCTCCGTCTCCGCTGCATAAGATCGCTTTTCTGCAGCCCTGTTGACATTTTCAGGAAATTGTTGTTATAAGTCCAGCTGCTGCAGCATTTGGTCAGGGTCACGTCGAAGGTGGTAGAGGGGAGAGCAGGAGTCCAGGTCAGCCTCGGCTTTCAGGGCCGGCAAAGCAGCCTGTAATTAAACATAAAGAGAAGAAAAAACAAAACAAAACAAAAACAAACAGAAGTGTACGAACAGGAAAATTATGTTGTGCTGGCTGTGATACAAAGAGAGGGGAGAAACACCGGGCAGGCCCTGTGTCAGCCTTCCCCTTTTTTTCTTTTTTTTTTTCCTCTCACGATGTAATCAACTGATAACCCACCAAGTTGACAGGACAACACAGGTAGATATTTAAATTCTTAAGATCATGTTTAAAAGCACAAAAAGGAATTTTCCTTCCGTCAGTAATCACATGTGTCGTTCAATCAGCAGAAAACATCTCACAATTTGACTTTTAACCACTAAAATTGTTGTTTAATCAGTGGTTGGTCATACCAGTCTCTGTATTTTCTTTTTGAAGAAGTTAAATTGTTGTCCTGCAACCCAGAGGGTTTATTTGTTAGTAATAGATAAACTTCATCATTTAACAACAGGTGTATATTAATTTTTGCTGCTTTAACCTTGCTGGAAAATCTTCACGTGTTCATGAGTGTAAGCTGTTTTTTCATTGCGTTTGTAGGCAGGTTAATTTTAACTTTTCCTCAAACAAGGCATTTCTCTAACAGTTGCCCTTCACTCGCGTGTGCTAAGAAAGGCAAATGTGCTTGTAGTAGTTGTGAGATTATATCACATTATACCTGTAAACAAAAGGAGTGAATCATGATACTGCTGTAGGCCACATCATACTTCTTGTTTAATCAGTATTTAGTTTCAGTTTGCATCACACCTCCCAATTGAAAGAATGTGAAAATCACCAGATCTATCAGATAGGTTTGTATTATCCTATACTGCTGATTTACTGTGAGTGAGTTACACTGTTTCATGACATTTCATAATGCTGAGTTATAAAAATAGTATTGTGTTCAGAGAGTAGGGGCCTCCCTTTTTTCTTTCTTTTTTTTTCCCCTTGTGATAGTAAAAAGAACAGAGCACATGCCACGGGAGCGTCACCCCCACCTTTGGTGGAGGCAGAAAAACAGGGAGCCAAGGTCATAACTCAGGCTCACAAAGAGTCAGAAAAAATGTGAATGCTTAGTTTTGTGGCTGTGGCGCATTTTGTATGGCTTCTTTTCTATTGTTTAGTAGCTTTCTGCCTTCACCTGAGAGGGTGTGCCCTAAGCATGTGACTTCAGGTCTCCATGATTGGAGTTTATTTAAAGATAAATAAGATGATTTCATTTATTGCTCGCAGATCATGCACTAAACGGTATTTTGCAGTATTAGCTGTCTTCATCACTTAAACAAAACATCACTCTTTGTTTTATTATTATTATTATTACTATTATTTTAAATTCTCCTTTCTCAAAAACGGAAATGAAATTGTATTTGTTCTTTGCTGAGAAACACAAAATTACATTTCAAACAAAAAACAGACAACCCAGCTCTCAGCTGGCTCTGGGCTTATCATCATCAAGGACGCATAGTGAGAGCTACTTCAGAAGTTACAGTACTCATCACTCAGGCAACATTTCAAGAAACAAAAGAAACAACAAACAAAATTCAGCACACTACACAGAGAACGACAACAAGACACAACTGAAGATGTTGTTCTTGTTTGTTCTCCTTGAATTTTAGAATAAAGTTATTACATCTGCATTAGTAAATCATATGCCTAATCATTATGTGCCACTGTGATCCACAAGTATGATCACTGATTTATTCATTTTTCAACCCAACAAAACAAAAAACAAGTTACTGATGGCTTGAACGCTTTACACGCGAGTCAGGATGCAAAAAGGCTGCTGCCAAAGACAAATCAGAAGCATGGGGGAAACAACTGAGCTCACAGACAGCTTCATGTTTGAGCTTTAATAGCTCCGTTTCACTCCCTCTGATGTGTTCTTATGCAGCCTCTGCTCTAAAAAATGTGTAACCTGCTCATCAGCTTAGCAGTGACCATATATTTAATTCAGCTTCACAATTGTGTGGCCTTAGCTGTTGTATAAAGGGTGTTTAGTTGTTAGTATAGGTGTGCTCTATATCTCAACAATGTCTCATCTAGGATGACAGGTTTTCAAGCAGGTCAAGCGTCTCTATGCACTTGATTAGATTTGGTATTTTCTTCATCTCATATATCATTATACTGAGTTTGAGCAAACCTTAAGCTTGATTCAGACTACTTTTAACAATAGTATATTACAATATACTACTATACTACAAATATACAATCGTCTATTATAATATTTCATATATATATTTTATTATGTATCCATCGAGGGCTGGGGGTGATCTGCAGTTTCACCCCCACCCAAGCTGGAGACACACTTTCCTTGGCTGAACAATGACACAGCCATAATATACCTTATGCATCTCTCTCTTTTTTCACTTATATCTGCTTGGAGGGTTTCTTTTAATTTAGTCATTGTGGAGGGGCTACATTTTTTCCTCCCATGTGGGACATTTAGTTTACTTTTGGATTTGTTGCCCATTTCTAAGTTTGTTTAGTCGATGCAATACTTATATTTTATATTTTATTTATACTGCCAGCACACACTGTGAGACGTTCTGGTACTAGAGTCAGAGGAGGTTATTAAGTCAGCCTTCTACCCTGAACTAAATTCAGGGCGGACTTAATTTTACGCGTTGACGCGCAACCTGTTCTCCTTCTCACCATCCAGTACTCACAGGAAAACAATAGGAGTAGTGCAGGAGCCTAGAGCTCCTATTCAATGAAGCACTTACTCCTCAACAAACATTCAGCAAACAGTTAGCGCGCTTAGAGAAAATCCTATTTTTATTTGACACTCTCGTTTCTCTGGCTACCAACCTTTATTTTTGTTGCAGATTGAGCCTCTCAGGGCATATTAATCCGTCTTACACAGGCGAGCGTGGCTACCAACCTTTTTTTATGCTGCGGATTCAGCCTCCCAGGGCGTGTTAATCCGTCTTACGCAGGCGAGCGTGAGATATACTGGCTACCAACCTTTTTTATGCTGCGGATTCAGCCTCCCAGGGCGTGTTAATCCGTCTTACGCAGGCGAGCGTGAGATACACTGGCTACCAACCCTTTTTTATGTTGCGAAACAGGCCCCCACAGGGCAGGTTATTTCGTCTTACACGGGCGAGCATATTACATAGGACACGTCTGTCCTTTTCGGTCCACACAGGACCCTTCTACTTCGAGCAGTGTCAAACTAAAATCGATTATTCAACGCAAAGTGTTTCTGGCTGCTTTATATTCACCTTCAATGTTGCGCTGTGTTCTTTTTCCCGGCGTCACCGAGAACCTGGCGTCGTGGACCTGTATAAGACACTGGCCAGTAGGCGAATGTACACCCTGGGCTTTTCCTCGCTTCGCTAGAAACGGTGGTTGCAGTGCAGGTACTCACGACGTCAGGATCCGGTGGCTCCGTCTGTGAATAGTTAGATGATACAATAATATCAATAAACTATCCGGCTCGAAGGACCAATTAAATGTCAGTGGCAAGACATTTTTAAACATTGAAAGAATACAGAAACAGTCAGAGTTTTGTTCAGAGAACTACGTGCGCACGGGTGAGTGATCGGGTGATACTCACACCGAGGCTTTGCAGTCAGCTTTATTTATACATCGTAGCATTCCCTGTTTTTCAGGCTGTAACAGACAATCTGGGCATGTATGGGACACAGTGTGTGTGTGTGTGTGTGTGAGTGTATTGTCTATCTCGGGGAAAGCAGAAGCCAGTTGGGTCCTGTTTCCAAGGGTGTCTGCAAGATACTTCTACAGGAGTCAGCGATTACGGCAGGGCTCATGTGTATGTGTGTGAGAAGAAGCAAAGACAAAACATAAAGATATGTGAACACTATGTGCTTTTCAAGCCTTTCTTAACATAAGCATATGAGTATCAGGCCTTTCTTAACAGAAGCATATGAGTAAATGGAACATTATAAGGAAAACTGAGTAAATGAAACCTTAAAAGGGAAAATGTATCAAAAAGGAAAAACATCATAAAATCACAAAATCTCTTAACACTAGCGTTAACTGAACTTCCAAAACAGAGCTACCTAGATCACTTAAATTACACAATTGAAAGCATATGTGTAGTGTTTGTGTATTTATACACAAGCACTGATATATATTTAAATAATTAAAAAAAGTTCATTTACCTCTTACTACCACACACCGGTCGTTGGTACTTGCTGGCTTGTGTAGCCTCTAGGTAACAAAAGCTCAACACTGCATTCTGGAGCACTTCTTTTGTCTTTTGTACATGTTTTGGAATTTTTATGTGCTTCTGAGGCTACGTCCACACGTACACGGGTATTTTTAAAAAAACAGAGATTTTCCATTTTCGTTTTAAAAAATAATCCCGTCCACATGTAAATGCAGAAATGAAGTAAAACGCTGCTCAAAGCAACAGGTGTCGATATATTCCTAAACGTGTAGAAATGTTGGCCAATCAGAAGTCTAGAAGCCTCGGTGGGAAATAGTAAACAAAGATGGGGCGTAGAAGCAGAACCGAGTCGTATGTGTGGAGGGACAGTAACTGTGTGTGTATATGTAAGCATTTAAACACTGCAGAGAGTACAATTAACAGTAACAGTATTGTAGAAATTCATTTCACCGAAACAAAAGTGGCGCACAGTGTGACGTCAAAAAAGGTGCACGTCTTTGACGCTGCGTTTTCTCCGTTTTCCTCATCCACCCGTAAATGCAAAAACGGAGTTTTCGAAAATAGACATTTTTAGAAATCTCCGTTTTCAAAAATACCCGGGTACGTGTGGATGTAGCCTGAGTTTTTACGTGCTTCTGAGTTTTTACGTGTTTTGGAGTATGTACGTGCTTCAGGGTTTGTACGTGTTTTGAAGTTTGTACTTGCTGCTTTGTCTCTAGGGGCCACCGTAAATATACTTTTATTTAGTCACTCCACATAAAATGTAATAAATAAATCATATAATACAAAAACCAACTAGTCACTGTTCAACTTTTAACTATTTAAATTTTCAGCTTTTCCTTTTAAACAAATTTAAAGTGAAACAACACAAAACAATGCAAACCACAGCACAATTAAATATAAATTAAGATATGAAAAAGAAGATGCATATTCTCTGTCATATGGGCCTGCATGAATAAACTTTCTGAATCCTTTATCATCTGCAACTGAAAATAGTTGTGGATGATTACTATACTTTTTTAATGTGACGTTGTTGTCCCTGGCTCTCTTTCTCTGTCTCTCCCTCCCGTCTCTCCTCCCGCCCCTCCCCCCTCTGCCCAGCGCAAAGCACAAGGCTCGCGTGCGGAGTGAAGCGAAAAAAAAGTGCGAGAGAGAGAGAGGGTGAGAGAAAGAAAGAAAAAAACCCACGGCTCGCGATAAGGAGCCGGCTCGCGTCGTTCACTTCAAAGATCCGGCTCTAAGAGCCATTTCGTTCGCGAACGACCCATCACTAGTAGCTGTAGCTCAGGTGGTAGAGCAGGTCAGCTACTAACCGTAAGCTTGTTGGTTCGATCACAGTCTGCTCCAGTCTGCATGCCAAATATCCTTGGGCAAGATACTAACCCCATGCTGCTCTCCAGTGCATCCATCAGAGTATGAGTGCATGTGAATGTTTGATAGGAAGCACTTAGAAACAGTGTATAAAAAAAAAAAGAGCTTGTGTGAATGTACAAGTTGTGTAAAGTGCTTTGAGTGCTTAGAGTAGAGATGTGCTACATAAGAACCAGTCCATTTACCATGTATACTAAGTCTGCTGCCTTAAAAGATCAATGGGGATTAAATCTGTTGTACTAATTAATTTAGTTTCATGATGGGTGGGATGAGATCACTGTGTGTGGTAAATATCTAAATTAGATGTTTGTACAACACATTAGAAAGAGAACTTGAATTAGAAATGGAACACAGAGCAGAGAACGACTGAAGATGATTCATGAAAAATATTAGAAATATAAAGTTTTTAATGATTTTCTGTAACACACGAGGACACTCTTAACACTGCGTCACACAGCAGTAATCCCTGAGGAGAGACCTGCGAGTCTGTGTGAGATGAGAAGGAAGATGCTGTCATGGTGGTTTGGTCCTCTCTGGTGTTCTGTTTGTGTCTCTCCCTCTTCACTCCCCCCCACCATGGTGGCATCTGGTTCCTAGTTCCCGCCTTGTTCTCCACACCCACTCATCACTCACCTGCTGCTCATCATCTATGATTGTTCCTGCCAGTACTTAAGGCCTTGGTGGAGTGCTGTTCTTTGCTGGATTGTTGTCTTTACCCCCATTAATGTAGTCCCAGCTCTCTCTTGTGAATCACTTTGTCTGCCGTCGTGTTTATTGGTTTTCCATTTTTTTCTCTCTGCACAGACCTTCCTGGACCCCCGCCTGTTTCCCGTAGATCCTGTTTGGATGAGCATGAGTGAGAGTGAGTTTCAGTGTGGGACTGGAGTTAGTGTGTGTGAGTCAGTGTGAAGAGGAGTGTGAACTAGTTATCCCTGCCCTGGCCCTTTGAATTTCTAGATCCCCCGTTCCTTCATCACTGTACATATGTATACATTTCACCTGGTGTTGTAAATAAACCTCCCTTTAGTTGCACAGTTCTGAGTCCTGCATTTGAATCATGCCTGGTCTGATGTGACAGAGGTGGAGATGTGCCAGGAGGGAGCGCCATACTAGAAAGAGATGGTACAAACTAGTTCTTTCCTCTACTTCAATTAGAAGAGATCATCAGGAGGAACATTATTCATTGATATGCAGAATTCATAGTTATGAGGAGACTGAAGAGGCTCTGAAGGACCGTTTTTACACAACAATGTGAGAAGTGCTTTGTGATAAAGTGGGCAGGACATTTATGGTGTGATGGATTGCAAAACAGGCTGTACTGTGTTTCACAAATACTAAACCGTGGCTCAGTCCTGACATCAAGGCTGCACTTACAGCGGCTTGCAAAAGTATTCAGCCCCCTTGAACTTTTCCACATTTTGTCACATTACAGCCACTGTACAGCAAGCCAGTGTAATTCACATCAGCAATAATGACACCCGGTTACGTCAATCAGAGGTCACTAAAATCAATATTGAATCAGTGTGTAACTTTGCCAACACAATGCCAGACTGTAGTCCCCTCCCCAATCGGACCAGGAGTGTCATGTTTAGCCGCATGTTTTCCATAAATTGTTGGCTGTCTGACTGGTGTCCAAAAAACAATGTGGGCTTTATAGATAATTGGGAAACTTTCTGGAGGAACCCTGGTCTGGTTAGGAGAGATGGCATCCATCCCACTTTGGATGAAGCAGCTCTTATTTCTAGAAACCCCTGAAACATGACTATCCAGTGTTGGGACCAGGAAGCAGAGTTGCAGTCTCACACACCTCTGCAGCTTCTCTCCTCCTGTTATCCCCCTAAAACTAAATCTCCATAGAGACTGTGTCAGCTCCCAAACAGACAAAAAACAAAGTAAAAACCAAAAAAAAGTGACTTAAATGTAAAAAAATAAAAGAAAGAAAGAACAATACAGTATCCTCAACAGCACCAAAGAGTTATTACATGACTTAGTAATTGATCAACAAATCGATTTACTCTGCCTTACTGAAACCTGGTTACAGCAGGATGATTATGTAAGTTTAAATGAATTAACACCCCTGAGTCATACTAACTATCAGCCTTTGAAGCACAGGCCGAGGAGGCGGTGTGGCAGCAATCTTCCACACCAGCTTATTAATTAAACAAAGATCAATACAGAGTTTAATTTATTTGAAAGCCTGATGTTTAGCCTTGTCCATCCCAGCTGGAAACTTAGATAAACATTTAAAAAGAGCCCCGTAAAGCTAGAACATCTTACTATTCATCACTGATTGAAGAAATAAGATCACCCCTAAGCTTCTCTTCAGCGCTGTAGCCAGACTGACAAAAAGTCAGAGCACTGTTGAGCCAACGATTCCTTTAACGTTAACTAGTAATAACTTCATGAACTTCTTCACAAATAAAATTTTAACCATTAGAGAAAAAATTACTCATAATCATCTCACAGATGTAACATTATCTGCAGCTACTTTCAGTACCATTGATATCGAGACTTTTTCTCCAACTGATCTTTCTGAGTTATGGCTTATTGGCTTATTTGAAGAGTTTCAGTCAGGTTGTCCTAAAAACACCTTGAAAAGACTTCAGTTAATCCAAAATGTTGCAGCAAGAGTACTGACAGGGACTAGAAAGAGAGAGGTGATGGCGACTGCGTTCATTTCACTCTCCTTGAAGCTCGGTGCGAAATTCTGGCAGTAGACTGGAGCGAGGCAAAGAGTATGTAAAGGGACAATAAGAGGAAATGATGGGAGAGAAAAAACATGGCAGAGAAACACAAAGGAAGAAGAAGAAAAATAAAAAATGGTGGAAAAAAGGATCAGAGTCTAAATTCTAAAGCTGCAGCTTTGCATACTGGCAGCTCCAAGATCTCACTGACATGTAGACTGTATATAAACATAGGCCAGTGTGATGTCATTGATTTGTAGACTTTAATTTTGAACAAAGGGCAACCTCTGGGTACACTTCATCATACTATTTATTCATCTCTGGCTCTCACAGCAGGCCTTTTGTTCTGTATACCTTCTCTCAACTGGTCCCAGCAGATGGCAGCCCCTCCCTGAGCCTGGCTCTGCTGGAGGTTTCTTTCTGTTAAAAGGGAGTTTTTCCTTCCCACTGTCACCAAAGTGCCTGCTCATAAGGGGTCATATGACTGTTGGGTTTTTCTCTGTACGTATTTGTAGAATGCACTCCACACACACACGGCTCGATACAGCAAGATGTCACGTTTATTTCTGCCTTTTTTTGTGACAGTTCACAGTCTGGTCAGCGCTTGTTTTTCCAGCCCCTCCTCTCCTCTCCCGTCTCACTAAAACAGGGGAAAGAAGATTGTCATCAGACCAAACGCCACCAGCTGCTCTCACCTGCCTCCCCAGCATCGCCCTGTTGAGCTCACTGCACCACTCCTCCCTTGCAGCCGAGCCAGGGACCACACCTCCGCCACAGTATTGTTGTAGGGTCTACTTTACAAAATAAATCACCTTGAGGCGATTGTTGTTGTGATTTGACGCTGTATAAATAAAACTGAATTGAATTGTGTCAAGTCCATGTTTCTGTTCCCGCGTTCAGTTCTTTCCTGTTTTATTCTGGTAGCCTGTGTCTAGTGTTAATTACACCTCAGCATTTTTTGTTCTCAGATTTAGTTCAGCTGTGTGTTTTTCCTCAGCTGTCTCCACTCTGCCTACATGTATTTAACCCCTCATTGCTGTTTTGTCCCTGTTCTCCTGGAGTCCTGCTTCAGTCTGTTTTGTTTCTGTCCTGCTCTGATGTTGTTTTGTTTACTGATGGTCAAATAAAGCTTTCTGAAGCTTGTACTGAAAAAGGTTTCATTACTTGAAACTTTTCACCACAGTTGTCTTTGGTGACATCTGGTGGCCTGAAATATGAAGAGCAGGTTGAATCCCAACTTCAAATAAACGGCTTCATTATGATCGCTCACTCTACAGAGCCCTGTTGCCAGTTTCTGTTTAATATCCTGTGACGGTGCTGTGTGATATCATTCTACCACTGTGGTGCTTTGAACATATCTATTTGATTAATAAGTAGTTTTGATGAATAAACATTCCTTGTTTAAACATGTGTCATGGTGTGGTCTCTCTTTGCTTGGGACTTCTTGACGTTTGTAAACATTTGGTGAACTTTATGAGTTTATTTCTGCCTTCTGTGTCCTGCATCTGGGTCCACACTCTACCTGCCACACAGCAGACCACGACGGCTGTAACTAGAGAGCGGTCGAGGAATCTGGCTGTTTATTTGAAGCAGCTACTGCAGTTCATGGAAACTGGTACAGTTAGCAAAGTGTGATCCATGGTCTGATTTAGATGAGTGAAATCATTGAACAAAGTGAGGAAGCTGATCCATTTTGATATGTCTGCTGTGAAAAGACTTTATTGGATTCCTACATCCAGGTAGGTCTGGATAGCTGCTTGTCCCTTAAAAAAGTATTCTTCTGCGTTTTGTATACACTCAGATCTTGGTCTATTATTAAAAGTGTTACATTTAACAACAACGAATATACAAAAAAGAGGAAAATACTTTACACAAGAGTGTATCAGTGATATAATCTATCTATGTTAAAGAATAACAGCAAAGAAGGATTTGTGAGTCCAACAGGAAGTGTAAAACCACAATGTTGGTTATTTTTACAACACTGATGTGACTGTTTTCACCTGTTCTCTGTTGTTTGCTCTGTCTTCAGATTTAACAGGTTCCCTGGACATCCTCTTTTTTCTGGTTGGGACTATTAATGTTGAACAAAATAATGAAATTGATAAACTGTTAAAATCAAAGTTTATCTTGTAAACAATAATGTAACAGATCTGCTCACTGAATCCACAGGAAGACAGAGAAGACTAGAAAAAATTGCATTTCCTGCGAAAATGCTGTGTGGATGCCTTATCGCTGAAGCTGTCTGCTGAAAAGCTGAAAAAGATGAAAAGTTGCAAAAAGTTGTATGGTGGTGAAAAAAAAAATGTTGCCATGAGCAGGATTTGAACCTGGCCCTCTTGGGCTGAAGGCAGCAACTCATCTCACTGAGCCAAACTCATTCTCACAGAGAAGAGGTGGACGGACTGACAATTCTGCTGAAATGCGCAGAAGCTGCTGGGAATTGTGCTGATAAGAGGTGAACAGGCTGGAAATTTTGCAGAAGAGAGGTGACTCAGCAGAATTTCCGCAGAAAAGAGGGAAAGAAGCAGAATGTTGCGCTGAAAAGAGGGGAATGAGCAGAATTTCTGCTGAAAAGAGGCAGAAGGTTCTGTATGTAGAAAAAGAAACACTGTTCAACCATGTGTGAAATAAATAAAGAAATGAAATGAAAGAACAACCTGGTTCTGCTCAATCTCACCAATCAGAGGTACTGCCTCTGTCTGCTTCATCAGACTGTGTACTTGTTTCTGCCATGGAGCGTTAACAATTGTGCTGATAAGAGGTGAAAAGGCTGAAAATTTTGCAGAAAAGAGGTGAATCAGCAGAATTTCTGCAGAAAAGAGGCAAAGAAGCAGATACTTGCACTGAAAAGAGATGAATCAGCAGAGTTTCTGCTGAAAATTTTTTTTTTTATGAAAACAGCCAAAAAAGCTGGAATTTGTACTGGAAAGGGGTGAAAAAAATGAAAATTTTGCTGAAAAGGGGTGAAGAAGATAAAGTATACCAAATCAAAGTATTTGTGCCAAAACTTCCATATTGTGGTACTACTACATTACAACATGAATACGGATTAAAGATGAAAGAAACTGGCAACAAATTCCTCCACTACAAACCAGTCTGATACCACTACTTTGCAGTGTTCACGTTTAGTAAGGCACTACCCAAAAGGCGCCACAAGAGGGCACTCCAACACAAGAGATGACCTATGTACACTGATGCACTTAGTAACAGTCAGCCTCCTACTTTGCCACTACGTAATACAGCGGAAATACAGTAGCAGAAATATAATGTTTTTGCAGAAACACTGTAATTTCACTCAAATACTATGAAATAGCAGTAATACTATGATTTGGCAGAAATACTATGTTTCAGTACAAATACTATGACAAAGCAGAAATACTATGACTTAGAAGTAATACTATAACAAAAGGGATTCCTCAAAATACTATGTAATTGCAATAATTCTATGATTTGGCAGAAATACTGTACTTCGTACAAATACAGTGCTTTGGTAAAAATACTATATTTTGATTTTAACTCTATGATTTGAAAAAGATGAAAGCATTGAAAAAGGTGAAAAGGCTGAAAATTTTGCAGAAAAGAGATGAATCAGCAGAATTTCTGCAGAAAAGAGGCAAAGAAGCAGAACGTTGCGCTGAAAAGAGGTGAATGAGCAGAATTTCTGCTGAAAAGTGGCAAAGAAGCAGAACGTTGCGCTGAAAAGAGGTGAATGAGCAGAATTTCTGCTGAAAAGAGGCAGAAGGTTCTGTATGTAGAAAAAGAAACACGATGAACCATGTGTGAAATAAATAAAGAAATGAAATGAAAGAACAACCTGATTCTGCTCAAATTCACCAATCAGAGCTACTGCCTCTGTGTGCTTCATTAGGCTGTGTACTTGTATGTATTTCGGTCTATATTAGAAAAGCTGCTAAAATTATGAAACTTTGCAGAATTGTGATAAATGATCAATATAAATGACAGGTCTGTGATAGTGTTTAAATTTGTAATGAAAAAAAAATGTTGAAGCAAGGTGGGATTGAACCAACGACCTTTGAGCTGCAGAGCCGTGTCATTACTGATTGCGCCACCTGGGATGGGGGCAATTGGCTCAAAAACATAGACATGACCAGTCAGAAAATACATCGCGGTGAGCGGCGAAAACCGCCGTTTTTGGAGTTACACAATGTCGTGTAACTCAAAAACTAGGAGGGCTAGAAGCATAATTCTTCGACTGGGTGAATCAGCGGACTTTGGTGTATCTGGACTGCGATTTTCATAGCACTTTGTGCCTCTGTCGCGGAGATATGACGAGAGAAGAAACGGCTTCAATTCCAGAGTTTGAAGACTGAGAGAAGGACAGATTTCCACCCCTCAAACAAACGTAATTTATGGCTCAACGGTAAGATGAATGAAAAAACTGCTTCCACTGTGAGTGTCAGGAGTGTCTGAAGATATATTGGCACAAGCCTCATGTCCTAACTTTGCTTTGTTAAGGAGATATGGCGATCTAAAAATGCCTCCCGTTACAGAATTTCAGCTCTGAATTTCAAAACCTCCCCATACACTTTGAATGGGGACTTGTCAGACTTTGTGTCACTTCGAGGCAAATTGCGAAAAAACTGTGAATCTCACAATAAAGATAGTGACATTGTCTGAAAGCCAGCAAAAATACCTACGTTTTGATGTATAATTTGTGGGGGTTGAGTGAAAATTGAGCGAGTAGCAAGAAGTTGTTCAGACATGAAGAGAAAATTCAGAACAGACCAGCACTCACTCTGAGTTAATTGCACAGAATTGTGGAAGTTTCCCATTCATTTCAATGGGATGGGACAAATTAAAAGAAAAAAGTGTAATATTTTAAAAAGTATAATAGTAATAAACACCAAAAGTCATAGCAGGAATTAGCAGAAAGAGCAGAACAGTTTAGAGTTTGAACGGAGAAAATCGGCTGAAAACTGAGGGAGTAGTTAAGCGGCAAAGAAAGTGGCAACTTGAAGAATAAAGTATAAAGAATAAAGAGAAACAGGAACTCAATAGTGTGGAAGCCCTTTAGGGCATCCACACAAATATGACAGGCAGGAGAACAGCAGCAGTTACTCCAGCAGCTTCTAATGTTCCTGCTCCTGTGGAAACAAAGATCAAAATAAAACACTGACAGTTAAGTTATCCTGCTGCAACTGAGCACAGAGTTGATTCAGGCACGAGATAAAGTCAAGTTAAGCCACAACATTGTAGAATAAATGTTACTGTGCCTGAATTTAGATAATTGTACTCTTGTAAAACTGCACAGGAGCTTGTTCATGCATGAATAGTCAGTAAAATAAGCTACTGTAAAATAAGCTACTGTAAGACTTGAGTTCACTGAAACTCATGTAATGCTTTCCTTATTTTATGACCTCAGTTATCTGATTGTAACAAAGTAGAGTTACTGCAGGTTAGAACAGTTAAAGCGGTTCTCTGATCACTGATGTACTGGCATATAGACAACTTAGATTAGTTCTTCAGCACAATGGGTTAACTGGTGCCATCCCAGCATTGAAAATTTGAGCACTTAATGAACAAAGTTTTAGGAAGACATATCCTCCTCCAGGCTACACCACTGCTGATGTCAGAAGTTCATGTGAGAAAAACAGAAACTTTATAATTAAATGTGAAGTTAAACCAGCATCACTTCCTGAGTAATGTGTAAGTAATGTGAGTGAAGTTGCCCCCCCCCCCACACACACACATTCTTCAAATCAAACAAAAGTTATATCAAACTTTTGTGCTGCAAAATATTTTGTTTGTGCTGCTATCATTTTAAAAAATATTAATAAAATAAGGTCTTGATGCGTGCTTAATCATCCAGTTAAATAAATCCCAAAAGGTTG
Source organism: Pelmatolapia mariae (assembly GCF_036321145.2). Lineage (NCBI taxonomy): Eukaryota > Metazoa > Chordata > Actinopteri > Cichliformes > Cichlidae > Pelmatolapia > Pelmatolapia mariae. The sequence continues at coordinate 14,110,661 of NC_086227.1, read as the reverse complement.
ATTCTGTTCATCTGGACGTAGCGTTTTCAGTGGGAGAAATGTTTCGTCACACATCCAAGTGACTTCTTCACTCTCAGCTGACTGCAGGTTTCCCCAACCTTATAAACAGTACTTGTACAGTGAAGAGAGATGTTACAACTCTCTTCACTTGCATTCCAGTCACGAAAGCGTTGGAGGTAGTTTGTAAGAGATTGCAGGATCACACCAACCTCAGCAACAGGACCAGTCTCAGCACCGATTTTGTATTACAAACAAAATGCCAGCAGTTACAAAAATAGCATAAGTGAAACATAAATCTTGAAAAGAAAATCGCTGAATTTCCCGGAGGAACCCACCCAAGGGATAAATAAAGATTTTTCTAATCCAATCTAAGAATCACTGACCGACTTTCCAGAATGGCAGTGATGCCAATAAAATTTCAGCAGCAAACTGTGAATGTTAAAGGGACAGAGCTGCAGAAATTGCCCTTTGAAACTAGCTATGTTTTACTTACATGTCACATTAATAATGTTGTATCCAGACTTGTTCATCCCAAGCTTGTTTAAAGCTTTGCAGTAATACTCTCCAGAGTCAAAGGGCTGAATGGAATTGAAGACAAAACGTGAGTCTTCACTGAGAGCTTTAGGATGATTCTCCTTGTACCAGGTGTAATTAGCTGCTGGGTTAGCATCACTGCTACAGGTCAGAGTCACTGAACTGCCCTCCACTATCTCAGCAGAGGGACTCACTGACACAGAGGGAAGCTTTGGAGCATCTGGAGGAGGGAATATGAACATACTTAATGTTTAGCGACACAAATTTTACAGTGAAACTGTTTCCATAAACCTGTTGACTGCTCTTACACACAGCAATGGATGATTTAATGCACTGAAATTAAGTTGTTGACATAAGAAGACAAATACGGTGTAAACTGATAAAAATGACCTTTAATGATTACATTTTCCTTATGTTTTTAATCTCTTTTTTGAAACATAACCTAGCAGTCATGGGGTGAGAAGCAGGGTGCAACCTAATCAGACTGCCAGGTCACCACAGAAAGTGAATCATGTCCCAAAAAGTTGACTGAATCACTTGGATCACTTGGAAGAGTGATGGAACATTTCCCACTTACAGATTAACAGAATCAAGTTTTTGAGATTTCTTCACGTGGATGATTGAGCATGCATCAAGAGAAAGCTAATAATTAACAGTTAACATAGATGTCTTTCAACTGTGGGGCAACATGCAAGCTGCACAGAAAGACCACAACTTATGAGGAAGTTTGAATGCAGTACCTTGCACTAACACCTAAGTGTTCCAGTGATGAACAAGTTGTGTTACATTACTGTGAGAAAGTCTTGAGTCGCCCCTCATTTAATTATGTTTTGCTGTATTAGGGACTTTTGAACAAGATAAGATACCTTTATTAGTCCCACAAGGGGAATTTTCATGTTAAGGCTGCCGACCTATTGCACGCAATGGCGGCGCCATCTTACCCTCCGACCATACATACATTATACAAAAACCTCATGGGGAAGACAGGTCAGAGAGGTATAACAATGGAAAATGCACCACATGAGGAAAGATAAGGAGAAAAAAAATAACTCCCCCCAGACTGAGCTCCAACAGGGACATCAGTTTGAGAACAGAAAAAAAAAAACACCTCTGCACATAGCACATGAAAAAACTCTTAATACACCAAAGAAACACATGACAAGCAACAGGGATGGGTAAAGGGTGACCTAGTCTATATTTGAGTATGTGGCCACTGGAAGTGCAAACACGAGGAAGGGCAGTGTGAAATTGCATCACAGTATCACCAGCATTACTCCACTAAACTTCATTTTCCTTCCCATGTTCCCACCCCACAGCTTCCCGCTCAGTTTTCTCCAATTTTGCGTCGTTCCGTCTGCCTCTCTTGCTTTCTGCTTCAGTCTTTCTTTCTATCTTTCTTTCTCTGTTTCAGTAAAACTCAGTATGGTTAATGAAAAGCCCTGCAGCTCATAAATCAACATGTCACCATCTGCCACCCCTCCTCTCTCTGTCTATGTGGCTCTTTCTCTCGTTCTCACTTGTTCTCTTACCACCTCTATTTTCATAACAATTCCTTCACACCCCAACTTTGTTTCCTTCTCACCCTCCCTCTTTTCTTCAGGCATGGGGGTGAATCTCAGTAAATATGGTCAATCACTGTATTAGCTGATTTTTTCAGGCAAATTGAGCTTGGTAAGCCTCTTCTTTAATAGTGCCAGGGCAAAAACTTAGCCAACAGCAAGAGAAATTGTAATGAGCTGCTTCATATGTTACAGGAGATTTTGCCTCAAGCTGGCTGGAACTGTTAAACAAATGGTTTGTGTTCACAGTGTTCAGCTGCAGTAACAGGAATTAGCTCCATTACTGTTAGCCTGGGGAGTGGCGTGCTAATTGCTAGCCTAAGTGGCACTTTGGGGCTTTTTCTTTTTACTCATCCATTTTAGTTTTGCTGTATGCTTTCTGCTAATTTGGGGGGAAATTTATAATTAATACACTATAATCAGCCACAACATTAAAATCACCTAATTCTAATTTTATGTAGGTCTTGCTAAATTTCAGTGAAGGATCTCCAACCATTGGGACAAAAAAATGGGATCTCTGGTGGTATCCTGTGGTGACCATATATATGCCTTTAGGGGAGGTTGCAGCTCAGGAGGTAGAGCAGGTCATCCCAATCGGAAGATTGGTGGTTTGATCCCTGGCTGTTCCAAATGTCCTAAGACTATGAATGTGTGTGTTAGATAGAAAGCACTTGTAGGAATGGGTGAATCAGACAAGTTATATAAAGTGCTTCGAGTGCTCAGGAACAGTAGAGAAGCACGATATAAGAACCAGTCCATTTACCACTTCAGGCCCGATATGGGCATTACAGTAAGTCTATAGTTCAGGAGGTATTATATATAGGTTAAATCTAAGCAGTTTTTGGTGCAATGTCCTATTTGGGAAGACCGTTGTCATCAAGGGGTGATATCTCCATGGGAGATGGATTTGTTCTGCAGTATTGTCCCAGTGGATGTAAATGCGAGACCAAAAGTTTTCTAGCTTGAGCACTGCAAAGTGTTAATCTATTTCAGCTGGTTCTGATGTTGTGGTAGATCTCTACAGATGTTGTACACATTCAACAAACTGACCCTGAAACAGACATTAAATAAATATTTTAAATAGCTATAGTACAGTAATTCTATCCTATTAAGCATCTGGTATCTTTTTATAACTATTGCTTTTCGCAGTATATCACACAAGTAAGGATGCCCTTGTGCAATATCACTCAGATGTTGGATGGTTAAAATTAGATTTCTTTTAAGATAAAAAAGGGTAAAATCTAAGGATTTTCATTTGAATATAATACAACACAGGACCAACAGTAAGAATTTAGTACAACAAAAGTGAGTATTTTCAGTTATTTTGTCTGTAGAAACCTCTATTATTTTGGCAGTGCAGTTTCGGGTTTTGTTAAGTCATTTGGATCATTTCTATTCTGCTGGGCTTCTGGATACTCCAAGTGATATTTTCAGCAAGTATTCTGGCTTTTCCACAGCTTCCATGGTGTCATCTATAAGTGCCAGCTACCTCTCGCTCTTTGTACTCACAGCTCCATAACTTTACACTTCAGCAATATGTATTACTGTGGTAAACCTGAGCAGATACTACAAAACTTGAGGGATCTCAATGGGCCAAACAAGTCTTGGGCTCATGTGACAAAATAAGACAGTATATGTTCCCAGTATTCACATCAAGCTTTTTTATGCTAATAATCAAACTTTAATCTTAACAATCAAGTTTATTTTGTTTTTTCCCCATCCATATCCAATCTCTGAGCCGTCACAGAAAACCTAAATCCTAGTGTCATGTCTGAAGCTCAAATCCATTTGTTTTTCAGTCTGATTGTGGAAGTAGTGTACCCAGGCAAATATTTGTTGTGCTATAGCTCAATCTATAGCTCATACATGCAGCTGCAACTGTGTTTCACTGCACAGTTTAGTTTAGAATTATCTTGCTGAAAAAACAAACAAACCCTTTCTAGAAAAAGCTGAGATCTGGAGAGCCACATATGTGCACTAATGCACCCCTATAGCATCAAAGAGGATGGCTTTTGAATGGAAAAGAAGCCAGATGGTTCGATGATCCCGCTCCTCTTTAGCACAGAGAAGATGCAGCATCTACATTATATAACTTGGAATTTTGATTCATCAGCCCACAGTACAGTTTTCCATGTTGCCTCAGTCCATCTTAAATGAGCTCGGGATCAGAGAGGGTAACGGCATTTGTTCAAAATGTTGTTTTTTTTCTTTACGCTGTATAATTTTAACTTGCATTTGCAGTTGCAGGAACAAACTGTGTTCACTGACAATGGATTTCTGAGCCCATGCTGTGATTTTCACTGCAAAATCATGTCTCTTTCTAATGTTGCACCACCTGAGGCCTGGTAATTACAACTATTTAATACTGTTTTTCAGCCCTGTCCCCGGTGCACAGAGAATTATATTTTATATTGTAAATGATGTGCTCCAAAATATCTTCATAATTATATGCAGTGGGCCAGAAACATCCGGAATCAAAAAGAAATCCAAGTATCCAACGTCCTGCCTGCACACTCTGCACATCCTTTTTAACTTCTCATCCCTGTCATTCTTCCCATTCCCGTGTTCCCAAACCAATTCTCTGTGAATAGCACGCATGGTCGTTGATTAATTGCTGTGAAAACTGCATATCAGCAATCATAAGACATGATCATTTGATCAATCATGGCTCATTTTATGCAATTGTATTAGTTTTGATTGTTATGCAACAGTGCTGTTCATAAAGATGAAGAAACCTGCAGTCAACAGAGACTGGAGAAGTCTCCCAAAACGTTGCATCCAGATGAACTCAATCAATTTTTTCTGGCCGAGGTACTTCAACATCAAGCCAGCTCAACTGAAGAAGAGTGTTTAAGTGTTAGATAATTTCAAAAGCAGCATTTTAAACACAAATCTCCATAAAATGTAACCCTAATTGTTACTGTATAGTTTGGCACACAGTCTGTCTGCTAGTTAAAGGTAAAGTTGAGGTATTTTTTAGGGAGAAAAAAAATCAATTTATTATTGAGACTCTCAGAGATGGAGAAAGCAGATAGGACAAAGAGATATTAGGAGTGAAAAATGAGAAACTGTTTTCAAATTTAAGCCAGCTCGTGAAGTGACATTTGATAAACTGCAAATTTATAGCTTAATGTAATATTCTAATTAATTTTAGATTTTTTTTTAATCAGACAGTGGCTCTTTACATGATGTGCTGCTGCAGTTGATTTTGTATTTATCAATACGAAATGATAATTTTATGTTGTTCAAAGGGTTTAAAGGACAGTAAAACCAGGTGAGGCTGGCATGCAGTAATGTGTGGTGCAGTTTTACAACAATGCATTGGACTGTGTTGGACTGATGAAGGGCAGATTGTGGTATCTATGGGTATTGCTAGGTTATGCAGCAGAAAATGTGGTAAATGTATATCTCTCAAGGGGAAAAGCATTTAAAACCTTATTCGTTTAAAAGTCTGCAAACTTTTAAACAATTTTGATTAGGTTTGACGGGATATTTTGTACATGCAATTTTTATTTCCTGTTGACAATTACATTTCCTTTATGTCCTTTTTTCTGAATATCCAGGGAATATTTAGGCGTTTGTGTGTCTGTTAACCATCTTGGCATCACTTTCCTTTTGTTAAAAGGATTTTTACTTTTTTCAAACACATCCCACTGGGAACAGTTCCAGCTTTTACAATGACGTTAAGCCTCTCTAAAAGTCAGGAAGAACCCCGCTAATACAATCTAACCACAGACAGGCTCAGCCAATGCTCTAGGCCTAAGACTGATAATACACTCTAACCACATACTGGCTTAACCATGCCCTCAGGCCTAATACTGCTAAGAGACATTGTGAATAAAAACAGTTTTAGACGATGTCTGTAGGACAGCGCTAAGACTGTAAAATAGCTTGCACAATTGCCAACGGGGCATATGTACCAGAGCGAGACTTATGAGGCTATATGCGCATCAGAAATATCTGTAATTCTCTGTGCAGATGGGAATTTTTGAACATCAAGTTTATAATATAAAAAATTTCTTGAACAATAAAATAAAAAAAACCTCCACATCTTAAATACACTACAGATCAATGTACCTCTTTCAGTGTCTTAGAAAAAAAGTCCAAGGAATTGAGATTTTTTTTACTAAATACAAATAAATATATTGTCAAAAAAAAAAAACAAATAAAAATTTCTTTGTTTGTCCAAAATAAAGGCTGAAAGTGAACTCTGTGGATTTATTACATGTTAATGTTATCCTTGAAGTTGGAAGTTTTAACTTGGGAGTCTATGGGCACTGACTTAGTGGCCTTTAGTAGAAGTCAATTATTTGGCACTTCACCAGTTTGCTTTTTGAATAATGCAAAAGGGAATACAACAAAGAAACAGCAAAAAAAGAACGAAAGAAAGATATTGAAAAGTAAACACTAAACCATGCAGGAGGTGATCATCCAAAATCAAAATAGCTAGCAACACAACAATAAAGCTTGAAACTGGGGTAAAACATCTCTATTCTATTCTACAAATTGTGTCAAACAGTTATTCATTTTATTGATGGTACCTCCATAATATGAGTAATGAAAGTGAGTAATGAAAGTGCAAAAAAGCCAACCTTCAAACACAATAATAATTGTACACTGTAGTGGATTCATTAGAGGGTTAATAGAGGAAGAATTGATCCTTCTGTGCCTCTGCTTCCAAAGCATTCATTCAGCATGGATGACTACAGCAGGAGCACCATCAGCACTAATAGGGAAGATGGTTAATAACCCCCTGCAGGGATGTTATTGCTTCTTGCAACAATGTTTAACACATCTAAAAGGTAGGTCTACCTTGACAATAATATTTAACTACATAGCGGGTAAGCCAAGAAACCAGAGACCCTAATGTTATTCACTCTTCTCCTTTTCTTGGACTTGCACATCTCATATAATTAAAGGACAAACATTCCCTGACACCTTAATTAGACCAGATGTTCATGGCTAGAACAAAAGCTTTGACACACTATTTCATAGAGTATTCATGCTAGCATCTAGAGCTCAGCAAGCCAAACATGTAATGATTGTTCAAGCAAAGTCAAAGTACATACAGCTTTGCATTTTGACAGCATTTGATAGTATAATCCTGTATGTATTTTGTGTGTGTGTGTGTGTGTGTGTGTGTGTGTGTGTGTGTGTGTGTGCGTGCGTGCGTGCGTGTGTGTGTGTGTGTGAGAGAGAGAGAGAGAGAGTAAGAGAGTCCGTAAATAAATTATACACTTTTGGACTAATTGGTGAAATTTGTCATTTTTTGCATGCATATCTGTGTGAGTGTGCACAGGGTACACACCTTGAGATAATCTCCATCCTGCAATGAGAAGCTCTCAGTTTTCAGCCTGATTCCTTTGCCCTTTTCAGTAGTAATGCGGTAGATGCACTCATGGTTGTTATTGTAGTTGGAGGGGAAATTTGGAGAAAGGAGAACACCTTCTGGTCCCAGTGAGGAGGCCCCACACTCAGCTGTAGCGAGGCAGTAGAGGAGAAGTTACAAAATGAGAACACTTCTATCTAATTATCTATGAATAGCAGGCTTGGGTTATAATTTATTTAAATAAAAAAGAAATTCTGCATGACGTGGAGAGAGCATGGCGCATATTAAGTAGCGCCACAAACCTTTTTCAACTCGGCAGAGACAATGCAGAAGTCTATGAATAAAACAGTGGAAATGTCTTGAGCCACTGCTCTTATATTTTGCTAGAAAAATGAGAAATAGGTGGAGTGATGCAAACATAAATGGAAATATAGTGATATGGTATAAAAGGCAAAAACAGAGTTTGTACCGTTCTAACCCATATGGAAAAGATATATATAAATCTTATAAAGTTTGTATCTGTCTTGTGTGAAACTTGTATGAAAAGCATATAAGGATGAAAACAGATATAAGATCCCTTGAAAAACTATATAATGAAACTTGTATGTTTTGGATACTTACTAAAACAATATATGAAAGTAATGAGAAAGTGGCCACTTTCATGAGTAAATCATATAAGTTTTACTATTTCTTTTCCATATGGGAAAGAGCTTGAATGTCAATATTCAGTTTGACTAACCTATTTTTTTAACACAGCCTGAACTCTCTCATAATTTCTTTAAGTAGTCTTCAGAAAGAGTTGAAAGCTTCTTGAAGGTTCATTTTTCTGTCAAGATTATCCCAGTAATCTCAACGTTGGGATTCTGCAGAAATATTCATATCTGATAGTGTCCCACTGTGTTTTTCCATCCATGCTTTTACTGCATTAGCAGTATGTTTGGGATCACTGTTATGCTGAAAAATGAAGCCGTTGCTAATCAGACCTCTTCCAGATGGTGCTGCCTGGTGGATCATTTTCAGATGGTACTTTTATGCGTTCATAATACCATCAGTTTTGACAAGATCCCCCAAATAAAAAGCTTAACTGCATCCCTGAACCATGACAGAGCCTCCACTGTGTTTTACAGACGGCTGTAGACACTCACTGTTGTACCTCTCTCCTGACCTCCTCTGTACATAAAGATCGATGATGATCTGAACCAAGAATCTAAAAATTGCCTCTGGTTTCCAGTCCAGTTCATGTGTAGCTTAGCATACATCAGCCTTCACTTGGTGTTTCCCTTCTGTAAGAATGGCTTCGTCACTGCCACCTTTTCAGTGAGGCCACTTCTGATTAGGTTTCATTGAACTACAGGGCCAGATGCATCTCACAGGTCCTGTGTCAGGTTCTTTGCTAGATGTTTTCCTGCTTCTTCAGAAGATGGCTCTCAGTTATTGTTCATCTTCGGTAGGTAATCTTTTATATCTGCCACTTCCTCTTTTTTTCTTCCACTTGTCCAGTTTCCTCAAATTTCTTAAGGGCACACCATGCTGAGATAAGCAACGTTAACAGCTGATAACTCTTTGGTACTCACTTTTTTGGTGCAAAAATACTATTTTATGCCTGTTAAACTGTGCTATCATTGATAATGTTTGTAGTTTCAGCTAAAAGGGGGGACATTATATGCATTTACAACACACTGCTAGTCACAAAATGCCTGAAGAGACTATTATGTTTAGACACAATACTGATTCATTCTTTGGGTTAGGGCTCTTTTTTATTCTTGAATGAGTCATACGTCAGATTAACAAACAAAAAACATTGCCCTGAAAATGGTCAGGTACAAGGATTGGACTGAAAATGAGAGACAAAACAGCCAATGTTGAAACATTTGAAAGACCTTCAGAAAGCTGGGACAACTATTGTTCAAGTCCCCCCCCCCCCAAAAAAAAAAAAACCCTGCAAAAATATAAAGAAATGACTGCTGGCTCAAGACTCTTGCACTGCACTGCAGTTCAAAAAACACTGTCTGAAATATGCTACAAAAACAACAAAATACCTTAAAAATAAACTACAAAAGAGTGATAAAAGGGCAGAAAACAAAACAACACACAAAAAACCCCTGCAAACAATAAAGCTGGATAAGTATGTCGGAGAAGTCCTTCATAAAATTATACATAATGATCTAGCAGGTGCCGTGCCTATCAAAGTTTAGGAATTCATATAAACTGGTACTTTGTACAAATAGTGATTTGTCATATGCAAATGAGGAGGAGATAAAAGAAGAGAGCCGAGCAGGCTTTTAACTCCCACTGAAGAGGACCACCACTACTTAGAAGAAAAAAAAGAGGAAATGGGAGTAATGAGACAGACGAGAGAGGGTGGTTTGAAACAATATAAAACGCACTAAAAAAAGACGCAGTGTTTATCAAATCTGAAGAAATTTGAAATTCAAAACAACATTTCTGTAAATGTTCTGTCGTGTCTAAAGCAGATTAAGGTAGGAGGTAAGGAGCATAAATAAAGGAGAGTCACAGCAATTCTTCAGAAATTCCTTTTAAAGTGAAAAGAGTACAATAGAGTGGGAGTAAGAGAACAGAGCCTCGAGAAGAGGGGCAGGAAAGGGATAAAGAGAGAATTGGAAGGGGAAGAAAAGAAGAAGAGATAGCAGATGAACCAAGACAGACAAGCCTGAAAATGCTCAGAAAGAAATTAGAAAAGGGAAAAGGGGAGTAACAAAAGGCACGGTATTAACACTTTTCATATAGTGCCTAATGCCCCAATTATCTATCAAAGGACTGTCAAAATATAGAGGAAGAGAAGGAGAAACAGAAATTTAGACAGAGACAGAGCGCAAAAGAGAGGAACATTTAGAAGGAACGAAAGGGGATGAAACTTGTGCACATTGCCAGCTGCTCTTGCTTAGTTTCCTCTTTGTCAGGCTTGATCTCTTGCCAGATAATGCTATTATAGCATTTTCAGTCTGCTCTTTCTGGGCTTCAAAATTACCAGCAACCACCAGTCAGACTCGCAAATTACCACCAGGATCCAAGAAAACATTGATACGCATCAAACGCTAAGAAGTTACAACGTGCAAACAGCAAAATTCTAGCAAATAAAACTAACATTTAACAAGTCGATTATTGTTACGTTAGCAATACAGTAATACTGTTGAATTATAACAATGCTCCAGGTTTATTCATATGGCCAAGAATTTACTTTAAAAGTTTTGTTTTATTTGCCACCTGCCAGTTGTTTTCATAGAAGAGATAACATATTCAACATTATATTTTTTAGTATAATATTGCATAAAAAATAGTCTGAATGTAAAAAGAGCATCTCTAATGTCATCCTGTCATCCTGTCATCCTAATAGCACCCTGTTGGTGCAATAACACTAGCAAAATGAATTTGTTAAAAATGACTGTGTAATGAGAGAATAAAGGAATTTTATTTTTTTTAATTTACATTTTTTAAGAACACGAAATTTTTTTTAAATAACAATACTTTTTTTTTTTTTAAAGTTTGCAAATATATTCACAACCTCAGAAAATCCAGTTTGACTCCTGCTAGCAATGGAAATGTTTTTCAGATGAAGAAATAATCTACCATGATTTCTGTTTTGCATGTCGTTGCTATCAATTTATATTTCTGGCAAATCAGTCAATCTAAGCGCTGACATCTTACCTATACATCGTGGTAGCGTGTTGCTCCAGACTCGCCTGCCTCCTCCCAGACAAGTGATCTTGCTCTCTCCCTCAAGTCGGTAGCCAGGGAAGCAAGAAAAGTTCAATGAATCACCAACTTGAAAGCTGAGTCCCATTCTCCTGCTGGATGCTGGTACACCAGGACCCTCACATGGCTCCAAGTCATACTCTGTAGAGAGAAATTGTTGTGAGTCAGGATAAAAAGAAAGAAGGTATTAATTAATAAGAAGTGTGCAAAAATTGTTATATTAGCCAACACTAGAAAGAAATGCATTAACACTACATTTAAGCATTTAGAGCTGTGTCACTTAAGTGTCATAAAGACTTATTTTAAATTCCCCAGAAAGATTTAAATACTTAAAGATTAATTTATTAAACTGTCATTAGCTTAAATTACAAGAATGTTAAAAAGGACACATTTGATTTATAAATGAGTTTTCCCTGCTTCATCTCATTATGAAAACATGTGCAGCAGTCTCATTCAAGACTGCTTCATCCACTGAAATAGGAAGCTCTGTAATCTTTAGTGCCAAATAGGTTTGAAATACTTAGGGAAACTGTCAAAAATTCGTGTATCATGTATCAAGGTCCCAAATAAAAGCTTTTAAATGTAAGTGCAGCACTTAACCAGATGTACTGAATATCCGCCAAAATAACCAGTTAGGTTTAATAACGCATAAAACCCATTTTTTCATCGCATATTAAACAGTTACTTGAGCAGGTGAAACACTGTATCTAACAATTTGGTTTACTCGTTTGCAAATTTCAAGAGTCTGCCATTAAAGAAAAGTCAATGAATTTGTTATTTATTTATTTATTTGTTTTTTGGTAAGGGATCATCATACAGTCACTAACAGGGCAACTTAATAAGCCTTGTAATTTACTTTAAAATGAATTTTAGCCAATGCAATGCTAAAAAAGAAGTAGAAAAATTGTGTTCGGGTGTTCTTACCTGAGAAAGTGATATTAAATCCTTCGTAACTCATGGAAAAATCTGAAATAAACTGTAGCTGAGCGCTGAAGTTCCCATAGAGTCCAGCTTTAACACTAGGAGGCAGCACGGAGCCAGTGAGTCGAGCTACCGGAACCTGAAAATTGCCATCCTCTGTGATTGACAAGTAGTCATGGTTCTCTTCCAGATGGAAAGTGTGGAAAACCAAATGGACTCCTGAAAGAACAGATGGCAAAATGGATAGATGGATGAAAGGATAGATGAATGCAAGAATGGATGGATAGGCATGCAGTGTAAGATAGACAGTTACAGATACGCAAAGCATACACTCTATCAGGCAATATATATAAGCAATAGTCTAAGCCACTGTACATGAGATTCTTATCCATCATCCAGTACCATCAGTGAGGAATATGCTCTGTCCCAAATCCATCTTGCATAATGTGTAAGTCATATAAAACTATCTGCAGTGACAAGAAAACCATAGAGCCCCCACAGCACTCTGATCTCAACATCTCTGAGTCAGTCTGGCATTACATGAAGAGGCATTACATGAAGATAGTGAGAGGGCTGTGGCAAGTTGTCTAAGAGAACTATTTTTTACACTTGAAAAATTGTCCAAGTGTACACTGAAGAATTTGTGGCAAAGGGTGGCCGCATTTCATTGCCTAACACATTTTTCCATATTATTAAAATATGAAAAAATACATATTTGAACATGTTACAACCAATGATTGGCATTTCCATTACATTTGAGCATTCTTACCTTTTCCATGGGACACTTCTATGGTCCAGGTGCAGTTTAGAGAATTGGGGTAGAAGTCAGGAAAGCCAGGAGACAGAATTGTTCCCATTTTACCATAAACATAACCTCCACAAAGAGCTGAAAATGTGACAGACAGAGAAGATTGGAACACAGCAGAAGAAAACTCAAAAAAGTTATACTAAAAATGTACACGTCTTCAGTACCGTTAAGAGGTTGCCACCAGTGATCAGTGTAATGAGTTCCAAAGTAGCATGTTACAATCGTCACATTACATTTTTCAGTAACACAATAAAGTATTGCATTATTGTACTTAATTCAGTGATCAAGCTATAGTTCAATTATGACGTTACTTGTATTACAAAGGGTCTTTAGTTGACTGCATAATGGCAAACATGCCTTTCCCTTCCAGGGAGGAGGAAAATGGTGGGGTGCTCTACAACTTTTGAGAAGCGACAATATGGACATTACATTTGTTTTTATTGCACGAAGGACAATAGCACAATGGTAAAGTGAAAACTGTGTCCAAGACCGAAACATAATGCTGCTAACACAGCTTGGCTCATTAAAAGTATCTGAAAAGTGACAGCATGCTATGACAAAGCTAGTGAAGAACCCAGCCTAGCCCAGCAGCCAGAGCCTGATCTTTAACGGTGTTAAAAAAAAAAAAAGCAGTGATGAGGAATTGGGCTTCTAGCTTTGTAGCATCCATTTCTACATGTTAGAGTAGAATCAATGTGGAAAACATTTTGAAATCTCTTAGAGTTGGTTTTCAACTTTGCTTTGTGTTCAAACTTAGCAACACTAAAATAAAGACTATAGTGATGTTTTCATTATTTCAGATTGGTACCAGGCTGCAGGAGAGGGGGCTAAGGTAGATATTCTTAACTGGTAACTATGTGACAATACATTTTAGGTCATGACACAAAATTAATGTGATTAATTACTTTCACCATGGATAACTAAGTAAGTACAGTATTACATTATTATTATTTTTTAAAAAGAAACCAGCATTTCTAATAGATTACTTATTTTTTGAGTAACGATCCCAACTCTGCTCACTACCTACTGGCAGATTAATATAAATTCTTTATTAAATTCCTGGGACCTTGGCTTTTTTCCCCCCAGCCTGCAGAAAATCACCCCTGAATTTGATGTAGTTAGCATGGTTTTAATTCAGGCCTGTACTGAAGACTTACTGTATGATTACATAAGAAGAAAGATTAATGTAGAGTAGAACAACGTATAATAATAAAGAATAAAGATTTTAAGATGTTAGTCATACATAACTCTAATACCAAACCCTGGCGTCTCAGGTCTTGTACGTAAATCGACCTGTTATGCAGTCATGACACCACTTAACATAATAGAGATATCATCATTTTATGTGCTGAACAGTTGGCAAATGTGTGTCCAGTTTAGACGATTGCATTCATGGTGAAGAAACACGACATTAACAATATGCGTGCAAACATTCTACTGTATAGTATGAGCAGTGAGCAATGAGCAGTGCTGATTTCAGCAAACGCCATTTGTGTTAGAAAAGCTGGAACTTTTGCAAAGAGATTTTGCAAAGTGAACGAAACAAAGGTTAAAGATGAGCTTACTGCAGAAACAAAAGGACAAAGGGAAAGAGCAGGGAGAATGTCACAGACAAACAGAGACTGGTTTGTTAAAAGAGAGTGAGGGATTGGTGTGTGTGTGTTACCAGATACCTAGCCTCCACTCAGAGCAATTCACTGATATGGAACGGGACAAATTCATTTGGGGTACTGCAGAATGAAAAATGCCATAGTAATGTAATGGAGAGTAAAAGAGAGCTAGCAGTACATCAGAGACTTCTGAACTAAGATAATATATTGACTCTTTGCTTCTCTTTGACTGAGCTTTCATCGCTTTCAGTACTATTCAGAGCAGTTCAGATAAATTTAATTCAATTAAAGTGCTTCAAGGTGTTTGACTGGCATGGCAATAAAAGGAATCTCTTTGTCAGCTATAAAACAAATGGATTCCAGACTATAAACAAAACAAACAGACAAAACATTTTTCTTAACTGTCAATTTAAATATATTTTGGTACACAAACGCATCCTTTAGCTACAGAGATAAATGCAGTAGTCATTCATTTGGTGAAAGGTTTATAAAAAGACTATTTATGATTTTTGCATTTATGAGGACAGATTTCACAGCTCCTCTAATTTCTTCATGCTGCAGGTACTCCAGCGTGCAGACCTCGTCTTCACCCCTCTCTCTCTCAATCTCTCAGTCTGATCATTTTTCTTCCTACTATTCTATATCATATTTCAACAGGGCTGGGGTTGATTTGAGAAGCTGTGATACGAGCTGTTCCCTCTCACTGACTAGCTGTCTTGTGAGTGTTGCGGTAACCTGTGCCAGCTTTTCAGACTCCCATCAGGATTTGGCAAAAACTAGGACACTGTCTGACTAAACGACCCTTGTTAAGGAAGGCACATGCGCATGTCTGTCAGTACGTAATGTATGTAACGTGTGTAACGGTTCATACTTTGGTGGTCCTAATCATCTGTGTGTGAAAAGAGAGAGAGAGAGAGATCGTTAAGGAAATGTGTGTGAGAAACTGTGAGGTGTATAACAATGCATAAAAAGAATGTGACAAGAAAGAGAGACGATTCATGACTAACAAAAAAAAAAAGAAAAGAAAAAGAAGGCTGGATTCTAAAGAAAGAGCTGCTTGGTTTTCAGAGAGGAGAGATAAATATATAAAGATAGCATATCAGTTTTCAGCATCATTCCTCCTCCTTCCCTTTTCTTAGTCTTTAAATACCTTCTTAGAGGAATCCATCGCACTTCACTTAGAGTGATTCTCTAACTTTGGTCACTTCTAACAAGTTGTTGTCTTGGCACCAACTGCATGCTTTAAAATGTCACAGCACCCTTTCAATATTCTTCCTGACACATAAAAGAGCAGCCAGCGTTATCTGTTTGATGATTTAACTGACCTGCAGGAATAAGATGAATGGTTTGTGTTGAATAGACGTTCTGGCATTACTGAAAGGGAATGGTGCCTGCATGCCTGGGGGGATGGCGACATGTCATTTTGCTTTTTATTTTAAATGCAATACTGTCTGTGTAATGTAGTGTGTATGAAATGTTAACTGTGCCTCTGAGACTGTCCTGTAAATAACATTATTGCCATTAATGGGTGCGAGTGTGTGTATGAATCGCTTCCAGCATGCCTGTGGGAGGGCTTAAAGATGATTTCTTTGCTCTTTTAAATAGAATAACCAAGAATTTTGTGAGTAGATATTGTAGGTTTGCTCAGTATTTGCAAGACTTCTTGTTTCGTCCCACACTTCCACAACATGCAGCCAAATGTGATTAATCTAAATTTCAGCTGTGTAATAATATACTTAACACATAATTCCACTGTGATCTTCGCCCAAAAGCACACTATATCTCACATTACATTTAGTCAAGTCTTACACACCATTTCTGAAAAGTGCCATTCTGAAATAACATGTCTTATAATGTGACAGCTGTCTCATTCAGTGGCATGCCTGGCTGAAAATTGAAAATGTCACAGTGCCGGTTTAAAACTGTTTGCCTTATATGGCTGTAAGTACGACATAGATTGCTTTGCCATGAACTTACTCCTAACTTGTGATATCCTTTCATTTTCATATTTGATTATGTTCATTTGGCAGAGCAGATGAGATGCTGTTTGTTTAACTCCCACCACAGCATAAGCTGTGGAAAAACGCTGAATAGGAAGCCCTTTGA
This sequence comes from Pelmatolapia mariae, assembly GCF_036321145.2. Taxonomy (NCBI): domain Eukaryota; kingdom Metazoa; phylum Chordata; class Actinopteri; order Cichliformes; family Cichlidae; genus Pelmatolapia; species Pelmatolapia mariae. Next base: position 14,094,080 of record NC_086227.1, on the reverse strand, counting down.
ATAGCCAGGGAGCATCTGTTTCAGTAATTTCTATTGACCTGAATAAGTTCACAAAGGCTAAATGTCCAGCTTGAGTCATTGTGGTGGGAGTGAAGACTGTTTGTCCAATTACAGCTGTCTGTTGCAAAAAGTGAAAGGGCAAAAGGCAGAAGTGAGAGAACGGATTTTTATTTCATCAATATTCTGCTATGAAGGAAAGTAGCTACTGGTGTCACTGAAAACACCTTCCCTTTCAAATGTCTTTTACCTCTGACACAGACTGATCCTCTTTTCTGCCACTTCCATCTTTATTCTCCTGTATTTTGTGTTGATATTAAAACGAGGTTTCAATGTTCAGGGTCAGTGTAGAAATGAAGTGACCACGCAGAAAATTTAGCATAAAAAGTAATCTGCAGAAATCTTGAGCCACCCATCAGTTCTTTACTTTTTGCTACCAAATGGAGAATAGGGGTAGAGATTTATTGAAGTGCATGCAAAATTGCGCCAACATAAGGAAACAAAAACGAAGTTTCTGTGCAACTCCAGTGTGCTTGAATGTCAATATTTTTTATGACCACCTTTATTCCTCAACACAGCCTGAACTCTCTTGGGCAAGTGTACTTTTAATGTCTCTATGTAGTCTTCAGGAATAGTCCTCCAAGGTTCTTGAAGGACATTTAAATCTCTTCTGTGGATGTTGGCCAGATTTGGTTCTGTTCTCTGTCAAGATGATCCCACATTGCTTCAATAATATCGACATCAAGGCTCTGGGGAGGCCAGTCCATGACTGATATGTTCTGTTCTGTTTGCAATGCTGAAAAAGGAAGCTGTTTTCCTCTACCTGCTTTATCACATGGTAGAGGAAAGTTTAACTGTACTTTTTTGTGTTCAGAATCCACTTGTTTTGACAGCATCAACTGACTGAAATTCAGCCTCAAACCATGACCGAGACTATAACATGTTTTACAGATGGCTGTAGATATTCCTCATTGACGATTTGAACCAAAAACCAGCCTTCCAATGAGACCATTTCTGATGTGGCTCTGGTGAAGAGTAGATGGATCACATTAAAGAACAGATGGATCTTTTACCTGCAGTTCATCTGCTAAAAGTCTGTCTTGATCAGTTTCCTCAAAGGACACATTACACACTATATTATGATATGCAAAGTTTAGAGCTAATAGCTCTCTGGTAATCACCCTGTTGGTGTAAAAATACTATTTGATGCTTGTCATTCTGTGTTATCTTTGGCAATTTTGGAAATTCAACTAAAGTAATGGGGACAAATGATGTGTTTTTGCACTAGGCTGCTAGTAACAAAGTGCTTAAAAGTGCAATTTAAAAACTGCCTCCTTGCTACTTTATATTGTCTGTTATGTGTAGACACAAAGCTGTCCCCTGAGTTAAAGGCTTATTTTATTTTTGAATGATTCATATGTCAGCGGTAAGTTGCTTAACAAACAAAAAACCATACCCTTAAAAATGTTTAGCTTTGAGGACAGGATTGAACATGAGTGAAAAAAAAACAGTGTCTCTAGATCTTCAGAGAGGATGTACATACAGCAGATGTCAAGTTCAGTGTGCATCTGTCTGTATGTGGTAGCCAAGTGATAGAATGAAGCCCTGTCCAAGGTGCAACGAACACAGTTATATAGTTATAGTTGAGATGGATTGTAAGAAAAGTGCTAAATAGTATAACAAAGTCTGATATTTATCAATCTTTCAAAAGTCTATCAAAGCAAGATGCAATTTCAACTTCTCTTGTAGTGCCAGATTAACTTAAAAAAGAGCTCATACATTGATTTCCAGTGTAAAGAAAATAATTAGATAAAAATCCCTAAAAAAGACTGTGGTGGCTACTATTTCTTAGTTGAAATATATTCAGTTGGAGAATTAAAAACATCAGCTCTAAAGCACACATAATCAATCAAACAACAATTTGGCCAAAATTAAATTCAGCTCAAGATGACTTATTTTGCCAACGAAAGCATTTAATGCAGCTTTCAGCTTGAGAAGTGTATTTATAAAGCTAGTTCAAGCTGTTCTCCCAACTGAGCACATCTGGAGGCAAAAACTGGGCAATGTCTTTGGTTAAAAGAAAACAAACCCCAAACCACAATGGCCTGCTCTGTCAGTACGTACTGTATGTTGACAACATTTTTTCACTCTTTTCCGTGTTTAGAGATGTGTGAGGTGAGTCACGAGAGAACAGCATTCGCCCCTGATTGTATTACTCACGCTACTGGGTAATTCCTGAAAGAGATCAAATAAAATAAAAGAAGATACTAACCATCACAACTGGGAAGAGCATGACTCCACTGATGATTCTGCTCGCAAACAATTGGCTCCTGATCGCTAAGTGTGTATCCCGGGTCACATGTAAATGACACACGAGAGCCAATGGAAAAGCTGCTGCCATGGCGACGACCATTCACTGGGATACCAGGATCGAGACACTAATCTGACTCCATTTTCACACCTGAAAATCACATCACACAACCGCCGCAGTGTCAAGAGGTTGAGTGTATTTGCGTCTGTAAGCAATTTCGAGTGTGTCTACCAGGCATTTCAGTCTATCAGTCATTTAGACTTACTTTCATATCTGATGCTGAAGCCTGCGGCAGAACGGCTGTTGTCTGTAGTGAACAACAGGAACAGGAAGTTTGATGTGGAAATCAGGAAATGAGGCGCTTGGGTACCATGGTATTCGCCGATCAGGAGAGAGGATGCTGAGGGGCCATCCCTGATCTCCAGCGTGTCATAGTTGACTTCTGTCTGGAACCTATAGAAACAAAGAAAAACAAAAACATTCACATGAAACTCACAACTACACTTATACATGTTACTAAATTCCAATGCTGAAAAACAAAAACTCGACAATATTGTTCATTTTGCACAATTAATCCACTGTAGGCAAAAAAAAACCCACCGAGCTATAACAAAGTACTACCATATAAGAAACTTGACTGATATGTAAGCAATCAATCAGTCACACCTTCAACTATTCTATTAAATAGCTGAACACTAGTTAACCCATTTACATTAAGTTGGAGCTACAGGGCCTAATCAGTCGATTTTTGGGTCTAACCATCAAATAGTAGCTGATCCAGAAAAAGGATGTTGTATATCACCAACCTATCTAGTTGAACAGAAACCAAGATTTGGGAGCTACTGACACACTGCAACAACGCGGTATCTGAATAATTATATCTGACCAGCTAAATGAAAAATTAACTAGCCTCTGCTTCAGAAGAAGTATGCTGAATCGTCCACAAATGAAATGCCTCATAGGCGATGAAGATAACTCGGCGTGTACGTCACATTTCAAAAAGACAAATTTCTGCTATTGCAGTTTCAGGCTACACTGCATCTGTCTGTGGCTTGTTTCCAGAAGAAAAAAAATGTAAAAAGCCAACATTAATCATTTACTACAGCAGTAACTCACCAGCCTCATTTATATCTGACTACCTTATATTGCATATGAAAGACTGCCCAACTAAAATATTAACTAAATAATGCACTCCCTAACCGTACCATATTTTCTAACCATTAACAGTCAAACCTCAACAATTTTTGAACAAACACATTTGACAAATCAGTCAACAGCATAATTGAATAATACACTTACTTGTCAAAGTGTATCTTTACAGCATGGTCTGCTTGTGCTTCAATCACCCACTGGCAGTTCAGAGAGTCTTTGTAAAAGGAGGGCCAACCAGGAGATAGCAAAACACCTGTAGGTGCTGTAAGATGCCCTCCACAGGGAGCTGGATAGAAACAAAGACCCCCACACACAACCGCAGGAAATTAAATTAATCATTTTCTCCTTGTAAATGTATGTAAATTACTCCTATTTCATTAAATTAGCAGATTAATTGTCTGCTCCGTTTATTTTATCATTCTAATCCACTCTGAATTTCTATATTTCATACATAAACATTTACCTTCAGAAATTACGGTGAGCCCATCTTGTGCTACAGTAAGCAATTTTGAGTTAGTGATTTTTGAAAAAGCCCCAAATAATTATCACAATATAATTTATAGGAGGAATTAAATATATTTATGTGTCAAATGGTGCCAAAAAATAACTCTCCGTTTCCCTGCACAAGCTGCAGGCAGCAAAACTGGCACATACCGTCACTACTTTATAGCTCACACTTGGAGTTCCAAAATTTCAATTATGACACATTAAAAAACAATAATTATCTCCTGTTGAGCTGTTTCTTTCAAATAAAATGAAATATCAGACATTGTATCATGTTCGGTTTTTATTCTTATTCATTTTGAGTCTGTCTAGAACCTGAATTAAACATAAAAAACTCCAGACCTGGAATTCATGGTTTCTTTATTATTCATTGCTACAACATAAGCCACTGCAATAATTTGCAGTGGCTTGTCTTTTCAAGTAGCTCATACCTTTGCCTATTTGATTGCTCTCATAAATCCAGACTTTCAGCAAGAAAAACAAAACAAAACACCGAATGCTTACTGAAGGAGCAGTTTTTTTGGATGGGATCTTCAAGAACAGGAGAGATGATATTCTCTCGTACTCCATAGTTAAAAAGATGACCCCCCCCATGTTCAATTTGATTTTGTCCTCTATCCGATTTATTAACAACAGGCAACAATTGATAATGTCATTTAGACAATGCAATCAGGATGCAAGATGGGAAGGTTGTAAAGATAAACATACAAACGCTCACGGACTGGTGGGTGCCATTCACCTTCGAAAATTGTCGAAAAAGCAGAAAACTGACAATCCTGTTATTATCACTTCCACATATGAAATTTGCTTATCTGCAACCTAATAGTACATCTCTGTCTTTCGGTGTCTAAATAAATGAATATGTGTCCCTGAAAAGCTTTGGTACAACATGTGCCGGTCTCATTTAAAGATTATTCTTTAGAAAGAATGATGTGTCCAAACTGCAAGGCTAAAATCAATTAGAAGAGAAAATTTAATTATTCCAAAGGTGCATAAACACACTTGAGCTGTATGGTAATCGCTAAAATAGTTGAATGTTTTGTGGAACATTATACTCCTATATACAATAAACAGTTCTTATGTGTAGGTGTCTGCTTAGGTTTACCTTCACAGCGAGGTACAGCTGCAGACCAGACAACATTTCCATCCTGAATAATGCAGGTGACCTGATCGGACCCCTGGAAATACACGATTTAAAGAAATGCTACATTTATACTAGTTTTTAACACACAACTATGGGCACCGATTATGACAATCATTTCAAAATTGTGTTAAAAAAGTGTGATAATGATACTTTCAAATGATTATTACCTGAGTCCGAATGAATCCTTGATCACAGCGAAACGCCACTGAGCTGCCAAGCTGAAACTGGTCACCGTACCTTTGACCATTTACTGGAACTCCCGGGTCATGACATTCATTCTGACCAAATGCTACAGAGAGAAAATAACCAGAGAAAAGTTATAACTGGGGCTAAGACACATAAGATTGAATTACTGTATCAAACAAAGGCAAATTAATTTAAAAAGAAAAGAACAAAGACGTAATCTGAAAGAAAAGAGAAAGCTGGAAGATTGCAACTACACTCTGGTTAAGTGGTTCAAAATATGTATGCATATCTTTTCATTTGAGCAGTTTTTCCCAGTTTTTTCAATTTATTTTAATACCTAAAAATTGGTTCTGCCAGAGGAAAAAAATGAAACCGCTGCTGTATCACTGTGAATGTGAATGTGAATCACAGTGAATGTGACATCTCCACTGATATGGAAATATGGGAATGGAATTATCTTTATGTGGACTCAACCTTGTCATGTTAAGCTTATATTATCCCAATTCCAGAGATTAACCTGATCCCACCCAGAGCACACACCCAGTGATTGGACATGTCTCAGGTTGATTAGCTGCTGATGGAGGGAAATGGGAGCAGTGAGAGAAAGGAGAGGACGTAGGGAAAAAAATGAGAGCCAGAAGGGAAATGGCAGGTACACAAACAAAAATGCACACATACTGTATATTACATACAGCCTTGCAGCAGTATTCAAATATGTGTTCAAATATGCATGTAGAGAAAGCACTATATAGGCCAAAGGCAGACACAGATACAGTAGCCCTTGCACTCCTTCAACAACTGATATTATAGAAGTGGAGGAAAAGACTAGAAGATACGTATGAGAAAAAGCACAAAATGCCAGCACACAAAATACTCAAATGATATGTTTAAACCAATACAGTCATTGGTTTAAACCCAGTAGAAGGTGAAAAAAGGCCAACTAAGGCTGAAAAAGCTAAGAAGAAGCCATAGTGACAGGGAAAGGTAGAAACATATGGCATAAAAAGAGGAAAAAATAAAAACTAAATGATATTTCAGCTATGACAGAGAAAAGATGAACTCAATAGTTGACCTCAGATAAGAATAACTATGCATCTTACAGTGAATGCATTTTGAAATTTAAAAATTTGAGCAAGCCATTTGTGAGTAAGATGTAAAAATTTTAAAGATTAGCTGTAGTTAGTGAGGAAATAAGAATTTTGACATTAAGGAGCAATAAAGTTAGCAGGCTAACCAGCTAGACCAGGCTTGGCCAACTCCAGGCCTCAAGGGCCGGTGTCCTGCAGGTTTTAGATCTCACACTGGGTCTACAATATTGTCAACAATGTCAATGTTGTTAAGAATGTCAACAATATTGTATAATGTGGGAAAGCCTCAGATCGGTCTAACTCTAGACTTATTTATTCAGAGTTTTTACTTATCCCAAGAGTCTAAATCTGGTAATGAACTAATCAAATGATTAGTTCATTACCAGGCCTCTGGAGAACTTCAAGACATATAATGTAAGGAGGTAATTTCGCCATTTAAATCAGGTGTGATGGATCAAGGACACATCTAAAGCCTGTAGGACACCGGCCCTTGAGGCCTGGGTTTGGACACCACTGAGCTAGACCCAAGCGCTAAAGTAGTTACACTTTCTACCTCAAGGGACAATAGTGAGTCCAGTCTCTTTTTGCCCAAAGTATGGTTTAGTTCAAAACAAATTGTTAAAGAAACAAAAAGTGAACATATATAAGGTCAAAATTGTTTTTTGCAGTAGATTAAATTGGAAATGATCATCTTCTTCCCTCTGAAAGTGATAAAAACAGAATTTAGATCCATTTTGAATCTATCATTAATAACCTTAGCTGTCATAGGCTAAAGCACATTTTTACGCATGACGTCCTCATAATATCTTCAAATCTGCGAACAGTTATTGGCTCCCAGTGCACCGCTTTCACCGAATAACTGCACAGTCTTGCGTTCATTCTTGAGTTTCTAACACAATTCATATAAATATACCCAAAGCATAACCTCTTGATATTCATATATGCATTAAAATGTTAATAGACCAAATTACTGAAACAGCACAATATGTTTGATATTTTTAAGTCCCAGTGTAGAATTTATGTCATCAGGTTTTCAAATTACATTTTCAAAAAGTTTCACCACTAAAAACTTTTTGAATGTATTTCAGCATTTTTCTTTTCTGCCAGGTAAAACGTTTGAGAGGCCTTTAATTTAATATGATTTTTATTTAACTGCGTATTTATTTTTCATTTGAGGTGCATCAAACCTTTCATTTGTGTTAGGATTTGAAATAGTACATCTTGTTATTAATTATGCTCATTTTTTTTCACTAGGTTAAACACACACACACACACACACACACACACACACACACACACACACACACTATTTTCATTTGTCAAATGCCACCTCTAAAGGAAGAGCCAAAGACAAGGTCATTTGGGAGGCAGTGTGTGAAATGGTGCAAAACTGCATAGTAATCACACTGAATGAATCTGAATCACTCAGGCAGAACTAGTTCAGCTTAGAGTGGATAAATATACAAGATGGAGTAGCTGGGTTCAAACTCTGACAATGGGACAGGCTTAACTAGGTGAAAGTTGAGTAAGACATACATATAGGATCAGTCAAGCAGAAGAAGTCAAACAGGACAGGTTAAGGTAACATCAGGTGCAGTAATGCTGATGTCGGTATTATATTAATCATAACGAAGTGCCATTCTGAGGTGGTTAGCATATGAAAATGTATTTTACTCTGAGCTATATTTAATATGGATCTTAACTAGTATATGAAGATACTAGCTATACAACAAGCCGGTAGCTCTGGAAGCAAATCCTCAGAATTTAGTTGTAAATTTAGCTTATATGTTTTAAAGATGTGCATAAAGTTACTTAGCAATACTCAGCTTGATAATCAGTAAATCATCACTTGTTTTAAAAAAGGGACACTCGGTAGGAACTACCCTAGAACATGATGTATTGCAGTGTGTTGACAACTGATTTCTGCTTTTGTCTCTGATTACATGGTGGTAGTAGTGTTGCATCTCAGTTTTACTGTTGGAATGTCCGTATTGTTTAACAAATTTCTGCTATCAAAACTCCATTGAAGTGGCCCTGGAAGCATTCTGAATAAAAATTGTCAAAGTGTCAAAACGACATGCTGTCATTTGTCAGAAGAACTGCTGGGAAAAAATGACAGTTACTTAAAAAAATTAAAACACAAAAATTGCCACATCACAAAACCAAATTCAAATACAACAATGAGGTAGTACGCTGGTAGAGATCTCAGTGGATATTTGGTTGGTTGCAAAGAGGCTGCTACCCCAAATCCTCTTTGTGACTAGTAGACTATCACAGTCACTGCAGTATTCACAGAAGACAAAGATTTTTCTGCTAATACTCAATAACTACTCACGGAGTAGCTGAAAAATGGGAAAAATTGCAGCAGAAAGCAGAAATAGAGGACATCCACCAACACATTTCAAATGGTGCATCTTTACTTCAATGCAAATTCATTTCTGGTTTTTGTCATGCTTTTCACAAGAGTTTCTGAGTTTTTGCAGACAAGTCTGCATCTTCCATGCAAACTACAAGCAATCACAGTAATCTGCAGGCAAGCAAGAAGGTTTTCAGTGCACAATTCATACCACTTTGCAATCAATTTCACCTAGTGTCAGTCTCCAGGGACTACTGTAGAAGCACAGATTTTTCCTAGTGCCAGTGGGCCACTGACTAGTCTCTTTGTTTGCATGACTTGGGCTGCTGGCAACCTCCAGTAACCGCTCACCAACTGGTTGAGATTACACATTTTCCCCCAGTGACTTTGTAAACTAAGGGTGTTTACTACGGCCTAAACAACAAATGGACTGAGCGATAAGTAGGTAGTTGGTACTTACTGGTATAGCTGATATTGAAGCCTTTCCCAGTATTTGAATGATCAGACTGAAATTCCAGTCTCATGATGTGACCGTTTGAGGCGATCTGTGATGGAACATCTTTTCCTGAGAATGTCCCAAATGTTGTTGGCTCAGACAGACCTAAAATCAAGCACAATTTAAACATTATTTTAGAGAGACATTTAATATTGCTTATCTAATTTATCCTGTATAAAATCAGGCCACGGACAGACTTGGAAAGAGAAAGGCTCATCCCAAGGGAGCTCAAAGAGGTGAATTAGGTGTAATTAGGGTTAAGAGAAAAACACCACTGAGATGATTTAGCAGTTCCTGACACACTTGCTAAATGCTTACTAATATGCATGATAAGCACATAATGCTTTATTTAAGCATTAGAAGTAGAAGTGCCAAAGTATGAAATGTATTCATGGAGTAACAAATTATTGACATTCAAATAACTGACAATCTAAATGAATCTAAATGATTAAGCTGGTCCTGGTAAAGCCTAACAACTGTTGTGAGTTTTAATGAGAACACCAAGAAAAGTCTGTTAAAATGTCAATGTTAACTATAGGCCGCTGAAGGATAACTTGCTTCTCTGCATGCTTAGAATTTAAAACAATAACAACAACAACAACAACAACAACAACATCAATTAAAAAATAATAAAATAGGAAGATATCTCCAGTAAAAGTAGACAGTCTTCCATACTGGATGCACTGTATAGTAACAGTTACTACTAAACAGTACTAAATGTAAACATGCCTAGTACAGAGACACAAGACAGGCATTCATTCATGGCCCTTTATCTTGTTAACTGAACAAAAATGGCATTATCCCGAGGACACCTATCTCGAAGATTATTTCCAATTTCCAATTTTGAACACTCATAACATGAAAGCAACACCTGTGCACTATCGCATTGGTCCAAATAACAAGCAAGAAACCTGAAGATCCGAGTATAAAAGGAAACCAGACACACATTAGTGTGTCATGCTTGCCAAAAGATGATACATAGAAGTTCTTTTGTACAGATGCTGCATTTGAGTGAATACCCAAGAGACTAATACAGGTGACTGTGGTGTCTGGGTCATTGATGGTATTTCACCTCAATGAGTATTGAACCATGTATTTCCGGACAATTCCATCACCATGGGAAGGAGCATTATCTTGTTCCAAGTACTCATCATCCCCTCAGGGTACATCATTGCAATGAATAGCATAATCTAGCTGGTATGTTTCAGTGTGCTCAAACACTGAGGTATCACTAGACAGTCATAAAAGGACGCACTCTATATGAGTTGAATAGCCTGAAACTTCCACCCCTTCGCCTGTACTGCTGTAATCATACATCACCTCAGGTCTGTCTAAGACATTTGTGTCACAGCATCAGACCATTTATGGCAAAAAGTAGTTATAAACTTTTGTTTGGTAGAAGATATTCTGCTCTTTAGTGCGCTCCCCAGTGATCCAAGCAGCAGCGACAGAATCAGGGGGGAGTGTAATAAAAACTAGACTACAGCACATAGAAAAGCAACTTTCCAGGTTGAGATCACTGGGATATGTACATATACTCTATAAAAAAGGATCCCAAAATGGTAATGAAAGAATATAACAGGTCACAGGAAACATCTGCAGTCTCTGGTGCATGGGTAAGAGAAATAGACAGGTGGTAATTATTATGGTCTTGGACAGCTATAAATTTCCCTTGTTCATGTGGCTCAATGTCTTTTGTTTTGAAGCCAGATACAGTGGCTTGCAAAAGTATTCGGCCCCCTTGAACTTTTCCACAGTTTGTCACATTACAGCCACAAACATGAATCAATTTTGTTGGAATTCCACGTGAAAGACCAATACAAAGTGGTGTACATGTGAGAAGTGGAACGAAAATCATACATGATTCCAAACATTTTTTACAAATAAATAACTGCAAAGTGGGGTGTGCGTAATTGTTCAGCCCCCTGAGTCAATACTTTGTAGAACCACCTTTTGCTGCAATTACAGCTGCCAGTCTTTTAGGGTATGTCTCTAACAGCTTTGCACATCTAGAGACTGAAATCCTTGCCCATTCTTCTTTGTAAAACAGCTCCACAACTGCCCTGTGATGACCTCAGAGGTTGTCTAAGAGAATATTGGGAGCAACAACACCATGAAGTCCAAAGAACACACCAGACAGGTCAGGGATAAAGTTATTGAGAAATTTAAAGCAGGCTTAGGCTACAAAAAGATTTCCCAAGCCTTGAACATCCCACGGAGCACTGTTCAAGTGATCATTCAGAAATGGAAGGAGTATGGCACAACTGTGAACCTACCAAGACAAGGCCGTCCACCTAAACTCACAGGCCGAACAAGGAGAGCGCTGATCAGAAATGCAGCCAAGAGGCCCATGGTGACTCTGGACGAGCTGCAGAGATCTACAGCTCAGGTGGGGAAATCTGTCCATAGACAACTATTAGTCGTGCACTGCACAAAGTTGGCCTTTATGGAAGAGTGGCAAGAAGAAAGCCATTGTTAACAGAAACCATAAGAAGTCCCGTTTGCAGTTTGCCACAAGTCATGTGGGGAACACAGCAAACATGTGGAAGAAGGTGCTCTGGTCAGATGAGACCAAAATGGAACTTTTTGGCCAAAATGCAAAGCTCTATGTGTGGCGGAAAACTAACACTGCACATCACTCTGAACACACCATCCCCACTGTCAAATATGGTGGTGGCAGCATCATGCTCTGGGGGTGCTTCTCTTCAGCAGGGACAGGAAAGCTGGTCAGAGTTGATGGGAAGATGGATGGAGCCAAATACAGGGCAATCTTGGAAGAAAACCTCTTGGAGTCTGCAAAAGACTTGAGACTGGGGCGGAGGTTCACCTTCCAGCAGGACAACGACCCTAAACATAAAGGCAGGGCAACAATGGAATGGTTAAAAACAAAACATATCCATGTGTTAGAATGGCCCAGTCAAAGTCCAGATCTAAATCTAATCCAGAATCTGTGGCAAGATCTGAAAACTGCTGTTCACAAACGCTGTCCATCTAATCTGACTGAGCTGGAGCTGTTTAGCCAAGAAGAATGGGCAAGGATTTCAGTCTCTAGATGTGCAAAGCTGGTAGAGGCATACCCTAAAAGACTGGCAGCTGTAATTGCAGCAAAAGGTGGTTCTACAAAGTATTGACTCAGGGGGCTGAATAATTACGCACACCCCACTTTGCAGTTATTTATTTGTAAAAAATGTTTGGAATCATGTATGATTTTCGTTCCACTTCTCACGTGTACACCACTTTGTATTGGTCTTTCACGTGGAATTCCAATAAAATTGATTCATGTTTGTGACTGTAATGTGACAAAATGTGGAAAAGTTCAAGGGGGCCGAATACTTTTGCAAGCCACTGTATATAACCACAGTGGTACAAACAGGCCTTGGGGCTTTATACAGAGCTGGAAAAAGTACAGACATTCTGCACTTAATACTTTTTTTAATACAGTATTCTGTACAAACACTACTGTTAAAACATGTACTCAAAGTAAGAAAGTAAAAGTAGCTCTTCAGAGGAAACAGGAAAATGTGTATAGTCACTGGTTTAAGTGGGATTCAGCAGGTGCAGATAATGCTCAGTGTGGAGAAAAGAATCATAACTCACAATAATTTCTAATAAGAGCTCCAGCTGATTTTCTTAGTGTACAGGCTGTGGTCAGCTGACCTGCAGCTCTTTGTGGACATACACAACTGAATTCAACTAGAATTCAGTTGTGTATGTCAATCCTTTGCTGAATTTGTAGAATTCAGCAAATATTTCATGAGTTGTCTTGGCTGATTTCTATCCTCTACACTGACTGCCTGTCTTTTTTTTCTAAATGGTATAACATTGGTATGAAGGTGAATTTCAGTCAATAAATCTAAGCATCATCATCTAAAATTCACTCAGCTACACTTGATGTAACCCAACTCTGAGCATGAAACCACTGTGCACCAGTCACACATAGTTCTTTACTTTAAACCCATCACAGTACAGTGAACTAACCTGTTTATTCTGCACTAACCTGTATTTTTTTATGCAACCTTTAAATTACACAGTCCACTCAGTTTGATTTACAGCATGTTTCACAATATGAAAAAAAACATGCTGTAACATATTCAAACACCACTGAGCAGTCCTTACCTTTAAATCTAACCTCTCTTCTTCCTCTCCTCTCCTGTGTTTCTTATCTTTCTCCATCTCTGAATGAAGTTAGCCCTCTTTCTTTTCTCTCTCTGGGATATACAGCTGGACCTTTAGCTAGCAACACACTGTACGACAAACCTCTCTGCAATTGACAAATTTCAGCAAACACACTGATCTTTGTTGAACTCACAATAATTTGAAATGACCTACCCTTTTAAAAAAAAACTTGTCAGTCCCTATATGCTCGCTCCTCTTCAGCAGGGCTAGTTAGATGCTGAAGTACTGCAACCGCAACTTAAGGATACCTGTTTTTGGTATTGTGGAAAAAACAACACCCCCCCCCCCCCGACTTTTGCACACGTCAAAACTACTTAAGTAAATTACAGATACCTAAAACATTGTGCTTAAGTACCGTAACAAAGTATTTATACTTCCCACCTCTGGCTATATGTATATTAGTACAGAATCTCTGAGCCATACATCGGAAACTTTGGGGAGACTGGAGGGATTTAAACAGAAATGTTGAAATTTTACAATGATCCATTATCACGTGGTGAATTTCAATAAATATTAAACAACATATATCACACAAATCTGCAATGTGACTTATTTTAGGCCAGCAGTGTGATCATGTGCTTTTGCTTGTAGCACAATAATTATTTCATAAGAACATCTCTATAGTATAATATACACGCCAACTCCATTTGTAACCATTTAAAACTATGATCCATTTTTTAATTATTATTGCACAACTGAATACATTGCATTGGCCCATTAGCACATCTTCAGAGCTCAGATGAAAGAGTCAGATTGTGTGATCCCCACACTAGTCCTGGTTAGTTGTGGAGCACAAGGTTTGGCTTAAATACTGAGGATGATGCCAGATTGCATCAGGTGGCAGATTCCTGAAAGTCTGGCAGGGCATATCAGAAAATAACCTTGTAATTTATTTCTCAACTGAAAGTGATGAAATTATGTGTGTATATATATATATATATATATATATATATATATATACACACACACACACACACACACACACACACACACACACACACACAAATATCCACAATTATTTATTTTATAGAAATGGCAAAGAGACCACTGCTAAATTTCTGATAAAATTGTTTTTTTCTTGAAAATGGAAGTACTATTTAAATCTCACCAATTATGAATTTAATTTTCTTAGATTATATTACATTCTGATGATGTTATTTGTATAAAACTGCTTCAGCGAACATATGCTGTCTTTTGAAGCATTGTGGCCTTGCACGTTGGCAACACCAGGTTGCCAAACACTCTGCCTTTACAACGTACATCTATCCATGAGCTTTCATAATCATCTATGAAAAAAAAAAACATCCTTGGTGAATTTGTAGAGTTAAAACATGATGTGTTTTGCAGATACGGAGAATGTGTTTTGTTTCTTCAGCTATTTCTGTGTCTAGACGCTTACATAATGCCAAACAGCAAGCGATGGTCTGCATGCCTCAATCAGGATCTTGACACTCGTATGGTGTAGCACAGCACACCTCTATGTTTCACCACTTCAAATTGCAAGAATTTCCTGTTTAGTGTAACTACAGCAGCAGCAGCAGCAGCCAACACTCAATGCCACTGTCCTGTATCTGCAGCAGTCTTCATGAGGGATTTTTATTGATCTGTTGAACAAGCCTTCTGGGTGGAATATAAGAAAATTTTTAAGGTGATTTATAAAGGAACATTACATATAGTGTATGCATGTTGGTATGGATGCTGAATATCATTATCATTATTTTGACTTTTCTGCAACCTTCTTTTTTTTGCCTTTTGCTTGTACATAAACTTTTAACATAGATGTTACTCAATTTTTAACTTAATTTAAATATGGAGGTAATGTGTGTCTAAAGTTGCCGTTTTGGTCATTTTCTTCTTCTGCGGAGGTGAGAAGTGCTGCTGTAATTGCTTTTCTGGTCAATAAGTGTATTAATCTTCTGACATTCCAGTGAACCAGCTGATGCTTTGATTACAGGTTTTGAGGGGAAAAGCAATTACAATGCATATGAGTGGGTTTTGTTTTTTTAGTTAGCTATTTTAAAAGTGCAGATATAAACAGATACACTGGAATGAGATTAAATGTATTGACGATCGCTAAAAGACTGAAAACTGACAGTTTCTTACTATTGACTTTATGAAATTCATATGAATTTTTAAATGTAACAGAGATGGCAATGGAAATCAATGTAGGCTGACAAGGAACAGAAAGGGAGTTTCAAGACCACTTCACTGATAAACATGCTGTTTGAAATGAGGACTCTTCACAACACTCCCATAGAAACTTTTCTTTTTATTTCCTTCTTGACTGGAATTTTAGGATCCCATGCACTTAGACCCAATTAAGCTACACAGTGACTGAGTTGTAAAATGCCAGCCTCTTTGTGCTCTAGCAACTCAAAAGCCCTTTCACTTATTCATCATTACATTGATAGGCAAGAGACCAGGAAGGAAATAGAATCAACGTAACAATAGCTAAAAGAGTGCCAAGATCCTACGTTATCTTATCTAAGCGGAGAGATTTAGAGAAAAGCCTTTGTAATAGTCTGTCACTATCTTCTCTTATATTAGATGACAATAATGGCTGTCTGATTAAGTTAACCGTTTACATGCCATTCAAAATGTAGCCCAAAGCGTCATCTTTTTTTTAGCGTGGATTTCATGCTGCTGTTGCCCCACTCAGAGGATTTATGGGTTATTACAGAGGTTCCTTTGTTCACTTTTGTTTGCCATTTGTGATTTCATGTTCTTTTATTCAGAAATACAAAAGAAGGAAGTCCATAAGTGTCAAGTTGATATAAAACCTTCAGTGAATAGAAATATGATTTTTTGCTATAAAGGCATGAAAGCAGAGTTTGAGTGATTACCTCTTCTGCATAATTCAATGGTATTTTAGACATTTGATCATATGACACGAGGACATAAAATTAGACACTACCAATCAATCATCGGCAATGAATTGGCAGCAATAAGTCTTTGTAAATATCTTTTTGTGTTCATCAGTCCAAGAACCGATAACTGATTAATTAGCATAATCTGTGAAAAGTGGATGTTCAATTAGTAGCTAACCTTATGGAAAAACAATTATTGGGTGCAGTAATGGTGAATACTCCAGGGAAAATCAGGTAGCATGCAAACCACCAGGTTTCTCTACCTCAGTTTGTTGGTATGGAAAAACTCTGTTTACTACAGGCATACAGATGAGCTTTAAGCCATCCATTTATTTCTGACTTCAGAGCTGAA
Source organism: Pelmatolapia mariae (assembly GCF_036321145.2). Lineage (NCBI taxonomy): Eukaryota > Metazoa > Chordata > Actinopteri > Cichliformes > Cichlidae > Pelmatolapia > Pelmatolapia mariae. The sequence continues at coordinate 14,077,451 of NC_086227.1, read as the reverse complement.
GTACAGTTAATTTGGAAAATGTGGGTAATTTGGATATACTATGAGGATTTTTGGATACTCAGCAGAATTTTTTTTATTGGAAATTGTGGACTTTCAGTAAGTTTTTTGGTGAGATTTATCACCAGTCAGAGCAAACTGGAAGACTTCAAAGCAATAACTGAACTGATTTCAGTTAGCCCATTGTAACAGCGATAATTGCCCTGTAATTTAAAAAAGGTTCTACAGAGACAAAAAAAAGAATAGTGCTAGTCAATTATGCACAAGTTCATCTTTAATGATCAGCCAATCAAACATGGGCTTGACTTGATTTAGTTTAAATCAATAACCTTTATTACAATGGGCAACAGCAATCTAATTGCTCTGTGTTTTATGTGAAGTGGAAAGCTATGCAAGTGTTGAAATGATAAATATTACATTACAACTACACATCCAGTGTGCCCATCATTCATCAACCCATCAATGAGATCCACTCAGCAATTCTCTTTACCAGCTGATATAGGATTTAATAGCTGTGAATTTCAGAAACACTCCCAACCTCCCTGCTCCACCCCACCACCACATATGTCTTTTTCACCTATTTCAATTGGTCACACAGACCAATATTTATGCCATAGGCTATATACATATGCACAGTGATTAACAAATGTATTAGTTCATCTGTCATGAAAAAAAAAATAGATTGTAGAACTGCACTGAAAACATTAAAAATAACTGTGTTCCCTGTTTTTATTTTTTTTTACTTCATGGTTAAAAACAATAATTATTTTTAGCATTAAAATATCATTTCAATTAAAGAGCTTGCACATACTGGTGGATTAACCATTACAGAAACATTAAAAAACAATTTAGGTGATTACAAATACTGTTAATTTAGAGCAGCTGTAGCATAAACTTTACAAAATATAAACATGCAGTTACCTTCATCTTTGACCACCAACCAGTCGAACTGTGGCTCCAGGTCAAAGTCAGAGAAGAGGAGATGAATGCGGCTTCCCGAGGATTTGCGAGGAAGAGTTAAATGGCAATGGCATGCATACACTGATTTTAAAAGATAGCATGTGTATTAAATCAATGCACACTAGACAACAGATTACAAGATGGCCTTGAAATAATTTAAATAAATGTTCCACGTTACAAGGTTGCTGTAAAAGCTACCTTTCCTGGAAAATTGAGCACGTACAATATTTTCTTTTCATCCCCAGCTGTTTGCAGCATATGGCTACTCCTCCCTGAGCCTTGTTCTCTTGGAGGCCTACTGTCACCAAGTGCTTGCTCATAGGGGGGTCATCTGATCATTGAGGATTTCTCTGTATTATTGTAAGGTCTTTACTCTACAATATAAAGTGCCCTGAGGGAACTTGTTGTGATTTGGTACAATATAACTAAAGCTGAATTAAACTGAATTGCATCCAAATGTATGGAGAGTGAATCAGCTTAAATCAAATAATCTTAAGGTCCTTCTAGACTTGCCAGATATAATTGTAGCAAATGGATCAAATGCTTTGGATAAAAATAATACAGAAACAGAAACATTTATTTGCCATTTTACAAGGGCTTATTTAAAATCAACTTCTTTGAAAAATGGGGGCAAGAAACTGTACAAATGCATTTGAACTGATAATGACACATGCAAAAGGTAAACAACAAAGCTATGCCAAAAAATCAGGACAAAACATGTATACAAAATATACCCCCAAAAAACAGACAAAAAAGGAGAATTATGATTTGGCTAAGAATATCCGGAATGTTTCGTTTATTGTGTTTGTTTTTGAACGAGTCGGGAAAATTCAAATGGGCTCTTTGCAAGCTGTCTGAATGCAAAGGCTTCAGTCAGAAGGGGGTGATGTTATTGCTTTATGGAGCAGAAAGCGAAGCGAACATGTCTAGCATCAGTTATATTACACCGTTGCATTAAGAAGTGAAATGCAACCTGAAATTCAACGGGCAAAACTTCATTTTGTTTCATACCTCAAAGCTAATTACCATCAAGGTAATTGTGGTGTAATTCAGCTCTAATTGTGAACAGCAAAACAATAAGTGGAGACGCACAGGTAGATGAAAACACAGACACTGATTCATGCACACTCTTGTTAAGTAATCAGCAGGAGGTGGAAATTGAAGAGAGCAATACTAATGTTTGTGACGTGGTATAAAATATGACTTCTCCTACTTTCCTTGTGCACATTTTAAGACACATACAGTATGTTGTGCCTGCCCTATGTTCTCTTATTTACACCCTTTCCTCTGTCTCTGGCAGTACTTCTTTTAAATAGTTCTTCTCTTCCATTATGTGTCTTCTTATTGCTCCAGCTCTCTAAGTCTGATACACTGTGATACACTGTGTTTTATTGGCATTGGTGTCACATTAGCGGTACTGTCGACCTGGCCTGCAATCCTGTTCTATTCATTTGTAACTCATTTTTATCCCTTCTTCTCTTAATGGGGGTGTGTTTTTTATCCATCCCATTCCCCTCGCTCCCCTATTTTAAAATTTGACATTCTACCAGACGTCTGTCATCTTGTAACACATGCTCCACCATGCTGCTGGATTCGCTTTGGGAAAACACATCTCAAGGTGAGCTGTGTGTATGTGTGCATGTGTTCAACACTTTTGCTATCTTCTGGGATGTAACTGCACCCACAAGAACAGAATACTCAAAGAAGCAGGAGGCATGTTGGTGGCCCATAGCTAGCTGTCACACAGTTGATGAGTGTCAGGATGGATATCAGCACTCTTGAGCCCCCGGTAAGTCTGCCATTATTATTGTAAATGCTTCTCTTTTCTGAGCCGTTTCTTTCTAATGTTACTTTTTAGACTTTTACTGAAGTGAAGATTATATATTTACATCTGAACAAAAATATTTTACGCTTCTTTTTTCCCATGCTCAGAGCCGCACACTGCACACAATGCCTCTTACAAGCAATCTAAGTACATAATTAAAAAACAAATAAAAAATCCGAATGAATAAAATAAAGATCAAAATTGTGTTTAGTGTATTTTATTACCAACAATTTGTTTCAAATAAACTTGCTTGATGTATTATTTGTTGTATCATTAACAGTCAAATATCAAAAAGTGAAGTATAAAAGTTTTTTTTTTTGGTTTTATTTCAGTATTTCAAATTTCAGCAGCAAGTGAAATTGAAATGCAGATCTACTACCTAAAAAATAAAAATATATATTATGTTCAATATTAAAGGCATTCAGTCCAGATTTTTCATTCATTACATTCATTCAAGATTGCACAATTTATATTGTTGCACTTTTGATGACAGTTACATTTGTCTGAAAGCTTCAATTATCATAATGTGCTGCGTGTTTATGACACTAACTCTGTCTTTCTTTAGTAATCGCGAACACACACGCACACACAGCAGGCAAGATTTCACAAGTGCAACGTGATGCCAAAAACAAGACACACATTGAGTTTCCCTCCAGGGTTGAAAATGTAAGCATGCTCAAGGGGTAACACTGATCAAAGTTTGTTACGTGGTGACATTATCCTTTTTGACAGTATCACAGTATTAACGCAAGGACACACTCACAACATACACCACAGGCACTTGTTCGGCTGGCGAGAGGGGGGAAAAGCAGAAACTACTGCATCAAGTCTGCAAAGTTTTGTTTTTTTTTAGTTTTGGGTTTTTTATTTCCTTTCAGTTTTGTCATATGTCATAGCCTTGTAATTTATATGAAGTGGATCAAATAGGAGTTTTGAGTCATGAGCCCGGGCATTAGGACAAATACAAAACATATAAAATCAGTGGTCAGTGGTAGGTCAGTCTCATATTAAGCCAACGAATACCTGTAACATAATGCTCAGTGTCTCTCATCACAGTTACACATGCACACATGCACAGATTTTCTATAGTTCAGTAGACCAATTTTATTCCTTTGAAAAGTAATTGACCCTGGAAAACTTCACTGAATCAAACACAGCAAAGCAAAACAAGAGCATAACCTTTGTCCCTGTTTCTCTTTCTGGCTCTCACAAACTCCTCTGGTCTGTCTGGGACTTGATTTTGTCTCAGACGGTTTGTCATTTTTAGTCTTTTTATCCGGCCCTGGCAAGCATGTTTTTTTGTTTGTTTGTTTTTTTTGCCATTAGACATCTATCCCTATATTTATGAAATTACTTTTCTATTTGCCTGTTTTATTCTCCGGCTTAATTTAATTTTGCTCAAGTTAATTTAGTACAGTTTAATTCAAGAGTGTCACTAACATGGTAGGATGCAGTATTTAATCAATTATATCAATATAATAAAAGATGTGTCATGGCTATTTGTTCAAAAATAAAAATGAATATGTGCTGTTGACAAATAAAATAATTTATAGGACACAAAGAGATAATTTCTCTTTCTCAGTAAATCATGTTCATATTCTTCCAAATTATCTCTCCTTATTGAAAGAATGGAATATCATTTGAAGGAATGATGTTCCCTTCCTTCAACAGAAGGATGCTATCACATAGTGAAGCTGTTTTAGTCGCACGTACTGGTCCAACACCTTGCTAAGACATTTTATGTTGTTTTTGTTTTTTACCGCTGCCATCATTATCTCCATAATTACCAGCTTTAAGTAAATATGAAAAATACAAATGCAAAATGGTCAGACAATCCACTGATTAACTCACATTACTCATTTCTTACATTCTACATGCATGTGTGTGTGTGTCTGTGTGTGTATTTCAGTGAGGCATACCTTCATATACTGCCTTGAAGCCTGCTGAGCCGATTGTATCGTCTGACTGCAGGTGTAGCCCCATTTGATTGGACAAGCTGACAATGAGGTCAGGGACGCTGGAGCCAGTGAGTCTACATTTACATACACAAAAATAAAGTATTGAATAATCAGTATTAGTCATTGCTTGTATTTCATGAATCTAATGTCATACTTAAAAAAATACTTTATTAATACGTTCTTTTATACCCAGGTAAAGTGGTTCTTACACATAAAGCACTCTCCGACTATCTTCCCCCCATCTCCCACAGTCAGTGTGTCATATCCTCTCTCGAGATCAAACTCTTCAAATGACAGCTTTATTACCTAGAAAAATTAAACAAGACAAAAAAAAAAAAAAACAAATTTAGAAACTGTTACAAACTCCACCACATAGAAACAGAAAGACAGAGAGTCGCTGAGGGATTTATTTCCACTTCCTGCAGAGATGATCTCTTGGTTTTTCGCCCTTACAGTTTCAGCCAATAGAAACTTATTATTACACGTATCACTGTGGGAATTTCACTTGCATGTGCTATACCAGTGTACCAGCACATGTGATGTGACAATAAAAGTGATTTGATTTGATTTGATTTGGTGTCATGAGTTCATGACATGCAAGCAAGCATGCTTCTTTTTTTTAAATGAACTTTTTTGGTCATTTTTGCCTTTATTGGATAGTGGTATGGTGGAGAGAGACGGGGATGACATGCAGCAAAGGGCCATGGGTCGGACTCAAACCCGGCATCTGAGCTATGCGGTCTCTGAGCTAACTGGCACGAATTTGATGGTGACTTTGTGCTATTCCAGAAATAATCCATCTTTAAGAGAAGAGAAGAACAAAGGTCTGAAATTTAAGCACCTCTTGCTTTCGATTTAACAGCATCCTCCTTACAATCACAGATTGCATGAAGTCACCTAGGGGACTGCACACACAAACACACACACGACATCCAACAAACACACTTCTGCTGTTGAACTCTCAGAAATCGACTGCTAAATGCCTTACTTGCAGGCATTTTTGTGGCTGCAGTGGCCTGCATGCAGCACTGGATCATCAATCTGCTGTATGCTCTAATACTGGTATTCTATTATTTGCTGCTTGTCCATTATTTATTAGGTGTAGATCATATCCCTGACAGGGTGGATGATGACATATTTCTGCTCTCTTCAAGAAACCTCTAAGAAAGAAGAGCTCAATCAGTGAGCCTCTGGCGCATTAGAAGACTAAGATGAACCCTGAACATGTGATTGTGGTTGAGGATTCATCACAAGGCAAATTACACTGCAGTGAAGAAAAACCTTTGTGAAGGTGTGTGGAATTACTGGGATTATTTCACATAACCATCATCTTTATCATTGCATTAATTATCATTTCATCCAAGCATTTATTGAAGTTGCTGGCATTATGTTATAATTTGTATTATAGGGGTTATCATAATCACATATTAACATGTTTATTACAGGTGCAGTTACAACCACTTAAATCGTTGAGTTAAATCTATAATCATAAAAGCTTATATGGTGAGTATATTGTTACAGTAAAATAGTAGCTGAGCAAAGGCCTGAATGTATTCAGCTTCTTGTTGCATTTGAGTTTGCCTAGTAACAGGTGACAGAAGATGGGCCAAAGAGGAGGACAAGTCCATGGGGACCTCATCACCATATTTGGAAAAGGATGCCAGAAAGGGGAACTCCTGTCTCTGTAGTTATCTCTTAAAATTGATCATTGTCTGTAGAAGAGGCAAATAATGTTCTTAAGATGCAAATAATGTGCTTGTAAACGCATGAGGGGGCGTCATAATACACACACACAATATTTAAGAAAAATTGTGTATGTTTCTGTTCTGTCTCCTGTGTACTGTTTGTTTGTATATGTGTCTTTTTGCTGCTGTTACAACCAAATTTCCCCTTGTGGGACAATTAAAGGATTATTCTATTCTATTCTATTCTATTCTATTCTATAATACCCTGATGTTATAAAAGCAATCTGAAGTGTATTTTTGGGTGGGGATTTACAACTGATGGTTTCCAGTTTACATCTCCCCACGCTGCGTGTATTCATTAAAATCAATTGTTTGATCGACCTTTTCTGGACCATCATTGTTTTACTCTCGTCCTCAATTTCGGACCCGTAACAGGTGATAAGAGTGTAAAAAACATTTTTACATGCCAGAATCAGCCATGCACTGCTGAGCTTTTGGCTATGTTTTTTTTTTTTTTCCAAAATAAAAATGTTCAGATAGTGTTTAAGGATAGGGAATCATCTGTGGGATTAGCTGCCATCTGACAGGAATGGCAGTGAATCAATGGGTGTACTGTACAATTCTGTATTCATACATGTCTCAATGCATCTTTGCATACATATACACCACTTAAAGCAGTGCACACAGATATGCAAACAGAATAATTGTTAAAAGAAAAAAAAACATGTTCCTTTTTGATAGCAGCAACTTACATTTAAGAAGTAGACTATTAAATATGAGACCAATACTTGCAGAAAGCATTTTCCTTTCTGAATATCCACAGAAGGATACAGCCCCTGGCAAAGTTTAGTCTCTCCAAATGGTTACAAATAATGGGGAAAAGATGCAAAACAACGTTGCGAGGTATTAACTCCTGGCTAACAACAAATGACAGGGTGCATTAATAAACCATTATACTTAAGTTGTTTATGGATTTTTCTACTCTATTTGAAGGTTCAAAGAAACACATGAATTTCTGTTTAGCTTTTAAAGATACAAGATCATTATTTTTTTTAAATAACTAAAAAAAAACTCTGAACCATTTTTAAGGACACAATGTTAAGATGTGGCACATTTTTTCTTTGCCTCTGATACATGAAAATTACATGTGCTGAAATTTGTTACGTAGGGTGATTTATTTTCAAAAAGACAAACTATTCCACTTAACCATTGTCCACTGTGCGATGATTAACACTGCTCTGCCACATGTAAGAAAAGCAAACAAATGAAAAACTGCAGTACAAAAACTGCTACAAACAACTGCAGCTTAACAGTTAGCATCTTTGTTTTTTTGTTAAACCTGGCTTGTTGAGAGCTACACTCAAATCAGAATCAGAATACTTAATTTATCCCCTGGTTTGTTTTGTTGCAGGCACTCAATTAAAATATAAATATGAGAGACATAAAAATGTGACCTCTTCATATAAAATAAAGTAAAAGTGGGGACTGAAACAGAGTCTCCGTTACTGAAGTAGCATTTTTATGTTTCTCCAATACCGTGAAAAAGATTTTAAAAAATGTTCTGCTCACAGTAGATGAATAGAAGTAATGGTAAATTAATTTGGTATTTATATCTATACACATAATAAAATCTTGAACAGTCAAAGCTTTTATTGTGAGCTGTGTACGTGTTTGTGTCTAATAAGGGTAAAGTTGTTCTTAAGACTGTACAGCAGCAGCAGCAGCAGCAGCAGCAGCTAGAGGTGATAACAAAAAGGGAATGAAGCAGAACAGAATCCGAAACAGGCTTGGTATGTTTTCCTGCACATCTAAGACTGTGTGTGTGTGTGTGTGTGTCTAGAAGGTGGTTTTCTCAGGTATATCTGCCTTAACAACTGAGCCAGAATAGTGTTTAGGCACAGCTGTTTCACTCAATGTTGTGTGAGCATTTCTGTTGCTTTATACGTTTCTGTACTTTATTTATGTTTGTGTATGTGTGTGCGTCTAGACAGTCAAGGGAGACTACAGACTTTAAGGAACTGAAGCATTATCACAAGGTCATTAGCAAGAAGCTCAGCACTGTTCAATAGATCCAAATGGGCCCATTTAGAAAGACATTAAGAGCAGCCTGCAACCCCAAACTACATTAGATTAGCTTCTTTATTCGCTAAAGCAAAGAAACCAACAAAGACAGAAAGAAAAGAAACACTGCAGAAGGAAACAACGGTAAGTGCTCTCTGGGCCTTTCGAAATGTTCACCTAAAGCAAACAAGCATGTGTTGATAGTACACATGAAATGGGTTTTTAGCACTTTTCTATATTCGCTTTTGGTTTCACTACATTATTTCTGGTTTCTTTCTTCCTAGTATTTCAAGAGAGGTGTTCTTTGCTGAAATTTAGACTGTTCTGTTCCAAGACCCAAAAAAAAAAAGTTTTTCTTTAAGGGTGGATGCCTTTCAAAGGGGTAAGTGAAGCATTATCACGTTGAGGTCATTAGCAAGCAGCAGAGCAGCTAAGAGCAGCTCAATAGGCCATTTAAACATTGTTAAGACCACTGAGCAAATCAACCCTACAGTGAAATACCTTCAGTCAATCACCCAGTAAAGTTATAGTGCTGTGAACTTCAAAGTGTGTGACCACAGTCTGAGAGAGGCTGATAACAATCTTTTCGCTCTCTCATTCCAAAATCTGTTGCTTTTGTGAACGCTAAAGTAGGTAATCTAAGAGGTACTTTTAGAGCATTTTTAGTCAACAAAACCTCTAAAATATTACCAGCTCATGCCCTCGCTGTTGGAACGTTATGTTTGGGTAGTACTAGAGAATGCACAGACTTAATTAGATGGACTACTTCCTGAATGCCCTTGTTGAGTTGGGGCTGCAGTTGTGCTGAGTCACAGTGCACCAGCAGAGGGGAGAAATTATCTCATAAAAATAAATAATTTAGTAAATATATAATTTATGTGTCTTTCTACCTAAATACACGTGTTCTGACCAAAGTCAAATCACTGACTTGTGAAAGAAAAAGACACAAAGCACACAACCGCAAATCACTATATTTTGTTCATTACTTCACTGCAACCTCGGCTACAAATGTTCTGGGAGAGGCTTATCCTCCTCCTTAAGGGTATTAGAGCAGGTTTGATGCTTCTCCGTATCGTTATTCCCACTTAGGGTTCTCCAGAAAGAAAGCAGTCGGCCTGCCATGCTCACTTTGTTGTTGTGCTGTTACTATGTTTTCCCTAAAAAAAATGATTTGGAGCCCTGTTAAAATGTCAGCACTGCACACATCTAATGAATTACATTCAGTCGGTCATTTCAGCTGCCAAATAAGCTGAGGTGACCCCTATAGAGGGTAACACATGTGGGTATAGGTTTTGTTTCTGTCTTGATGGCTGTAATAGCTAGCTCCTTATTGTAGTCATGGCCAGAAACCAAAACAATGTTTTTCTTTCCTGACATCTGAATTCTTTCTAAAAGAAGAATCAATATTTTTTTGGTTGTTTTTAATATTTACTCTTTATTTGATCAGCCTTTCAAATGACCCATGATAACAGGAGCATTCAAGATCCCTTGTTGCCAAATGACTTTCTAACATGAGCTTCTTTTGACTACTCCCTTGTTGTAAGAAGTCACCACAGCATGCAGCTCCACACATTTGATTTGGCAGATTTTTTTTTTTTACCCCAGATGCCCTTCCTGACGCACCCCGCAGGGGATCTGTGTCTCCTCCCATAATAGCATATTTACCAGATTCATTCACTTGAGTCAGAAGCGCAAGGTGATGATATAGGTGTTACCTTTAGTAACTACAGCATGGGTTTTTATTGCTGAAGGAACACAATTAATTAACAAGACAGGCTAAAAGTCTTTCAAATTACAACACTGATGTAAGACTAAGAATAATGCACCCACAGGAGAGACACTTTTTCAAAGGTAGATGCTAGAATATGCAATGTCCAGGTTTCAGTATCCAGGACTGATAATAATTTTCACAATATTGTGATATACAGGGCCTTGACAGTCGTGGGAACAAGGCTGACTAACTTTATTCTAAAGCAGCAGAGAGAGGCATATGTGAGCATGGTTATAAAGACGTGCCAAAATTTAATGCGTTTTTACTACCTCGAGTTCAGGAAAAAAAATCTGTCAAGAAAACTATGTACTGAGGTGACCTCTTGTCAGAGAGGGAACAGCTGCCCTAAAAGCAGAGTGTACGAGAATTCCCTAGCCGAGACTGTGCAGCTATGTTGACTCACTGGTGAGCTGCCAAATTGGAGTCTGGTACCTTTTTCCAGTAGATTACTTTTAGCCTTTCAGCCAAATAAAGAAATATAGAATAACCTGAACCCCGTTTGGGGACGCAAGCTACAGGACATTCTTCATGACCAAGAAACTGATTTTGAAAATAGTCATTTATAGAAAACAGATTACCTATATCGATAATGATCCCTATTTTCTTTAAATTCCAGATTTAAGTTTTAGGAGCCTTTCTTTGACAGTCTAATCAGAATTTTAGAAGTACTTGTGCTTCTCATTCCATCTCAAGAGAGCATTATAAATCATCTTTACAGTGTACTGCATCTTGCAGCTGCAATGAATTTTACGATGGATACACACTGTGCCGCTATAGGCAATGAGGGACAAATACAGAAGTGGATTGCATACCAAATGGCTCCTTATAGTTTTTCACCCTAACAATACGTTTTGATCAGCCAGGAAGAGCCTTTACCTCCAAATGTACAAAGAGACTAGAACTTCGCGCAAACCAGCAGGCGAAGCTAACACCTAGTACTCACCTGAGGGTCAACACACTGTTATTTCTTAAATAATAAAAACAGTTCAGAAGTTATTACTGTTACACTAATTGTTATGTGGGGCGTCTACTGCCAGGCTCTATTTAAAATAGATCAAGGTGGGAATTTGCTGCTCTCTTTGTTTTAAGGCTTTGAGCTTTCATTCATGTTCTGTCTTCAGTTGTTTATTGTTTTTCAGGGTCTTCAGAGCCACAAACTTTCCCTGTGTGCTTCAAAAAGAGGACAGAGTGCAACCTTTGACAGATGGCCAGGCAATTAGAGGTCTAACATAGATATGCAATCACTCATTAACAGTCTACCTGACCTGCATGTCTTTGGCTAATGTGAGGAAACAGGATCACCAAGGGGAAACTTGCTTCCCGACACACAGGGACATAACAATAGATTGGACACTGGGGGTGCAAACTGAACCCAGAGTAATCTTGTTCTGAGTCACACTCCCTCTTCACACCTAAACACCTGTTTACGCACTGAGAATTAACATATTGTGCTTTGGGGAAAAGTGGAAGGAAACAAAAGGGGTTTATAAATTAAAATCTAGATGTTATGTATGGTGTAGAAATCTAACGACAGACACTAATGCTCATGATTTGTCACCGCCATTGAAACTGATTAAGGCTCAGTGGAAGCAAAATTGGCGACAGCAAAGACAAAGGAATGACTTAATTCGGTGGGATTTGTCCCCCAAAGTCACGAGCAGCAAGATCATCATACAGATTTTAGCAAAGCACCTCCTATGTGATACAGTGGTTTTATTACACAATTTATATTTAAAGTGAACCGTTTGCACCTGGATTCATGTAAAAATGCTTCTTAGCTTTAGTTTTTATCTCACAGAATTGATATATGCTCTGTGGGTTTTTGGGTGAGACAAACAAAGTGTCCATCAATTTAAAAATAGACCGGAGAGCATGCTAGCCTCTGTGGCGCACCCTGAATGTGCCCAGATGTGGCACATGTTTATGAGTAGCTGTCCTGCCCCGAGATGACCTCTGCTTTAAGTGGTAAGAAAGCAAACAGCTGCTGTCTAGCAAAATATTTCCCCTGTCGAGGTGTTACAGCACCTTTGAGTGCTATTGACCTGTCGGCTGGACAGTTTAAGAAAATAAACTGCATACTGGATTTGAGCAACAGCTGTGTGAAAGTGTCGGGGAAATTGAATTCTAAAGTGTCGCATCTGCAGCAACATGACTAAAGTAGAAGTTGGTAACTCCTATGACTGGTTACTAGTGCAATTAAGGTGTCAGTGCTGAGGCACATTGTTTTTCACAAAGAAATGTGTGTACCTGTGAGTTTGGGCTAATCCATGATAGTTAGTTTTAATCCCTCTAATTGCTCTGATCAGCCAATTTACACTCTTGTTAAACATATAACATTGCTCAACTACATGCCACGGTTCACTGGAAAGCCTTGGGTTTGGATTTGGCAGCAAACGGGGGGGTTAGCGGATTAATATTAATGGTGATTGGTATAAATGTTAGCCATATTAGAGATTGGCTCCAGCCCCCTGTGATCATGAACTGGATGAGCAGTTGTGAAAATGAATGTATAGATGGATTGATGTTCGTTATTGTTCTTGATCTGGTCAATTTAGTTTTCTGTGCTAAGCTATTAGTATTATTCGTTTTCTTTTATTATCATAGCCTTAGTTTAGTTCTCTTTATTTGGTGGTTTCACCATAGTTCTGGTTCTCCATTGCTTCTTTTTGTCATTTTTCTTTTTCATTTCGGGTAAATCAAGACCCACTTTCAAATAGAGATGGACCGATCCGATATTACGTATCGGTATCGGTCCGATACTGACCCAAATTACTGGATCGGATATCGGCCAGAAATAAAAAATGTAATCCGATCCATTAAGTATCAAAAAAGCACCTCACAAAACTTGCGACACAGCGTAACTCGGCTCATAACCGTAGCACATCGGAGCAGTGTGCGTCACGTGATAGAGCGGCTGTGTGTATTTGTAGCCTCGCTACCAAACCAGCATTTCATCTCCGAGGAAGTTATCCCAGAGAGAAGTAAAGCAAGTGTGTAAGTTCATCTCTGAATGTTTGTAAAGCGTTCCCATGTTAAGCTTAACAACCGATATATGGAGCGACTGCCTCTCTCTCTCCCTCTCCTGCGGCTACTTCAATCATGAAACTGATCAATGATCAGCTGATCGGCTTTTCTGTCGAGTCCGTCTCTCTTCTTTGTTTTTGGCCCACTTTGCACCAGAAAGAGGAAACCAGCGGCTGAACAACAGCAGCACGTTTAAGCTTGATAAGCTGTTGTTAGAATTTATTTAATATTACTTTCTACACCAGGATCCTTTTCTACCTAGCTGACGGCTGGTAACTGTGCAGGGGCGGATCTAGCAAAGTTTAGCCAGGGGGGCCGATAGGGCATGAACAGGGAAAAGGGGGCACAAAGACATACTTTTCTTTCTTATTCTCATTTAAAATGTCAAGCTTTTAATAAATAATTATCTGAATCTTACACCCAAAGTTTTAATCTGATGTAAAATGTATAGAAGTCCATTACTGTATATAGTAACTGTTAAGTCTAATATACCCTAGTAAGCTATAGTACTTTTTCCTTTGGGAAGGTACCATCTGTGCAGTCTGCAATTCTGTTGAAGAAAGATGTTGAATCTATTTAATTATTCTTGAAAAATAACTTATTTCTGTGCATTTTTTTTTCACCCTGCATCAAATTAAAGTTGATTACATCGATTAAGCATCATGAGGTGGAGGGTGGGGGGTGGTTCCCTATTTTTTTTTTTTGCTGGGAGTTTGCAACCCTATTAGTTAGGTTGCTTAATATTTCTGCTAAGTACTCTTTAAAATACCAGAATAGGGAGGATGGAGCAGGTTTAAGTTTATTAGATTGATCAGTGTTGTTGAACTATGAAATATTTTGGGTGCAGTGTATTTTTTACATACAGGTATAACAGAATAGCTTTAGTGTTGTTGTTTATTTAAACTTGAGTATGAACTTATACAAAATGCAGCAAGATATTAAAAAAAACAGTTTTATTGATTAAAAAACACACTATATCGGATTCATATCGGTATCGGCAGATATTCAGATTTATGATATCGGTATCGGACATAAAAAAGTGGTATCGTGCCATCTCTACTTTCAAAGTCCACCTGTGACTTCTTGTGCCTTCCAGCTCCATTTATTCTACAAAGAGTTTTGAGATGGAACAGAAAAATACCCAACAGCAGCATGCTGTGGGTTCAGAAATGTCCTTTTACTGTTTAGGATTTTTTGCATTTTCAACAAAGAAACTTTAGCATTGCAAATCCAACATAAATTTTAATTAATGCATTACCACTAACGGATGACTCCAGTGCAGAAAAACTAAAAAGGTTGACTTTGTGGTACCAATGCATCATCACTGACAGCCTCCTTCACTAGAGAGGCATTAGGTTCAGGAATGAGAGCCAAAGACAGAGCCAGTACTGTGAATTATGGACAGTCAGACTGCCAAATTACAGTCAAAAGCCAGAATAGCAAAAAGCACCGAATTGAGATAATGTGCTAATTAGACAGCTATTGGTGAATGTCTTTCCATTACCATGGACACTGATGGTTATTTACTCTGCACTTTACTGATACATTTTGTCCAGTCTATGTGATCATCCACTCTGAGCTATGGCCTGCATATTGTTTTATTAATGATTGATAATTCACTCTTATTTCACTGTTGCAGCAACATAGTCCTACCACCACAGCTACATATAAAAATATAGTATTTTAGACTAAATATAGTCAGTTGCTACACATGCCAACCAGAAGTAGTGGTTTGTAGCAGAAGTTTAATGAATGGAAACAATAAGGAGGGCTCCTTTCAGAGCGGGAGATCATGTTGCACCCAGAGCAAAAAGACACAACCCTTATTGAGCTGGCAAAGTGGGACTACAAATAAAAAGGTAAACGATCGCTTCATCTCCTCCAAGAAACATGAAGCACATGTAGCAGGACATCCAAATGATCACTGATTACAAGACTATTACAAGTGCCTCAAATATTGATGCTTCCCTGGTTCCACTGTCTACATTTCTTTCTGATACTCCATCAGAAGGTAGCAACCACAAGGCTACAGCTTCTTTGCTGACTATGGCTAACTTCATTATGATAATGCACTGAATTCTGGGTATTATGTATTTGTCATGAAACAGCATAAAAGCAGTCCTGCAAAACAACAAACTGATGCAGAGTTAGAGTGGACTTTAGCATATTCTGGCTAAGGCTTTTATTGGTCTTTATTGGCCTCAATTTCTGTGTCAAGTAAAAGTTAACAGAATCTGACAGGATGTTAGAAAATGTGTCCTGCCGATGCTAAAGTGATGATGAAGACAACTGCATGAGTATCTCAAAGTCCGTACACAATATATAAAAACACACACACACACTTTAATAAAAAGACAGCAGTGATTGGAGCCTTAATGGGCATGTGTAATGATGCATTTCAGGGTGTAAGTGTGCGAGCAGACATAGCGCAGATTTGAACAAAAATAATTATCTGCTTGATCCTGATGAATCAAATGACTCACACACACACACACTGTTCAGTCTTGTTTCTGCTGCCCACCCGGGTATTTCTTCAATGGAAAGCCGACAGTTTACCCTACAACATGTTCTTCACAGTCTCTGGCAGTTAGCAATTAAATTGTCAGACAGAAAACACACATTCAGCATTCATAAAGTCAAACACACACAACCAGATGCGTGTGCACACTCTCACACAAATAAAAACACAGGCAAACACAAAAACACAAATAGTTTTTTCTGCCAACAAGATGTCAGATCACAAAAATCTGTATTGATTGTACTTCTTTTATTCAAAACTTAACAGAATGACATACACAAGGAGTACTTATTGGCTGTTTGAACTTCAGCATATAAACCTACTTAAAGAAGTCACAAAAGCAACGCACACTTCAATAAAAATGTTTTTGTTATAACGTGTTATTGATGAAAGAAGTCATCTGGAATAATAGTAAGTCAGAGACAGAGTGAGGGAAAGAATAAAGATGAAGAAGAGCAGAGGAGATGAAAAAAAGAAAGGTCTACAGAAAGTTCACTGTCATTCCTCTTAGTTCATGCTCATTTGCTTTCTTTACATATATTATTCTCACCACAAAGAAAAACAACATACAAAGACCTTTTTTTCCAGGCAACCTACACTCAGGATGCTGTTAAGGTTCAAAAATATTGAGGGGGAATCTAAAAATAACCACAGATCCGGGCGTGTGCAACCAGACGGGATTTTAATGAACACATGTGTGAGTCCGACCGCTGTGCAGATTTCAGCGTCGAACTAAACTTACAATAATTAGACAAAGGTTTTATAGGGGTAGGACAACAAAGCATACAGTGGCTTGCAAAAGTATTCGGCCCCCTTGAACTTTTCCACATTTTGTCACATTACAGCCACAAACATGAATCAATTTTATTGGAATTCCACGTGAAACACCAATACAAAGTGGTGTACACGTGAGAAGTGGAACGAAAATCATACATGATTCCAAACATTTTTTACAAATAAATAACTGCAAAGTGGGGTGTGCGTAATTATTCAGCCCCCTGAGTCAATACTTTGTAGAACCACCTTTTGCTGCAATTACAGCTGCCAGTCTTTTAGGGTATGTCTCTACCAGCTTTGCACATCTAGAGACTGAAATCCTTGCCCATTCTTCTTTGCAAAACAGTTCCAGCTCAGTCAGATTAGATGGACAGCATTTGTGAACAGCAGTTTTCAGATCTTGCCACAGATTCTCGATTGGATTTAGATCTGGACTTTGACTGGGCCATTCTAACACATGGAAATGTTTTGTTTTAAACCATTCCATTGTTGCCCTGGCTTTATGTTTAGGGTTGTTGTCCTGCTGGAAGGTGAACCTCCGCCCCAGTCTCAAGTCTGTTGCAGACTCCAAGAGGTTTTCTTCCAAGATTGCCCTGTATTTGGCTCCATCCATCTTCCCATCAACTCTGACCAGCTTCCCTGTCCCTGCTGAAGAGAAGCAGCCCCAGAGCATGATGCTGCCACCACCATATTTGACAGTGGGGATGGTGTGTTCAGAGTGATGTGCAGTGTTAGTTTTCCGCCACACATAGCGTTTTGCATTTTGGCCAAAAAGTTCCATTTTGGTCTCACCTGACCAGAGCACCTTCTTCCACATGTTTGCTGTGTCCCCCACATGGCTTGTGGCAAACTGCAAACGGGACTTCTTATGGTTTTCTGTTAACAATGGCTTTCTTCTTGCCACTCTTCCATAAAGGCCAACTTTGTGCAGTGCACGACTAATAGTTGTCCTATGGACAGATTTCCCCACCTGAGCTGTAGATCTCTGCAGCTCGTCCAGAGTCACCATGGGCCTCTTGGCTGCATTTCTGATCAGCGCTCTCCTTGTTTGGCCTGTGAGTTTAGGTGGACGGCCTTGTCTTGGTAGGTTTACAGTTGTGCCATACTCCTTCCATTTCTGAATGATCGCTTGAACAGTGCTCCGTGGGATGTTCAAGGCTTGGGAAATCTTTTGGTAGCCTAAGCCTGCTTTAAATTTCTCAATAACTTTATCCCTGACCTGTCTGGTGTGTTCTTTGGACTTCATGGTGTTGTTGCTCCCAATATTCTCTTAGACAACCTCTGAGGCCGTCACAGGGCAGGAGCTGTTTTGCAAAGAATGGGCAAGGATTTCAGTCTCTAGATGTGCAAAGTTGGTAGAGACATACCCTGAAAGACTGGCAGCTGTAATTGCAGCAAAAGGTGGTTCTACAAAGTATTGACTCAGGGGGCTGAATAATTACGCACACCCCACTTTGCAGTTATTTATTTGTAAAAAATGTTTGGAATCATGTATGATTTTCGTTCCACTTCTCACATGTACACCACTTTGTATTGGTCTTTCACGTGGAATTCCAATAAAATTGATTCATGTTTGTGGCTGTAATGTGACAAAATGTGGAAAAGTTCAAGGGGGCCGAATACTTTTGCAAGCCACTGTACGTCACTCCAAAACCACAATGACTTTTAACATAGAACATCATCTTCGCGTCGAAGGCAGATGCTTCCTGTCTCCATCCTCGCTGTCGCTCATCTCTGGGACATCTAGTGTACTTCCTGTAAGCATCTGACAATATGCCGGCAGAACTTGCACTTGCAGCGAAAATACATCTTAACTTTTCACCTACTCAAGTCAATCTACTATGGTGTGTACGTGTGTGCGTGAGTGTTTGTGTGCCTGCTGTGCATGCTATGTAGGTGTCATGACCTCTCCTGCACTCCAGCTCACCTCACACCTCTGTCATAGCCAGACATAAGGCCTGAGCTCATACACAGCTAAACTATGAGTGACTTTTGGCCTAAATGTCACACTCAAATGATGATACTCAAACAATGAAGGAAACTTACTTAAACTGAACATAAATGAACCTTAAAACTTACTTAAAAGGATATAAGTGATAAATGATACAAACTTAAATCTTAGCTCTAAAGGATATAAGTACTCCAGGCATATGTCATGTAAGCAGGTGTGTTGCAATTCCTTTCAGAGCTCCTGTTCTCCTCACCTTGTATTGGCGAATCATTAACGCCCGCCAAGAGTTTCTGACCTTCACTTGACCAGGAGCCACAGCTCTTTAATAAGCTCAAATGCAATCATGTATAAAAGATTAAAATCATTTTCATAACACAGGTTTTCCTTCTCAGATCTGCCAATATGTTTGCTCCTCCTAATATAGTCTAATAGCAACCCCAAGCAAAACAATTTGAACTTTCCCCTATCAGTGATCCCTCTAACTAAGTGTGTGTGTGTATGTCTCGTCTGTCTGTGCGTGCACAGAGTGTGCATCTGCTCTCTGAACCTTAGTTGACCTCAACTTAAGCAACCAGGCTGAGGCCAATCCTGTGTGTAATGATCTTGACTTACATGTAAAATGTATAAAACAAATGTTTCAATCTAACCCAACTACTTAAGGCTTAATCAGCGATACATGCATAATAACACCCTGCTCTTTAACTTGCAGTTAAACTCTGGTTTCAGTTTCACTTCTGCCAAAGCCTGCAACTTCAAACACATGTAACTTCCTGTCCCTGCAGTCTACACAGAAACATTTAAGATTATCGAAGCATTAGAAAAGCATTTAAAATTATAGATTCAACTCAACAGTTCGAAGTGGTTATAACTGGACTTGTAATAAAGACTGATATAATACCAATATATTTGAACATCTGAATGCATCTGTGAAAGCAACATCACCCTCAATCATGAAATGGTAATGATGATTATAAAAGTAGCAGCAAATAATAGCAGTAAAATATTTCTCCTCTCGATAATGCTAACCGGTGGGTTTAATCATCTGTCTCATTCCCTATAAACACAAATTAAGTGATGCTTAAAGATCTTTGCTAAAGTGGGAATACACAGACATAGTACATAGACATAAAAAGTTAGCATGCTAAAAAAAAAAGTTAAGGGCCTTTTAGCAAGCTGTCCTGACAAAAGATAACCCCTGATTTAAAAAAAACAAAAAACAAAGACCAAGCTTGATCCTGCTGTGATGGGACCAGAAGTTATTTCTGTTACACAAGACCCTAACCCATTTTCAGGGAAATCCTTGCATATTTTAGCAAAGACAATACCATACTTTTTCTACCACAACATTTTGGAGTCCAGGTTTTGAACTGGCCCTCCTGCAGCTCACACCTTTTACTAACTAAAAAGACTGGGTGCATCACGAACCAGAAAGCATGCCAAAGTAGATCCACGCCTGTTGAGCAGTTAGAATAAGCGGGACAACAATAGGACAACATTCCTCTCCCAAAAGTGTGTAACGGGTCCTACACAGTAGTAAACATTAACTTGTCCTATATGATTTGAAATGTGTTGCTGCCATCAAATCAAAATGACCTCCTATTATTTGTTTTTCTTAAAAATTGTACATTTTCTCTTCCGATATGTTTTCTGTGTTTTGTTGTGAACAAAATATCGGTTTATGACATTTGCAAATCATTGCATTCTGTTTTATTTACATTTTGCACAGCACCCCAACTTTTTTGGGATTGGGGTTGCATCCTATCTCAGTGTCTTGTAGAGTGTAACTGTCTTGTATTTTGTCTCATGTCCTTGTCTTCCCCGTTTATGTATGTAGATAGTGACATTCTGAAAATGCCAGCAGCTGTAGTAGCTGATAATCTGTCATTATAGCCCATTCTTGAAGTGCACTCAAACATCAAGCCCTTTAAGCACATGCACGCACACATCCCAATGCAATGCACAGAATAGATAACAAGCGTCCCATCCGTAATAAGCCAAGGCTATGTGTCTCTTCATAAAATACTTTACTGTATTCTATTTTTAACTTAAAGCAACATGCATAATACATGAGGAGGACTTTCCATCTGTCACCTGACAATGAGCAAAATCTCATTTGTACATTTGTTGTGATAAAACTATGTAGCCACGTCAGTTATGATTAGTGCGATTTCTTGTAAAGTACTTAGAGTGCGAATGGCTGACGGCAGCTCTAAAGCTGACGAGAAGCCTTTTAAGACCACTCGTGATTGTGATGTTGGTGTTAATAAGATTTCATGAGTGAATTTATAAGATGCGAATCAGCACTAACATACAGGAACATATGAGAATTACGTCGCGGCGAGAAACAAGCTGTTAGACATGGATAGATTTGCTTTTTCTCTCTATCAAGGTCACAATGGCCAACAGCAGAGAACAAAAAGTCAATTTCTCAATCCTTTTTCTCTTTCCATTTTCTTTGTTTTCTTCTCTCTCTTCAATCATATCTCACTATTTCTCCATCCAGCTCCCTTGAAGGCTCAGAGGTGAGTAGACTCCATTTCCATCCACCTTTAGAGAAAACTTCAATGTCACATGTCAAGTACCTGCTTGGACATTCAGTCCTTTTTCTTTTCCTGTTCTCTGTTTCTGGTGCTCGCTTTTTAGATATGAAGTAGCAAGCTGAATATTCAGCCCCATTTTCTCCCCTTCCTTTCCCTTCTCTGTAGTTTTCAATGAGCACTGTGCCTTCCCACTCTCCTTGCATCTCTGTACTTTCACCATCTTCAGACTTAACATTTTAAACAAATCAAAAAAAAAATTGATTAGGGTGATGACCGCAGCTGAAAAAGAATTCAAACCACAAACAAACGACAAAAATGAATCCTGCAACAACAGTCCTTTAACTTCGTCAACACTCGACGTAAGAGAATATGTTTGTATACTGTGTCATAGTTTCTTCTGTGGCTTCCTGCAAGTCATGCTCACTAGTCTTTTCTTTCTCTCTCGGCTGCTCTTTTGAATTTCCACATTCATCACATTGGGTCATAGGCATACAATTTTTTTTCCAACAATATCCTGTCCCTCAAACCTCACTCATGGATTGTATTTCAGTTGAACGGAACTCAGTACTCTTCTTTTAAGATCACAACACAACGTGATGAAAGCATATTGCAGGTATAAAATGTGTATTTTCCACCTGTCAGATTACAGGGTTTTAGTTTTTTGATGTTGTTTTTTTTTTTTTAAATAAAAACTCTTAGTAAAATTAAACAATGAAAAAGCTCACCTTCTCAGCGTCCATTGCAGTGATGACCCACACACAGTGGGCATTGTTCTCATATTGAACAGGGTAGTTGGGAGAAGTTATGACCCCTCTGGGTCCTCTTAGGTTACTGCCACAGGTACGAGCTACAAAGGAAGAGAGCAAAAGAAAGAAGGAGCAACAAAGGGCTTTTAAAAAAAGATTTATAATCTGGTCAAAACTGCGCTTGCAGATTCACCTTTTACTTTAGAAATAGGACAAAATGAAAACAGGGTGAGGTAGTGTCAGAGATCAAAATGTTGAAAAACAGAATGTAAGCATATAATATTTACTATGTTTACACTGACTTTAGGCCTATGTGTGTGGATTTGTGTGAATATAATTTTAATTAATAATAGTAATTTATAACCAAATCAATCCAAATTTCTTCCCTTTATATAGCACTTTTCACAAACAGCAAATGCCCACAGAAATAATATAGTTATTTTCCTAATTCTCCAATTACTTAACATATTTCCTTTTTAATGGTCCAAATTCCCATTGTACCAACTTTTAGTACCACCTTGGCCTCCAGTGCTACAGTGTGGATTAATTTGAAATATTAAACAAACCTCAAAGATTTTTATGGGCAGATTAAAGACAAAAGTAGGAACATCCTGTCTCAAAGGGATGTTGAACAAGTATGTAATGCATTTATGTCTTCTGTTTGGGACTTCTGCAATTCCGTATCTTCCAGTTGTCCTAATAGGTCCTAGAAAAGCTTTAATTTGATCCAAGACATGACTGCAAAAGTCTTAATGGGAGCAGAACTAGAGATTATTCTTCTGTATTAGTTTTTTTTTCCTTGGCTCCCCATTAAATCTAGATTTGAATTTAGTATCCTTCTCCTCACTACAAAGCCCTGAAAGAGGAGTCTTTATGTCTTAAAGATCTCACTTCTTTAAAATGTAAAGAAACTAGGATACAGATTGGAACAGGTATATTTTTGAGTATGTCTGAAAGACATCATAACATCTTTTCATTCACAGTGCATGCATCAGCTGCTTAAACATGCTTGTCATGCCAAAGGCCAACCTGTGGTAAATATTTTAAAGAAAGTCAACATGAAACGTTGAACCTTGAGACATCCTTTCATGTCTCAAAGAAATTCATTTTTGGATGAGAAAGACACACACACACACACACACACACACACACACACACACACACACACACACACACACACACACACACACACACACACACACAAATATACATAAACACCCTGTATCTGCAAGAAGAGAGGTCAAGGAATCATCTTAGTCTAAATTTGGGTGTTCCTTTATAATATACTAGCGATGTAGAATATAGAAACTATTAGGACAGTTTGCTATGGAGCAGGTGACCAACGTACCTTGCAACTCCTTGTAGTTATACTAAAATGGCAAAAATAACTTAAATCATATTAGAGGGAAAGAAAGCCTGTGTCACAGGAGCATAAGCAGTTTAAGGAGGTTTTAAATACAGATAAGTTGAGAGACATCAGAGACAGATGTCAGAAAAAGATAGAAAAAGAGTAGAGGGTGAAAAAAATGTAAGAAAGGAAAGGAGGAAGGGCAAGCGGAACGAGAGAGAGAGACGTGGAAAATACAAGGAGAGAAAGGGAGAGAGAGGAGGACCTCAGATGACTGATCTGCCTGTTAATTAGAAAAGAGAGCTGAACCACACAGTGATACACACAGCTACACACTCACACAGAAACACATTCATGGCGATTCATCTCAGAGACCAGGTTCTAATTAACAGTTAAGTCTCAGTAGAGAATGAGAAAGGCTCATGGGTTTGAACCCCAAGAGAGTGATCACACAAAATAATACAATGCACAGGAATTATAGTACAGACATTCTTAACCTCTACTTGCTTGTAACAGACTACAGATCTCGATTTCTTCTTCTTATCTCACTTTGTCCTTCCTGCTTTCATCTGTTCATTTGTATTGATATACCCCTGTAATAACAAATATTTGTGTTTAAAATAAAGTCTGGATTCACAGCTTCTATCTGGTGCCAGTTCATGCAGTCTTGTATTGTTGTGAAATTTCTATTCTTCAGTTGAGATTTTCCTTATAAAGTACTCTATATTTAATCAAAAGTAAGAAAGAAGGTTGTTCCATATTTTGACATTACTGCAAAAGTCTTTTACGAAACTGCCCCATTTACAGCTTCACTAAATGAATAATAAATATAATGCATATTGAGTAAAACCAACATTCACAGTCAATGTCACTCCACAATTCAACTGAAATGAACTACTAAGAATGCCTTGAGGATAATTTTAAAAGAGATTCTGTGACAACAACAACAAAAAAGAAAAAACTGAGACAACAGTAGTGATCCTCAAAGTGTCAGCCACTGCCCCCTGGTGAGCTATGCAGGTACTATAGGTAAGCTGTTGATGGTTTTCTATAATATCTAAACAATATTTAAAAATGTGAATTTTATAGTTAGATGTCAAAGGTTAAATGTTTACACTTATTTTGGAAACAAAATTTAAAAAGCCATAATTTAAAAAGTAGCATTTTTCATATATCGGACCAGGGTTTGGTTGTCTCAAAGGCAATCCTAAAAAAATCTGAGTATATCTCATGATTCAGTAGCTTCTAGAACAACCTTTATCAGCAAAATGTGATGTAATTGTTTTCTGTACGATTTTATCAGTCTCTCACATTGTTGTAGAAGAGTTTTGACCCACAGTGTTGCTTCACTTTATTGGCTTCCTTTTATGCACAGTTCTCTGAAAGTTCTGCCACAGCATTTCAGGCTGAGGTCCACAGTTTGACTGGACTATTGTGACACCATGATTTCTTTTCTTTCTGTTGTTAGTTTTGCTTCTGTGCTTAGGATCATTGTCCATTTGTATCACCTAGGTTCAGCCAAACTCTAGCAATGAGACATATGGCCTCACATTTGGTTAGAATACATTTGTATACATAGTTTATGGTCCACTAAACTGACTGCATGGTGCCCATGTCTAATAGCTACATAACAAGCCCAAATCATCACCAGCAAACTGCTAAAGCATTTGCTTTTGTAGAGGTTGTCATACTTGCTGATGACGAACTAATCAGGGGAATTTTGTTCGCAGCATATGGCTGTAAGGGTGCTTTTTCATAGGTTTGTATAGTTCTGTGAAAGCCTTTTTTAAGTGTCTATTGTAAGTCATCTTTGTTGGAAAGGAGTTAAATTGGAGCATTTGCTATAAGGTTGAAAATTGACCTAACTGCCAAATCATCAGAAAATTCTATTAAAATGAAATGAAGTAAATATATTATCATGGTAATTAGAGTTAATCAAAGTTTTGAAAACCCTGCAGAAAATATCAAAATTTAAAATTGTGCACAGTTTGGGAATGGCTGTACTAGAGTAAATGTGTGTTTGTCAGTAGTATACTGTACTGTGCAATGTGGTTTACAACAAGAACACACTAAGCTCAGAGTGTCCTAAGCATTTGAATTCATATTTTCTATAACTGTGTTTTTATTATTTATTTTGTTATATCACTTGGAGGTTATATTGGTGATGTTCTGAGTAATGTTTAGAGACTTCAGCATGAACAAATGCTTCACCCATGTAGTCACTGAGCTATTTATAAAACATTTTTTGAGTCTCATGTTAATTTATTTGTTTTACATAATGAAAAATGATGTCAAATTCTCTTATTAAGAATACTTTAATGTGTTTTTTCCCCCCTAATTGATGATTTATTGTTCATTCGTTCATATTTGAACATTTTCATATTGTTCGAGTATGAATTAAAAATCTTGTAAAATAAGTTATACATAGTATTTATGTAAATATAAATAGTAAAAAGAATATTCCAGATAAGCTTTTCAAGAAACCCCTACTGTTTCTAACCATCAGAAATAGCCAGTATCATGATTCCAGGCAGGTTCCTGCAGCCACAGACAGACATGTAGTCACAAATTACACATTCACACATGTGCACATAACCACACACATCTAAACTTTAACACAATGTGACAGGGACCCTACAGTCTGTGTCTGAGCGCTGGGACTGTCTGCCCATCAAACACACACACAGCTCAAGGCAAATATTGCAGCAACTATGAGCTGTGTGACATTGTCCACTGGACACTAGCTGCAAGTGCAAGTGTGTTTGTAAGTGTATTTGCGCACACACTTGGGTGTCTATGTTAGCTGTCTCCCTTTTTATTGTAAAATAATAAGCCCAACAGGATACTGTCGGTAAACATGCGGGCAGCAAGATCCCCTGCATCATTGCGCCGCCACTCATACATTTATTTATTTAGTCACTCAGTCAGAAAGTGAATCATAATTTTTACACATTAACAAATAATAAAACATAATCCGAGCTAACATTATTTATGATATGTCCATAATAATATAGATTTAGCATCTGCAAATACCCCAAAACAACATAACTATTCAAAGCTTGTGAAAATCATGAGACAATATCTTTATGTAAGATATTATTACAAATAGGGAATACACTGGATTATCGCTCAGCTGCCAATGTCAGTCATTATGGAAGCTCTGGTAGTGATTGCTAGGAACAGCTCATTTTTTTCATGCTAAGCTGGTTTAAGAGGTGTTATTTTGTTAACCTGACTTACAATTCCTGGCACCATTTTTATGGCTCTGACACACACAAACAAGATGAAGTGCCTATGCCTAATCCTACATGCAAAGTTAATATTGACTAACAGAAACAGCAATCAGTGCAACACCATACCATTTTAATTGCTGACAAAATTAGAGATCTGGAGACAGATTCAGAGGTATGGGACCAGGATTAACTATTGCATGGCTTTAGAGGAGTATTATAAAAGATCTGCTTAAAGATCTCCTCATTTTCATCAACAATCTGACACTCCGAGGAACAAATAATTAGTGTGACCATAGCTGTGCCTGTGTGGCCTTATCCTAATAATGCTAACACATCACCGCCATGCAATTCCCGTGCGATTCCACTGTTATCCAAAAACTATTAAAAACACATTAGGATTACTGACTTCTGCTTTTGCTAATGATGAAAATGTAATCCTAGTTTCATTGCTACAGTGCCTACAGTGGTGGTGCTGCTGATTAAAGACAGGTCATATTTTTGAATGCAGACCTCTGGGGCGATAATAGTTGGTAAAACTTAACCTCTAGTTCACCCAAAGTGCACACAAAAGTGTCATTGAACATATCACTGAATCTGAGGTAATCAGGTTCACACTTCCCCTGCACCTCCAGCTCTTTACATCATACTCAGGTCCAAGGTTAATATTAACTACCATGTGATTTTTGAACACATTAGTCAGCATTAGAGCTTCCTGACTTTAACCCTCTAAGAAAATGCAAAACTTGGGAAACTTGGCTGTTATTTACCTTTTTAATCTTGTTGCTTCATTCACTTTCATTTATTAATTTGAAAAATAATTATGTATCCTCTATCTGTATAAAGTGTATTGTTGATATTAACTGATTAAAGTAAAATGATAGTGTAAGCCTCTTTTAACAAGTTATGTTGCTGTTTTATTCCAGGTATATTTAAGCTTATTTTAAAGTAAAAACAGCCACACTTTTCAAAATTACCATAGACAAGATGATATGATTACAGCTATATTCACAAGTGAAACGATCACTGTGGAAATGAGAAGCGAAACATCTCTTTTATTTGTCATCACACAGTGTTCAGCCTCCATTTAGGTGCTCACTTTTTGAATGGTACATATGGTTCATTTTGATCATTTTATCCCATTAGACACTTGCTTAAAAACTGGTATGAATATTGGTGAAAAACTGTTTTTTAATGATATCAATATTTTGACCATAGGAAATCTAATCCGATCTAAATATTTGTGACAAATCTGAAGACATTTCTTAATGCATTCATTGACATACTGTTGTTTAAACGAGGTAGTAACTGTTAACAAATTATGCTTAAAAAGGGTTTAAGGGTTGCTAAAAATCTTTTATTAATCTAAATTACTAATTAAACAATAATGATCAAATGGCAACGCATAACCATTATCTTATTTAACAGATTCACTTTGTAAAACATATACCATATGAGCTGTTATTATAATGATGATGATAAGAGCTACTATGATTATATAAGCTATTTGTTTGAATAGCTACATGATTTGGTTTGAGTTGAATGGCAGGTGGGACTTACTTCTGCAGATGGGTCTGTGGTCACTCCAGGCTGCCAGTGTGTCAGTGACTCGTTGACAGGTGATACTTTTGGATCCCTGTAGTACGTAGCTGTCATCACAACTGAACTGGACGCTGGAGCCAACTCTATTTAAAGGGACACAAAATTAAAAACGCTTGTCAAAAAAAGTAAGAAGAGGTACTCTGAGTCCAGTTCTGACTGATACCCCAAAATCATTGTCAGTTAAAAGTGTAAAAACTTGAGAAAAACGCCCTTAAATCACCAGAAAAATGGACTCTTTCAGTTCAAATGATGTACGAATGCTATTCATGGTATAGAAGA
This sequence comes from Pelmatolapia mariae, assembly GCF_036321145.2. Classification (NCBI taxonomy): domain Eukaryota; kingdom Metazoa; phylum Chordata; class Actinopteri; order Cichliformes; family Cichlidae; genus Pelmatolapia; species Pelmatolapia mariae. The sequence continues at coordinate 14,049,179 of NC_086227.1, read as the reverse complement.
TGAGGTGGCTGTTAGATCCCTGACAAATAGGGCATCATCATTCTAGATCAGTGGTCGGGCTCTGTAACTCCTCTCTTCCTGTAAGATGCTTTTGTAACTGTATTGTAACATGTTTTTCCTCTGTCATCTGCTTTCTTTTGCTCTCTTTTGCTTCTCTGTTCTCACCTTGTCATGTCTTCTCTCTATCCTCTCTTATCATTTGTTCTGATGATTCTTGTTTTTCGCATTTTCTCCAACACCCTGCTGTCTAACATGAGAGAGGGACATCGAGCCATCTAAGTGGAAATCTGCATGGTGTCTTGTCTGTAAAGCTTAATGTCTCCTCCCTGCTGACACACACCACAGTCTACCACCTGGCCAAACATTCACAACATGGAGTTTTGGATGTTCATTGGCTCAGCCCTGTTGTTAAACACTGTAGAGTCGTACAGCCAGGCCAAATCTTTCTGTTTACTGTCTTTGTTACATTGAGTTAGGCCATTCACTTCTGCCACAGCTTTCACCAGTTTCGTGATGCTTTGATGGATATGACTTTTATATTGACGCTCACTATTTACCTTGAAAAAAACTAAAATCTTCCTCTCATAGTTACATATTGTTTTTCTATTAAACAAAACATCCCAAACATGCTAAGTGACAGCGAACTTGTACGTCCCCAGAAATTTAAAATCCCATTCTACAGTATGTTGTCCTATTAGCCCTGTTTCACTTCACCAAACCACAATTCAGTTCCACCTCATGTAGCTCAGTGCTTAATGATGATTAGATAAAAACACCAAAGACATCCTTGCCAACAAGCATGCACACACTTGCACATAAATGCTTAGAGAGACACACGCAGGAGGTGGTAATGCTATTTCACTAACTCAAACAACTCCATTAATGGCAAGAGAGTTAGTGAAGTCATACTATCTACCAGCAAAGAAGACCAGCAGGAATCAGAGATTAAAAGATGATTATCATTTCAATTTTTGGGCCTAAAAAAGAGTTTCAGAAAATGGTGAAAATTGAGCACGTTACATTTCACCTGCCACTGATGGTAAGTGGATGAGTCCCAGGGAGAGATCATAATTTTATAATAGCTCACTCCTGATTAAACAGAATGATGTGTCCCTTTGTACTGATTAGTGTAGGTGACTGACACCATTGAGTGAATAATTTAAAAATCCCCGTATCCACTGAGTCCTTGTTTACTGGCCAAGACTTGAAAATTTCCTTGCCAGTCTGTCCTAGAAGTGGGGCACGCAGTGCAAGCAAGCTTGGAGCTTGTCGCAGGGATGCTGTGCAGTACAATCTAACGACATCTAAAAAGACTACATCAAATGCAGTCACACTGACAGGATGGATAGTGATTTTTTCTAGGATTTCTAGTTAAGTTGATCAACAACCCACAAGACCAAAGTGAAATTTTTGCAAATGTAAATCAGATTGGGATAAAAAATGTCCTAACGCAGCATATTTAGGTGGCTTGACCTAGACACTTGCATAGAAAGCCGCACCCCCATCACTGTCTCTGACGCATGGTCACAGCGAAATGTAAACTCTTATTAATATGTCAGGGTCATTCACTTCAGAGCAGATTATTTTCAAGGACCTCTGTGAATTCTGTGTTTGTTATCAGACCAGAGAAACGTTTAATAATTGTGCACAGAGACCTTTAAAAGAAGTTTGCCAAACTGAAATGAAACCCTTATGTCCTTTTTACTCAAAGTGGCTTTTGTCTAACTACTCCAACATAAATGCCTCATCGATTGAGTGTTTATGCAATGGTTTTCCTGCAATAGATTCTCACATGTTCCCCTGACCAATGACCTTCCCCCTCGTGTTACTCCATTTGTTCATATACTCAACAATAGGAAAAATCAAGGTGGTTTTACATTTTTCCTATTTCAAGAATCTTAATGGCAGTCTTCTCATGGCAGCACTGTAGGTTTGGGAAATGACTTCATCTTCTAAATTATTTTACTACATTTCATGCTTACATATGCCTTCAGACTGCAATAACTCTTACACTTATTTAGCTACACCTAAGCTAGCTAAAAGGTATTTCTTATCTATTTTAGATGCATTCTTTTTGCTATCTGTTTCCATATTCAACCCTTTACACTTCATTAAATATTAGTCTTGTTCAAAGCTGTTTTTTGCTAACATCATTCAACACATATCTGCCAAAAAGGTTTGATACTTTGGTAAATGAGTGATTCTGCCTTGTCATTTCACGTTATCGAGCATAAATTCACAGAATTCACAAAATTGTTCCAGTGGCAATAGAATATCTCAAACAAAAAACATTTTTAGAAACAAAATATTTATCTAGCCGTACATATCAGAGCTATTATTGTTCATTCAATACAAACATATCCTTTACTTCAAAGAAAAACTGAAGAATACTCCACATGTTTACTTCCCCTCCTTACCATTTGTTCTCTATTAGTACGAGGAACATCTTCAGATCTCTGTCTCTCTCCTGCAGCCAGCTCAACAGCCTAACATTTTCTGCATTTAGGGGCATCACTCTTCAGTGCTTTCAAGCTTTCTCCTGCCCACTGTTCTCTCAGTATACTCTCTTTGTTACATTTTGCAGTACTTTCCCGAATCTTCTCTGTGCTGTTACATTATTTACATAATCTCTGGATGCATTAAAGCAACACCTAAGAAGGATGAAAAATTAAAAGCCCAATAATTTTTCAGCAGTTTTGCAATTTCTATTTTTTATCCTACTTTACCCCTGCTGTACTACTCCTTCATGCCTTTAATTACTCTGATTAGAATAGTCTAAAGCATAGCCTGTATTGTATGAAATAAACTTGAGAGAAAACTTGTGCAACTTTCTATATCTTGCACAAGACTGCTGTTACATAAAAATGTTTTTATAGGACAGAATGTAAGCTATGCCATATACAGTATTTTGCAATCATATAACTCCTTCATTAAAGCCATAAAGAAATAGTGTAGTGGTCACAAAATAAGACAAAAAATTGTCTATTAGGTCAAAAAGGAACTGCAAAGTGTGTCAACATGTGTCCTAACTCTTGGAAAAACTCCAGTATAAATAATACTACAGAAGTAGCTAAACCAGCCTTTAATTGAGCTGAAAACAGGGCTACATTTGAACAACAGAGTGAAATTAATGAGGTTTACATTATTTTCTTGAATAAAGGGGCAGCACATTATAAACTAGTGTGATACACATTTATCAAAGGATAGAGCTATATGAGATATATCTGTTACATTTCTTATATTCCTCAAATGAGAATATAAGGCCAATAGCAAGACATTGAAGAATATGCCTTATATTAACTGACTCATTAGGGTCATTGGGAAATAATAAGGCAGTCTTTCATTATGCTATTAAATGTAGATGTGTTCATTAATTCACTTTTCTGCAAGGAGACTTGAGTTTGAATAACATAAGCTGCACTCATGAAATGAGAGAAGCTGAAAAGCCACAGCCATCGTGACATATATGTGGCATTGCTGATTGCTGAACTTACTGTATTCAAATATAAAGACTGTACTATAAGTCTAAATCTCTGTGTAACAGCTGAATTTTATGTATTGTGTACATCAGACAAAGGAAATAAAGGTTCATTCAAAAAGAGGAAGATTTCTATGCCCTTCCTCTCACCTACAAAGCTGTTCCAAACACTGAAGGTTACCAGCTAATGACTGAGGTGAGGGTAAAGACACAGCAGCATGTTCAAAGAGCCTTAAAAAAAAGTTAAACTTTGCAAGCATTAGCATGAAATACTGGGAATTTCATGCTCCATCTTGCTTATGTATTTACAGATTTTACAAAAAGAATTGAAAACAAAATTGAAAGAACATTTCAAAAAAAAAAAAAATATATATATATATATACACATATATATATATATATATATATATATATATATATGTGTGTGTGTGTGTGTGTGTGGAAACGATTCTAATACGTCTATATTCTATCCCTTCAAACGCCTACGTCCATATGTTTTTGGATAATAGTGCAATTTTGTAGTTTTCCCCTACAAAGAAAAAAAAATGCGGTCATTGACAGCCTGAAGTCCAGAACCCATGAACAACAACATATTCTGTATTTGAGATGCAATGCAATTTAGATATTCTGTTAGTCCTTTACTCCAGCCACCTTCAGTTTGGTCTTCAGAAACTAAAAATCACCTGTTGGTTTGAGATTAGGTCGCTGACTTGGCAATGGAAGAATATCCAATTTCTTTGCCTCAAGAAACTCTTGGGTCACTCTTGCAGTATGCTTTGGGTCATCATTCATGTGCACTATGAACACTGTCCAATCAGTTTCACAGTATTTGTCTGAATCTGAGCAGAGAGTATAGTCCTATACACTTCAGAATTCGTCCTGCTACTTCTATCGACAGTCACGTCATCAATAAACACTAATGGCCAGATTCCACTGGCAGCCATAAAATGCCAAAAAACTGAACCATGTTTGATAGATAATGCTTTGGATGATTTCTTTCCTTCTCCACACTTTTATCTTGGTTTCTAAGTCTAATCTGATATTCAGGTTCTTGATTGTTTGGACCTTGATGTTAACCGAAGGTGATGTGATTAAAAAATATTGACTGTAGACTTTAACACCCACTTCCTTGAAAGCGCTTTGACAGGGCTAAATGTTGTGAGAATGTTTTTCATACAGCAGTTCAGCTGTAGAACAAGTGAACCTGGACTCTAATCAATACTGTAGAGAATTATGTACAGTATGGAGTGCATAATGTTGAAGTTCCAGTATTGAGGGTGAGGTGTCTATGACGTGTTCAGCAGTCTGATGGCCTGATGGAAAAAGCTGTCTCTCAGTCTGCTGGTACGGGACCGGATGCTGCAGAACCTCCTTCCTGATGGAAGTAGTCTGAACAGTTTGTGGCTGGGGTGACTGGAGTCTAGGGCTGCCACGATTAGTCGACTAGTCACAATTACGTCGACTATCAAAATCGTCGACGACTAATTTAATAGTCGACGCGTCGTTTGAAGCTTTGTAAGATCCCAAAAGATGCAGGAATAAGTAGTAGGATTTAAGAGTGTAATAACGGACTGAAACAGAAGATGGCAGCACTGCATGTACAAGGATGCCAGCTGCCGTTAAACCCCGAAGAAGAAGAAACTGTCCCAGAATTCATAGCGCAGCTCAGCTCAGTTTCCAACAATGGCGGCAGCTAGTTAGTTTTAATGTTACTGTTATTATTCTTTCTGGGTCACAAAATAAACGTTTAACATATTTTCAGGCGAGAATGTAACTGTGTAAACTTCAAATATCTGCTCAGTTTATCAAGACACCACATATTTGCAAAAGCGCTCCGACGTTTTCGGAGACGTCTGTTACCCACTAGCTCCATAGCTAGCCGGGGGCAAGGCTCACTAGAGCCGGTGAGAACACCGGACTCCCGGCAAATCTTTCGCTACTCAGGTTAAACATGATATATAAGCCACTTAGATAACTTAAAAATGTTATTGTTTGGCTTTTTTCAGTATTTTATTTGTTCATGAGTAAATCGGTTTGGCTGAAAGTTATAGTTTTTACACAGCTGAATAAACGTCAAGCAGACACCTGATTATCAGAAGTGTGAGATGCTCCAGAATATACTCCGGTGTCCTGTTATATTTTAGATAGCAAGGAGCAGACGGCTGCGTTTATTAAACTCCACCAAAACAATCTGCAAATTTCATTTAAATTTAATAAACTATCATCTTGTCTTCATTTTTAGTTAGCACATACCTTAAACACTTAAAGTTGTAAGCTAATGATAGTTATATAAGAGCAGATGCATGCTGGTGCAATAAGCTGTACGTTTTACGTTCAATGGATGCATGATCTGATTAGTCGACTAATCGCAAAAATAATCGGTGACTAGTCGACTATCAAAATAATCGTTTGTGGCACCCCTACTGGAGTCCTTGATGATCCTCCCCGCTTTCCTCAGGCACCGCTTCCTGTAGATGTCCTGGAGGGAGGGAAGCTCACCTCCAATTATCCGTTCAGCACACCGCACTACTCTCTGGAGAGCTTTGCGGTTGTAAGCGGTGCTGTTGCCGTACCAGGTGGTGATGCATCCAGTGAGGATGCTCTCAATGGCACAGCGATAGAAGGTCCTGAGGATGCGGGGGCTCATGCCGAATCTTTTCAGTCTCCTGAGAAAGAAGAGGCGCTGCTGCGCCTTCTTCACTGTTTTGTTTATGTGTACTGACCACGTAAGATCCTCAGCCAGATGTACACCAAGGAAGCGGAAGCTGCTCACTCTCTCCACAGCGGCGCCGTTGATGGTGATGGGGGTGTGTACTCCTCTGCACCGCCGGAAGTCCACTATCAACTCCTTTGTCTTTGCGACGTTGAGGGTGAGATGGTTGTCTTGACACCAGTGGGTCAGGGCGCTGACCTCCTCCCTGTAGGCCGTCTCATCACCGTTGGTGATAAGGCCCACCACTGTAGTGTCGTCCGCAAACTTCACAATGATGTTGGAGTTTCTAGTGGCCGTGCAGTCGTATATACATCTACTTAAATCAAATTCAAGTCAAATGGTTAAAAATGGTTAAAAAAAAGAGCTACAAAATTCACCACATTGGGAAGGGTGAAGACAACTGGGTTGCCCGGCCCTGGCCACGAGGTGTCCCTTATGTATTTTTCAGGGAGTTGGCAACCCTATCTGTGACTAAACGGGCTAGCATTAGCGTTAGCATCTGTGCACCGCGCAGCCAGGCTCGGTCATCGTTTCTGCACACATCAGCTCCGTCTGACTCACCTGTCTAAGTCGCGCGACAAGAACACTCTTCACACCAAAGGTGTCCAAATTTCTTCGCTTGAGCTCCGATTTAAGATCAACAACTCTTAATTCCGATATCTTCTTGCACTCGGTTGAAACGGCACTCGACGCCATTTTACCTCAAGATTACGGAATGGTTGCGCGCGCAGACACGTTCCCCCTGCGTCTTCTTCGTTGGTTTTCAGTAGTTATTGATTAAATGCTTCGCCGTCATCTATTGTTAAGGCGAATACTTCTTATTTTGGATGCTCCCTTTATGAATAGCCACAGCGGATCATCCCTTTCACCCTATCACTAACATTCTCTTCTGTCACATCCATGAACCTCCCTCTGTGGTCTTTCTCCTTTCCGGCTCCTTATTCAGCATCCTATGTCATATATATATATTTGTCATATATACACACACACATATATACATATATATATATATACACACACATACACACACACACACACACACACACATATATATATACATATATATATAAATACACACACATACACACACACACACACACACACATATATATATATATATATAGAGAGAGAGAGAGAGAGAGAGAGAGAGAGAGAGAGAGATAGAGACAGAGATTAGAAATATATATGTATACACACACACACACACACACACATATATTTCTAATCTTAACCATTCTGGTCACTTGTAGTGAAAATCTTAATATCTTAATTTTTTTTTTGTCAACGCTGCTGGCTCCAAACCATACATCATATTGGGTCTCAGTTCCATGTCGTAAATATTCCCTTTATTTCCTTCTGCTCTCCTTCTGTCACAAATCACCCCTGACAGTATTTTCCACATGCTCCACCCTGCCTTCACATAGATGTGTATTTGTTTCATCACTTTGACAAGTAGGAGGTTATAAAACCTTTCCATAACAAGTGACACAGTTTTTACTTGAAGGGTGTACATATACTGCCACAAAGTAATTACTAAGTAAGACAGCTCCTTGTAGTGTTCCTCAGCTGAAGATGAAACAGTATTCCACCAATTTACAAAACCTTTGACTGCCCTGTGGAAAAATTACTTACAGTATATTTTTATGTTACATTACATTATTAAAAGCAGCCCTCTTTAAACAGGAACAACCCCTGGTTTCTTTCTAGCGCTGTGGCCAGGCTTACAGAGAGTCACCACTCTCCTGAGCCTTGTATGGCCTTAGCTCTGAGTAGTAATAGCTAAATGATTTTCTCTACAAATACAATTTTAACTATTAGAAAAAAATTATTAATAACAGCCCAATCACTGAGAGGACCAACTTTAATAAGTGCTATTTATTCAGATTGCTTCTCTCTTTTTTGAGGTCTCTGAACTAATTACTTCTCATGCTTAAAATAATGCCACCATCTCACTCTGAACCTGTCACATCGGTCCCTTTGAGTTTTAAACAGCTGTGCTCTTTTTCCTCTGCAGCATGTTGTGGGATATTTTTGTGTGAGATAAGCTCAACATCTAGATCACAAAAAAGAGGGCTGTTAACATTACCACAGATTAATCCATCATCACGATTAACGCGATTAAAATTTGTAACGCAATTAACCCATCTGGAGCACAAAGTGACTCAGAATCCCTGAAATGTCTCTGTCAACACATTTCGGGCAGTTTGTCCAAAGTTTGTCCAATCTGCGTTCTGGATAAATGCGTAAAATTTTACTCGCATTAATCGTGATGATGCATTAACGTGTTAACGTTCTGCTGTTTTCCTGTCTTCCTCCTCCACTTCATAACCACCCACTGCACCCACTTCTAACTCATCAGCTTACACTAATTTCATTATTCAGCACATTCAACACTTCAATAACATCAACTTTATTTTCTTCTTCCTATACTCGGTCCCAAGGGAAAGTCTTTTGTCATACACATGCTCAATGCAGCAATAGAGACAGAGGAATAAGATATATATTATATACAATAGGAATAGTGCATACAGTAATATGCAGTAGGATAGTACAAAATATAATATCAAATAACCCCAACGAAGTAACAATGTAACTATATCCTGAAAAATAAAATAACTTAACTATCAGTGCAGGTGACTCTAAAAAGTGACATAGTATTATGCAACTAAATAAAAGAGAGTAGCAGCATATGATGGGGAGATGAAACAAACATTCAATAAAATACTGTTGGGTGATATTGCACGGTCTAAATGGGAACAGAATAACGTTGGTAGTAATCCTCAGGAAAATCGCCTACAGAGCGAGGAAGAGTTGTACAGTCTTATTGCCACTGGCATGAAGGATTTCCTGTGGCGGTCAGTTCTGCATTTCGGGGCGATTAGTCTTTTGCTGCGTGTGCTCCGATGGTCCATCACGGAGGCATGCATGGGATGGCAGAGGTTGTCCATAACACAAAGAAGCTTCTTTAGCATTCTCCTCTCGGACACCTCCAGGTTCTCCAGTCTGACACCCAGGATAGAACCAGCCTTTTAGATCAGCTTGTTCAGCCTGTTGGCATCAGCTGTCTTCACCCCACTGCCCCAGCACACAGCTGCAAAGAACGCTTTCTACCACAGCGTGATAGAACATGGTCAGCATTTTCCTACCAACATTGAAGAACCTGAGCCACCTCATTAGGAAAAGCCAACTCTGCCCTTTTTTGAAGACAGCAGCTGTCGTGGTCCTGAGTCTGTGGACCCAGTGGTGGACTTTTAGGTTTTGATTATTATCTTATGTTTTAGGTTCGTTCTTGTTGGGGATTTCTTGTTCTCAGGTTTTGTTTCTGTTTTGTATTTCAAGCTCCTTGTGTTCTGTGTCCCTGTGCCTGCCCTGGTCCCACGTCTTTATGTTCCCTCCCTGTCGCCATGTCTTGTGTTAAGTTCATGTCTGTGCAAACCTGTTGTATTTCCTGTTTTATTCTTAAGGTCTCCGTCTCATGTGAGTGTTCTCAGCTTTACGTCTGTGTCTCGTCGGCCCTGACTTCTCCCTCCTGTCTCCCAACCCATGATTACTCCTGTGTGTGTATTTAAGCCCTGTGTGTTCTCCTGCCTGTTGCTGATTTGTCTGTGATGTCTTCCCAGAGTCTCCGCTGTGGTCCTACCTGTGTTCCTTTGCATGTCACTCTGTGAGTTTTGGTTTTAATTTCATGTATTTAGGTTTTCCCAGTTTAGTTATTTCTTAGTTCCTGTCCTCACCATCTCCACCTTGAATAAAGCTCCACATCAGCCCCTCTGATGGTGACAGGGGTAGGAGGAGAAGCATGCTTCCTGAAGTCCATGATCAGTTCCTTTGTCTTTGTGATGTTAAGCTCTAGATGGTTTAACTCACACCACTCAACAAAGCTGTCCACCACTCTCCTGCACTCCTCCTGTCCATCCCTGATACAGCCCACAATGGCAGAGTCATCAGAGAATTTCTGCAGATGACATCACTGAGACTTGTACCTGAAGTCAGATGTGTAGAGGGTGAAGAGGAAGGGTAATAGGACAGTCACCTGCGGCGCCCCTGTTATCCGAGCGGCAGCTCTTCAGCCGAACATGCTGTGGTCGACTTGTTAAATAGTCAGTGATCCAAGCAACCAGTGGGGCATCCACCTGCATTTTCCTGCTCAGCATAGAGAGAGTACCTGTAGTCTGACTCTCCACGTCTAAATGGGACTTGAATAGGTTACATTGTGCAACACCAAATAAAATGCTTGCAATGCTTTAGTGAGTGTTTTTCATGGTTGGAGGCGAAATGGGGTTTGTGACGATATTTGAGCGTTTAATGCTATAAACACACAGACTTCCCTCCCTCTGGCATATGGATGGCTCCCAGGGACGCTTTGCATGTAAATATTCATAGTGTGATGGGATGGGCGATTAATTATTAAGTAAAGCATAGAACTGTAGTAATTGAATTTTTTTTTTATTTTCTGCACCTGAGGATGAAAATTGAAGAAAGGCTGTTAAGAAATAGAGAGCAATAATTATCAAGCAGAACATTCTATTGGTTCAACTACACTCACCATGCATGAGGACCCCCTTATTTTGATGGCGATCTTTGAGGGAGACAAGAGCACAAATACAGTTTGTTAGCAAGACAATTAAGCAAAACCTTTGGTAGTCAAATAAGCCTTTGATCAACACCTGCAGAGAGTAAGGCAAGTTCAAATAACTTTAATTGTATTTATACTGCGCCAAATCACAACAACAGTTGCCTCAAGGTGCTTTAAACTGTAAGTTAAAGACTACAATAATACAGAGAAAACGGAAAACGCTCCAACAATTAGATGACCCCCTATGAGCAAGCGCTTTCACAACTTGACAAATCTTGTTAAATCTGTTCTACCAAATCTTGAGGAGTCTTCTTGAATTGATAATCACTAAGCTAAGACACAGCTAAGAAAACTGGCATATATATAGCAGTGGTGGACAAGTAGAGGAAGAAGTGACAGATATAGCTACAGTGGCTTGCAAAAGTATTCGGCCCCCTTGAACTTTTCCACATTTTGTCACATTACAGCCACAAACATGAATCAATTTTATTGGAATTCCACGTGAAAGAGCAATACAAAGTGGTGTACACGTGAGAAGTGGAACAAAAATCATACATGATTCCAAACATTTTTTACAAATAAATAAAGTGGGGTGTGCGTAATTATTCAGCCCCCTTTGGTCTGAGTGCAGTCAATTGCCCATAGACATTGCCTGATGAGTGCTAATGACTAAATAGAGTGCACCTGTGTGTAATCTAATGTCAGTACAAATACAGCTGCTCTGTGACGGCCTCAGAGGCTGTCTAAGAGAATATTGGGAGCAACAACACCATGAAGTCCAAAGAACACACCAGACAGGTCAGGGATAAAGTTATTGAGAAATTTAAAGCAGGCTTAGGCTACAAAAAGATTTCCCAAGCCTTGAACATCCCACGGAGCACTGTTCAAGCCATCATTCAGAAATGGAAGGAGTATGGCACAACTGTAAACCTACCAAGACAAGGCCGTCCACCTAAACTCACAGGCCGAACAAGGAGAGCGCTGATCAGAAATGCAGCCAAGAGGCCCATGGTGACTCTGGACAAGCTGCAAAGATCTACAGCTAAGGTGGGGGAATCTGTCCACACTGCACATCACTCTGAACACACCATCCCCACTGTCAAATATGGTGGTGGCAGCATCATGCTCTGGGGGTGCTTCTCTTCAGCAGGGACAGGGAAGCTGGTCAGAGTTGATGGGAAGATGGATGGAGCCAAATACAGGGCAATCTTGGAAGAAAACCTCTTGGGGTCTGCAAAAGACTTGAGACTGGGGCGGACGTTCACCTTCCAGCAGGACAACGACCCTGAACATAAAGCCAGGGCAACAATGGAATGGTTTAAAACAAAACATGTCCATGTGTTAGAATGACCCAGTCAAAGTCCAGATCTAAATCCAATCGAGAATCTGTGGCAACATCTGAAAACTGCTGTTCACAAACGCTGTCCATCTAATCTGACTCAGCTGGAGCTGTTTTGCAAAGAAGAATGGGCAAGGATTTCAGTCTCTAGATGTGCAAAGCTTGTAGAGACATACCTTAAAAGACTGTCAGCTGTAATTGCAGCAAAAGGTAGTTCTACAAAGTATTGACTCAGGGGGCTGAATAATTACGCACACCCCACTTTATTTATTTGTAAAAAATGTTTGGAATCATGTATGATTTTCGTTCCACTTCTCAAGTCTACACCACTTTGTATTGGTCTTTCACGTGGAATTCCAATAAAATTGATTCATGTTTGTGGCTTTAATGTGACAAAATGTGGAAAAGTTCAAGGGGGCCGAATACTTTTGCAAGCCACTGTATACCAAGTGATCGCAACATCACTCGAGAAGCTCAAGAAGGGTGAGGATTCAAGATTCTTAATCTTGAATCTTAAAAAGAATACTTAAGTAGTCAAGAGCTTCGTGAAGTTAGCTCACTAGTTTCCACCTAAACATGATAAACCACGGTCTGACTGAGAGATTTCTGAAAAAAATTAAAACGTACGGCTCTACTTATCACTTCCAACATAAATGAAGACAGAAAACTGCATCAAAACAGCAATGCAATGCAAAATACCATTATGCTGAAAATCTGGGTGCTACTACTGCATAGGTACTTACTTTGGCTGGGGGGGTTTCCAAGTTTGTTTCTAAACAAACAAACAAAACAGCAGATTAAGAAATAAATGGAAGGTTTATATATATATATATATAATTGAAAAAAAAAACCCTGGAGAAATACTTACAGGCACCCGGCCATTTGCGAGCTCCTCCTGAAAAAAACACATTAAAAAAACCCCACATAAGTACTTCCAACAAACATTGCTGCCCAGGACAATGAAACTGATGGTGTAATAACTTCTTTTCTCATCCCACACATACCCGGACGTAGGCTACATAGTCCCGCCGGTCCGCTTCGCCCGGCGGGGGCTGTAACTTCCACAGCTGGAGGTACTGTTTGAGTCTGCAGACATGAGAAAAAACAGTGAGCAAACATGTAACTATCACATCAATGTGAATCTGATGGGTGTGATTTTTCCAGACTGACGGAACTGCAAACAGAATGTTACAGAACTGTTATACAGCATGAGGGTAATCAATTCAAATTACTGTCCTTTATTTGGCATAATTACTGTCTAACTGACAGAAGTTACCGGAAGTACTGCAAGTTAAATTAAGCTGACAAAAACCTTTTAGTGCTGAATAGATACTAACTTACCTGATTGCACCCTTCAGCCGGTAGAGCCGGGGAGCAGCTCGCCTTTTTTCTGAAATGAAAATTCACATGAGAGATTATCTAAAGTTTAAATCTTTATATTGGTGTTGTGGTTTATTATTGACTTTTTATTCTTAGCAACTTTGAAGAGAGTAGCAAAGTCTGTGTTAATACATGTTTTATTCCTGCATTGGAAATGGAAATTTTATATCAAGAAATCTAACACTTTGAAAAAATGTTTTCATACAACATGGACTGACAACTCAGGTGTAAATTATTATTCAAAGCTGCATGTTTCATGGCTAAAGGCCCAGAAACATGCAGCTCATTTCTGAGCCTTTGACCAAAGAGCAAAAAAGGGTTTTTTTTAAAATGCGAGTTCAGTTATAGTAAAGCTTAAAAAAATCTTCATTTGACTAATTTTACACAGTAAAATTATCTTTGTCAACACAAAAGTAAAGATTATTACTTATTTTTTAGAACAATAAACCTTAAAGCAGATGATGAGAGTCCATAAAAGTCCATAAAAAGTCCATAAAAAAGGCCAGAAAGGACTACAGGGACAAAATGGAGTCCAGCTACCACAGCTTTGACACCAGGCGACTGTGGAATGGACTGCGCTGCATCACTGACTACAAGAAGGTCAACACAGTCAGTGTTCAGCCCACTGCATCTCTCGCAGACGAGCTTAACAACTTCTATGCTCGTTTTGATGCAGACAACAGAGAGCAGATCCTCTACCCTCAGGAGGACAGTGAGGCTGCAACTTTAACTCTGAAAACAGAAGCTGTGAGATGGACCTTTAAAAAGGTCAATCCTCACAAAGCCCTAGGACCGGACGGCATCCCAGGCCGGCTACTCAGAGTGTGTGCAGACGAGCTGGCAGAGGTGTTCACCAACATCTTCAACCTCTCCCTGAGGCAGTCAGTGGTCCCCACGTCCCTCAAAGCATCCACCATCATTCCCGTTCCCAAAAAATCAGTGGTCTCCTGTCTGAATGACTACCGTCCTGTTGCACTGACATCCGTCATCATGAAGTGCCTGGAGCGGCTGGTCAAAGGTCACATCTGCTCCTCCCTCCCTGACACACTGGACCCTCTTCAGTTTGCCTATCGGACAAACAGAGCCACAGAGGATGCCATCGCCCTGGCAACACACACCACCCTCACTCACCTGGAGAAAGGGAATACATATGCAAGAATGCTCTTCATCGACTACAGCTCGGCATTTAACACCATCATCCCCTCAAAACTTGCCACGAAGCTCGTCGACCTTGGGCTGGGAACACCGATCTGCAGATGGATTCTAAACTTCCTCACAAACAGGCCCCAAGTGGTGAGAGTTGGTAAGCACACTTCCTCATCACTCATCCTTAACACAGGTACGCCCCAGGGTTGTGTGCTTAGCCCCCTCCTATATTCCCTGTTCACACACGACTGTGTTGCTAAACATGAGTCCAACATCATCATCAAGTTTGCTAATGACACAACCATCATAGGCCTCATCACAGGTAATGATGAGACGGCCTATAGAGAGGAGGTGATGGCACTGTACGAGTGGTGCCTGGAAAATAACCTGACTCTCAACATCAGCAAAACTAGAGAAATGATAGTGGACTACCGGAAACGACCAGTCAGGGAACACCAGCCCATCCACATCAACGGTGTCAAGGTCGAAAGGGTCAGCAGCTTCAAGTTCCTTGGAGTCAACATCACTGAGGACTTCTCCTGGACCCTTCACACAGACACTGCTATCAGGAAAGCTCGCCAGCGGCTTTACTTCCTAGGAGGCTGAGGAAGTTTGG
Source organism: Pelmatolapia mariae (assembly GCF_036321145.2). NCBI lineage: Eukaryota > Metazoa > Chordata > Actinopteri > Cichliformes > Cichlidae > Pelmatolapia > Pelmatolapia mariae. The sequence goes on along the minus strand of NC_086227.1, from coordinate 14,033,931 downwards.
CATGAACGCCAGCATCATCTCAAATTTCTACAGGTGTGCAATTGAGAGCTTGCTGACGAGCTGCATCACAGTTTGGTACAGAAGCTGCTCTGCCAGCAGCCGTAAATCACTACAGAGGGTGGTGAAGGCAGCAGAGCACATCACTGGCACGAGGCTTCCTGCCATTCAGAACATTTATCACCAGCGATGCCTCCGTAAAGCACACAGCATCATCAAGGACCACAGCCACCCAGCACATCAGCTGTTCTCCTTGTTACCATCTGGCAGACGTTACAGGAGTCTGTCTGCTCGGACTACAAGACTTAAAAACAGTTTTTACCACCAAGCCATACGACACCTCAACCACAACACTTAAACACACACAACACAGGACTCAGAAGCTACCCTGCAGCTTCACAAGTACTCTGATTAATCTGCACTGGTCACTTCACTTTATTGTTATTGTAGTTTATATTTAAAAAGTGCAATACTGTAAATTTCTGCTGCTCATTCCTGTGCAATATCCCATCTGCCCTCCTGTCATATTTCTTTTCAAGATTTTCTTATTTAATCACTAGTGTACATATATTTATATTTATAGATACATATATATTTAGTCATCTTTTCTCTTTTACCATGTCTCTCTAATATTTTGCTCTTTACTATTTTTCTATTTTATTTTATTTTATTATATTATATTTTATTATATTTTTTTCCTACTGTATCATGCTGCTGAGAGACCGCTGCTCGTCAAACACATTTCATTGCGATGTTGACCCTGTGCTAACTTGCATATGACAAATAAAACTGAAACTGAACTGAGAAGACACTGCAGAAGTTTTTTGCAATAGTTTTTCTTACCTTTATCGCCGTTTTGTTTTCTGAGGGAAAAGAAAATGATAATCAATCATTCTTACTAAAATTGAGAAGTACTTGCAGCCTGACTAACCAACTAGAATAGTTTACTTTGTTTTGGTCGAAATTCTATAAATGTATGAAATCCTACATGCTTTTTTATTAATACAAAGAACATCCAGAAGGAATAAATGAGCACACAATTCATAAAAATACCTTTCCATTTTTCTTCTTCATTCAAAACGATCCAACATGAAAAAGAAAGGAAAAAAAATCAGTATCACACAGAAGTAAAGAATAGGATAGAATAGAATAGAATAATCCTTTAACCCTTGTGTCATACTGGGCCCTTTTTGTGCCACTTTGTTTCTTCATATGAAAGCCATTTCCACTGTGTTGGGTGTAATATAGCCAAACTTACCAAACGGTTTGGTTTTTTAAAAATTTTTAAAATTTCAGTCTGATTTTATTAAATCAGCCTAAAATGGCTGAGCAGCAAAAATACTCACACTGATCACCCTAGGGACCGTTTTCGGCCCATTGACAACCATCATAAACGCTATTTTTCATCCCAAAATTATTATTATGTATTTTTATTTATTTCTTTTTAGACTCAGGGCCTTGAAATTGTAATTTTTTTATTTGTCCACCAGGTGGCGCCATTTTCCCACTTTTGGGCAAGTGGGTGAAACGCAGTAAATTCCGTATTTATTCCATAGACTTTCTGCTCAAATAAATGACAATTTTGTGTCAGTAACAGTCTTAGACAATGGCGTGTATGTTTTAAAAAATAAAATAAAGGTCTTTATGGCTAAAAAAAAAAAAAAAAAAAATGACACACGCACACACACGCGCGCGCGCGCGCACACACACACACCTTTTTTCCGTCTTTTCTCTTAGGCCACAATGCATTACAAACAGAATGAATATAAAAGCTGGAACCAAAACCAAATTAGACTATTATGGCTTCGAGTTAATTTTTCAGTGCCGTTGTGGTGGAAAAACCAGCTTGTGCCCCCGGAAGTACTTATTTTTGACGGCGGAAGTGGCCAGCGCGCATCGCCGATCCTCCGGAAAGGCACATGGATCGCAAAAAAAACGGTAAAAAAAAGCACCTTTGCCACTCATTTTAAAATTGGGAGCGAAAGGGAGATGAATGAAACAGTAACAGGGTGATTTTTGAAAAATTTAAAAGTATTTTGGTCACCCGCGGACAATGATCCGCCATCGACTTCGGCGATGCTCTCCTCCATCGCGATGGCGCAGCGCTATTCGCCGGTGACAAACCCCCCCCTCTGCAATGTTTTCGTTATTTGAAAATTAGTATCCAGTCAGTTTGAGGTTACAAAAGAAAACTATTATTACTACGATTTATTGCGTGGGATCGGGCATGTCGAACTGTCGTGTAGGTAGCTACCGACAGAACACGTCACCTGCGTCACGATCGTGACGCCCATGTTTTGGTTTCATGACAAATGTGTATTATTATTACCAGTCAGTTTGACGGTTACAAAAGAAAACGATAGATTTATTGTGTGGGATCGGACATTGCGTGTAGGTCGCTACCCCGACAGATGATGGCACATGCGTCGATGACGCAGCGAGGTGTGGGATGTTTTGGTTACAAAACATTAGTAGTGTTGTTGCATTACGATTCAGTTTTCGGGGTTACAAAACATTTTATATTTTAGTGTTCTCACGTTCGGATGGGATTATTGTAATAAACGAAGGACATTTTTGCCTGATAATTATTTATATCCTGCTGTAACTTTTCTGTATAAAGAACTAAACTCTCCAAAGTTTCAGGCGTAAAACGTCATAATTAGAAGTGTTTGTATAAATAAATAAAAATTGTGGAATACTGTTTCTGCGTGATTTAGTGATCTCAGCCTGTGCTCCCTACACAGGGAAAACCAAACTTGGCCAGGGAAACTCACCGCGGAACGACACACCGCGGCAGCCAGGTAGAGGCAGCCGGTAGCCAGCTGGAGGCAGACCCCTGGAGGCGGCGCGCTGGCAGCGGAAATCATAAGTTTTGTCGATTCCCGATAACATAACTGTTCATATTCATCCTTCTGAAATAAATATTTTTCTGGTTCAAAGTGATCTTGTATTGTTATTAACATATTCTTGTAATTTTATTTTAGAAAACAACGAGGTAATAAGCACTTAGTATGTGAAAACTAAAAACATAACATACCGTTTTATTATAATTTACTATGGTGCTGCAAAAAATAATGCTCGATCAAAATGAATGTTAGTGCCAATCTTTGACCCATCTAAAGGCCTAATTATAATAATAATCAAATATTACTTCAAATGTATTTTATGGAAAATATTTAGTCTTTTTGTTTTTGGGGGCTAAAAAAACAGGGCCCTCATGTAATTAAACTGGGATTTAAAGGGTTAAAACAACGAAAATATAATTAAAACTTTATATGAATATTTCAGGCAGAAGTAGTTTTAAAAGACTGACCAATTTAAAGTGGAAAAAAATATGAATATATAATATTTTTATTGCACGTTTTGGGGCGGGACCGTTTTCGTAAGTAAGTTTTTTAAAGGATGACACTTGTCCCACAAGGGGAAATTTGGTTGTATCAGCAGCAAAAACACACATATACAAACAGAGCAGGACACAGAACAGAAGCACAATTTTTACATATTTACATCATGGACAATTGACTATGTGCACGATAGCATATGCTAGTTCCGGTGCGGAAAATCCTGTGTGGAGCTTTGTTTCCGGTGTCCTATTCGCGCCCTGTTTAATGTCCAAAAGAAGTTAACCAAATGAATGAATTAAGCGTCGATTTACATTTCTATAGATGTCTTGGTCATTTACCCAATATAACTGTAAATGATGTTCATGGACTTGTCGATATTTTGCCCCCACGCCTCGGAGCAAAAGAGAAAAGGGATTCAAATGTTATATTTCTCAGCTGTCCCTCGTTTATTGCGGGTGTTATGTTCTAAAAATAACCAGCGATAGGTGAAATCAAGTAGCCAATTTTATTTTTTTGATGCGTGGACATCGTGGACATCCAGTACTGCACTTTTTAATTTAGAAGGTAAGTCACAACATACCCTTCATACATACTAATGTATAGAAACCCTCACCAGCAATCGTTCATTTTTTGTGTGGCTTTTTTTCACGGTTTGTTAACATGCTGTGTAGGTGTGTACTTGACTCGCTGATATCGACATAACGGGAAACATCTGACTGTTGTTCACCTGTAGTTTGAATGCTGAACATTTGCCTGTTTAAAGAATAAGACCAGTCACTATACAGAGATGTGCTTCTGAATGTGGACGATGTGTCTTATGCTGCAGTGATGCAGTTCTGCTTGTGTTGAGTGATGCAAACAACCGATCGATCTAAACTCTTTAAACGTCAATCACGTGGTTACCGGCTACCGGCGAAAATAATCGGGACGGTAAGCCAATTTCTGTCTTAGCGCATTTGCGCCGCTGTGTGTTTTTGTGGTCTTCTTTTGCGGCTAATTCAGTGAATTTTGGTCTGATCGTGGTGAAACTTGGTGTGTGGAGTCAGTGATGGCTCTGGGAGCTAACCAGCCTATCTTTAACCGGTTACTTTTATGAAGTCTGAAGAATTTCTGGTTCGGTTTTGTGTGTTTAGCGGACTTCTGCGCATTTACGTAACTGCTCGTTTAATCGCGGCTTATTTTCGGTGTGTTTGGTGGTTGTAGAAATGGTTTATATGACATTTTAGCTGAGATTATGAGGTTTCTGTGGATACCACACATGTCTGGACTTATATTTCTCAACCCGCGTTATAACCGATTAAACGTGATCTCCTCCTTTTTGCCCCCGGTACCGGAGACGTGGGGCTTAAGTGGTTAAACATCAAAATCTATCATTAGATTTTTTGTGACACAACAGTGGTGAGTGTTCCCACCTTCTGCTCTTTGGAACTTAACGCAATCTTTCCGTTTTCAAGTTTTGGACATGATTTTGGAGTATATCTTAGCAGTAGCGATTTACCGCAAAGTAAAGCTACCGGAAATGTGCAACCCCACATCCGGCCTCAAACCAGGAAGTTAGCATTTTCTCGTGCACATAGTCAATAGTTACCAGAGCAGAGTACAGTACAGTTGTTTAAATTAGCGTACACATAGTGTGCAAACAGAGCAGGATACTGAAAGATGTTTAAATAGTTAAGAATATTTAGAATAATTAGAAAAGTGCAGATTGTTTATTGTACCTGTGCATTAAAAAAGTAGACATGTAACTTTCAATAAGTTAGTGTATATATAAGCTGAGAAAAGTAATGTGCAAGTTATAACAGTAGAAGTTGTTACAGCGCCCATTTAAACGTCTCTGCACGGCCCTGGTCTAATACAATGTAACGTTACCGCTTAAAATTGTATCGCCCCGTCAAAATTAAATATAATTTAATATTTTGTTAACTATAAGTCTAGGTCCACATAGGATGGCGTCTGGGTCCGGACTCGGACCCCGGTCCGCCTGTTAGTGACCCCTGGCCTACCGGATCCTCAGAGGGATGCGGCCCAACGGCTAAAATTGAGTGGCAAACGGGCAATTTTGCCCGTTAGGATTCAGATTGCAGCACTAGCTCTAGCAAATTAAAGGTTATTCTTTTTCCCCCTCTTTTTTTGAACTCCGTTAACTTTAAAAGCACTGGGCATATGAATTTAAATGTCAAACACGCATTTTAACATAAAAAAACAAAACAGTGCAGGGCTGAGTAGGTTTTTTTTTGCTCACCTCACCCCCGAGAGATCGTGGAATGGCCGTTGAACACTTTGAAATTCCATCACGCACGTGCAGGGGGGGGGGGCTTGAGCATAGCTGGACTGGCCATCGGGCCGATGGATTTTTTTTGTTTGTTTGTTTTTTTAAGAAATCTTTTAAAGGTGAATCACCTTATGTGTGATAATGGAAAGTCAGTAAAGTAAAATAAGACAAGAGTAATTATAATAACACAAAGACCATTTAGTGATCTAATAAAAATATGCTTTGAAACAATACGGATTACTCATGCATTATTAATATTTAGGGTATGTTGCCTAAAAGAAGAAGGGGAATTATAATAATAGATCCAGCTGCTGCTGGGCTAAAGGATGATATATTTTACATTTATTCACAGCACCAAGTGATCAACAAAATAAATAGTATTGTTAGATTCAGAATAGAATATGCTGTTATTATGTCATAATTTATTTACCTGTCAATTTTGCACAGGTTGAAAGTTACCACACCAATTTACAGACGTTCACACCTCCACTCCCCCTAGCAACAACAGATTGTCTGTTTGTGTCCTAGGTAACAGGTCTGGAGGTGGGCACTACCTATGTGTTCAGAGTGCGTGCAGTCAATGCTGCAGGAGTGGTTATGGCCTCAATGGCCTCTGACCCTGTGACTGCCAAGGCCGTGGCAGGTAACATTTAACAGCAGACAGAAACTGAATACCTTCCTAAAATGTAGGGTGTTAAAATTCATAAATATGTGTCTCCAAGTTTCTCTTTGTATCTTTGTAAAGCATACAAAGTGCTATGGTTTTGCTTTGAGTGAGTGTTGCACTATTGTTGACAGTGGTGAAGGCAAGAGTTTAAGAGCGAGTGGACACGTGCTATCAATCCATCAAATATCAAAGATCACATTAATAGCAGTCTAGGCTTTCTGGGCATTAACTGGAGACAAAAATGGCTAGTCTAAAAACTATGTTTGTCTGTGTATTGAAGGTTCCCAGGAGGTGTCCTGTGTGGTGGATGAGAAGTCAGGTGACATTGTTCTGTCATTCGAGTCCTGCCAGATAAACGAAGGCTCCAAGTTCATCTGGAAGAAAGATTATAAAGAAATCACAGATTTCTCTAAAGGGGTAGTGATTAAATCTGAGGGCACCCAGTAAGACCACAGTCACACACACACACACATATATGACATGCATATGACATCAAACAGTTGCATTCAATTTCAGCTTGAACAATCTCTCTGACTGTGTGTGTCTGTGTTTCTCTTCCGCCCTCCACTGCAGCTCTAAGCTGATCTTCAAGAACCCAGATAAGGAAGACTTTGGGACGTATTCTGTTTCTGTCACAAACACAGAGGGAGTGTCATCCAGCTACACAATCTCTAATGAAGGTAGGTTCTATTCATTGCTATGTAAGGATGGCTCTGATGCTTAGGCACCCAGTCAACTGTCATGCAAAATTTGAAAATCTGTAAGAGAATCTGCAACTTAGACTTAATGAAATCTCTCATGTTTATGTTTATTTGTATTCTATACTCATGGCTCATTTGCCCTTGTTGACATATGGTAATTTGCGATGTTGCCATTATTATCTTAATCATCTCATCGCATTAGTTTGCATTCCATATCCGTTTCCTACCTCTGTTAAACTATTGCATGCAAATACCACTCATGCCTTGATCGTGAAAATTTGAACAGCTGTAGAGCAACACCCTAATAACTACATCAAAAGCGCAGACTTGAGCCAAAATCAAAAGAAAATTGTATCGGAGAACTAAGGCAGTGTGTAGAATGCAATAAAAGATGAAAGTAGTGAGAGCATACTTAAAAACAATCACCCTGGCACCCAGGCAACAAACAATTTCATTACACATCTGATGATACTAGCAGAGCGCATTATTTCTCCAAGCTTGGGGCACTGAACATGTTTTACCACCAGATCTTCGTGGCAAAAGGATTTCTGTCAGAAAGCTTCACAACGCTTTTCCTTCTATTGCACCAGTTTGCTACGAGGCTATAATAGTGGCTTCCACTGATTGCTTCCCATTCGGCCTACAGTTATTCCACTGTAACTCGCAATAATTTCTGAACTTCTAGCACGCAAGGTTTCATTTATTTCAGTTATATCACAGGTACTTGGTGAGGCTCCAATAATACAACAACTCAGAATACAGTCTGTGTTTCAGGGTAAGCATTCAGGGCCAGTTATGAGTCACAATGTAATGTCGTTCTTTCAGCTTTAATCTTCAGTTTTAATGTTTTTGCTTCTTGATTTTCCTCTCCCTGACTTATCTGGTACCTCATCGAAGCTAATGGTAAAATTAGACCAATGCATAAAATGTCACATGTATGATAACTGCACGTCTGTGTCTATAAAATAATGTGTCTGTGCCTTATAGAGTTGGTAAAGATGCTGGTGCTCAGTTATGATATCAGACACCCAGGTAGGTACCTTTGGCTGACTCTTTCTATCTCTCTGAGTTTCTCTCTCTTTGTCCTTTTTAATCTCTTCTTTAAAACTTTCTCCTCTGAGTCTTAATCTGTCTTACCTGCTCACTTCATTTCTCGTTCTCCCTCTTTTATGCTTTTATTTTTCTTTCTTCTTCTGCCTTTGAAGATTTCTGATTTCTTTATTTTTTTAGGGGCAGATTTCTCTTTTTATTTGATCCCAAAAAAAAGTCTTACCTGCTTTTGCATCACCTGCCTAAGCTCTTCCCCTTCTCCTGTCCGGAAAATGATATATCAGTTAGCCAGGTAGTCTTCTTTCAGCTGCAATTTTTGCGAGGCTCAAACTGAAAGATCCCAAAGTATGGACTAAACCATTTAATTGAACCTTGCAAATAAAAACAGAAGAGATGAATGATTTATATTCTAGCTTCAAGGTGAACAACCTACTTTTCTATCAAGACAATAGTTCAGTCAGCTGTTTTTAACTACACAAAAGTTATGATATTCACAAAGTCTGTCGTCAAGTAGGCTTTTTAAAATTACAACTCTATTTTTCTGCAGCCCAACAAGATGGGTCATGACGTCGCTACAGGGATCATTGAGTTCATCATGGATCATTTCACTGAGGAGAATGAGGGGACATATACCTGCCAGATCACAGATGGAGGAGGAAAGGCACAGAGCTCACTGGTTCTGATTGGAAATGGTAAGAGGGGCCAAGGTTTACTCCTGTCCTACGATCAGCCTTTCAAATGTGATTCCAACCCAGTCAGACCCCACAAAACCTGCAGTATCCGACTACATTCAACAAAAAAAGAACAATAACCTCTGGACTGTAATTTTTTTTCTCTTGGTTGGATTGCAGTTGTATCAAACCACAAATGTATATTAAGTGGATGTGTGCAGAAAGAACTTATTACAACCTCTTATTTTTCAGCGTACTAATTAGGGGGTATGCTGTCAAGCCTAAGCCAGGAGAAACACAGACATGTAGCAGAGAGTGTATAGAATGGGCTTTTTGGTATGACAGTAGACTTAGCATCTGCTGCATTAGAGATCCCATTATGGAAATGTATTGAGCCCATCAGTGTAGAGAAGGGTTTGAACTTCATGTCTATAGGACTCCCTAAGATTCAACTAAAGATGCTTGATTTCATAAATTATGATTCTGCTCTCATATGGGGGACCACTAAAAAAAAAATCTATAGCAACACTTTGATCTTTTAATTATTCTCCGTTTATGTGTGTCTGTATGTGCACGTAGCTTTCAGGGCAGCACTGGCTGAGGCTGATTTCCAGAGGAGAGAGAGTACATCAGAGTCAAAGAGGGTAAGAAATACAAAACATCATCCACTTTTAAGCTTGTAAGAGCTTTGTTCTTAATTTAGCCTGAGACCAGCACAACACTATGTTGCCCGGGAGATAACTAATGAGTGAGCATAGAGGAGAGAAGTAGACTATCTTTGCATAAACTCTCGAGCTGCAAAGTTAAAACCACACATCAGTTAATACAGCTTATAACAAGGTTCCTCAAGTGTTTTATAAAAGCTTATGTCCATTTTCAAGGCTTCCTCTCATGTTTCTTTTCACTACAGGCCCCCACTTTAGTGAGTTTCTATCACTTCAGATTGGGGATGACTGCTCTGTCACTTTGGTCTGCAAGGTAAACACAGTGGTACTCGATATTTATTGAATATTTACAGTCTGACAAATGGGAGGCTCACTTACTGAGCAGATATTCTATGGAGACTAAGTGTGGATGCCACAGTGCTGCGTAATGATAAGGTCCAGACAGATAATAACTCGAATTGTCAGGGTTTTTCCTGCCCTTGTTAGAATGAAGTATATTATCAAGAACATTTTAAAATTAAAGTCGCCGTTTATATGCTCCGGGACAGTTAAGTTGACATCAGCATATCTTTGATTTATGCAGAGATATAGTAAATATATGCATTCATTATTTAACTGTTGAGTACCAAAACACAGCAAGCTTAAACATCAACCAGTTTTCAGAAAAATGCTCTACTTCCAATTTGGGATCATTTAGCCTCAAGTTTTTTTGGTTGAAAGACAGGATTTATGTTTAAATCCATCAAGTGGATGAGAATTACTGCAAAAAGTTGATGAGGTACAGTTATGTGCTAACATTTGGGAACCTCTGGTTGACTTGTTGACTTTTGTAGGCAAAAATAAGTGTACTTGTCCTGCAGCAAACAGGCATTTTAAATAACCCCTTCTTCAAATGCTAATGCACTCTTACCATTTAGTTCATTAACTAAACAGCCAAGCATTAAACTGTGTTTTACCATTTTCTCCGATTAGTATTATTTTTATATTCAGAAAACAAAAGCACCAATGCATTAACATTTAAGAGATTTGTTTTTCACTTTAATCCGTTTGCTGCAGGCATTTGCTTCCTTTGTCTTTCAAAAGCCTCGTCGACATCTCTTGATCTTCCTAAACTACCACATAAACAAGACTTTATATACAGCACATCCCTGGTCATCTGGATTTGCATTGTTCGATGAATTGTATAAAATATAAAGTGTGTGTGTGAGACAATAAAACTTCACTTCCTGTTTTTCGAAAATGATAATATGCAGTTTTTATTGATTTTAACAGGTTGCTAACTTGAAGAAGGAATCAGTGTTTCACTGGTTTAGAGAAGACACGGAGATCATCCCGGATGTAAAACCTGACCTGGGATCAGGAGTCTGTAAACTGCCAATTAAAGAGGTAAGAGCACACTGTGGCACTAAAGACTATTTTTCTTTTGGGGGGGGGGGGGGTTCCAACGCTGTCCTCGTGCTGTGTTCAAAATGGACAAATCTGTATTCCCTATGTCACACTGTTTCTTCTCCAGTTTTCAATGAAGACAGCAGGAATTTACAAAGCCACCATCAGCGATGACAGAGGAAAAGATATGAGCCAAATAAACATTTCTGGAAAAGGTAAACATGTTCTCTATTTTTGCAGTTCATCTTACCACTTAATAAAAATGACAAGTTCACTGTCTGGATAGTTAGCTTGATGTCTTACTGAGCAAGTATAATTGTTTACCTACAGTGTATTATTCTTATAAAAAGAATAAATAAAATGCTTGACATGGGGAAAACATTTATAATGTTATAAACTATTTCTTTTTTTCATTACTGTGTTGGGAAACCATAAAGTAACATATTCCCATGTTTTCATTAAACCTTTCCTTACTGAGCTCTGAATGCAGCCACCAGAGAGCAGCATCATACCTTTCCATCCTCTTGGCTCCGTCTCTGACCCCATGTTCCTCTGCCTTTCTTCTAGTCTTTGACGATGCCATAAACAAGCTCAGCCAACTGGCTGGTAAGTTGCTGCATTCTGCACACAGACGCACACACCAATAATCTCATAAAGAGACATCCATGTTAAAAACGGTACGACACACCACCAGCACCACCCTCTACCCACTGTAGGGATCCAGTTCAAATTATCTAAATTTAACATGGCACCATCAAACCCCAGTGATGAGAGATTTGGTAGATCCATCATCAGACTGATATGGGTCTTGTTTTAAAAACCCTCTGCTACATACACACACACACTTATCAGCGTGTGGCAGAAGTTGTCATGCTGGAAGCATTTGGCCATCGTGCCATCATGTGGTGAAATCACTTTAAAATTCCACTGCGCTGTCACAGTGACAGTGTGGAGGAGCATCTTACTCCTATTTTAAGAGACAGTCACTTGACAGCTCTGCAGCAACTGTTACAGCAGTGGTTCATTACTGTGATAATGGGAAACCATGGTGATGTGACCAGGTGGATGACACACTTGCCCACTTGTAATGTGCAGTGAGGAAAATCTGACACAGACATTGTGTAGTATAAAATGCCCTTTTAGGTATAACGGCTTAAAAAAAAAGTTAATAAAACCTGTCATGGTTGAAGTGCTTTACTGAGTGCCAGGATATAAACAATCTGCTCTTTGCTTCATTAGCAGAATTTTCCTCTCCAAGCTGGACAAAAGGGAATTTCAAACTAGATCCTACAAATGGCTGAAAATGGAAGTTTATTTTTATTCAATTAATTCATCTCTGCATGCAGTAGCTTTCACAGCATAGCGAGGTCACAGAGTCCAGCAGCTGGAGGAAAACATGTATTTTACTTTGATTTCAAACGTGGTCCTCACAACCTCCATCGCCTCCATTACCTCCTCCAGGAGCCAGTGCAGCAGAGCTTGTGATAAACTGCACAGCAACAGGCATTCAGCTGCAGTGTCACATGAAGTATTACACCTTAGAGATGAACATCACCTGGTATAATGGGTAAGGAATTAGATTAAACACAGAATTAACACCGCCTCACAAATATAAACATAATACCAAATAGTTGGAGTACGAAGATGAAGATAAGGAATGGAGGAAGAAAATACGCATAACTCCAGTATTTGTAGTCCTGGTAGTTGTTTTACTAGAGTATTCTTTTAAGTCCACCTATAAACATGCTGACCACAAACGCATTATTCTGGTTTTCCCTCAAGTTAAACTGCCGCGAGTGGGAAAAACAATAAGCCGCATAATAAAACTTCTGATGGGCTATTGGCAAGTGGTTTCATTATCCCTGTTATTGCAGTAAAATTGCCCTGTTTTGTGACAGAAATCACACAGCTATTATTTTCTATAAAGAAGGAAGGCTTTTCTGCACTTAAAAGCACTCCAGTTCACTCCAGAAATTATAAAATGTTAAAAAATGGGTTCATAAAATAAAAACAAGTGGACAGAACAATGAAGTAAAACTGAATAAAAATTATGAAGATTTTATTTTAAAATATCTCACTGTCTTTTCTGTGGGTTCGTGTAAGAGCAAGAGGTCGGCATGACATTAGCGAGGCATGTAAACATGATTTTCATTTACCTGACTCGCTCAAAAATAACCCCCCACCACACAAACACACACACTAACCTCTCTTTTCTTCTCCTCGGTGAGACTAAACTCTCCCACAGTGACAAGATTGTGATTGGTGGAACCCCGACTATGGCAACAATGGAGGTATTATCATCTTCTATACAAAGCTGAACAGTATATGCTTCGGAGGAATCTCACACATCAGTAACTTTATGACAGTAAAGCACCTCAGACATTGGTGCTGCTGCTCGTCTGTGTTGCTTGTAAAAGTCCTCAAAGTGTCTTTGCAGAGACGAGGAAACTTTGAGATAAATTAAAGGGATAATCACAAGGGAAAGCTAATGAATAAAAATGGTTTAAAATTCATTAAAGTTGATTAAGTAGCGTGTCTTCCGATCGTTTTGTCAGAAAGCTTTATAATTGTAATTAGCCTACCTGTTAAATTAATCTCTTTTTAAATCATAGCTCAAAACACGCAAAGCAGAAATAAATAGCAAGACACTGAGTTGATGCCTCTGTCGTCATGTGGCTGATCGTTTTTCGCTGATTGATTCACAGGTAGTTGAACCAGTGGAGAAGGACAAGGGCAAGTACTCCATTGTGATCACTGACCCTGAAAACTCACATAAACGCACACTGGACCTCAGCGGTGATGGTCAGTACTTTCAGTACTTTTCCACTCTTATTTCCTTCCCTCCTGAGTCAATTCCTGTTTTTATCGAGAACTCTGTAAAAAGAGGGTAGAAAAAAACAGTCACTTGTTTTTATGGCTCTCTTTCAGCGTGTAGTCTCTCTGGTTATATTTCAGCTAGTCTTTGAGTATGAAAGTCTCCAGTTTTCACTTTTAAAAAGAATTCAGTGTTTGGACTGCTTGGCTGCTTGTCAGTTACATACATTTTAGTGTGGATCGGATTACATACACAACAATGCAAAAGTCTTGAGTTTGAAAGTTTGAAAGACAGAAAGCCTTGAAAAGTTTGTCTTTGGACATTAGCTGCTTTTCACTCATTTCGAGTCCAGTCCTGGTACCTGGCTAATTATAGAGGAATGGCTTTTTTTGGTTTAAACCACCCAACACTGACCTATGTAACATTCAAGCATAAAAACCCCCAACTCAACGGTTGAAGCAGTGTTGTGTCTACACATAACAGAAAAATTAGCAAAGAACCATTTTTTAATTGTACCTTTACGTGCATAATTACTGCGGCTCAAAACTTTTGCACAGCACTGTATGGAAAAAATCTCCACTAAAACTTCTCAAATTCACTTTTTTTAATGTTAAAAAAACACATTTATGAGTGTTATGACTGAAAGAGTTCATTCCTCCTGTGTTTACTGCATCACTCTCATCTTAAAACTATTATTTTCTTTAAAAAAAAAAAGTTGCCATGTTCATGAGCAGGAAAAGGGAAAGATTCTGTTTTGATATTATAAAGACTATTTTGGTTCTAGGTGTGTCTAAATTTAAAGTAAAGTAAACTGGCATGTGTTGTGACACTGACAGTTTTCTGTTTTTGTATTTAACAGTATATGAGAAAGCCTTTGCAGAGTTCCAGAAACTAAAGTAAGACTATATTCTCAAAGCTGTTTTCTTCTTTTTTTAAACTTGTGCCTTTATGTGTCAGACTGGCTCGCCTAATGACGAATCACTGCTTCCTTCACATTTGCTTCATAACTGTGAGTTTGACATCTAATAGTTCAAAGTAATGATTTCCCAGGCTACACTGTGTTCATATAAGGAAACAATAGTCTTGTTTTCCTGCTTCAAATAATGTAAAGCATGAGGTTTTCTATAAATACACGTATATTCGACTCTCTCGTTCTGATTGTATTTGAATACTAAAACATCTATTGGAAATTTCATTAACATTTGTATCTCCACATTTCAAACAGTGCAAAGCCTTCAGATCATTTGAGACACTGCAGAAGACTGTATGAGCCTTTGTAACCACTATATGCTCAGTGTTAATCAGTGTAGATCCATGCATTGATTAGACTTGTCACTTTAAAATATCAGTGCACTCCTAACTCCAAACTGCTACACTAAAACTAACTGCTTGTTTTGAATATTTTAGTTGTTTAATTTGCCTGTGCTTTGCCCTGTAAGGACCTGTGCACTTTTTTTAAAGGTCTACTGTGGAAGTCTGACTGAGGATTTAATCCCAGACTAAAGTTATGATTTTCAGATTAGGTCACTATATTATTTGATGATTTATTCTCCTTTTTCTGTGACTGAAGAAACTGTGTGTATGCTTTAAAACACTGCTGCATGCATGTAGCAAGCTGCAAATTGAATCAGACGCTTCCCTGGCACTATTGCATGAGCAGAATCTAAAGAGCTCCAAGAGGTGTAAAACTTCTGCATGCCCTGGTTCCAATTATTCAAGTATGTTTTTTTTTTTCACCTACAGCTACAGTTTTGAAAAGTCTTGTTAAATCACTGCAACTCGAGTTGCAGAAATGATTACGAAAAATTACCCTGCATCTTTAAGTTGAGCAAATTCAAAAACTCCAACGCTGGCTGTCTGGAAAGAGTCCAGCGCATTATAATTTGAGATAAAAATCTTGGTTAAAAATAGAAGCAGTCAGGTAGCAGAGATCCTTTGGGGTCTGTCTGCTAATTGGGCCAAAGCAAACCCCACACCCACACACACATTTTGCAAATCCTTTTAGGAAAGGGATTGAGACTGCAAACACTAAACACTGCATGCAGTGTGGAAACCATCCAAATCCCTTTTCTAATTAACATTCAAAGAGAGACATTTAAGCACAAGACTTTACAAACACATTGAAACAAGTGACACCCTGTTACCCTTTTGATTGAGCATCAACTTGCCAAGAGGAGAGCAGAGTTTCCCCAACCATCTGGTCTTGTGGCTGACCTCTGGTCCTGCCATGCTGCTCCAACAGCGCTCACATAACAATATCATTTTTCCCCAGGAAATATACATGAAACTCCTGAAGTAAACAATATTAAAAGGAGGTTTGGCTGTAAATCTAACGCACCTTGTGGCACACCATCTGACCACTGTTAGTTAACCGAAAAGAAAAGAAAAAAAAAACCAAAGAAAAAATGATGTGTGGTCAGAGCCAGGTAATGAAAGCTAACCAGAAATGATTTGGCTAAAGTAAAGCTTGAACTATATAAAGATTTGCTAGTGATAAAATTTGTATAATAATACAAAACTGCTTTGATTTTTCAGGGCTGAGGCATACGCTGAGAAGAGTAAGTTTATCCTCCTGTTCTCCTTTATATAATAGCTTAATATAATAAACAATAGGAATAACCTAGAATGTTAACAACTGTTTGTTTTACACCGTGGTAAGGTGGTGGGAGGACTGCCTGATGTGGTCACCATTATGGAAAAGAAGGTAGGCGTCTAAGTGTGTGAAACTGCATGCTTTCTGTCTCATTTTGCTAATAGGTATTTTCTGTGCTTTCTGTAGACTTTGAGTTTAACATGTACAGTGTGTGGAGACCCCAAACCTCAGGTGTCATGGCTGAAGAACGGATCAGAAGTCGAGCCTGATGATCAGGTAAATGTCTTATTGGAGTTGTTTTCAGCTAATTAAATTGTGTATGTAAGTCACATGTACAACCAGTTCATATTCAGATGGGGCTTTGTACTTTTATTTGATTCCTACCCCATAAATACTGCCTTATTCTCTGACTCTGTTTAACCTCTTCAGAAACTCAACTCCTCCCCTCCTGTCTCACGATTAATTATCTCATTAACCATACACAATTACAACATAATGTTTCTATTAACTTGTCTTGTGGAAATTTCACACTCAGTATGTGTCTACTAAAATATGCTTCATGATGTCATGTTATTTTGAGAACTCTCCAGATCCATTTGATCAGATAATGTCTGTTCAAAAGTCAATGTCTATAATACTTACCATGATATTAAAACCAGTATTCATATAAAATAATGAAATAGCAGTAATTAAAAAACAATTTCTGGTAATACTGAAAGTGGTAATGAAGTACTTTCTAAAAAGTATGCTTCATGTATATTTAAATTAGTACAAATGATTAGTAGTAATAAAATGCAATAAACCCCAAAACCATTGATATACTTTAGTTCCTTGTTAGGAACTTCATGAATATGATGTTGTCCCTATTGTGCCAAAGCACTTCTTATACATTCATCAGCCACTTTACTAGGTACACCGATTCAAGAAATTATTAAAGTAAATATTTAATCAGCCAATGGCAGCAACACTGTACATTTAGGCATGTAGGGGGGTCAAAAGGGGGAAGAAAGGTGAGACTTTGAATGTACATGAGCAGGGTTATTTGTGACAGACGGGCTAGTCTAAGTATTCTGGTGCGACCAAGTATTCTGATCAACAATAGAAGATCAACAATGGAGTACGTTTGGGATGTGGTGGAGCATGAGATCAGCAGCATGATGCCATCTTGTCAATATGAAACAAAATCCCTGATGAATGTTTTAAGCATCTTGCTAAAGATACACCACAAAGAGTTAAGGCTGAAGACAAAAGGATCCAATCCAAAACTAGCAACGTATACCTAATCGAGTGGCAGGTGAGTGTATTTACCACTGAGAGCACCAAGATTCAGGGAACTACACTACGCTTCTACCCATTTTGGGGTCAGTATTATCAGCACAATCCTAGATCAGTAACGGAACAACTCTACCTCTCATAACTCACTAACCTACTTGCCAACCAGAGTACAGTAAGTCTACAGTCTGTCGCTAGTCGACGAAAGCTCTTTCAACAGCATCAGAATCCTGCAGCTTCTACCAGCTTTGAAGATTTAAGTTTGAGAAACCCTGTCCAGGAGGAATTTGTGTTCAAGTTTTCTCCTTTATTCATTCCCTCACCTGCTAATAATCTGTCTAAAACAAGAAGCGAGGCCCTTGTTGATGAGTTTTCCAAACCTCTGGAGTGTCTCTCATGCACTTAGTTACCACAGAGGCGTCTGAGGATGCATGAAGATAATTGAAAAACAAACATGAACATAAGAAGATCCAGAGAATTCAATTCGAGTAGTGTAATAAGCAGAAGTTACTACTTTTTAGACATTTTGTCAAATTTTATAATATCTGTATCACAGAAACGACTGTAATTAGAATATTTTTTTTCTGAATAATACACAGCTTAACCTACATTGGTCTAGTAAATTAATGCATTTAACCAAGAACACATAGCATGCTAATGGCTACCATTTTTAGGATTTTAATCTAATAGACCGTTTTATTTCTTGTAATTAAAAGGCAAGTGTTTCTCTTAATAATGTAATTAACCTGCTGAAAGTACCACTCCATAAAAATGTATAAATGTCCAGACCTTACAAGTGAGTGGGCAGGTATAAGAGGCAATTTAAAATGTTGGACTCTTGTCTGCACCACTCGTGGTACATGGTACAATTCAGAATAAAGTACTCTGTGTAGACTACAGTATCAGAGACAATATACAGTAGGGTTTTTTTTGGGTGGTATAAAAAATATAGATTGGGCACATTTGTATTGCTTTTCAATTTCACCATACTTTGGTTGAGCGTGGTTGAGTGCAGCAGAACAGATAAGACAGGAATACATCATTAGTCCCTTTGTCCATTCAGCCCATGCACCAGTGCTCAGCTTTTGCTCATGCTGCCACTTTGAGTAAGGCATTTTAAAGAATAAATCATGCTAAACTCCCTCCACTGGCTTTCTCACTTTTTTTAACCTCTGAATTCATTTCCCAGTATGTGGTCTCCCTGGACCAGGGCAAGTTTGCCAGTCTGACGATCAAAGGCGTTTCCATGGAGGATTCTGGCAGATATACCATGATTGTCCAGAATAAATATGGAGGAGAGTCTGTGGATATAGTGGTGAGTGTTTCCGCTGTGTAACACAAATGACTGGATTTACTCTGAGCCGTCTCTGCTTCAGAAATATTTTCTTTCCATTGGTGCCCAACATGGGGATATATTTGATCGCAGCAGCACAAAAACCTTACACGGGCCTGATATTTGACCTTGTTACTTTTGCTCACCCTGATTTTGACAGAATTAATACAAAATAATACAAAATCCAAATTTCTCTAAAATTACAAATACCTAAACAATTTCTATTGATGATGCAATGTGCTGCAGCCCTTTAAACAATCCTTTTGTGTTCACCGCTAGTAGTAAATGCATGAATGGGTATTAACATTGTGTCCTTGTCTCGCTATTTTTTTTATCTTCAGGTCAGTGTGTATCGCCATGGGGAGAAAATCCCTGAGGCAAAACCAACTCTGACCCCTAAAACAATCATCCCACCTAAATTACCAATCGAGATCCCTCAGCCTAAGACCCAGCCTGCTCCGAGCGCTGCCCCTTCAACTCCTAGCCCTGCCGCTCCTAAGGCAGCACTGGGAAGAGGGGTGAAGAGTCCTACTCCAAGTCGGAGGAAGTGAAAAGCAAGGCAGAAGAAACACAATCACTGGTGCACAATTAGACCACACATAGCTGAGAAGCCTTTATTGGTGTTCTCTATCTGGATTGAAATGGAGCTAATACTCTTTCCATTAAATTAGAGCGTCAAGAAAACCCTGACATATGAAATAAATCTTGCAATTGTGATGGAAAGCAAAAAATAATTTCAATGTGAAATCATTGTATAAAATCAGCAAAATTATACTAGAATAATAAAAAGCTAGGCACTATCTAAACATGAGGAAATTAGAAATTAATTGAAATGAACTTGAATAAAGCTACAAATTGAATAAAACTTGAAGAAAGAGTGAAATGTGTTTTAAATTCATTCTTGAAGTGCACAAATGACACCGCATGCAGTATAATCAAATATTAAATGGCTTGCAAATTACAGGAACATTGCCCAAAGTTAACTGACTTGAAGCTTCGATGCACCTTGGCATTGTGGAACAATATTTCGTATTTATCATAGTTAGGGGGAGTTTAACATGTTAGTCAAAACAAAATTGGGTTAAAGTCTAGTAAGTACAAATCCCAAAGGAGACCAGTAAACATTAATTTCAAATCAAATCAAATCACTTTTATTGTCACATCACATGTGCAGGTACACTGGTACAGTACATGCGAGTGAAATTCTTGTGTGCGAGCTTCACAAGCAACAGAGTTGTGCAAAATACAATAACGTAAAACAAGCAAAATATAAAAATGGCTAATCTAAAAAGTAATAAATATATGTACAATATGTAAAGGTATATACATTACTGAATGTGTATACTAAATATGTTTTTCTACATGTGTGTGTTTGAGTGTGTATATAGTGTGTATATACATGTAATGAAATAAAGTAAACAATAAAATAAGATATATAAAATATACAGAGGTTGGTATGTGCAAAACAGTGGTATTTATATACAGTATGGAGTGCATAATGTTGAAGTTCTGGTAAGTGAAGGTGAGGTGTCTATGAAGTGTTCAGCAGTCTGATGGCCTGATGGAAAAAGCTGCCCTATGGATGTGGGTTTTGTCCCCCGTAACCAAGTGACCCATCCATCTTTGTTGCCATGCCACCAAAATAACCCCACAGCATATCAAAACCACGGGATCCCCTCACTGTAGAGTTTAAGAGTTTTCTCTTTAAATTCTTATCTGTGTCACAGAATATTTCAAGTAAACCAGAGACATGGTCTGCTCCATCAAGGATTACTCTAAACATAGTTTTAAAAAATGCTGTGTTATGTTACAAAGTTGCTAGGGCCACTAGCCAGGACATGCCCTCACATCACTAACCTGCTGACTATTACCTGCATTTTTGATGGTGTCTAGCACCAGATGTTCTTGGTATAATCACATACACACCACTCCCATTTGCCTTTGATTATGGGGCTGAGGCAAGTTTCATTATGAGCCAGTGGAGAGAGGTGGGCCCTTCTTGTCTATATTTTTCTGAATATGATCAGTGGTTTGGCTCAGTCTCACAGTCATTTACATATTTAAATGCACAAAAACAACACAGGCTTAGTATCACAGCTCACAAGATCAGTGTTCATTTTATGTTGTTTAAAGGGAGGGAAAAAAAACACAGACGTGCACCTTTCACAAAGAAAAAAGGGACAGAGAGAAATAGGTCAGGCTGTACAAAGTAGTCATTATACTGCCACCTCTACAACACGGTCAACTGATGACTGCAAATGTATAACACCATCCTCCTTAAGATCACCATGGTGAACACGCTGAAGATTAACTGGCAGTGAATCACCACTAAGTAAACCAGAGCTGTGAAGCGAAGCTGTCCTACTAACGCCGCTGCCTCTCAAACCGTCATTACCAAATTTTACCTAATATTAACTCTGACTGTTAGCAGAAGATATGCATTCTGCCTTGCAGCCAAATATGAATTATGTTCAGTCCTTCTGGTCATCAGCCAGAAGCAGAAACAGACATGCTATAAGTAGTCAGGTTTAAATACTTGAGCCGAAGTGCAGGAAGTTGTGATGGCAGAGCTGATGAAAAGATGGCTGATGAGATTTGTGGTTCATTAAAGCTGATGAGAGGAGCAGACGGAGAAGAGAGAGGGGAAGGGGCGCAGGGTAAAGTCATTGTTTCTGTGTTTGCTGTTGCTAATAAAAGAAAGCGATTACACTTTGCTAGCCTGTTTATTCATTCTGTCAGAGGGAAAGAGACTGAGAACAAGAGACGGGTTGTGAGAGAACTGAGTAATGGAGAAGGCTGAAAGAGAGAAACTGAGACTGTTAGGTTCCTCATTTTGAGTGTTACTTTTGTTGCGGATGCGCCTGCTTTGGCAGCATGAGACGAGTCTTGTCATGCTTGTTAAAAACTTGTGAATGAGCTGAGTGATTGGATGAAGGGGGAGAGAGAGAGAGGCGGTGCAGTTTGTGTTATTTTCCGTGCTGTTGTGTTTTGCTTTGTTTTTTTTATCCCTTTGGACATGAAGACAAATTTCATCATGCCATAAAGTGTTTATATACAGTAAGTGTGAAAGGAAAGGAGACAAGCTTGTGTGAGGAATGAATGCAGATAATTCAGTGTTGTGTGGCGATAAAGGACTTCTGAAGTGCGACAGAGGGAGACAGGAAGGGAAGGCTTGAGTGTATCAGAGAGAGCAGGAGGAAGGGAAAGAGAGACAGATCTGAATCATTTTGATGTTTTGCTGATCATCTGCTGTGAGATCATTTTCCTGACTTTTTAATTAATTTTCACATTTTTAATCAATATAATTACAGAGAATCCAAATGTTGCCATGGCAACCACTTTTTAATTTCAATAAACTTGGAAAATGACTCGTCTCTGCAAGACACACGGGTGAGCTGTGCACTCACAGAAATGCAATATGCACAGACACACAACCTGATCACAAACACACTTAAACACACAAATATATAACACACACACACAAATATATATATATAGATGGCTGCTATCTAAATGGAATAGCTAGCCAGTACTGATAGCATGAAATTGTGTTTCCAAATATAACACCGTGTCATTGGAGTGTACGAGTGTGTGTGCGTTTCTGTGTATGTGTGTTAAGAAACCAGACTATAGAATATATATTTCTTTGCAATCCTCCACATGGGGGCACTATGGGAACATGCACACACACACAGAGACTCTGTGACTCACTTTTAGGCACATGCACAGCCTTGTTCTTGCTCTCTCGCTCGCTCTCTCTCTCAAACGCACACACACACACACACACACACACACACACACACACACACAGAGAGAGAGAGAGATACACAGATTCCCTCTCCCAGCGTGGCTAAACTAGATTAGTGTGTATAAAGGCTCATAATCCCTGCTGCCTCCCCAGCAGACAAAGAGGAGCCTGTCCTCCAAATTGGGTTGGCCACTCCGGGTGATGAGTGGCTGCCAGCAAGGGTCCACTATATTTGTGTGTGTATTTTTGCATTTGTGCACGTGTTGTGGATCACATATCTCTGTGACTGCTGTTTCACTTGTCCACATGTATACATTAAGTCAAAGGAAAGATAAATTCACAGTGGCACTCTGGACCCAGTGGTTTAGTTCATCTTTTTACTTTTTTAACTCTTGCTAAAAGTCACAGTACAAAATTTGACCGAATGGGCAAAAGGGTATAGTTTCCACTTAACAGCAGATTTTGATGTTACAGGGTGTGCCATATGCAATGCCTTCCAGCTTAGTCCATTACTTTGGACAGATGTGTTTTAAATATTTCTGTTGCGCCGTTGCAGAGAAAATAAAACCACTTAATTATTATAACATAAACTTAACTGCAAGTTTGCAGTTCTGTGCACTTTGATCTTTACAAAGGTTGGACACTGGCTTGTGGCATCTCAAATAATTTAGTTTTTATTTTCTTGAAATAAAACAACCTCAGTTTAATTATTTGGTAGAACTGCAGCAATCCCTGTTCATGCATGGCAGTATTTTCTGTGTCTAAGATAAGACGGTTTAACACCGTTTAAGGTCTTATACCCTTTTGAACTAAGGATTGATATGAAGCCCATTTCATTATGTAACAGTATAATACATGCAGTGACACATAAATGAATGGACAACTCAATATGTAGAAGTAGCCCTCTTTTACTATCAACCAAAATCCCATCTCATTTTTTTTTATCACTGGCAGAAACCCAAATTCTTCTTCTTTTGGTTATTAATGTAAAGTCAGTTATAAATAAAGCTTAGCACTTATCAAAAAGGTATACTTTTCATGATGTTTATCATTATTCTTTTGAGTACTTACTGATCTTCCCTGCTGCATGCATGTCTAATCCAGCCCCAATAGTTGTGATCCTGTAATTATTGTCCTTCTGTTACCCTCTGCTTATCATCATGATTCAGAAGACTGACTGCTACACCAAGGCTGTATTAGCTATGGGGCAACACTCTTTAGGGTTTTTAGTGTGCTAATAGCGAAGGGCCCATAGGGATCCACAGTAATTGGTCTTTATTTATGCTGAGTGAAGGCTATGATTAACTAATATCACCCTTGAGTGTGTACACAAACACACACTTTAATACAAACAAATGCACATCCAGTCACACACATAAGTAGATCCCCTCATATAGTGTGTGCACTTGTGAGATTGAGTGGAGAATTGAGCTAATCCCTGGTGGCAGGCTGAATGCTCTGCAATTCTACCAACAGGCAGTAAAAAAGGCATACTTTAGTTCACTTACAGTACCACAGTGGATTCTGCTACAAGAGGGGAAATGTTAGCAATATAGTTTTTTAATAGTTTTGCAACGAATCGTAGGTTATAGAGAAATAAGTTCCTTGCTATGTGTGTATATATCAGCAAGAAGATGATCCTTTTCTGACCACTGCCAAATGCCACTAAACTGCTAAGGTGTCCGTAGCATCAGTGAAAAAACACACGTATCAATGTCTTTGCATGTGCTGTTTATCTCTATCTCTGGTGCAGCTAATGAGCTGGGGGCAGTAAAGGCCATGCTTTGTCTTTTGAAGAGACAGACGGTAAGCAGGGAAAGTGGTGTGTGTTGGGCTTCAGCCTACTAAACCTTCACACATGAAGGCACTCACATTCTGGCTGTGTTTTCATCTACACTATACCAACCTGTGTGTGTGCGAGTGTGTGTGTGCTTACTGTCAAATCCCCACAGTGGCAGTATTCTCATGTGTTTACTCCTCGTATAGAAACTGAACACCGGCCTGTAATCAGAGCTGCAGTGACTGGCTCACAACAACAGTGTTCCCTCATTATGGCTCCAACATATCACCTTTATCTCCTGTGTGTGTGATTATGGTTCCCCCCTGTTAGCCTTCCAGGCAGCGGTGGTACATGTGGGTGTAGTCAAAGCAATCTGTGTGTGTGTATGTGAGTGCGCACACACATACAGTGTAAAGATTTTCATTTATATATTTATTATTAAAATATGACTCTTGATATTAAAAATCTCTTTTTACAAGATCCTGGCCTGGCACTTACATTTGTGCAGATTCTCAGTCATTCATGTCATGGTAGTCAATAGTGCTTGAAAAGACAGCAACTGGACTGCAGGATCGTTTTTGCCTCTCATCCAGGCTTCTTCAATTCTAAAACAACTGATGGAAAATCCCAGGTATTTAACCTCTAGTGGGGGACGGTTTTCGGGTTCGTGACCTACTATTAATCATTTGAGTCATCAGATGAGCCATGAGTTGAAAAACAGCATGGGTCATTGCTGTCACCAGGGCCAAGATTTGAAACCTCTGTAAAGCACTGCCCCACCCCACCATTATATGAGCTGTTGGGGTCACCTGAGGCAAGTTGTGAGAGGGGGTTAAAGTGCTTGAGAAGGGATCTCCTTAGAGGGCATGTTTTTAAATTTGCTCACCAGCAACTGAATGTGAGGTATAAAAGAGGGAGAGTCATCAATTATAATTTCCAAGTGCTTACAAATAGATATTAACTCGATCTCAGAGTCCTGAACTGTATTGATATGTGAGAGGTTCAGTGGTTTTTATTTTGTTTGGGAAACTTTTTCAGTTTAATTTATGTGCATTTAAAACAATTTTTAAATCACACACTAGGTGCACTGTATTAAATGTTGATCGTAGCTAACAGAGTGCCTGGTTAGGAGTAGGAGAATATCATCAAATCCTCACCATACTGTTTGCTTGAAAATGAAAGCTTGCTGTTGTCATATTATGACCAAGATAAATGCAACAAATAGCAGTGGTCCTAGAATGGAACCCTGGGGCACTCCTTTAGTTACTCTGGGGAAGCTATATGCGACTCCTTCTACCTGCACCTGAATAATTTTGAAACCTTTCAACAATGTTCTTCCTGCGAAGCCTGTGTCAAAGCCTTTGACTAAATCAGTAAAAAGGATTGCACAGTGTTGCATGTTACATAATGAAAACAAGCAAAGACATTATATTTTTAAGGCTGCTAAAGATATTTTGTAATTTTCCCTGAAACCTGATGATTTATAAAAAGGAAGTCTTTTAGTTGTTTACTAAGACGAATTTCAAGCTCCGTAACAAAGTGTAGAAAGGTTAAAAAGATATGTAACTAGCGGAGAAAGAGTATCATCTACTAGCTGTACAAAGAAATATCTAAGTCTGAGGGGTATTAATATCAAGGGCTTACTATTGACACACTCTTTCCAGAGGACAACACACAGAAACGTTATCACTATTCACGCTTGTGCTCACAACTCAGGAATGTATGTATTACATATTTATACAAATACAAGTTTGTAGTTTCACCATGTTGCAAGGCCTCTTCATTGTGGGTATGCATTTCCTGCATGCCAGATATGTAAAAGAAAATAGTAAGTTTTGATCCCCAAGGCAGCTGCTAGCATTTCTGAAAGCTCTAAAGAATTTAAAGGCTGAGAAGTATTTCACATTTTAAATCAGTTTAAGGTGACGTACATTCGTTTCCTAGTTGCTGCTTCTGGTCTGAGATACAAATGATTACTAAAGTTACTCAACTGAGGTGCACATCAGTTTCATCTGCATCCAGTCGATATCCATTATTGAATTAGGGTAACCTGGTCCCCTCCTCGTGTTCCCTCCCTCTCTTCTGATTCTTTTTTTCCTTTTTTTTTTTTTTTTTGTTATTGCATGACACCACACACCCCACCTCCCTGCTCTATGTGGCCCAGTAATGAGACAGTGACAGATTACCCTAAACCATACTCCCTCTATCCCTCCACCCCATCCCACACACACACACACACACACACACACACAGAGCAAGATAGAGGCTTGCAGAAGTTCAGTCTGTGTATGTGTGTGGGCGTTCAAGCTGTGTTTGAAGTGTGTAAACGTGCATGCTTAGGTGATAAGAATATGGACACAGTTAATATGGTACAGACTCAGTTTCTAATCCCATGTCAGACATTTAATAATAGGAATCACAGGGTACTACCACAGAGTTGAACCACAGAGTTGTGATCATCCAGCATTTTAGTTATGTGGTTAAGATAAGATAAGATAACCTTTATTAGTCCCACGCGTGGGAAATTTGTTTTGTTACAGCAGTGGACAGTGCAAAGTTGCATAGAAAAATTGGAGAAAAACCACTAGAATAAGAGATCAATAAGATACTGTACACAATAGAATAGAATAAAATAAATTGTAAAATAAAATAAAAATAAATTCTTTAAAATCTCAACAAATACTATCCTATAACATAAATATTATAGTAATTAGCAAAAACCTATCCTATGGGCATTTTTTCCCAGGACTGTAGTGCTTTCTCAAATCTTTCATTCCAAATTTAGTGGGACACAAAGGACACAAAGGACACAAATTTTTGTAACTGTTGAGTTATGTACAGACAGCATACATTGAACATGACACATGAGCGAAATGCAGAGAACGTAACACTGCATTTGCAAAGGGACAAAGAATATAAGAACCAGAAGACTTGGAGATTTATAATAAATGTTTTTGAAAAGCATATAGATGTTAATAATTGCTGTATGTGTGCTGATGTTTGTGCAAAGTGTTGCTCAGATTAGCCCACGCGTTAAGGCTAAGACTGGGTACAGACATATATTCTGTACTTACATACTCTGTGATGATTGTGTATAGATATATACATGTTAGACTGACAAAAATACTGAATTGAATTATTAAAACTTTAAAAATTTTAATTTTAAATGAAAGTCTTGCATTGAAAATATGATTGAAGTAAATATAAGATAACTCTAAAATGTACAGTAAACTTCAAAATAACATAACTGAGCATTACATCCCTTCAAGCAAGCCACAAATTCAAGCTCAGTCCTGGCAGATCAGCTATCAGTGGCCTACAGATGGTGCACATCTGCAAGCCATTTTGAAACCTGCCTCTAGCCCATCTTCTTCTTTCATCCAGTGTCTGACTTAACCAAAGTCATATTTGTTGTCTCTGATATCAGCTATGTTCTGTGCTGGGGTCTTTCTGCTGATTTCCTCTGCCTCTGGCTTTGCATGTATGTACACAGAAGGGCAGGGAGGTACACTCATCCCACTGTATGCTTTTCACTCATACAAAAGAGTGGGGAGGTCCCAGAGTGGAACTACACCACTAAATCTTCTGGATATAAAAATAACACTATTGGCTATAGTGGCTCTGAGCTAAACATGTTTATTTATTGTTATAAATATACTTCCGTTCAGCATTTTTTTTTCCTGTGTGTGGCTAGGATGAAACTTCTTTATATATTTTATATACTACTGAGTAGTTTAATCTACACTAGTACAGAATACTCTTAATGTTTTAATTTTTCTAAATCAGCAGGTAGAGAGGTTTGCCAGTTTACGACCTACATGTTGAAGTGTCATTTGTCAGGCAAAAATAGCTTCATGCTCTCTGCCTTTGAATGTGTTTTTGCATATTACTGGGCGAATGAAGGGAACACTGTAAAGTTTGGATTGCCGAAGATACGTGATTAGTTCTAGCAAAATGATATTCTTCAGAAAACAGAAAAATAAGAACTATATTTGTTTACTATGTTATTGAAAGTAGTGTTAACTTTCAGAGTTGATATGTCATATGACTCTTTGTGTATGCTTGATCATGCATTAGACTATGTGTAATTTAGAGAGGAGGGGTCCAGTTTTCTTGATCTGGGGGGCGAGGTAATGTTTATGTTCGCGTTGCTGTCACTGTCCCTCACACGTGTGACTGGTCAAGGTTTTATATACAGCCCCCCGTCCCCGTGTTTCTCATTTCTTTTGTCTTTTTATTTCTTTGTAATGATTTCATGCCAGTCGGTCAACTTATTTGTTTGCTCCACGCATTTATTATGTGTTTAACGACATATACACACATACAGTTCTGGTGCTGGAGCGGTCTGCTCCGCCTCTGGCTTACTGTTGTCTCTTTGTCTCAGAGCACACATTCATTATCTAATCTTCCTCTATGTTTAATTTACAGCCTCGGCTGCTGCTGCCATATGCTCCTTTTGTCTCTGCCTGCTAGCACACTCTGTCACACACAGTCTGTCACACACACACACACACACACACACACACACACACACTCTTACATACAGAAGTTCACACATATACATACAATGCCTTAGAACCATGTGGGCGTTGCTTCGCTGTGTTTTGTGTGAACTGTCTCTCAATAAAAGGCAGCGAGAGGAGGCCATCGTCGGGGTCATTTTCGTGCTGGACACAGATGAGGCATCCCTTGCGCAAGTAATCGATCGATCGCTGTTGCCTTGTTTTTCTTTCATGGGAATAAGTCCTGGATACAGCGGGGTCTGAGTTTAGACCCAACAGTTACAATGTTTGTTAAAGGAGCTCTTGTTTCATGGCTGGGCTTTTTCTGCTTTACACAGGAACAAACGTTGGTCACATAATGCTCGATGTCTGCTTGCATGTGTGGCCAAAAGAAGCGTTAACGTATCAAAGACACTGTACGGTCAACACCTTGATGGCCCATATTATTGTGCAGCTCTTCAAGTACAGTCTTTTTGAACTGATCTGGCAGGACTAGCTGTTTCCGGGCAGAAGTGAGTCTGTACAAGATGCCATTGTTATCTAGCGTTAACTTGCCCCACTCTCTGAACAAGCATTTTGTCTTAGGGTCAAATGTTCTTAGCTCCTTGGGCAGTGGTTTTGAATCTGTCTGTTTACACTGTAATACAGGGCTTATAACAGGATCAGACTTTTGCGCTTCATTAAGCTGTTCTTTTGGTATGGGTGTGAATGTTGCTTCTGCTGGCTCACCTTCTGCTGTGACTGACATTGCTGCAGCTGAGAGTGTCCATGTGGCACTTCCTCAGAGCAGTCTCTCATTAAGGTTTCTACATCAAGTGGCATTCTTGATAAAGCATCTCCGTCACTGTTTTCCTTCCCTGGTTTGTACTTAATGGTGAAGTGAAAATCAGCGAGCTCAGCGACCCATCTTGATGTGGTGGCATTCAGTTTGGCTGTTGACAAAATGTACGTTAGCGGGTTGTTATCGCTATAGACAGTAAATGTTGGGGCATAGTACAAATCGTCTCTGAATTTGTCAGTGATAGCCCACTTCAATGCTAAAAATTCTAGTTTTCCTGCATGGAAGTGGTAGTTTTTTTCAGCTGCTGTTAGAGTACGGGAGCCATAAGCAATAACTCGCAGCTTACCATCTTGTCTCTGGTACAACACGGCACCTAACCCCTTGTGTGAGGCATCTGTGTGTACGAATCCCAGTACTGGTGGGTGGAGCAAACAGTCTATTAGTTCCTCAAGCGCACTTTGATGCTGGTCAGTCTACACAATTTGTTTTGAGGAGGGCACAACTTGACTGGCTCTCTTTGGTCTTGCCCTTGGCCCTTTTGTGGTGTCTGAGTTCTCTGTGGTTTTGTCAGCTTTTAACAATTCATACAAACAACCTGCTTTTCTGGAGAAGTCTTTTATGTATTGTCTGTAGTAGGAGAGAAGGCCTAACATTTTTCTGAGCTGACCAACATTTTGTGGTTTTATACCTTTGAGTGCTTTGACTGCTTCAAAGTCTGCAGGATCCACTTTACTGCCCTCTGCAGACACTATTCTGCCCAAATAGCGCACCTCAGACTTAAACATGTCACACTTACTTGGCTTAAGCTTTATACCAAAGCCTCTCAATCTCTGGAGCACTTTTCTCATGTCCTCCAAGTGACCTTTGAACGTTTTGCTGTAAACTAATGTGTCATCCAAATAGGGGATGCAGATGTTGTCGCGCAGCCCATCCAGGCACTCTTCCACACAGCGCTGAAATGCTTCAGGGGCATTCATAAGTCCAAAGGGGATGCGAATCCACTCATATAATCCCCAGGGGGTCACAAAAGCAGTGAGTGGACGACTTTCTTCTGACATGAACCCCTGGTGGTACGCTTTCCCCTGATCTAAAAGCGAAAACCAGGAGTTTCCACCCAAACTGAACATAATGTCCTGGACGCGTGGGATGGGCTGGCGATCAGGATGGGTTTTCCGATTCAGGTCTCTGTAGTCTATGCACAGTCTTAAAGTACCATCTTTTTTTCTAACACAAACGACTGGTGAGGAGCATGACGAGTCTGACTTTCTGACCCAGCCTTGTGCTATTAAATCATGCAGGTAACTTTTCATGCAGGTAACTTGCCATGGCCGCTTGGTAGAGCGGACATGTCACAGACAGGTATGTGCGTTTGACTGGTTCGTTGTCTTTGAGTGAGATGGTCATTTTCAGTTTTTCAATACAGCCTATATCATTGTCTGTCTTAGAGAAAGAATGGCATTCCTCTCTGAGCATCTGTTTCGCTAATACTCTCTGCTCTTCACCCAGGTGGCTAAGATCTACAGGTGGATCCCACTCTTCACTAGAGCTACACTGGGCTTGTGTATTTGTCTGGTTAACAGTAGCTACAGATGCGGCTTTTTCAAACATCTGGGCAGGTAAAACAGCTGTAATAGTCTGAACCGAGCCAACTAACGTACGGCCTGGAATGACAATTTCATAGTCAATGGGATTAGAGACACCTAGTGTTATGACAGGTAAAGTACCCTTCTTAACTTTAACCAAAGTGTCAAAAAACTCAAGATTGTCTGGCCATTGAGGGTTTAAGTCTGGCTCAAATATCATGACCATGTCCTGTTTAAATGGCCCTGCTGCTATACGACCCTCAACATGCATGTGGCTCTGTTTAGGTACAGTAATACAGTCTTTCTTCGTCATCACTTTGTACTCGTCAACTGTATCTGCACTAACAGCCTGTATAAAAGCTTTCACCTTGTGTCTTTTGAGGCTGGGAAATGCTTTTCTCACTGTGCTGTACAGTTTAGCTTGGTCAGTCTTATTCACAATGTATTCAATGACATTGTAACCTATAATAGGGCATGTGAGCTGAAAACCTTTCATTACCAACATGGGGATGGTCAATTTCTCCGTTTGTTCAGTTCCAGAAACAAGTTGGAAGGTTGTCTCAACCCACCCAAGATATGGCATGTTGGTCCCATTTGCTGCAGTCAGGGTGAGTTCAGATGTGTCCATAATATCGGCTACATCTCTCAGCTCCGTGTGTGGCAGATAGTCCTTTTTCCATTTCTCATCAATGATCGACACCTGTGAGCCTGAATCCCATAGAGCTTGAAGCCTGTGGCCGTCCAGGAGACACTCAACCAGACATTGCCTGCCCACCAGAGATGTGACTTTGTGAGTTTTACATGAGCTGGCGGCAGTGGTACCTGAACAGTCTTATTGTCTTTGTTAGTCTTTAAGCCAGTGCATTGTCTCTTATGTTGTCTCCAGTGTTGATTCTGGCATGCTTTTGAACAATAAAGTGTGTTTTTACATGCTGAACACTGTCTCATGCCTGACTTTTCTTGTCAGGCATGAGACAGTGTAAGATAATGGGTAATTTCAGTTTTTTCAGTTTTTATAAAGCAAAATTTCAGTTTTTGCTTTATAATTTTGTTTAGCGTAATTTTTACGGTTGTCACACCTCGTCTCACCCACTGCTACAGTATATTTCTATGTAAATATACTGTAGCAAATGTATACTGGCTATCAGTGTATATTGTCACATCTTGTTTCTCTGCAGCTTAACACGCTTCCGTTAAAGCTACTATCCCTGCTGCTCAAGCAAATATGAAACATGCTAGTTGTCCTGTACAGATAACTTTCTCACTATCTACTACAGTAAAACCTGTTTTAGTCTGTCCCTCTGCTGTTGTAAAAACTCAAACCATCAACAAACCAAACCTTTCCCTCACCAAGTGGCACATCTATTAAGTCATCCCTCGGCTTACACTCCTTCTCTACGCTCATGAGAAGTGCCCTCTTCTTTCGTTGGCAAAAGGTTTGACGGATTCAGAATTGTGCATCACTTTATGGTAATATGTGGTTGTGAGAGTAACAGTAACATTAAAGACAAGCGTCTTGTAGGTGACAGAAATGTAATTTTAGCCTGCAGTAGTAGACATCTACCTCGTGTGGAACTAACAGTGTCAAAAAGGTGAAAAACTATATCCTGAAACATTGTACAGCTTAAGCCGCTGCACATACTGATCACACGCATGGAGGTAAAGCACAAGGAACTACAGCTAATCTTTTAGGATAGTAAGTTACTGGCTTCACTTGTGGAAAAAGTGCTGTTAGTTATTTCACAGTCACCTGGCATTTGTGCTGTTCACAGAACCACAAGTCCATCGCTGGACCTCCTCTGCGCTGTCACTTTTTGGAGCTTGGCACGCTCCCTCAGATTCTCATGTTCCAACGCTGCTGAAGATTTTAAAGGCAGAGCACGTCGTACACCTTAGTAGTCTTCCTCAACGTCAACGTCGAAACTCTTTTATCCTATTCAAGATTCTGCTGTGCAGAGTCTCCTCATGACGATCTCCTGGAAGCCCAGTAGCACAGCTCTCTGTGCTAAAGGTGATCTCCGATCCTCCTGAAGACTCTCTCCAGGCCTCAGCTTCCATCTTATCGATGATCCTCTCAGTCACTCCTTCTCGTCATGGCACCTCACGACATCTGCAAATTAAAATGACACTCCTCTCACCACATGGCTTTCGCCATGTGTCAACTCCCCTATGAGACATGTACAAGAATATTGCACAGTCTCCCTAAAAAAAAAAATCTCCAGGGTTTCCCACTTGGAGCAGCCATACTCCAACCTGTAACTCTGTGTAAAAACATCAGTCAGCAATTAAATGTTTAGCTTGTCTAACTCTCAGCTCCACCTGGAGCCTGTATCCTGGAAGATAAAGTCTTTAAGTTAAAACAACTACACATTTGCAACCAACTATAGATCATAAGAGTAATAAAGTATTCAGCATAAAAGACAAATATCATGTGCAGGTTTTCTCCAATCATTAAATCACTATTATTGCCATAAATTTATTCCACAATTTAATCGGTGACTTCCCTTAAGCAATGTCACTCCACTCATTTTTATCACTGTGAGCTTAATAGTGGCTAGCTAATGAGCCCCATATTCAACTATTCTGTAACCACTGCACATTTGTTCAATTGTCACTTGTCTGTCTGTGCTGAATCTTTTACAAGCACTCTTAAAGAAAAACAAACATTAGCCAAACACATGGTTCATCCTGGTGGTCAGGCGTTGGCCACCCAGATTCCAGAGATGCTGTAAAAAAGAAGTAACACTGGTTTTAAACACGGTGTCACTCTATTCACTTTTCCCCTGCAACATTCATATTTTCTCCAACACAGTGTAATTTAATCACCAACACGCAGCCTGTAACCAGTTTTCTTCACACAAAATCTCAGTAATCCTGTGATAGAAAAACATCTTTAAGATGTGTCCTACTACAAATCACATGATCGAATGACATGATTAACCATCTGCTGTAAAAAGAAATTTAAATGTCAGCGCTGCGCATTTGTATACACTCTTTCTCACAGTCATCTCTGTGAGCAACACAAAGCAGTTAATAACACACCCATGGTAAATTCACAGACACAGAAATTTTTAAACTAAAAAAGGTTAAATTTGCAGAGTTCACATAGTCATGTGACCCAAGTTTCCTCTTGTGGTCTCCTTCTGTTCCTGCAACAGAAGACACACACAGAGATGCGTCCACACCTTTGTCAGGTGGGGGTTAACTTCACACAATGGTGTTAAGTCAGTCAATCTTGTCAGCTTTTGTCAGTCAGTTTTTCCACTCATTCTTTCATTCTTTCTTTCTTTGCTGATAGTGGAAACTATCGTCGAATTCCGTTTCCACCCACAGCAAAGTGACGTCATTTCAAAAGGAAAAAGAAAAACTTTAAATCGGATTACCTCTCTGAATCCTTTTTGGCAGGGACTTGTTTTCTGATTGTCCCAAATAAGTGGCTTTCTCCTAAGCCTATTTAAATTTTTGGAGAAACTCACTTTTACAACAGTTTTCTTGACGACGAGTCGTATAGCATTTCTGTTCTAATCGTGCATATGTGCTCAAACAGAGATCATCAAACGAAACTTTCAGTGCACCATGAAAGTAACAAAATAAAAAGAAAAGAAAGAAAAGAAAGGAAAAAGGAAAGAAAGGCCTTGTTTAAATCATGACACGTGTTCTTCATGCCAGGGGGATAAATCATAACAACCCATTTGGCAGGCTCAACTTAGTAACAAAAGACAAATCAACAGCTAGATCAATTTCAAACATTCATCCAATCAGCCACACACAACATACAGCATAACCCTGTTGTCTCATCACATAATAAGTTTCTTCTCATGTAACCAAACGTGTGCCATGGTAAAACTTCTTCACACACCAGAAACTCACAATCAGCTCACTCATTTAAAACCCCTCATCAGCATTCTGTTTTCTCCCTATGATGCGGTCATCTGTCCTCCTATAATATTCAGTCCACTAGTCTATGTATCACTTTCATCTTACTAGTGACTTGGACAAGATGACAAACAGAATCTCATGCTTAAGATGCTGTCTGGTCTTCATGAGTATCATTTATTGTGTATGTGCATGTAGGGTTAGTATGGTTGATGCATTTTCTGTATGTTTTTGTGTTCCTCTCATCACATTTTCATTAATCTCATCACTGCTTAAAACAAAACACATCTCTCTCTCTCTCTCTCTCTTTTTTATTTTTTAACTGTCCTTTTCTCCAAAACAGAAAATAGCATTACAGCTGTTTCAGGCTGAGAAACACCAAACACTCTTTGTGTTATCATTCATCCACACAACTATGTTATTTCTTTGTCCGCTGGGCAGGTGACCTACAGAATCACGTCTGCCCCAGCTGGACACCTTTTCACACACACACCGTGACGTCAGACACACTCACACTCACTTCTGCTTAGAGCACAATTTCACTTCATTCTTCAACGATCCACACAACACGTGCTGCCCAATAAAAACTTTGCAGTGTATTTCATCCTCTTTCAAGGCAGACTTCTTTTATGTTTGCAGCAGGCAACGCGACTTACACCAAAACCCAGGCTACGTGTACACAACAGGTCACAGAATTCCATTAACACCGCTTAGGTTTCCTTCTGTGCTGCTGCGTTCACTTACTGGCACTCACACACATATACGCTCATTCACACTCTTTTTAGGCCCATAATCCCCCTTACTGCGGCGAGCTCTTTCCTCCTTACCATTGGTGGAGAAACCATACACTCAACGCCCTTAACTGCGGAGAACCTTTTTTTTTTTTTTTTTTTTATCTTTATAGAGCTCTATCCTCCTTTCGGTGGAGAAACCGTCCTTACCCTCCTTCTATTCGGTGGAGAAACCTCTTTAAACCTCCTTCGCTGCCCCTCCCTTTCTTTCCTCCACATCTCCAGCTGCCTCCCTCTTCCCGCTCCACCACAATCACCCACACATGCAGGGCCTTGGGGTAGGGGTGTGTCACCAGGGTGCAGAGGAGGCATCCCCCCCCTCTGTCCCCTTCTGGCTGCCTCTGCCTCAATTTTATCTCACAACTTAGACATTCACATTACTCACACTCTCATAACACATACATATAGGATCTTGGGGGTGGGCTCACAACACGGACTCCAAATTACCATCAGGGTGTACACCTCACCCCTGGCGTCGTTGCCCACCTCTCAATTTTAAATACACGTAGACATTGAGGGCTATCAGGAGGGGCTATGCGCTTACCTGCTGCTCTCTGGCAGGTAGCTCCATGCCCTCCTGGGTTTTAATTGCACCTTAGAACACATATACATCAACACTACATATGAGCGGGTAGAGGGAGGTTTGGAGTCTTCTCACACCCCCGGTCTCTGCGGCCTGCTGGAGCGGGGGGGCTAGGAGGAGGAGTTGGCCGTCCGACTGGGGTCTGGGGTGTGGGGCCTCCCTGCTGCTGCGGAGTCGGGGCAGTCTGCTTCTCCCCACTGCAGGGAAAAGGGTAACACCACCTGGGTCTGGGTGCAGTTTCCCCCTCCAGGGGCAAGGGTACCTAGACCCGGTTCTTAGAGTACGCTTGGGGAGTGTGATTGTGTGTACAGCGTCTCTTTATGTCTGTCTCCACGTTGGTTGAGTGTGGAGTAATTGCCTATGAGAGCATGAGGGTGGGAATGGATGTTTGTATCTGTGTGTGCCTGTATGTCTGTGTCTATATGTCAGGTTGGGTATCAGACGCCACCTCTCTGGGGACATCTCAGGCCCTCCAAGGTTTGGAGGCCTATCTCCCCCCACCACTTCCCCTGCCGGTGGCAGACGCCCTCAGACATCGATGCGTTGGTGGTTCTTTGTGTCCGGGGGTGGGCGTCCGGGTACACACCGGCTCACTCCTTGGTGGCTGCTTATCGGGGCCTGGAACCTGAGGCTCGCTCGGGCCACTTCGGGGGTGGGGTGCCCTCGGCCTCTCGGCCTGGGGCTCGGTCACTCAGGCACAGCTGGCTGCCGGCGGAGCTCACGGGCACGTCACTGCAACCCCCCCTGGCTTCTGCTCCGCGGCTGCTGAGTGATCCCTCATCTGGGACTCTCCTCAGCTCTTTCTGGGACAGTGGCGCGGCTGCCCCTCTGTTGGTCTTCCTTGGTCTCTTGTGTTCTGGGGGCCTCTGGATGTCTGGAGTTTTGATCTCCTCCATACCTGCTTCATGCCCTGGAGGATGGGACTGTGGCCCCCCACACCCTCTAGCAGATCATTACATTAAGGAACCTTTTAAATACAAGCGCGCTCATGCTCACAGGTGTACACACAGGTGATCACACACACAAACTACACCCTTTTTGGCTCCTACCTCAAAGCACACTGTGCGCTGTCGATCTTACGTGCTGCACAATAATGTTTAATATTAAGTATGTAGTGTTATATTCCCATATATCATTGTGATGTTGTTTATTCTATTACTCTCGTTTTCTTCTGCTTGTTTTCTTTTTTCTTTCTCAACAGGTGATCCAGGTGATCGATATATGTATTTTTTGTCTGCTTATTTTGTTGGTTTTTGTTTTTTGCCCTTTATCCCCGTCCCTCTTCTCCGCTGTTTTTTTTTTTGTTTGTTTTGTCACTCACAAGAGTGACCTTTATCCTTAAGATGCAGATGGACTGCTGAGTCTTGTCCTGTGGAGGTGGCTCTTCTATGTTGTGCCATGCGCTTGTGAAGTGGCTGTTTGGTTTTCCAATGTAGAGGTCTTGCCCAGACCTCTTGCCCAGACCTCTACATTGGAGAGACCAAACAGCCACTTCACAAGCGCATGGCACAACATAGAAGAGCCACCTCCACAGGACAAGACTCAGCAGTCCATCTGCATCTTAAGGATAAAGGTCACTCTTTCGAGGATGCCAATGTTCACATTTTGGACAGAGAGGACAGATGGTTTGAAAGAGGAGTGAAAGAGGCCATCTATGTCCACTGTGAGCGACCATCTTTGAACAGAGGCGGTGGTTTACGACACCAACTGTCTGCCATCTATAATCCAGTTTTGAGTTCCCTCCCCAGACGCCTTAATGCCCACTCACATCCTGGGACATCTGACCTCAGGAATTCACATGACAATGTGGGGCCAGGTTTCACAATGGGCACACCCGAAACCCGGGCTGATTAGGTCCCACACCCGCTTTCACACCTTGGCTCATGTGATTAGAGGATCACCAGGGGGTCCTTTGTCCCTCTTTGGGGGGATACTCCCACTGGGTTTAAATCTGGGACTCTCGGCCATTTGACCTTAGAACTGAAGAAGCTTCTCGGATGAGAGGTGAAACGTCTTCAAGCAACTTAAAGAAGTCCAGACGCTTTTCTTTCCGAGCTCCTTAGACTTCATCATGTACAGTTAATAGTAGAATATTATTTAGTCAATTTTAAAAAAAACAAAAACAAAAAAAACCATACCTATTAAATTGTTTCACTATTTCAGTAGTTATTTCATGGTGCCTGTGCCATAGCACCTCACCCATCAAACACAGCCTACTTAGCAGGTACACAAAGTTCACAGTGAGACAGCAGCTTGGCTGTTTACTGCCTTTTCACCCTAATGTTAACAAAGAAAATAGTATATAACAGCGACAGAATGGGTGTTTTCTTATTTTTATTTAGCAGACTGATTAAAATATAGAGAAAAGAGTTGGATAATTATTTTTAAAAACTGATAATATGATCATTTCTGATGCAGTTTGATATCTCGATATAGGATATCCACGAACTGCACCAACATGCTGCTCCAGATGACAATGCTATCACTTTCCTCATTGTAATAAAATATTGTTTTAATAGTTAGTTTAAATTGAACGTGCACTAGTAAACAAGATTCAGAAATTATTCCATTCAAAAGACTTTAATAGTAAATATCATTTCAGTGAGAAATCTCATAGACACTGAAATTACAATGTGAATAACATCAGTAAGAAACTGTTCGAACATTTGTTGTTTCCTGAAAGTTAACTATTATTATCTTTCAGAAACAAGCTACAGTTTGTAAGCTTTGTTTCCCTATCCTTTAAAACATACATACCTATTACTGCCAGCCAAACTATCAATATTGTGAGAGGAGGAAAATAATACAGGGCTCACAAACCAGAAGGAATAACATAAAACTACATGTATTTCAGGCATTGGGTCTAAAATACAAAATCCTCGATTTTAGAAGCTAAGCGAAGTAAATATCCATGATGAAAGGCAACTAAATATCTTGAAAGGCAGGGAGAACACAAGAAGAGGGCAGGACCACAGACTATTAATACAAACTGACACACTTGGACTAAGCAGGAAATGGGAAACAGGTTTGGAACAAGGAACCCCTGAAGACAATTAAGAAAGCAAAACAAAGGAACCTTGAAAAGCATATAGAACATTTTTCAATATTTGCATTTGCAAATATGTTTGTAAATATCCTCTTTGTGCCAAATTTGATGAATAAATATTAAGCACCTGTTCACCTGACATATTCGGCAACTATTTAAGTTTAGCCATTTAAAGAGAACATGTGCAGTATAGGTTGGGTTTAAACTTTTAATTTGGGCAATTTAAATTGTATCATTATTATTAGTAGTAGTAGTAGTAGTAGTAGTAGTAGTAGTAACATTATAATTATAATTATTATTATTATATTTACTGATAACTGTACACACTATACCAAAAGGACAGCATACTGTTTTGTCCTACGTGGTGCATTGTTCATTAGTCTAAACACCAAATGGCAACTCCTTGGCAAATAAATAAATAAAATAAAAATGATGAAATAAAATGATGCGACCAAGACAAAACCTGTGGTATTTTGTAAATATGACAAACGCGAATTCACTGTGTATAACTTTATTAGCAGTGTCCTCCAACAACATTGAGACTAACGTCCTCCTCTCTGCCCCTTTATGCTCTCTGGTCGCTATGGTAACGCGTAAATATTTCTTTAAAAATAAGACACACAACTACTACACGGAAAAAGACCCAGGGAAACCGAGTTAACGACAAAAGCAAAAAGAAACCCTGAAAACCATAAATTTTACGCTGAGCCTCAACTCTCGTGGTGCGGTACCAAACGACGCACGGGCCGGACCGGTTGGGGACCGCTGATTTACACAGTATATTCAAGGTTACGTTACGTCAGTCCCACCAATCACGAGTTGCAAAGCGAGAAATACATTTGACACTCACCGCGTTGTCCAATTAAAACTCTGACTTGTGTTTGGTGGTTGTAGAAATCTTTTTATGAGCTTTTAGCTGAGATTGAGAAGTCTGAGTGCACCACACATGCCTGTCTATATTTACACAGCAGACCTGGCATTACAGCCGGTAAAACCATGCGCAGTTGCCCCCGCCCGGTATCGCGGGCCTTGCCCTAGGTTAGCTACCTGACGCCATCTTGATAGCAGCGCTATCAAATGCTAAGACTAGCTAAAAGTCCATGGTGCATAATATACACATATGCTACATTTCATACCCCAAAAAACGCTTACCTGTATGTTCTTAACCCTTTAGCGCATCCATTAGGCTGCTCCGAACACGAGGACATTTAATGTTCAAACATGTCTTGCTTTGCATACTAATAATCAAGGAACTGACCTCACTGTTCATTCACTGGGCTGGCTTCAGTTATTGTGCAAGTGTACTGTTTATAAGGTTGGGGAAAACCTGCAGTCAGCTGAGACTGAAGTCCCTTGGATGAGTGACTAAACGTTTCTCTCACTGAAAACAGAATCAACCTTTTGGAAAGGTTTAAA
This sequence comes from Pelmatolapia mariae, assembly GCF_036321145.2. Lineage (NCBI taxonomy): Eukaryota > Metazoa > Chordata > Actinopteri > Cichliformes > Cichlidae > Pelmatolapia > Pelmatolapia mariae. Next base: position 13,993,059 of record NC_086227.1, on the reverse strand, counting down.
CCAATGACTGTTGGTTTAAACACCTACAGCTGACGGCCTTTAGGCACCGCCCAGCCAAAATGTCATGTGACCTTTTCTTTATGACATCATCACTCCTTGGTTTAGAGTGATGATGTCATAAAGTCAAATTTAGAATCTTAAATCCTTTGAAGTTTTTCCTTAAATAGGACCGAGAAGCAGCAATTTTTAGTCAGTGTTTTCACAGCATTCAAACGTTCACCAGAGAAACATCTGAAAACCTTTTCAAAGTCACTGTAGTGTATACAGCCATGAGTCCACAAAAACACCAAAAACGACAAAACGCATCCCTGTCCTCTCTTTGCTCTGTCGATCTACAAAACAAAATTAAACGAGCTGAAGAAGAGATGCTTGGACTTCAGGAGAAGTGCATAGAAATGGAAGCACAAATTAAACGCCAGCCTGACTTAGAGATCATTAATGAAGGCTGGGGAATCAGGTTTGGTAAAGCCCGAAATGATATTTATTCCATGAAAAAAGACTACAAGAAACATATGGGTCTTTTACAACAAGGGTCCGACAAGCTTGATGCAAATAGTGCTACTATAGAAAAGTTAGAAGAAGAGCTCGAACACACACACAAAATTAATGAGGAGCTCCAAGAAAACCTCTACAAAGTGCTGGAAAAAAATAGAGAAATCCTTCAACAGAAGGAAGAACAAGACATAAAGCAAAGAGACATGCAGTGCAAACTCAAAGACATTGAGGAAAAATACAGAGAGTCCACAATGGCTGAATTTCAGACTGCAGTCTCTGTCCTCATTACTCCAGAGAATATCTTACCTGCTGTCAGTGAGTGTTTCAATCGGTTCTCCCGAGTACAATGGGGGACGATTGAACATGGAGTCTGGGACTCTGATCTCCAAGCAGCACTGGCTGACATGATAACTGAAATAATTCAGACAGTTTCTACTGGCATCCTGAACTCGGCACTTCCCGTAGTTCAGAAGTTTATGACACATGTGTCCCAAACAGATATTAGCATACCTGTGGTAAAAATAGCTCCGTCGCTGGGAGACTCTCTCTCAATGAGCATTGCCATCTCTCTTAACATCCCCCATGACAAGTATGAGTCCATTAAGACGCTGACAAAACTGATTGAAATGGAGATTTCAGAAAAGGTCAACTCGGCTGTGACTCTACTTTTAAACAACCCGGATTTACGGTCAGATCCCGCTGTTTATGTCAGCGGAAAAATTACATGCATAAAAAACCTTCGACGCATGGTCTCTCATGCAGCCTCGTATCTGAAGAAATGTGCAGGTAAGCTAAGCTGCCTGTGCATGCGAAAGGGGGCCAGTTCGAGTTCCCCTAGTCCCTCTGATTCAAGTGCAGAGAGTACTAAATCAAAGATCCGTGAGAGGGTGACACGTGATGAGGTCAGCATTGCTCTCACCAAATGGAGCACAGATGCAGCAATCACTGAGGACAAAATGGAAAGTCTAACCAAAGTGATCGCAGCTGATGCTGTCAATAAAATACTTGACAATCTGAATTATTTAGCTGAAGATGCCACAGGAATAGAGCAGTGCACAGATGCTGTGGCTGCTGAAAGTCTGCAGCCTCCCAGCACGCCAGAAGAAATAGCTGCAGCTGATATTGTCAACACAGTAATTGATAATCTGCAGTCTTCTGATGGTGAAGATGTCACATCTAGTAACAAATGTGGCTCTTGCAAACCTTTTAATGTGCAGCTAATTATCCAAAAGGTGAAAAACTTTTTTGCCTCATGCATCCCACCCCTAAAAACCAATGAACAAAAGCTGCACAAAGACCACTTCTGCAGCTTTGCCAAAAAGCAGTTTTATAAAGTGATAAGAGAGATAAAACACCTGGTGAAGAAAAACAAAAGGTTCTTCATCTGTCTCCAAGATCCGGTCAAGTCACCTGATAATCAGAGAGCAGATTCTATGGACAGCTACAGTTCTTTCTGTAGCTATGTAAACACACCAACTATGCATACCAGGTTTAAAAGTTCTTCCTCAGTTGATTTTACCAGTTTCAACCCTTATCTTGATCAACTGTTTAATAAATTAAAACAGACAAAACACCTTAACCTTATCCAGAAACCCATGGAAAACGTAAATGCATTTGTTGAAGTTGAGACGTTTTGCAGGGAGTTGACAGATAAAATTTATGACCATCTCCAGTCAACTCAAAGATATTCACTCCCTGTGATGCTACTGGGAAGAAGTCTTTCAGACTCTGTGATTTCTAGGTCTCCAGAGCCAACAGGTGAGTTACCCTTTTCGCCCGAAGTCCTCTATGTAACTGTAGAAGACTCAGTGCAAAAGTTTTTGCAAAACATTCTTCTGTGGTTAGAGAATGATGCTTTGGATGAAACTGTCCAAAGTGACAAAGTTTCTGGTGCCGTGGAAGACATCCAGGATGTGATTTTACGAGCACTAACCCCAACAGAGCAAAGAGAATGCGACAGACTGTCTGAACCAGAGTCAAGTCCAGTTTCTCCTCACAAAAATCAACCCATCTCCTGTGTGAGTGTACTAGAGCAGGACCTACCTCCAGAAAAAAGCCCTGAGCCTGAGCCAGTCGCTGACACTGGGCCTACAGAAGGTCAAAGTCAGCCATCAATCTCTAAAAACTTACAGGAGGAACCTTCAGAATTTTTTATATCACCTTTTGCTGCTGAGAAAATTGCCAAAGACTTCAGCGCCGTTCTGTTACCGAGTCTCCTCGAGAAATGCAGTTTTGACACAAGAAAGACAGTGAATACAGAAAAAAGAAAGGCCATCACCAGGCGTCTTACACATCTGGTTTTAGATAACGTCAGAAGCTCAGAATATCTGAGTGCTCTTGAAAATAACAAACTTCAGATTGTAAAGAAAATGACTAAAGCCCTTAGAAAGGAGCTTGGCTCTTTAGATCAATTCGTACATTCTGTTCTTACACCAGATGATTCAACATTTGCTCAACTTTTTCTGGCTCATCTGGAAATCATTATTGAGGTTGTACTCAATCCCCCAATGAAGTCTAAAATTGCTAGGTTCTTTCGAGCAGTGGGAAAAGCTTTAATGAAGCCGTTCAGCTGCTGCTTTAAGGGCAGCAGTGATGACTAAATGACCATCTTGACTTTTTTCCCCACTAGCATGCTTCTTTAGAGATCTTGAAGCATTTGGCCATCAGAAGTATACTTCATCTTGTCTCCCTATATTTTCTTTTCACACCCCCAACCGGCCGCAGCAGATGGCCGCCCCTTCTTGAGCCGGGTTCTGCTGGAGGTTTCTTCCTATTAAAGGGAGTTTTTCCTCCCCACTGTCGCCAAATGCTTGCTCAAAGGGGATCTTTTGATTGTTGGGTTTTTTCTTGGTAGGACAGGGGTGGCCAACTCCAGGCCTCAAGAGCCCATGTCCTGCAGGTTTTAGATGTGTCCTTGATCCATCACAGCTGATGTAAATGGCTACATTACCTCCTCAACATTTCTTGAAGTTCTTCAGAGGCCTGGTAATGAAGTGATCATTTGATTCAGGTGTGTTGACCAAGGGTGTTATCTAAAACCTGCAGGACATCAGCTCTCGAGGCCTGGAGTTGGCCACCCCGCTGTAGGGTTTTCACCCTACAGTATAAAGCACCATGAGGAGACTGTTGTTTTGCCGTGATGCTATATAATCTTGAATTTAACTGAATTTTAAAAACATCTATTATAGCATCAAAGTAAAAATAAACGACTAAAGTATACTTCATTCAAATGAATCAAAACCTGACATGAAGAAAATATTATTCAGCATCAAATAAAAATCCAAATCACAAATACATTCTGATTTTCTTGTGTTTTATTGTGTTGTCAAGTATGAAAAAAAGTGTTGCATTTGTGCGCTCTGATCATCAGTACTGGCAGTGGCGGCTATGGTTAGTGTTGCAAAGAGCAATTTCACCCCGGTTCGTGTATTCGTCAGGCCTCCAGAAAGAACACCGGGACTCAGTAGTCAATTAACAATATTTTTATTAATACACACTTATTGATTATACCTTCTAGAAGGGAGATGTACAGAACCCCGGATTTCCTCTGCAGATCTCAACTCCTTTGTCTGTTACATGCAGTTTTGTATAAGTGACCCCCCTTCTAACCCTTCTACGAGGTGCCATAAAACTAATCACCATGTTTACATGTTTGTGTGTGTGCGAGCACGTGAATGCCTACATGTGCGTGCTCCCACGTAGCTACGTGAGTGTTCGTGAGTGACTATGTGCGCCTACCTGTGTGTATGTGTGTGCACGTGAGTGAGTGTGCATGTGGGTGTGGGTGCGTAAATTAAAGCACTGTAGGTGTGTGTCTCAATGTAGTGACTTCCCGGAGGTCATAAAAACCCATCTCCGTTCCAGACCACCGTTATCAGGTCACAAATGTTGACACCCCCACCTAAGTATACCCTGAGGAATTTCCACTTTACTCCTTTTGTCTTAGTTTCACAACTCAAGTGGGGGAGGGCCTCCTAAAATCTACTTCTAAGTTCATGACACAATCAGGCCTTTATTACATTGAGGGCAGTGTCAGTGTCTTTACAATAATTCTACATTCTAACTAACACATTCCTAAACTTCTAAAATAAGCTAAACATCCCTACATTAGCTAACCCTAACAGCTGGCTGAAAACTTCATTCAAGTAATTGTTTTTTCCTTTAACGTAATTCTATGATGAAAATTCTGAAACTGTTACATAATTTATTCTGTTCATTGTTCATTTGGTGTAAAAATATAATGTTGGGTCTAAACTCAGACCCCGCTGTATCCAGGACTTATTCCCATGAAAGAAAAACAAGGCTACAGCGTTCGATTGATTACTTGCGCAAGGGAGGCCTCATCTGTGTCCAGCACGAAAGAGACCCCAAATCCGGCCTCCTCTCGCTGCCTTTTATTGAGAGACAGTTCACACAAAAAGTAATGCCCACATAGTTTCTAAGACAAGGCATTGTGTGTGAACTTCTATATGTATGTAAGTGTGTGTGTGTGTGTGTGTTTAATTACAATCAATAATTTGACTGTTTTTAAGTTATACATTAAGATTTTAAACACCATTATATTTCAAGAGACAGACTTGCTAACTAGAAAAAAACACGTAGCACATTACCAGCCTTTTTCTTCAGGCCCGTCCTTGGTAGTGCAGGGGTCCTGCAGAGCAGCTCGACCTCATTCACAGGACAGAAGAGAAGTGAAACTGTGTTACCGAACACGTGGCAAACATGAATAATAAAACGCCGGTGTAGCTTTCGGAAATGACTCCTCTCTCTGGTTTCTCCTCACAGAGTCACACTTCTGATGCCTGCGTTCAGACCCGCAGGGAGTCTGACAAGCGGAGCTCCAGGCTGGACCGCCGGCGGGCTCGATCGGCTGACCTGGAGAAGATAAGACGCTTGCAGCTGATGGTGGTGGACGACCACTGGATGACAGAGTACATGCGCTGTTTCTCCGCCCGGCTTAGGTAGAGATGGGCTCCACCTAGAATCCCTAAATAACAAGTTTCCTTACGTGCAAATATCAGGAGGAAATCATGTATCATTTTAATTAATAATACAGAGAGAGAACCGTGTTGCCACAAGCAAACACCGCTCGCTGCGTTGTCTCCTTAGTTGACAGAGAAATAACAAATAAAGTGAAGAAGTGACACGAAACAAATCTAATTAACTTAAAATTAATTTAATTCCCTTCTCTCTGGGATCTTAGATAACTTCTCTCAGTTACTGGGTGAATTAGCGCTTCAGCCAGGAGGGTGTCACTCCTCATATGAGAAAGGAACAGTGTTACACGAGTGTGTCTGATCATTGAGCAGCAGTTATCAGCTAGACTGCAGAGTCCTTTGGAAGATGTTTGATGTAAGATGTGCCCTTACATCAGCGTTTATCTGCATTCACGACCTTGCTGCTTTGGCTTCCTGATGGAGACAAAAAGCTCTTAAAAGCAACTGTAGCAGAGGACAGACACAGCTCGCAGTTGTTAATGCGCCCCCAAGTGGTCAGAAGCTGCAGCTTTAAGCGCTAAAATGCTCCAACGCTCTTTTTTTAATTCAAAATATTTTTATTGAGTATTTGTGGATATAGTTTACAAAGAAAAAAAAGAAGACGGAAAACACAAACTGTTTACAATGAATACAAAACAGAACTTCTCATGTTGGAACATTTTTCTCCCTTATTATTTACCAAACAAGCAACGAGAAAAAAGAAAAAAAAACAAAAAGAGAGAAAATAAACGAATAAACATTTATTATGACTTGTGATGGTGTGGTATAGCCTTTCCCACATCTTCACTTGATGTCAAATTACACGGGATTATTTATGATAAACTATCGAGACAACAGGAACAGTGTTTTTTTGCTCCAGCATCCTGTCAGAGCGAATCGCTGCTGTCGAGAGAGAAAGAAAAATACTATCCTTAAATTTCAGACTAAAGCCCATTTATGCAAAAGTTATTAACCATCACCTTTCTTTAATTTTCTTTTTTTGTTGTTGGCTTTCCCTATGACAGTAACGATTGGATCTGCAGGAACAGTTCAGATTTCTGTTTCTAAACACTTTCAGATGAAATTGACTGAACTGTGTTTCTTTGGTGTTGTTTTTTGTATGAGAATGAACAATAAAAATGACTCTTTCTTAGATTTTCTATACATATCTACAAAAAAAAAACACATCCACGTCACTTTTGAATGTATTTAGTTTCTCAGCATGAAAGAAAGCTCAACTGCTCTGCTTTCATTTAGAGCTCATTTCCAACACAAATTCTTTTTTTCAGTTCTCTCTCATGAAGCCAGCTGTGTATTTACACCTCAGAGAGTTTGATCGGAGAAAGGCCCAAACTGGAATTTTTGATATCTGTGTATTTTGGATATGAGGAGCTCAGCTTAGATTAAAAGAAGTTAGAAACACATGATATGTCAAATAAAGCTCAAATCTAAGGTATTTTTACAGAAAAGGTTAGTATATTAAATTGTAATCATTGTAATTATTTAGATCAGGTAGCTGTTAAGCATACAGTATATTTATTGCAGAGTGTAGTTGGTGTGTTTTCACTTTGGGCAGCTTCTTTTTTTTAAATTGATTTTTAATCAGAAATAACCTGCGATTTTGACACAGTGTGTAGTGAATACTCCACAGGAAAAAAGCTTTTAGGGTAATTACGCAAAACTAGATGTTTCTAAAACTTTTAAGTGAAATAAGGAGCAGTCATTAAAAAGTATCGCTGTACTGCTGTCACTCTTATTTTTTTAAAGACAGCCAGAGCGTATCAGAATTCCAGTTTAAATCCAGGCGTTTCTGCAGCGTCCTGGTCCACCAGGGCTGAAACAGAGACCTACATGTTTCCATCAGCGTGAAGAAAAGCGCACGTGTTAAAGCGTTCTGAGTTTGTGGCGTCTGTTATTTGTTGATTTTAACTCAAGATTGTAAATACACTGTGAGGTCATGGCTGTGTCTCATGACTCAAACTGAGGGCTAATCGTCATTACGTACCAAGTTTACAGTTTTGCACTCAAATTCACTGAGAATGCTTGTCGTTTTCACACCAACCGAACCTCCTCACTCTGAATGTTCACAGCTCTTCATGTTTGTCCTGACACCACAGGAAGACTCTAGTATTTTCTAACAGTCCAACTTGTAAAAACCAGTGTTTGTGCTCAACCCGTTCTCACTGGAAATTGTAAATGTGGCATGTCAGGGGTGAACAACTCCAGGCCTCGAGGGCCAGTGTCCTGCAGGTTTTAGATGTCCTTGATCCAACACAGCTGATTTAAATGGCTTAATGACCTCCTCAACATGTCTAGAAGTTCTCCAGAGGCCTGGTAATGAACTCATCATTTGATTCAGGTGTGTTGACCCAGGGTGAGATCTAAAACCTGCAGGATACCGGCCCTCGAGGCCTGGAGATGCCCACCCTGTGATATGTGGTGAGATCACTATAACGCTACCAGCGTTAACGGGCTTCAGGATCGCTGTCTGACTACAAAAACAAAATGATACTGTTTTGTATGAAAATCGTCACACTAAAGCGGCTTAGAAACACTGAAGTAGGTTTTTACAGGTGCTTTCTCAGTCCAATCTGAAGTTTCAGGAGAGGCTGGATGATTCAACAATAGGGTTCAAACATCAGTAAACTTAAAAGGAAAAATCCATCCTTTGAAACGGCGAAGTCCTGACCTTAACCCTGGGGAAATGCTGTGGCATGAGCTTAAGTGCAAGTGTGGCTGGGTGGGGATTTTTCCAGGCTGCCCCCAAATAAAGGCGCTCTCTTGTCATAACTAGGATGAAAACCAGACTATTTTGAGTAAATGTATGTTTTTCTCAGGAGGACAAAGAAGTTAAAATACACACATCCGCTTTCAGGCCGAAATCTCTTCTCATACTTGGATAACAAGCTAATTAAACTGCATCTGAAAACTTAAAACGCTGTCAAAGGAAAAACAACTTCTCACTCGTGAAACACCGGCCCCTCCCGGGTTGAGGTTTCACTCCACCTGATGCCTCCGCCTCTTCTGTGAGCTCTCCTCCTGCACCAGTAGCTCCTGTTGCATGTAGAGCTGCTCCGGAAGCGCACCAGAGTCCTCATATCGACCTGTTTTTACCCTCAAATCGATTTCATAAGCTATTAAGGGAATATAGAGCGCAACCGTATTTTATTATTATTGGTATGAATGAACTGCATGACCCTGTCGCGCGGATAAGAGCTACAGGTAGGTTTGAACTGATGATTTTTGCCAAACAAACACCTCGTTGGAACACGATGCTGTCCTAAAAGGTAACGCACAGTAAGACTATGAGAAGCATTTTTGTTTTATTTTGGTATGATTTGACTCGATTAACTAGCAGGACAATTCTTACTGTCGCTTTTTTGTATTGTATTTTATTTTTGTAAGTTGAAGCCAATCCTGCACTGTGAATACATTGAAGGCAACATGATAATCGAGTTCTGCTTTAACGATGTGTCTCTATAAAGGGAGCACCTTCTCATATCAATCAGTGTCATGTCACCAAATGCCACCAAACAGCTGTGGAAGAAGCGGCTAATGTGAGCCCTCCTGGACCCTCTCTGTTAGCCATCATGGGATGTGGCACCTCTGTCGCCACAGAAAAGCAAGGGGAAACGCTGGAGAAAGGTAAGCATGTGTAGGTGGTTTAATGCTGGAGTACACCGGATATTGGGATTTTTATTGCCCCCCCCCCCTGTCCCCAGAGAGATTTGTTCCTCCTGTGAAAGGTGGGGAAAAACCCACATGCAAAGACGTCACACACACAAAACAGCCCATAGGTGTTAAACACTAATTGGAAAGCAAAGCTCATGTGATGTAAAACAGCATATGTATTCGTGCTGTGTAATACTGGAAATTTTGGTATAGATCTGATACTAAGTAAATGCACTGCCAATGTTACCAATACCGATACTTTTAAATTATAAAGACAGCTTTTGTAGGGAAAAGCGGCAACTTAGCAAATGATTAACATAATTCAGTGAGCTACATGCTGAACAAAGAAGATGAAAGCAAAGTATCGATCCCATCGCGCTTGTACCAATACCGATACCAGTGATAATATCGATATTTTTTAATGGATCCACCCACCTCTACTGTTTCTGGGCCCTTACAGAGACTTTGATTTCCCGTTACTCGAGTACAAGATAGTTTAATAAATGATTACACATCAGGCACATACAGTTGCCCCTTATTAAAAATGACTGCAGTCAGTTCACCTAAATTGCAGGGTGTACTCCAGGTGTTACTGCATGCTTGTGTTTATGCAAAGGCATTTTGTAATGCTAGTACTGCTACTACTATGCTTTAGTAAGTTACTAACCTGTTCTGCTGCAGCGAGTTGATGATAGTTATTTTTTTTGCTGCAGTAAATGTGCCTCTGATTTTGACAGGTGATGCTTTCCCTCCTTTGCAGTCTGTCTTTTCTTCTCTTTAATGAGTGCTGCTGCTCCCAGAAGCTTGTTTAATTTGCTTAGTTTTCCCAATCCCACTGTTGCACACGACCTTCCTTGTGTCTTGTTATCTCTCATACCGTGTGTGTGTCTGTATATGCTCATTTGCACACAGTTTTATTCAATTACGCGTTTCACGTTTTCTCGCTGAATTGTAGTTTTCCCTTCATGCAGATGAACCAGTTAAGACTCCCAGCCCGGCTCTGAGTAAGACCCCGCTCATCCTTAACCATCAGGCTTTTACTTATGTGGCATGTATATCTGTGTTTGTGTGCTTGTCTGTCTGCAATTTTACATTTTGCAAGAGTAACGGAGGGTTCCTGTGGCCTGTGGAGTTCTGCAGAACTAAAAGATGGGATGTTTGCTTTGAGTGTGCTGGTGGAGATGTATAGGGGAGGTCAGAAGGAGCTTCACTTGTCTTTGTGGATCTAGAGAGTATGAGGAAATAAGGAGTGGCAGAGAAGTATGTTAGGGTGGTGGAGGAAGCATATGAGGATGGTGAGATGTGGAGTAGGAGTGACACAAGGGTTCAAGGTAGGGTTGGGATTTTATCAGCGGTCAGCTCTGAGCCCCTTTTTGTTCGAAGTGGTGATGGACAGCCTGAGAGATGAAGGTCAGGCAGGAGTCTCCATGCACTATGATGTTCGCTGACATTATGATCTGTAATGAGAGGAGGGAACAGGTGGAGCCTGGAGCAATGGAGGTATGCACTGGAGAGAAGAGGAGGGGAAGTCGGTAGAAGCAAGACAGTACGTGTGTTAATGAGAGGAAGAAAGGTGTAACAGTGAAGCTACAAAGAGTACAGGTAGTAAAGATGCACGAGTTTAAATATTTGGGTTCAGCCATGCATGCAGAGCAATGGACAGCGCACAATGTCAGGAGTGATTTGTGGCCTGCTATGATGTATGGTTTGGAGACGGTGCTGCTGACAAAATGACAGGAGGTGGAACTGGAGTTGGCAAAGCTGAAGATGCTAAAAGTTTTAATACGAGTGACAAGAATGGACAAGATTAGAAATGAGTACATCAGAGGGACAGCTCAGGTTGAGTAGAGACAAAGTTAGAGGCGAGGATGAGACAGTTCAGACATGTTCATAGGAGGGATGGTGGATGTATTGGATAAAGTTGAGTATGGAGCTGCCAGGCAGTAGGAAAGAGGAAGACCACAGAAGGGTCATGTATGTAGTGAAGGAGGACATCCAGAGGGTTGGTGTGACAGAGGACGATGCTAGGGATTGGGGTGAGATGGAGATGGCCGAAAAAAGACGTTTTAAACATTTTCATCTGTTTTCATCTTTGTTTGCTACTACATACACTCACTGGGCACTTTATTAGGTACACCTTTTGCCCTCAGAACTGTCTTAGTTCTTCATGCCATAGATTTGACAAGGTGCTGGAAACATTCCTCAGAGATTTGATCCATACTGAGATGATAGCATCACATAGTACCTGCAGATTCATCTGCTACACATCCATGATGTGACTTTTCTGTTCCACCACATCCCGTGGGAGCTGTGATTTGAGCATTGTGGCATGGTCCGTTGTCTTCCTGGAAGAAGCCATCACAAGGGTACAAATTTTAGCCCTACAATCTGAATGTTTCAGCATGAAGCATGTTGCTATCATACAATTTTTGTGATCTTTGAATTGTAGCCACAGTTTCCTGTTCCTAACTGACAGGAATGCCACCTGTAGCCCGTCTATTTCAGAGATTGTAACCAGTGGTTATTTGAGGTACTGTTGCCATCCTATCAGCTCAAAGCAGTCTGGCCATTCTCCTCTGAGCTCTGGCATCACCCAGAGATCAGCAGTTTGTCACTAACAACCATGCCATGTTACTTACATCCCCTTTCTTCTCTATTCTGATGCTCAGTTTGAACTTCATCAGGTCATCTTGACCTAAATGAACTGAGTTGCTGCTATTTGATTGGCTAATTAGATATTTGTGTTGATGATGAGTTGAACAGGTGTAGCTAAAAGAGTGCCTAGTGAGTGTATTTTCTCACATGTTGAGCCTGTAAATTTAAAAAATACAACATTTTGTTGCAGCTATGAAGGCAGCTGTTTTGATCCAGCGATGGTACCGGCGCTACATGGCCCGTCTTGAGATGAGACGCAGGTACACCTGGAACATTTTTCAGTCTATTGAATACGCCGGGGAACAAGACCAGCTACAGGTGTCTCTCACTACAGGCATCTATTTTGCAAATTTCAGAAGTATCATAAAGCTTAAACATGTGTTTCTTTTTGTTTTTTCAGCTCTCTAGTTTCTTCACTTTCATGCTGGACAACTTCACTCAGCTGAATGGGAATGGGCCAGGTTAGGGGAGAAAATTCTAATATCTACAGCGTAAAAGGGTGTATTATTATTATTACTTTCACTATCATCATCATTATTATTATTATTATTATTATTATTATTATTATTATTATTTTGCATGTCTAAAACTTAGATTTTTGCCTTTAATATTTGGAACTGCTGAAGTAATGTTTGCTTCCTTTTGGAGTAAAATATCACACTGTAGCAGCTAAATAAATGTGCCTAATTTTAAGAAACATTAGTTTTCTTATCAGTTGGTGTTTAATGATTGTTCTTTTTAACTTTTCCAACACCCCCATTGCTTAAATTAACACCATTTTGTTTGTTATGCCACTGTACTTTAGATATTTTGATCTAGACGAGGAAACCCATTGCGTATACCCTGTTGCTTAGCAACTACTGTGAAGGTGGAGGCCAATGTGTCAGTGTGGTGCGCTGAAACAGCTGTGGCTTAAGTGTGTATTGACCCGCTCTTCCAGCTCAAAAGCATAATGCTTCATTGACAAGCTAATCCTCAGGGAAGCCCTTTTTTGCTCATCATCTCCTGAACATCTTCTTCATGGGTTTTACATTAAGTCTACGTAAGGGATGCAAAGAGGCCAGACTCTGCTGTCTCGGTTTACTACGTACAGGATCTGTGTTTTTATATTTGTTTGTCAGAGACAATATAGAGGAAATAACACAATGGGAGAGGGAAATGGGCCTCTGGGTAGACGTCTGTCCCAGCACTGTTTGTTTGCATAATTTAGAGACTGTCAGGATTTGTTCTTATATTTGAAACATCATTGAGGTCTCAAATATGAGAAGAATATTTAGTATATTCTATATTACCTATATATGAGATTATAGTATAGCACCTGTATATGAGATTTGTGTAGTTTAAGACAACGAGAGAGAAGAAAAAAGCAACAATACACTCCCATTACAGACAAAATAGAAATTGTTGGTGACAAGCTTATCATTGATTAAGTCAGAAAAAGAAGAGCTGTGTGGTGGGTGGGTTGCAAAGCAGCTTGCAGATGTGCTGCAACTATAGTCATGTTAAAGCATGTTCAAAAGCGCCACCTAGAAAACATTTTGCACTGGGATGCTTAAAAGGGCATCAGCTAAGCCATCATCTCACGTGAGCTGGCATTAATAATTGATTGCTAGCTGAGGTTTTTAAGGGTTTATTTATTTTTTTCATATAACCAAATATTGCACATTCCTGTTTAGGATTTAAAGGATGTAAAGGTGAGGATAGAGGAAAAGGTACAGGATACATACCATTTACTAATTTTTTTTCTTGACAAAGATAAGATTTCATGTTTGTGGACATCTAGCTTTCATTTTAAATAAATTATATAATATGTAAATTGCGTTTCAGACTTGATCTCCCAGCTGCTGGATCCAGTGGTCGACCCATGGTTAGACAGAGAAACCTGCTACAACTTGATCCATGTCCCAGAGTCCTACACCGGACCTAGACTGTCGTTTCCTCTCTCCGTCGCCGATACAAATGCACTCCTGAGTGCTTTTAAGGATCAGCAGGTACCAAATATGAGCCTTTCACTTTGTCTCTTAAACATCTGATTGTCTGCTGGTTTAGATTTGGGGTGCTCACTGCTTTTTTTCCACACAGACTCTCCATGCCAGATATGTTCTCCAGCTGCTGTATGAGACCAAAAATCTCCTCAAACAGATGCCAAACATAGTCCACTTGTCGACATCCTACTACAAAGAGATCACTATATGTGGTGGGTCTCAGTGTCTCTTGTTAATTTAAGATTCAAAATTATAAGCTTTCAGGACCACAAAACAAAAAATTAAAAAAATATATATTTTAATCTCATTGTAGCCTATGCTACACTGCAGTGAAGCACAGACCAAATGAATGATCTCCATAGTTTTTAAATGAGAGATGATGCCTTGTTGTTGTTTAAATACAGTTGATTGTATCTTACTGGCAGCTTCCCAAGAAAGGTAAGTCCTACTTATTTGCACACTGATCAGCCACTTGACTCCTCTTGCACAGCTTTCCTCCTCCTACCTTTGCATGTCATTAAACTCAAGAATACTTGAGTAACAAAAATGAAAAAACACACACTCATAAGGCTGAGGTGGAGCAATCCTTATGATTAGGGAGTTTTAGACCACTTCTGTAAACCCATAAAGCAACAGGACTTCAGTTTCTTGATTGCAGTGACTTTTTTTTTTTTTTTGTACAGGTGATCTGCATGGGCGACTCGATGACTTACTACTTATATTTTATAAGGTAAGGCTGCCCGTACAACAGCTTTCTTAAGCATCATTCGTGCATCATCTACCTCACAGCAATATCAGATTTTATGTAGATTTTTTTATAAACAAAAGACTGAACCCTCTGCAGTTAAATCCTAAGCAGTCGCTATATGTAATTTTAATTTTTTAATAAATTTTTCTGCCCATCAGAGAGCAAAGAACAACTAACTGACATGCGTCACGAAACTACTCACATATTTATGTCCATTAGTCATTCTTTAGACTGTAGGTCATTGCAGGGGGGTTGTCTATGACGACAAACCTCAGATGGTTAAATAAGTAAAAGCTGAAGATCTGACTGTTTTCATGTTTTTGTTTTTCTCAGAATGGCCTTCCCTCTGCAGAGACACCGTACGTGTTTAATGGGGACTTTGTGGACCGTGGAAAAAAGTCAGTTGAAGTGGTTATCCTGCTGTTTGCCTTCCTTTTGCTTTACCCAGACTACATGCACCTGAACCGAGGAAACCATGAAGACCACATAATGAACCTCAGGCAAGTTTGGAAAAGGGTGAAGTGAAAAATATTTACCTGTCCAGGTTCACCATGAACACGAGGAGAATAGAGTATCAGGGTTTAAAGGTATGTTGTTTTCTTTTTTCAGATACGGGTTCACAAAGGAAGTCATGCAGAAGTACAAGGTAAAGTCCAAATACATGCCGTCAGTCTGATTTTTTTTTTTTTATGTCCACAACTCAGTAAGCACTTTGCAGCTTGGTGACTGTCACAGCTGATTTTTTAAAATTACTGTTCTCGCCTGTTTGCAGACTCATGGCCGTGAGATCCTTCAGCTGTTTCAGGATGTTTTCAACCTCCTGCCCATCGCAACAGTTATAGACGGAAAGATTCTGATCGTTCACGGAGGAATTTCAGACCAGACTGATCTGGACTTCCTGAGCTCCATAGAGAGACACAAGGTCAGTGGAATCAGCAGGGTCAGAAAAAACAACTTTTTACATGCTGACACACTCATACCCACCACATATCAATGTAGCTGTGTGCAGCATGAAAAAAGTGGTTTGTAGTTTTATCCAGCAACAGGAGGCAGATTCCTGAGACTCATATCGAGACATGTTGGTTCAGCAGCTTCTGAGTAACAACTGCAAGGCTTAGTTATTGACAAGTTATTAGAGTAGCTTCTTTCTAGGTCTGCTACTGTTTGAATAGGGGTTAAAATGGGATTTGGCAGGTGGGGAGACCCTAAGGTTGGGTGTTGGAGTGCGGTGTGGGAAAAGGCATCACTTTCCCTACTTCTCAGTAGGGGTGGCTGTGGCTCAGGCGGTGAAATGGGATTTCTACCCACTGGAAAGGTAGCGGATTGATCCCGGACTCCTCCGGTCTGTGTGCTGAAGCATCCTTAAGAAAGATGCTAAACCCTGAGTAGTGTGATTCTGTGTACGATGTATATGTTAGAAATCAGTCACATAAGCTCTAGTTAAATTTTATTTGTATGCAGCCTATAATCAGTTGGCCTCTGCTGCTGTTCCAATATTCACTGCTCCTTGTGGATTTAGCCAGCTGAATTCATTAAGATCTAAGCAGATGTTCTTGAGCTGGTTGGCTGATTTCCAACCCCTAGACAACATAAAGCTGGTAAAAAGTAAAAGTTAAAAAAAAGTAAATTGGTGAGTGATTCTAATCAACACCATAAATCTGGTGTCCTTGATGTAACCGAACACTGAAAACAAAAGCAAAGTGTGCTTTGCAGTCCAACATAGAGCATCGTTGTAAAGTTCACCTGTTTGTGTGTTTGTTAAACTGTTTGAAAAGTTGCATTTGAAATTCCCTGCATGATTACTCTGTTTATGCTCACTCATCCTCTATAGCGCTGATTAGATTCTGAATTAGGCCATCATGAACAAACTTTATTCACATCTGCACCTTGAACACATCACAGAGATGAGAGGTAAAAAGGGATGTGTTGATGGTGTAAGCAGACACGTTTAATTGCTCATTAATCTAAAGCGCCGCAATGCCTTTCCAGACATTTCCAGCCCACTTCAACCCCAGTTTGTGGGCTTTTATTATGGTATCAATCTGCATTCAAGATTGAGGTTGATTAATAAAACATTCATCATGAACATCAACATAATGAATATTAAGTAATGTTGTAAAAAGCTGAGATTAATCAATTTCATAATACCACCCACACCATGGAAAATACTGCATATTTACGATGTAAGATGAGGTAATATTGTTTGTTTTTCAGATAAATTACCAGGAAATTGCACAGTACTTAAATTTATTTGACTTGTTACCTCTTATTCTAGTGTGCTTACCTTTAAGTATTTGAAGGTAAATATATTTCAAATGAAGTACATTGCCTTGTTGAGACTATTTGCATATTATAGCACCATTATTTGCACCATCTTCTCTGCGTCCAATTATTACGAGGAGGGAAGCAACCGAGGAGCCTATGTCAAACTGGGGCGAGAGCTGGTGCCTCGCTTCTACCAGTACCAATCAGCCGGACCACTCGCAAACTTACACTGACACAGAGGTAACACGGGTGTCTGGTGTGTCTGTGTGAACTGTGGGGCCGATGAAGCAATGCTCAGGGTAGTAGCACTGAAACTAATCATGGCAAAATCATTTGCATAATTTTATAATTCTATTAAATGTGTAAGAAAGGTTCGTTTGTGTCTGCAGAGTGCGAGCCGCTGAGGGCTCTGCTCTCAGAGCCTTAAAGGAGAAGCTGTTCGCTCACCGCTCCGAGCTGATGGTCGGCTTCCAGCAGTACGACCAGAATAACACAGGTGCTCTCTTCTCACTCCATTTTCTTATAAATTTCATGTTGTTTTAATGTTCAGGTTTGATTCCCAGGCTGACATGTAGAGTTTCTACATTTGCACACGCCTTGCTTCAGGTCGTGTGTCGGTCTGCGAGTGGGCTCTGGTTCTGGAGTCTGTACTGAGACTGGACCTGCCGTGGAGGACGCTTCGTCCACACTTAGCCCGTCTGGCACCAGATGGCAGCCTGGAGTATCAGTCCTGCTTCGAGGATATGGGACCAGGCATTCCCCTGCCGCAGGTCAGAAACGAAGGGGTAGAAAGGAAACGCGTACATTCGCTCGAGTACTGACCTTAAAGGAAAAAGGAGATGAAGGAAAACCGTTAAAGTTCACTGTTTTCATCTGAAGTTATACGCTTAATATAAACATCCCTTTGTCTTATTATACAATACTCCAGTCACAAACATCCAGATTATTGAAAGGCTAATTACCTCTTCACAGCATTTTTTTTACATAGCAGTTCTTTCTCATTTGCACTTTTAAAACGAGTCCATTTTACTCCTGATCCTGTTCTTTTGTCTACAATGTTGAACTTGTATCTGCGAGGAGGGATTCTGCCCCTAGTGGTACAGTTACTTCTAGCATCGCAGTACATGTTCTTGCACTGCTGCTGTTAAACACAGCTGGTAGCACTCCTGTTTTTTTTCTTTCAGGTCACTCCAAATTTGGCCGAAACTCTGTTCAGATACAGGACAGACATTGAGATAATATTCAACATCATAGACAAAGATCATTCAGGTAAATAAAAAGCCAAAAATCTTTTTCGAGATAATGTTTCAAATAAGCCAAAACTGACTTGTACGTGAGTGATGTTTGTTTTAACCTGTAGGTCTAATTTCCATTGAGGAGTTTCGTCAAACTTGGCGTCTTTTTAGCGCTCACTTAGGGGTTGCCATCGACGACAGTGCCATTGATGACCTGGCCCGGAGTATTGACTTTAATAAGGATGGCAGTATAGACTTCACTGAGTTCCTAGAGGCATTTAGAGTGGTACACAAACTGGACAGCAAAGATCAGCAACTGCATGAAAAGATGGATGGAGAGAAGAGGACAGGCTGAATACTAAACTGTGGAAGTACCAGTGTAGGATACTGTAGGATATAACAAAGAATACTTGAAGACCATACCACTGGAAGTGATTAGGCCATGATTCATTGGCAGATTTCTCGATTGTGGTGTGTGGGTTAAGGTTAGGAGGGGTATGGCTCCGGGAATGCCAATATCTAAGGCTGATTTAAATAAAGTGATATATCTCAAATTTTATTATGTCTTTTATTGCACCACCAGCTTTTTAGAGGGGCTGACTGTGGAAAAAAAACGTCTTAACAACTGCTGGCTCTAGTAAAATGAATATTTCAAAGAACAGCACAATAGAGTGAAAAACCTTTACAGTGAGCTGATTAAAAAAATCAGCTACAAAATCAGAAGAAGCTCTCGAGGCGTTGTGTACTTCAGGCACTGTTTGATTTACTTTTATTCATTTTCTTCCACAGAAATTGAACTGAAAAATATGGTGCGATTGAAAAAGCTTGTACAGCTGTGCCTAATAAAGTTGACTGAATGTAGGTTTACAAGTATTGGTGTAAAAAAGACTTCCTTTTTTTTTTTCTTAATAAAATAAAAATAATATTTGTGTGTGTGTGAGTGTGGACAAGTGTCTAAGACAGACTGAATGTTCAACTCTGTTTGGCTCAAAGCTGGTAGAAAGTTCAGCTGTTGAACTTTAATCCGCGTGCTCAATAAATACATTTAGAGAGCGAGGAAGAAGTCCCTGGGATTTTCAAAGGAAAATAAGCCCACTGAATGCACTATGGAAAAATGTCTGAACCTTTTTGTGTTGACTGTCACATCAATTTAAAATATTTCTAAAGTACCCAAAGTGCTTTGGAGAGAGGCACATTTACATTCCAGGTCTCCAAAGAACAAAAACAAAATACACAAGAAGCTGAAAGATGTGTTTTGTTGTATTAAATAATTATTGTTGAAAGTAAAACCCACTAAAATGTTTTCAGAATTTGCAAATTGATGATGATCATTCATGTCATAAATCATGACACACTGTTCTTCCCCCACACAAGGTTCTGTTATAAGTTAAAGGTCTTGTTATTGGCATTATTGGCTGTTTTTATGTGGTGTGGTATCAATACTACATTTTTCAGTAACACACAGCACTAATTAGAAAGTCTGGATGGTCACTCTAGAGCAGGCCTCAGAGATTTCAAATCTCCACTGATGTATTAAATAATACACATTTGACTGGATTGATAATACCCCAGGGACCAGGTGATAAAAGGAACCGAGATGTCTTGACTGTGGTACTTATGTTACTGCATTAAAGTGGACGGATTATAACCACCTTTTCTGAAAGGTTTTGGCTGTGGATGGGCATGCACAGAATTATATTACTTCTAATTCCTGACCTTGCTCCCTGTCACTTGTAAAAAATGGATGTGAACTTGTTGACGTCACCTTTGAAATGTTTTCCTGCGAGTGTCTTAAGGTCAACCAACGCAGCAGCACTTTAGATTATATTTAGCAAGAAAACAAAAAAGCTGAAGAGAGAGCATGTTGAGTACACCGGAAAGATTTGGGACTTTGCTGAGCACAAGGCCCAAAACATGAAGCTCTGATGGGCGAGTAGTTTGTGTCTCTATGAGGGATTGGAACATTGTTACTGCCTACATGTTTAAATTATTCACTCATGCTCACTGGAATGACACTGGCTCCTGGCTATGTCACACCTCACAGGAGTTCAAAGGACCAAATGTCCCACACCCCAAATTTAGATTAAGACAGATTTAATAGTGTCCACGTGTAATAAATTAGCAGGTTTCATTGTTCACCTTCAAGACTCATATTTGTCAATATTGTTAGAGTAAGAAAAAAACAGTTGTTTTACTTGCTACAATGTCCTTATTTGTTTGATTAACAGACTATTTTTGGCTGGGCTCCTCCAAAGCAACCTTATAAATTTATGATACGAACATTTTAAAACAATTTGTGTTTCAGTGTTGTAAGTGTTTTTTTTCTAATGGTTATGTTGTTGTTAAATGTCACCTTGGCACACTATAATACTATGTAAAAGTTATATGAGCGCTTTTAAGTAATCAGTATGATTTGATGATTTTTTTATGATTATTTCTTAAATTGTAAAATATAAATATCCAGCAGGAGATCCCTAAATTATTTGTCCAAAACTATAAGATGTTTAGTTAAATGTATTGTTGTCTCCGTCAGAGATGGAGAGTAGGCTAGAAACTGCTTTGGCATCATTTGTATACACACATTTTCTCTTCATTTACTAGTTGGTCTAAATAACTATTGTTGGGTTTATCTAGGCACAAACCCCGCTTGAACACGAGACACTCAATAACTGCACAACAAAACAAGGCAAGACAGAGCTCTTTTGTCTTTGTGGCTCGCGAGGGAAGTCAGCCCAGGCCTTCACCTGTCCTTAGCCAACTTCAACTGATTCCTTCGCTACAGCCCTTTATATTGTCAGCAAGCAATCATTCATGAATATGCAATTACAAATACACGTGACATTCTTAAGCAGTCATATCTGAACAACATCAGTGTCTGTATTCTGTGTGTGTAGGTGCATGTAGGTGTGTGTGTTTCCAGCCATACCATACATAGACATACGACCTTTCAATTAACTTAAACTGTGTGTATGAGGTATGCAGAAAAGCAGAAGTAAGTGTCTTGCTAAACTATAAAAACAGGAACTTGCATGTCATATCTCAAATGAACATTTAAAGGTGTGAAGTCTTGCACCTCAAGAAACAGAACATGGTGCTTTCCAAATGTATAACATAGTTCGTCTCTGCACTAAGCTGCACTCTAAAGAAAGAAAGCACATTTTGTCAGCACAGACACAGATAAAGGAAAATTTAGAAGGTTGAAAATAAATCCTCTGACTGTCTGGCCTTTTCTTCATAATGATAGCCATTAGAGGACACATAAAGGCAATGATTATATATCTATATATTTTAGCACAAATGACAATATAAGAAATATCAATTCTAACAACTATAATCATAGAAAAAATAAGGAGTGTGTATTTTTATCATCATCATTATAATTATAATAAATAATTATTATTATTATTACTTGCTTAAATTTGAAGCAATTATATGATAAAAGGAGATCGCTTGAACGCACCACGATAATTTGACAGATTTTACACACAGTATTTGAAAGCAGCACAATTGTGTCGACACAGCAACGTTCAACTGCATTTTAGAAGCAAACAACACACAAAAAAGCTAATGTTGGTGAAGAAGAACAGGGACACAGGCCATAGATCTTTTCAGATACCTGTGACATGGGATTTGTAGTGTGATTATCAGACCAGTGCTTATCAGAGGATCTCTGCTAGCAGTTAGCGACAATTGAAAACCTTTACATCACAGTAGCACTGTTATGCTGCCATCTTTCGGGGAAATTATGTCATTACACCGATATGAGTTTGGGTATAGGTGGATTTTTTTTTTGCTCGTGAGTTTTTATAAACAGAAATGTCCACGAGCTGCAGTGAGTTAACATTTTGCACAAATGTTATTCAAATCCCAGTGTTTGTTTGTTTTTTATCACATCTCAGGACTTTAGCCCCATGTCTTAACAACAACGTCCTGGTAACGTTTTTAGTGTTTATTTTAATTTTTATTTGAATCAAAATTAAAATTTTTACAAATGTTTTTAACTTTTTCTTGTTTTTTTTTAATGTTTTACAAAATTTCAGTTATGAAGCACTTTGCAACTTTAAGAAAATAGCTATATGAATATAGCAATTTGTAATACAATATTTATATTTTCAATTAACGCTTTATCTGGCAAGGAATCATAAATAGTTACTTGATTTGCATCTTAACAATGACCTTTTTTAAGGAACGATAAAAGGTAACAGTCTTGTAATATCCTCCAGTAACTCTTTAGGGTTGTGAAATTTACCATGTGCAAGCATTTCAAGTTCCCAATAAAAGGTTAAAAGCCGCAAAACAGCAGTCTTAGTAGGTCTGAGATGGTCTGACTTATGTCTTATATTCAAATCGGCACAATGAATGTGATCTCATTAAGTGATAGGCCTGCATATGACTAGGACAGTTTTGTAAGTCTCTAATAAAAGATGGGACTGTTTTGGAAAATGGATATGGTTCTAGACATGCACACTTTGAGTCTTAGATCTTTATGATGCCAAAATGCATCAGCAGCTACACTCCCCTGCTGTTCAATTCAATTTTATTTATATAACGCCAAATCACAACAACAGTTGCCTCGAGGCGCTGTTCAAACCTTCTGTTTGCTAAGAGCAGTTGCTCAAAAGGAAGTTGACTTGGAGGGTGATATAAAAGCTTGTTATAGAGAGTGAATGTGCACGGGTTGAACCAAAGTTCAGTACAAAGAATTACTGTCAAGCATGAATCATGTAATCATGATCTAGTAGTCCATGAGGATTTTTATAGAGTTGGAAATTAGCACAATAATTCTCCCTTTATCTTTCATGTTGGTTTTTTTTTTTTTTTTAGTTATATAAGTTCTTCTGTTATACAGAACTGACACCATAAACAATGAAGGCTATTCCAAGATGTGTTCCTATTCCCACTAAATTCAAAGTTCTGGCCAGGCCCAAACCAGGACTCAGTGACACTGCTGACCTGGAGTTTTGCTGCTCAATGACCAGTGAACAGGGGTTGTTTTTCTTCCTCTCTAGATGGGCTCTTTCTGATTACACAACAGTGTGCACTGAGGCGTGTTACAGCACCTCAGGGAAGCTTCTTAACATGTGTTATGTGTTTATGTCTGCTCCCTGATATCTCATAACCTTTGAAGGCTACCAGTGGACATAAACATATGCAAAGAAAGGGCACATGTGCAGAAAATTGTTAGTGTGGGAAAACTGAAGAGGAAGCGAGCAAACATCTTTGCTATGGCGTGTTTGTTACAAACGACAACAGCAGGCAAGCATGGAGACACATCAATGAGATTTCAGATTCCAGTTTGATTCAGAGCAGCAAGGGACATGATCAGCTTTTATCTTCTGCTCTTCTCTTTTATCTCAGTGCAGGCTGTTTTTTCTAAGACTGTCCATGCACAAGTGTGTGTGTCTGTAGTTTATGGATGTATCTCTGTTTGCATTCTCTTCAAATTGTCTAAATAGTTTTGTCTAAACGTAGATTTAGTGTAGCTTGTGGATGGGGCTGCAGTGGTGTCAGCTGAGATGCTGCAACATGTTTTGGCTCTTTTAAGTGTGGCTGCAATGAAGGCTAACTCATGACCAGGCCTGCTGTACAGGTGTGTGAGTGGCTGTGTGTGTTTGTGCACTTGTGACTGTTTCTATCATTTATGTCAATGAACTGTTTGGATATGCTAACACTCCTGGGAGCTTCCACTGCCTGTGTCCTGCACACCACAGTCTTCAGATTGCAGATGGCCTCTGCCAAGGCTGCAGAACATTTGCTCGATATAATGTACTGAATTGACTAACTATATTACTGTTACTCTGAGCACTGCTTCAATGCTGTTTTTCACCAAAGAATTACCTGTTTAAAACACTGACATTAGTACTGACTTCATGCACGCAGACTTTAGGCTTTAAATAAGAGTCCCACATTAAAGCCTGGAGTTTGACAGCAGTACAGGAGCTGCAGACTGTGCTGTGTCCATTCCTGTTCACCTTGTATCTCAGAGTTTTAGCACAACTCTGGGTCATACCACCTGCAGAAATACTCTGATTATGCAGTGTTGAATGTAATAGTGTTGGGCAGGAGGAGTACAGAGCACTAGTGGATGATTTTGTGGTGTTGTCTTGGGAAAATCATCTGTTTCTGAATGTGAATCGGATCAGAGGACAACTGTGCGACCCGTTCCTGGGAAAGGATGTTGATGTGGGGAAGGAGTACAAGTCCAAGGGGGCTGTTGTGGTGAGCACAGCTGTGGACTAAATAAAGTATTTTTCATCTTATTTCATGATCATGTTATGCAAAAATTCAAACTGTAGACAACTGTGAGTTGGTTCAAAGCGATTGTAATTCACTTCTTGATAAAGTCACAGCACTGTGCAGAAGTGCTATTTTGCATCCAATGAGCCACACTGTCTTGTGATTTTTAAACTGGTCTTGAGAAATAGTTCTCCAGGCTTTCTTTTCATTCTTCTTTGGACATTAGCTGCTTTTTCACTTATTTTTTTTTTGCAACTTTTGTTTTTTAACCTGACCATTTTCAGAGGAATGCTTTTTTAAATTTAAGGTATTTAACACTCATCTATGAATCACTAAAGCATAAAAAAAGCACCTAACTGAATTGACAAACTGGTGTTGTGTGTACACATAACAGAGAAATTAGCAAACAACTGATTTTAAATTGTATCTCGAAAAGAAATAGTGACACAAAGACATCATTAAATGCACATGTGGTTACTCTACTGCGCTACTATTGCAGATAAAAATGTCAGCAACAAGAGGCCTACTATAATTTCAGCAGCTGGGAAAACAGACTAGACCCCCACTGTTAGTCTATGCCAAGGAAAACACCTGGCCAACTTCTACCTGTTGGGTAGTCGTTAACTTACTTTTGTTGTAAATTAATTACTACATTGAAGTCCTTTCTGTGAAACAGGAAAATGGATGTGCATGTTAAAAAAGACACATGAAAGCTTTTTTTCTTTCTTTATTTCATGCTAAATGAACAAACCTTTAGTATATGTTGAGGTAAAGTTGACCAGACATATCAGTAGCATAACCCTGGAGATTTGCAGAAATAGACTGATTTTTACTCTTTATACACACAACACAGATTAAAAAAAAAAAAACTGTTCCCAAACAGAGTATTGTTAGTACTAAAACACGATTGGCTGCCATGAAAACAAAATAATAAAGAACATGGAAACTATCACATTTAAAAATAAATACATGTGTTGTTATGAATGTGGTCATGTGTGAGTGAAAAGCTAATCTGAGGGCACAAGTTGTAAATTTTACTCCTTTTTCCCACATATCTGGGGAATTATCTCATTAATTACAGCAGAACAATGAATTACAATGTTACTAAATAAAAAATAAATAATAACAGCAGAAATGGATTTGATTTATGAGGGATAAGTGTGCACATATGATCAAAATCTTTCCTCTGGTAAATGCTGGGCCTGAATACAACTGTAACATACGATAAATTACAAGACAGACAACAGAGTAAGATTGTAAGTGTCATAAACATACGTCTGAGCAGCACGTTCACAAAATAAATAGGTTTACAGTCTAGACTCACAAAGACTAAATAAACTGAAATACAGAGGTCTGCACTGGCAGCTAAGGCTATGATGTTAGATCAGTTATATGAGCGCTACACAGTTTATTAAAGAGTATACTTACAAGCACCGCATGAACAGTATGAGGTGATAACAGGAAGTTAGTTTTATGAAACATGCCTCTTCGGGTGTTTATAGAGTCTGTTGGTAAAACACACCAGTCTGCCTATTCACTGCATCAGGCAGCTGGAACTTGGCAGGAAGTCCTGGACGTAAGTGACTGCTGCTTTGGAGAGATAGGTCATGGTGCCATAGCTACCACTAGGAGCGCTGTCGTAGAAAAAGTTGCAGATTCCGGTTGCTGGGTCCTTCTCAAGGAAATACTCACTGGCGCCGTGGGATTTCTAAAGATGAAGAGGTAACGCAGAGTGAAGCCCAGTGAACAAATACTTGCAACAGACCAAAAACCTTTCTCTGTTAGTACCTGGTCACTGAGGAAAAGGTCATTGGCCAAATGCAACACGCGATCCACGTGGATGATGCCGCCGATGTTGTCCACGTCTACGTCCGCTATCAGGCCCACAACCATCACAGTCTCCACTAGCAGCTGCCGGTACTCTGGCTGTGGGACGTGGTTCAGCACAGATTCAACCTGCACTGCAAACTTAATCTCTCCTGCTGTCATCTAAACAGAAAACACAGAATTTAAACACACACATATGCAGGAAGTCCAAATCTGCAGCAGGTCTGCAAGTATCTACCTCTCTTGTGGTAGAAGAGGGCAACACGTATCCGTCGATGGACAGACCGTGGCACTTCTGCAGGATCTTCCACACCTTTTGGTAGAAACCCATAGGTACTCTGTTGATGGCACCATCTAGCCTGCGTCTCCTCAGCCACTGGCCTTGCCTCTCCTCCCAGTGCAGCTGGCCGTCTCCTGGACAAGTGCTCACCGGGGACAGCATTCCACTGGGAGTGGAAGGGCTGCTGCAACGCTGCAAGCCAAAAGGAAGACACTGCTAAAGCACATTTAGTGGAGCACTGTTCTTTTTTTCAACCTTGTCTCCATGTAGGTCAAATCTATTTGTTATGTATACTGTCGCATTTGGCAAGAGCACAGTTTTTAATCACGCCACTTTGATTCTTCAGTAGCACCTTCTCCTATCTGAGCTCATTTCCAGTTCAAGGTGCAAAGAACTGCACCTTCCCACTCTTGGCTTTATGATGAATGATATTTATAATGTGCAGACAGTAGCATATTTAGGGTTAAATGCATGTAAAAAAGGTTGAAATATTGTAGCACTTTTTTTTGTCTCACCAATCCACAAAATGATAGCTTTTCCACCTTTCATGCAGTTATCCATGCATACTGACACTCCATCAAACTTGGCAACAAAGCACTTTAGTATATATGCTGAAGGACAAGGCTGCTATTATTGTATTATTGGTGTTAATGATAAATACTCTAAAGAGCTTACTAACTAGTGTTGTAGCCGTAGTAACAGCCTGATATAGCTTGTGCCTTCACTAATTATCTTCCAAACACAGAAAAGATACTGTATACTGTTGCAACAGCTGCCACATTGCTTCATTATGATAAACACACCCAGGGTTATTTTTGTCAAGCTATTATAAATGCAGACGTCTCCCAGACCCAGAGATTTATGATCACAAGCTACCCCAGGCTTCAGCCACAGTAGAGCCCGTGCTGATATGAGATCAAATAACAATGTTGTTTTAACTGAACATAATGCAAAGAATTGGAATCTTGTCTTGATATGTACTGTTTCATCATTTATAAATCGATGAAAGTTATCAATCGAGATCTAACACACTATACTTGTTAGTTCGGTACATTTGTGAGCGATTGTGTTCTCATTAAACCATTGTTAATAATAATAGATTACAAAATAACAGCATCCTCATCCTTAAATAAGTAAAGCCACGAGTAAACTGTAAGATATCTACATAAACTATGAAATCCGAATGAAGTTTGTTTGGTCTACACATACCTCCTATTGCAACCTTAAAACAAATAAGGTGATATGAAGCAGGCGAGGTGAAATGGTTTACCGTAGAGCGAGGAGATGTGACATTGCTACTCAAGGAAAAACCGCCACTGAAGATCTACACATGGATATGGATGACAGAGAACAGTTTGAGATGGTTCACACGGCTGTCACACTGCAAATATGATGGCGCTGGAGCCACACAGAGCAAGGGCATGGGTAAAAATTACAACAGAGCTGCGAAAATCAGCACACGATAAGGACTGCTGTAAGCAAAACGAAAGCTGGACAGGGCTGATCACAACAGAAATCCTTTAACAAACAAACCATGCCAATCCATGACCAAATGCTATAACAAGATGGGTTATGGGGGTGGGGGGAAAACAGCTTAATGAAGGTCTGGACTGGTTCATCAAACTGCAGAAAAGTTATCTGAAGTCCAAGTCTTGTTCTCCTACTGTCATGGGATGGGATGAGAGTCACTCCAGCTATGGATTTAGACTGATTTAGTCATTTAGACCAAGGTCAGAAAAAGTCACATGCTAGATATTATTAAAGCCAACCCACACTTGCAGGCCGAGAGTCATCCAGCTGCAAAAAGAGAAGAACAGTGTCATTATATTCACAGATAGATAGATAGATAGATAGATAGATAGATAGATAGATAGATAGATAGATAGATAGATAGATAGATAGATAGATAGATAGATAGATAAAAAGGCACTTGAAGCAGATGAAATATATATACCGTACTTAAATTACAATACTTAGAATTCTATGTCCTATTATTCCCACCTGTTTTATCTCACTCTTTAGCTTGTGTATTCCTGTACGTTCAGTCTTTGTAGCTCCTGTGTGACCTAGTTCATGGATGGATATCGCAGGGCTAGTGGCTGCAGACTGGATTGGGCGCACTGATGAAAAAAAACAAGAGTCACAGGTCAAAGATTCAGGATTGTTTAAGGGGAAGTCAAATACATTTTTTTCCTGATTAATCATTATAAGTAACAAGGTTCATGATCTGGTGTAGAATACATAGACTCTGTGTGAGAGCAACAAAATATATGACCATGATTATTACAAAGGTGTTCAGCTGTTCCTGAGGGATGAGGGATGGATGCATAGGGAACAACAAAACTCACTGCTTCTCTCCACCCCAAATTCTTTGCCACTGAGAATGTGATGCAGTAGGTTCTTCATGCCAAATGGACTCAGGCTCATCAAACTCTCTGATGCCTCCTCCCCTATAAAGACGTTACAAGCTTTTCATATTGCACACTCTGCAGACTTAATTCCTTTGCTCATCCACTCGGTTATGCGTGCATGTGTATGTGTACGTTGTGTTTGGGTGTTTTTTTCCTACCAGAACAGTGCAGGCTGCGAGCTAACTCAGTGGCCATCACTTGCATGATGAGTCCTATCCTGAGTCTGAGCATGTCCCCGAACAGAGCGGGCTGGGAGCGCACATACATGGCTAGATACACCATGATTTCCTACATGACAGACCCGCACAGTTCAGAGCTGTAAGATCAGCGTGTGAAAAAATCATCAAACAGTCCAAACGGTGACTGACTTACCTGAGTGAGCACTGCTACACTGATGTCCTGACCACTGGCTTCGTAGATGAGGTTGTTTAACTCATCCGGTGGAAGAGGGCTGAAAAGAATCAGGACAGAGACCTTGGATTATTACTGGAAAATTTCTTCAGCCACATTGTTTTACTGCAATAACGGCTTACACTGTGATCACTCTTTCCCTGGGTTGAGGAGGTAGACCTACAGTCAGCTGCTTGTGATGGGAAATCAGATCTGTGCAGGCCTGCAGAAAAGACAAATACACGTGGAGTGAATTATTAATAAATGGTCATGGACACTGTTGATCCTGTTCAAAACACACCTATTAGGAACTTCCTAATTCTTACTTGCAGCATGAGTGAGTGACTGAAGCTGTTTGTTGCAGGAGGAATAGGGTAGGTCAACAAACAGACAGCAATGATTCAACAACACTGGATCAGAACAGAGTCCAGAAATCTGACCACAGTGACTGATCCACATGGAAGATACCAATGACACGGCTAAAGACTGACTATATAAGTATAAAGGATTTATGGTATATGTTTGTAAGGTCAATTTGTGGCTACATGTGGAATGGCATCATCATGCTCTTGGTGGTAGTGCTGTCTTACTACTTAGTGGTGTCCAAGTCAAGCACGTAATCTCTGCTGCAAGTTGCTGACACACTTAGTTTAAAATAATCTCTAACCAGGTGCTAAGCCACCTTTTTCCTAAGACACTGACCTCAGCGAGGACCTCCACCCTCTTGCGCAGTATTCCAGAGATGTACCTAATGAGCCCCCACTCTTTGCAGGCTCCGGCTTCTACGTACAGCTCCTCCAACAGTGATCGCACACTGACCCCACCCTGCCCAGGACCTGACAACTCCACCGGCCAATCAGCTCCTCTGCTCAAGAGAACAAAAACACAGGATGGGCAATTACAAAAGCAGCATTTTTTAATCAAACGTTTGCTCTACTTTTGTCTTGATGATCATACTTCATCACATAGAGAATGTAGAGGATGTCAGCCTGGTCCTGAAGAGTGGGGCATTCTTTTAGCTGCCTGACCAATGCTGCAAAGTCCGTGTTGCCCTGAGAGTCTCGAGGCAGATGAAGATCAGCAGCAGAGTGTGGCTAGTAAAGGAAAAGTGCCAGGGTTAGACAAATGTACTCACAGCAATACTGAAGTCATGAGAGAAATGAGTTTGCTGGTAGAAGGATATGCTGTGCCTACCTTGTGCTGTTTCGCCTGTGGGACGTGCTGAGGATGAGAAACATCAAGAAGGTTGAGAGATTTGCGATGTTTGCTCTTGACCGGAGTCACAGGCAGATACATGGAAGACTCTGAAAATATGTTTCATTAAAACAGAGCATTAAAAAGAGAGTCTCTGCTTTTTAACACACTGGCAGCTTATTACAAAAGAATGCCTTTTAAGGTCTCTGCTTTGCTGTTAAACAGGGAGGATATCTTTGATTATTACTGGATTATTATTAGAAAATTCATTCAATCACAGTTTTTACTGCAGTAACAGCTTGCACTGTGATGACTCGGTCCTTGAGTTCAGGAGGTAGACCAGACCTGTGCAGGTTTGACAGGCTTGACAACGGCTTAGTGTCTTGACAAGATTTGGCGAGTTTTGTCACTTTGATGTCAAAAAATCTAACATCAATCTTATTATATCATTACAGACTGCTTATAAAAGATGGATGTGCTAGGAGGGTGAAGCCAGTGCTTGAGTGCCATAAACCTGCTGTCTCTCTAATGGCCAGCAGGGGGCGAAACACAATTGAACTAATTGTAATGACGTTCACGAGAAAATTACCCAAGTCCTTGCTTAATGTGTGACCTCAGTAAACATTTTCAGTCACACTGACATTGTGCTTGTCTCAGATAAACAAAACAACCAAAATGCTCAAGACAAGGCTTCACAAACCAATTGGTGGCATCGTGGTGACCACATCCATCTTCTAAATACACACTATGGTTAGTATATCTGCACTAGCATGAAAACTAGCATGGTCATTACATTGTTGAGAAACTCACTGGGAACGTTCAGGCCCTGGACCTGCGCCATAAAAGACAGGATGTCTCTTGTGGTATGTTCTGGACTGAAGACGTGGTGCTGCCCCCTCTGGATGGGAGGAAGATGGCACTTGGTAGTGGTGCTGTGAAGGAGCTGGGTGAGGTACTGGTCAAATACATCTTCTGAGTCCTCTAGAGTTAAATAGAATTGAACCATGTTTAAACACAGGACAAATTAATCGTGCCACTCAACTGCTGTACAGTTCTGGGACAATAAGTAATTACCCGAGGGACCACAGGTATTATACTCCTTTCCATATCCATCATCATCATCGCCTCCATCCTCAAGTAATATGTCATCGTTCTCTTCATCCAGGAAGCTGAGACGAGTGTGAAAAGAAGTGGTCTGGACACTGGAGACGTCTGACATCTGCACCCTGTAGTGGTCAGCCAAAGTACTCAGACACAAACTTTACTCTAATCACAAAATTCACATCTACTGTTGTTTTAAGTTATAGAGGGAAACAAACCTCGCTCCAGCAAAATAGCCATCCTGCAGTTTCCTTAGAGTTGACAGGATACATGAATCAATTACTTCTCCATCTTCATCTATACAGAAAAAAGATGGACATTCATCAGGTAAAAAATTAGGAGCTACTCACAGTTCATGTGTTCAGCAGTGTCATCTCCTGTTTGAACATGCAGTCCAAACATCTAAGTTTATTTTTTATATTCGCTAAAAAAATACAGTACATTATTAATTATATTATGTAGAACAATTACAGACTGATATGCTTTGGTTATTACCCAGCATGCTACGGGTGATTGGGAATGTGAGCGTAGGCCGTCCTGTCATCCTCCAGCAGCAAGAGAGATAGGCCAGCTCGGTCCGTAACATCTCCACAATCATCTGGTTGTCCAGAGCCAGATAGAAATGGTGCTGATCCAGAAACTGAACAAAGGGGGGCCCAAGCAGAAATTCAAATATTTATTGTTCAATTATTAATGTTAATGTGGATAACATAACAAGGTCACAACGTGCCCTAGTTTTACCTGAGGGGTGAATATGTAAGAGCGATTTCGGATCTCGTAGAATTTGGATGTTCCTAAGACACCAATGTGTCTGTATGGCCGCCCACTCAGATTCAGCTTCTTGCTGTTCCCTGTGGCAGAGACACCAGATGGTACTCTTATTTATTTTAATATGAACTCACATGCACAGCTGTACATAAGGAAAAGAGTGCTTGTTTACCCAGTCTAACATAGACGTGGCTCAGGATGCGAGCTGGCATGACCCTGATGGGCAGAACTTCTGCCATCGTCTGTACCTCGATCCCCAGATCTCTTAACAACTCCTGGATCTCCTCCGACTCTGCTAGAACACAAACTAAAAAAAAAAAAAAAAAAAACATACAAAAAGCAATTTAGATATTTAAAAGATATTAAAAATATTGGCAGTTCAATATCTAGCTGCTCCAGTCTGGATGCCAAATATCCTGGGGCAAGTTACTAAACCCAAGTTGCTCTCCGATGTATTTATTGGAGTGTGAGTGTTAAATGGCCTGTATTTATATAGAGCTTTTCTAGTCCCTAAGGACCCCAAAGCGCTTTACATATCCAGTCATTCACCCATTCACACGCACATTCACACACTGGTGATGGCAAGCTATGTTGTAGCCACAGCCACCCAAGATAAAAAGCATTTAAGCATAAAAAAGTGCTTGTATGAATTGGTGTGCACATTGGTGCATTGGTGTGTACAAAAAAAATATGCTGACTTTAGAACATCAGAAATGACTAATTTCAGAAATGCGACATTGGTTACTGAAGCTGAAAGTCCCTCTATTTTCAAAGCAGTGCTTAGTTAATATCTTACTTAATGTACCAGACTTTAACTCTCAGCCCATATCAGTTGTTTCCTACAAATTAATCACCAACCTTGTACCACAACATCTGGTTTGAAGCTTGTAGAGAATCTCCTGTTGAGTGGATCTATCTCTCCTGGTGCTAAAAAACCCTTAATCCGAAAAGAAAAGGCAAGACGAAGCAGAAGATTTATAACATTCGTTGAATGCTTATACGTATAAAAAGTGAGGTGGTTTTTGTGTATTGAATGTCTGTTAGAATACTGCATTATTCCCAATTTGTCTGCCATACACACATTGATAACAAACAGTTGCCTTGTGGCTAGCTAACATTTAAGGTAGTGTGTAGCTCAGGACCTACCTCAGCCAGAAGGCACCCCAAGATGTAGAGTGACTGTCCCCACATGTGTGGCAGCTGACCCATGGCTACCCTGTCTACTGAGTGAGGATTGCTATACTCCTCCTCAACCTGCAAGAGGTACATATTTTTTGGTATCTTGGTATTTTTGGTATCTTAATAAACAGATATATACACTGAAACAGTCCCTGTCTTTGTCACAACAAAGTTTAATGACAAACTATTTTGTGAAACAAGAATAAAACAAATAGTAAATATATAAATAATAAATAAAACATTTTTTTGGGCACAACCATTTTTTTTCCTTTTGATTTTTAGAGGACAATGCAACTAATTATGGTTAAACTTGATACTGAAAAAATATAAAATAATACACTACAATAGCATTGCACATGTAAAAGCTGCTCCTATGTCATATTACAACAGACATTTTAAAAGTATTCTTCATGAAAGACTCAATTTTGTATCTTCTACTAATTCACAATCTTGAGTCCCCCATCATTTTGTATATTTCACTAGGAAAATGGGAAATAGGTGCAGTGATTTAATTGAAATATATGCCAAAGAAATGTAGTAGACAAAAAAAAGAGTTTGTACATTTCTAATAAGCTTCTTTCGTCCTCCCCAGATAGTAACAAAATGCTTCAAGATATAATTTATCTTTTTTTTTTGCCAAGTTGTCTGTTACGTGTTGATACAACACAGGTTCATCCCTTGAGTTATTTGCCTTTTTATGCCAGAATGATTCACAGGTCAGTAACAACAAACCATAAAAAGCATTTCTCTGAAAATGGTCAGGTATGAGGACTGGACTGAAAAAGAGGACGCCAATGACCAAAGACATACTTCGAAAG
Organism: Pelmatolapia mariae; assembly: GCF_036321145.2. Classification (NCBI taxonomy): domain Eukaryota; kingdom Metazoa; phylum Chordata; class Actinopteri; order Cichliformes; family Cichlidae; genus Pelmatolapia; species Pelmatolapia mariae. Next base: position 13,958,823 of record NC_086227.1, on the reverse strand, counting down.
ATCTTCAGAAAGCTTAGAGAATTACTGCTCAAGACCACTTGTGTCACAAAGGTAAAATTATTTTTAAAAATGCATCAGCGTCCAAATTTATGGCACTAACTGTATGTTGTGCTCTCCGTGAGTCTAGGATACCTTGTCAGGAGGAACAGAATAAAGTTCAGGCACCAACTTAATGCCATTCTTCCCTCTGATTAAAACACCCTCCAGTGCTTCACGGTACTCTTGCACCTGTGCAAAAGCAAATTTGTTGTTATTGTTAAAAAAGCCATATCCAAAGTGACTCAATGATTGTGTGAGTACAGCAGAAAGTGCATATGAACCAGTGTATTTGGTTGCTTTACCTGAACGTGATCACCAGCAAAAATACCATCCAGGATGAGGTAAGTCCAAAATACAGGCCACTCACACTCGATATTCTCAAATAGCTTCAGCTCAGCAGGATCATAATGCAGCCGAGATGGATCCTAGCGAGAAAGATCGAGAGCTTACATAAGCTTTCCTGCAAAAAAAATAAAAATCTATACTCTTCACTAAAAAAGAGCACCTCCTCCCTGTGTTCACTGCTGTAATGCATTTACATGTCCCATGAGCCTTAATACTAGAATATATCACCTCTTTGGGACAACGATATCCGTCCCTGATAAAGCGACAGCAGCCATAGCGACCCTGAAATAAAGCAAAGAGTAGAATTTAAAGAGTGCAGGTCAAAATACCAAACTATATACTTTTCCTTGGCAGAAATGTCCAGCTTGCTTATGCTTTGACTTCACCTGCAGTTTGCTTATGATCTCTGACTTCGTCACAGCCACCAGGTCAGCATCCTCCACAGCAAACGCAGGGAAAGAAGTGATGGACAGAAGACCAGCATCTATTTCCTTTGAAGTTGAAGCTCTTGGCAGCATGGAGCACAGAATAGACTGAAGGGGAAAAACAGCACACTGAATACAAGAAAGACAAACAGAGGTGATGCTACCATAGCTAAAGGCTAATTAAAAATGATACCTGACAGTGTTCGACTTCATCAGGCAACACATGGATTACTGACTTCGGCCCTCCGTGAGCACCAAACAGATCCAGCTCATCTATAGCCTCAAGCGCTGCCTGCAACGTGCATACGCAGATTAATCCCTATATCCATGAATGGACAGTACAGTGTATCATAAATGCTGATAATTATTAAATAACACATATCCTTTGTACCTTAGCCATTCCTACAGAGCTGCCATTGAGCTCAGGAATGCCCTGGTTAGTCTTGTCACCTCGTTCCCACATTCCATAGTCCTGCAGTGGTAAAAATGGTCATGGCTTTCTTTCTTTATAGCAACTCTCCAGTACTGAAACTCATCATGGCACTGAAAAGCCTATTCCACTGATTTATCATTCAACTATGATAACAGAAACAAAAAAAAAACAAACAAACAAACCTCTGACTTTTTACTACTAATTCTTCTTTCATTCATTGTTTCAAAAACCTGTGGTTACACTACCCCGAAGTCAGTCCAAAACCCAGAAGTGTTTCCAAACATCTGGATGTGTTACAGTAGAAGACTCGACATGCACTTACTTTGGGAGCAGCTTTTATTCTGTGTCTTTTCATGTAACTACTCATATGTCACCCTCCAGACACCACATACCCAAACAAGACCTCTAAAAAACATTACCCACCGCTACTTTGTAGGCAGCCTCTATGTAGAAGACCAAGTTTTGGATGAAGGCTACCTCGTCCAGGTTGGAAACGATACGAAGACCTGCGGGATGAGATAACAACTATGTTCAGCGCTCAGTGACTGTTTTAACAAAGGAAAACTCATTCTTTAATAACATGATGTTACAACACCAAGGCAAAGAAAAGGCAAAAATTATATATATACATAAAAAAAAGCAGTCTGCATCGCTATTGTACCTGAGGCTGTCATCTGTGCCAGCATCAGCAGGTAAATCGAGGTGGCGTCCACCTGGAGATGACCCCACTGATCATCCCTGACCACTGTGGCACAAGTGGGAGTATCATATTTGGCATGCAAGCAATCCTTTGTACTCTGGGTGTGTTTGAACTTCTCCACCTTGGCCACCTGGAGACACATGACCAAAGACTCGTTGTTTTTTGTCGATAGCTTTAGCAAAGTTTATAATGAGTTTCTTCATAAGCTAATCAGCAACGTCAATAATTTCACAGTACAAAGTGACGTCATCAAGTCGTTTGTTTTGTTTGCCCAGCAGTCCAATACTCAAACCCAGGGTATATCTTACCTGTCTCATCATGCACTGCAGAAGCCCCTGCATCAGTTTCACCACACTCTGCCAGCAAACAAAAACAGCTCTATAAGTAAACGGCAAAAATCTCACCGTGATGCAATTTATTTTCTATTTCTAGCAAGCTAGAAAGGAAACAGCTACAATCATCTCTTGTGGCTCTATGTATTTATTCTCACATTTCCCACAAGAACTCGTGGAGGGGGGCTCGAGACTTTTGCAATATGCTGTAATTTATCAAACAGGTTAGCAAATTTATCAGCTTGGACTATTAAACACTGACTCAAAGTTACAAGAGCTAAAAATGTACTTAATAATTTCTAACAGAACTATGAATTGGGGTTTTTTTCATACACATTAGATAATTTTTTAGCAATTCTTTTAGTGAATCTCAATCAGGAGCTTTTATCAGTGCTGGCCTGATTTTAAAGTTAGACATTATAACACCTTACTCTATAATTAGGGGCAGAGTGGTACTTGTTGATTGATGGCACTCAGTACATCCACTGTAGGTTTGTATGTATGGGTGAAAGCCTGTGCATGTTCAGCATGTGCACTATGTTATGTCAGAGTGAAATAATCCTTTCCTCTTTCTTTAATCCTCTTTTTTTCCTAAACCCTACTAAAACGTTATGATCACAGTGCTGACCAAAACAAATGTGATTCTTTTATATTCCCTTTCAAGCTATTTAAGAGTAAAACAATATTTTATGTTGAGCTAATGTGATACTTTAGCTTAACTAAAGCCCACATTTATTAAAGTTTTACTAAGTATTGCTATCCTCAAATATTTAACCCGTCATAACTGAAAGAATGTACAGGCCCCTTTTTTACTCGCTCTATTTATGTTGCAAACACACCTGCTCCAGTTCGTAAGCTTTGGCCTTGTCTTCATCGCGGTCTGCATTCTTCCGGTAGGCCATACCCAGCCCCCACACCGCCAGGACACTGTAAACATTATCCCTCACCCAGGCGTCCTTCTTCTGCGCACTGGCAGGAAGAAGTCCTGTCACTGGATTCTGAAACCAAGACACATGTGACATGTTAACCAATAGTAAAGACAGGGGTGGTATGAAGGATACAGTTGTGGTCAATAGTTTACCTGCACTCATCATGAGCCTGAATGTGATCATAATTGTGATTTAGGTTGGGGTTTTTTCAGAGTTGAATGATTATACCACAAACACAAATCTTTAACATTTCTGAGGTCACGGCTTTGGGAAGGCCTTTACAGAAGCTCCATTCCAAAACCAATTCTGGTGTGTTTGGGATCATTGTCCTGTTGGAAAACCAAACCGTGTCCAAGTTTTCTTTCTAGCTGTTGATCTAACGTGAAGCTGAAAAATGTGAAGATAGTCATCCTTCATTATTCCATCCACTTTGTGCAATGTACCAGTATCATAAGCAGCATTACAGCTACAGAGCATGATGCTACCACCACCATGCTTGACAGTTTGTAAAGTGTTCTTAGGTTTGAAAGCCTCAGCTTTACTCTCCCAAACATACATCTTGCCATTGTGTCCAAACAGCTCAACGTTTGTCTCATCTGACCATAACATTTTTCTCCAGAGTATTTGACTTATCCATGTGGGCTGGTGCAAATTTCAGTCAAGCTTGAAGGAGCAGGAGCTTTTTTCTATAATCCATGTGTGAAAGATCCACGACAGATACACAGCTGCAGCTTTTTAGCTAGCAGCTGAACACTCCACCAACGACTACAACACACAGACAGGACCCAATACACACTTTAAGCCAACGAGGCGTGATTCTTCTTCACCTATCACAGAATCATAGCTATTATTCTTATATGTGTTATTGTGATCTCCTATGAGCAGAGCTGAAAATGAATGGAAGCATGGTCCCGCTGGTTACAATTCAAACTGAAATTGTTAAAAAGTATCAGAATCCTTTCACTAAAAGTTACTGAAAGTTAATGTGTGCCCAATAATAATAATACAGCAGTTGCAGTTTATATTTGGAGGAGCCTGAGACATCATTGTGTCACCCCTCCTCTCTCACTAAACATATACCCCGACATGTCAGTATATGCTATGCGTGGAAAGCTGATGCCGTTTCCTATCAGCTGAGTACTCTCTGGGTCACAGTTTAGCATAGACAGCTGTTGATGGTGCCTCATGTGAGCTCAAGAGCCAGTAGATAACAGTACATAGCTTTCCAGTCCTCAGCCTGTTCCAGTGCCTGAACTTTGCCCACACTTTGTTTATTTCTGTGCAGCTCACTTTTGGCTGAACCCTAACCTATATGGGCTACAAAACATGTCCATACCTAGCATGCTTCTGAAGGAGAAATCAAGGATATGTGCATAACTGAAATCCATAACACTGGGTCCTGGTGTTGTCTCGTTTAAAGTTTACATGACTTAAACGTTCAAGTGGACTATAGTGTCTGAAATAATGTATGAAAGTATTTCATAAACAACCACGTACATTCTGCAACATCTAAACTAGTACACAGGTAGTAACGCATCAATAACTGTAATCACAGTATGCAACATACTTCATTTTGAAATAAGTGCTTCCACATTTAGATCTTGAATTATTGCTTCATTCAAACGTTTCTCAGTAACATTGCGCAAAAAGGGGCCCTCACTCCCTTTTCCTGCCTAAAAACGAAAATCCACCTTTGCGGAAGTGCTCCAGCTTTACTGCGCTGCCTCGTCTCTGGTGTATGTCTGGACTCACCTGATGGCACAGGATGGTCTCCTGGACCAGCCGGGCATAGCCGTCCAGCCGCACTCCTGAGTTACTGCGACTCCTCATCCTCTCTGATCACTGCACACACAACAACAGTTTAAGTCTCAGCGACCGCTTAAAACTCGGTATTTGCTTGTTTGTAAACGAAGCTTCGAACACCACCGGCTCTCGCTTAATAACTTAGGTAGGCTGTCTTACCAGGCAGCGACCCATCCTCCCAGTCCTGTTTCGCCGACTCGATCCCCGCAGAGGTTGCTCTGTTAGCGCTCGCTAGCCGGGTAGCATCCAGCTGTTTTTTGACGATATCAACATGTAACATTAAGCTAGCAGCATGAATTTTCAGGCACACAGGACCACAGGGCCCGGTCAAAGTGCCTGATAAGACGAGTCAGTGCTCGCAGAGGACAGGACGTGAGGTCTCACAAACACAGAGAGGCTGGAGGGCAGAAACGTCTGTGAGCGACTGTACATCCAATCTGTAAAAAACAAAATACATTGTGTTCTTGTTGTTTCCCTGCTCGACGACAGGGGGCGCCAGATCACTTTCGTTCCTTCTACTCCAAGGCTTTAAGCCTTAAGCGTATTCACTTTATTTAGAAATGGGGAAAACTGACCGAGTATCCTGTTAGTTTATATGGCTTGTTTCATAAACAATAGATTTATTACATGTACTGTTGGGTTTTGGGGGTTTATATTTTATATACAAAATGTAAATAGTTAAAGTATCTAGCTATTAAATGCATTCAGCTAAAGTTTCCCTTTATTTCCCTCGATTTTAAAGCAGGATTAAATGAAAACACTCGTTGAGTACCACAGAACTGTACCTTTGCACATTGCTTAAAATGTAATTCATGCATTGTTCTTTGCCATTAAAGTCATCATCACTGTAAAGAATATACAGTTGGTGTATTGTGTAAAAGTTGACAGTATAGACTACTTTTTGTGTATAATCTGAGAAAAATATACCAGCAGAAAAAAACACAAACAGACATAAACTTCCCTTGTTGTTTATTATTTATGTATACCAGGTCTATATTACAGTACTGTGGTGCAGATTCAGTATTTTAGTCCAGTACTCAAGTTAATGTATCTCCAGTATATCTTGATTTCAAAGTCAGGGAAAGTAAAGAACAGTTAAAAGTAGCATTTAATTTAAATATACATAGTTAAATGCATAAAAATATGTGGTCAAAAGATGCCATGGTAATGTGAGGCTTTTTATGATTTCTTCAAATTATAAAAAGTTGTTTTTCCCAGGAATGATTGCACAGCGTATGTCTTTAATGGCTCTTAAAAAAAAAAAAAAAAAAAAAAAAACAAGAATTGGGTGCACAAGTTCATAATTATTTTGGATTTTCTCTAAAGCACGCTGGGTCAAAATTATACGCACAGGCTCAAATATATACATACATTTACTTAATCTTTTAATATTTAACAAGGCCGATGCCTGCTCACTTCTGCTTATCGATATCAGGGTCACAGGGGGGGCTGGAGCCTATCCCATCTGCCACATGGCAAGGTGGGATACACCCTGGACAGCTCACCCATCTGACACAGACAGAAAACCATTCACACACACACATTAACACCTGTAGGCAATTTAGAATAACCTATCAACTTAAGCCACTAATTTGCAAGCCAGAGTACCCAGAACTCACACAAAGACCAGGACAACATGCAAACTCCACATAGAAAGAACCCGACAGATGATGGATTTGAACCCCTTTCGAACATGTTTTACAGAAAACTGCTCCGTCAAGCATGGTGGTGGTAGCATCATACTCTGAAGCTATTTTGGAATAATGAAGAAGGACTACTTCCAACTTTGTCAACTTTACCTCAATTGGAGATAAATTTTTCTGAATTTCAGGACTGGGACCACATCTCCATACACCTCCCTTCTGGATCTCTGTCTAAATATGACCCACAGACACTACAAGCTGCATTTTGTGTGCCTGACCCTCCCTTCCTTTTTCAATGTATTTACTTCACATTAGTACATGGGGATCTGCCTGGCTCAGGAGCCACTGCCAGTTCCCTCTGAGGCAAAATAGTTCCCCAAACTGCAGCCTCAATTCATTCTCAAGCCATCTTCCATTATCTATTAGAAATGCTGTCAAAACTAAAATGAGGATGTGGTCACAGATAGTGAAATCAACAGCTAGACACAACTGGGTATTCCAACAGGACAATTACCCAAACACACATAAAAACTGGTTTTGAAATAAATAATGCAAGCTAACATTAAGCTTCTAGAGTGGTCTTCCCAAAGCTGTGACTTCAACCCTTTTGAAAATATGCTTAAAAGCTGGATCCGTGACAGGAAACCAAACAATTTAAATTAACTCCACTATTTCAGCCAAGAAGAGTGGTCAAATATCAGGCCATAATTATGCCGCATTGTTGAAGCTTGTTGATGGCAACCAAACGCATCTGGTCAAGCTGCAACTGGCAAATGGATAACCAGATATTAAATCTCCAGTGTTAAATTAACACTGGAGAGTGTCTATATGTGCCCACTCTGCTGAGTGTTAAATATAACACTGTTGAGTGTTAAATGAACACTTTTGACAGTGTTATATTTTTAAAAGTAACCTAGTCAGTTCTGAAGATTTACAATGACTAACACCGAGCAGTGCTGATTTTCTAACACTGGAATATTTCTAACATTTTGAGTTATTTTCCAGTGTTAGAAAATCAGCACTGCTCGGTGTTAGTCATTGTAAATCTTCAGAACTGACTAGGTTACTTTTAAAAATATAACACTGTCAAAAGTGTTCATTTAACACTCAACAGTGTTATATTTAACACTCAGCAGAGTGGGCACATATAGACACTCTCCAGTGTTAATTTAACACTGGAGATTTTGCTGTGTATGTATATGAACCTGTATGTATAGCTTCCACCCTGTGTGGAATTAAGAAATCCAAAATAAATTCAAACTTGTGCACCAGTGCTAGTTTTTTTTAAGTAATTAAAGATGTACGCTGTACAATCATTCAACCCTGGAAAAAGAACATTTCAAAGAAATCATCAAAATGTAAAAATTACACCTGACCGCAACTGTATGTTTTAACCTACTGGTTGTTGTATCTTACTTGTTGCTCTGAGGATAGTGATGCAACAATGCTTACTGTATATGTGTTCATATATATCGTGAAACCAGTTACCTGGATTAATATACGCTCTTTATTGAACAAGAAGAAGTAAATTTGACTAAGTGGCAACTTTACACTCACAGGCAGCCATTGCTGTTTCCTTGGAATAACGTAACGAATAACGGAATCTTTAATCCAATCAAATTCCAGAGCTGTGGCTTTTTAAACCAATCACAGCGCAGCCGTCTCAATCGCTGCTTACCATCGACCACTACCCGCTAGCTAGTTTAGCAACAAGCTGGGTGAGGGGCTAAACCGCAGATACACAGAAGCACCTTCTTCACTCGGTTTGTTTGTGTATTTCGCTGGGACATAGTGAAGTTAGCAGTCATCCAAGTGACTATCTTCACGTTTTGGTCGAAGGTAAAGACTGGTGTTTACTTCTTGTGCATGCTTTAGCTAGATAACCCTTCGCAGGATGGGGCGCAAATGACACGAGACGCGTTGTTGATGTTATTATGTGGCCGATAATTAAGATTAGCTGATATTAGCTAATGCAACTTTGTATTAAAACCTCTTCAACGTAAAATATTTCAAGTTGGGCACATTCTTAACAGGCGGCTGGGCGGTCGTGTTATCATTGTCAAGAATGTGTGTATTTCCTGTTTGGACGTCTCTCCTTATTGTTGTGACTAAGTCAACTGGGTGATTCAAAGTTTCATACCATGCCAACGTGTAGTTTCCACAGGCTTGCTGATTGCACCCCCTCCTCTAGCTATTTTAATTTCTCCTCATCTTTCTCTCTCATCTTCAAATAACTCCTTCAGTTGGTGTTTATCTCACTCTTGGATAACTGGACTTCCTCCCGCAGATGCAGTTCATGCTGCTGTTCAGCCGGCAGGGAAAGCTGCGGCTGCAGAAGTGGTATGTTCCTCTGTCAGACAAGGAGAGAAAGAAGATCTCCAGGGATCTGGTCCAGACTATACTGGCCAGGAAGCCCAAAATGTGCAGCTTCTTGGAGTGGCGAGACCTGAAGATCGTGTACAAAAGGTAGGTGTATAATGCACGTTTAATACTGGGTTTTGATACCACTGCACGCTCTCCCTTTCTATCACAGGTGGCATTTGCGCTCAGCTGTTGGTGCAGTAGGTAAGATTAGATCAGATCCTCAAATGCAACAGCACAATATTGCCCTTAAAGATTAAGTAATGCTTATTAGCACCAACATTTGTTTTCTACAAAGTAACTTGTATTGGTTCACTTGAGTTGAGAAATGGTCAAAAAAATTATTTATTGGGATTTTGTTTTTTAGTGTGCCAGTCATCGGTTCTCCTCAGGAGGTAGGAGAGTAGTGAGAGGAATTAAAGCAAGTTGCGTGCTCCTCTAAATCCCCAACTGGTGGGAGCAAACTCCCACTCCCTTCCAGTGCTTCTTCCCTTAGGTTGTGGATTCCAACACACTACACCTAAAGGAGAGAGAGTAATTCCCAACATTAATTACCTGTGTTAATTAGACTCCCTCTCGCTTCTCCCCTGCTGCCTCAAGCAGCACCAGACTACCTGTTGCCATATTTTGAAGCAGTAATCCGTGCACTAAAAGTTGTGACTTAAATAAACAGGGGAAAAAAAGTAAATTCGGTGTGAAAAAATATTTGTGACTTACATAAACTGAAATAGAAATTCATTAGGGAAGTCAGGATTGAGTGCTTTGCCAAGAGATGTCCATATTGGCACATGTGGGATGGGGACAGTTCTTCCAGGGTGAAACAGTGGTGCCTGATATGTGGACTCTGAGAGGCCTGTCAGCTCGTTCCTGCTCGCTTTATCATAGCTGATCAAGTGTACTGTTCATGTCAGACCAAAATGGCTCTCATCTGATAGCTCCTTAATGGTTGTCCCTCCTTGCTAGCAATATAATAAGGGCTGGTACTGGTGAAGTGCCAGTTTCCAGGTGCACATACTATTTTTTTTCATTGTTTCAGTTTGCGTCTCAGCAGCAGATGGAGTTGGCTCATGGAGAGGTGTTTTAACTTTGTATAAAACACTGGTCACATGACAACAGAAGTTTATAAGGAAGAGAACTGCGTAGTTTCAGTTCCCGAATTCATGATGACTGTGGTGTGGTTGAAACCTTCAAAAATGAATAGGAGGAGGATCGTTGACTTCAGGCATTTATGTTTAACCTGTAAATGGCCCAGATAAGCTTCACTGGTTAATGGGAGCTGGTGATTCAGTGATTATTTTTTCAGGCACTGAGATTTCTGGCATCTAGAGCTCACCTTCTGGTGTGTCGTGGAAGCCAAAAACACCTCCTTTTCAAATAATAACTGCCAAAAAATGGAGTACAGAGTAAATGGGGAGATTGCCTGATTTGTCATGAACATATGACTGCTAAGTAATGTAAATGTCCACTTTATCAAGGCAAAACAAACAAACAGTTCAGCCAGATGATAGTGCAGTATTATACACACACATGCAGTTCAATACACAGGCCTAAATGTGTTGTATTCATAACATGTGATTGTCTGATCAGATATTTGCATGACGGAGCATTTGAACAGGTGTATCAAAAGAAAAGATTGTGAGTGTATTATCTCAGCATTAACTTCCTGCCCGTTTTTAAATGCCCTGTAGACACTTGCTGGGTTGTGATATCGCTGCACGCAGACATTAGAAATTTTAGCTTAGTGTCTATGCCTTTTTTTTTTTGTGACTGACTTTTATTACCAAATATACACTTAACAGTCATAATGCATTACTTAATACTGCTGATGTCACAAATATTGATGCTTTGCATATCTTCTTTCTTCGTGTACTAGATATGCAAGCCTGTATTTCTGCTGTGCCGTCGAGGATCAGGATAATGAGCTGATCACACTTGAGATCATCCACAGATACGTGGAGCTGCTGGACAAATATTTTGGCAGCGTAAGTCTTGTCAACATCACACACATAACATGCTGATCGATGGTATCAGAAGGGGAAATCTGTTAAAATGTTACTGCAAGGATTTTTAGTAGGGACGGTGTCTCCTCTGATCTGCTGCTATTTGTTGTTTTGTGGACTCTCAGGTGTGCGAGCTGGATATCATCTTCAACTTTGAGAAGGCTTACTTCATCCTGGATGAGTTCCTGCTGGGCGGAGAGGCCCAGGAAACATCCAAGAAGAATGTGCTGAAGGCCATCGAGCAGGCTGACCTGCTGCAGGAGGTACGCTCAGTTCTTCTTCAGCAGATAAATAAATCCATTTGACCTGTAACTATGAACAGGGGGTTGCAATAACCAAGTGTTGATAAACCTATCATGTTTTTTGTTTGTTTGGGTTTTTTTTGTTTTCTTCAAAAATCTAAAGGTGTTATCTTTACTGCCAAGCAAGACAAGGAAAGCTAGCAGTTCTTCACGTTTGATAAGCTGAAACAAAAACAGACATAAATCCTTTCAAAATGAAACATTTGCCAAAATTCAGTAACTTTCTGTTAATTTTACTCAATAATTCAAGTGTTGATCCAAACAGAAGGCTGGCTTTCTCCACCTTACACTCACCTGCTATCATGTTTATTCTTAGGCTGCAGGACTTGATTAATACCTCTTTCTATCTCTTGTGCCAGTGCACTAAAGAACGTTCTGCCTAGGTGGCTGTTTCCAGTGGACAGATTCAGTGCTCTGTGATTTATTTAAAGCAAAGCATGCAGCACTATTGTTATAACAGAAGGACTGGCTGTGCATGCCTGTAACTCACTGTAAAGCCCCTCTGTTCCCATCTTAGATTCAGCAGCTAGCAATTATGACTCATGCACTATTAATTATGTTTTGTAAGGGGTACTTAAAGAACCTGACATAACAGCTTTAAAGAACACTTGTCTGTCTTCTTCTGCAGGAGGCTGAGGCACCACGGAGCGTTTTAGAAGAGATTGGGCTGACATAGATCATCGTGTTTCTGCCTTGTTTGATTCTCACCTCCGTGTGTCGACCAAGTCCTCTCCTGTTTACCGTGTCAGTGTTGTGTGTGTGTGTGTGTGTGTGTGTGTGTGTAGTCACCATCTATGTACTGTATTATTCTGTACTGTACTATCCTGTATTGTCCTTTCAGTGTAGTGCCAACTGTGGTTCTGATGTGTTCCCTATGTGCAAGCTCCCTCACTGTATTCAGCAGCACTCAGCGTACTTCACTCCCTTAACTTAAAACTCCACAGAGAACAATGTAGCACCGACATGAACTCCAGCATCAGTAGATAATCCATCATCACCCACTGCAGAGCTGTACATGTTTGGCCTCAAGTGCTTGTTAAGGTGTTGTGTCTGCAGCTGGTGCTTCTCATGTTGTACCATCACATAGCAAAGAGTCATGAAAATGCAGCACTGCAAAAAATCTTGAACTACCCCTCATTTCTTTATGCTTTGCTAGGAAAATTGAATATGGGTGCAGTGGTTTATTGAAACATGTAAAAACATATGTGGAAATACAGGCTGAAAAATTAGTCTGCAGCCTGAACTCTCTTAAACCAGCTGTGTAAGAAACTAGTGTTCAGGAATAGTTCTGAAAGGACATTTAAAGCTCTTCTTTGGCTGTTGCTGTAGATCATTTTGTCCAGTTTCCTCAGTTTTAAGGCTCCACTGCACACCACGCCAAGATAACAGCTCTTTGGGAACTGACTTGTTGCTGCAAAAATGCAGTTTTCTGTACTTCAGACTGTTATTTCTGACATTTTTGAGATTCAACTGAAGAAATGGCGAAAAATGGTGTTTGTTTGTTTTTTTGTTTGTTTGTTTACGGGGTTACAGGCTCCTAGTGCTTAAAGATATAATTTGAAATTGGTCCTTTGCATAGTTTTTTGTTACGTGTAGAGATGATGCTGGTTCATCCCATGATACCTTTTTATGCCTATTTGGCTCACATTCAGTGTTAAGTGGCTTAACAAGTTAAAAAAAAAAAAAGATTCATCTGAAAATGTTCAGGTACAAGGGTTGGACTGAATGAGTGAACAAGCAACCAGTGTTCCTATGTTGCATGCTCATATGTAATGGCAATGCATCAAAGCCACCAGCTGGGGCCAGTGCTGTTAAGGGAACCACAGACACTGTTACAATCACTTATTCATGGCTAAACTGAACCCAGTAACTAAAATTACACATTTAATAATCATTGTGTCTGTGTTAACGCTTAATACAGGTTTATTTTCTGTGATTCTTCTCTTCAAATGAATCATTTCATATTCACATTTCCAGACTAATTGTTTGCTATATGTGGGTGGTTTCTGTGTAACTAGTGTCACGTTTGCTATACTGTATTTCTGTAGTCTTTTTGACCATTGACTTATTGTCCTTACAAAAAAAAAAAAAAAAATAACACTGAGGTTTGTAAAAGCCTCTGAAAGTATATCTTAGGTCCAGTTCCTCCCTTAGTGCTGAATTAGGTTAGGATAGTGACCCAAATAAAACCACTATTTTGTGTATTATAGCTTTGGCTTACTCTTAAAGACTAACATATGACCAAAGAACACTGTGTTTTACCTTCTCAGTGGTGTCTATAGGAGGCTAAAACAGCAGAAAATAAAGGGATTTATAACTGCAGGTTGATGTCACTGGATGTGGGAATTATTTGGCTACAATAAACCAGTATTATGGAATTACTCCAGTCCACCCAGACATGTTGATCATGACTTTCTTCATGGAGTGGGAACATAAAAACATGAACTGCAGATATCAGGTATATCATTGTAATGTGCAAGGAAACAACTTTTAAATAGTTACTCATCTCAAACTGTATGGAAGTCTTCTTTTTTTTTCCTTATCAAGATCAAAACTGTTGTCATTGAACACTCGTATTATCAAACTTTGATTTGTGCAAAAGAAATCAGTTTTTGTATTAAACACTGACAACACATTTTTCTTATATTTGAAGGATATTACAAATAAATGTATTCAAAAAGCAGAGGGTTTTTTTGGTTTTATATTTTTACGTAACATGTAGTGCCACAATGAGCATTTTGAAAATATTCACATATGTACACAAAAGGTGTTGACAAGTGCCAATGTTGACTACATTAAAATCATTGCATTTTAAACTGGATTAACTCATCAGAATACAGTGATCTCAGGACTCACAAACTGCAGTGCTTCCCTTTTTATTCATTTAAAATCCAGATCGGTAGGGCGGAGATGTATCGCAGTGTGCACAAATTTCTAGAAGTTATTTTTAAGAAAATCTGATTTGTAGTTTTTAAATGTGTGCGCTACAAAAAAAAGAGAGCATATTTTCAGTGAGGTCACCTCACATTTCCTCGGACTATTCACTTTCACTGTTTTTCTGCGTTTCCTCCATCTCATTTCTCTCTCCACCGGGACTTGATGTTGAAAAATTTTCCACCGTCTCCTCCCCTGACTCCTCTTTTTCTGACTCTCCAGATAAAGCTGTCTCTTCAGGCAAATGGTTTTTCTTCTTGTGCTTCTTCTTGCTCTTCTTCTTGCTCTTTTTGGAGTGTTTGTGTCGACGATGTGTGCTACTGTCATCATTAGACTTTTTCTTACTTTTATCAGGTGACCTGGGGCTTCTTTCTCTACTTCTCGACTTTTCTCTTGTTCCCATGTGAGCGTCGTCATTCGTGCCTCTACCGTCTCTCTCTTGATCTCTACCCCTATGCTCCTTCTCTCTGTCTCTACTTCTGTTTCTCCGCCTGTCTTGCTCGTCGTCTCTACTTCTGCTCCTTGACCTGCCTCTACTCCTGCTCCTTCGCCTGTCTTTCCACCTGTCACTGTGTCTGGATCTAGACGACCGTGTGTCCTCTCTGTTCTGGTGGGACAGCCTCCTCTCTCTGCTCCTGCTCCTTCGCCTGTCTTCGTCTCGTCTCCTTTCAGATCTCTCCGATCTCACCGGACTCCTGCTGTAATGACGCTGCCTCCATGATCGGCTCGAATGCCACCCGTCTCTGTGACTGGCCCTTACGCTGCGGTCAGGGGACATGTGCAGATCTCTGTCAGCCTCCCAGAATTCATTCCCAGGGTTTCGAAATACATGCAGAAAGTTGCAGTGCTTCCCTTTAGGGCACTTGTGTCTGTCAAACAATCCTGAGAAGATAAACAAACAAGCTAAACACTGTGGGAATGTCTGCAAGTGAAACTGTGCGTGTCGTCAGCATTAAAAAGTAGCTCACCACATATGGCATTCTTCCACCGTGTAACAGGTGATATCTCACAGTGAAGCTGCCGGCCTGCATACCACCTCCCATTGAATTTGATGAAGGCCTCTTTGCATTGCTCCTCTCTGGAGAGACAACAAGTCAAAGAACAATGTGTTTTCTCTGAAGTGTTACTTCAATTGCAAAGAGACGGGAAGTGGCTGAGTGACTGCTTACGTGTCAAACTGAACATAAACGTTTCCTCTCAGGTGTGGTTCATAGTTACAGCTGACCTATTAGAGGAGAGGAATAGGTGAAATCTATAAATGTTTTTAGGGGGAATAAGTGAGTCTGTTTTACAACACAGACAGGATGACGGGAGGAAAGTTTCTTGATGTCATCTCACCTTAAACTGCAAAACTTTGCCGACGCTCTTGAACTCTGGCAGAACATCGTGGTAGAACTCAAGGAAGGACTCCTGCATCTCCTCCTCACTGTGCTCCAAACAAGCATCAATGTCATAGTCATCACGGCGCGACTCTTCCATACCAAATGTTCTAAACATTCCGCGGATCATCAGTGTTGGACTG
This sequence comes from Pelmatolapia mariae, assembly GCF_036321145.2. Lineage (NCBI taxonomy): Eukaryota > Metazoa > Chordata > Actinopteri > Cichliformes > Cichlidae > Pelmatolapia > Pelmatolapia mariae. The sequence goes on along the minus strand of NC_086227.1, from coordinate 13,943,055 downwards.
GTTGTAGGATACGTATGTTTCCGAGAACATCTGGATTCATAGAGAGAAGACATTCAAATACGTGGGGAAAGGCCTCTTTAGTGTCATCATGTAATTTAACCTAAAATAACATTCTTCTTGACAGACTAGCTTTTATTGAAATCACTGATACACTGGTTTAAATGTTATCTCTCTGGCCGCACTCCATTCATTCAACTCCATCAATTTCCAGTTATTACTGGAGTCTAGTGCTGGGCGATATGGAAAAAATATTTATCACGGTATGAATTATTTTATATCACGATAACGATATATAATAATGCACGACACTGCAAACATCCTTCTCTACTTTGGCCCGGCATGCGTCATGTAAGCGAGGCAACTCGACTTTACTGAAGTGCTTACATACCTCGGCTCAAGGACTTTGATGAGGTCACGAAAGCTGTCCTTCTCAACTACATAAACAGGGGCCATGCCTTTACAAATATAACGAGAGGTGGCTCCTGTGGTTTGTTTATGGCGCTGGGACGTTTTCTCATAAGGGCCTTGTGTGAAAGACTGCTGTATCTATAGTTTTTCTTTTCCCAACTTGCTGCAAAGAAACAGCATGTGCATCAAAATAAATATATTTCCAACAGTGTAATTTGAGTTCTAAGCATCTCAGAAACGATACAGAAAAGCATAAAGTCAAACATAACTTTTAAAAACACCAGTATAGGCTTATAAGGCCCTGAAGGTAAAAAAAATTACATTTTCCGCGAAAATGAGGTCACCTCCGGTTTTGGGCAGGTAATGGCGGACATGCGATAGTTCGCGCTGACCTATACTCCAACCTAGGAAGTGTTATGTTTTTGTTGCTGCAAGTGCTTTTTATGCAATTTTTGCAAAGCTATATGTGGAAGGAAACCGTGACCTAGGACAAGCTAATGGCATAAGATGTAAGTACAACTCCTCTGGTTTCATATGCAAAAATAATTATTGCGCTAGCTTACGTGGTTCCAGTTCTACAGGAATTTAAAAATAGTTGGGCAAAACGGAGTGTACCTGCTCCGACCGGTTTTAAAGGGTTAATGATATATTTTGTAATAATTTATAAAATTAGGTTAGAAACGATAGAAGACAAATGGCACGACAGACACTTTTCTATCGTCCACACGATATATATCATCATATCGCCCAGCACTACTGGAGTCCCCAGGGTATCTGTCCTGGGCCGCCTTTTCTTTTAAAATCATGTCCTTCCTCTTGGTCAAATCTTCCATAAATCAGTTTCCATTGTTATCCTGGTGACACCCAGCTCTACCCACATGCCAAACTACCAGCACCTCCCACTCACTGCCCTCTGTGTTTGCCTCCAGGAAATTAAATCCTGGTTCTACTGCAACCTTCTCAAACTACAGTGATAAAACAGAGGTTCTTCTAACTGTCTAAACGTAACAGCTATTCATTCCCTGTTGACAACTCCTTGTCCCTCGCCTCAGGTCAAGAGTCTGGGGGTCGTCCTTGCCAGGACGCTTTCTTTTCAAAGGCATATCAGTGGCATCTCAAAATGCACCTCTTTAAACTAGCTTATTCACTCTGATTACCTTCCACTTCTCACATAAATCCTCTGTTCTCAAGGATCTTTAACTATTGTAACTTTGCTTTTGATTTTATAGGATTTTTTTGTCTATTCCTATTGTTCTTAACTCTTCTGGGTAAGGTGACCTTGAGTGTTTTGAAAGACACCTAAAAAGAAATGTATTATTATTATTATTATTAACAAGTCAGAAGAAACCAAAACCCATCAGTACCTGTCTCCAAATCGACACGCTCCAGTCTTGAGGAAGAACGGACAGTTGGCTACGTCACGCTCCGTTCCAAAGTTCTCAGAGTTCACCGTCACAGGAGCCTCAGGGTTCATCCACGGGCCACCATTATCCAGCTGTAAGCCAGGCCATGAGCAATATTTAAACTGTCTTAGTTTTCAGTCTTTTATTAGATTTAGAGATGTTTGCAATGACACCAAAGTGCAGTGACACTAGTTAGAGTAAACTGAATTGAAAGAATTTAAATGTGTCTCTAGGTATAAACAAGTGAAATTAAACTTCAGAGCTTCTAAATACCACTTTGAGTAAAATTTAAGGCCAACCTTGTGACAGAAAAGCCCATCAAAAGTCATCAAAATGAACAGTAGGCTCAAATGAAAGTATCTGGCTGAGTTTAAAAACATCGAAGGGTAAAGAGCAGGCTGAACAACAAGGCCTAAAGCTTTTATTTGTACACTGCCAATACAAATACTAACATTTCACAATATTATAATAATATTTTGTCATTAAACCAAGTCTGTTCCAAATCTATTTGGTTAAACAGGAAAAGAAAAAATGTTCACACCCCCTGGTGATTTGATAGAAAAGCAATTTTTTTAATAAAGAAATATATTTTCCATTTCCTGAGAAGTAACTGCAAGTCTTACTGCTAATCTGCAGACACATATGCAAAATACAATATACTGGAAATGAGTTACTATCATTCTGCGTCTCATTTATTTTCAAAATTTATCTCTGAAGTTGTGATGGCTTGCGAGAATTTCCACTGGTAGTGTATGACATTTAACTCAACTTTATTTAACTGATTCAGGTTAAGTCCCATTAAAAGACGAATACCAGTAGTATATATGTACTATATGATACTTTGGGGGGTTTGTAGCTAAGACAGACAATTTTTACTTGTGTTTGTGTGTGTGAATACCTGATTTTCAGCTTCATCCAACATTTTCTGAACAGCCTCCTACAAATGGTGTAAAGACACGGCTGGTGAAAATGTGTAGAAGTCAATATAACTGCAGCATATCTGTTTTCTGTGGGTTAAGACCACGTTCACAGAGACTGAGAGGCACAAAAAAGTTGTTAATGGGAGGTATCCTTTCAACACTAGTGGAGCGATTTCACAGCTTTCACACAATATAAAAGATACATCCTTGTTGTGAGAGCTGAGGGTTTTCTCTTTGAGTGTATCTCAGTTAAGGAGTAAAATGGTTCAGTCAAGGAAAAGTTGCACAAACACGTTACAAAAGAAACAATCAGTGGGTGAGACATTAAGCCGGTTCATTAGCTTAATCTCAAGATTATGTAGAAGAGGATATATATGTCTTTTTTGTTTCTATCCTCCTGGAGCCCATATCACCTCTCTGTCTCGCTTCTCCTGCTGCTTCTGCTCTTTTTCTTCTTGTTCTCGCCTCTGCTGCGCTTCCCATTCCTCCTTTATCATCCGCTACAGACACAAAAAGACATAAAGACAGTTATTTGGAATTTGTATTGCAAATCATTTCCACTGATTCCACTGTGCTGTCATTTCCATTCATTTTGGTGCCATGAACTGTTTTTTCCCCCCTTTTTTTCATTTCACCACAAATGCAGCTCTTTTAAATCAAACTGGTATGGCCATCATGCCTGGACTGTCTTTATCCAGTCAGCTGTACTGGGCTTTTATCCCATACAAAAGCGAAATTAAATATAATATGGTTTTAAATTTAAATAATTAAAAATGCTCAGTAAATCTCTGATCTGAACTGCAGTTTGTAAAAGCCATTACTCAAACAGAACAATGGATCTGTTGGGGTCTCCAGTCAATATTTACAGCAACAAGATGCTGTGCGCTGGACTGAGCTAGACTAAACTGGTCATGTTCACCAGAATAATGCACTGAATGAAACAAGCAAGATCAGGCTTCTGTTAAACGGGAAATAGCTCTATCTATTAGAACACATTCTTTGAGGCTTTGGTGGGTCAATGGGAACTGCTGAAAATAGGAAAACAAACCAGAGTATTTTTATAATAATCTTTCTAATCCTCTCTGACTCATTATAAAACAGTCATGTTGTGTGTTCGCTGTAAACTCCTGAATCAGCTAACCGCTGCACCAGTAAGGAACCAGGAACATCTGCTGTCAACGTGGTTAATTATTACGTTTCTTGAATTGTACAAGCTTCTTATGAGGCAGTGGGCCTTTTGGGGGTGGGTTAGGGTTATTCTCTAACTCAATGACAATTGATTAGAGAATCGATAAGGAATCAAATCGATAATTGATATTGATAACGTTATAAGTAACGCTAAATTCCTGTCAATTCCCATCCCTATACCTCCTCCTCCTCTTTTCTTTTCCTTGCTGTTTCCTCCTTCTCCAACCGCAGCCTGAATTCCTCTTGGGCAATCCGCTCTCTTTTCAGCCACTCTTCATGAAGACGCTGTCTAAAGGTAAATAAATACAAAATCAAACACATCCAGCATGTGCAGCAAAATGGTCTGTGCTGGTATCAATGAATGAGCGGCTTCAGAGCAGCGTCAGTATGGCCCTACCTTTCCTCCTCTGCAACATCGTCATCCTCACCGTCTTCATTTACTTCGTCTTCTTCTCCAGGAGTAGGGCTTGCTCCATTTTTTAAATCTGTAACAGAGAAAAGGTGGTGGAGAATTTGCTTAACAACTGCAACTAGACAAATGAGAACAACACAACCTGGACTCACACATCTATTACATACCTCGTTCTCTGGCATGGGCGAGAGCTTGGCGTTTCCGTTTCCTCCTCTCTTTCCTCAAAGCAGCCCTGCGTTGCTTCTGACTGAAGTGAAAGAGATTGAAAACAATAATCACAACAGAGGAGCAAAAGGTAGATGGGAGACTAAGCCATGTTATCCCGGGGCTTGCACAGCTCTTACAAGAGAGTGCACCTTAAACAATAAAAGCCAGTGTTCACAGCAGATCCTGTGCCCTGTCAAACATAATGATCACTGAACTCTTCCCATCACTGGTGCTTCTGAAGAAGACAGACTTCATGTGTCATTTGCTTCAGTTAGCCATATTACACCACCTTCTGCCTTTCCCAATACTAAAAGATCTCACTATCTGCAAAGAAAAGGCTCAGGCATTCAAATCGGTTTCTTTAGTACCACCAGACTCATAAAAATGTATCTAACCTAACGCTAAATTTGTACGATTATTGCGTTTATTTAACAACACTTTAAAGGCATGCAGAAGCCACTGTTGTCTACGTGTCTCAAAATCATTAGTTTGACCAATAAATACGTTCAAAAGACCTACAAAGAAACACAGACCTTAATACAGGAGCTGAAATCACTGGAGGAGTGGACGCTGCCATTGCAGCTAATGGGAGCTAGCTGGTTAGCTTCTTTGGCTAACCTTAGCTGCCCAGTGTAATTCTGCCCGCGTTGTTTGTTCTCGCCAGCATGTAATTAGAAACATTAGAGAAAATCTTCTCTGCTTATACGAAATATTTCCCAGGTGGAATAATTTGTCAGGTTAGAGGTACAACTAAAAAATGTTTATTGGAAATGTTAGCTACATGCGGAGTTGTTTTGCCTTCTTTATCTTCTTCTTCGTGGATTTCCGGCAGGCAGGACGCAACACAGGCGTATTGCTGCCCTCCTCAGGTACTTCCTAAATGTACATCAAGGATTAAATCCTTACGAGTAGTCCATTTGGGTGCAGAACTTTAGATAAAAAAAAAAACTTTAAAACTTTCTAATGATAAAAGTCGATTACTGATTTTAGGGAAAAAGGCTTAATGTTCATAATATTTGTCTCAATAAAATAGCTGGAGCAGTCCATCAAAACATGCTTAACAGTTTCCATTTCTTCACACGTGCAATTTCCACAATCTGACCTCCTCCACCCACTGTAGCAACCATACCATAGCTATAAATTCTGCCTTGTGCACAGAAAACCCCTCGGTCAGTTATCTAAGCTTAACTGTGCTACACATCTATTACCAACTGAGTCTTCATCTCTCCTCTACCACCTTAGAAAAAGCTAAATTAGCTTTTGCTCTTTTGTTTTCCTAAATCCTTAAATGAGGTTTTGGTCTAAGACTAAACCATGGTGCTATGGCTATCCTGTGGAACTGGGGGCTAACCCCACTTTCTCCACTCACAACTTCTCCACCTTCTTACTTAATACTGAAAACAAAACTCCTCTCTGGTTTAAACTAAAAACTTTGATTTTTAAAAAGGAATAAAAGGTCTGCTATCTATTCAGTATAATCTTTTTTTTTTAAGTCTGTGTACAAAAAAAGTCTGTCTACAACTTTATTAACTATCATCAGAGATCATTTTATAGAGCATCTTGATTAACAAATAACAAAACACAGGCCAAATATAATAACACAGCACACAAGAGGATTATAAAAGACGCAAAGGATGAAATAAAGAGGCGGTGCAATGGCAGTACAAGGGCAGGTTTAGATTTCTATTATTTTTTCCATAACTATTATTTCATTTCAGTGATATGCTTTTCTTGATCACAATTAATCCCATTAAGATGAAAGCAGGATTGTATAAGGGCTAGAGAGCGCCTAAAAGTGGGATGGTGGTGGTGTCAGATATAACGGATGTAACTGTTTAATGCAGGGAGACAGTGCTTGTGAATTAGAACTAGATGTTAAAAAAAACAACAACAAACAAACCACATTTTAGTTAACAAAATAAAAATAAAAACTAGATCAAAAAATGAAATTAAATGATTTTGTGAACTTGAAAAAGAAAAAAATTAATAGAAAATATCCTTAATTTTAGTATTTGTTAGTTTGTTACAGATTTCATTGCATTAGCTGTAAGGATTTTCCTAAATTTTGCCCCTGGCATACAATAATAATTAAAATGTAATTAAGGAAACTCAGACTAAGAAGGAAACTACTAAAAACCAAACTTAAACTAATCATTTTCAGAAAATTTAAACTAAACTGAATCAAGGGAACCCACTCTGCAAACTGACTGAAACCACACTGAATAAAAAAAACAAAAAGTTAAAAGAAATTTAAAAAAATTGCTATTAGCTAATAAATACTGTGAAAGGCACAGACACATTAATTTATTTGCCAAGAAGGCACTGTGCAGAAATCTCAGCGACAAACGACAGTTTTGTTTTTATACCAAACAATGATTATTGTGAGTCATATCAATCTGTTACACAACTCTAACGCACCATTGCCTGCAGTGTAACATTGTGTGTGTATGCCTTATGTGGATGCTGCTTCTTTACACACACAGATTTTCAATAAAAAGCAGCAGATCAAAAACAGTAGATGGCACAATTTCCATTTTTGTCCATTTCTAGCACCTCCACATAGCCCCATGAAGTTTACAGGTGGCAGTTTCAAATTCCTGCAAACACAGCAGGAATTTGCGAGTTCTTCGGGCCTTTATTTTAGGCATCTTTGGCATCTGTGGCACTCTCTCTGTCCCCCCGACAGTCTGTCATTCATTTTTCTTCTCTAGTGCTGTCCTGAGAAAGAAGGCGGGCTGTGTGCAGCAGCGGTAGCACAGAGCCTGAGGCACCAGCATGTACAGCACATTGACCAGCAAGAAGACAGGCTGGCTGTCCACAGGTACTCTGTATGAAAACGGTGTCCGTGTGTGAAGAGATGCACCGATGTGGGAGAACTGGGCCTGTGAAACGCAGCAGAGAGGGATAATAAGCATGTGCTTCACAGCTGGTATGTTCACCAAGATTCTTATATAAACACTATATGGACAAAGATCTTAAGTCACCTACATATTACATCTGCAGGAGCTTGTTTGACATCCCACTGTGAATTCATAGGCATTACTATGGAGTTGGTCCCTGTTTACAGCTATAGCTTCCACTCTTCTGGCTTTCTACAAGATTTTGAACAGTGCCTGTAGAAATATTTGCCCTTTCACCCAGAAGGGCATTTGCAAGGCCTGACACTGATGTTGGACAAGAGGGGTCAGCTCACAACCTCCATTTTAGTTGATCCCAAAGGTGGTAAATGGGGTTAAGGTCAGGGCTGTGTCAAGTCAAGTTCTTCCACTCTACTCATTTGACTAAACCTTCATGGGCCTTGCTTTATGGCATGGTGCACAGAGATGCTGGGAAAGAAAAAGGCCCTTCCCTAAACTGTTAATAGTCAAAAATGTCTTTGTAACCTGAAGCTTTAAGAGTCCCCTCCACTGGAACTAAAGTGTACAGGCCAGAAACACAAGCCCCAAAGCATTATCTATCTAGGAGGGAAGAAATTTCAGACACTGACTTGCTGCACTCAAATTCAGTGAGCTGTTTAGAAGGACCCATTCTTACACAAATGTTTATAAAGGGTGTCTGCACAGCTCAATACTGAACGAAACACCTGAATTCAGTGACTAAAAGGTGCTGCCCAATACTTTTGTCCATACCGTGTATCTTGGTCTTAAATATTTCTTACATTTTTAACAATATTTTGAGCTCATGATGTAAAGAAATGATAGAATCAATTCAATTTTCTACCCCCCCCCCCCCCCCCCCCCTTTTTCTTTTTTTGTAATTTAACAACCGAAGCGCTGGAAGAATTATGAATTTTAGAAAACAAGATAGAATTAGATGTCAGCACCAGGGTTAATATAGTTAACTAAAAACTAAAAGTAGAAAAAATGTTAGTTAACAGAAATAAAAACTAAATTAAAAAAAACTAACTGAAATTGTTTTGTGAAGTTGGAAAACTAACAAAAATAAAATAAGAATACAGCAGAAATATCCTAACTGAAACTAAATTGAATTAAAAAAAATCAAAACAGAAAATAATAGAAAATAAAAAACTATAATAACTAAGATTTTTAGTTGTTGTTTTGTCCCACAGAATCTCAGTGGTCTGGGATAGTGAGAAATTTGGGCACATTATTGTCTTATTATCATGTATTAGTAAATTAAAGATCAGTTCAAAGTCATAAATCTTATAGGAAATCCTGTTATGCTAAAGCCCACATTTTCTTGCTGGAAGCAATGATCTATCTACAATAACAGAGCAAGAAGGGCTTACACAGGAAACCCATTTGAAGCATACAAAAACAAAGTAACAAGTGTTTTGGAGTGAATTATTCCTTTACTGGACTGACGATGCCTGCATTCTGGCACCACCACTGATCCTCATATGATTTTCAATCTAATACACTTCTGTCATTTACCTTTTCGTAGAAAGCTGCTGACACATGACATGTTTCATAGCAACCAAGGCTGCCAGAGGATCAACCTTCCTATTTATATCCTGGCTGAACAGCTGACATTTAAGTGAATACCACCAATACCACCATTCCTCTTGGTCTGAAGTCAGCTTCTGCCCTTATCCTGCCGATGAGTGACGCGCCAGCCTGCAGCTCAAACACAATGGCTGCATTGTGCAGTGGAGATGTGATCAGCGCGATAGCCACTCCCACAACTCTTCACTTTCCATCTTTAGATGTAAATAGAGCCACTGGTGTCTGTCAGCTCTGAAGAGTACGCTAAACAAAGACCAACTTGCAATCACTACAGAGGAGAAAGTTTACCGAACTGGCCAGAAGCCGGCTCTCAGTCTCTGTGTAACATTACATAATCTACCTGGATCTATGATGTCATGTGGGAAAACAAAAGTCTGTAAACGACGCTTTCACATGACCTTCATTTTTAAAACCTGGCAACCCTTTCATCACTTACACATTTGGTTTCCAGATATTCGGAACAAGTTAGAGACGTTAGGTGTCTAATGTAAATCATACCTGGGGCCCCTCGCTGTATACGGAGATCAACAGTACCTGTGCCAATGCTCCCGAGTGTACAAGAGTCAGGTCTGGCATCCAGTCACATCCTGGGACCAACAGCCCATACAGAGTAATGATGTAGTAGGGCCCAGAATACAGCATGCTCACCAGCATCTGTCAAACAGTGACACAGATTACTTTTTTAGATATGTGGCTTAACATTACAGCATTAGAGTGACGTTTTTGGAGTGTTTACTGTCACCGTGTTACCTGTACTTTAGGGTAGGCTGAAGGGTCTTTGAGGTATGGCTCATACTGTTGTGTGTAGTCTTGGCACCATTTGCTGGAACAGTCAAGAACAACCTCGAACACATAACATAACAGTTTGATATGTGAGAGACACCCAACGCTAAGAAAGTAATCTACAGTTGTGTGCATGCTGGGCAAGCCGATCACCATGAGGTTTCTTACCAGGCCTCTGAACACACAGAAAGCCAGCGCTGGAATGAGGTAGATGATGAATACCAAGTCCACAGGTCTGCGGAGCAAGCCTGCCCTCTGAGCCTCCTCGATGTCCTGAAAACACAACAGCAACACTAACATTTGCAGATGCAAAGTATGGATGTGTTTCCAGCAGATAAGACACTTTAACCCTTACCTTGTGGATATAAGGTAGATCGGAGTTATTTTACAGAGGCGGGGTACACCCTGGACAGGTCGCTAGTCTGTCGCAGGGCTAACACACAGAGACAGACACCATACGCGCTCACATTCACTCCCGCAATCCCACCTATGGGCAATTTGGATTAACCAATTAACCTATCCCCACAAACTGCATGCCTTTGGACTGTGGGAGGAAGCCGGAGTACCCGGAGGGAGAACATGCAAACTCCACACAGAAAGACCCCAGCCTGATGGTGGAATTGAACTCAGGACCTTCTTGCTGTGCGGCAACAGTGCTAACCACCGTGCCACCGTGCTGCCCTTCAGAAAGAAATGTCACCAATAAATGGGCATCTGTTTAAACTTCAGTTATGTTTAAATATATCTACTATCAAAGACATATTTGCCTAACTTATAATGCACTGTATTGTAATTGTTGTTGACATAACAACATAACAACACTCTGTAGCTCAACTAAAAGCATGATAATAAACATTCCTGTCATTTTATGTCTTTATCCCTCAGTTCTTTATGTAAAGCGACTTATCGGCTCAACACGTATCAGTCTTTGCTGAAGAAAAAATTCACCTCAAGGATATAAAACAAAACATAGTAATTACATATTTTACTTTACCAAGAAAGGCTCTGCCAGTTTTAATTATTACTCATGGGAATGATGGAATATTGTGAATGCAGGAACTCGTGAACACTTTTGATGAATGTGTCATCATTTTGTGTCAATGACAATAAAAGTATGATTCTGAGAAATGTGCCCATACATTTTTTTTTTTGCACTGTTTCTGTGGTGGTAATTACTCATCAGAATAATCTCACAGACAACTGAGACGGACTCACTGATGGATTGGACTGAGGGCAATAAAAGTAGGTGTTTTCTCTGTGAGAGGGGCAGCGGTCAGGTTCTTACTGATAGCTCAACGTCCCGTGCAGAAGGCCGACAAAAGATGCGGAAGCAAGCCCACACCGACACTGAGATGTACAACAAATGGAGGATGAAGAGAGGGCCGACGTGAGTCCCATACTTTCCTTGGGAAAAATGAGGGAAAAACTAGATCAGAAATGATCTAGTTTAAATTGCTGTAAGCAAACGGGATATAAAAGTTTGTGTGTGTGTGTGTGTGTGTGTGTGTGTGGTTGGGGGGGGGTTGATGTGGGTTACCCTACACAGGCCATCTAAAAGCATCCCATTATTTTTAGTGTACTTACCCACAGCATTCCCAAGAATGTAGACCATTGCACGCATGAGAAAAGATCCCACCCAGTAGAGTCCAATAGCTCTGTAATTGTCCCTGCCCAAACCATGTAACAAAGCCAGATGATCATATTGTAGTTTCAAAGAATTAGGTATATAAATACATTATCAAGCTTATCTTATCAAACAGTATAATATGGATGGGATTAAGTGGCAAATATTTTCCTTACTTAGTGATGCAGCTGTGGTGAATAACCTTGGAAACAATACAGCTCTTACCCCCAAGTTATTGCAGCAATCATGAGCAGATACATGAGATAGTGCACGCAGCCATCCCAGTAGGATATCATGTGCCCATGTGCTGTGTTGACATGTGGATCTGCCTGAAACACGATGCAGATTTATCAGTAAAACTGTGAGAAAGTGGGGGCATTCATAATCTGGACACAATAGAGCAACACTTGCCTCTTTGAGGTAAAATGTCACAAATCCATCAATGATGTTGTCTTGCTCCAGTCCAATGATCAGATTCACCACACTGAGGAACGCATGCACTGCATACACTTCACAGATGTATATTTGATATATTAATTTCTCATTAAAGACAGGACAACTTGCAAACATTACGTGCTGCTTTAAATATCACTGCTTTTTAAATACTGCAACAGGTTTTTATAGGTACAATATGCAGAAAGTCCTAGCTCGAGCTTTGATCTGTAATGAACACTTCCCTCGCTCGCTGTTGGTCAAAGCAAGAAACGTGCATTTGAGAAATCCTACCATAAAAAAGTGGATCTACTGGAGCCTTCTTTTTAAGCATAAAACGAGCTGAAATGGCCAGAATAAGAACTGTTGTGCACCAAGCGAAGAAGAAAGCTTCAGCACTGCATGGAAAAAAACAAAAAACAGAACATCTTTAAAAAAAAAAATCAGATAAATGATTCTCAGATGAGTGTAGTTACTCCTCGCTGCTGATGGCGGAAGTCGGAAGTCCAACAGTTAATATGTGAACCAGTTTCCACGTACCTGTTGCTGTAAATGAGAGAATTGAATAAATAGCAGATGGGGATAGACATCAGGGAGAGCAGGAACACTCCCGTTCCCGCAGACGCGCTCATTGCGCACCGACTATGAGCGATTTGTCTAAGCGAGAACTTAAAATTTTAAATTAAATGAATCAGCCCCAGAAAATGTTCATGCTTAGCTTGCGAGTCACATTTCAAAGGATGGGAGGAAAGTCAGAGTGTTGCCGGAAAAAAAAAATTTGAGCTCGGCTCCCGCATGCATGCTCAATCTTGTCTGGTCTGTCTGCCTGCTCTCCTCTCTCTCTTTCTCTGTTTACCTACACATGCACTAAACCCAAACGAGCTTCAGCTTTCAGATGGTGGGGGCGGGCCCTCACCTGGAAAGAAACGTCTTTCTGCAGAAAAAAAGAAAAAAAAAGTCTTTCTGCAGAACTTAATGTAGCAAATTAACAATTCTCGTGCCTTTCTCTTCTTCTTTTTGAAACATTTTTTTGCTCTTTTTTTTATTATCTCTGATTTGATGGAAGTGGCGATTTTTTCATTCATTCATATTATTCCATACATCCAAATACTAAGCTGGAGGGAATAGTAAAATAATACATATAGGGGCTGTGCAAATGAATTTATATGATAGTCCATGAAAAATACAAAAAATTACAAAATAACAAAATAGGACAGGGACGCCACAACTTTATATTCGTCCTAAATGGAAAAATTAAGATGTTTGTTCTCGGGCAGCTTCATTGTGCTTAACAAAAAAATATATTTTACCATCTGCGAAAAAAAGCGGTTTTGTTTGTTTGTTTGTTTGTTTTTAACGAAGAGACACTGACACCCAGCGGTCAACTGAAAACTTCAAGCAAGGATGAGGAGGTTTATAATAGGAGAATAAAGAAAAGTGGATAAAACAAACAAAAAAAAAAAAACAGCACAAAATACTAAAACATACATTTGGTGTGTAAATTACTTTTGTTCTGAGACTAAATTTAAACCCAGTTGTTGAAAACAATTATCCAAAGATATTATTCTTGAGAAAACCTAAATTGCATTTTTCACTTTGGCCAGTTTCTTGAAAACCAAATACATGTAAAATGTACGATTTGAAATAAGTTATAAATACACCATTTTGTTTTGCAGCGTCTCTTGTTTTTTTTTAACTAATTTATTAAACATTGACATGTTTTAAAGAAGAATCTAACAGTCCTGTTACTGAAACCTATTCGACCTGACAAAAGAATAGACAAGCAGTGAGACCATGAGACAACATGACAAAGATGAAGTGGCACTTTCATCCATGTGTTGATACCACTGGTCGACAAAACGTCAGTCTTTTTTGACATATTTAGCATTTTCTAATCTTTTCTGACTGGATTAAGTGTTTCACTAGCCAAAAGAAGACAATTCAATTTCAGCGTTTTATTTCTTTATTAGTACACCTGCATTTATTAATTCACAGTCTATTGCAATTCACAGCTGCATCTTTTTTCTGAGAAAACACCAATCGTAGCACCGATTTGCAACACTGTTACCATGCATATAGAACAAGTATTACAAACATGTGTTAAAAGCATAGAAAATATTATTAATCAGTATTTTGGTGGTCCTGAGTATTTATTTATGTCATTTATGTCATGAGCTACAAATAAAAGTAAGATACCCCTTCAACTTTGTTACCCTAATTTCAACTCTGTTGCCATATCATTTTTAATAAAGTAATCACAAATGATTCTCTTAGTTCACAGAGGGTTGATCTATATGCTTTGCAATTGTTTGAATTGCTATAGTGAATAGGGTATTCAAGCAAATATTTGCCAATAAATACTGAATGAGTATTCAGTATGAGTGACTATTTTTAACTTTATGGTTAATAATTAAAATAGGTTTTTAAAAATTATAGCACACAGCAGCTAATATCTGATAAAAAGTTTACATTTGATGCCTGACCTTTATAAATCAGTTTTTGATGGCTTATTATTTGTTTTTATAAATTACACATGTATTTATTTATTAGTTTACATTTTTAAGTTTGAATTAATGCACCAATTGTATAATGATCAAAAAACATTTTAAAAATAAAAAATAGAGTGCAGTGCCTCTTGCTCACACGTTCGTCCACATTTGAATGTATAAATGCTGCTTTTATTTAGAATTTTATTATTTTAATTCTATTCTATTTAACATATTTGCCGATTGTATTGTGCCCAAAAAGGTCACATAGATAAAAAGAAAAAAGATCTGTATGTTAAGACACTGTTCAAGCTTTTTCTTTGTTCGTTTTTTTCCATCTAGAAGTGAACAATAAAGTTTCAGGACAAAAAAAGTATTTTGGAGGAAGTATACCCACGCCACTTCCGGAGACTCTGAAGCTAGCAGGTAGCTAGTGATGAGTGATGGCGTCTGCTGCGATGGATACCACGTAAATGAATAACAACAAAAACATTACGGCGAGTGCGTGTCTGCGTGTCAATAACGAGGCCGTTTCTGTGGAAGTACACTTAAAAGCAGTGTGTCGTTATGGCGACCGGGAGCAGTGGTGGCGGATTGCCGTCAAACCATGACGGTCAGGAGGCAGCATCCAACTCTGCTCATTGCGGAGCACCAGCAGCGCTCTCCAACGTCCCGGCCTCCGCTCCTACCCCGTCCGGCTCCCCGCCCGTCCTCGGCCTTCACCGGGAGCCCATGTACAACTGGCAGGCGACGAAGAGGTCCCTAAAGGAGCGCTTCGCCTTCCTCTTCAACAACGAGCTTCTCAGCGACGTCAGGTTCATAGTAGGGAAAGGAAGACAGGCCCAGAGGATACCGGCCCATAAGTTCGTCCTGGCCGCTGGCAGTGCCGTTTTTGATGCCATGTTTAACGGTGGGATGGCCACGACCTCTGCTGAAATCGAGCTGCCTGATGTGGAGCCGGCCGCCTTCCTCGCGCTGCTCAGGTAGGACAGGTGAACCCCAAGCCCTGCCTGCATTCGAGACCACCTAGTACCACACTATTTCCAGGTGGCAAAAACCAATATGCATACCTCGACCAAGTGTACATAAACATTAAAAACAGCATTTAGAAGTTAATCAAAGTCTAGGCGCTTATGTGGTGATATAAAGTTTACGTTCTGAGCTGTTGTTGATACAAAGAAGGTAAGCAATTATAGGCCTAATGAAAAATACGAAACCTCGCGCTAACGTACTCTATTAAAAAACAGTTTATCACTTATTAATTTGGCTACCTCATTTTAGAGGTCTCACAGCAAAGTGACCTTCAGACCTTTTCTTTTTAATTAAATAATTTGAAAGGTAAAAACTCAAATACGAACTGCTAAGAAACTAATAATTAGAAGGGGTGGGTGGGGGAGGGTATATTGATACAGTACAGTTTCACGATATTGTATCGACGCAGGGACACCAAATATCGATATTTTATTAGATGAATGAAAATAAACAGATAAATAATAAGTACATGAAAACACCCTGTAATACTACTCTACTAAGAAGAGGGCTCATCTCCTGCACCACCATCCTAAATTAGAATTCTGATTCTGATTTAGGATGGTGGTGCAGGAAAAAATAATGATAGCCAAGCAAACTTACAATAAATGGGCTCAACTGAAAAAAACTATCACCACAAATGATGGACGCACTCAGCTGGACAAAGTATATACAGGTCCTTCTCAAAAAATTAGCATATTGTGATAAAGTTCATTATTTCCTGTAATGTACTGATAAACATTAGACTTTCATATATTTTAGATTCATTACACACAACTGAAGTAGTTCAAGCCTTTCATTGTTTTAATATTGATGATTTTGGCATACATAACTCATGAAAACCCAAAATTCCTATCTCAAAAAATTAGCATATCATGAAAAGGTTCTCTAAACGAGCTATTAACCTAACCATCTGAATCAACGAATTAACTCTAAACACCTGCAAAAGATTCCCGAGGCTTTTAAAAGCTCCCAGCCTGGTTCATTACTCAAAACCGCAATCATGGGTAAGACTGCCGACCTGACTGCTGTCCAGAAGGCCATCATTGACACCCTCAAGCAAGAGGGTAAGACACAGAAAGAAATTTCTGAACGAATACGCTGTTCCCAGAGTGCTGTATCAAGGCACCTCAGTGGGAAGTCTGTGGGAAGGAAAAAGTGTGGCAGAAAACACTGCACAACGAGAAGAGGTGACCGGACCCTGAGGAAGATTGTGGAGAAGGACCGATTCCAGACCTTGGGGGACCTGCGGAAGAAGTGGACTGAGTCTGGAGTAGAAACATCCAGAGCCACCGTGTACAGGCGTGTGCAGGAAATGGGCTACAGGTGCCGCATTCCCCAGGTCAAGCCACTTTTGAACCAGAAACAGCGGCAGAAGCACCTGACTGGGCTACAGAGAAGCAGCACTGGACTGTTGCACAGTGGTCCAAAGTACTTTTTTCGGATGAAAGCAACTTTTGCATGTCATTCGGAAATCAAGGTGCCAGAGTCTGGAGGAAGACTGGGGAGAGGGAAATGCCAAAATGCCTGAAGTCCAGTGTCAAGTACCCACAGTCAGTGATGGTCTGGGGTGCCATGTCAGCTGCCGGTGTTGGTCCACTGTGTTTTATCAAGGGCAGGGTCAATGCAGCTAGCTATCAGGAGATTTTGGAGCACTTCATGCTTCCATCTGCTGAAACGCTTTATGGAGATGAAGATTTCATTTTTCAGCACGACCTGGCACCTGCTCACAGTGCCAAGACCACTGGTAAATGGTTTACTGACCATGGTATTACTGTGCTCAATTGGCCTGCCAACTCTCCTGACCTGAACCCCATAGAGAATCTGTGGGATATTGTGACGAGAAAGTTGAGAGACGCAAGACCCAACACTCTGGATGAGCTTAAGGCCGCTATCGAAGCATCCTGGGCCTCCATAACACCTCAGCAGTGCCACAGGCTGATTGCCTCCATGCCACGCCACATTGAAGCAGTCATTTCTGCAAAAGGATTCCCGACCAAGTATTGAGTGCATAACTGAACATAATTATTTGAAGGTTGACTTTTTTTGTATTAAAAACACTTTTCTTTTATTGGTCGGATGAAATATGCTAATTTTTTGAGACAGGAATTTTGGGTTTTCATGAGTTATTTATGCCAAAATCATCAATATTAAAACAATGAAAGGCTTGAACTACTTCAGTTGTGTGTAATGAATGTAAAATATATGAAAGTCTGATGTTTATCAGTACATTACAGGAAATAATGAACTTTATCACAATATGCTAATTTTTTGAGAAGGACCTGTAATTGCCAACTTGACCCCGTTCAATCACAGACTGATAGCCCACCCACTCCATCTTATGGCAACATTGATGGTGGATTTTAGTGACATTGTTGTTATGCTTGACAATCTCATATTGGATAAAACAGATACTTTGATGACATATTTTTGTGCTTAAAAAAGGTAATAAATAACTGTATATGTTATTGAAATACTCAGCTTATTGCAAAATGGTAAAAATTACAATTATAGCAAATCATGAGGGAAATATTGTGATAGTATCGTATCTCAGGGTGTCTGGTGATTCAAGCTAATAATGAGTAAAGAACTGTTGTGATTATCTAGAACCATTTCAGTTTATGCCAAATGAGTAGTGATGTTTGTATGAACTTGTTCCTGCCATTGGAAATAAAAAATCTCAGGCACAGCTAAATCAAAATTTGGGGTTGTTATCTCAAAATCAAACCCTTCAGTTATTAAGCTAAAAAGCTGGCATCACTGATGGTTTGGGTGTGCCTTATTTACTATGGAATTGGCAATTTGCACATCTGGAAAGGTACTACCACAGCCGAAAATTATACAGAGGTTTATTTAATAACTCAAAATGTTGAGGCACCTCCAACTTAGCATGGCCTACAAATATTCAGAATTTACGTAGAATAACTATGAAAATGTAATTGTTCCCTTCGTTCTGGTGCCTGTTTCCTCTCTACAGGTTCCTCTATTCTGACGAGGTCCACATTGGTCCCGAGACGGTGATGACGACTCTGTACACGGCTAAGAAGTATGCGGTCCCTGCTCTGGAGGGGCACTGCGTGGAGTTCCTCACCAAACACCTCAGAGCTGACAACGCATTTATGCTTCTCACTCAGGTTACTTTCACTCTCCTCGACTATAGTGCATCCTTTACGCTAAAACTGAGAGATCCAGATGGCCTGGATTGTACTTTTGGTTTGTCAAATTTTTAATGTTGAAATATTCTTTTTAATTCTGCAAGTTAACTTGCTTGGTTTTGAATTATCCTTCCTCGATGGCACTAGATATAAATAGTCAGATTTATGTAGTCTACAAAGAGTCAGATTTCTTGCATGAATAGGGTTTTAATATCAGCTGTGTGTATTTTTTTAATGCATTTTCCAGGCAATATGTTAAAAAAAATCTAATGAAAATCTGGCATTGCTCTTACCATCTGTTCAACAGCAGCTCTTACAGTTAGAGATCAACTGTATTTCTTTTAAGTGTGTGTGTGTGTCAGTGTGTGTCAGTGTGTGTGTCAGCACCAGACCACCTCCCAGCCATCGATGGCTGGACTTTTACGACATTAGCTGTTCTATTTTTGGTTTATGCTGCCGTTTGTTTGGGTTCAGCATTCTGTTCAGTGGCTGGCTGCTGTGCCCTCAGGCTGCTACTGAATCTGATTGGGGGGTAGAAAAAGTCTCAGCAGCACCTAGAACAAAACTATAAACAATACTGTAAATCAGCTAAAGCAACCATATTCTGAGCGGTGTTTTCTTTATTAGCAGTGGTGGTTTGCCAGATTTATTCATTAGCATTATGAGGTTCAACCCAACTTAAATTGTTTTAGTGTTTGCATTAAACTTTCAGTTTTGTTTTTGCTTGTTCTAACGTGTTTGGGGTAAATTCGATACCCTCCTTTGGTGCGTTCAAGATAAATGACCAGAATCGACACTTACACGGATACTTTTGTGGTCTCGTTACAGGCCAGGTTATTTGATGAGCCTCAGCTCGCCAGTCTCTGCTTAGACACCATCGACAAAAGCACCGCAGATGCAATAAATGCAGAGGGATTTACAGATATTGACCTTGGTATGTGAGCGTTTATGATCAGGTTTTTTCTTGTCCACGGTTTGCATGCGAGTTGTTAAATATTAAGACTTTTGTGTATTTGCATGTGTAGACACTCTTTGCGCGGTGCTTGAAAGAGACACACTAAGCATCAGGGAGAACCGTCTGTTTGGAGCAGTGGTCCGCTGGGCGGAGGCCGAGTGTTACAGGCAACAGCTTCCTCTGACCGCGGAGAACAAACAGAAGGTTCTGGGGAAAGCCCTCCCGCTCATCCGCTTCCCGCTCATGACTGTTGAGGAGTTTGCTGCCGGTAAGTGAATCACAGAAATATGAGTTTATTTGCAATGCTGTGATGTTTGCAACACTCTTCTTACCAGTTCAGCCATCACTAAGCATATCCATCATGTTCCTGATGTACAACTCAAACCACAGAAACCAGTTTGATATTCTTTCTTGTGCAACAGGGCCTGCCCAGTCTGGAATATTGTTCGATCGGGAGGTGGTAAATCTGTTTTTACACTTTACAGTAAACCCCAAACCGCGGGTCGACTACATCGACAGGCCTCGCTGCTGCCTCAGGGGGGAGGAGTGCAGCATTAATAGATTCCAGCAGGTTGAGAGTCGATGGGGGTACAGTGGTACCAGCGATAGGATCAGGTGAGCGGAGGCTTGATGGTTGTTTTTTTTGTTTTTTAATTATTAACACTTGATTTTTCTCATTTTCTTTCCATCTCTTTCTCTCTCTGCAGATTCAATGTTAACAGAAGAATATCCATAGTGGGCTTTGGCTTGTATGGTTCCATACATGGACCCACTGACTATCAGGTCAACATACAGGTAACTTCTGGCACGGAGACATAATGAGGTTCAAGACAAAATACTTACACTGCTGATGAGTGGGTTCATAACTTTTTAGTAGAACTCAGTGTCATTTCATTTTTATATTATTGCCAGCAAGTAAAAAACAAAACAACAACTTTGAAATATTAAATTGAATTTTAAAAAACCCACAAGAAAAACAACCTTTTCTAAAATACAGAGTTGTGGTAACACAAGCATCAATCCTTGCTTTAATATATCTTAGCTTTAAACTATAAATTAAGTGCTCAGTGTGTAAAATACCCCTAAATTATTCCTCAAGTCTTTAACTAAACTGCAGCCAGGTTTCTGTAGCTTGCATGAACATACAGCATATGCTCAAACTAAGAGCTAGCATTGGCCAAAATAATGATTAGATATACATAAGACTGTCCTGCAGCTTTGTATACTGTGTGTCATGTCCAAAATATTGGGATCGAGAGTGAAATGTAAAAAGAATACAGTGCAAATCTCATAAACACGTAATTTATTCACAGAAAAACAGAGAAAAATGTCACATGTTTAAAATAAGAAATTTTTACCACTGAAGGAAAAACATCAGCTCCTTCTGAATTTGATGGCAGCAACACCTGTCAAAAAAATGGGACAAGGGAAACAAAAGAATGGAAAAGTAAGCGCTACTGAGTTCAGTAACATGAGAGGCAGAGTTTCACTGTTTTGCAAAAAACTGCAAATCTACAAATTGTTCTTCAGTGTAAAAGCAAGTGAGACACCAGTGTATAATCTGTATGCCTCAGTTCCCTATACCAGTATAATACTTATAGTGAGCTAACTGAACCCTGACATTACTCTTGGGTGTTCCTGTTATTTATTACTGTTATTTATGCATCAAAGCTTTTATTCTATAATTACAGGCTAAAGTCAGCATCGTTTTATATAATACACACATAATGCATTAGTTACTGTTATTAATCCTCTTAGCTGTAGAGTCAATCTAGCCAGCTAGTGTTTCTAGTCACATCAGATTTTGCTAGCAGTACCATTAGCAGGAAGGAAAGCATACATTAGAAATTAGTGGACTCCATTTCCAATCTAAAATAGCCAGTATTGCTCAGTGTTGGTGCTGTAGAGGAATGGAAGAAAGAGACAAAGGCAAGGCATTAAGGAGCGGGCAACTCATCTGAGTCCCTCACATTAAGGTTACTGCACAGGCTGCTGGAGGTAACCCAGAGCTGGAAAAGATCTTATTTTTTAAGTAACGTTACAGTCCGCTCACACATTGGCAATAAAAATAAAAACATTGCATTTATGAAAAAAGCTGAAATAATGTTAAAAAAAATACCGGTAAGTGGGGAAATTAGAAATCTGAACACAGAAACCAGTAGTAATATCCTTTCCAAAATATGCAATAAAGATACCAAAAAAGGGTGTGCTGTCTAGATCTGCTTTATGGTAAACTCACTCTCTTTTATTGTGTAATTTATAATTCCTCTTTATATGACGGTTTTCTCTGTTTCCTGCTTGAAAACAAGCTTTAAGATAAAACATGGCTGAAGATACTGATCACGTATCTATGTGTGATCAGTATGCAGTTGCTAAAAGCGAGTGTTCAGTAGCTGACCTTTTATCTCTGTCAAACACCAAGCCCTGGCACGTGTTTGCCTTTCAGTTATTTTACTAAAAATGTGCCATCAAATGCCAACTGACTCGTTCAGTTCCCTGTATTTGTTAAAAACTCTAACAGAAGCTTCTGCACACCAGTGAAAAGCCCAGGTTCTTACAGTGCTCGGTAGATGTTCTGATTACAATCTGTGATGTAAAGGTCCAAGATTTGCATCATCCCTGCAGTTCAAAGTATAGCCAGGGGACCTTTATGCGTGTGATCCCTCCTATCGCAGCTGCTCATCTAAACTAAACTAAAACCCCAGTCACACAGGCGTAAACGATCGACGACTGAATTCAGCAGTTTAGCGGTCACAGGCTGGTCTCTGTGCCTGTTAACTTTAGTCCCCAGTAAGAAGAGACGTAGCTGAATATGTGCTGTGTAACAGTTTATTTCAGGGGTCTTCCACATTTGTTACAGCTACAGAAATCCACCAGTAAACAGATGTGACACTGATGCTGCCAGCTGTGTAAAAAGTTGATCTTGTTGTTGTACATTCAGTGAAGACCTTCTCCTGTTCCTCCGTAGATCATAGAGAGCGACAAACGCATCACACTGGGACAGAACGAGACAGGTTTCAGCTGCGATGGCACAGCAAACACGTTCCGAGTGATGTTCAAAGAGCCCGTGGAAATCCTACCCAACGTCAGCTACACTGCGTGCGCCACCTTAAAGGTCAGCCCGAGGTCACTGTATTTGAAAACTGAATTGAAGGAATTATTGAACATTGGCTCAATTTAACGTCTGTCTTTTTAATTTTATAACTCAGGGCCCCGACTCGCATTACGGCACTAAAGGGTTAAAGAAAGTGACCCAGGAATTGGCATCGGGGGCCAAGACAACATTTTTCTTTTTTAGTTCACCTGGAAATAA
This sequence comes from Pelmatolapia mariae, assembly GCF_036321145.2. Classification (NCBI taxonomy): domain Eukaryota; kingdom Metazoa; phylum Chordata; class Actinopteri; order Cichliformes; family Cichlidae; genus Pelmatolapia; species Pelmatolapia mariae. The sequence continues at coordinate 13,920,274 of NC_086227.1, read as the reverse complement.
CAACGGCACATCCGTGGAGGACGGGCAGATACCAGAAATCATCTACTACAGCTGAACTCGCTGCAGTGTCATTCAGGTACACTGAAACAAGGAGACCTCGGACTGCTGGGAAGACTGGACTGTACTTAGTGCCTCACGAGCCCATGGAATAACGAATGTGTGTGTGCGTGTACGTGTGCTGTATGTGGGTATTTCTCTATACGATGTTGGTGTACAGGCATGATCAGCCATGTGGAAACAGCCTGAGTTGTGGAAAAATCACAGCTCTGTTGTCAAAAAAAAGAAGAAAAAAAAAAGAAAAGCTATTCGGGGGACAAAGTGTATGATCGGCTATGAATGATCTAAATACAGACACATCCTAGGAGACAGGCCTGAGAGCTGTCTGTCTGTTAACATGTGAATCTGAGCTGCACGTCAAACTGCAGACGGCTACAATCTGTTTTGCTGATGCATTTATCCAAAGTACAATATTTACATTTTTTAAATTTTTTTTTATTGTGCACTGTTTATCATGTATTCAACATGTGTCTGTTCAAGTACTTTGTTTTGGCATTGTAATCACGCTCCGTGTGTGTATGTTGTGTAACTTTGCCAGTGGTACATGCTGTTATTTATGACTTCATGTTTGCTTAGAGTTAAAATGAAAAAAGAAGAAGGAAAAAAACCAGCAACAACAAAATAAACGTTCCAGTTTTATGGAGAAATAAATGTTTTGTTTTGTTTTTAATATGGCTTAAAAAGTGAGATTTTTTTTTCCTGTTCCAAACGCTGTGGTAAATATTTATGTACGGTTTATATCATTCCTCTTTGTGTCACTAGGTGATGCCAAATCCTCTACATGCATTCAGATACTACAAAACAGATTAGAGGAGGGGGTTGTGAGACGATCAAGGGAAGTAATCGACGTCGTGGTTACAGTGTCGTCCTTAATCCTGACGCACATCTCAATAATGCCCAATTAATCTTTGCTGGATGTGCTCTGTTCTTACTCTGCCACTGAAAAGAAGAAGGCTGTCCTCTGAAAGCTGCGTCTACAGCTCAAAAGATGAAGTGCTCTTAAATTGCATAATCTGCACATTCATATGAAACAGGCGGTGCAAACAAGGCCACTTTAGACGGCTGTGAGTGGGCTTTGACGAGGAGAGTGATCCACGAAGGCTGTCAGGTGAGTCACCGGGACCTGAGAGCTTCTCCTGCTGCCTGCCCACTTAGACGGCCCTCATAAGAGAAAGAACCAAGAAAATCAGTTTGAGGCAGCTTTTTTTCTTTTTTCACCACCCACGACACAAAACACTCAAGAACCAGGAGGACAAATAGTCCACAGCACTACCAGTCCTCTAATTTTTACCTGTACTTTGTTAAAAAAAATATTTTAAAGTCTTCGAAGAACTTAATAAAGGCTTCCTGTTACGTCTGCCACCGACACAAACAGGCAAACATGGAGCTTACTGGGAATAACTCAGTCACAAGGATGATTTCTTGCACTTATTAGATTACAAATACATGACAGGGATTTGTGGTTTCTCTGATGTGTGCGCTTGTCTTTCTAGGTGTGTGGGTGGTGTGAGGCTGGTTAGATGGCAGATGAATGGGCCGTCTTTCACAAAGTGAGCCTGAACAGGAACACTGATGACAGGAGAGGAGATTTTTCCCTCTGCTGTTTTTTTGACAACAAGTGACACATGAATGTACAAGACTAATGGTTTATGTGGTGCTGAAGCATGATTATAATCAAGACCCCCACTTTTAGTACTCTGCCTAACAATGGTTCCTCTAATTAGTGTGGCTGCAAAAGTGTTGTGCAGCAAAACTCTCACAGTACCAACAAATGATGCTGACATATGAACAGGTAGTATTACCTGCATGGGGTTCTTCTGTTGTGAAGGAAGTGAAGTGAAGCAAGGTCTTCACTCTCTTTTCTGGTTTTTAGCATTTTTATGAAAACACATTTCGTGTTTGCCAAAGACATGCATCATATGTGTATGATGTGTCTGCACTTACAGTGTGTATTTGTGTTCTTGGTATACTTGCTATACACACTATAAAAATCATTTACATTATGTACCCAGATGTATTTGTGGTAATGTAACACACCTAAAGGATGCACGCGCTCCCCTTTTTATCTGAAGACACAAAGCAACAACGGCAAAAATCACATCAGTGTCAAAACTGAATCAGGAAAACCCGAATATTGCATTTTTCTTTTGGTCAAAAGCTGAGTGTGATAAGTGTTAAACCAGGCAATTTTTAGACTACATCAGTTGAGCCAATTTCCCAGACTTCACGCAGCTTTCTCTACACACAAAATACAAAAGGTTTTACACACCTTTGTTTTCACATTTGTGGCAATACTCCCTAGGATCTTTTTGGATTTCCCTACAGGAAATTCAGTTCAGTGATTTGTGTACTCCTATTGCATCTTGACGATTGTGTTGATTAACTGAAACCACACGAAGTCATTTTTAAGGCTACATTTAGATGCTGATCCTAAAATGTTACCTGGGTCAGTCCAGTTCCCAACTCAGTCACTCATCTGTCATCAATTTTAGCTTTATTGTGTGTGCAGCCTATCTTTGTTTGTCAGTGTACTGCATCTTAGCACCTACATTTATTTAAATATTCTTGTCAAACAGGATGACACATCCTCAGTGAAGGTACACTGAATGTACCGTGTTCTGGTACAAGATCCAGCTTTCTGTGTGTGTGTGTGTGTGTGTGTGAGTGTGTGTGTGTGTGTGTGTGTCTGTCTCTGTGTGTCTGTGTGTGTCCATCACGACTTAACCTGCAGGCAGGATGGATAGTGTGTGAGTGTGTGTGTGTTTGTGTTCACCTACTTGTCCAGCTGGTGGGAGTTATGTAATCTGTATTCCAGTGTTGTGAGACAGTTGGATAATTAATTATACATACATATATATATATGACTGTGTGGTGAGCATCTCTGAACTGATCCTGCTAAATTGCGATGCCTCTCACTTCATATTCTATTATACTGTATGCAGTGCAAGTTTTAAAGAAGTCTGAAATTGATGGAGAATACATGTCTGTGTGATTAGAGTGAAAGGAGAAAATGAAATGATACCCAACAGTCCAGTTTATGATTTTTATATAAAAACTGTTATAAAAACTAAAATTTCTTTTATTTTGAAATTTACATTATAGGGCGTGTTTGTTTGTTTTTTAACTTAACAGAAATAGATACAATTTTTTTGCTATTTGTAATTCAAATATTTTTGGTTATTATCTCAAAATTTAACTTTTTAAAAGTTTTTTTTTGCAGAATTTTTTCTCAGCAATTCGAGTTTGTAAGTCCCAGACCAACCCAAACCGTAACTTTAATTTACATCATTTAGAGGGTACCTCACAAATTTTGGAGCTATTAACCCAAATGTTTGACTTATAGATGAAACTGGAAGAAAAGAAAAACTGTCATAGGCATGTGCCTTCACTTGTGGTGCTAAAAAAAATCAGGTAGTTCTAACAGTGAGTACTGAAAGTAAAAAATTTACACAAAACTCTCAATTTCACAAATTCATTCTGGCATCTCCACCATTCATGCCTTCATTTCGGACTTGCCTTTATCATAGCATAAGCATGCGTTTGTCAGATTTTTCTTGAAGTTTTATGTTAAGTTTTTTCCCTTTGCATATTCAGCAGTGGAGGAAAATTAGGAGTGTCACTCATAAGAATAAAGATGGCACCCTTTTATTTACGTAGCTAAAATGATGGAGTGCAGCAGCATGCGCAACACCAAGAATCAGAGACTGAAGTAGCTCGATAATATAAATCCATATTTATTTATTTATTTATAACTGTGCATTTCTACAATGCGCTTTTAAAATTTTGACTCATTTTATAAGTATTTCATTCACAGTCAATCAGGAAAAGGATAAACAAAGGCAAATTTCTTACATTTAGCTGTTTGGGCAACTGGTTTCAAACAAAGGGATGTTTTCTCTATTCACAGAAAACCTGCACCTTTCCCTCTTGAATGTGACTTTTATTAATATTCAACAATGTAAATTTTCAGCAGTGGTTCGATGTGCTGCTCTGTAGGACGCTGATGGTTGTCATCTTGAAGTGTAATTGCAGCCTAGACGGTAAGCACAGAGCAGGTTGAAGAATGAGGGAAAATCGTTCCCATTTCACACACTGCTGAATCTGAGAATGTCCTTACCCTGATGAGAAAAGGAAAACAGATGGCTCAGATGTTGCATTTTTGATAAACATCAATTACAAACCAGCATCCTTACTGCATTGAAAAGGCTTTCGGTGTAGTTCTGTGTGTCAGCCTGTCCCTCGGCCAATCACTGGTTTGCATGAGGAAGACACAGATGGACTGAGCGGAGCATCTAAGGTTTTGGAAGATGGAGCCATCTTTGGTAACAAGAGAAAAGCCATTTCTGTCTGTATTCCCATGAGAGAAGAAATACATTGAATTTTCATGACCTGCATTTTATTTATAACATGGGAATTTACAATTTGGCCTTTCTACTACATATGCTGAATTTGATAATAACAGCGTCAGCTTTTAATTCATGAGAAACCTTTTTGGCTTATGGTTGCTTGCAAAAAGTGGCACCAAAGCTGCTTCTTGTTATGTTTCAGATCCACTACTGAATACATCTCTCACCAGGTTAGTAAAGGATCAGGTCTGAATGCTTCTTCCACCAAGTATTCCTAGAGCTGTCTATGTGTCCCACTAGAGTACCACCTGATATAATCAGACTAACAAGCGCTCCTCTGCACCACAGTCCACTGTCTTCACATGGATGACCTGGGCAGCTGCATGATTAAGTTACAGAGTGTGCATTCGGATGAGCAAAGCACTAGGGTGCATTCAAACCTCACTTTGTGCGACCTATTCTTAATTGTTAATTAAGTGCATATATGATCACGTGGCTGCTAGCTGCACGTGTGCTCGTGCGCACAAGGTACACTTGTGCACAGTGTTGTTTGAAAGCTGGAGGCATTCATTTCAACAAAAAAGAGCAGAGCACGAGCGCTTTGCCATTTACACACGCCACTCGCTACACGAACACTCTGCACTGTCTGCTGGGGGCTGGCTGGCCCGGACCAACCTTAGCCCCTGCACTCTCCAACACCAGATGTAGGTCGCCGAGTGCTCCGGGGGCTGGGGGATCCTGCGTGTTTGTGTGTGTTTCCAGGGAGGTTGTAGTGTATTGTGCGCACAAACGCATGTGTGCATGCTCTTCCAAGAGGAGGGGGGGCAGAGTGATGATTGTAGTGGATGAGTTCATCATCAAGGACATGGCCCCCAGCGCACTGTCTCCATTGCTGTCACATTGCATCGTCACAAACAGGCCACATGAAGCCTGACAGCCCGGCAGACCACACCGAGGGCATACTCTTGTTGGTCCCTCAATGTGGCTCTCTCTATTGTTTTCCTTTTCTTACAATCTCCAAGTCTCATCATCCATTACCAGCATAATAATTGCAATTAAAACATGATGGGATTGATTAGGTGGGGATTCAAAAGGTCTCCGCCTGGTAGTCAAAGAAATAACAGTAAGCAGCACATTTATTTTCTTAATGTGGCAAAAACTGCTTAACCAGATGTTTTATGCTGCATTTAGAGATGAGTGCAATGAATGTGTAGGCTAAGGGATAGTACAGTCAACACTCTGTGTCACACAAAGGACCGGATTAACATGCTGACCTTTGGATTAATCTTTCTAGCTGTGTGAACTTTATGTAGAGTCTAGTTTCTGAGGATTTCAAAGGGGATGTCAGTTCATCTCAATCTGACAGGCAGTCCTTCTGATGTGATGTGTTAATATCAGCACCAAATTCTATACTACGTAAGCTAAACACATTCAAAGCAGGATTCGAGCACGAAGACCCACTTTTTTGACAATCCATGAAAAGCAAAAACTAACATTAGTGCTAGAGAAGGAAAGGTCAGGGGAAAACACCAAATTCTGTAGGATATATCCTCTATAAAATGCAGGCACTATCCATCCAGACTGATGACAGAGTGAACAACACTGTATGGGTCCTTATAGAGTCTTTGCCAGCAATGCCATCCAGAGAGTCATGCTATTAGCAGGGACAAACCATAAGAAATATGGCTTTAGCTTACTCTTGTAATAACTTGAGACACTGGGAAATGTTTGTTCACTGTGACCATAGTAAACTTCAGTAGTACCAGTTTGAAAAGTACATCAATTAATGAGCTATATGTGTTGTATGCTTCTTTCATTTTCAAAGCTGTACAGTGGGCCAAATTGGAGTCTCTGGAGGACCAATTCTGGCAACTGGGCCTTATGTTTGACACCCATGCTTTAACACTCTTTAAAGATTATTGAAATTGTAAAAACTCTGTTTCGACCTCCCCAAATGGTCAAGACAGCCGGCTGCTGCCTGAATTTAGTTCTGCCTGAAGTTTCATACTCCCCACTGTTTGCCAAGTATTTGCTGAGTGGTGACGTGGGTGGGTTTCTTTTTTATAATATTGCATATAATTCAATATAATGTTTTTGTCATATATACTGTGTTTCCATGTATGATTGCACACAAATCCCAATTTTCTAGAATTTTCTAGTAGAATATAAAGAAATGAGGGTGGCTTAAACCTTTTCCACAGTAGTTTACCTTCACTGACTGGAACATAAAATACTGTATAAAGCTCTTAATGACTAATCACTATCAGAAAATTTTAGAGTACTCTGTTGTCTCAGCACAGCACTTGACTTGTTGGTTTCCAGTAGAATGGGAGGCAGATCCTTCAGCTATGAGACTCTTCTCCTGAGGAACCAGTTCCCAGTTTGAGTTCGGAAGACATACACCACCTGTTTTTTCAAGAGTAGGCTTAAAACTTTCCTTTTTGATGAAAACCTATAATAAGAGGTGGTTCCCTGAAAAATCCTTTCTTTATGATGATATAGGCCCTTCTTTTGTGGGACCTCCCACAGTGCACCTGTCATCTTGACTTTGCTCTCTTCTCGTTCAATGTAAATTAATTTTATTGACGACTATTGCAGGTCATTAACTTTGGATAGTTTTGGATAGTTTTTGCATTGTCCCCTCTCTTTCCAGAGCCTGTGCGTCTGGTTCTGGAGCTGTGTGTTCCTGATCTTTTGTTTACTGGCACCACCAATCTGCTCAGTGTTTATTGTTTTTCAGCGCTCATCCTTTCTCTCTCCGCTCACCCCAAATGGTCAAGACAGCCGGCCGCCCAGCCTGAATTTAGTTATGACTGAAGTTTCTTACTGCCCACTGTTTCCCAAGTGCTTGCTGGGTGGTCATGTGTTGGGTTTCTCTTTATAATACTGCATATAAATCTGCTGACCTTAATTTGTAAACTCTCCTCAGATTATACTTTTATGATTTGCCAAAGCACTGATAACAAAGAAAGTGAAATGACCGTGAAAGATGGGAATCTCTACACTCCTTCCCTGTGCCACGTAAACACAAGTCTAGAATTTTTATATATTTCTCTGCAAATAAACCCCTACTTTACTTACTGATCTACTCTGCACAAGACATCGCTGTGCTGTGAAGACACAGCAGTCTCGGGTGACAACTCTCTAATCTAAACTGATTACAGTGGTGATGGCAGCGTTCTCCACAGTGTGCCAGTTTCAGCACATCCCCCACGCACTTACGGCCTAACCTCCTTCCTCCCTCCCTCGCTTATCATCACAGCTGATTGCACTGCTGAAGTCCAAATGAACTGTTAACCCTGTCTTTACCAGGTCCATAAATAGAAAGCACAGAACTGAATCCAGGCAGTGATGAAACAGTGCGGCGGTTTGCTTGCTGCTTCGCTGGAGAGATGGCTAATGTGTCCAAAGTTGCTCTTTGTCCCTGAACTGGGATCTGCAGTAAATGCACTGGGAAACACAAGTGCTGACATCTTTAGGCAATGAGCTACATACGCCATAGCCAATGATGCATATACCAAGAATGCATTAATAATGCACATTAATATTTTAGATGCTCTTTCACAATTTGAACTATTGGTGTTTAGCTGCTTCTGAGCTATGAATGCTGCTTTTTTCCCCTCCACAGTTGTTCAGGCCATCTGGTTTAATGTGTCATCCAGTACTCCGACATTAAATCTGGTGAAGAGTTTCTGAGCCTGTGGGGTGAGACATTCATAGTTATAACTTCTATGAGAGAATTTGTTGATTCATTTGAAGAAGAGTTTAGGATTAGGACATTTCAGGAGAGCTTTTATCTGAGCTAAGATTCTGTATTTGTCGAAGCCGATCGAAATGTAAATCAAAAATAAAGCCATCTCAATAGTGGTTTAGCCAGTTCACAGTGGTCCCAAAATCAAAATTCCTGGAATATACTGATTGGGTTATTCTGAAATGTGTTTGAATACAATAAAGATATAAGCCTGGACCACTTATTGATGAATTTTGCAGTAAGATTCAGCTTATTTAGTGTTAAAATGTGAGCTAATCTTTAACAAAGGTCATGAACCCAGCATGAAGTATGAACCCATTACTTTCTGATTATCCTACACTGGGTTGCTTATTTGTTTCAGAACTGATAAAAAGATTTTATTGTTCTATAAAAACACTCCATTGCAGACTATACACTCAACACCGGTTCTACTGCTTGTTACTGCAAATATACAATCAGCCAATCACATGGCAGTAAATCAGTGCATTTAGGCACAGTCAAGATAATCTGCTGAAGTTCAAAATAAGCATCACAATGGGGCTGGCGTGAGTATTTCAGAAAGTGCTGATCTACTGTGATTTTTACACAGAACCATAATAAAGTGTCTGGTGAATGTACACTACCGGTCAAAAGTTTTAGAACACCCCAATTTTTCCCATTCAAGTCGTTCAAGTCCTGTGAATAGCCTGAAATGGTACAAAGGTAAGTGGTGAACTGCAAGAGGTTAAAGAAAAGGTCGCCCAAAATTAAAAAATAACGTACATTTCAGAATTATACAAAAAGGCCTTTTGTCAATGGAGGTTGATCAAGCCTTGAAAGTAGCCGATGCTACCAATTCCTACAGGTGTTCCAACTTTTATGGATTACTTACAACCCCCTGTCTGCATAAAAGCAGTGTTGGAACACACTGTGGTACCATACCCTCGAGAGCATCAGTTGAACAGTATTGTACTGCAGAAAGTAGTTTGTTGCTACAACAATGGCGAGAAAAGGAGATAACGAAAGAGAGACAATGAAGAGAGACAGACCATCATATCACTTAAAAACGTAGGTCTTTCCTATGGAGAAATTGCAAAGAAAGTCAAGGAAACAGTCAGTAAGGTTTCCTTCACCATCAGAAGGCACTCAGAAAATGGGGCAAACTCTGACAGGAAGAGGTCTGGCAGACCCAAAGCCACAACTGAATCAGAGGACAAGTTTTTGAGAGTTAACAACTTGCATGATAGGCGACTCATAGGACAACAGCTTCAAGCACAGCTTAATAGTGGTCATAAGCAAGTCTCAGTTTCAACTGTGAAGAGAAGACTTGACAGGTTTGACAGGATGAGTTACAGCAAGAAAGCTATTGTGAGGATGTCCGAATAAGACAAGATTCTGGGCCACAAAACACCACCATTGGACTATTGAAGACTGGAAGATGGTATTATGGACTGATGAATCAAAATGTGAAATCTTTGGGTCATCATGCAGGATCTTTGTATGCTGTCAGGTAGGAGAAAGGATGTGTGTTGCATCAACTGTCAAACATGGAGGATGAAGTGTGATGGCCTGGGGCTGTTTCGTTGGATCCAGGGTAAGTCACTTGTACGAAGTGAGAGGCACCCTGAACCAAAACTGCTACCATATCATTCTGCAGCACCATGCAATGGCCTCTGGTATGCACCTAGTTGGTTATGGGTTCATCCCACAGCAAGATAATGACCCAAAACATAAGTCCAAGCTATGCCACAACTACTTCAGGAAAAAAGAACAAGATGGTAAGCTTGAAAACAGAGTGACGAGCACAGTCTCCAGAGTTAAACCCCATTGAGTTGATATGAGATGAACTGGATAGAAAAGTGAAATCAAAGCAACCTACAAATGCCACACATTTATGGGAACTTCTGCAAAAGATATGGTTAGAGCTTTCTGAAGAATATTTGATTTCTGTTGTAGAAAGAATGCCACGGGTGTGTTCAGCTGTTACATCTGCCAAAGGTGGTTACTTTGATGAGTGAAAAGCTTAGAATACATTTAGGTCTAAGTTGATTCCATGATTTTTTTTTTTTTTACCTTCAATAGCTTATTTGTACTATGCTTTCATTTCAGAGTGCAAGGAGACATTAAACTGCATAATATTTAATTAAAAAAACAAAAACGGTAGACCGGAAGAGGGGTGTGTGTGTGTACACATTATGCAAAACTACTATTTATATGCTATGTAATACAAGGTCAGTGATTCTTGGTGCTACAACCTGAATCAGCTTAGTGAGACTAAATGAAAGAAAGACAATAACAAAATAGCATACAGTAGAAAAAGGAAATATGTTTAATGCGAACAGACCAAAGGCCAATATCTGATCTTCTTATCAATGTTTGAACTTTTAGACACAGCCCTACAAATTATCTCCAATAAATTATTAGCAGCTATGTTTCTGCTGGGAACAGACTTTAAAAATAAAAAAAAATATCAAACTACATAACTCAACCCCCCCCCCCCCCCTCCAGAAATCTGTTTAAAAAAAAAAAAAAAAAAAAAAAAGTACAAGTTTATTGACAGCAGATTAGTTCTTAAGTCTACATGTCCTTGCATAACATTCTGACACAGAAAACTGAAGCTGTGTTGCTTACACGTTTTCCCTGCAAATTCTGGTTTAGTGTTTGTTACAACACTGTACCACACAATTTTATACCAAAGCATATAAAACAGTAGCAGAAAATAAACAAAACAATGCTCCTGTGAAATTTCAGAGCAATAATGTGCTAATGAAATTATACGGCAGCCCACAAACCCGAGAGAAACAGTCATTTTCAGTGTCAGTGTGAGCTCCACTGCAGAATACTGCAAATCTATCTCCTGTTAAGACATCCAAATATGACAACAGGGCTGAGCAGTGTGAAATAACATGGGAAAACATTACTGTGGTTAGGTATGACGAAGGGGGGGGAGGAGGAGGCTAAGTGGAAGTCCAACAGAAAAGCAGCAGATTTACACAGTCCCATTTACCTGCCAGGAATTTTAATTTGGAGAGTAAAAATCAGTGCATCACAAATAAAATGATAAACACAAAAGACTTTTTAGTTTATACATTGCTCATCCTGGCTTATATATGCATCTTGAATCACTGAAAGAAATATTAGTTGCACACTCCTGCATATAGTACTACAATGTGAGCTGAAAGACTACAAATACTTTAAACGCTTGTAACACCTGAGAGATTACAAAAGAGATCAGTAGCGATCATGATGTGGTCTCTGATGGGAGAAGTTGTATCCCTGGTTGGAGCTTGGCCGCCCTGAATAAGACCCACTTCCATGACCCCAGTGCCGGTCTCTGTCTCGCTCTCTGTCTCGGTTTCTGTCATGCCAATGTTGCTGTCCACGATCATCTCGTCTCCAACCGCGGTCTCCTCCCCATCCACGTCCTCTGTGACCACGGTCATGGTACCTTGATGATGACATTAAATTAACAAACAACAGGCAGTGATTGATAGACATTAGCTCAAGTTGTCCTCATAAACTACTATGGTATTGTGAGTCGTGCTCACTGGGTTTCTCTAATCTCTCATCACAATTTAAAAATAGATTTCTCATTTACAAGAAGGTAAAATACCAGGAAACTCCTCCAGAAACTTCAGTGTTAATGCTGGGATTTCAGTTTTATGAAGGCAGTTCACTTCTTACTGGGGTACATCGCCATGGCAACTTATTCTACCAACCTAACCTGCAGGCTATGCTCCAGATTAGATATTAACAGGTCCAAAATTACCACCTATGGATTAATCAGTTCTCTGGAAAATAGCGTCAACATTCCTGGAAGAGCCCTTTGACCTCTGTGGGGAGACTGTATTGGGACCAAGTCTTCTTAAGAGCATAACAAACACAGATTTTGAGATCTAGCCTTATTCCTTGATTTTTTTTGTGTGTGTGTGTGCCATTTTCTGCAAATATTGGAGAATTTCATTACACAATTATTAATGGGGTCACACAACACATTTATGAACCTTACATCAAATTTGCTCACAGACAAAGCTTGCATCTGAATTACAAACAAAACTAAAACCATCTTACAGACACTACATTAATTTCATTGCATAACAATTGTAATCCATCAGATGTATTCGTTACAGCAGACTTATAACTTACACAGTCCTCATTTTCATCAGCATTCTTTCGTGGCTCCTGGAGGAGTTTAAACAGATATGGCCAGACCTCCCTTTTTTAGTCACCTCCTCCAGCCCTTGTGCTGCGACACCGAGGTGTTCCCAAGCCAGCTGAGAGACAAAGTCTTGAAATGACTAAAGAAATTACTTGTCCTGGGTTGGCCCTGGAAACTCCTCTGTAGGACATGCTCTAAACACCTCACCTAGGAGGGAAACTAGTCAGATGGTTGAATCACCACAAGTGGCTCCTTTTGATATGTGTGAAAATAGCGGCTTTATTCTGAGCACCACCTGAATGACCGAGCTTTCATCCTCTCTCTCAGGATGGAGGAAGCTCTTTTCCACCACTCCACAAATCGCCACCTTATAACAGGAGAGGAGTTTGTGTGCTGTCTCAAGTAATTTGCTCCAAGTGGCAAACTGGTCCTGGGTGAAGGGCAGAATAAATGTGTCTGTGTTGGTTCACAGTCACACAGATCATTGGAGTCCTGTGTGGTTGGTTGGTTGGTTTATCACTTCTCTCAATCGTTAGCAGTTTCACAGTGATAAAGTGAAATCAAAATTAACAAGCAACCCTACCTGTTATCCCTGCCCCTCTGGTTTCCTCCCCCACGACCACTCCAGTCCTCCACGATGGGAGGGCGGTCTGCAGGACGGTTTAGGTACTCCTGGTACTCCTGATCCTCCGAGGAGAACCTGTGTGCGAACATCTCCTCGTAGTTCTGCTGGGTTTCCGCAGTTTCAGTCATTCTGTGAGCACACAAGTTATTGAAATACTTAATATCACAGAAAAGCTGCTATCGCGGCGTCGTGTTTATATTCCCTCTTGGTCTTGCTAAATCGCGTGTTCCCAATATGATAACTATTCTGGACAGTAATAGTAGTTATCCAACATATAAACAACGAAAAATAAACCTAGCTTAAAAACAGTTACAGCTCTGGCTTTGAAAAAATACCTTAATGTGACAAGTACGCCGTTAGCTTTAGCGACACTTTCCACTTCTGAAATTTCAGTGTGGTACGTCGCTAAAATCCTTCCCCCCCGGAACAAACCTCTACAAATTTTAACGGTTCTGGGAGCGCGCGCACCTGCCAGAGATTAATGAATGTTACCTGGCAGTTAGGGTATAGAAGAAAAAAGCCCAACAATCATTATAAAAAGATTCAAGAGCTATTAATTGACACAATTAGATGCTAATCTAATCTAACTTCGCGTAGCGAAGTTTGCTTTAACAGTTATTCCGCTTAATTTGGGAGAAAGGGCAAACTAGTGGAAGCCAGCACAGTGAATGGAAACATGTAAGTGCATCAGATTTTTTATTTAAAAAACCGTTGGGTTTAACTGATTTTTTTTTTTATATAACTAAAAAAACCCAATTTGGCCTGAAAGTCCATCTAAAACCGCAGACGCCACCACAGATATGACAGGTTTAGGAAACAGTGGGTGGCTGAAAGGAGAAAGCAGGTGGAAGCCACCCCGTGTCGCTGCTGCTGCCTTTGATATGAAACAGCCCCGTTGTGGAGGAAGAAGCTCAGCTCAGCGCAGAGCAGCGAAATGCAAACATTAACTTAACTCACCAGCGCCGATTGTTTGAAGGCGGCGAGGGAGAAGCCACGCCAAGGTGGGATTCACACCCGCCCATGTGAACAGGAAAAACAAAGGAGGAGAGGAGGAAAAAACTTCCTGAATTGAACGGGCTTCTGTGAGACTGAGCTTGACAGCCCGGTGAGTCGAGTTTGCGAAGAACTGCACTCTCTCTCTCTCTCTCTCTCATATATCTCAGCTGTCTCTCAGCGGCAAGAGGACTTGTTCGGAGCTGGCACACGGGGTTATGAACTCTTTGGACTGCTAATCATCTACGGACTGCGCTTTTGAAACATTATTTTTCCTCTCAACCCAGCCAATACATAACCTTCAGATTAAAGAAAAAAAGAAGGAGTTGTTCCTCAAGTCCGCGGCAATGGGGTGAGTAATCCAGAAAGCGCTGCCCTTCAGAGCGCCTCTCATGACACCTGCGCTGACTAAAAATGTGTTTGTGCGGCGAAAAGACGGCAAATATGCCCCCCGAACTGCCCGTTTCACCTGTCAGCCCTCAAATACATTTAATTCTAAATATCACTGATTTCAAGCGCCAGGTTGTGAGAAGATCACCTCTGTTTTATTGCCAGATTGTGTTGCAATGTGGGGAAATTAATGAGGTGACTCTTGTTGGACTGTCAGTGAGACTATTCAGATGTGTGTGTATATGTGTGTGTGGTGGGGGGTTGGGGGTTGATGCCATATTTATAATTATGGATTTATGTTTTATTTATGAGCAGAATTTCAAAAGGATCATTCTTGAGTGCTCCGCTTCTTCCTTTTCTTCAGGATAGGAATATGGTTTGGAGAGGGTTATGATATGGAGGTGTCAGAGTCAACACTGCCCACTAATGAGGAGAGATGGTGGTACTTGTGGGAGTGTGTATTTGTAGGCATGTGTGTTGTCCACAGTACTGGAGGTAGTGGCGTGTACTCCCACAGTAGTTTTACATGGTACTGTACAGTATTTTGCCTCCATACTGTGGTGTGAATGTTGATTCTGTGGCTCACTGCCACAGTTATGCAATCACCATCTCTCCCTCTTTCTTCAGATCTACATATATTCCTGTCTATGCTTTCCAAGCAGCTGGACTGTATTTAATTTCACACAAAAAAGGGAAAACCTTTCAGACCTAAACCTCATTCTAGATCATTTATTTATTCATTTATTTATTTTAGGAATTCTTCCACTTGTAACACACAAAACTTGGATTTATGGAAACTATGATGTGAGGCGTGAATCACTAGCTGCATAAATGTTCAATTATGTAATGAGTACCACCCCATACCAAAGTGCTTGCTTTTCCTCAGTATTTTAATGCGTAAGAAACCAGTTCAACAGTCCTGACTTCCTTTCGCCAGTTTGGTGTACTCACCCAGCCGGTTTCAAAGGACTCAGCTGTGTTGTGTCATGAAACTGACCCATGCAGTGGATCTGTGACAAGCATGGCAGCCAGGCCAAAGCAGGAGTTCCCACCTACTCACAGGCACAGAAAAAGTTCCCTTTTTCTTTTCTATGTTCACTCAGTGCTAAGCAGTGGTGTCACTTGTCAGCTAAATACCTTTTTAAGAAGGAGGGAACAAATGGCTTCTATGAAATTTCATCCCACAGGACTTCCTTGAAACTGCATTGGCTGCCTTTGTCATTCCAATTAGTTTTGGGGTAATCAAATGTTGCTTGTATAAAAAAAAATCTTAAAATTCCTTTTCGCAATACCTGAACAGCAGTGAAAAATCAAAACTATGGAAGGCTGATAAATCCAATCTCCTACACTTCTGATTCAGTATTGTTGCTTTGATGCATTTGAATCAGCAGCTATTACAGCAGTGATTGAATCAGCATGTTGTGAATATGTTAGATTGTCGGACCAGGAGGCCAAATCACAACTAATGAAATTTACTCTCATAGAAGGCAAAGAAAATATCTAATAATAATAGTAATAGCGAATCAAATGTGAGAACTGAAACCAGAAACTTTCTCCTTAAGAAATAACTTAATGAATGTTGCTCATTACGTTTCTGCAGGTGTATTTGTTTATAGGGCTGCAACTGAATGATGGAGATGACTGATGAATCTGCAGTTTTCTTGTGTGTTTGTGTAAAACAAGACACAAAAAACAATGCCTATCACATCTTAAACCTTGAAGTAACTGGATTAAATTAAAGAAAGGGAAGAGGAATTCTTTTGTTTGCCTTCCAATAATTAGCAGATGTGTTGCTAATTCTGCACTGTATATATTACAACCTGAGCACACCTGCTAATGATGCAATGTGTTTTGCACGAAGCAGCAAATCAACAGATAAGAATGAGTCTGTGTGTTTGGTGGAGGGAGCTGTAGATCATTTGTCATGTCTTTGTGTGTGTGTGTGTGTGTGTGGTAGGTATTTAGGTGCCTTTGTCCCTGAAGCTCCTGTCTCCTAAATGGAGTTATAGATTAACTATAAGTCAGACAACACACACATTAACACCCTCGATATCTATCTTTACGTGTCCCTTTATTACCATATTTCTTTGAGCAAATGATCTATCAGTACCCTCTTGACCCTGAGACACTTTTTATTGTTCATGCCATTTCCACACAATTTATTGAGTATATACTGTTACATATTGGTCCAAATTGTAGCATTGTATGTGTGCGCCATGTGCGGCATGTCCTAAAAAAGAATAAATCAAGCCTATGTAATTAAAGACTGGTGAATTGGAGAGGGGGAGGAAATTCAGACGGTAGCACTGGGAAAGAAAGCGATGAGAATTCTGTTTCTAAGTACAGTTTTGCAGCTTAAGGGCTGCATCTCTGGAATTATTCCAACATAAAGCTTAGATTGCCTGAAAGCCCCTACTGAATAGGCAGCCACACAGACAGCAATGCAATCAGCATATTGCTATTTAAAGTAAGCCATGCTGGGAGCAGGCCTAACACAGGGATAGATGATAATCTCCTGGCTGGCCAGAGAATGGCATATAAAGGTTTAACACTCATTGATTAGGCTCTGTGACATGTGACGTGGCAGTGGGTCCTTTGGCTGCCCTGACAGGAGAGTGGACTGTAAGCTTAATCTGAGGCTATGTTCTCCATCTGTGTCCGAAGGCTGGAGGGGATGGCTGTAGAGGTGCAGTTGGGGAATAGGAGCAGGTCTTACTGTTAAAGAATCATGTGTAAATGAAAGGGGACAGGCTGATGGCGGATTGGACGTCTCATCACCAGATGGTTGAAGCCTAGGAGGCCATCTGCTGCCATGCTGTGCTTCTGTGGAGACTTCCTCACTTCCTTTTCCTTGGAGTGCTCACATTACGTTGGGCTCTGTGTCCTGCCGCCTCAGTGTGGTGGAGGGAGACCTGCTGTGGTGGCTTGTTTGATTCTGGCCTGCTGCCTGTGTTGCATGGGACACTCAATGATGCCAGACCTGGCATTGATTATGAAGGTCATTGGTAAAATGAATAAAACAAAGTTTACCACAGTCATGCCTAAGACTGAATGTTTTCTACAAAATTAAAATATCCTGCATTAAAACAATATGTAAAGATTATTTTACTATTTTTCCAGCTGTTTTCCAATTTGCAAAAATGAGAAACAACCCGATTACTAATGTTTTAATGTTTCGGCCCTCAGAGCCTGATCATTATCTATGGAAGGAGTGGGACAAAATATTAACAACAGTGTTTTATCTTGAGATCATCAATCGTCGATAGCGTGGAGCCAATTATAGATACTTCTATTGAATATGTAGGTGGACTAAACTGATTTCCCTGACAAAGGTGGACTGTGTATTAAAGCAAGAGAGCTACCGTAATTAACTGATTTTAATGCTAGTAAACAAACCAAGTAACATAACAGCAGCATTTACTCCTCTTCAGTTGCACAAATATCTTGATGTATGTTTGGATAATTGCCTCGCGAAGCATCAAACATTGTATGCCTAATTGTGGATACCATATTGCAGTACTGAGTTACAATAGGCACGGGAGTTAAATAGTATGTCTCATGTATATCTAATTTTTACTATAGCCTTATAGAGATTGGAAATTCTGCTAATGCTGGAATTTTTTTTTTTTTTAGTAAAATAGAAATGATTGTAATTAGTCAGTTTATGAGCAGTAGTGTTGAATTTGGGCTTATTTTGCTCTTCCCTCCTAACGGTTGGTTCTTCCTGCACTGGATAGTGTAGTGCAGAAGAGATGCCATAAAATAACCTTTAACAGTGACTTAATGTGAGTGGTTTTAAGCTGAGACACCGTGCTCCTGTTTTGTAAATGTCAGGAGAAAGAAAATGAAAGCATAATATAGAGCTGTAGTTCTCTGCTAACTATTAAATCCATTATTTGCCTCACTCAACAGGGGACCTTGAAGTCTGTTATTGCATACAGTATATATATACAGTGGCCTCCTTTGACCTCTTGACATCATTAGTTGAGCAGCGTGTTTGTTGCAGGGAAAGCCCAGGTGGTTTAGTAGTAATGAACCCAGAGAGAATTTCCTCCGCTGCCTACTTTGCTCATTCACACAGACAACACACCACTCTCACTAATAAGGCGGCGCCGCTCTCCATCAGGACTCGCAGATAAAATATAACACCATGCCTTAGCCGTGCTCACCTAACATGCAAAAAAAGGATAATGAGAATCCAAGTTGATGATTTCTAGTGTTTTATGCTTAGCAAATTAATACACTCATTTCTAATTTTCCACATTCATGTTGCCACATTTGAACAGTATACCTTGTGACACAGTTTTTTTCATATGGGAAAAGATGCCGTTTTGTTACTGTGCTGCACTCTAAAGCCTCTTGTAATGTGGTGTGCTACTGACAGCACCAGCAGAGAAAGCGAGGAAGGATAAGTGCTCCAAGTGAGTGTTTCTGCAACTTCACTGTGGATATTTGACAAGTGAATAATGCCCCATTTGTCACTAAAGTTCTTCGAGCAGGCAGTGAAATCTGCATATATATAAAATAATATTTCAGACCACATAGGGACAAGGACAGCACTTTATACATACTCTATGAGTGATATAATGAGCTTAAGTAACTGGGGTAGCCTGCTGATTGTCCTGCTTTAGTGCCCGTTTCATCAAGAAAACTTTCACTGTGGTGAAATTGTCTCTAAAGGAATAAAAAATAAATAAATAATGGAGTAAAAGACCCCAAAAAAGTTTGAGTTCTTAATGTTGGATATTTCTTTTTGTTAGTGAGATGGTTGCACAGTTTGTGTTCACATCAGGCAGCTGACAGTAATGTGGTCCAGTCTCTAGAGGATTCAAAGGGAAGGAAATATGAAGTCTCACTGGCAAAGAGACTAAAGAGGTTATCTTATATTATAGGTTACTATTCTCAAACATATTGTTATGCCTCTGGAATTGCACCCATGTAAAAGTGACTACTTTATTCATCTCTTGCACATTTCATGCCCCAGACATGGTGCAAACCCAGATAGCGTGTGGCGATGCCATCTCTCTAACCTATTTAGTGAGCGATCTGACACCTTTGTAACGGTACTGCAGGCTAGAAAAAATGACACCGAACTTTCTAAAGAGTTGGGTCTTACTGTCGCAAGTGATCAACTTTTCTTTTTTTAAGATGTGAAAAATTACCCAAATATGTTTTTACATAAGTATGTTTTTACATAACCACCCTTGGCTCCACATTTAATTTTCAAACATTACCACCTTGTGAGGTTAAACTGTCACACAGGTTTACTGCAGTGATACGAGCTTCCTTGTGTTTAGTGAGACGCATTAACTTTCTGTAGGGATGTAAAGAATGCAGTTCGCATAGCTGAAGCTGCTGACGCAGCAGATTTCTGTTAAACCAGCTTCAAAGCCTGTTTGAGTGACGTTAAATGCTTTAGTGTTTAACCTCAGATTTCCAAATCCTCTATCAGACCGAGAGCTCGATGAGCAAAGTTTGTCTGTGGGTGGGGTAAGCCCGGAATGGATTCCTATACTCAGGAATCTGGACAAAGCTGTTTGTCTTTGTTACTGAAAGAAAAACATGCCTGATCTGCACAGATGTAGCAGCACACAAGTGCAACGTGACTGCAAGCGCTTGGATGAAAATCACCATCCCAGGCTCCTGTTCAAAGATAGAAGCTGTCTGCTGTTTATTCACACTTCCTCTCAGAACACCATGCCATCCTGTATCATCTTAAAATGTCTTTTTTAAGCTGCATGATAATCCTTCTTAGCTGTGTATGGTGTTAGACTAATCGCTACCTACCTAAGTTATCATAACTTTTTGTGAGTTATTACTCTCAAGGCAAGATTTTTTTTAACCCTTTCATGCATGAATTATGACAACCTCAATCAGGATTTTTATTCATCTTTAGGCATGGAAAAAAAGATTTTTGAACTTCATTTTTTTAAAACATGTACTTTTCAAAGAGTTTTTTTACTTGTCCACTTAGGTGGACAACATCACCTTTTGGAGTGGGTGGCAGGGTATGGAGTGATACATCAGTGTCCAATGTAGTGGTTTATGTGCAAGTATACCATCAACACTGACACTGTGAAAGGCTGATACAAGAAAACAGCCTTTGAATAGCTGTCTACTGTAGTGACCACTATGTGTGAAAGGGTTAAAAATGCATGTATTTATAGGTGGGGTACTCTGAGTAGATGGATCTGTCTGTCAGCTCACTTTAAATCTTTTTGCTGGTACACAACAAACACGATTGCTGCGTTATCAGTGTGTACAGTCCTGAGGTGCGTGTGTAGGTGTATGTAAGCATAGACAGTGCAGTCTAACTCAGACCTGCTCCCCCACATAGAAACACACACACACACCTGTAAATTATTCAAAGCACCAGATGGGGACAGAGAACGCCTGACAGGCAGCGGGACAAAGTATTCAGCGGTCGTAGAGTCCCAAACGTTGTCGTCTATTTTTTTTTTCTTTTATTTTTTTTATATCTAGTAAAATCAATCAACCTAATGCTTTTTATCTGAGAAAAGCAGATCACACAAATCCATTAAACAGTTGTGTGAGTGCATCCATGTGTTCGGCAGCAGCCTTTCACTCCTCCTTCCCTTGCCAGTCTGAGCTGGCTCGAGACACTGGCACTGCAAAGGTCAGCGCGTGTGGCTATGTAAAGCGACAACAGTGATCTGTATAATGGGTTTTGTTGTTCCCAAAGCAGATGAAGACAGAGATTAGGCTTAAAGGGGACAGTGAATTTATTAGGCTTTCATTTCTGTGAGAACCATAATCCCAATGGAAGTAAAAGCTTTATTAGCTCATGAATATGTGCTGCCTGCCAGCTTGTCTGTCTGACATTATTTTCACCGGCAACTCATAACAGTGCATTAAAGTATTTCTGTACTGAAGGTCCACGAGACATGTCACTTTGCCCGTTGCAGTGAAGCTTTGCAACAACAAAGGGACCGTCTGTACCCTGTTAATGAAACGTGTACGCTTCTCAGCATGCAAAAAATTGTTTGTTCAGATTTTTAAATTTAAAAAAAAAAAAAAAAAAAAAAAAATACTCTCAGATGATTTTGATTAATTTTCCTAAGCACATCCCCGTGCTTAAAATGTTCAAAATAGATTTGTTGGCATCACATTACAGCAGCTGTACCAGTGTATCTAGCTCAGAACCATTACATATGTTTCAGGCATTTTGTAGAAGGAAGATACCAGCCCAAGAAAATGAATGTAATGAAATGGTAAAAAGGGTTATAACAAAGAAAATATAATGCAGTAGAAACAATTGTGTGGTTCTGTTGCTGTGGTGGTTCAATCCCCAGCTGCTCCAGTTTGGTTTGGGCAAGATATTGAATTTAAGTTTCCCCTGATGCATCCATAAGATTGTGAATGCTAGACAAAGTCCTTGTTTGAATGAATGTGTGATTGGGTGAATGCAGCTTGTAATAAAAAGTGTTTTGAGTGCTCAGAGTAGAAAAGTGCCATAAAAGTCCAAGTCCAAGTGATAAGATTTTGTGGAGGCAGATAAGTGATATGTAAACAATGTTTTAGAAGCGCATTTGGGATTTTACAGAGAATAAAATTATCATTAAATCATCACTAATTATCAGAGGACAGAATGACTCTTATAGATGCTTATAAGATGGAAATGGTGGTATTTTGATCTTTTTTTTTTTTCAAACTGGCCATGACTGTGTTTGGGTGAGCTAATGCTTGTGCTGGCTAGCTAGACTGGTTATCTGGATTCAACTCTA
Source organism: Pelmatolapia mariae (assembly GCF_036321145.2). NCBI lineage: Eukaryota > Metazoa > Chordata > Actinopteri > Cichliformes > Cichlidae > Pelmatolapia > Pelmatolapia mariae. The sequence continues at coordinate 13,898,229 of NC_086227.1, read as the reverse complement.
CTCATTTTGATATTAAGAGGAGATGCTAATTTAAGCTAGCAAAAACACGATATTAAATCTACTAACCAGAAAAATAACAGCTGACTCCTTTTTGTCTTTTACTACCTGACACTGATTAAGAGAAATCCGCCCGTGACTCAATGCTGCCAGTTCCTCGAAGCCTCAACACAATTTGAACTGATGTTTTTGAAAATAAATTCAAACAGGTGGATTTACTGTAGAGACAAAAAACCGGACAGCCTGAAGAGACACGTTTCGGCTGTAAAGTTGAGTATTTTAACCTGGGATTCTGTGGGGGTGGAGTGGCTTTTAGAGGTATCCTGAAGTGCCCATTTGAGGAAATGACAACTTAATTCTTCTGCCCTGGAGTTTGATGTTGGCTTAAGATATGACGTAACATAACAGATCATCCTTGAGGGCTGTTCATACATCACAGCATCCAAATTTCTGACTCAAAAGTGCTGTTTTACTATCGTTGCAGTCATTAGAGTTCAGCGTTTAGTGCATTTTAGCCAGGTCTTGGCTTTAGATGGAGAATTGAAGGTGAAATCCAAAACGAAAGACTAGAATCTACAGTATGGGCTTGTGTAAATGTGTAAATGTGTGGGTCCGACACACTGTGGACCACAGCAAAATACATGTAATACCAGCAAACATTTTGTTCTCCCTGTTTTCCAGGAACGTGGGAACGAACTGCACTGTGCTGTGCTTGTACTGTAGCTCACTACTCAAGGCATCAATATGCTTCCACTGAAGTGCTCTTCAGATGGCTGAACAGCATGTGAAAGCCCACTTACTCCCCGATGTCAGCACTGAGGGGGGGCTGCATCCAACATTTTCTTTATTTTCCTAAAGCGACAGTCACAAGAACACCCATTTCATACAACTAATGATCAGCTGTAGATTTGTTTTTGTTTTTTCCCCAGAGGCTTTTTTCCCCTTCTTGACACAATTACTTATGTCACTTTCTGTGTCTATAACCATGTGCAATGTGTTGGATGCCTTTGAGGAAGGATTGTTCAGGAGTGTGTTATGCATGTTTGCACCGTTCATTGCATTTCACTCCTCTGTAAAGGCACAGTTTTCACAATGCATTTGACTGTGCCTTGTGGGACAGAAGCACTTTTGGTGTCAGATGTGGTTGGAGGGCCCTTGGAATTAAAGAAAGCATAACAAAATGATCAGTATGTGCTCAGAACAAGCTACTAAAATATACTGCAATTAGAATAACAAAGCATTGACAACAGTCAAGTTATTTGTACGAAGCAGTGGCAGCTTTCTAATCTATATTCTGTCTCTGAAAGTCCTTTTTACTTCACATTTTGATTTCCAACAAGTACTTCGAATCTGTCTCCCCACATTCTTCAGCTTGTATCCATTATTAAGTTCTTCAGGTGTCCAATGATCCCTCTCATCTCAGCCACTTCACTTAATTATTCCTCACTCTTGGAACGTTATAGAGGAGCATTTCAACCACCTGCACTCGCCTTTTGAAATGAGAACCTCCAGTGGAAATTTTAACCCTCCTGAGTCCAGTCCTTTTAAAGCACTATCATTAAAGAAAAGGCAGACTGGCTTTTTTTATTACTTTTTTGCTTCTAGCGGCAGTGCTCTTTCAGTCTTAGGTTTCTGCATAGTTGCCTTGAAAGACTAAAAATGGATGGTCTGCTTTCAGATGGAGTTTTTTTTTTTATATTTATTTATTTATTTTTAACCACAAGCTTTGAAAATGTGTAATAGTGTAGTAGATACCGATGTGTTCTTTTTACTGAACCCAGCGATCACAATGGCTTGAAATTTAATTGATTTACAGAGTCGTGTCTATTTTAATACAGTGGCACCTGAAGATCACTCAGTGTTGATTTTCTCTGCATTCTTTAAATCGGGGAGTGTCAAACATACGGCCTGGGGCCCAGAATTGGCCCGCCAAAGACTTTGGAAAATGTGAAAAGGGGCATACATTTTGGACTTTTAACTAGTTTTAAAGTTTTTACATTTTTTACATCTTACCGTACTGATTTAAAAACCTCTGGGTCATTCATACTACACCAAAATATTAAGTAATAGATGAACATTTAAACATTTCTGATTTTTCGCAATCTACAAATAGGGTTTTTTTTTGTTTGTGTGTTTGTTTTTAAATAGTGTACACATTTTTTTTTTTAAAGCTTCTTTTTTTCCTTTTTTGTTCTTTGAAAGTATCAAACAACTTCTTCAGTCCTTTGTCAGCTCTGTTCCAATTTTTCTGAAATTCATACAAATCAAAATGAGCATTTATTATTTTTTTTACATAATAATCTTCGGGGAGATCGTGGCTCAAGAGTTGGCAGTTCGTCTTGTAATCGGAAGGTTACCGGTTCGAGCCCCGGCTCGGACAGTCTCAGTCGTTGTGTCCTTGGGCAAGACACTTCACCCGTTGCCTACTGGTGGTGGTCAGAGGGCCCGGTGGCACCAGTGTCCGGCAGCCTCGCCTCTGTCAGTGCGCCCCAGGGCAACTGTGGCTACAATGTAGCTTGCCATCACCAGTGTGTGAATGGGTGAATGACTGAATGTAGTGTAAAGCGCTTTGGGGCCCTAGGGGACTAAGTAAAGCGCTATACAAATACAGGCCATTAATTTTGGTTTCATTTCATGTGTTTTATTGTACTGTTTTTATTTCAGCGTGGGGTTCAAATTATTTGCAAAAGGTTAGGGTTTTTTTCTCTTCCCTTTCTCCTCTGTTGAAAGCTGTGAAAGCTGAAAATCCTCTTCTTGTCTTACTGAGTCAGGCTATGGTATGTGTTTATACAGGCATGTTTCCAGGTAACAGCAGGACTGTCATCGGAATCATAAAGGTGTGTCTGTGGATGTCATTGAGAGGAGGAGCATTTGTATTTAGTCTGCGGTCATTCAAGTTTAACAGGCGCCTTGACCCTGCTCCTTCATCCTCATGCTGATGTTCTTCTGAATCACAAGGGCGGTGTGCAGCTCATGGCTGAGAGGCAGATTACTTCACTCTCACGGATAGATGACATGATTTTGAACTTTTCTCCATCACATTTATTGCTGACTTGGGTTTTATACCTTTTTTTTTTTTTTTTTTTTTTTTTTAAGTCGAGTGTGGTTTCACCTTTTCACTTAAAAATGATTAAACTATAATGAGGCTGTAAGAGATTGAAAATGGAGAGAGAACTGCTTGAGTATAATGACAGAGACGTGGCAGTAAAACTGGGCTGGACAAAAGCTTAACTTGAATCAGCTTGTGAATACTTTCTAAAAGTGGACACTGAGATGAGTCAGAGACGGGCTCAGCAGAGCTTTTATCTACTTATAATTCCCGTGATGAGTGGAATCCATTTTACCGATGTTTCCCAGTACAATCGTTTGCCGATAAATCCTGAGAATCCCCATTAGTGTTATTACAGGTTTAATATCGGTGTTTTATGGATAACGTGCTACCATTCGAGCTAAGCGAAGTAATACAAAGCAGTTTTCTTTGATTATAAAAGATGACTCATGATGATGGCAAATGTATGCAAAATCATAATTAGGAATTAATCCAACTGATGTTTAATTCAGTGCCTTGTGCTGTGCAATATATAAACTGTTCAACAAAACAAAAACTGCTTTTGGATGTGGGTAATTGCAAATGTGACATGATAATAACACACTAAGAAAATGGGCAAGCATTATGTGCATTATCAGAGTGACATGTTGCCACTAGCACTGTGCATGATTAGTGTAAAACTTCTGTTTTGACAATGTGATCACTTGGTTAGATTAACATTGCATCCAGTAGTAGGCATGCTGGGGTGAGAAAAGTCAATTATCTGACTGTGGTGCACTAGAAAAATCTTTCTCTAAACACACAAAAGTGCACAGTCCAAACATCTAGTGTGTTACTGACACCTATGAGAGGGAAAGGGGTGTTAATGTGCTAATGGCTTTGGGTTGCCATGAGAATTAAGGGTTTGTGGTACATTATCACCTGCCTGTCCACACTAAGACTCTCGGGACTCTGCATTTCTGAACACAAAGCACACGGTCTCTGCAGACTTTATGTGATAAAGATTTTATTCACCCTGTAGCTCTGTTTGTGTGTGTTGCGTGTGAGAGAGATTTGGCTCGTTTATCGGTGGATGTTATCTTGAGCTGTAGTTCCATGTTGTGTCTTATCTCGATCGCCCTCTAATATCGTCCCTCTGCTCTGTCTTCTGCTCTTCAGGGAGCAGCCGATCTACACCACCAGGGCCCATGTCTTCCAAATCGACCCAACTACCAAGAAGAACTGGGTTCCTGCCAGCAAGCAGGCTGTCACTGTCTCCTATTTTTATGACAGCACGCGTAACAGCTACCGCATTATCAGTGTGGATGGATCCAAGGTATGTGTGTGCATATTCTGTATCTTTGTGTAACAATATCAATATCATTAACTGCCCTCGGGAGACATGGAACGAGAGAAACACTTAATAGTATTGAACAAAAGGTGCTGCCAAGCATGTCAGTATTGCATTTGCTGCTCTCACTGATCAGCGTTTGTCCAACATGGCAATGTTTAAGGTTTCCCCCACTCCTCTGCGTTTGTCTGAATAATTTGATATTAAATTTATTGCACAATGACAAATAAAAAGATGACATCAGCTCTATTTGAGGTCACAATATTTAGCAGTTAGAAGTGTTGTATGATTAACTCTTTACACCTTGAAAGCCTACTTACTGGGAGCAGCCCTAGGAACAGGAGGGTTGAGGTCAAATTTCATCTTTATGGGGAAAGCGTCAAAGTTTAGTCTACTCATGTAATAACTGTCTAACTGGACTGGCTGACACCTGCAGCTAGCAAGTGTCGGACAGTGACACAGTTTTTCTAGGTTTGTCTCTGTGTATCACCACGGTGGATTTTAATGATCAAATGATCAAGATATGATTGAAGTACAGACTTTTAGCTTAAAAAAGGGGTTTGACAAAACCATTGCATTAGCTGTTCAGTAATTAGAGTCATTTTATGCACAGTCCCCCATTTTCAGAGTTTCAAAAGTAACAGTTGACTGACAAGTTGTTTCATGTCTTGTCACGCTTGTTCACTATTTATCCCATGACAAAGTAAGCATTCTGGAGTTGATTCAAGTATTGAACTTGCATTCAGTTCACTGGAACTGTCTATGTGAGAGTTGTTGATGCAACTGAAAGAAACCAGATTAAACCTTGCTGATCTCTAAACGAGTTGGCGTAATTCTGAAATAAAAAATCTTTAGACAGATGAAGACACGTTTAACCCGTACCCGAATGATAGGAAGGGAAATCTCTGAGGTAAGGAGAGAAACACGATCTGAAGCACAACACTTATTCTGTCAAACACACTGTTATAGTATGGGCATGTATGGCTGCCAGTGGAACTGGTTCAGCAGTATTTATAAATTATCCGACTGCTGATAGAAGTAGCAGGATGAACTCTGTAGTGTACATGGCTGTACTCTCTGCTCAGATCAAAACTGATCCCACGGTGCTTCACAGTGCACATGGATAATGGCCCAAAGCATACAGTGAAAGCAACCCAAGAGTTTCTCAAAGGAAAGAAATTTGATATTTTTCAATGTGCACGTTGGTCACCTGATCTCAAACCATCAGAGCACACTTTGGAGTTACTGAAGACAAAACTGAAGGCAGAGAGACCCACAAACAACTGAGAGTCGAGGCCTGGCAGAGCACATACACAGCATGTGGTGACGAGCATGGGTTCTAGACTTCAGGTAATCATTGACTGCAAAGGATTTTCATCACCATGTTAAAGACTTTTAAAAGTTATTTTAGTTTGTCCAATTACTTTTGAGCCTGTGGAAGTGAGGTCATGTAAAGGTTGGCTGTAGTTTAAATATAATAAATAGACTACATTGAAACAGACTTTCTATACTGTCGCTGCATTTGGTACTGCTACAGTTTAAACCGTGTATACTTGTTATAGCAATGTTAATTGGAGACCTTAAAATTCAGAATTGCCCATTAAACAGTTGTACTTTCCATTAACTGTATAAACATACATCTAATAAAATATTTTTAAAATTAATGCAGTGTTACAGTTCATAAAATAAAAATGCTGGTGTTGACTGTCAAATTAAGGGAGGGAAAAAAAAAAAGCGTGAGCTCTGCATTTTTATTTGCCAGCTGTTTCCATCGATTTAATGTATTTAACAGCACACACAGCACATAAAAATATGAATATGGGACACACATTGATGATTTCTGTGCTTACTTAGGATCTGCTGCCTAGTTAAACTGTTTCCAGACATGGAGCTTTGCAAAACAAATATGTGTACCTCATAACATTAACTTGAATAACTGCCATGTAAGTTGAAATCGGAGACTGTATCATATTAGCAAGCTTCCCCTCTTATGGATTAACAAGAGTATCAAAGAGCTGCCGACCTGTTGAGTCACAATTAAACTCAATTATCTGTAATTTCATGTCATCAACAAAAAGCCAACAGTCGTCATACTCTGAGGGTGGTAGAGTTTTTAAAGACTGGCCACACTGCAGGGGAAAAGTGTCAACTTTTGCTTGTGTTATAGTCATTTTCTTGTGGTTGTGAGCATGGTGCTGAGATTAAATAATACAAGTGATGATGGACACCACTTGAATTTGTCTACATCCCATATTCACACAGTCTTCCTCTGCTTGCTGAAAAAGTACATTATGCGTTTCCATGGCGATCAGTTTTCTGTCTGTGTAGAAAGCTAGAGGAGCCTCAGGACAGCGATATTCCTCTGTTGACGCTGTTAGGCAACCACATTTCAGAGTCTTAAATCACACAGTTTACCTGCAGAGCCACTTTAGGGTGGATGTGTTGACAGAGGTTTGGATTGGTTGATAGTTTCACTTCTCTGTTTCGGTGAAAGGATTGAGGAGTTAAGATTACCAGCAGCCGATGAGTGGCTTTCTCACAGGAAGTCGGCATGTCGGTGTTGAGTTTTTTGCACAGCAAGCATGTCCTGCTGTCTTCTTAAAAGTAACAAACAAGTGCAAAGCATGTTTCTTTGTTGTTCTTGTTTTTTCTTTTTGTATGTTTTTTGACCATCTGGCTCTACTGTAAAGAGCTTGTGTTCATTCTTAGAATTTTAACTCACTTTTCTGGGCAGTTTAAGACTTACAGCACAATTTTAAGTAAAAGAAGCATCGGTTCTCTTCTCCAGCAAAGGATTGTTGAGTCAAGCTCTGCTAGCTTCAAAGCTTTCAAAGCTTTCTTCCTACAGCTACAGAGGCAAGACTTTAATGTGTTATGTCATCAGCCAGCACTTATGGATCTGCAGGGATGACAACAGCTGACAATAGATTACTAAAGATAAACTATATCTACTACTTCATGTCTGTTTTATTTGTGAGAAAGATAATGGGACTATTATTTATTCATGTCTAAAAGCATCAATATTTTGTCCTCTATTTCCTCAAGGCCATGAGTGCTCTCTCTCTTCTCTCCCTCTCCTGTCATCTTTGTTGTTGTCCTCCTCCTCCCTCCTCTGTAACCTTAACAGAACATTATGTGTCATAAAATCTCTGCAGGGAACCACTGTACGCGAGGTATGGGGAAAAGGAATTTCTCAAATGTTATCTCAATTTAAAAGGAGCAGACTCCTGCTGATTTTAATTTTATCCTCCTATCCATTTAATTTAAGTGAGTCAAAGTGATGTCGATATGAGCAAAGTAACCAAAAGCGAAGAAACGTTGAGTCATGTCAAATAGATGTTAAATATAGTTTCTAGTTTGCACAGTTGCTGCAAGGGAGACAGGTCTGTCTAGAAGAATGGTCTGTGCTGTTGCACGCACTAACTATGACAGACCGTCAGCTTGTATTCATCCACCTATGATGTCTGGGCAACTGGCTGATGATGATATGGCAAGTAGAGGAGCGCATCAGCACTTTTGACTGTCGCTCAGCCTGCACCGTGCTTCTCATGCAGCGATGTACCAAGTGCTGTGACAACACAGTGAGGACACATCTAGCTGTACTTTATAAATAATTCCCAGTATGATAACTTTGTGAGGTAATGCCTAAAACACTCAGCTCTTTTTAGATTTATCTTTCTGACACTTCATTAAGTATTTCTTTTTTTTTTCTTCTTCTTCTTTTTTTTTTTTTTTTTGCCACAGCCAATTTCTAGCACTAACATTAAAGCTCAGGAGCTTATGAGCTTGGCTTGTAGCTAAAAGACATGTCTCCGCCAGTAATAAAAATTCAAATGAGCTTTTTATTCATCAAATGCATATTTTAGGGACTATTTTTGACTATTTTACACCTTGTGTAATTTAGTCCTTTCATTGTATTCATTCACTTTGTCTGCTTATTACAATGTCTGTTAAGCCAGGGCAATCTTTGTTGCTTGGCATACCCTCCTTTCTCTTTGCTGTTCCTGTCAAACGTCACTTTTGACTGTCAAATACAAAACTGTCAAACAAATATATATTCTGCTACCTAGCCAGAGCTCGTTAATGTGCTGGGAAATGTTGGCATTCAGCTGCTTTGCCCATACCAGGGAAGAAAGGAGTAAAAAAAGAAATTTCCAAAACCTGAAGGTTCTAAAATAATTATTTTATTAAGTGCTAAGTATTCTTGGTGCAGTGCTACCAGTGACATGTTTGTGAAAGTGGAAAAATAAGGGTTAATTGTGCTGGAACATAAACAAGATGATCAGGTTTATTCATTCTTTTTAAAGTTGTTTTGGTCTTGCCTAAACAGCATAGTTTGTATCAAACTATCAAAAAGTCAAGTTTTCCTGTTATCATCAATCTGCTCATAAAGAGTACACGAAGTATTTTTTTTTTTTTTTACTTTTTTTTGAAGTTGTGAGCCATAAATGTTTGTTTCCATCCAAGAACAAGAAAACAAAAAACTAACACCCTCCCCGATAAACCTGGGGATCTAGGGGACATGCACACTCCACCTTTCAGTGTCTGGTACGTCAAGCTAGTCGATTGGATATTGTGCTGTATGCCCAGCTGTCATCAGAGAGAATGCACTGGGCTGTTATCAGTCCCAGCACAATTATCCATAAGGATTATGGCACAGTTGCACCAACCTTTTATAGTGTGAAGTCCCAGCATCAGCAAATTCTGTATTGTAAACAACGCTGCAGATCAGTGACTCTTTCAACAGGGGAAACAAACGAGGACAGGAAATATCAAAAAATAAATAAATCTAAGAGCACGCATTTGAACTTTTGCCAGTGAAAAAGCTGCACTTCATCAGACGACTGTCAAGACTTGAAGCATAAATACACAGAAGTGTTGTATTTATTGTGACTCAAGGTACAAATACACCCTCTATTCAGGCAACACCTGGATTTATAGGTCTGCAAAGACCTTGTGAAGGTCTCGGCTTTCTCAGAGATCAAAAGCTACACTCAGGATGTTGAACTAGCAGACTTATTAATTCAACTTTATGCTAAAATGGGTCATAAACATCAGTAGATGTACAAAACTAATATAATTCACACACAAACTGTGAAAAAAACAACAACAACAACATTATGCTAAGTTGAGTTAAAAGTGGTGTTAGGTAACCAAACTTGCGTCATCGCCATCGAGGAACAGTGAGGTTTTTTTGCAGTTCTTAATATATGGTGAGATGAAATGCATCAGGACATTAAAGCAGTTGGCAGACATACAGAAATACTGAACATTTCTTCATCTGCATCACACCTCCGCCTGATGAGCAATCACAATTTTTTTCACTTTGCTTTCTGGTTTAATGACAGGACACGGCAGACTTTGTCTCGCCTTTCATTGGCTGTTTCAGTTATTCCACAGCATCATAATGACTATCCTCACTGCCCATTTGTCACCATATTTCAGATTTTTATTTTTTTTATTTTTTTGTATGTCCTTTTAAGAAAAAAAGATTCCTTCCTGTTCATCCTAATTATCAGTAGATAACTTCTTTTCCTTTCCAACCATGAAAAAGTCGTCTGGTATTTGGTGCTTGATAACTGATCTCTCATGTTCTACATCTCCTTTCCTAATCACTGACTCTGCAGATTCTGTGCACTCTGCAGACACCTAATCGGCCGAGGAAGCTTTCCCTTATAACCTCCTGGCTGTCCCTGAGTTTCTAGCTGACCCTCAGGCCATTAGCTTGCCGAGCTTCACTCTGTGCCTCCTGTGCCACTTGATCCACAGCCCAGCTCACCGTCCATACAGCTGCCAGCGTCACTCTGCACTCCCTCCCTTTCCTCCGTCACACCCTCCCACTCTCTCATTGGCTTGCTCACTGGGTCGTTTACACATGCGTGCCAAACATACAGTCACAGGTCTCGTGGGGGTAACTCTGTATCCCTTATGTTAGATTACAGATGATACTGTAAATGCAATGTCTGAGCCTTTCTCTGCAGATACTTTTAGTTCAGTAGGTATCTAGTTACAGTTATGTAGTTTAATTAGTCTCAGTGTTTTTCTTTATTAATATATAGTATAAAACAGCAATGAGAGGTATTCAAGATGACAGAAAATAGAATAGTTTGACATTGCTTTGTTGTTTGGTTTAAAAAAACAAAAAAAAAACAAAAAAAAAACGGGGAGAAAATACCCTCTTGCCTTCAGAAATGCCTCAGTTCTTTGCAGCATAGATTCAACAAGGTGCTGGAAATATTCATCAGAGATTTTGGTCTGTAACTGACATGCTAGTGTCATGCAATTGCTGCAGATTCCTAGGCTGCAGGTGATGATAATCTCCTGTTTCAGGACATCCCAAAAGTTCTCAGTGGGTTTAAGATCTGTTGATATGTCACCACACAATTACACCACCACCAGCAACCTGAACCAAGGCTGGATGGCTTTCATGTTTACACCAAATTCTCACCCTACCATCTGAACGTTGAAGCGGAAGTCAAGACTCATCAGATTAGGTGACATTTATCGATCTATTGTCCAACTTTGGTGAGGCCAAGCAAATTATAGCCTGAGTTTCCTGTTCTTGGCTGACAGTAGTGGTATCCGGTGTAGTCTGTAGCCCATCTGCTTCAAGGGTCGATTTGTTGTACTTTCACAGATGTTCTTTTGCATACCTTGATTATAACAAGTGGTTATTGATATTGTCTTCACCTCAAAGCAGTCTAGCCATTCTCCTTTGGCTTCTAGGATTGACATTTTCACCCAGAGAACTGCCGCTCACTCGTAATTTAAGAGTCCACATACCTAAATGCCCTAAGTTGCTCACTTGTGAGCGTGAATAGGTACAGGTGTACCTAATAAAGTGTATAGTGTTACATACATGCTATAATGTTTCGACTTAACCATTCATCCGTTTTCATTTTAGAAACCTAAAAGAAAACGCGAACAGACCTTTAAAACACTTTGCAGGATATTTGTTGTATTTTGTAAAAGTGAGAGTTTTGACTGACAGCATAATGCTCATATGTGTAAACAAAGCTACAATAAGAAGTCTGGAGTACATTTAATTATGAAATAATTTTATGGTAATGAATTTTTTAAGAAAACTTAGCGGGGAGTCAAATGTTTTAGAAGCACTGACTGCGTGTTCAGGTCTTTGTACCTGTAGTGTGTAGCTTCAGTGGTGTAAAAGTCATCATGCTGTGTTTCAGATCTTATATCAAGAGTTATCTTGCATTATGTTTTTGTTTAATAAAATTCAATTCAGTGACAATTTTTTTTCCCTACCTCTTAAAAAACAAAACAAACAGAATTTCTCCTAATTATTTTGAGAATTCTCTGAAAGCATTCATCACACACAAGATAAAAAAGAGAAGAAATGTGAATTTCAATTGTCTGAATGACAATTTATGAGTAATTTCAAGGTAATGTATGCCAGGATTATTATTCTAAAGGAAATTCACATTTTATACTCTGGCTGTTGAGCCGCTGGTTGCAGACATTTACTGTGTGTTTACCTAACTCCTTCCTTTTTTCGCTTTATTCCGCAGCAGCACTCCACTTTTTCCACAATGATCATTAAAGTTTCATCTTATCTTAACACTTCTCTTTGAGCCAGCGTTATGAGCCCTGTTAAATATTCACTTCACTGCTAGAGATGAGACGTAGGAGTGTTGTTCAGGCTTTACCCAGGTTCCACTTCAGGGGAAATTGGGTCACCTTTGTTTTGAAGAAGCCTCTGAAAGAGTGATGATTTTTAAGATCAGATTAGCAGTGCCTTGGTAAATTGCCAGTCTCCTTATAAACCCTTGATGTGGGAATGATGCCTGCATCAAAGATTGCAGTTGTAATCTTTAGCTGTGATGCCTGATGGTCGTCTTTTTTTTTTCTTTTTTTTTGTTCACCTGTTGTGATCTTTCTCCCTAGGTGCCATTAGCATTGATCTAAATAGAGGACAAACATTAATTGCGTACTAATGATCCTTATTCTGCTCGCTCAGGCTCCTCTGCTTTTTGGCTCGCTGTGTCCAGTAATGATGTGGTGTAAAGAGTTTTAACACCTCAGCCACTAAAAAGATGGAGAGGGAGACAGTGGGGGCGTAGAATGGGACACGAGTCTGTCAGCAGTTTAAATCCTGTGTTCAGAGCCATGTTGCTATGAAACAAGGGCTGCTCTGCCATTAGACTGTCTTCTATTGTTTCTTAATCGTTGGGATAATTTGCGTGTGCTGGTTTTAAGTTCTGTTATATCTCTGTAGTGAGACTGGGTTTGTGTGCATGCAGCAATAAATCAAAGCTGCTTGTGTTTACATGCACACCTAGCATCACAGAGGATCAGAGTTGTCTATAGGAACTGTGATGCGGTATACAAATCAGTGAAGTCAGGCTGACATGGTGTCTAGACACGTGTTGCTTTCTTCACTGACACATGCACCCGTTACAATTTTAGACTGCAGCAGATGTTTTCTGGCATCTGAGTTGCGGCATGACTACAACAGGTGAATGGATACCATGGCAAATATAGAGACTGTACTTCAACTGCTTAGAGGTTAGTGGGTCAGCAGCCAGTGTTTTTCCATTTGTGTGTGCTTTTTACATTTGCATGTAAATTATTTAGTGAACAAAACTTTATTTGTAATCGGGGAATAAAACGAGTGAGTTGAGAGAGGCAGCGGTCTGCAACTATTTTATTTAAATCAGTATCACAAAGTAGTGGAGGTCTTTTGCATTGAGCTGAATATGCAATAAAGACTTTTGCAAATAGCTCAACCTGATTGCTGGTGTATGATAAATCCTTAACCAAACCTGATGTTAATAAGCTTTAGGATAATTAATCCTGGATAAATGGGAGTGTTGCATCAGGAAAGTCATCCTGTGTGAAATCTCTGCCGAATCAAAGGTGCAAATCCATCTTCTGTTGCGACCCTTTAAACACTAAGGGAACACATGAATGTCCGACACAGGTTATTAGAGTGTATTAAAAATGGTACGTTTGATTCACGCGACAATGACGAAACTTTAAAACTCTGGGTTGACAAAGTGTTTGCTAATCAGCATCCTAAATTATAAATGTGGAAACCTTGTATGCCCTCTGGTTTAACAATAGTAAAGATTAGTACTCTTTAAGAAAGTATTTTTTTCTGTGAACGCATAACTGCTTTATATTTCAGAGACAATCTTTATAAATCGGCTTTTTATATGATTGGATCATTTTAAAAGAAATAATAAATATGCCGTGTGTGGGCACTGGCATACAGCCGTCAGGTGTAGTCTGGTGTGAATGGAGCTACAATAGAGGATTGTCCTTTATTAAATTGGTGGGCCTATTTATTATGTGAATGCAGCTGCTGGAACAGCTTCTGTAATATGTCTTGGCTGAATGAGACGCACAATTTTCCAACCTCTGTACTGCTGAAATCCAACATCAGTTATTTTTATGAGGAGTGTCAGAAAGACCTGAGAACTATGCTGGGAGGATTACACATGACTCTAACTGTACTCTGTATTGATAACAGTACGGTCTCTTATAGGCTTAGAAAATCTATGTGTTATTTCCCAACAGGTCATCATCAACAGCACAATCACACCCAACATGACGTTCACCAAGACATCACAGAAGTTTGGCCAGTGGGCCGACAGCAGGGCCAACACCGTGTTTGGACTGGGCTTCGCTTCAGAGCAGCAGCTCACAAAGGTGAGAGGTTTTTGTAGCAGAACCTTCATAAAGCTGATGGATGGCTCATTTCCCCTTTCGTTGATCTCTTTGCTGGTTTAAAGTAAAATCCAGAATCAATTTAAAATGTTGTATACTTGACCTGGTGAGCCCTTATTCTAACGGTCAGCCTCTCTGACATTATGATCAGGGGCTTAACTGTTTTCAAGAGGGGATCATGCTTTGGAGGTTGAAACGCTTAAACTGAATCTGTGGTTTGTTTTAAACGGTTAGCTTTTCTTTATTATTACTGTTATTGTTATTGTAGTTTTTGTTGTATTATTATCATTAGTAGTAGGAGTAGTAGTAGTGGTAGTGGTATCTGTGGTAAAATCCAAGTGTGGAAAAGTGCAGTTTTGTTATCAGTTAAAACTGGTAGAGAACTGGAACGATCAGATATATATTTAAGGGTATCGCGGATCCTTACCATCCTTAGATAATGTTTAAAAATGAACCTCGCCTTGCCACTAATAACCACAGCTTCCTGACATCTCTTCTTGTACTTTCAGTTTGCTGAGAAGTTCCAGGAGGTGAAAGAACAGGCTAAGCTAGCAAGGGACAAATCTCAAGAGAAGGCGGAGACGTTGAGTAATCACTCCCAGGTAAATAATATCTCTGTGCTGTCTGAAAGTCTGATTCATTTCATCTCCTCGGCTTTCCACCCGTTTCATCTACAGTCAGTGTGTTGGCTTCCAGAAAGCTTACAGGGCCACAGAGAAAATGAGAAATGATTTCACAAACACCAAATGATACACTTTCTGTGTTTAGAAATGGCTTCTGGCATAATTATGTATGTAAATATGTTCAAATATTAATGGATCTTGTGTTTAAATATTACAACGGAACTCAATCGTGGAGTAGTGTGAGCCGTCATGAATAAGAGGTCAAAGATCGTCCTTGCTACCTTGCAGGCACAAAAGTAACTTGGAGGATAAGGAAGCTATAAACAGTGACAGTAAATTTGCTCAGATCTACATAAATGATTCAAATCTGAAATGCTATCATTACGTTAGTGGTTCATGCCACAGTCACCCACAACTAACATGCCTGCTTTCCACTCGCTCTGGCTCCAGGTGCTAAGGATCAGCCCTGAAGCACACAAAGCTTCTGGCCCATATGACATGATAGATACTGGCAAGCATTTACCCTCAACCCTTCGCTGTCATAGCTGACGTCTTCAGGGTGTTTTGCCAAAAGAAGCCTAGGGCCCTTTTTCAGAGTGGGAGTAGGATTTCTGAGATAGATTTCTGTCTTTTAACCCATGAGACCCTTTTAGTTGGCTGCATGTTAACCACAGGCCTCCTTAAAACCTGCTTTGAAACACAAGTTTCCCTCAATTTCTCAGTCGGAATCTGGTCGTGATACACCCTCAACCAACCAGGCATCCAGCATTAATGGGACAGATGATGAGAAAATCTCTCACGTCGGTCCGGAGGCTGCTCTCCTACAGAGTGAGAATGAACGTCTCAAGAGTGCAGTAGAGCAGAGGTAAGATTTTTATTTCATCAGAAGAACTTAATGTGAAATCATATGTGATTAAATCCTGTTTTAAATCGACTAAATATCAGTCTGAAGATTCACGTCTCGGGCTGCATCAAAGCGCTCATATTTAAATTTGTATTCACCAAATGAAAACACATTTTCCAACAATTTTCTTTTTTCAGTTTTTAAAAAAAGAATAAAAATAGAAAAATCGAAATGGAAACAGCTGGTTCAAACAAGAACTTTCGTACTGTGTGATGATGCAAACCAACTAAAACACATACTTTATAACTGGTTTTACTTCTCTGCAACTGTTTCATCACAACCAAATAAATAAAAAGTAATAAAAATTCACACACTGCTTGGCCTGCAGCTGCTGCTGATGCTGATGCAAGTGCTGTATAAACTTTTCCTGTGGCATCAAACAGAAACCACACAGGTGTTTGAAATCTGGCTGTTTGAATGTAAAATAAGCAGATTGGACACACTTCAGTGAGACAGGTACTGCATAATTATGGCATGACACTCGTCCAATCGAACAGCTTGCTCAATATTTATTATATTACACATATACACTACTATATTACAAGCATGCAAGTGTGTAAACCCAATGCAGATCATATCAGCTCTTGATCACACTCATGCATATTAAACTAAACTGTGCTCGTATGTTCTCTCTCTTTATTTTATTGCTGTTACTTAAAGCAGTAATGACTCCAAAAGGGCTCAGAAACCATATAATCTAAAGAGTGATGCTCCTCCACTCCACCGTTTGGTTATTTGGCCTTTATAATCCAGATGTAGAGTGTACAAATTGGTAATTGCATGAAATGCCAGATGTGATTCCAGATGGGATTAAAATGACCCCGGGCCCCGGGCCATCAGAGTCAATTAAAACCACAGTGAGGAAATTGGGGGGAAAAAATAATAATAAAATAAAATCCCATATCATAGTGGATTTATTTGATCCAGATGTGCGGGTGGAGTGGAGGGGATTGCAAATTTTCACTGGCAGCAACAGACCCCTAAAAAAGTAAGAACTACATTAACATTTGCATGAGTGGTGTGGATAACAATTCATTTTACAGATCTTGTAGTTCTCATTAATTTCCCTAGAAAGAAACTGACAAAGTTGAAAAAGTCACTGCAAGTTGGTACTAATTACACAGAGGCCACTACAGCCTTTCCTGCTTAACCTGCCTAACCAGCTGAGCTATAGCGGTGCCGTTCTTGGCATATATGTTTGCTTTGTAACAAATGTTTGTACTTATGCTAAATCGTTAAGATGAAACTATAAAATAATTATAAAAAATTAAAGTAAATGCATGCCCGGGGATTATTATTTTCAGACTTGTTTTGTTTCTTTTTAATGTTTTTTTTTTTTTTTTTTCTTTACTTCCTTTTTTTTTTTTTTCTTCTTCCCAAAGCACCGGCTGAAAACAACAACCACACTGCATGAATGCCACTCTACAGTGCTCCCTTTGTATATCTAAAGAATCTGAGGTTATCTTGACCAGTTCACTTATTAAAATTCCTTTGGTAAACTGATAAAGTCTAAATTTTGATTGCAGAGCTCTTTTCAGGAATTATCCTAATAAACAAACCTACAAAATCAAAAAGTCACAATTGAGAATTTAATACAACACTGATATGAAACAGTTGCTGAAGGAAGCGCTTCACTTCATATAAGGGCATCAAAATATCTCCAGCTTCTGGATGTAAAATTGTCTCTCTGTGGGCATTTTCTCGTGCATTCACAGAACTGTTGGATTTTGTTTTTGTCGGAGAGTGTCACAGCAGTGAAACAGCAGAGGACTGCAGAATGCTGCGATGCCAGTCTGTCCACATTTGATGATAGAGCAAAACACTTCAACCCAGCCATGCATAAGGAAGTGGGAACAGTGATGCATACTAAATATACATCACATATCTCCCCATCCTTAATGATAAGATAGGAATACACTTGCTGTGATATGAAAGGATAACAAATCACATGCTGGTGCCACAGTTTGTTGGATTTTGGGGGGAATTTTATCCACTTCTAGCTTTAAAAAATTTTTTCTTTTGTATTGTGGTCTAAACATCTCTCGACAGCGTAATGTGCAGCAATACTAATTAAGTAGACGTGTCTGGAAGGAGTTTGTAGAAATATGTTCCGTGTTGGCACTCACAAGCTTTTCAAAACGGAGTGGTTGAAATAAAATTTTACTTCCATTAATAACTCTCCTGCTGGATCTCTTTCTGTCGCTCCTGTCTGACAGCAACACCAACGCCAAGAAGTGGGAAACAGAGCTTCAGACTTTAAGAGAAAATAATGCCAGGCTGGTGGATGCACTGCAGGAGTCTTCAGCTAATGTAGAGAGCTGGAAGAAACAGCTTAGTGCCTGCAAGGAGGAGAGTGACACGCTCAGGAAAAAGGTAATACACTCATGCACTCCTACGGGGAAGTTGAATAATGTAGACAAGCCCATTGATCGAGGAAAAAGTGACAGGTTTGATAAACCGTTTCCGCTGCTTTAAAAGAAGAAAACTCTATCACCAACTGCACACACAGAGTTCTCTGCAACGGGTTTGGTCAAAATCTGTACAGAGCAAAACACTGTAGGTACTGTACATTTCATTAGCTTCTGTGTTGCCTGCAGTCTGTCTGCTAAAAATAGAATCATTGTAGTTTCATAATCAACGTGGGCTGTTTCTGCAGCTGGGCTGGTGTGGTAACAGTGTTATTCTCTAACCCTTTCTTTTTTAATTGTTGGTATCAGTTTTCAAATTGCCATTATACTCTACAACAAATCCAGGCTTCCGCTTAACAAGGAGGAATATGTTAAAAAAAAAATCTGATTAGCTTAAAAAAAAAAAATGTCTAATTTTTCTTTTAACTTTCCCCCCCCCCCCCCATTCTGTGTTTTAGATTGCTGAACTAGAAGCCCAGTGCAATGAAGCCAATCAGGAGAGGCAGAAAAACGCCCAGCTGACTGTGAGGGTAAAGGAGCTGGAGGCTGAGCTACAGGACAAGGAGCAGGTGAGACGTGCATCACAATGGTCAGTCTGCAGAGCTGCAATGGAGAGTTTGTTTTACAAACTAGTTCTAGTGCCTTTTATTTCCCCGAGGAAGTGATTAGGCCTCAATAGGAAATGTTAGATTGTGCTGTGGGACTTTGGGTTTTGTGTGGATTGATTTTTTTTTTTCAATTTTAATCCCAGACAGCTCTTTATTATTGCCCCTTTGTCTCAATTTGATTGATCAAACAGTTTTTGGTTTTTTTTTTTGGGGGGGGGGGGGGGGGGTTGTACTGTTAAAAAAATTAAAAATTAATCCACTCTAGTCAAACCTGAAAGAAATCACCTTGTGTCTCCTATATTAATCATCCGTAATCCAAACTAGCCAACTGTCAGCTCAGCGCGGCCTAATGGCGCTGTTCTTTCTAATGAGGGTGAACTCTGTGCGACCACGCGGCATTTTAACCTTTGCTTATTGCTGGTTAAATGCCGTTTTCTGACCGCAGACAAATTAGGACTGACTTCTGCCAATCTAAGAGTCTCGCTGCCCTTTTCAGCAGCGACTGCGTCTCCCTGTCAACGCCAAGAAAGGGAGACGCAATCAGCCACATGTGAAAACCATAAGTAGGATATGTATGCATTTTTATATACTTTGCAGTTGTTCTTACAGATGCTTCTGGTTTGGGGTCATCTGTGCATCTGTCTCATATAGTGCAATGCCCTCTCTTTCAATTCAGTGGCAATAACAGCTTTACTGTGTGAAGTCCCATTCAGATCGCCTGAGGTAAAGAGTGTCTGGGATATTCTAGTTTACCACATGGCGGCCAGAGTATTAATAGAACGTATAAATCATTCCTTCGAAGGCGGTATATATTTTACACAACAAGAGGAAGGGAAGTAGTTCAAAGAGCTGGAGCTGAATTTGAAAGATGATGAGCAAAGAATGGCATCCTTTGGGAGCTCTGGCTTTGCCTTTCTTGTGTATCCTCCATAACGCTGTGAACACCGACCATGGGGTCTGCAGAGAAAGTCTCCTTGTGTGCACAACATTGCTGCCGCAGGAGGCCCACAGAGGCTCACCTGCACAGTGACTCACCCCCTCCCTGTCTAGAACTCCACATCCTCATCGCCTCAAATTTAAAACTGTGCCTATGAATTATTAAGAGTTGACTGCTGTGACCCCTGTGCTGGCCAGCGGTGAACTAACAGAACAAAGCCGCTGCAGGTAACTACAAAGACTCGAGCAATTATTACTTGGCGAAGATGTGCTCTAAGCGGTAACAGATGCCGTGAAGCCGCATAGTGTTTTGCTTAAAGCAGGGAGGAGGTTTTTAGAGCAATAACTGAGATGTTTACCTGAGAAGGACACGGAGGCGTGATCACAAGGCTATCTCTTGATCTTGATGTTGTTTTTGCCTTCTTTGTACTACTTCGACCTTTTTTCATTTTTCGTAGTTGGCTTATTTACAAAGGATGGTGCACCTTAATTAACACTGACATAAAATCATGACTGTAATTATGTTCCAGGGTTTGTGCTGGGCATCACACTTTTTTTTTTCTTCTTTTTTTTGGCAAGCAGTTAATTACTGGCTTAAATGTCCTATTTTATCTGGGTGCTGTTCTCATCAGTCTATCTACATACTTTTATACAAAAAAGCAATTAAGAATGATTTATTTTAAATTTCAAAGGTCCTTCAGCTAAATAACTTAGATTGTTCCTAAGACCCTGACTGACATCGGAATCGCTGGATTTTACATTTTTTTATTATTAACATTATTCCCAGGAGCTGGAGAACTTGAGGAAGCAGGCAGAGATAATCCCTCAGCTCATGTCGGAGTGTGAGAGCATCACTTCGAAACTGCAGGTACGTTCAAAAGCACCCGGCACAAGCCCTACTTTTTACCCCCCCTCAGGTGTGATTTACTGCAGAGTACAGAGACCAGGCTGAGAGCTATCTAGACCTAACACACACGTGAGGACACGATGGCTATCACAGCGAGCTAACACTCAGGCTCTGAGGCGTAAGCAGCGCTTTCAGATGGAGGTAGACAATAAGAGTTGCTATTCATCATTCTGCCTGAGGGCTGGTGACACAACATTCCTATCACGTGTCTCACTAACGCACATTGTCGTCGTTACTGTATCTAATAATAAAGGTCCGTCCCCAGTACAACGCAGAGAGGATTATTGCCTCTTTGAAAAGGGTTCTTTTCTCTTTTTTTTTCCTCTTCAGTGGAACAGAGATATGTCTCTGTCACAGCTTATTAGTTTCCTGCTGGTGCAGATTTGATCTGTTTTTGCTATAAAAACAGCTGAAGTAGTTTGAGAGCTCTGCTCAAAGCTTTAATGATCAGCTCTTATAACATTTCTGTAGGTGTGTGGGTTGTGCCTGTGAGAAGCCTCACGTCTTCTTTGTAACAAAGGGCACCTGTTCTTCAAAGCTGACTCCTCGCTGAATAATATCAGACTTTCTGTAGAACCAGAAGAGCAAGGCTCTTTGGATCACCGTGTGTCCTGTTAGTGCCAAGTCTGACATGAGCTGCATTGATACTGACGCTCATGTCGCCCTGTGCTGACTGACTCAGATCGGGATTTTTATCGTCCAAGCTGTCAGTGCATGTGCTGCCATTTCAATCTGGGCATGGAGTGATGAATAAAACCAACAGTGGCATGCCTGAAGTTCTTGTGCTTTACAACGCTCGACGGCATGGTTTGTCTCTGCAGCGGCCAGCTGGGTGAAAGACAACAAAAATGGCTCAAGCCGGAGTTTATCTAACCAGTTATCCAAACTGAGAAGAGGCATAGACGATGGGGTTTCTCCAATACCTTTTGTCCATCTATGGAGCCTAAAGCTGAATCTGACTCCATTTAGACAGAAATGCTGTAAAAAATTATCTTTGCTGGTGCAGAGTTGATGCTTTTTTAACCAAAAAAAAAAAAAAAAGTCTACCTATTCTACCCCTGTGTTTGTGGTTACGGCTGCCCTCTATTTAAAGATGACAGCCCTCATGGAGATCAGGTTTCAGGAGTCAGCTGGAACATAGTCATGCAGGCGCAACACCCTTTTAGCACTCCTATTTTAAATCCCTCCCTTCATTGCTATCTTCAGCATTATTAATGTGTCACTCGTGTTGCCTGTTAGTCTGAAAGATTCACTTTCATGTCCCATTCACACATGCAAACACGTTTCTTTCACATAAATATGTTTTCCCATCGCTTTGTCCCAACCTACAGCAAGCGGATCTCTCTCTTTGTGTAACTGTACCTGCACATGCAACATGGGAAGGCTTTTGTTTGTTACTGCAAGTGAAAAAGCTCTTGCTCATTTCGGCTCAAACACACACAACAAACCAGCTGTGCTGATACATCAAATGTTAATGTTAATGTTTTCCCCGACATCTTTCCACAGGCTGCAGAGACAAGAAACAAGGAGCTGGAGGGGAGAATAGATGGTCTTCAGCTGGACATAGACGACAGCCGACAAAAGCAAGGAAACATGAAGATCGAGCTGAAGAAGTTGATGGATGTTCTAGATGGAAAGCTAGATGAGCTGCAAGAGTTCAGGCAGGGACTCTCTAAGCTGGGTGCTGATAACTGAGGAAAAGTAGCACTGAGCTAAAAGGGTCGGAGGTCAGGTACGAAGGATTCACTACAGGGCAGAAACTGTGTGGCACTTATTCCCCCAAGGTGACGTCCACACAGACACAATTCAGCTTTGGCTTCTAATAAACACTACCTTGTGAGAAAGAGATGTTTTTGAGAGAGGGAGAGAGAGAGACTGGCAGACTAAAAGGAGGGAGGAAGGCCAGTGCACTCCACCAAATGGCTCGATTTCGTGTGCTGGCATTGCAAAACTAAATCAAGAGTCACAATATGAGCTTACTTAACCGTTTCTGTGGGGGAAAACAGGTTTAAAAAGCCGGTGGTGGGTTCTTAGATTCTGTCCATCTGTCTTTCTTCTGTTTTGTTTTTTTTCCTGAAGGCAGCACTTCTGCACAAGGAAGTCTGAGCTTAGAGTAGAGGAGGGGACTTAAAGGGCTAAAATGAACAACAGAGACAATGCTGCTCAGCATCACTCAAGTAATAATTGGTGTTAATCTTTGTGTCCCGCTCGAGAATTAGAGATGAAATCTTTGTACAGGCTGTCCTCGCTGTTGCCTCTCTTCTATCTCAGGTGTGTTCGAAGACAGTTTGTACTTATTAGATTATATGCACATATGTGACAAATGGCCGTGACACAAAGTGCCTCCAGGTGAGCTTAAACCTACCTGGTGAGGAGAACTGGCCAATCGATGACCATCACCATAATAACAACTTTTCTTTTTTTTTCTTTTTCTTTTTTTTTGTTTATTAAACCTAAAGATACATTAAAATTCTTGCTAATAAACTGAGATGAAAAAAGAGACAAGCATGCACACCCCGAGGATGTTAATGAGATGGGAAACGTAAATGATGAAAGCCACATTTAAAAATAAATAAATAAATAAATAAAATAAAAATAAGAGCCTTCAGTTGACTTTATCAACTCTTATGTAAACACTTTTTTGATTAGATTAAAGAAGGAAAACACTTTTCCCGGGAGCTTTCCTTCCAGAACATCCAGAATAATATTGGGAACCCCGTATAGCCATGAGTGTAGTAGTATTGCTCATTTGCAGAACAAAGATGTCTCCAAGGCTCTCAATGTGCTTCCTACACACTCGGTTTTTGTTATGGTGGTGGTTATTTTTGGGTGGGGGGACTCGGTGCTGCTCGGTGGGTGGATGATGTGAAAGTGTACTTCACTTTAGATGGCATGGGGCTTTTCACTAAAAACCTGTCAATTTTGTTTTGTTTTTTGCAAGGGGAGAGGGATGTTTTATGCATTTATTTATTTTTGGTGCCTCTCTACAACTACCATTTCTAGAACGTAAGAAGTAAATCAACCTTAACCTAATGTCTCCACAGGTGTATGATAACATATTAAAGAAGTCAGGAGGTTTTCAGGATGGTGCCACAGCTGCTTCTAGGAACTTGCTCCATTTGAAATCAAAGGCACATGTTGTAGTGACATATTTACTCTGTAATACTAAGTCTTTATTTTTCATCACTGTTTCAATCTTGTCTTAAAGTTGAGATATCGAATGAAGGGATTTTTTTTCTCTCGCTTTTTTCTCTTTCTGTTTTGCCCTCCTGTTTGTAACTCACCTGAATCTGGATAACACGATGTATGATCCTTCCTTTTGAACCGATGCCTCTTGTGCACTTTTGTGATTCCTGTTCAATATTGTACAATAGAACTGACAATTGGTAAAATTTAGTTTAATTACACTGCTGAGTTATTGTCTTTTCTGTAGGGGGATACATTTTTGGAAAGGGCTCCACAGAGAGAGGATGGGAGGTTTCCCTAATACCTACTTAGCTGCATATTAGTGCTGTGGGTTCTGTGTAGGAAACTTTAAAAAAAAAAAAAGCTTACAAACACGCTGCCTGACATTTTATAAGTCTTGAGGCATTTTTCCTGGACGAGGAGCACAGAGGAGGTGGAATGAACCTACAGTGCCAGAGCTGAGTCCCGTCGTGTCGAGCACAGAAGCTCCGCCACCGCACGATTTACATACCACTAAATATAGCTGTAATCCACGCATAAGCAAAGCAGATGAGGTGGGATTCAATCAGTCAATGATGTATCAATTTCTGAGATTAGAACAAATAAAGCACATAAAGATAAAAGCTGGTTTGAGGACTGATGGAAAACACCTTAAACGTCCTCCGAGCTCAGAGAAAATAACTGCAGTAGGGGATCAGAGGACAGGTTGCCTTGGTAACTTAATCCTACTGACTTTTATTTTCCTTGTGTAAATAACTGTGTGAATGATGGACTGAGGGATGTACCAGTTTTACTTGGTTGATTTAAAAAAACAATCAGACCCTTGGAAACTGGACTCCCACTTAGAGTTTAATTTGTTTTCACCTTCAGAGATCAGCTGGTTTACAAGGGGGAAATTAATCAATACGCAGTTTAAGCACCAATTTAGTGCTGAAATGATGGGATAATTGACCAATTAATTCAGTTAATTGGAAATTAACTGCTGTAGGAATGCAGCTATGATTTTCACTGCAAATTACTCGGGCTATTTTGATGAATCACTTTGTTTATTATATGAAATGTAAAAGGGGAAAAAAAGTCCAATCTGTGACGTTTTGAAAAGTCGTCTTTTGTGCAGCCAACAGTGCAGAATCCAAAGACATTTGATCTAGAGTGATTCAAAACAAGAGAAAATTGTTACAACTGAATAACAACCAACAATGACATTATTTAAATGAGAGACTCTGATATGGAGACTCCTCATTTTTAGAATTGTTTTTGGTTCCGAGTTTAGTAAAGTTCAGACAGCTGTGGAAACACCGTAAATGATAGTTAACAGGCACGTTACCAGGTTGGACCTTCAAAACTGACCTCAATCTTCATGGAACAGATTCAACAGGGTACTGGAAACATTCCTGAGATTTTTTACTGCATATTGAGTTGACACCATCACATAGTTGTGCAGATTTGCCGGCTGCACATCCATGATGTTCCACAACATCCCAACGGTGCTCTGCTGGAGCAAAATCTGGTGACTGTGGAGGCCATTCGGGCACAGTAAACTCATTTTGTTCAAAAAACCAGTTTGAGATGATTTGCACTTGTTGATATGGCACATTATCCTGCTAGAAGTAGCCATCAGAAGATGGGTACACAATGCTCATGTGGTACTGAGGGATTTACACCACCAGCTTGACCCACTGATACGAGGCAATCTTTTTTTTCCATGTTTGTTAAATTCGGACTCCATGTGAATTTTGCTGCATAAATCGAGACTCATCGGAACAAGCAACATTTTTCTAATTTCCTGTCATCCAGTTTTAGTGACCCTGTGTGAACTGTAGCCTCAGTTTCTGTTCTCAGCTGGTAGTTGTTGCGCCTGGTGTGGTCTTCAGCTGCTGTAGCTCATCTGCTTCAAGCTTTGATGTCTTGTGCACTCAGAGAAGCTCTTCTGTATACCTTGGTAGTGGCGAGTGTTTATTTGTGGTCCTACTGCCTTCCTATCAGTTCAAAGCAGTCTGTCCATTCTCCTCCAACCTCGGACATCAATGAGGCATTTTTGCCAAGAGAACTGTCGCTCATGATTTCAGCACTTTGTCTTTTTTTCACACCATCCTCTGTAAACCCGAGAGATGGCCGTACAAGAGTGCTACTTTCAAAGTCACTTTCTTCTTCATTCTGAGGCTCAGTGTTAACTTCACCAGGCCGCCCTGGCCATGTCTGGATGTCTAAAGGCTTTGAGCTGCTACCATGCGACTGGCCAATTAGATACAGTATTTGTAATAATGAGCAGTTGAACAGGTGTACCTAACAAAGTGGCCAGCGAATGTATCTTAAGTTAAACAACAAAAAAAATGGTGTGGTGAACATGTTTCACTATTTTACTAATTTTATGAACAATTTTTTTTTTAAATTAATGTCACATGAATACGCATGAATGTCCTTGAGGTCAGCAGATGGGTTCCCAGACTGTTTGCAGCCTTACTGAACACCTGAACACTGTCAGCCAGAGTAACAAACTACACAATGGACCGCCATGAAATTAGGAAATCTGGGTAGATATTCATGACCACCTTAGGATGAACCCTTCTCACCTAAATCAGCCTTTTGTCTTTTTGTCTGGCGCCACCAGCAGGTCGCCATTTTGACCATATATCTGACACGCATACTGATAATGATCTGCTAAATGTCAGCACTGCTTTAAAGTTTCAACTCTGAAAGTCATTACACACAATTAGGGCTTAAATACCAATTAAAAAATAAATAAATAAAGGTGAAAGGTGAAAAAATTGTACTTCTGCTCCTCAACTTTCAGCCTCACTCCCAATCGATACTGGTAGAGCAGGAACGGCCTCTCGTTCTCTCTGCTGTTCATCGCTGTCTGACTCTCAGCTCTCATTGTGTGACTGGTGACGAGTGGGCGAGTTGGTGAAACATCATTAAGAGACTATGCTGCTCTGTCCATGTGAGCGAGAGAGAGAGAGCAAGAGAGCGATATGGCACTGCAGGCCACTACCGCTGACACTTCTTGTTGCCATAGTAACAGGCTGCTGAAATTTCTGTTTATACTGGATGGAGGTGTTCGTCTAAATACCCCCGTGTGCGCCTTCCCCACCCTGAGGTGCGTGACCCGTCTTCCACCTGAATCGCGTGGATGTTGCCAACAGATTGCACACAGAGACTGACAGCAGCCCTGCAAAAACGGCCGCTTCTCTTAAGTACACAGAGCTGAATAAACTCAATCACAGCTGGCTGGGGATGTCTGAGCTGTCACTGCAGGAGACAGATGTGTGAGAGCGAAGGCTGCCAGGATGGATATTACTTCGTGACTCATCACCGTGGACTTCATCCACCAAAGCCCACTCGCCGGGGCTTCACCGGTGCAGGTCTGATGTGACTTTGTTTAAAGAACGAGGGCCTGGGCACAGGTAACCTTTTGGAGATCGGGGAACAGCGTGAACAAAGCAAGTGGCAAAGAGCTCAGATGAATGTATTTGAATGAAAGTGGGGGGGAAAAGGAACGCCAACGTTTGATGACGACCTGATGTCTCTTAGTTTATTATTAAAACACAACAGTGCAGCTGTCGGCCTCGAACATCATTAACTCATAAAACTAAAAATGAATTCATCCTGTAAAGCATTTAATGCTGCTATCACACAGTTTAACTGTTTGACAGGTTCAGGTAAGGAACACTTGTAAAGACTGAGGAGGGAAAAAACCCCAAACAAAGCAATGTGCTGTCACAGGTTGAAAGGTCAATTTGCCTTAATCAACAGGAACCTTTCCCCCGTTTTCCTTTTCTTTAGATCACACACACACGCAGCGATTACAGATTGGGATGTGTAATTAATTACGTAACTTTTTTTAAATCCATTACTTAAATTAAAGCCTAATATTCTCAATTTGTCTCTGTGTATTTCATTTCGAAAGTGCCCTTTGACTAATCCTAAAGCGTTCCCAAAATTCTGACATGAAAAGGGGAAAATTGCAGGCAGCGTGAGACGGCCTGCAACGCAAACAACGACAAAGACTTCAGACACGCAGGCTTTGAATAATTAACAGCGCTGCCTTCGCGTGGCTGTAGCCTTACTGGGGTTAGGTTAAATAAACAATTGTTCAAATTTAATTACATTCAAAATGATGAGATCAGACCGGGCGGTGCGAGCGAAACGACAATTTGCGTAGTGTTGTCTTCACCGCCCGCAGCACAAGCTCCCACCCCACTCCCCCCCTGCTGTGTGACACTGTCACAAAAGGCCTTCGGGCACAGATTTGGGAGAAATTCAATAATTAGAGGAGCGTTAAAAACAAAGCGGCTCATTCGCTCTCACTGGGATTTCTGAAAATTGGAAAGTGTTTTAGAGGAGACTAAGTCCTGATTCTGCCGCTCGCTAGTTAGTTGCAGTGTTGGATGTATTACAGCGTTTCAGGGCTACAAAACAAAAGCACACACACAAAAGGGATTAAATGTGCAACAACTTCAACAAACTGCAACGTTTAAGTCTGAGGAGGCGTAATCCTGTTCTTGTCAAAGAAGCAGCTTTTTTCTTCTTCTTGTTTTCCGATGGAAAATTGGCAACAATGAGCTGAAGCTCATAACTGTGAGGAAGACTGAGCGGGGCTAACGTAAGACAGCAGCTTCATCGGCGTGATTGCGCACGCATTCTCAGTTATCCCAGTCTGCACTGCGTCCCTCTTCGTCCCCTCTGTCGTCCTCATCCGAATCAGCCGCCACCTTCTTCATCCTCATCATGGCGGCCTTGATGCTGCGCTCCAGCTCGTTGTCTCCGCCGCTCGGGACTTCTGCTCGTGCAGGAACCACCTACGCAACGGCAAAGAAATACAGTTCACATTTTAAGTTACCGCCTGCTGTGAAATCTAATCAGTACCAAAAAAGTAGCTAATAACATTATAGTAGAGAGCTACATAGCAATGACCCTGTTGGGATAACACCCGACCCTGGAACTAGAACAGCTAAATGTATTCTAGTCTGTTAAAGCATAGGTTTTTACATATGCATAACTGTGGCTCCACGGTGCAGCAGTTTAGCACATTTGTCTAATATGTGAAAGATCCCTGGGTCGAGACCAGAAGGAGACACAGATCCA
The DNA here is from genome assembly GCF_036321145.2 of Pelmatolapia mariae. Lineage (NCBI taxonomy): Eukaryota > Metazoa > Chordata > Actinopteri > Cichliformes > Cichlidae > Pelmatolapia > Pelmatolapia mariae. The sequence goes on along the minus strand of NC_086227.1, from coordinate 13,869,503 downwards.
GCCTCAGGGGGTCACAAGCGAGTGTACTCCCTGTGCTGGACCCAAGCCTGGATAAATGGAAGGATTGCATCAGGAAGGGCGTGTGGTGTAAAATCTGTGCCAAATCAAATATGTGGCTCCATCCGCTGTGGTGGCTCCTCGGGAAATAAGGGAAGAGCCTAAAGTATGTTGTATGTATACTTGTGAAAGTTGATTCTGTTGATCTGCATTGTAGGGTTTGCAGTGGGTGAAGCGCTGAAGAGGTCCACATCCACAGAATCAACTTTCTGGGCTTATAAAGAAGACGTCTGCATTCTCATAAAATAAAAAAGGAATTTACACGCACAACCTGTGAACAGCTTCATCCACCATTCGTTTAAAATTAGAAGCAAAATACCCAATTATAAATTTACTAGCACTGTTCAATAATTCACTCCTTTGCTGCGCTAAAAAAGAATCCACATGGGGGAGCTGTTTGTTGTGCACAAGAGTGCACTCAAAGTTCCCATACAGCATGTCTCCTATCAAAAATTAGGATGTGAACGGCTTTTTGTGACAGCTCCTATAGCTTAACTACCTCACGAATGTGTTCCTCGCCATTAATAGTCGGTCAGTGAAAAGAAATATTGTACACTGAGAACAAACGAGGTTTAATTTATGTGATCCACGTCCACAGCAAACGGCTCATAGCAAAAATACCGGTGGTCCTTAGTGAAAATGAAACTCCTTAAAACGTGTCACATTTACCTAAACACAGATGATCGCATATTACACAAACACAAATAAATTGTGCATTTGTTAGGTAGCATTTTCACATGCAGATTAATTCTTTAGTATTTGGAAGTTTTTCGGGGGGGGAGGGGTTGACACAAACTGAGCCACACTGGCTTTTTTTCCCACAGGTGAATAACCAACTTAGAAAGCCAGTGCTCTCTGGATAAACTATGTAACGGTTCCGAACTGTCTAAATCACTCAGTGCGACTTTTCTGTTTGGAAATGTCATCACATTTTTACCAAGTGACACATGCGGTGATGCAATCGTTCTGCAGTAAGCTAGCCGATCAACGTATCAACATCTCACCTTCTTCAGGGTGACTCCCTGTCGGATGGCAGACATCAGACTGCTCCTTGCGTCCCCAGTGGGGCTCGGCGTGCTGGCCGCGGGGACCTTTCGAAGCTTAATCTGTCCACGCTGTAGTGAAGCCAACACTTCGTCCATGGTTCCTACAAAAATACCAAAGTTAAAGGAGAAACACTGTTAAAGTGTAGGGGAAGAAGCTACACTGCTGATGAGCTGGTTCTTCCCAGTTCTTAGCTCGCTGTATGAAACATTATTGAAACAGTTTTGTTGAGTGTGCTCCATTTCACATGAGCTTATGAAAATGAAGCTCCGCTGGACGTTAGAGTCTCCTTGGAGCAGACAGCGTATATACCCAGGACCACTACTGAAGGTAAAATACCTCCTCTGGCCCTGTGGGAGAAGTTAGGAATTTAGGACAGAACACTATGTGCAGACACACACACACACAACCTTCGCAGCAGCCAAACAAAAATCACGTATCCTGCTTCATTCTTTTATTCTTATGAAGATCTGAATGATACTGCACGTATTTTACCCTCACCTATATTTTGTTTGAGCGTGTTCTTGGCTGGAAAAGGAGGGCCCTCTTTTTCACTCAGAGGCATCGGGGCATCCTCTGATGAGGGCAGCACTCGGGGGGGAGGCAGCAGTGGCGGAGGTGGTGGCGGAGGAGGAGGAGGAGGAGGAGGGGGTGGGGCTGTTGGTGGAGGGGGGATGGCTGTTGGAGGAGGAGGCGCAGCGTAGATTTGGACAGGGATGTCTTTCAGCTGCTGCTTTTTGGCTGGTTTCTTGCGCCTTGGTGCGGGTCGGATGGAGGGAGGGGGTCCTTCAGAAGAGGGAGCGGGGCTGAGGCTGATGATGGACATCGGCTGCGAGGGGCACAGGCTTTCTGGAGAAGACGGCGAAGGCCTGGACTGGGGCGCTTTCAGGATGTACTGGCCCGGTCGCTTCTGGAAAAAAAAAAGAAGAAAAAAAAAAAAAACATCATTAGCTGAAGCTCATGCATTAATGTTTTGTTTTAAACAGGCACAGCGACTACATGAGATTAAAAAAAGTGATGGCAGATGTGCATCAAAGCCCCGCACAGTTAAACACGGACGTAAAAGCTGATCGTTTAAATCACGGATGTCAAACTCATTTTATAATGTTGGCCACATACTTTGATCCTAAGTGGGCTGGACTTCCACTTTCTGTCAATGTAAAGTTAAACTACACATGTAATTTCTTGTGTTTTTATATAAGAAAAATAAGTGTAATTTCGGGGGTGCGTCAGTTTTTCTACATAATTAAGAAATACTGCTGTAAATAAATGAAAGAAAACTGGCAGCATGACTCCATAGGCTTAAATGATATATAATGGAATAAAATTATGAGAAATAAATGTGTAAAATTAAATGAAAATATCTGTTAGTGCAAACTGTCCTGTGATTAGAAAACAGAACATTTTTTGGTAATTGACAGAATGTCTTTTTTTTTTTAATTACAGATTTTCTTAGCAGATACATTCATCTATTTCTTATTTACCTGTGTGGCTGTATAAATGGCTATGGTGGAGGTCTTTATTAGTTTATTAGTTAGTTCTCCTTCATATTTTCCAAAGCTGTCCAATGGGCCACATTGCAGTCTTTGGCAGGACGATTCTGGCCCTCGGGCCTTATGATGACACCCCTGGTTTAAACAAAATAGTCTCACCACAAAGGCTACTCAGTTCTGGCTTAAAAAGGACCAATTTCGACTGAAATGCATAATAATTGGTTTGATTTTCCTGCTCACTATGGAATATACAGATATACTGTCAATAGTGAGCAGAGCATGTAGACGCTCATGAACAAGAGGACACAAGGGAGTGATTTTAAACACAAGAATCAGCCGTCTGATTCTTATCCCGTATTTTTGTGCGGGTGGAACGACATCACAGTGTTGGACTTTCTGTGCGTGTTGCAGAGAGAGAATTTCCTGGGGCCAAAAACTTGTTTCGTAGAGACCTTTGACCACCGAGATCCAACATCATTGTTACGTCTGGTTGCCATGATGCCCTGACGCAACCACAAATGGGATTTGAGTCTCCACCTGGAATTGAGCCAGCAACCTTTTGCTAACCATGCACATTTGTTAACCACTACACTATGGAGGCATTAAAAAAATACCAAGAGAGCGTTAATGTTTTGTTTTAAATAAGCAGGACCATTCATTCAGACACATGAATCAATGGAATGATTTCTAGTAGTTTCTGACCACTCAAAGTGCTTTAAACTACAAGCCCCCATCTTCTTTTTCATCCATATTCATGCAGCACTTCATCCTGTGCACATGAGCGCTGCATCTACCGATTTAGAATAATCAATTAATCTAACATGTATGTCTTTGGACTGCTGGAGGAAGACGGATAACCCCAGAAGGTTTGAATCCTTAATCGCCCGCTCGGCTTTTTTCTCGCTGTGAGGCGACGCAATGCCAACCACTGCACCACTGTGCCGCCAAATGATGTAGTCATCATCATTACCCAGTCATTATTACTGATGCAGGGCTCTCTTCCTGGGCTCGTAGCTATTCTAGCAGCACTGAGGTTACTTCAGCTGAATACTAATGCCATTCTTGATTAGGTGTTGACAATGGCATTGCTAACATGCTAGTTTAAGGTAGCGTCTAAGTCTTTTTTAGCAATCAGCACACTGTAAAGGAGAAGCTGGTGGAAATGTCATTAGTTATATTTGTATTTAAAGTTAAAACAGAGTCTGACTGTCACACTGAAAATGTCACTGGGTCACTGAAGTTACAAGCCAACAAAGAGCAGTCGTCCACGCACAGTTTGAAGCTCTGGTGTAAGACAGCTCATTACTAACAAGCCCGTCCACAGCGCGCCGTCATCAGGACTTCCTCCGATGTGAGGGGTCGAGTGGCTAATAACTGAGCTTTTATTTTTGAGGTGAACTATTGCATTAAGAGGGTACGATGCAGCATCCCCCCGGGTTTTATTAACTCGGAGAGAGCTGCAGGCGAAGGCAGAGCAGAACGAGTGAGAGCGCCTGACCTCTCTGAAGGATCGTAATCGGCTCAGAGTTTTCTCCCGCTCCTTGTCCACCCACTCTTTCCTCCTCTGCTCCTCCTCCTTCTTCTTCTCTCGTTTCTGCAGACAACAGAGGGAGACACTGAGAGGCACAGTAGAGAAACAGCGGCTTTCATTTGCATCATCAACCCGGCTGACTTACCAGGTGGACCTGGTGATGCTGGTTGAAGACTATGGAGCTCTGTTTTGCCGCCAGGTGCTTCTGCTCATGTGCATCCGTGCACTGATCCTAAAGAGAGACAAAACATATTACTTAATCGCTCGAAAATACATTTTAGTCTGTCAGAAATTAGCGACTGTCTGAGCAAACGGTTAAAAAACTTTGCGAAAATGCAACTGCAACACATCCGGATTTTATTCGGGCGCCGTTATTTGTAATTTTCTAATGTCCCTATTTTTTTTTAACTGCATTCCCTCTTTGTGAATTACTGGAAGTAACTATCGAGAGTCTTTAACGAGGCTGCCTTTCCCATTTTTTTGCTCTGAGTAATACTTTTTTTTAATCAAATAAGCAAGCAGCCAACAAAAAGAGGAAAACATGCCAAGTGCTTCAATTACTATGCCAGCTAAAAATAAACCAATGTAGTAAAAACATTTGAAAAACTCAGCATTTGGCACACGAGGCAGGCGGAGATGTGCCTTTGAAGGATCGATACATTTTTTCTTGGACAGAAAACCCCAAAACGCTTGAAAAATACAACTTTTTCTTTTTTTTTTAAAGGACCACAGAATATGAAATGATTTCATGACAGCAGCACTCGCACACACCTTTTTGTTACGCAGGTAAGCTCGGCGGGCACAGATGTTGCCCCTCTTGGTTTCCAGGGTCTGTAGGCGTCTTTTGAGCTGACTGACAGCTGGAGGGTCTGCTTGATGAATACCTGTGTGGACCATGCTCTGCAGCTCCTCCGGATCCTCGCACACATCGTAGTACACCACCTCCTCCTTCAGCTCTGAAACACAAACGCAGCCCAGTCACTCCTACATGTCTTCTGTTTATATGGCATCCTCTCTAGCCGTACGTCAGCTGTCGCATCCCATCAGACAACCTAAATAACCAGTGTCATGCCCACTGCTCACGAGCAGCACAGGTAGTTGTCACAGGTAGTGCCAAGGTTACTTTTGTGCCAACTGTAGTTATGCAGCTTACGTGAAGTTAAGAAATCTGTTGACTTCCTGTTTCGGTAGCAAACTTACATCTGATTAAGAGTAAGCAGCTTAACGTTGGTAAAATTACTGCTAAATTATAAAAGCATCTCCTCAGCTGCTTATGAAACGTTCTGGGTCTCCTTGGCAACTGCACTAATTACAGTATTTGCATTGCAGTAGCTTTCTCCTTATTTACAGAACATCATATCTTCCTCAGTCCTCCAACTTTATGTTCACAAATAACAAATGACAGAGGGCGCGCTGCTGTTTCTTAGCTAGGAAACTACACCTGAGAGCTGTAAACTTAAATATGCCCACAGCCAAAGTCACCACAGACACAGACAGCAAGATGCACACACAAACACCTTGGAAGCAAACATGCCACCTCCCGCGAGGAACAATTAGAGAAATATTTACACGAACAAAATACAGCATTTCCCAGAAGGCACCTCTTTTCCACAACACACTGGCTGACAATCCAACGCATTATAATGCAGCGGGGAGGGGGGCATTGTGTAATGTGTCATTTTAATCATAACTGACACAGATTCTGAAGGGTGCTGAATCAGCGCTGTGGGAACTGTAGTGTTGGGATATATCGTAAGATGCGTTTAGAATATTGGGCTCAAACAGGTGAGAGAAATATTAGAGACACACAATCAAGGACGATTATAAACACTTCATGCATGAAAACAAGCGGCACGCTTTTTTAAGGGCCAGTTCACCAAATGAAATAAGGAAAAATACCAATGTGCCAGAGGTTTGCAACATTTTCAGGAAGTTGGAGGAAAATTGCACAGCTGGTAAAGCTAGTATTTAATGTGGAGCTTTTAAAACAAAAAGCCGTTATTAGCATTAGTATACTTCCATCTGAAATCCATGGAATATCCTCGAAGACCTTTAAATCTCAGTTAAAGGTTCAATGAGGCATGCCATATAAAGCTGTTTGAGCACTCAGTGAGAGTAGACAAGCACTATATAAGAATCAGACCATTTACCAGGTGCCTTTTTAAAGATGGAATTATTCATTATTATCGAATTATTCATTCAGAAAATTAAGCAGCTTAGCAGGCAAACAAAGAAACAAACAAAAAAAGTTCTGAAAATGTTCGGGTACAAGGACCAGACTGAAAATGAGTGAAAAACAACCGATAACCAAAGAAAACCTTTAAAAGACCTTCAGAACACCTGGGGAACTATTGCTCAAGACTGCTTCAAAAACAAGAAAGTTTGGCTCAAGACTGTTGCACAAAATAAATCTGCTGTACAGCACAGCTGTGTAAATGTGAGAATACCTTTAATCTGTCTTCTCAGGGTGTCTATCTGAGCTACCAGGAGCTGCTCTTCATTTTTCAGGATTTCAAACTTGGCGTCGTAGAGTTCTAGCTGGGTTTCGTAGAACTGCAGTTCCAGCTGGTCCACAGTGTCCTGCTTCTGGCCGTCCTCAAACGCAGACCTTAAATCGGCCCTCTGGCCTTGGGCTCTCACAGAGAGGTTCTCCAGCTGCAAGGCAACGACAGAAAAATGTTACATCAGCCCCGTTGAAAGGATCATAACGGTCGTTTGTGGGGAAAAGAAAAAAAAACAAAACAGTCGTTTGCATGCATACAGTGAATACTTTGTGAGGCAAGTGCTACTTTTTGACAGCTCGCTACTTGTCCTTGAACATTATGATCAAAATAGGCTTTGCTTTCAGCCACGCTACTGGCAAAAACACACACACACAGAAGATAAATCTGACATAAAAAAAATTAAGCATTTGTGATGGACTGCCTATCTGAAGACAGTTTAATCTCTGCAAGCTTTCATGCTGTGATGAAATGAGCTGAAACCAGCAGCTACCTGCAGCATGTGCCACGCATGAGCTTTTGCATTCAAAGCATTCAAAATACAGCCTTAAAATGCTCTTAATTATGTCGAACACAAATACACACACTGCTGGAATATGACACAGCTGCCACAGAGACTGAAGCGGTACACTCACGCAAACATCTGGGATATCCGCAGGCATACTGGCACGCTCTAAAGAGTCACCGAGCTGTGTTGCCACCAGCGCAAGAGTTTGCGTAGGTGTAGCTCGCTGATCTCGTTACGAACACTCGCACACAGCTGCAGATGTAAAGGCTCGGATAGATTTCACAGTGACGGATGACGCCAGCGTCCATAAACCTGACTTTTTTTTTTATTATTTAAAACGCTTAATGGGATGGGAATGCAGCCCTGTGAAGGTAAAGGTGTTGCGGTTGTTTTCTTTGCTCTTTTCAAGAGCTCAAACGCACAGCATGACCCCCGTGAAGCAGCAAGTGATCCGGTGCCGTACCATCCCGAAAAATGCTGTGATCCTGACATGAGAAACATCCTCCCGGTGCAGTCACATATTTGTGTGTAGCTGGCACATTTTGAGTATGCATATATGCACCCAGACACACTCACTTATTCATGCATGGAGGGGGTTTTTTGTGTTTGGGATGGGGGTGTATTGAGGGGATTCTCTATGTTTTCAGAGAAGCTTTATAAATAGATCAAAAGGAACAGAGCAGCCACAGACTCACATCAGACTGGAATACCAAGTGAATGATACATGAGAGCGAGTAGGCACCGTGTCACATCTCTACTGACTTACAACCACTACAAAAGCAGCGTTGGCCTTGGCACGGAAATAAAGACATGAATGATAACTAAAGCCTTGCAACTGCGCCACACTCTAGTGAGATGTTACCGAATGTGCTGAGTAATTACAGAACCACTGGAAAAGCAGCTGATACTAATGAAAAAAAAGAAAGAAAGAAAGATAAAATGGACACGCACCCTCTCCTTGATGCTGTCTTTCTTGCGGCTGAGGCACATCTCGGTGGCTCTCATGTGCTGCAGGGTTTCTTTGGCCAATAGGAAGCGGAGTTTCTCCAGCCTGGGAGCCGCTGACGCCCAGGCAGCGGGTCCAAAACGACACTTATCCTGCTCCATCTGTTTCACCACACCTGGAAATGTGCACAAGGAGCTGTCATGTATATATAAAGGTTATAATTGTTTCCTTACAAGTGTGAAATGAATCCCATAGCGTAATCATAAAGGCTTTTCTTTTAAAACCATTTCCTCTGAAAACGATCTTTTTGGAGGTTTTGATCATTTACACATTTCATAATTAACCGAAACATCCACACAGATATAAACACAGCGACTTATACCAGCCAGAGCCTTTGAAGTCTGTGCAAAGTAGGTGACAGTGATGTCCTGAATCGAGGCGACTGCATCCTCTGCTTTTTTTCTCCACTCCTCCGCCTCCTTTTCCAGAGCTGCAATTCTCTTAGGACCCAGTTCCTCAAACTCCAAAGACTTCTGCAGACAACCGCAGCAAGCAAAACGGTCTTTACTCAAGGGCTTACCTGTCCGTAAGAAGTATGTATTAACTGTGCATTCATGGGAGCTTTATTCACATTTGGATGAGCGTAAAAACAAATTCTGACCTCTCTTTTCCCTCTAAGCGGACATAAATATTTTCCCTACACCACGCTCACTTTTTACATGTCATTCCCCTTGCTTTCTCCCTAATTTCCTGATACTCTTTACTGTCTTATCAAAATAAAGGCTAAAAATTCCCTTTAAAAAATAATGTTCTTTAACCTACATCACAGAGTTTGAGAACCACATTGGACATAGTGATGCAACAGGTCAGTCTATTCATGAGCGCTGTGTGTGGCTCAGCAATAACAAATGAATCAGTTAAGAGTGAAAGAGACCTTTATGTGATCACTAAAGGACATACAGTTCAGCGCTGTGCAAAAGTCTTGAGCCAACTCTCATTTCTTTATATTTCGCTTCCAAGGAGTCAGCCTTAGAGAAGACACCTAACAATGACGCATGAATTACTGAAGCATGGACCAGTGTTTACACAGAAGAGACAACTTAGTAAAAAAAACCATTTTATTCATTGTGCTATTAGCTGAAGACTTAGCAGCAGCTCAGCATCATGTACAGTGTGTCCTTAAAAAGACTGGGTAAGTGGAGTGTCTACAGCAGGTAAACAGCATGTGGAAGTCATGTCTTTAAGAAACAGGAATACATCCAGCAAAGTCCTGACACAGGACCTGAGAGATCCTTGTGAGTGTTTGTGTGTTTTAGTTGATCCATCTATTGGTCAACGACGTAAAGAAGCGATTCTTAAGGAAGGGAAAGAGGGAGAAAAGGCTGAGGTGTGCCAAACTACATAAGAACTAGACTGACAAATCACTGACAACAGATCTTATGGAGTGATGAACCCAAATTTGACATTTTTGGTTCAAATCACTGTCAGTGAGTGTTTACAGCTCATGGTTTGGGGCTACGTTTCATTCACAGGTGTTGTCAAAACTGATGGAATTATGAACACAGAAAAGTACCATCACATTTTGGTCCACGTTATCAAGAAAGCACCTAATTGGCAACGCCTTCATTTCTCATCATGACAATGATCCCAAACAAACTGTGAGTGCAGTAAAAGTATACCTTGATAGAGAAACACATAATAAAACACCATCATCATCACAGACTGGCCTCCCCAGAGCCTGGACCTCAACTTTACAGAACAAAAGGCAGCCAACATCCAAAGAAAAGTTTTGAATGTCCTTAAAGAAGCCTGGAGAATTATTCCTGAAGACTACTTAAAGAAATTACGAGATTGTTCAGGCTATGTTGAAGAAACTTTGTACAATTCTAACAAGCTTAAAAGTCAATCTCTGTTTTCGCCTCACATACTGTATTTTTAGCTATGTTTATATGTTTTGATAAATCACTCCAATATTTCACATTTTCCTAGCAAAATATAAAGAAATGAGGGGGTGGCTCAAGACTTTTGCACAGTATTGTAAAATCCTCCCTTTTTTTAATTTCATCAAAATCTTAACTTTCTGATATTAACACTAAGTACATCCCCTGCATATAATCGTGTACAACATTCTAACAACGTGTGTATTTACAAGGATGTCCATCTTGTAAAGGCAGGCCAGCTCTCTCATGTCCCTGAAAGGCTGCAGCAGGTACTGGAAGAAAGTCGTGGCGACAGTCGCCAGGTCCTGGTAGGCCTCGTCTTCTTCCTCGTAGATGCTGAGCAGCATGACCATCCTGTCAGCACCGCTGTGACTTTGTAGCAGCTGTGGAGATGAAAAAACATAAACACCATGATCTGGGTTTACCCTGAGCCCACAGCTTAGTTTTGCTCTGTATGACTTTTCATACTCAGAATGAACCAATCCAATCCGTGCCAGCTAACATAAGAGTCGATAACTAGGCCTTTCAGAATACAACTTGGGTGGGCTGAAGGTAGACTTGTGAAGACACTTCAAGATGAGGTTAGTGGTTGAACACCACAGGGATTCTTGGATCTGGTTCTCCGGTGTTGACCGCTGAAGTCAAACAAATTCAGGTATTAAAAAACATTTTATGTGAGAGTGATGAAATATTTGGAACTGAGACTCTTTTTTTTTTGAGAGTGAAATCTTGGTTAAGAAAATGTTAAATCGCTTGGATTCAAAATATGTAAATAGTTGGAAAAATCAAGAGTTATCTATGCCCTGACATCTTACAGCATACAAAGGGAACATGTTTGCTTTAGCCATTAAAAACAATCAATGCAGCACCACAAACCTGCATCTGAGACAGCATAAGCAAAAGCTGGATAAGATTTCATAAAGGTATCATTTACACCAGAACCGTAACAGTGGTTTATGTAGACATAATACCGGCACTGAGTACAGATTCTGATACATTTATTCTACTTGTCGCGGTGCCATCAACAGTTTTTCTTACAGGTCCACTTGCTCATTGTTTCTGTTACCAATTCTTGATCAGAAAATTACATCTGTGTAAGGAAACAAACCAGCACAACAAGCACATTTTCAGCTCAGCGAGCTACATCATGTCGTCTGTGGAAACAGGTACAGTGTGGGCATGTAAAAACTCAACTACCATAACTCAGACCACATTATTTTGATAAAAGGACATGATAAGCTTGGAGGCATGCATTCCAGCGATCTCCAGTGGATCTCGAATGGAACTAGATTTCTGTTTCGATGTCCAGCTGATGTATTTTGCTCTTCAAATGCTTCATTGGTCTATTGGCTGTCATTTTACTGCTTTTACTTCCATTTGCATGTGAAACAAACTAAACAGAGCTAAAGGGTCAGATTGCAGGTTAAAGCAGCAAACAAGAGCAAACAAAGACCAGTGCTGGTGGTGTTGCAACATCTAGAGCCTTGGCTGGAGCAGCAGCTGTGGTTTGCTGTGTCATGGTAGACCTGATTTAGGCCCACACCACCACTGAGAGGTGCTAATCTGGCAGACTAGACCTTTAAACTTCTTGGGATTAGAGAGCATGCAGTCTTTCTCAGATTTCAGGGAGTCATGTTTTTAAGTGCATCTAAAGTGTTGTAAGACTTCTCCTATCATAGGTTGGGCACCAAGCAGATACAGGGCCAGTGTTGCCGATACCGATGCCAATACTTTTACCCTATAAAATGTAGATTACAAAGGGGAGAGCAGTGTGCCATGATTACTGATGAATTCATCATTCATTTACACATTCTGAACACATTTTAATGTGAAATATAGTGATTTTTACTTTCCACATTAATTAGTTAACACAACGTGTTTGGAAACTGATTTTCTGGAGACCTGGAATGTAAATGTGCCTGCCTCTAAAACACATTTATTTAACACAATCCAGTGGGCATACTGCACTTAGGGAACAAAAACAAAGTCTCAGTCCTATCGCGCTGGTATCGATATTAGATCGATCCGCCCACCTCTACGCCTCACCTGTCTCAGGTGACCCTTGGCCCTTGACATCTCCTCCTGCAGGCTTTTCTTTTTGAACTCCTGTAAATTCTCAAAGTACTCCTCGACATCTCGGTCATCCTGTGCGAACAAGGTGTCGAGAACGATCTTCCGTCCGCAGAGGTCAATAGCGGTGCTGAAATACTTCTCGAGTTTCCTACACGGGGTGTCATAGTCCCTCTCCTCGTCATTGTCTGGACCTGATCTCCTATTCAGGAAGAGCAAGTCCCAAATGTTGCCCTCTTCAAACTCCGTCAAATCCGGGAAGCAGCCTCCCAGGACGTCGGCCACGCAGGTGAACTGCTGGTGGACGTGCTTCAGATCGCTGACGGAGAAGAGTCCTGCCCAGCTCATCTGAGGGTCGTCGGCAGCAGGCTCGGATTTGCGCTTCTGCCGCTGTAACGTCCGGTTGTGGCAGGTGACGGCGAACTTACACTCGATCACGTTCCACTGTACGATGAAGCCCAGTTTAAACGCCTCATCTTCCTCAAATATGTTGCTTTTAACGGCCACCCACCCCTCCAGACTGTCTAGTCGCTCACACTCTATGCTGTTCATCTTAAAAAGAGATGTTTCACTCTGGCCGAGAAGCTGCTGGCTCTGTTTACAACGTCCGCCATTTGTGTGACGTCAGTTGCCTTCACCAGCCCCGGAAGTTATCGGTCAATATGAGCTAACGGTTTTACTAACACAGATATCTACCTTTTAAAGAATACGCTGTTTTGACATAGAATGGTAACCACGAAAAACCCACCCTTGGTCACTAAGAGCAGGCGGGTCCCAATACAGAAATTTCTAATCCAATGCGTTTGATGCGTGTAAACTAAAGTTTACGAGGAACCTTGAATGCACCATAAGCCTCTGGTACGGTCTTTAACTTTGACCTTTAAATCACATGTTCGGGGATTTCCAACTCCTAAAAATTAAAGGATTTAACTTTTAGTTGTTGTTCCATTACAATGTCAGCAAATCTCAGACCTCTGCAGACTTTCGATCACGTTTAATGGATCTATTTCATGAATAACGAACTTCCGGCGTAGATGTTTGGCATGCCTGTGAAATGTGAGCAAACACAGTCGCCATCTATTTCTGTCACTGCTGTCCTGCCGGATACTGCTGCTGGCCTGAAAAGGTTGTTTAAGAACCAAACGGCTCCCTTAATTTTACAGGTAAATTTGTTATCAGCTGTTTGCTCACTATAGCAGTTCTGCTTTGTTAAATTCTCCTCCGATGCAGTTTCAGAACACTAACGGGTACTTAAGCCTCAGTCCTCCCCTGAGTCCTTGTCATCATGGACTTGTATGAGATCAGAGGAGGCAGGCTGGGTGTGATTGCAGAGGAAGCCGAGCTCCAGGAGTTAAGCAGAGAGTCTACTGCTATGGAGACCTACAATGTAGGCTCACCTCCATCTCTCACTGGAGCAGAAGATGGAAGTGATGGTGAGGAGGATGCTTTTAAGGAGGGAGAAACTGAGGTGAGGACACTAACTAACTACCTCTCAGTCGTCTCACTGCATTGAATCACTTCTCTGAGAGAACGCCAGTGTGAATGGCAGCACAATACAGAAGAGTAAAATGAATAGCTGGGTGAGGGGAAACATCTGATTAAGATACACTCATAGTAAACAGCAACATAAACTCTTAACTGTTACCCCTCATTGTAGTCTGTGTTGCAGGTTTGAATTAAATGTGAAAAGAGCTCAAGCTTGCGTTATGACTGCTTTCAGGGGGAGATCATCTTGATTCGCGATCAGCTGCAAGAGAAGGTTGCAGAGATGGAGAGCTTTGCTGGTCATCTGGAAGAGATCTTCCTTACAGTGGAGGTACTACTCAAACGTCCAGTCTGATCTCCTTTGTTTTAACATAATTTTACTGTTTTATTATCATGTGAATATGCAGAGATGCTTTTTTCTTTTTTTACTCATAGACAGTAATAAAGTCATCACAAGCTTATTTTATTACATCAAATTGTTCTTTTTTTCTTTGTTCTTTCCTGTACAACAAATGTGTTACCCTCTAACTCTCTCATATTATTGCACGTACAGGAGAATTTTGGCCGTCAAGAGCAGCACTTGGAGCAGCACTACAATGACGTGCTGCAGACGCTGTCTCAGCGACAGGATGAGAGCGCGGCAAGGTTGGAGGAGGAGAAGAAGGGTAAGCTGGAAGCCCTGTACGGTCAGCTGCTGGCCTGCGGTCAGGCACTCGATGCCTCCAAGGAGCTCATCGAGACAGCGCAGGAGGTCTACCGCAGCCAGGACAAGAGGCTTTTCTTGAAGGTGATAAATGACTCCACTGGATCATATTTGCAGATGGCCCCAAAAAATAAATAAATAAATAAAACATGGCCAGCTAATGCAATTGTGGATATGAAGCATTGATTAGCATTTATTCATTTAGCTATTGAAATGATTTTTTTGGATTTTATTGACAGACAGTTATGCCCACAATTAAAAGGTAAGCATGAGGCTGCACAGTGAGTCTGCACGGTGTGACACTGCAGGTGTGATATTAAGAGACTGAGCATTAATAACATGTGAGATTTGTCTTCCCTTTAGTTTCAGACTTTAGTTTTATTTAATTTGATATATTTTAAAATCCCAGCTGAAGGTCCACTTACTGAACTTAACCCAATACAAATTTCCTTACTTTTTGTGCTAACTATTTTATTTATTTATTTTTTTTGTAAGGTTACTTCCTGCCATTAAACCTATACGTTGGAAAGCCTGTTTATTTCCCCTTAAATGTAGCCACGTTTATTAGGGAAAATGCATTTGTGGGCTGAGCAGCAGAGTTGAGTATGTGGGTCGCACCCTTGAAACACTTGCCAAATTTCCTCTCCCAATACCAGTCAGCTTATTCTGCTACTGACTCTTGTTTGGTGTAGTTTATTGGACTGGATGATTAAAGTCTGAAGAAACAATTTATTAATTTAACAAACAGGGCCCTGAGTAGCACGTGGAAGATCCACACACAGCCACAACAGCCTGGCACCTCCTCCTCATGCTGGTCACCAGCTTGGTCACACACTGCTGTGGGACGGCATCTCAATATGGTTGTGTTGGCTGAGTTGCGACAAATGCTGTTAAACTGACAATATGTCTTATTTCTTCAGACTTCAATCATTCATATTCATTCATGGGCACAACCCACAGACACAACTCTGCTGCACAAACTCCATCCACTGTACAAAACATGCTTGCATGCTCGATGAAAAGCACGTAAAGTATTTATTTTATGGTCAAACTTTGAACATTGTAAGTAATCATTAGCCTGATAATGCACTGCACACTTTTTTAAAATCAGGGCTTTTTTTTGTTCTGTACCACACTAGAATCGAGGAGTTTGCCAAAGACGAGGTTGACCTCACGCTGTCTACATGTCTTGAATTCAACACACCGCTCGCTGACCTGTCAGATGTCAAAACCATGATGGACTCGATCAACATTGTTCCAGGTCTTAATCTACAAATCGCCTCCTCTGGTTCACTTTCCGCCTCCTTCTCTGTCACTTGAAAAATACAAATCTAGGAACACACCGTCTCTTGCGCCACTGAAAATGAGAATCCTAATAATAGGAATCACACAGAGGTGTCAGTGTTGAGCTTCAATCAGAACAGAGCTGTCTTAACATTTAGATTTTTGTACTTTAAAAAGACTTCTTGATAACTGTGCTGAATTTACAGTGAATCTCTGTCAAACAACCCCCAGCTCCATCTGCCCCAGTAATCAATCCCCAGATGCCCAACTCTGCCACTCAGACATCCCTGCGTGTGTGCTGGAGCTTGTTCTCTGATGACACGGTGGAGTACTATGAGCTTTACTACAGGCCGGTGCTGGAGGATACACCAGCAGACAGCGCCTTCACACCGCAGGGTATAAACCAGAGACGCTGCCTGCAGATGTGCACTGCATGTGCACATCTGATGTGCACAGATGTGCATAATGTTACCATCTGCTGCTCAACTTGTATCTACTGATCTCTCTGAAAATATTGTGATCTAAAGGTGTGCTCATCTTTTTGTTTTTTAAGTGAGCAAGGTAACGTTGAAGGAGACGCACTGCACTGTTGCAGATTTGCTGCCCAATGCTCAGTACGAGCTCTGGGTGACGGCTACCAATACCACAGGCATCAGCCCAGCCAGCGAGAAGGCCTTATACATGACGGGTAACAAATGTCACTCTCCAACTACGTGAGGAGTTCTTAAACTTGTGGCAGTTTAAAATAATAATTGTTCTGCTCCTCAGCTTTGCAATCACTCCAGAGTGGCGTGTCGGTGGGAATAAAAGTCTAAATTCTTTCTCCCCTAGTGCCATCACCTCCAGTGATTAAGCAGAGGGAGTGCAGTAGCTGTCCAGAGGCTGCTCTGATCCGCTGGGAGTCAGGAAACACCAACCCCGTAGACTCCTACACGGTGGAGCTCAGGGAGATGGGTGCAGATGGCACAGAGAGCAGCATTACCGAGTAAGAGGTGTTATTAACGAGACCGATTCGGCAAGCTCAAAATTTAACCGTGCTCTCTCCTTGAAATCTGTCACTTTGAAAAGGCCGCGCCTAGAGTTAAAGTTAAAATAGCTCGGTAAAAATAGAAGCGCTTCACTGGAAACACAGAGCTTCAAAGACGCAGTAACCCGTGATATTAGGGTGGACTGGCTTTTTCCTTTGATAAGGCTTTTGCTTCAAAATAAACAAGCTGGTGTTAGTGCTTGCCTGGGAAGTTTTGTTTTTTTGAGGTCCCATGGATATAGAGCTGCTGAATCAAGATGCACTCTGTCCTAGAAAATCTATTCTTAGCTTCAGCCCTTGCAGTGCTGTTGGCCTCAGCTAGAATGCTGTGCCCACATTTGGGGTCATTTTCATTTCTTATCCAGTCGCTCTGGAGAACACTTTAAACATTTATCTGTGCAGTAAACTATCTTTTTATTATGATTTTTTTTTTCAAGGTAGACTTAATCTAAAGAAATTTTTCAATTATCAGTATATACAAATATAAGTTTCTATTTAACCGCCAGAATTTCAAGGTGATCTTTCAGTGATTTGTGTTTTGGTAACCATACTCAATAAAATACAGTTCACAAAGTGGTCACTGTTCTGCATTTACTATACATTTAAAGGAAGACGCGTGACCCTCATGTCTCAATTACAACCCCAGGTCTATTGTAGCAGTGCCCACCTGTCAGTGTCTGATCCAGCTGCAGCCAGGACGACGTTACCTCATCTGTGTGAGAGCGGTCAACATCGGAGGGCCCAGTGACAGGAGTGAACCAATTACTATCACCACTACAGGTGAGAAACAACTGGGATCAGCATTTTCATTATGCTTTTGGCTCACTCATAGGCGGTATGGACCTTATCGTTTAAAGCAGAACAGTTATGTCTGTTTGTAACTTTAAGCATCTACTTGGTGATCATCCCCATCATGTTTGAGACTCCTTTCACTCAGAAAGAGCATATAAGTTTATTTATTGTTAGCCTTGTATAAACAGAGGTTACACGGTTAGAATAAATCAATCTGATGTCCTGTGTTTAAGCCGTAGCTTAAATAAATATACCTGCTTACTACATACATGGATTCAGGCAGAGTCTTTGCAATCAAACATCCATTTACCTGTGCAGGTACGTTTTTCTATCTCCTGGAGGACACTGCCCATCCTTGCCTGTCCATCTCTGAAGACGGCTTCACAATCTTTTATGGCGATGAAGAACTTCCAATAAGTGCCATGGCCTTAGATGACAACACCTTTACCAGGTGCGAATAATGGGAACCTTGACTTGTAAAGATGACTCTGTACACTTGCAGATGTTTAAATATCAGTGTCTTTACAGATGTGTAGCTGTCCTCGGGGATCTGATTCCAGTGCGAAGCAGGCATTACTGGGAAGTTGAGGTGGATGATGGGACAGAGTTCCGGATCGGAGTTGCCTATGAGAACACAGAGAGGAACTCGTACCTTGGGGCCAACAGTACCTCGTGGTGTATGAGACACATCCTGAGTCCATCCAGGTAGCAGTCAGTACCAGCCAGGGTCCTTTCATCAGCTTCACTGCTGAACACCCTGTGATGTCCTGTCAGTACTCTTTATACACATTAGTACTCGCCCAAAATAACTGCACACCAGGGATCCTACAGGTAAACTATGCCTGTGAACGACTGTTTAGCAAATATACAAAAGCACAACTGCTGAACCGCAAAATACTCGTATCTGATTGTTGTAACAAAGTCCCCATATATTTCATCTTAATCATCTCAGTTTGAACAGCGTCTGAAGAAATCTCTTTAATTATACTGACAGTTTTCAAGACAAGTGCTATAGTAGCTTTGGTTTTCTGCTCAGTCATTTTTCTTAAATATACTTGTTCCCTGAAAAGGAGCAGACATTTTCACAGGATTACACAGACCTAATAGATGCAGACTTTTTCACCAATCTGATAGCAGAATTAACATGCTGATCCTCTGAGGGCCTACTATTGCAGTTCTCAGAAACTGGGCCAAGACTTTATTTTTAGCATTCAGAAATTTTCCCTTTCCTAAGCAAAAAAAAAAAAAAAAAAAAAAAGTGCATCCGTTCTGTGTGAAACTAAGCCCATTGAAGGGAGAAAAGCCCACAGCTGAATATCTGTTACTTTATAATAGTTTCTATGGCAACTCTTCTTGGAACAAAGCAGGACAGATGAATTATCACATTTAGCGAGTCATTCGCAGCAGCATATCACACGAGCCCTGAATATGGCTCCCATTGTGGGCATCTTCTTGTTGATTCTGCCTACGCACAATTTAACAAGCACATTTTTCATTTTCTTTAAGCTGCAGCCATTTGAAATCCTGCTGTTGGCTCATTATTCAGCATCTGCTTTCCCTAATGGCTGACAGAGCGGGAAAATCATCAACAGTATGAATAAAATTGCTTTTTGACACACTCAATAACGCTTCTCTTTTTGATAGGCATAAATACGAGTTTCTACACAACGGCTGGAGTCCTGACTTGAGGATCACCGTGAACCCCGTAAGGATTGGAGTGGCGCTTGACTATGACAGAGGGACTCTGTCTTTCTTTAACGTAAATCTGGAACAACACCTGCACACCTTCCACTGTCACTTCCGAAATTACGTCCACCCCTGCTTTAGCCTGGACAACCCGGGAGCGCTTACTGTGCACAACGGCATAGAAGCTCCCGAATACGCATTCATCTGACAGTATCAACATGAAATAAAAACCCAGGCAACAAGGCCAAAACAATTATCGTCTTTAATACTTACCAAAGTGCTCGGTGACATCGAACAAAACCAATGTTTGTAACGCCAACCTCCATTAAAAACTGAACTTTCTCACTGAAGATAACACACTGCTTTCAAATGCTTTTATTATAGTATTCCATGGGAACAGGCATACACCATTTTCCAAGATAAGAAAAGGTTTCACTAGATTGTACAATATTTAAACCACCTTTGACTGCAGCAGACTTGAGTGTTTAAGTCCAAAGGAGGAAATAAGGAGCTGTTTTTTCTTTGCGCCCCCACCAAAAAAATGCATTGGAGAAAAAAATGAAGGGGGGAAAAAAAACCCCCAATTTAAATTATAATACAGCTCTATTCACATATGTAGAAGGAAAGTCCACCCAGAATACTTCCACACACTGTATAAAGTGGCTACTGATGATGTTTGAATTTGCAATCAGATCACTATTTCATAAAAAAATAAGATGTAAATAAACCCCCCCCCCCACAAATGTAGCCCAAAGAGGTGTGACATTTTAAAATAAACCCACACTGACACTGAAATAGTTCGCATCTAGACTTCTATATTTACATTTTCTACACAGGCAGCAAAAAGTTTAAATATGCTCACCCTCACCTTAACCAGCGGGTTCACATGCCTGGTGTCAAGGGGTTATATATATTTATGAAAAAAAAAAAAAAGAAAAAGAAAAAAAAAAGGCATTCTGGAAAATTTATAAAAAAAATAAAAATCCCCCCCCCCTTATTTCCACGTGTCCTTTTTTTAAAGCATGTTACGACTGCTGTATAAAGACCGATGGGCTTTCAAGCTTGGCTACCTGATTTATAAGGTATGTCAATAGTAAAAGGGGTACACAAACTTTCAAATAACTGTCTTCAAGATCCTTACAGAGCTAAAATTAAAAATGCATCTGTTCTGAAAAACTGAAGAATAAAAAGGACTCTCCTCCGCTTTGTGCAAAGGCAGTTGTCAGCAAATATATTTGTCTTTGTAGTAAATGTGGTGTAACATGCCAGAACAGTGTATGATACAAGGGTGGACTTTTCCTTGAATGTGGTTTGAGTTTGTGAAACTTGCTGATCTACTGAATGTGGTCTATGAATGTCCTGGACAGTGGGGATGGGACGGGGCAGAGGTTATGAGTTATCTGTCTTACTGCTGCGGCTCCTCTCCTCCTCTTCATCGGAGGAATCCCCTCCGTAGGGCACTAACCCTGATGTATCACTGAACACTTTAGCCTTCTTCCCGCACACCTCGTCTTGAACACCTGCAAGAGCACAATAAAGGAAAAAAAGAAAAATGGAGAGAGAGAGAAGTAGAAGAAAGGTGGGAAATATGAGTAAGAGAAAAAGAGAAAAGAGAGGGGGGGGGAGAGACAAAGCAGGAGAAGAAAACAAAAAGGAAACCCATTGAGGAGCCCCATATTAGCGGTGGTTTTTGAGTTCGTTTGATCCACAGCCAGGGGAGGGAAGATATCAAATGAAACGGCAGCAGATCACACATCCATAACAGGCAGGTCCAGGGACACATGTTGAGAGAGAAAACAAGGGAAAGACAAAAAACATATACAAGAAGAGCATGTTAGTGAGTTTCACCAGCGGAAGGATTCACACAGGTCTCCACTCCTCCCCCATTGCTCCACGGGGGGGAGATGCCATTTCATGTAACAGACAACACCACAGAAGAAATATCTGAGTACTCAGGCTCTCAGAGTATTAGGAAATAAAGAACAGCATACCCAATGAAGCGGTGCTGCTGGGCAGACTCGCTGGATCATCCGTCACGGCATCTCTCGGCCTTTTGCGTGCAACAGCGGCGGGAGCCACGGAGGGAGGTGGCGGGGGAGGCATCAGAAACCTGAACAGAGAAAAATGTGAATATCTACGCTACACAAGACTCACGAAGAACATACAAAGGGAAATGATCTTTGAGCAGACCTTTCTGCTTCTTTCTCCTCGCCAACACTGGGCGCAGGAAGGGTGGACTCCTGATGAGCTGGACCCTCTGGAGAGATGGTGTAGGGCTAAAAAGACAAATACAGAACATTCAAGGCTTTTTAAAAACTTTCTAAAGAAAAAGCTTGTCTCAAAAGAAAATTATTTTAGCATGTGAAAACCTTGGAAGACACTCAGAGCTTCCCATTTGTTTCAAGTTATTTTCATACTCAGCTAAGGCTGCAACAAGATCCAGCAAGTTTGCTCACCTACAAAGAAATGAACAGTTGCTAATTTTTATGGTAGTTTCAATGTAATGGAGAGAAACCAGGAAAAACAGACCCAATTTACATTTTTCAAGTTATAGACTATCCCCTAAAAGCCACATCCCACAGATAGGCTGTGCGGCACAGAGATTACAAATAATTACTCCTGATCTCATTCAACTCATTATGTGTATCAAGCAAACCCGTCCAGTTACTTCAATTTAAACCTGTCCACCATCATGAGCATGACCAAACAACAATGCAAACCTGGTGACAAACTACAAAGAAACATCTTACTACTGTCAAGCTCTACTTTGAGATCAAATACTCATTTCACTCATCTACATGTAAATCATTTCAGAACTTTTATGCCGTTTCTTTCTAAGTGAGCCAGCTAACAAATTCAAGCAGAGGATCAAATAAATATTTCCCCCGCTGTATAATACAGACCTCTTGCATGCACTAAGGCATTAAAATCTTTAATATTCTTTTTTAAAATATCTGAATTTAAAGGCAGATCTATAGTAGGGAGCAACTAGAGAGAAATCTGCTTACAAATTACAACCCAAAGTGCTTTTGATAGGAGATGATAGGCACTACAGCTTCAATAAAGTTTGTTTTTGAACTGAGCACTGATAAAACATGATCCGATTTTCATCTAAGCCAAAGTTATGGCCAAATGCAATCAAACAAAAAAAAAAAAAAACCAACAAAAAAAACAAAACAACCCAAAACAAACCTGTTGTACTTTTCACATCTTTACTGAACAGTAATTACTTAAAAACCTAATGTCATCTTCCTAATTGGAACATGTTGTTAGGACATACTTTAACACATACTTTACCCAGCATGGACTCTAAATGATCATGCACATGGAGAGTGGAACTGCTGGTGTTTTATTAGCACAATAGTGATCGCCTATATTTCTGACACCATTGTTAATTAAAAAAAAATTTTCAGAGTGATGCAGATGAAACTAATGTCTGTGATCAAAAAACACTGCTTAGCTCCGTTTGATGGCCATTTGTATTACAGACAATAACTTTCAGCTTAAACACTTATGTAACTTGGTAAACAACTAACTCAGAAAACAGAAAGCAAAAGAGACGGTCAGTATTTATGCTGAACTAACTAACTGAAACAAATATTTTCATACAATAATTTCATGAGCTATAATTATGTGTAATTCTGTCCAATTTTGGTTGTTTAGCAGCGATGCCTGAAGCTTCTCTGTTTAAAACCAGACGGACTAATCAGCTGCAATTCAGACAGGTTTATCGGTGAGTAATGGTCATGTTAAAATGGGCAGAATTATCTATTAGTGATATGTTTAGGTGTTAACTCTTCAGCTAACCTTTTCATCCTTAGCCCCCTCCTGGAATTGATGCTTGGGACTTCCTGAGTCAGGGGGGGTATTTAAAGATCCTTCAGGCTCCACTGTCTCACTGCTGCTTGGATCCTTGGGTAGGGCAAAACCAACACATACACATTGATGCTGCCAAAGGACTTTAAGAGAACTAAAACTCCTCCTAAAGACCTCGACGACTTTCATGTCTTATTGCACTTCTAGTGTAAACTTGCACTGAAACTGGAAACTGATTAATCTATTCAGTGGTTTTAGCTATATGATGTCACAGTTTTTGATGGCTCTTCCAACAAGCAATTAAAAATGTAGCACTAAATCAGCTGACTAACAAATGGGAACTTTAAGTAGTGGCAGCTTTAGACTTTTATAATTACCTGAACAAGATAGGGATGCGGTTTCCTAGGACACACCGGATACTGAACCATTGCCTGAGAAGATGGAGGGTTTGTCGACAAGTTAGAATGACTTGGGGGACCATTTGCCTTACTCCAATAACCAGTGGCTCCTGGATACGCTGAATAGCCGCCAGCATACCCATTTGCTGGGTAGTTATACCAGGACCCCTGGCTAGAGTAATTGCTATTAGGTGGAAATCCATGTACTGCGTATGCTGAAATGAAAGTATAGAACCCTGAGTTAATAGCACATATCACATGGATCGATAACAGGGTGTTTTGACAACTGTGACCTACTATTTCAAGCAATTGCTGAGCCACTAAAGACGTCACGGGAGGATTAATTACCACAAGGAGAACGAAGTTAGTCAGTACCTTACATTTGGTCACCCTGTTGGAATTTGCCTGTTTAGTTACAAGACTTAAGAAGAATACTCACACTGTGTCGAGCCCGTGGCTGTGTATATCGACACCATATGTGCATGCTCAGCTCTCACCTAAAGAATGAAAGAAACATTAAAATGATGTAATGAACCAGACAAAACTGCAGCTCTATAATCAGAAAGTTTTGTGGGTAGGTGCAGAGCACTCAAAACCTATCTCTGGAGATCAGGTGGTTCACACTACCACTTTCACTTTTGGAGGTGGGTATCAGTGAAAACTATACACTTTAGTAGCTTCACCTTCTTACACCTCCTGTAAGACTTTCATGCAATATAAATCACCTCTGACACGATTACAGTGATAACAGTGTGTACTTACAGTTTCCAGGAGACTCTCTGTGAGTTTCTTTGCTGATTCCAATCCAGCTGCATTTGGGTGGCTGTAACAAAGGTCCATTGTTAAACAGGATGTAACAGACTTAGTAAAGGACTAAAGCCACATATTATCATTACATAGACCAACTGTGTAGCCAACACTGTGCCATAACCTTTAAAACTTGTGCTTAATACGTGCTAGCTCAACTCACTGGCACAGAATATACAAAAATAAGCTGCTACGTTGTTGGAATAGCAATAGGAAAGGTAATTTACAGGATTTACGTCATTAAAACAGTTTTTCCGCAGTCTTTACAGAAAGTTTTGTCTTTTCAAGAAGCAGAAATCTCCTTGGATGAGTTCTGTGCCTCTGGATGTCTCCCACATCAATGGTCTGAAGAGACACAACTCTGGCCTACACCTGAACCATTTAGCATATGCTGTAGATGCGCAGTGTTCATCAGGTTAGTAAAACTAGCAAAAGCCATGCAGCAAACGACCATTCGTCTGCAAGCAAGGCTCTAACACTGAAACCACACAGCACATACTGAATGTGTGTATATGTCATTTAACGACTCTTCCAATTAGAACGAACATACCTGATGTAGACATAAAGAGGTTCAAAGGACTCTCGTTTCGATGCTTGTTCTATGTAGCCAGAACCTTTTCCTCTGAGGAAGACTCGAGCTCCCGTCTCTGCCTGGATGTGACTCAGGTACGAACCTGCTGGACCCTCAACCTTTTCTTTCACGTTGAATGAAGGCAACGCTTGGTCCAGACCCACAAAAATCTTTGTGTGCACAAAACTCTGAAGATAAATAAAGAAATGGTTACCTTACTAATACCATGTACCTTCTGGCTGTTTAGTGAAATCATGCTTGACATTAGGCAGAAGTGCTTTGTAAGCAGATGCAGTAATCCAAGGTTTTTCACTGTAGACCAGGGACGTTCTCTCTGCTCCTTAATTTTGGAGGCAGGTATCAGTGAAAGCAACATAGTCTCCACTTGCTTCACTTTCTTTACCTCCACTCCCAATAACCTAGTCTGCATAATTAATTTTAGATTTCATAACCCTAACTTAATCTTAGATTTTGAGTAATGTGCCATTGTTATACACCCAAATAAACAATCCTACTACTGAGTGTCCTTCAGTTTACTGTCTGATTACAGAATCTTTCTCACTAAGCACTGTTAGTCTTGAACCTTTAGTTACAATGTAGAGCTTATTTGTCTTTGTCCAATACTTCAGGAGACATAAATAACAAAATTAACGATCAAGTTATTGATATTTAGGGTGTGATGAGTTCATACAAATTTGACTTTATTTTTAATCATCTGCCTACCCCTAAATGAGGAGCTGCTGGTCGATGACCCTGGGCTGGCACTGAAGTGGTATTGGGCATCCGTGGCACAGTAGGAGGAACGACAGGTCGAGGCGGCTGAGGGTAGAGAGTGAGCGGTGGAATTACAGGCACCTGCTGTCCCCCCGAGGCTGCTGAGGTCCTCATCACATCCTCAGAGATGATCTCCTTTATCCTGATTACAGCCTCTAATGTTGCAAAGAAAAGTGACCGATATTTAAGCATCTGCCACATCAATTGTTACACGCAGTGACATTTGTGAATTACATTAGATGATGTCAGCCTCAGCATATTAAGCCGATAAAATGTGCTACTTACTGTTGACTTGTTCTTGGGTCTTTGCCTGAACGTGCAAATACAAAGGTCTTTGTCTAAATGGAAAGAAAATTGGTCATGGACAACATTTTACACTCCTCTTTATCACTGCAAAAATCATTAATTCAGGTTTGTCTCAACTGTTTACTTTTATGAGATGAACTTCACTGTTCTAGTAAATAATTAATGTAGAGATTTTCTTAAGACACAATATGCAAATGGGTGGGTGGGTGGGTCTACTTTTGCAGAAACAAAGTATTAAGACTTGAAACACATACCCTCTTGCTATTCCCTTTTCAGCTTCTGTCATGTAATGACCCTTTGTTGAAACGATGGCTCCACTAAACTGTCGAATCTGAAAAAGGTAAAAGAAGATTTTAAAAAAGGAAAAAAAAAAGATATTTTAAGAGACAACTTGTTTTAAAAGTTCTTAAAGTGTGACAAAAGTGTTAAATGCAACACTGCTATGGTCACTTTCCACCAACCTCCTCCTGTGTTTTGCCTTTAGTAAGAAGGTCCCTGCAGTTGAGTGGTACATCATTTATGTCGACTTCAGTGACCACCATCTCTTCTGTAACAGCTGGCACAGGCACACTTGGAGGAGTCTAAAATATATGAAATAACACAGAAAACTTAAATTCCATTAATAACCACAAAAACATACATGATTCAGTTATTCAAAGCAGCTCTCTAACTGCACACCTTTGCAAGTAATGGTGGAGGAGTCAACAGCTTTCCTTTTGCCATCAACATAGCATTTATTTTAGCAGCCATTGCTGCAGCCATTTCAACTCCTCCCTGAGGAGATTTTCCTCCCGTTTCTGGTGCCTGGGAAACTGTGCTGTTCGGTCCAGCAACGACTCCTGACAATGAGATAGGGTGGGCTGCATTTTCACTGCTCTTCTGCTGCTGTATGTCTACACTCTGTTTAGGCTGGGCTGGCTTATCCCAACGACTGGTTAGGCACCTGAACAAAAAGATATACAAATGAAAATATAGAAATATAAAAGAAACAAATCCTATAACAATCCAAGTTTATCAAATTATTTATTGACAGTAGTCCTATACCTAATGCTATTTCATCTTTGTTTCTTCCTAAATGTTTTCCATTATGTCTTGGGAAATACTTTACTTTGTTTTGATACGTGTTACGCAAATAAAGTTATAATTATTATTATTTGCCTAAAATAAAAATAAACAAAAAACAACTCCGTGACGTCAAATAAAAGGGGACTAGGTATTTTAACCTAAGGACAGCCTGAGAAATACTACATGAGCACCCATATTACCACTGTCCAAATCAGTCATTGGAATTTAAAGTATCGGCACAACATTTTGTCTGTGCTATAACGATCTGTTTAGATACACTAATACATTGTGATATCACAAGAAAAATTGCCCAACACTTCGCTGATGATGCTAAACATCAGTAAACGTGGTGAATAGCTGTTTCTTTTAGCCAATCGTATTCCGCGTAACTAGACATCTCTGTCATACCGGTGCATTTCAATGTTTTAACAATCTTTCGTGTGTAAAATATGTGGATTCTGGTAACGGTAGAAGCTGTTACCTAACATATTAGCAAATAAGACGGCGTTAGTCATTGCTAAGCTATCAGACGCCGAGGGCTAAGCTAGCTAGCTATCAAGTTACGATACTGTTTCAGGAGTTTTTTTCAACGAAATATAGTTTTGGTGTACACTGACCACATAAACTCAGAGTAGCCCATGTATGTTGTTGGATTTTTTATTTTTTTTGCGTCAAATAACACCCTGCAATCTAACTTTTACTAACAGGCCAGGGTAGTGCTGGCAGCTAGCAGATTAAGCTAACAAACACTAGCTTACTGTTCGGTGAACTCTGCAGTGTGGCGTTAGCTTGTGTAACGACTACTCAGTGCTAATAAACTAAACAGACACTCACGGTGTTTGCCCCGTCATTCCTGAAGACATAGCACAACTCCACTAAATGGGTAGTAAATTTATACTAGTTTTCGGATACAGTACAAAAGCTACACGGCCTTAGCCATCGGTCTGCTTTCTCTCCTGCTCCGGCGATTTCTTCTGACGACTTGTCGCAAAGTCTGACTTGGCGGAAGCGCAGCTGTCCTCATGTTCTGGAAGTCTCTCTCTCACTTTCAGTACGCTTCATAACAAACGAAGGCTCACCTGGTTTACGTAGCGTTATGCTAGTAGTGACCCGAGATTTTTCAGCCTGTTGATTTAAAATAAAGTAAAAGAAAAAAAAAACATTAAAAAGTTTAATTTAATTTTTCCTCCCTCCAGCAGCTTAAACCGAAGACAGCGCGAACACAAAGCGCTTATTTTCCCATTTTGCGTGCAATCTCAGGTCGAAAGCATCAAATACAACATATCTGTCTTTTTGTACAGTTCTGCATTTGCTCGCATTGCGTACCTTATTGTGTCTACACGTGGGACATTATGAAAATTTAGTGCCATATTTCTGCTCCCAATATTACCATGCACAAACTGTCCTGTCATTGTGTGTATGCTTGTACCTGCTGCTCCATGTTTATTGCCTGCATATAGTAACCAGCGCAATACATCCGTCAGACAGGCTATATATGAGTCAGTTTTGTTAAACAGACAGCTACTATGACTGTACTTTAGGCACAGACAGTAAGAACTGGCAGCCTTCATGCATTTCCTTTAAGGACTTGGAGACTATGTTCAATGCAGCCGCCCCCCCCAGAAAAAATCCAACCCACACATATTCACCTGTTCACACAAACAGCATGGATTAAGTGTGTGTTATGAGCAGTTTCTATAGAAATTAACAGTTTGTAACACTCTGTTAAAGAGGAAGGAGATGAACTTTAAATGACCTGTGTTTATATTTAGCTGACAAGGATCTCTAGCAGCAGCAGTGTGACTTATTGACTCTCATGTGCTGGGAAAGAAGTTGGAAGTTGAACTACATTGTCTGTAGCAAGGCAAAACCTTGAAGGGAGGAGGTTGTGGTGGATATATGGGTCGGCTAAGTGATGTAAACACTGAAGACTGTTGTTTATTTTCCATTTCCTACCAACCAGCAAGACCGTCTTCTTTCTCCAATACCTCAATGAAGCAGCTTAAAAAAAAATAATTAAGGAGTATGTACTTTAAACCAGAGTTAAAAAGTCCCGTTTTAATCATATGTGGGAGGATCAAAAAGAAAATGAAAATAAGAATCTTACATGTGTCTTATTTTTCCTTGGGGTTTGTAGATTAAAAAGAAAGTGCCACAGAAAAAAAAGCAGCCTCAGTCACATTTTACTGTGTTTGTTTTTTGACTAGTTTATACTATATTGAAGTGTGTCACACGGGGTGTTATCCGGCTGCCATGTAGTTTGAGATGCTCCACAAAACGTTGAAAACCTTTCATTTAAACTAAGTCAAAAGAAAAGAATAAACTAATGGAAGTAACTTGAAGAGGCAGACACAGAGTCTTACTGCAGGCTGTGAAATAAACGAGCAAGTCAAAAAGAAAAATGCATTGAATCATAGACATTAAATATATAATTGACATTATTTTATTTTTCATTGAATAGTTTCTAAATTTTTTTCCCGTGCCTTCAGACCAATGTGTATCAGAAGGAACAAACAAATCCCCTGATTGCGTGTACATTTCTGTCATTTGAGAGAAAGAACGATAATCGTGGTCAGCGCATCTTGTTAACCACCATTTGCTTAGCTGTTATGGCATTTAATATACTGTTTAAAGAGGAAATATTCTTAATAAGCGACAATCTTTAACATATATTAGTATCCTAATCTGAATCCAACCTTGAACAAAAAGCTGTTCCCTGGGTCTGTGCAGAAGGATGTTGGACAAGTGGCCAAAATAGAATGATGTTTGATCCAAAAAAAAAAAAAAAAAAAAAAAAGAAAGAAAGAAGAAAAAAAAGAAAAAGAAAATCAATACAAGCTGGCCTTCAGGAGACTGCTTAAAGACAGTGATAGACAACTCTGCGATCCACATCCTTCTTAACCATTTAGTTCTCTGTATACATGCTCTGCGTGACCATCCCATTCAAAAGTATTCAGATAGCTATAATGGTTGATCTCTTTTGCTGTAAATCCAGTGTAAAATTCATTGTCTATAAAAATATTGAGATTTCCTTGAACATAACCTTCTGACTATGTCATAATAAAAACTCCAGATGTCTGTTGCAGTTGCACAGTGGGATGTACTGTATAAATATTGTATAAAATAAGGCAGTCTTTTCAGTAGGATAAACCAGATACAAAAATTTCTGGGAGACAAAATTTTTCAAGTCCAAAATGTTTTCACATATTTCTGCTGTTGTCAAATGTCAAGCGGTTTACAGCATTAAACCAAGAGCAAGGGATTGTTGCAACAATGAATACACCCACGCACTCGCAGCAACAACCAAAACACACCCACACGCGCACACACACACACACACACACACACGCACGCACGCAAACTCCCGATGATCAACAATAACAGCTTATTCTCCAATGCAACATCCCATCCCTGGACAAATCACTGAGACGTAGACATTTCTAATATTGTTTACAGTGCAATACAAAAGTGTTCATTCAAACTGGTACTGTACTTTTGATAAGAAAATTAAAAACAAAAGTTTAATATGGTAATGCTTCATATGAATAATAATTGTGAATTTTCGAGAGTTATAGTAGTATTTGTCTTCATTAGCTTTGGCTTTTCTTGCTCTTCATAAATTCATTTTGTTCTCGTCAACTAATTCATTTAGGAATTTTTATATAGAAAATATGGAACATCTTAAGAAAAATGTACACACCAAATCATCTGCAGTTAGATACCTACGATTGTGATGTTGAGGTTTTTGTCTCTCAGCGGTGGCCTAAGAGAAAGGTCCACCCCCCCCGACCCATAAAGAAAGCATCTCCTCTCACATGTCTGCTAAGACAGCTATGTGTCAACTTGGTTGGGTTTCTCTCGGACACGTGTGAATATTGCCCCAAAACAAAAACAAACAAACAAACAAACAAACAAAAAAAACAAAGAAAAGCAGTGGAGTGTTCTTTCATGGTGTGACCTCCAGGGGGTTGAAAGAGCAGTCCTGCCTTGCTGCGAGCACAGGAATGGAGGTCAAAAGTGATTTCACGGCCTGGTTTGAAAAGATACCTTTTTTCATCCAGACCACGCTTCCATCGAGTCTTTTCAGTAAACAAGCAGTTTTTACTCAAACAGCAACTTCACAGGCAGACAGGAGTGCCCACGTGGCGATCGGGGAGGGACGGGTGCTTCGCCAGAAGACCGGTAATGACCCTCTTTCAGTCATGTCACTTGACCAGCTACACTGCAATTGCCTGAGAGGCACAAGAAGTTCGTAAGGATGCTGCGTGTCCGTGTCTGTTTGTCACAGTTCGCGTACGACAGGCTCGTAAAGCCCGCAGCATTACAGCTGCAACTGCCTGTCAGGAAGGAAGTCCTTCTGTGGTTCTCTGTATGGACGGACATGTGGACGCTCGGTGTGCTACGGAAGCAGGAGAGTGAAGGCGAGGAAGCCCCTTGGCTGGCTGGGCTGGCAGGGAGAGAGACCCCCCCCAGCCAAGAGAGAGAGAGAGAGGTCTGCCTCAGATTACAGAGTCCCAGGGCACAAACACTGCAGCACCTACTCGGGAGGTGGTCGCAGGCTGTGCAGCTTCCTCTCATCCAGGCCTTTCCAATACTTGAAGTTGTTGTCCAAGTGCTGCATAAGATTGGGGAGGTCTGCAAAAGCTGGGGAGAAGAAAAACCAAGATGGGGCTTAAAGACTACATTTTGTTTCAAAGATAGTACGACACATTTATATTTAATAAACATCTCTATCTCACTGTCACAGTATAAAAACAAGCAGCAGCACCTGGCGCTGAAAAATGAAGACAGCAGAACGTGACAAAAACTGCAGTTCCTCCGACGGCCACTTTGGTTCTACCAATGGCCGAATACCCAATAAAAGTGATGGATCAAATTAATATTATTATTATGAGAGTCATAATAAACTGAATCTGCCTCGCTATAGTTTCATGTCATTTCTGCACAAATAACCAACACTTGCAATACAGACGTGTCTGTGTGTGCACGGGCACACAAGAAAAAACAGAAAAGAGAATGAAAACATAACACTGACGTTATCCACCATTTTGGCTCTTCAGCTGTCATCCCTCCACTCACATGCATGCTAACTAATTACAGGGGGATAAATCAGTTAGCGTTGTATGTCGGCACCAACTTTAATTAGATAGCGCGGGTCGTAAACCAGTCGGAAGGTCGGTGGATCGATTCCCCGGCTACTTCACTCTGAACGTCGAAGTATCCTCGGGCAAGGTACTGAACTCAACGTTGCCCCTGATGCATGCACTGGAGTATGAGTGTATGTATGAATGTTAGACAAAGCACTTAGGTGGAGGGGAAAAAAAAAGTGCTTGTATGACAGGGTGAATGAGGCTTGTAGAAAAGCACTTTATAAGTAATAATTTACCATTACAGAAAGTGAGGAATAAACTCCATTTTCTTTGTCCCCTGTATGTTTGGGGCACATTATGGAGAATGAATAACCTCCTCTGCCCCCAAATGGTGTGTCGGCCGTCGGCTTTGACATGGAGAAAAGAGCACGATTGGACTTTAGAGCAAACCTAATTGCCACTTAAGAGTGGTTCTAAACAATTGAAGCATCACAGCCCACCCCAAGTGAATAACCCCTTGGTTATACAAGCAGATATAGAGCATGGCTACTGCTACAGCAGCCAATGCAAGCTGTGTCACCAACTGAAGTCACTGAACTAGTCCTCTCAACTGTGTTTGTGGTTTCGGTGCCTTTTGCAGCATTTTTTTTAATGATTATCTGATAATAACATGGCTGTGTGAAAATGTAGGACTATTTTATTTGTGAGCTAGCACTAATTAGAAGACATCTATGTGCATGTGATGCTCCCTAACAGTCTACGGGCGTGCCATTCCATCCAAGTTAGACAACACTAGCAAGCTTACCAGGATGATAACATCTATAGTGTATCTGCCTACAGTATGAGCCTTTGGATTAATTTCTTTACAAGGCAACAAAAGGCCATGTTTGATGGCACCAAACACCGAGTATGTTTGCTGTGATCTAATAACACTGAGAATTTTATTATGACAGTGAAAGACAAATGCCACCTAATCACATTACAGCGAATAACTGAACCTCCTACGAATATTGATCCTGTGCATGCATAGGAATTGACACAAATATAGATATAAAAGTACTTTTTATGTCATGCTGTGCAGACTTACCGTCCCATGCATCAAACATGTCTGTAATGAAGTAGTCTATGAAGGAAATCTGGGACTTTGGGATGCTACAAGTGTTTCTGTCAAACACAGGCATGACCACCGGTAGACCTTGTCTCTTCTCCTCGTCAGTCTGCATCAGAGATAAGAGCGCAAGGAGTCATCAATCCCAGTAAACACATTACAGCTGCTTCCTGCTGGATCCATTTCCACACGCATTCAACACTATGTTATTTGTTTCCCCCCTCTAATCACCTGTGCAAAATACTCCTCTGAGATTCGTCCAGCCCATTCTATACAGAGCTCCTGAGGCCTACATGGATTGGATATGTCTGCACATTTAATCAGCATCCGCTTGACAAGGATGCGATTCTCGGGGGATGTCAAGATGCTTTTGACAGATTCCTCATCGTTGTTTCCCTGTATATAAAGAAAGAAGAAAAGAAAAAGCAAACATTTACCACAAAATAAACTCAAATTTAAGTTTTTAGTTAAAATCAACAGCACCTTACAAGTGAACTACTTCACGAATAACCTGATATGTCTTTACAAAGAGCAGCCCTGGCAGCTGATAGGGTTTAGTCTTCTAGTCGTTTAATTATGAGTTACACTTCCATGTAAATGAGCACAGCAATCTTCATGAAGTCACATGATATGAGTTGTACTTTATGTTACAAGACTGAATTCACTGAGAGTAATGTTAAACCAACCTGCAGAAGAAGATCTGTTTCCCCTAGCACAGTTATTTTATTCCCGATCTTTGTGTTTTGTCTTACAGTCAAACGATATTATGTTTTTCCCTCAAGGCACTCTTTTATTAACCAAACCTGACCTTCATCACATTTTACATCAGACACAAATGCACAAGCCCTCTAAAAATCCTACACTTAAAAAAGAAATACAGCTTTTAAATGTCTGTGTTGAGCATTCCACACAGGGATGAGAAAGATGGTACCAAGTTGCAAAACTCTCCCCCCACAAAGACATCTGTACCACAGCAAACACCAGTATCATCATCTCCCTAAGCCCTGAAGACACTGTGGCTCGCTTACTGTTGGTGTATCATTATCTGGTTTATTTAGGGGGGGAAAAGGGGAAAAAAGGGAAATTATATTTCCTCACAGGTATGAAATCTATATTAAAAATCATTTAAGAGTGTTTCAATTTCATTCTCACCCCATTCTCCTCCAGAGCAGCCAGTGGTTTGTTGATGCTGTTGACAAACTTGTTGACATGCTCAAAGTGTTTGGTCATCTCAGTTGCGAGCACCATGTCAATGATGGCCTGTCGTAATGTTCGATATTCATTCCTTGAGAGAGAGTGTGGACAGGAATCACGTGGGTAAGGGAGAGAAAGACGGGGAGAAGTGAAAACAGAGAGTGAGATGACAGTGTGGTAAATAGCCTGGAAACCCGTGTGAACAGTTTTCCCCTTCACTACAGTGACAGTGGCCATGAATGAATGCTTTGTTCACCTTCTCCCTTGGAGGGGACCAGCAAATGTGAGCTATTCTGTTTTGGGACTCAAATCACATTACTACCCGGCTGCTGTCAGCACACAAACACACAGTATCACTTTCATCAGTGCGTATGGAGACTTAAGTCCTATGATACTTCAGATCATGTGCGTGTCTCAAAGTGCTTCCATATGTTAAATATAAATGAGCCTGACCTTACATGTTGCAAAATCTAAAGATTTTATAGAGCATGAAGAAACAAAAACAAAAACAAAAAAAAACAACAGTAAAATAAAATACCTGGAATCATGGTTTATCTGATCAAAAGTCAGCAAATTCACTTAAACTGAAATAAATAATTCATCCCAAAATAGAAATGTAGTAATCGTTTTTTCAACTCTGTGCAAGCAAAGGCTGTGTGGCAAATATTAGCCCTTTGAGCACACAGTGACAGCAGATTAGACAGCTTGATGTCTAGTATAAACGATAACTAATTTAGGCCTTGAGGCTTCAAATGTAGCTACATCCTAAAAATTCTTCCTCTTAACTCAGTTATTAGGGAAAAAGCTTAAAGTCTGGACACCTAATACATTTATGTTTGGGGAACTTGTGGTGTTTTACAGAGCTACTGGCAGTAAAAGCAAGCGCACAGACGGCCACATCATAAATCTCCTACCTTTCTATGTTTTTGAAGATGTTGCACTTATCATCTCTCGTGGTGATCTGGAAGGCCAGTGCGGCATGGTGACTCTCTAGTACAGCTGTGTCATTATAGAGGATGGCCAGCTCGCTTCCTGCATTGCAAAGGAAGCTGTTGGTACGGCCTGGGTGGTCCACATCGTGCACGGTAGCAGCAATCAGGGCGGCCACCTCATCAATGGGATCCAGACTTTGCTGTTGGTAGAAGCCAATGAAGTTGAAGGTTGGCATTTGAATAGCCTAATCGTTATCAGGTGAATGATAAGCTATACTAACAGTTGGCACAGTATAACCTTCTACTATTATAACATTTATATAACAAACATTTCCATCTTTGTTCAGTTCTCTGTCAAGATGATCCCACACTGCTTTAATAACGTTGAGATCCGGGGTCTGGGGAGTCCAATCCATGACTGATATTGTTCCACTGTGCGTTCTTCTATCCAGGTTTGCTTTTACTGCACTGGCAGTGTGCTAAAAATGAAGCCAATGTTTCCAGCTGGTTTTGCATAGTAGATCTGACAGCATTTTCAGATTTTATAATTCCATCAGTTTTTTTTTATATTCCCAACAACATTTGTTGAGATGCAGCCCCAAACTATGAGAGAACCTCCACCGTGTTTTATAGATGGCTGCTCACACTCATTGTTGTACCTCTCTCCTGACCTCCTCCGTACAAACAACAACAATTTGAACCAAAATTTTCCAATTTGGATTCATCATTTATTAAGACCTGTGGTCACTGATTTTCATTTCAGTTCTGGTGTAATTTTCTCCCCGTTTCCCTTCCTTACGAAAAGCTTTCTTGACAGCCACCCTTCCACTGAGACCATTTCTGATGAGACTTCAGTGAGCAGGAAATGAATCAGCTGAGGATTCAGATTTATCTCTCAGATCGTTTGCTGGATTTGTTCCTCTTTCCTAAAGACATGACTTTCAAAAACTGTTCATCTATATAGTGTTTTTAGGGCTGTCATTTCTTCTTTTGCCCCCCACTTGTCCAATTTCCTCACATTTTTTAAGAACATGTACTGCACCATGCTGAATAAATGCCAAGTTTCAGCAAACAGTTCTTTGGGAGTCATCGTGTTGGTGAGAAAAAGCTATATGTCCATCAAACTGAGTTATCTTTGACATTTTTCATAGATTCGACTGAAGAAGTGGGAAAAAATGTTGTTTTTGTGACAGACTGCTTGCTGACTTGTCTGTTACATGTGGACACAATGCTGGTTCATTGCTTGAGCTAGATGCATTTTATGCTGGGCTGATTCAAAGGTCAGTGTTAAGTGGAGTAAAATATGACCGCTGTAAAAATATAAATAAAATAATAATAATAAAATAATAACACAAGAAAGTCTGACTCCTTGGAAGCATAACAGAAAGAAACAAGGAGTGGCTCAAGACTTTTGCACAGTATTCTTTTATCATAATACACATTTCATGTCTAATGCTAGCCAGAAACCGAAAATCATTTAGTCTTTAAAGCACTTGGTTTTTGTTTTTTTGTTTTTTTTAAAGCTTTGTTCTACTTTTGATTTGAGGTATATTTAAGACATTTAAAGAGTATGCTATACAACAGTACATAACAGATTTTAAACCTGCTAACCCTGCAGATTTCAAGGGATTTATTAACTCTGGTGATATAACTACACTGTTTACGGGCTAAGCCAATGAAAGATCACTCCACTGAGTTCAGAAATAGACGGTTTGGTAAGCAGCTTTAGCCACTGCACATCACCCAACAAATACTGAGCTACTGACACACTTGGACAAAACCAAGACTTTTTAGGATAAAGTAGACTCAGACAGGACAAGTGACACCCAAGACTGTGTTGAGACTTGTGTCTGGCTGTGTTACCTTCCAGCATTTAGTTACTTGTAGAGGTCTGGGTCCAAAAATCAGAAATGGTGAACTCTTGCAAACAAAAGTAGGGCAGACTGCTGAAGCTTTAAATAACTATTTTATCCATCTATAACATCTGGTTCTGACCTAAGATAATTCACATAAACCATAAGTGAACATTGTTTTTAATTCTAAATTATACAAGTAATTAGGAAATATGAGCTTAATTTGTAATATACTTTTTAAAACTAACATTATTAATTTACCTTGACCCTCTCCTTGCAGAGAAAATAGGCCGTTGCATGCAGGACATCAGCTGCATGGGTAGAGTTGTGGTAGGAGTTACTCGAGTGGTAGTTCGCTTCAATGACTTGTAGCCAGGAGCGCAAAGTGGCTTCAGGGCAGTTTAGGAACTCACAGACTCCAAAGCGGGAGAAGATCTTCAGGCCCAAGTAGGTCAGAGGCCTGTGGGATGATTGAACATGAAACTTTAACACAAGCTGTCATTGTGAGTCTTCTTTTTATTTTTCCCCCAAAAAACACACAAATCAATCCTGCAGCATTAAACAGGTTCAGCCTCACCGTTTCAGGGTCGCCGCCTCCAAGTTGAAAATGTCAAAGTCCCAAGAGTCCTCATTCTCCATGGTCTGGGCGATTCGAGGGGGGATGTCGTTTAACGACAGAGGAGTTGTCAGGTGACTGGGGAGATGGTGGGGCTCTGTGAGGAAAAGGAAGACACGACAAAGGAGGAATTCAAATGAAGAGGAAAGGGAGGAAGGGAACTAGGATGTTTTTTTAAAAAAAAAAGATGCAGGCAGTTGAGCAATATAAGATACAAAATACACAAAATGTACAAAAATATATAATATACACTGAAGCTGGAAAGAAAATGTAATGAAAAATCTGTACTCTGTGTCAAAATTGCATTATGCATTATGTAAACTCACGTTTGGTGGAAAAGATGTATTCATTTCCTGACAACCTGCGTAAACCATCCTGTAGACCAGAAACAAAGTGTTTTAGGGATTGCAGGTAGAGAGAAAGAGTTGAAAAAATTGCATTAGATGTTATATAAAAGTTATCTTTGGAAAATTAAGCCATTTGGAACACACACACACACACACACACACACACACACACACACACACACACACACACACACACACACACACACACACACACACACACACACACACACACACCAGCTCGGACTTTAAAGAAATCTGTGCCAGATCAGCCTGAACATCTGGATTCAACCATCACAAATGTTTTTAGCGACTCACAAAACAGCATGAATGACATATGAATGAGCCACAAGTCAGGAAGAATCTCCATGTCAATAGTAAATTAAAAAAAATAATTAAAAATGTAATATTATCTACACACAACCTATGAGTCATTTTAATTTGGTAGTTAAAAAGCCAATAAATCATTAAACCAAAACAGCAGTCCCAGCAACGCATGTTCAAAAGATGAACTTCAGTTATCACCTGCGTTTAATGTGATTTAAATAAGAAGCAGGTGGTTGGATTTTGGATTAGTCTCAACAGCTCTTTAAGGAAGTGCATTTCAAGTAACGCGAGAGTGCAAAAAAGAAAGAAGAAAAAATGACAAATGTAGAAATAGACCTGTTGTTCCTGCCTTTATGAGTGTTCTTCCATCTGTGCTGTGGTGACACAGTTTTAAAGGCCATGTTAAGCCGACAGTTCGCGCCAGTTTCCCCACTTGCACAAAGAGGGATGACATGGCCAAATTGAGCTTATTAATGACACCAACACGCAGTCAAAAGAGAAACATATTTCTGAACTGACCGAGTCAGAAATAACACTGTGATAAGTTATGTTCGCAGGTCATATAATCTGCATCGAATGATTTCATCATGACATTTGTCTTCCTCTGGGCATTGATGCATGCTGTGATAGCAAATGGAGCTTATCAGTGGGGTAACACTTCATCACCCAAATAATCAAACACGTGGTGAGAAGCGTAATGATCCGGCTCTGCTAGGACTGTGATTTGTACCAGCTGTGCTGAACACACTGTGTGTTAAGAATTTGAAAGGTAATTTACAAATATTATAAATAGCTCTTGAATGGACTGCCATGACATTTTGGACACAATGCGGATCAGCTGGCTTTCCCTGCTCGTTAACAGGACAGCCATGCAACTCAAAGCAAAGCCTGAGTAGCCACAGCACCTCGAGCCCTATCGACATATAAAGCCGTTCACCTGTTGCCCATCACTTTGTAGCAGATAGTTGGCTTCCTGTCTCTGCTCAACTATATTTCAAATTTCACAAGTCAGCCAAAGTCAGCATGGCCGACAAAGGCACAATCGACACACTGATGGAAAATAACCAAATTAACAAAAAAAAAAAAAAAAAAAAAATAGAATTCACCTATAACATTATGAACATCAACTTTCAAGTTCTTTCTCCAACTCGCCAGCAATGAAAATTACAGACTTCTATCATCCAGTCATTCTCATGCTAGATATATCTACTGGGTGTTGGTGAGTCCATGGGTGTGTGTCACACAGTGAAATGTTTACTTCACAAGTGAAAAAGGAAGAGGAGACTGGCTCATCTTTGACCCCAGCATTGTCTCATGGTGGCGTTGCCTCTGCTACACGCTGGCTATTTTAAGAATTCTTCACCCAGAAAGATGACAGCTCCTCTCTTAATGTTCACTGGGCGGTTTAAGTTCAGAGCCAGCATCCCGTTCACCGTAACAAACTGGACACCTATCATTTCAGCAAAGCACAAATTCGGCTAGGCGCCTCATAAACCAGTACGATTGTGTATAAATAATCTCCTAATCACAGACGCCTCATGGTTTTCGGATTCCATTAGCTTTATCACCTATGCAGAATAAATCTTTCTGGCGAAGGACCAACACCTCTATGCTCTTGTGTTTCCGCAGTGGACATATATAAGTAAAGCCATGCTTATTCATCGGATCCAAAGAACAGGATGTTTCCAGGCCTGTGGAGTCGAGAGGAAAAGGTTCATGTGTGCAGCGAGAGAGAGAGAGAGAGAGAGAGAGAGAGAGGGAGGGAGCGGGGGGAGAAAGAAAGGGTGGGGTGGGCTTTCCTCTCCAGCCTACAGGAGCACAAAGGACAATCTAACACTTCCTCTGGGGTTGTTGCCAAGACTGCCAACTTGGCACTCTTTCTACTTCTGTTCTTCACCATTGCTGTCTGTGAGTCGCTTTTTGCCTCCCGCTCTCTTACCGTCTCCCAAAATACGAATTGATATATTTGCAAAAATACGAGGGCCACATTCAAGGACGTTCCCAAAATGCGTGCTTTTACGTTACCACATCGTGGGCATTCATAGTGCAGGCATCCTGGCTATTCAAGAGTCGTCATATAGGAACTGATTCATTGGCAGATGGAGGAAACAGGTTGTTTCAAACTTCTTAAAGGATCTGCGACTTACCGTCATCAGCCCGCCTACAAGGTCATTTGTGTGGGGATCTTCATCCTTGGTTCCCAGCTGTGGAGAGTAGAGCTCAGTGGTCCTTAGGATCTCCAGTACCCGATCCAAGGCCTCAGCAACAGGCATAGGACTGCTTTCCTGTGCTGCATTAATGATGTTGATTACCTGTGTAATGAAATATTATAAGTATTATCATCATCATCGTCATTATTATTATTATTATGTTGATGATGTAGTATATACAAGAGGAGAGGTAAAAAGTAAAAGTCCCTCCTGTAAACATGATTATAAATGACATGTACGTTGAACCAAGTACAAATAAAATAAAAATAATCATAAATTCTCCAATAAAAGTGTGTTTCAAACAATGCACATTAAACTAGCATCACTTTATTTGGGCCATTTGAAAGCCTCTGGGGCCAGACTAAAAAGGCTCTGTCCCTTGTAGTTTCAGGCATACACACGTGTAAATTGGAAAGAAAAAAGGGTCACAAATACAGCTAGATGACTCTTTGGAAATGTACAAATTTTGTTTATTTGTGAAAAGTAAATGTATCCTCTGTAAAAAAAAATAAAACAACAACAATAAAAACCAAACAAACATCAGTTTCGCAGATTACCAGTGCACTCCTCTAGCTATAATACACAATGTAATGTCACAGCAGCAACAATTGCTTCTCTACAATCACTGCGGATGTCTTTCATCTTTGGCACACCTGAATGCTCCAGACCAGTAAACCGCCAAAACTGTGACTTCAATCTTCCTGTGTAAGAAGTAAGCATGCATGTAGGTTTTCTTTTGTTTTGTTTTTCACATGCAACCTTCTGCATTTTGGCTTAGTTTTTGTTAAATAAATACTGCTACCGTCTAATATGTCACGTTTTGTTTTCCATCTGGGGTTGTGTTTACCAAATTTCAAAACCTGCTGAGGAACAGATAATTCTTTATCTCCTGATACATAGTACACCCTCTGTCAAGGTTGTACTCTCTTTTTCATATGTCTGTATGACCTGCTCTTGCTCAGTAACTAATTACAGTACAATATCAAAATGTTTCTTTAAGTAAATTAGTATTTAAATAGGAGCTCAAAAGCAGAGATATTTTCATTTCTACTCAGAAGGCTGAGGCGGCTTTAGCAATGGGCACCTATGGGCGAGGTCAGCAAACATGCGCAAGAACAGAAGTTCCAGTTAATTCGCTTACACACACATAAACACACACAGTACCCGCAGTACTATCAGCGCTTTATTCTGGTGAGGATGACGCCTACAGGGACTGACTACACAGTCAAATGATACAGCAGAGGAACTGCAGTGTGTCATATGACCCATCCCTGGGGACTTTTTCTGTTCCGACTATCCAGCCTGCAAACTGCATAAACCAGTAAAACGGCAGGTCATTCCCGTCCAACATGCTTTAGTGTCTTGTGCATAAAATCTGGCATTTTATCAGCTTGTCTACTCTTAACATAGTGTGTGTGACCTCTACACTCAGTGCTGGTAGCTCTTCAAAAAGTGCTCATGGCAGTCGTGGCAATTTTTATAATCCAAGAGTTCGGTCATGAGATCTAAAACATCAAAACAAAGTGCTAATCATATGATGGAGGCTGAGAGGGATGATGAGGAAGGAAATGTACCCACCTTAGTGATGGGAGCCTCTATAGTCATGGAGTGGATACGAGCCATTGACGAGTGCCTTCGCTGTGAGCTCCCTGGAAGAAGAAGACAAAAAAAAAAATCACATTGATTTTCAGCAAACTGTGAAAGTTGTGTAGTTCAAGCACAAGTTAGGTAGGCAGCAGTTTTCCCCAACCACTTTCTAATTAGTGTGTTTGTGTGTGCATCCAATCAACAATTGATGTAAACAGACAATAGGGAATGTTTCATAAGCTGACACGAAACGGCCAGAGTTTCCATCATCCGTCTCCTTTCACGCTCACCATCGCTCCCTCGAGATGTTGTGGATCTTACATCCAGAGAGCCTTTCCTCCGGTCTTTGTGCTTACTGGATTGTATGTCTGGGGAGAAGAAAACACCTTTCATTAGCAAATGCAAGCAGACAAAATTGAGATGTGGCAGGAATATGACTGATCTTTGGCTAGAGGAAGAAATGTCTCAGTATGTAGAAATCTGTACTTTTATCTATTTAAAAAAAAAAAAAAAAAAAAAAAAAAAAGTTCCATGGTTGTTTTGTTTCTCGCAATTATTTTTATTTTTATATGGATGAATATGCAAAGTTGAATATTCAAAGTGGGACAAAAAGAAAGAGCCAAGAAAGTGAAATCTAATACAGTTTATGTCAGAACAAATATGCTGCTAGAAGAAAACTGAAAAGCAACAGTAGACGTTACAGCTGTTTTACAGTAATATCACTCTTAGACATTTTGTGTGTTGTGGAAGTCCATCCTACAACACGTTCTGACAGTTTCTAACGTAGGTGAGAGTCTCAAACATGCAGGAATAAACAGAGCATTTCCTGGGGACTGTTCCCAGATGCAAGTATGCTACAGAAGTGTGTGTTTTTAAGGCAATGAAGAAAATTTCCACCCAGTGTTATGGTGTAGCTTGTTGACGGGGTTGTAAACTATTTTAGATCAACAGTAGTCTATCAGGGGAAAAGATCTCATCATGTTTTAGCTACACATATAGTGCTTTTGGATAGCACCCTCTTGTTTGTTTATTTCATTAATTATCATTGAATTTTATTTGAATTTATCAACAGTAGGAACTTTCCCCCCGTTTGTCTGCATGCTAAATGTCACTTGCACTTTCCAGTAATCTGAAAGAGTTCACCAACTTTTACTTGTAGCTGTAAGGCTTCCCAGACAAGAAGGAAGATTTTCAAAATCAATTTTTCGCAGTGAGCTGGTGACGCCAGCACAGGAACGATATGATCCCCGTTTTGTTTGCCTGTCAGAAGTCAAGCTGCTGCATTTTGATATCGGTTGCAGCTGTGAATTGGCCTTACACTTCAGTCCACAATACAACGAGAAACAATAGTCCAGTTGAGAGAAAGTGAAAATATGAATGACCTTTTCAAGGTAAACAAAAAGACAGAATTC
Source organism: Pelmatolapia mariae (assembly GCF_036321145.2). Taxonomy (NCBI): domain Eukaryota; kingdom Metazoa; phylum Chordata; class Actinopteri; order Cichliformes; family Cichlidae; genus Pelmatolapia; species Pelmatolapia mariae. Next base: position 13,826,026 of record NC_086227.1, on the reverse strand, counting down.
ATTCCTCGTGAGATATTTCTCAGCTAGATAAAGCAGGACTGCACACTCTGTTAATCTAAGGTTTAAAGTTTGGGTTGTGATTATAGAAAGCAATAATTTTTGCTGGCATGGTGCAATATATTTGCTAAAATATTTCCAAAGTCTGACTTCACAAAGCTCCCAACTGCATGTATTCTTATAAAATAAAAAAATAAAAATAAAAAAGCACTGTATGTTGATCTTTCTAATGACCAGCAGCTTGGCCGTGAAATCATGAAACCTTGTGTGAATTCTGGCACAAATTTTAACTGGACGGAGGATATGGTCAACATTTAATGGATCTCACCTGTCTGAGACTCTGCCTGCACACGTTCACTGGATTTATCAGTCTGCATGGACATAGTGGAAAAGCAACATGATGAAAAGCAAAAAGCTCACATCATTCTTCATTAACAACTAGAAACACATCTCACCTTATTATTATCATTTAAAGGCCTGTTGATAGACACATAGTGTCTGATTTTTCTGTGAAAGACAAAAGCATATTAACACAAAAGAGAAACCTAAACTGAATAATCATTACAGTGTAATCATTCTGTTGCTGAACAGGTCATTTACATTAAATCAGACTACAGGAGCAAGATTTCCAAAACACCCACTCACCCTCCCTGCCCAATTACAGGTGTGATCTTCACATTTTGCTGAATGCTGTCTCCATTCTTCTTTTTGGCATAGTAAATCCCCTGCCATTCCTGGAAAACATAAAAATAAGTCATGTGACCAATTATTTAACTATTTATCACAAAAACTGAAAATATAAGACTTGAAAACATCCGATAAATAGGTGTGGAGCTCGGTTGGTGTTTGCGCTGCAGATTGGGGGGGAGGTAGGAGGTAGGTCAGTGTATTTCAGATGGCAGCCACTTGCTTTAATGGGGAAGGGGCACGCTCCTGGAGTCCAGTGCTCTTGTTTCATGTCACCCCCTCCCCACAGACTACCTTAGTAGCTTGAAAAGACCCTTCCTGCTGTTAGCCTGTCTGCGACTGACCTTCGCTCTCTGTGTAGTGAGATTACAGCACATCAACCGCTGCTCTTATGCACATGAAACGGAGGTACTGGATGACCAGTGGTGCAGACTTACAGCACACACATGACATGCCAAAACTGTATATGTATAACCAATCAGAAAAAAAGCTCCTCACATATTACCTGATGAAATTAAGTCTGTGATGAAGTAAACTAAATTTAAAAAAACGTGTATGACCTGAAATGTGAGATGCGAACGATAAAATGATTTGATAAATGCACTTTACCTTTCCTTTGCGTATGCAGGAGTTTATCGTTTCAAGGAGATCAGGCTTATTCTTCTCACTTTTAGGCACTTCTATTATTTCCTTCCCTATTAGCTCGCCTTGTTGGTAGCCCATAATGGACTCGTAGGCAGGATTCACATACTGTCAAGGAGAGGCAACAAGAGACTGTTGTCTGCTGTTTAAAAGATGGACCATGAGTTAAGACCACTACCTCTACTGATACAAGATGCAAAAGTGAGCAACCCCAATTTCTTTATATTTTGCCAGGAAAAAGTGAAACAGGTGGAGCAATTTATTGAAACCTGTGCAAACATACATGGAAACACAGTATATAAAGGGAAAAACAGAGTTTATACAGTTCTAATGAGGCTGAAAGTCAATATTTGGTATGACCACCTTTTATCCTTCAACACAATCTGAACTCTTGGGCAAACTTTCTTGACATTTCTTTAAATAGTCTTCAGGAATAGTTCTACAGGCTTCTTGTAGGACATTCCAAGCTCTTCTTTGAACGTTGGCTCCCTTTGGATCCAATGTTGAGATCTGGGCTCTGGGGAGACCAATCCATGACTGATAGCGCTCCATTCTGTTTTTCTATCCAGGTATGCTTTTACTACACTGGTAGTGTGTTTGGCATCATTGTCATTATTCACTGTGACAGACCATGGCAGATGATATGGTACGGTGGAACAAAATCCAGCAAGTCTAACAAGAATCCCAACGCCACCGACTGAAATGGCTGTAGTCACAGACTGTTGTACCTCCTGACATCCTCCACCCATACTGACGTTGAATCAAAGATGTCAAATTTTGATTGATCGCTCTATAAACACTGATTTTCAGTCCAGTTCTTGGTTAATTTTTTTCCTCCCATTTCCCTCCTTTAAGAATGGCCTTTTATAATCATAATTATAATATGTTTATTTATGACTTATTAATACCCCCTTGAAAAATAGATTTCGTCTTTGCCTTTTCTAAAGGACATGACCTTTAGATACTGTCCATCTGCTGTAGCCTTTTCTTTTAGGCCTGCTTCTTTCTTTCTCCTCTACTTATTGAGTTTCCTCAATTTTTCTAAGAAAACACTGCACACCATGCCAAGGTAAGCCAAATCTTTGGTTTATAGGTCTTTGGGAATCACCCTGTTAGTGCAAAAATAATATGTCTGTCAAATGATGTAATCTTTAGCATTTTTCATAGAATAATTTAAAGAAACTGGAACAAATTATCTATTTTTTGCAACAGGCTGCTAGTAACAAAGTTCCTATAGACATAATCTAAATTTTTTAGATGTTGAGTTGTCCAGTATGTGTATCCATAACTTTCAAAAACCCTGGAGAATTACTGCTCAAGAGCACTTAAAAAAATACAAGAAAGTCTGGATTCTTGGAATCAAAATATAAACAAATGAGGGGTAGCTCGAGACCTTCGCACATACTACACATACTACTGTATATGTAAATATGAGAACACAGGCTAAAGTATTATGGGTCATTCAGATGACAGGAACGAAAACAGGATCTTAAACAGGAGAGATTGTGAAAGGAAGAAACAGGAGGGGAAGTTCAGGGAAAGAGAGAGAGAGACAAAAATTGAGCTAGAAGCAAAAGTTTATCAAAAGCCCACCTGAATAACTTGATCTTCAGAAGTGATCTCTATGGCCTCTTGGCTTTGTTCTAGAGCTGTGAAAATAGCATTGCCAGCCCTTGTGTAGAGACACAACAGCACCAGAATTATTGTTAAGAAATGCAAAAGTAGCTTAACATTTATCAACTTTCAAGAAAAATGTAGCAGGAGTTAAAACTGGGATTGAAAGTCAGCATGTTCTTTCCGATGCCTTGCTCTCAGTGCACGAGCATTTAAATAAGGGCACTGTGTATTTAACTACAACACCAGACATCACACCGATACGGTGTGACTCACCTCAATTTGAACTGTGCCCGCACCTCTCCATGCTCCAACTGTAGCAGCTCATTGTAGCAGGCCATCATATTGGCATTTTCCACATATCTCTGAGAGTCAGAGCAACACAGGTAAAAGGCAAAAAAATAAATCCCACTTGCAATTCATGCACAGTCCAAATCTGGACTCCGGCCTTATATACCGATAGATTAAAACATATCAGTACATCAATACGCACGCATTCGGTAGAAGACACACATTTAAAGACAGAGTCACTCACCCTATTAAAGCCAGCATTGATCAGTGGCATCACAGAGGCTTCCTCTCTGTCTGGCCTTAAAAGGAGAGCACGTGTAAGCACCGAAACATCGACAAGACAAACAGTTGTTTAAAGAACATCAGAGGGTTACACGGACCTGCTCCAAGCCAAGCATTTTCAATCATTTCAAACAGTGACAAAAAGGAAGAAAGAGATTACATACCTTTTCACAACGGCGACTATCACAGTGTTTTCTGAAGAGTTGACTGCTCTAATTGACCTGAATGTAAACAGAGGGAGCCTTTTAGCTGGCGAGCAGGCTGGTGGAAAAGCCCATGGCATCAAATCAATGTATTTTTCAGTTTTTCACGCTCCGATTCTCGCAGGCAGGCAGAGCCCACTGGTGGAGCTCTGTGAGCGGGCAGAGGCCTCTGAAAGAATGCAGTGTACAGGGCCACTCATCCGCCTGTGGTTTTCCCCAGCCAGTGGTCATAAAGGCCCTTTAGTTCCCATGTACACCGAACATATGGATCGGCCAAAATGAATAGGGTTAACATACACGCTGGGCAGGGCAAATGAATGTTTGTCAATGTGTTTTTGGTTTGAGCAGAGGCTAAAGATAGAGAGTGGTATAGGCAGTCACCGTTCATTTCTCAGTGACATGACTCCACTAGGTACCATGCAGTGGTAGCCGGGGAACCCAAAGTGAGCTGGCCATTTACCCCCACACAGAGTCATAATCACCAGTGCTGTACCAAATGCACTGTAACACATGAAAAGTAGTTCCATAATTGTTCAGTCACAGCCCTTAGAGGACAGCCACTAACAAATTCACTTCAGCTGTGCTGGTTAAAACAAAAATCACAGCGTGATTAAGTAAATTTATATGCACAACTTTATCTCGCTCTAAGGTCCTACGATCTAGAGTGCGTAAAAACAATTTACAAAGCATGTCTAAACAGTCTACAAAAAAGTAATGGAAAAAGTTGATAAAAAAAGAGGTGTAAATGATGTGAAGCTAGTGGAAACTGGGTATAAACAGCTGAAATAGCAATAAGTCAGTGGCTCAGAAAGTAATGGCCCGAACAAATGGTCACAGTTTACGAGGTAGTGATATTTGAATGCAAACTCAACTCCTGACTGGTCAATCACTGATAGCTCAGCTTAAAATTATCAATGTTCATATCACCAATAATGCTAAATCACATCCAGCTTTAAAAAAAAAATGGCAAGACCATCTGCAAAGAGCTGTGCGGGTATACTGGACAAAAAAGCTGCAGATCACTACACCGCATCACTCAAAGAAAGGGCACAGATGATGGGAGAGCTTGCTTACCGGCATAGTGCTTCAGCGTCAAAGTGTCTGGAATGTCTGTGGTCAATGATGACGAGGTCATGATGCTTCTCCAAGAAGCATTCAAGAGCCGACTCCGGTGTTCGCGCCATGCTGCACCTGAAGTTGGCCTTCTCGCATGCCCAGCAGAAGCCATTACTCTGACTATCCTCTTTGGCAAAAACTAAAAGTACCTGTAAAAGAGACATGGCTAAGCACATATCATAATATAAAAGACATTTATTAGCACCACAGTTAATATTCCAGTGGAATAATAAATGAGGAGGGGTAAAAACGAAACACATTAAAAGAGTCTCCTAAGTAAGAAATGATGTATGCAAACAGATTTTACACTCAGTTTGCTAGCATGGACAACAAAGACAAAAGCACGCAAGTGGCAACCTTCGGTGGGTAAATGATAAGTCTACATTAAAGTGCCGGACACTTATTAAACATCTCTGCTGTGTAAAATTCATCGTGGCTTACATTTACGAAACATTAAGGACCGAAAAGTGGCTGTCAGTCCTGGTTCTAAAAGTAAGGTGGTGCCAGCCACAGTGCCGCCCTCAAGGTTTTGGAACAGAACTTCAAAAACCATTGAGTGACGCCATGATGGATTCAAATATTATTGGGGTTTTTTGGTTTTGTTTGTTTGTTTGTTTTTTAACTAGTAATTGATATTATCCAAATAGTAAGGGAGTAATTAGGACAATACCATTATATAAAGTCTATGGGCTAAATCTACTGTGGCACTCAAACATCTGACCTAAAGAATTGTGATAATGATTCTGTTGATTCATATAATCAGTCTTTTGTTAACAAAGTGAGTCTATGAAATTATGCTCTACTGGTTGGATGTGTGACAACTACAGAGTAGCTGCATTATTAAAAGGAATCTGAAAATATTTATTGCACAACCCTGGAGAACTCCCGTGCAAATCGTTCTGAAGTTGTGATTCCATTAAGGAAATTAGATTAATCACAAATGATGTACCCTGGCCCTATATCATCAGTTCTGTAGCAAAAAAAAATGGCTACAGGGATTTGGGATCTGAATTGTCAAAACATCACTGTCGCATTTGTGGTCATTTGCATGTGTCATTCTAATCAGCCTGCAGTGTGACCTCAGGCCTCCAGTGGGTAGGCCCTGATTGATCAGCTCGTACTCAGATGCATGAGATTTTCTTGTCTGCTGCCATGAGCTATAGCACAATTAATCCAGGTGGCCTTCACTGGCTGTGGGCCTTTCCACCAGTCTGCCAAGGCTGTGGCCCAACGAGCTGCTGCTGCTGCTATCGTCAAACCTGAGAATAGGCTCTCTCTCTCCCTCTGCCACCATACTTTCAAATAACCCCATTACATGCGCAAATACTGGACCAGAGCTTTAGGCCTGCCTCCAAGAGCAGTGCCGCACTAAGAGTAGATTCATGAGTCACCCTCTCAAACAGACGTCATCTCCAACTGTTGGCAGGGAGCAGTGTGAACGTAAAGAAAAGAAAGCTTGTTCTGCAGTTTTAAGTTTGCATCACACCTGTAAGGTTGAGTTAGGATACAAAGACCTGATTTTGCTGAGAAAAGTAGAAGCTCTGTCCTCCACACAATGAGGGGATAGAGGATTGGCTGTTTGGACAGTTGTCTTTCTGATTCATGCTGACAATTGGCATGGTATTATTTAAGTAGCAAAACATAGCCTCAGGCTCGAAGCACAGAGTCCTTATGTCTGAGAGAGGTGTTGCCAATCCAAGCCATATTCCTCATGTGAGCATTTTTCCTACAAGCGGCATTAAGTGTCCGGGTCATAAATACATCACCTCTGAATCCTAGAGCTATGTTCGGTACGCACAGGGAATTAGATCAGAATTCCACATTGGGATGTTGGTAGAAAAGTCAACATTCCTGCAGAGCTGGAGGAACAGGGCAATATAGGCCACGATAAGGTCTGCTTAGGGGATTCTTGCTGGGCCTAGACAGATATGCCTTGCTTATAATAGAAAAAACCAGTTACAACTGATAGGGAAAAATAAAATCTATAATCTTAAAGGACATTTAAAGAAAAAAATTTCTGAAAATCAGGATACCCTGCTCATGCTCCAAAGAGTCAGATGTACCAGAAAGAGAAAGTAGCAGACAGACAATGACATCCAGAGGGGAAAAAAATAGTTTGAAGGGGGTAGTGAGCGGTTTGGCAGAGTCTGATCACTCAGTCTAGAAAACATCATTGTTGAAAACAGAGGGCCCGGCCAGATCCTGTGGACCGCGAGAAAAGAGGAGGAGCAGAGAGGAGGAGGGAATGACAGGATCAGCTGTGAGTGACAAAAACAGGAAGGGGATATCTCTCTACCTCGCTTTCCTACTGTGGTCACTGTGGAGCGCATCAGACAATGAAGCAGTCTGTGCACTTATATATGTCATTACAATGCACGACTTCTAATATATCCAGCACCTTCAAACCATCACTGTTATGAGAATTTGTTGCAATTTTATTTTTGTAAAAATGCACCATGTTACGTGCTATGCCCCAGCTGTGCAACTAATGTCTATTTTAATTCATGCGGTATGTCTGAGGGTTCGACATAAGTCCTTTGTCATCTCCGTTTTGGCCTTTTAAAAGAGGGTGTGACAAGCACAGGGTGACTCTGACTAAGAAGCCAGGGGACAATGCAGGTTCATTGTGATCTTGTAGCCACACCCTAAAGCATACATAGCTTAAGCTTGTATTCTTTTGTATGCAGAGCCATGATTTACTAGCAACTGAGAATATCATTTCATTATTTCATCAATACATTTTTTGAGCGCTTTCTTATAGAGATTTCCTGCATGGCGTCATTGCAACCAACAGTTAAAGGGGAAAAATTATGTATTCCCCAACTCTTTGGCAAGTGGTTTCCTTAAATGTTGCTAGGTAAACTTAGTTGCATCTTAGGTGCAGCACCAAAAACCTCAATCTTATTGCTTTGGCTGTTAGCAGATTTCTGTGATCACCTGTAGTTTGCATAAAAGATGCAGACTTATTTGCAAACACTTGCTAACCACTAGCAGAGCAGTAGCAAAAAATAGAAACCTGAAATGGGAAATATTTGCCTTCAAATTAAAAATAGTGCTTCAGCGCTGCACCAAACATGTTTCAAAGGTTTGTGTCACACTTTTCAGTTTCACTACTGCCTGAAGAGTAGTTGGCAAGTGTTTGCAGACAAATCATTGTCTTCCATGCAAACTATTGCAACATGCTAGCAACCAAAGCAATCATAGGTGGTTCTCTGCCAACTGGCAAACATAAATTATTCCCTAGCTGTCCGCCATCAGGGGTCATGATCAGTCTCTAGGCCCATGTGGCTGGAGATCCTACAGTGTCATACGTCCAAGATGGCGGACAGATATACATCATGCGACTGTAAAACCTTCTATACAACTGTACAATGACTTTTTGGGACCAGATGAGTTGCCCCCTGCTAGCTACTAGCAAAAATGCAGGTTTAAGGCATTTCTGAAGCCACTTCACTTTATCCTCTTTTCATAATCCGTGTATGCTCTACTGGGTAGAACGACAGTAAATTCTTATTTCTGCTTAAAAAAAAATCTAATAAAAACAATAAAATAAATGTCAAAACCCCTGAAAAAACAAAAACAAAAAGACCACACCACACTGCGTAAATGGCTGAAAGCTTGAAGTTTCTGAGGTTTTATACAACAGCAGCGACGCATGGCGAAGGAACGCACACGAACTGTATAATGACCCACTGAACATCTGAGAATGTCTGCAGCAATGAAACCGGTCCATGGACCCTCTGTGCAGCTGTTCCATAATGTGCATTGTTCATTATGGTATGCTCGTCGTCACAAATGTTTGGCCTTGTTGCCTTGACAACCCAGGGGTGTACTGCACACAATACGCCCATTAACAGTTTTAATCCCCATCTCTCCTTTTTTCGAATCTTTGCATGGGACATGCTGTGGGGTCTTTAAGAATTTCCACCAAACTCCAAGCAAAAGTTTTTAAATACTAAAATGCAAAAAACAACTCCACCAAATATTCACAGTCGCACCAAGTTTTGCTTTACAACTTAGCTAAAAGCTTCTTAACGAATGGACATGAATATTTCCCTGGAGCACTCGTGTTGTTCGCGGAAGGCCTTCAAACACTCAAGCACAGGAGCGTCAGTCATGTTAGTTATTGTTTTACGATACCTGAAGTGGGTCTTTAAATAACTTCATTGGTCCGAATTGCACCTCTGTTAATGTGGTCTGAAAGATAACAAAAAGAATACAGGCATTAGAAGAATATCAGAAAAAAAGCATTTCACTCTTTCAGTTTAAAATGGTTCCATAGATCCCAGTAATTTCCCAGAAATAAGAAAGTTAAGCAAAATGTCGCACCTTTATCTTTTCTTCTGACCTTAATATTGCAGGAAAGCACTGACATAAGTAACTATATTCATTGCTACAAGTTGACCATGCATATTTAACCAAGATAAAAAAAATTGCTGTAATGCCAAAGGAATGTATCACATACTATATGTAAATATAAATTTTTTATTGATTCACAGACAAAGAAATACACTGCAAGTGATCCTAAATGGTGATTTCACTTATATTTTGGCTCATGAATAAAAAAAAGAAAAGAAAAATCATTCGCTGATACTTTTTCATATGAAAACAACAGATCAGGAGCTTAGCCTGTATTTTAAACAGGCTAAGCTCCAGAAAACAACAGTAACTCATTTTTCTGAACCACATTCTCATCAGTTTAAAACTTTTATAAGGAAATCTAACAAAATTTCTAAAAGGTATTAAAGTATGAGCTATTAAATATAACAGATATGGCAACATGTTAAAATGTACTTATCTGACATCTCATTAAAGACAGCAGTGAAATATAAACAAGTATTTTCTCAAGTAATATTTTCAGTTGACGCTACATTTTACTTCTGTTCAACTAGAAATATCACACTAACTCTAACCCTCTTTAACATTCACACTATATCTTTTAACCAATTTTGATTTTTCTTAATTAATAATCAAGATACTTTTTAAAAGAAAAAAAAAAGTCCTTTATTCTATAACCCAGGCCTGTCTATTGTTTCGCACACATTCATTTCCTTTTTGCACTCCAAAATTTTAAATTGCATAATCTTGTCTTGTGTTTCTACATAATTTGTATTACATACCTGCATACTTCTCTCATCACCAACTCAATTAAAACAAATGTTTGAAATTTAGTCTTCCAATTTCTCCTAAACAGGAGACTTGAAAGAACTTTTTTTAAAGGGCAAATATCACACTGACAGGTTTTTCACTCATTACACTTTCCTTACATGAGCTTTCTCATTTCTGTCTGCAAATAATTTAGCTTCCTTCCTGCTAAATGGAACCCAGCTCAGGGGTTAGTAACCATAGCAACCAAGCCCCTTGCGGACCGCCATCCCTCTAGAATTCCTCTTCTCCGTAAACAATCTACACATGTGAGGAGGAATACAGAGAGGAATTTCAGAGTGTGCTGGGCTGCAGTAAATCACTTCTTGCTAAATTGTAAGCCTTCTGAAAGCTCCATGAAACAACAAAGAGGGGGGGGGGGGAGAAGCTGATTAGCCCTGGGTTGTAGCCAAACTGACGTCATCATGACACTAGGCTGTTTGTTGTAGCTGACCACAAACAAGAAGTATGGGACCAGAAAGGCTACAAGCGCTGTGATGCTCTGTGATCATCTGATCTTTCACATGAACTAGGATCTGGTGGCAAAATAGCCTGATGTGGTATGCGCACACATAAAGAAGTGTCCAGCTACATTTTTGCACGGTCATATAGAAACATCATAAACCCATGCTCTTCTAGAAGGGTTTAGCTCAACAACATCTAGTTTATTTTGTTGCTAGATTTCTTTGCCCTCGTGCCAGATCAAATGACATGCAAATAACATCTTCTGCTTCAATCATTTCATTTTGCCATGAGAATGAAACAAAACTTTCTCTCTCGTTTTGATTGCAGCTGGGTAAATGACACTGAGATGCATGTAAAGTACACAGTACAGCGCAAAAATTACCCCTCATTTCTTTACATTTTGTTTCAGAGAAGCCAGATTTTCTTGTAATTTTTTTTAAAGTGGTCTCGAGCAATAGTTCTCCAGACTTTCTGAAGGTCTTTCAAATTTTTTCTTTGGACACGGGCAGCTTTTTCACTTATTTCCAGTCCAGTCTTTGTACCTGACCATTTTCAGGGGAATGTTTTTATGTTTTTGAAGCAGTTTAGCACTGGTCTATGAATTATTCAATCATTAAAAAGGCATCTAACTCAAGCAATAAAGCAGTGCTGGGTCTACACATAACAGGCAACCTAGGTTAGAAATAATATACATAATTTGTTCCCATTCCTTTAGTTGAATCTGTCAAAAATTTGACAGCCATAAAATACAATTTTTCAACAACAAGTGAGCGATTAGCTGAAAACATGGTGTGTAGTGTAGCCGTAAAAGAGGAAACTGGGAAACTGGACAAGTCTCATCAGAAATGGTCTCAGTGGAGGGATGGCTGTCAAGAAGCCATTCTCAAGGAAGGGAAACATGGAGTCTGAAAAGTCTCAGGTATGCCAAATTACACAAGAACTGAACTGAAAATAAGTGCCAACAGTTCTTATGGAGTGATGAATCCACATTAGAAATTTTTGGTTCAAATTGACATCAGCATGTATAGAGAAGGTCAGGAGAGAGGAATAACAGTACATGAGTGTACACTGTAAATATAGTTTGAGACCACATTTCAGTCAGTGGTGTTGGAGATTTTGTCAAAACTGATTGAATTATGAATGAAGAACATTCAGATTTTGATCCAACACCCAATAGTATATGGAAAGCTTTTGATTGGCAACATTTTAACTTTTCAGCATGACACTGATCCCTAAAACACTGCCAATACAGTAAAAGTATACCTGGATAGAAAAACACAATTTAACACTGTCAGTCATGGATTGGCCTCCCCAGGGCACGGACCTCAACATTATTGAAGCAGTGTGGGATCATCTTGACAGTAGGGCTGCCACAAACTATTATTTTGATAGTCGACTAGTCACCGATTATTTTTGCGATTAGTCGACTAATCAGATCATGCATCCATTGGACGTAAAACGTACAGCTTATTGCACCAGCAGCATCTGCTCTTATATAACTATCATTAGCTTACAGCTTTAAGTGTTTAAAGTATGTGCTAACTAAAAATAAAGACAAGATGATAGTTTATTAAATTTTAATGAAATTTGCAGATTGTTTCGGTGCAGTTTAATAAACTCCTTGCCATCTAAAATATAACGGGACACCGGAGTATATTCTCGAGCATCTCACACTTCTGATAACCAGTTGTCTGCTTGACGTTTATTCAGCTGTGTAAAAACTATAACTTTAATCTCAGGCAAACCGATTTACTCAGGAACAAATAAAATACTAAAAAAAAAAGCCAAACAATAACATTTTTAAGTTATCTAAGTGACTTATGTATGTTTAACCTGAGTAGCGAAAGACGGCGGTGGGTTTGAAAACCATTTGCCGGGAGTCCGGTGTTCTCACGGGCTCTAGTGAGCCTTTCCCCCGGCTAGCTATCGAGCTAGTGGTTAACAGACGTCTCCGAAAACGTCGGAGCGCTTTTGAAAATATGTGGTGTCTTGATAAACTGAGCAGATATTTGAGGTTTACATAGTTACATTCTCGCCTGAAAATATGTTAAACGTTTATTTTGTAACCCAGAAAGAATAATAAGAGTAATATTAAAACTAACTAGCTGCCGCCATTGTTGGAAACTGAGCTGGGCTGCGCTATGAATTCTGGGACAGAGCTACTTCTTCTTCTTCGGGGTTTAACGGCAGCTGGCATCCTTGTACATGCAGTGCTGCCATCTTCTGTTTCAGTCCGTTATTACACTCTTAAATCCTACTACTTATTCCTGCGTCTTTTGTGATCTTACAAAGCTTCAAACGACGCGTCGACTATTAAATCAGTCGTCGACGATTTTGATAGTCGACGTAATCGTGACTAGTCGACTAATCGTGGCAGCCCTACTTGACAGACAAGAGAACAAAAGGCAGCCAACATCCAAAGAAGAGCTTTGAATGTCCTTCAGAAAGCGTGGAGAACTATTCCTGACAACTACTTAAAGAAATGACAAGAAAGCTCCCTAAGAGAGTTCAGGCTGTATTGAAGAATAAATGTGATCATGCCAAATATTGACTTTCAATCTCATTAGGATTGTATAAACTAAATTTCTGCCTCATATGCTATATTTCAATAAATCATGCAGTACTATATACACAACTCCTTTAGTGTGTAGCATTTGGCTATAAAGTATCCAGCTAGCTGAGGCGTAGCACAAGCAGTAACACACCAGAGTCTCACCATCCCGGGAGACTTGTCTTCAACTGACAACGATACAACAAATACAACTGCAGCTGAGATTGTGTAACTCACAGAGCCAGCCCTTGTCACACACACACGCACACGCACACAGCTGAACCAGTCTGCCAGCCTCTTCAGGCAACATACTTCTCCTGTACAGTACACAAACGCACACACTGCAATGAATCATTCAGACAAGCATTTGCATCCCGCAAACATCATGTTGGCCCTCAACCAGGAGCAAACAAAACAGGGGAAGTGAGTGAGCATGTAGGCCAGGCAGCCTGGCAGTACAGACACAGTGTGCGCGCCCAGGTAAGCAATGTCCCGCCCTACATGCTGCCGCGTTATACCAGTCACACTGGGAAATCTGTGTTTGTGTCAGAGTCTGTGCCTGCATGTGTGCGTGCGCATGCATGCATGTGTACACGGGGCCTTCATGATGATATTATCATGTCATCTCTCTACAAATCTTAATACAAATTCCTGCTGACTGATTCAGAGACACAGTTATTAGACAAAAAAACAAAACCTAAGTGAATGGTTCAAGTGTTTCTTTCACATAAATATTGTTTATTAATATAAAAAAAAAGTTCTCATTATAATCAAATGTTAGAGAATATTTTTTAAAAAGCTGGGGGGTTATTTTAATTACCAATAAGTAATTATTTTGCAGTAATCTGAGAAAAATTCTATTTAGGATTTACACTGGGTAAGCATGAAATAAGGGATGTTATATTGAAGAATAGGTAATGGGGTTTTTTTTGTCCATAAATACAAAAACAAAGTGAACTATCCTTGAAAGCTGTCACGATTTGTGCTTTATTGAAGTATAAACCACAAGTAAATAAACACATAAATAAGCCGTTATTTAAGCTTTAAGCACCATGATCAAATCTTATCCCTCAATATTTTTAGTTTGTATGGCAATCTGTAAAGTTATTGGAGTAATTTTTCAGCCAGGCACGCAGTGGTACCAAACACTGAGTCAGCAGCACACAGTGACTAAAGCAGCTCAGTACAGACGCTGAATTAATGTAGATCAGTAACATCATGGCCAAAATCTGATACACTCAGCCCGGGTCACATTATGTCGATATACCAGCATGAGCAAAATCAAATTACAACACACCAGTTGGCACATGGTGAACTTGGAGTCTTCAGGCCCTCTAACCCACTTTGACAAGTTCCTAAAAAAAAGTTCACTAAAATTCACAGAACTGCGTCTGTTTTTTCATTCACTGAGAGGCCATTTTGCAGGCTGGCCACTTCAAAGAAAGTTATATCGTGTGATATCACACCTTTTTGTTCGTTTGGGCCAATATGACCAAACATGAGAGCTACTAGGCATCTGCAGTCATCTAGAGAAGTATTTAAGACAGTCTGCAGTACCCCTGATTTTTTTCTTTGTTTTAATCTATGGGTAAACCTACATTGCAAGAAAAATATACAATGAATAAAACACATTTTCAAAAACCACCCCACCACTGTGACCATTTATACCCAATCCTTTCAAACTGATCTCAGATCAGTGTATACGCAAGCACCTACTGTGAGTTGTTTTTAATAGGCCGTTCAGCTGTCAACCATAGACACCTACTCGGATAGCTACCATGATTTCACCCACTGGCACCCAAAATCCTGTTTTGAAGCTTTGAGATCAGACGTATATAAAAGTAGGGTCCGAAAAATTATGCCATAGCATAAAGAGAAACGCATAAATGCCTTAAACCTATATTTTATCTGAAGACCACCAGATGGCTGTAGCTGTGGTTGCTAAAAGAAATCTACGGAAAACTGGCTTTCTGTCTCAACTTGTGCCAAACATTTCCTGATGAGTTTATGGGTTCAGGTTCTTGGTAAAAGGTAAAATAAATAAAATCATACTTACTTTGACAATCTTGGTTGCACTAAAAATGAGGATGATCCATGCTATAAGTTGTTAGCCAATGAGCAAGCAGTTTTCACAGTCACACATGCCCCCCACCCTTGCCACTTTTTTTGAGATGAGCATTTTTGGCCTTATCATCCTGGGGTTTTGAAACCTGATGTATTCACTGAGGATTCACGCACGCGTTAGCTAATAACCTATTACTCCAATTCATTAGCCATTGAGAATATGCTAGATAACTCTCCTTTCTTGGATTGAACAAAATAAATGACTGAGGCCATACACTCATGACAAATGTGTTTATGAAGATGAAATCCAAGGGCTATTTTCCCATAGACTTTGAAACATTTTTAGTGTAGCGCTGAGCACCAAAGGGTGCATCTTTTAATCTGAAGACAAATATAATTAGTTTCCAATTTGTGTAAAGGTTTGTCTTTTTGAGTTTTATTTCAGCTCGGTTATTAGCCAGTAAGCAAGCAACTTAGCATCTTTTATGCAAACTACGGGAGACTACAGCAATCTGCTAGTGACTAAAGCAATTACAAGGTATTTTGCAGTACAGGATTCTCTCTGTGACCAATTTCACCCAGCATCAGCCAGCAACCACTCACTAACTAGTCTCTAGGCTTGTATGACTAAGTCAACCTATCCAAAATGAAATACAAAAACTGGAAAACCTGAACACCCTCAGTCTTAGGAATGCTGAAAACTAGGAAGCCTTTGGTGTAGCTAGTGATGTTGTTAGCTAAATCTAAATACGTGGCTAGCTAACCTATATATATTTTTTCTAAGTCAATTCACAATTTGCCCATAGTCAAAACCAGTTTATTTTATATTATTTACTGATTCTTTTAATGGGAAAAAGTACACATTTCCTGATTTAATAGCATTTAATGGACTACAAAGTGAAACCACAGGAAGCTGTTGTTTTACCATAGCTAACTAGTCATTAGACAATTCTTGTCATGTTTGTAAAGATAATGGAACACAAAAAGAACCTGTAGGTGGTCATGATGGGTATAAAACAGGATATCCATCACATGATTAGATAAACCATGTGTCTCATAACATGTAACACATGGCTAACCCTATTGGCCAGTAGTTCCTAATAGCTCACCAACTTATCTCACCGAGTGCCTACCAGAGCATAGCATGAAGCCTGGCATGGACCCTCTCATGATTGTGATCTTGAAATATTACAAGAACTAGCTATTTCACAAGGCAAGTCCCGCTGCCACTTTCTTTTGATACACCTAATGTATTTACGTAGTGGAGCTGCTTCTGACCCTATATCCTGCTTCCAGTGTATCCGGCCCTATAGATCTCCTCCTCCTCTCCTCCAGACCACCAGCTCTTCTGTCTCAGACACACACATACACACTCACAGACTAGACCATACACACTGGGAGAGTGGCTTTCCACTAAAGTGAAAAACAGGAAATTGGATGACATTGTTCGGTGCGCCGACGTCAGCAGTGAGAGATACTGTAGAAAGAGTAAACAGCTTCCTCCACCCCAGAGCTGGGACCAGGATGCAGGGAATCTTGGGATGCCTGCCCTGCTCGTACTTCTTAGAAAAACGGCTACTCCATATTCTCTAGATCCCTCGCTTTGACAAGCCCTCTCCAGCTAACATGTGCCTAACACTCTCTCTTCGTTTCACCGCTCCCTCAAACCACTTCATCAGTTCAGGAGTTTATTCCTTTTAAAACTTCTCTACATGTGGTTAAGTAGAATATGATATGCCTAGCTGATGGCACAGTAACATAGAATGAGATCAGATTTCTTCCTTAGAAGTGTTGGGCCTCACAACTAGCGGTGGGGTGTCATGCGTGTGTTTGTGTATGTGTACGTGCATGTTCCTGTCTAAAAGTGTGAATCAAATGGAGATGAATCAATGTACTTGATTAGTACTGATTAAGGGCAGCAGTCCCAGCCACAGGTGTGGATGCACACTATGTACCAGACAGACACACAGTCGGACACACCAACCCTGACACACACTCAGCTAAGTGATGGGCTAAATGGCACTGCCTGACACATCAACCTCACCACATGCTGAGCCACTCAGATAGTATTTCTAGCTGCCCATGCTGGGTGTGTTACCTCAAAGAGAATAATTCACTTTCATGTGTGGCCACTGCCTATAGATCTGCCCCGAAACCAAGAGTAACAGAGGAGTTTCAAACTTGCGACCATATCCAGCTCAGATGAATCGACTACCAAGCCGATATTTAAAACCTTTAACAAATTCAGCTGAACTAAATCGAAACGTAAAACACATTAGTTTATCTCATTCCAGCAGCATATCTTTTATTGAGAATGGTGGTCAACCAATCTAAGGTAACTAGGGTCTCTTAAATAAATAATGAGTGATTTATCACCACATCCTGTCTCCTACTGCACACTTTGTTACTCTGTCAAAATAAAAGTGGTACAATTCGTATTATTTTTCAGTAATGAATAGATACAGTTTCATCACTATTTCACAAGCTGTCATATAACATTTTATGAGAAATTCACCTAATGCCTTCAGTGTGTGGCTCAGTGTAATTGGTGTCCATGAACACAAATTCACTTATTTTGTGACTATTTCAAAGACTTTCTTGAGACTGACATGTTAGGCAAATTAATAGCTTTACTTATTCGTGTACAGTATCCATTCATATAGTTCCCACTGATATGACATCTGAGGCCTATCAGTCACACAGGTCTAAATACCGGTCAGCAACCCCTAACATGTAATCTCCAGCTGTTTGATGAGTGCTTGATAGCTGAAATCAGCTGCAAAGAGGGTACTGGACCAAAAACCTCCTTATGATTGTTTATGAGCATACAAAATTAGAGAAATGCTTTCAAAGTAAAAGTTCTGCTGCAACCAAAACATTGTAAAGTAAAAACCTTTACTTTGAAGACAAACGGTCTTGTGTTGCACTTTTTTACAGTTTCACTACAGCTCGGGGAGTACTGCGTGAGTGTTCGTAGCCAAATTGGCGCCTTGTGAACAAACTACAAACGACAGATCAGAAAAGTGTCAGATGACTCATCAATTCTTTTCTCACAACAACAAGCCCGAATACACAACCACAGCCATAAACAATAAACTTCCACAACAAGCTGCACCTATACTACTTCAGAAAACTGGGAAACACACCATACTGTAGGGCACATAGTGAACAGTGAACAATTCTGTGGTGGAGAAAAAAGAAAAGAAAATTATGATACATAATCTTCAAAATTCGTCAAAAGCCTTCAGTACTGGTATGATGCTATAACTTCCACTCTTTCTTTAATTTTTCTGAAAACATAGCGTCTTCATCTACAGTGCTGTGAAAAAAAAATTGCTCCTGTCCCAATGTTTTGGTGTTTTGCACATTTGTCACACTTAAAAAATTCAGAGCAAACAAATTTTAATATTAGACAAATATAACCCAAGTAAATGCAAAACGCATTTTTAAGTGATGTTTTCAAATTTATCCAAACCTACCTGGCCCTGTGTGAAAAAGTAACTACTCCCAAAACCTGATAACTGGTGGTTCTGCCCTTGGCAGAAAGAACTGCAGTCAAGCGTTTGCGATAACTGGTAGTGAGTCTTTCACATCACGTTGGAGGAATTTTGTCCCACTCTTCTTTGCAGAACTTGTTTTTATTGAGACATTTAGAGGTGGGTTTGCTGGTATGCTTTTGAAGTTCTTTAGATGTTGTTCTGAGTCGATGAGCTCTTAGAGGTTAATCAGTTAATTCATGATTCATGGGCACGATTACTTTTCACGTAAGCCCAGGGGAATTTGGTTAGCCCCCCCCCCATAATAAATGAAATCAAAATTTATAAATGCATTTTATATTTATTTTATATTTATATTTACTCAGGTTATCATTGTCTAAAAAATTGTTGTATGATCTGAAACAATTGAGTGTGACATATTTCATAGAAATTAGGAAGGGGGCAAATACTTTTTGTACATGCAGAGGTTAACAGATAAAAACTGTCCACAGTGTGAATTCTTTTGTTGCCATATTTATGGCACATGGATCCATCCCTTTGCACTCTAGGATAAAATTGTGTGTTGAAAGCAGTTTGGAAATCAGTCTAGCTTAATCCAACATTACATCTCAAATAAAAGACAAATGAATTTTTCAATTCATCCATCTGGTCCTTCATTGCCTTATTATGCTCAAAAAGTAATAAAATAACTACTGAATAAGATAATAAAGGACAAATAATAAAATCACAAATGCAACTAATGTGCTAATGTAATTACAGTCCATCCTTTCTGAAAAATAACTACGTCGATGTGTATTCTGGCTCTGTCCACATGTTTTATCCACAGTGACCAACCCCACAGTCAGCCAGGCAGAAGACTTTAGTTGAGTCGCTGGCATGAGTGAGGGAAACTAGGCCACTGTGGATCGGTTTGTCCCAGAACATCCATGCTTTCTCTCCATTTCTCTCTGTCTCTTTCTCAGTCTGGCAGAACACACACGGAGGAAAGACCAATCGCCTGAAACAAAAACTATGTCCAGCAAAGTACACACACACACTACATGAAGTGAACAATCACATTGAACTAATTTTCTTTCCATTCTTTAGATATATGACGATGTGACTCATATGCAATGTTGAGATTAACAATGCAAGCATCTTGCATTTACTATGCAAATTGTTCAGTTATGTGTTCATGACAGGGCAGAATAAGCTGCCACAGTGAATGAATATAAATTTTACATTAACTGATTTATTTTTTCTCTCTCTTTTTTATTCTTCTGATGATAGTTCTCACTATTCCTACCTTTGAATGGAAACCAATTTAAGGTCATCCTCCAACTAATAATTAGTATTCATTAATTGGCTCTTGGTGAATTTTAAGAATAAATCTGTTTGCAGGAAAATAAAGAAAAACAGAAAAAAAAGGGTTCACATTTACATCACAGTGAGATGTAATGCGAGTCAAACCATGCTATTTGGACAAACGGGTAACTATTAAACTTCTTTCCATTAAAAAAAATAATAATTCATTACTTTAATAGGTTATCATAAACAGATTAATGTAGTTCTTTCCACTGCAAACTGTTTAAAAATCTTAATTACACCATCTTATTTTCCTAAAATAATCAAAATCTCATATTAAGTGATAAGAGATGGTCTCCAACTATCCAAAATAGTGAACATATCTTTGTGAAATTATGTGCAACTCACAAAGAGCTTTACAAAAAAGTTCCTAAGGACCCCATAAATCTTAAAAACTACATATCACTTAAGGCTCTGGAAATGAGGTCACTGTTTGAATACCACTGTGTGAGTACCATTACATTCAAGATTATAAAACATGAGAAAAAGAGAAATTACAGAAGCTTGTGGTTAAGCTAACAACAGAATTGTACCTTTAGAATAGATATGCAAATTAAAAACACGACATGATGTTAAAAACACTGGTGGACCAAGCAAATTACATTGATATTCTCATTAAAATGCAAAGTTCTGCTGGGAAATCTTGGATCCTTGGGTTGATATGGATGTTACTTTGGCATGAACCTAAATGTTACTGCAGGCCAAACGCACCCTCCATCTCAGTGGCCTTCCCAGTGGCTGCTCAGTGATCTGCACCATATTAAACCAGAGCTTCAGTGACGTAGCAGCTTATTTGCCTCACAATCTATCACAATTCACAGACTGCAAAACCAAAATTTTGCAGAATTTGGGTGATGACCCATTAGATGATCAATACAACAGGGAGATTAGCTGCTCTTGTGAATTGTGGGCAGGTATGACTTCACTGTCTTTTTTGGCCAGATGAGCTAAAGACAACTTAGCAACTAGTTGTAGACTACAACTTTTACCCAGCCTCCAAACTCTCAAGATCTTTAAGCACTCAAGGGATAGGCCTGATCCACAGAACCCAAATGAAGCTGCTGGTGTCTTGGGTCAGGACCCCAGAGAAACCCTCAAATGATTCTCTCTCAGAGAATACTGCCTTTCCTCACCAACGGTTATTGAATCATGATTGCTACAAGTCACCAAATATCGACAGTAGAGTTGGATGTCTCGAGACCACTTTTACGTGGTCTTGGTCTTGTCTTGGTCTCAGATCCCTCGGTCTTGTCTTGGTCTCGCTGTCTTGGTCTTGCTGTCTCAGATCGACATAGTGGTCGGGAGATTTGGAGTCAACAGTATGACACACAACGTAACGTTCCATAATGTGTCATGCGCAAAAGCATCAGCTCTAAGAGCCGTGCTTAGAGAGTGCTTTGTAGTGAATCAGAAGAGTCTACTCCCATTGAGCGAGAGCAGGCTCCTCACTTAATTTCCTTTCGCTGCTCAGCTCTCACATAGTGGCTCAGCTATGCTCCAATCCCTCCATATTGTGACCAATCACATGCGAGGATATAGGATAATATCATTATGTGAAAAACAGAGAGGGTGAGAGACGCGACAGTCAAGTGGAGCGTGCGTCTGTCCTCTCAGTAAGTGAGTGAGACAGTAGACAGCGGTGAGGAGGGCTGTGCGAGTGCATAGCAAAAACACATAAATATGCCTGACGCCCGCAAACGAAGCAGCATCTGGCTGCACTTTAAAGACTTTTTTGTCTCGGTCTCGTCTCGACTTTGGTCTTGGTTTTGGTCTTGTCTTGTTCTCGATACCCTCTGGTCTTGGTATTGTCTTGGTCTTGGTTTAGGCGGTCTTCACTACAAGTCTAATCGACAGTAATCCACAGCTCTGGTCACCACATCACTGCAAATCTATTACAGTATTTCTCAATGGACGATGTCACCAGAGTCGACATTTATGATAACAGCGTATAGTGCAAGTATAACATGAAGCATATGAGCCAAGGTTGCAACTCTTCTGGATATTAAGGGTGCAGCTTAAGCCTACAAGTGGTCTAATCTATCCTTACATGCTAAATAACCACAAGCAAAGGAAAAACAACTGCTGCCTTCCATTTGAAGCAGAAGCTTTGATTTCCAACTTAGAAACGTCACACTGTGTCACAAGGGTGTCACAGTGCCCATAAAACTGTAAAACCTGGAACCTGTGCTTTTGTGCATGTGTGACTCATTAAATAAGCCATACACAGAAATGACCATTGCATTGGACTGCTAGTGACGGATGAATGGCTCTACCTAGCTCGGAGTAAAATAGATCTTGTATTTCTTGCTATTCTGTTTTTACTACTGGAACTGCGTCAGCTTGAGAATGACGTCGCTTCCATCTCTGAATCCGACTCATGATTTAAATGTAACGGAGCATACATGTGGAAGATGGCACACTGACTCATTGATGATAAGGGAGATTAATTGACTGATTAGCGATTTCCAAAAAAGCGATATTAAAAACAATGCTATTATGCTTTTCAGACAAAGGGAGGAATGTTTCTAATTCAGCGACACACCTGAAAGACCGGCATCCAGACCTGTTCAAAGAGGTGAAGGAGTTTCAGTTTGACATCACAGTATTATCCTGCCTACATGTTACCATTTTGTTTGAGACAGCTGACACTGCTGTTGTGAAATCAACTATTTTCTGTAAGTTCAGATGCTAGCAGCTGTTAATGTTATACAAATGCTTAAACTTACATCATGTAGCTAACGTTATATCTCAAAGGAGCATCAATAGGCTACCCAGCAAGCATCCTCACAATTTAGTCTGCGTCCTGTCAACAAAATATAATGTTAACATTTTAAATAAACGGTCTGTATCACCATTCTAGTAATTTTTTCATTTACTTAAAATGACTTTCCCATAAATGTTATTATTTTTTATATTTACATGTTTGAAATGACCCCCCCCCCCCCAAGTTTAAAATGATCTAACCCTGTCCATTGTAATACTATTTAATAATAAAGGAGTAAAATAATAATGGAATATATAATAAAGTATTTTATGTTTAAGTACGTGAGATAAATCCCTTTGTTTTGGGAGGGACAGTCATGCAGTTCTACTGATATTGATACAAACGACTACATTTCTGGTGTTATGACATTCCTCGTGCACACCTCCTACATATTAGGGCCACTCTCCCCATATTTTATGTCAATAATTTGCCATCTAGCATCATATCTGTCAGAAAATCACTTCTGTTATGCAGCAATCACAATACAAAACAGATTTTTTCACACCCCCTCAAACACTCGAAATTTTGTACCCTTGTCCACTTTCGTATTTCCCTCGTTGCTACCATCTTATTAAAAAGTGGTGAAATTATTCAGTTGAATAATTTGACAGGAGAGAGTGAGAATAGCTTTTCTTCCTGATCTGTAGTGTTAGCTAAGGAAGCTAGCAGCAGCTAGATAATTTCTTTGGTACATTTACAGTAAGTAAAGGTAAGTATTTGCTCTGTGGAGGGAATTCATGATGGCATGAATTTAAAGACTGTGGTCTAAATAAATTCTGAAAATGCTGCTTGACGTCAAGTTTTAAAAACCTGAAAGCTGAAATGCTTTTCCTGCAGTGTTGTGAATTACTGCTTACACGTGCTGTCCAAAAAACCTGAAACTTCTAATCACACACACGCACACACATTCATTGTTTTTCGAGCGGGTGCTTTCAGAATACACCCTGACCTTTATTCTGTCTGCAGTGACATCTCTCCTACCTCACCAGATAGTGCGGAAACTCAAGCATACGGGAATGTGCACACAGACACACACACACACACACACACACACACACACACACACACACACAGAGGGAAGACACTGAGAAACACACAGGAGACTGAACTTGTCCTGGAATTCAGTCCCAAACGCCTTTGAGTGACGTCCGTGGTTTAAAAATACAGAGTTTGCAGAAAACGGATAGGTTACTGCATCCTTGGTGACCTGTCCCTGTTTCTAACTGGTGTTCCACACATTGCAAGCAATGCTTCAGATTTCCCAGAACCCACCGGGGTTGTGTGAACTGCTGGTCCAGTGCAATGTCTGCCATTTACAGTGTCTTTGCAAAGTCAGAGTGAATGCTGCATTCCCTCATTTCACGACGTGCCCAGGACTGCCTGCATGCATGCATTCGCTGTATCCATCACAGCCCAAGTTTGTATGTGATCTGTGCAACACAGCGCCAAGGAGAGTAACTGAGGCTTGGCTGAACAGCAGCTCATTCCGTCAGGCCAAGTGATGAGGGTTGTATGAGGAGCAGAAAAGAGTCGCATTCATGAAACTTGGAGAGAAACACTTCTCATGGATGTTTACTATACTACTGCATGCCAGCAAAGACAGATCACATCGACACAGGTCGACTTTTATGCATCTCCTGTGGCTGGATTTTTCTAAATATGTCCATTTTCCAATCATGTTCCATCATTTCAAATCGCCCGAATAAACGTAAGTTCAAAGTGTGCTCACACTATAACCACACACCATCTGGGTTTTTTTTTTAGGATCCTACAGAACCACAAGCACAATCCAACTTTAAAGTTCTGATCTTTAAAGGCAGCATCGACAAACTAAAGAGGAGAAAGTGTATAAGATCAAAGAGTGAACGTGGTCATTTATTTATATAGGAGATATTTAAAAAATAATAATAATAATAATAATTAAAAAAAACAAACCAAACAAACTTGAGAGTACTTGAAATATTTCAGGTTGTAAAACTCCATATCTCACACAATGGCATATTTGATTACACCTTCCCTGCCTCATAAATAACTGCTTCTTTCAAACTGCACAACTCCTGTTAATTTTTTCCAAACATGTTAAATATTATGTTTTTGTATATCTACCACCAGTGCGTGACAATTAATTAAAGACAGACCCACAAGAAGCTGAGCACTTTCTCCAGCGTTCACCTTCAAGGTATTTCTGTCCTTATCCAGATTACCATGAAATCCCTGTAAGACCTGGTCAATCCTAAGCTATCCAGGGCTCTGGGGCAACCAAAACCTCCCCTTCTTCCAGTGGCCTACTTCAACACTAGTACAACTACACTGCAGGCCTGTTTTACCTTCCCTTATGTTCACATCTACTCTTCCTAAATAACACCTCAATTTTATTACACGTTCTTCCTTTCACCCCACTATCATTTATCAACTGTAAATCCTCTACTTACAGCACCTGTCATCAGTGTGTTATCTTTACTGTGAACCATGTGCAACTATTGATCAGGTGCGTGTTATTTTTATTCCTCCTTCTCAGTCCAGGTAAAGCCAGTGAAGCAGAAGGACAGTCTAAGTTGGACGCTGCCCGGTCCAGCGACACTACAGCGTGCTGTAATCTTATCGGGAACCTTTCCATAGCAGTCAGCCCCTCCTCCTTCTGAGTCCAGCCAAATACATGACAACAAGTCCAAACAACAGGCACCACAAATAAGAATCGGGAATCATTAGTGTACAGTAACTTTCGTGCCAGATCCATACCCAACAGTGCAATCTTAATTACCGCACCGGCCCCATGGCCTAAAGAGCGGATTAGAATTAGAAAAAACATGCACTCCTGCTCCGTCTGTAACTCTGCCTGACTCTAGCCCTCCAAAACAGCTTATATGTTAGTAAAAATATCAGAAGTGGTTCTCCTGGGCTCCTCAGATGGCTGGGAGAGCATTAGATAATCACCGGACCCCCCTCCGTCTTCTTCGCCTGCTAAAACAGGACCACTGATGTCACTGTTGCATGAGGGATTAGTGAGCGACATGAGCTGGGGCTTGGCACACAAACTATACTGGAATCACAGACAAACATACACACAGAGACACAAAACGCTGAATAAGGATGACTGCATGCCAACAGAAACATTAAAGGGAGTTTGTAAGAAACACAAAGACATGCGGCCCAGTGTACTCTTAGAAAATATGCAAATACAGAGAGGGGGGAAAAAAAAGTTAAATAGACCGACAGCAACTTCCCGTCTGAAGAAAACTAATATTGTTATTGAATTATTTTAGAAATCATGTTTCCCTTTGTGCATATTTTAATTACTACTGTAAGGACCATTAAAAGAAGCTCTACTCCTAATAAAAGTCTAAATTATCTGGGTTTCACGCAGGGGCGTAATTTCCAGGGGGGTTAGAGGGGTTATGACCCCCCCCAATAATCAGACCCAACCAATATAACCTCCCCAATAAAATTATGAATTATCTTGCATAAATAGGCTATTGATTTTCTTTACTCATTTCAGGTATTACCAGCAAAATAGTTGCATGTTTAATCATCTGGGAATTTACCCAGATTTATTTATTTATTTACACAGAGATATTGACCCCCCAATGTTCAGTACAAAGTTACACTGATGGTTTTATGACCACATCACTGGAAACATTTTCAACTGGTTAATTCTCGAAATTCAGACCTAATCAATTCAGGTGGATGTCAGATATTTCACTGGTGGTATTTAAATTATAACCATAACTTTTCAGCTGCTTGTATCATTGAAACCTGAGCAGGTTTTTTCTTCTTGTGTACTAACGCTGGCGTTTCAACTGCTTTCTTTAGGAGGACATTATAAAAGGAAAGATTTTAAAATGTTTATACTTACATACACTCAATACTGATTTAAATGGAGAACTGGAGATTGCAATTTAATCTCCAGCATATGTGCCGTTTATTTTATTTTGATGTCATTTACATTTAGAGAGGATTTAGTACATCTAATGCACCCTTTTCCATCTTGAAAGTGCATTCTGCACAAAACCCATTTCACCTCATCCAATATTACTGGTAAATAAAAAAAAAGGTATTTGTAAATGCATCGTATCATTAAACAGAAACTGTTTAAGACAACACAAGTGTACAGAGAAAATTCTTTCTAGCGATTAGCAGGTATTTCTAGGGCTTGCCATTTTCCTACGCACCCAAGATGACTGATAGTAGGTAATGAGTGATGTGACGCAATATTGTTAGGTAACCAGTCAAAAAGGTAACACAAAATCTCTCTTAACTTTATGTGACTGATTATTCTTCCCTACACGTTAAGCAGAAATTGGTTTCTTGTACACAATTTGTTGCCACTTAAGGTAGAAAGGCAGCCTTGCAGCTCTTCAACCTTCCTGACTTTGTTGAAGCAGAAATATCTAGAACAATATTTCACAACTATAAGCAGCTGTTCTTGTTACAATGCACACAGTAATACAGGCAGTCTGTGGAGGAATGTCATTAGGCAGGTGCAACAGGTATGATAAATGGCACGGGTTCTCGTGAACGTCACGCAGGAATGTTTCACTTGTGTCACTTCTATTAGAACCATGCAAACATGCTCCACTGTCATCAATGACTTTTTATTAGGGTGTGTCCTTTCATAGTTTCCACTGAATCATTTTCTACTCTCCTAAAGCATCCAACAGGCAGTCTTAGAGGTAGTTTCAGTGACTGTTTTCAAACGCTGTTTAAAAAAAAAAAAAAAAAAAAAACGCTTTCTGAAACCGAACTGGTAAGCGCCTGGAGTAATACCGTCTATCTTGAATCAACCTTATCACCTCAAAGCAAAAATAATATGAAGCATAAAACCACTGTCAAGTGTTCCAGCAAAGGTTGTGCCAAAGTGTCTTTCTCTGACATGCAAAATTAGATCAACTCGATAGGAGAATCAGAATGGAAAAATTACTTTAATATTTGGGTATATTCATCTTGACCTTTAGGAAGAAAAGGCAGTTTTGACATATCAAAGTTTCCACAACTTAGACTTGAATTTCTCTGGGGTGGGGGTGTTACGGTGGAGCTAACCAATACTGACTGGCTCACTCCATGTTTTTGAAACTTGGCTACAAATTTTATTTGCATGTCACGGTCGAATGGTTTGGATTACTACAGCTCTGTTACAATCAAATAAGACTTTGACGGGATCAGTTAGTCAAAAGAGGGTGCGCTGATTTGAACTTGCCTATAAAAACCAAAAAGTTAGTCGGGCGTTGGAGTGAATTTCTGCACCAGCCTACATGTGTTGTCACAAGCACGCAATGGACACTGCAAAAACAATGTGCACCATCTGCACTCCGCCCCACCGACACTGTTAGGGCTATATCAACTGAGGGTACAGTGCATCTCAAGAGCAAAAGACAGAATATACTCCAGAGAGCTCTGCATCATAGTTAATGTCCCTTTAAACAAAGGAGGAGGAGAGCAGCGCTACTTTAATGGGGTGCACAGCAGGTGAATGAGTGTCTTGTGTGTTTACCATAAGCTGAAGGCCTTTTTGCCTTAAATCTAGTCAGCTCAACAATTATTTAGTGAAAAAAAAAAAAAAAGGGCAGCAGAAAGAAATCAGTGCCTCTGGAGCACTTTGATTGTAAAATTATTTTTATATCAATTGCCAGGTTTTTGCAATAAAATACCCATCAGGTTTACAATTCAATACTAAATCTAAAAAAATTTTGGTGCTTTGTATATCCTGCCCCAGAAGGAAACCTTCCAACAGGCAACCTTCCTTCAGTTTCTTCAGTATATTCTGGCAGCGAAGACAGCGGTGTGATGAAGCGTGAAAATGTCCAAAGTACTCCAGTAACCAGTTGCTATTAACATGGCTGTTAGCTTTGTTAAGACGATGTGCTGTGTGTGGTTACATCAGGACACAATCACTACGAAAGGCTCCATTCCAGAGCAGATTCACTCCTGTGGACACGGACGCTGTCCAAGACCGATGACACTGGGGTGAACTTTTCCTTTGGAAGAACAATGATGCTGTGTTTTTACACTGTGTGCTTTTCATAATCGCTCATAGGTGTGGGAGTGGGACTCCAAGAGATTAATGTGTAATATAGAGGGTCACACGTGACAGTAGTGTAGTATCCTAAACATTCATTCAGATGAAGAAAAAAAAACAAAAAAAGGTGGTCAAAGCAGAAAATGGTGATAACACTACCAAGCCAACAAATAAACTAGGCAAGATAAGGTTCAAAAAGAGAGACGGCACAGAACCTTAAATATACAGAAGAGTATTTCTAATACTGTGACTCTTTAAGGAATCTTTATGGACTAGCTGTTGATGGCTGTAATCAGTCCCCTCACAAACAGCTATTTAGTCTAACATAACATAAAGACAGGCTCTAGCCAGAAGTAGCCTGTCGTCTGGCCGCCCCTCTAAAGCTCAACAGTTAACATGTTGCATTTCAAATAAATGGTAAAGTTGTGTCAATGATCAAAGCCAAGAAATACTCCATCACACAGTCCACAGAACCACAGCTCACAGGTTTGACCCTTTGGTTTTGAATCAAATAAGCAAACAGCGTATAATGTGTTAATTTGTAACCTTTAGAAACCTCTAGCAGCACCCTTAAAGTGTCAAACCTGTCCTTTAAATCCTTGTAAATGGTTTTCTGTTTGAAAATGTGTCACAAGTTAAAATGCAGCACTCCAATCATTAGGCTCACGTTTGCCACAACATGCAGAAACTATTTCACCTGCCCTGCCATGCCTCAGTGAGGACGAGCATAGATACTTTGTGCATTCAGTATACTCCTATTTTATTTATAGGTGGGAGTATACTTCACTGACAATATCATATTATTGTGATTTTTAACATTTTGCAATAACATATACTGTAGTTGGTCATTATCCGTTTTACCCAATAAGATAACATTATGTCACTTCAGCTTTTTTTTTGTCTTTGCTGCAAAATGAAATTGCCAACCATATTAACTAAATCCTGATGGAACTTTTGCCATAAGACAAAGTCAGTCTGCTAGCAGTCAGATATCAGTCTGCAACTGAATGGGGTCAAATTGGTGATTTGCAGTGTAAATGGTCAGAAATCTTCCATTTATTGCCCATCTACATAGACAAAAATTTACATAGAGAAATTTAGCAGAAATTCAAATCGAACTATCATATTTGTGCTCAGCAGCCTTCCTGTTCAATAAAAATATATCCAGAAGACAACCAGCTACCGGCCAGTTGACTCAAGTCCTTTCGAGTTGTGCTCACTGATAAAAACTGATTCTGATGGCAAGATGTTGGAAACCTGCCTGCATTTAAAAATTAAACAACAATCTCTCTGAGAGTGACTGCAGTCAGTCCAAGTTAGATTGCAACTGTTTTGCAGAAAGGTTGCCTCATACCAGGCCAGATGAGCAATAGCCTTGGGCTCAAAAGCAGTCATGAGTGCACAACACCCTCAATCTGCAGACAACCACTTAGTCACCAAAAGTTGCAATCTGTTGTGGAATGTGAAAAAATTTAACGCAATAAACAGACAGTCACCGATTTTTTTTTATTTTTTTTTTGTAGATGCAAACAGGCTGCTGTCCCATTTCTACTCATGTGACGGAGCCGTTAACTTTCTCTGAGTTAGGGAGTAGTTTTGTCAAGCTAAGTGTTTCCAGTGTTGGATAGTTTTTCGACAGAGCCGATTTGATCAAAATTTGCTCGGCTAACAACATCTCAGGATGGTGACACATAAGATAAGCCCTGTTATTCATAGTATTCCCAGAGTATTTTAATTTCTTAAAATGACTGAGAACCTTCACAGACATTTTAATTTCTTTAATAAATATCTATATTTGATTTACGTGTATCAATGTGATATTGCCACACAAAATATACTGTATTGATTTGTTTCCCCACACCCTTGTCTGACTGCGCAATTGTTGTCAAATAACTTGGATTCTGGTATGCTACACTACGAATATTGGAAGGTTAAGTGAAAAAGAAATGATGATGCCTCATTCTGCTCCATCCCCACGAATAAATATGATCGATCGATCGATCAGGACAAGTGACATCAGTGATAGTTGCCACTTAAACAGTCAACGGACCAAAGCAATCCTAAAATAATCTGTTTCCAGCCCAGCCAGGCCTAAAAGTCTGGATGCTTGGAGAACAAGTGGCATGACTGCATAGCCCGTGCAGATGCTTAGACCTTAGAAAGCCCAG
Source organism: Pelmatolapia mariae (assembly GCF_036321145.2). Taxonomy (NCBI): domain Eukaryota; kingdom Metazoa; phylum Chordata; class Actinopteri; order Cichliformes; family Cichlidae; genus Pelmatolapia; species Pelmatolapia mariae. The sequence goes on along the minus strand of NC_086227.1, from coordinate 13,795,183 downwards.
AAGCTGGGAGAGGCGCATTCAAGGAGGAGCATGAAAGGCCACCAGCGGACCAGGGCCCACTCACATCTACATTCCTGTGAGCTCCTGAAAGCGAACAGAGAGCGCTGCAGCAACATAAACACTTGTAGCGCCTCGTTTTGGAAGAATACCATTTCAGTAATCTCATGAAACTATCACATGCCGACCTTATGATACTAAATTCTAAACCTGGAGGGGGAGCAGAACAAGCTTTGAATGTGGCCTTGCTTGTTAAGACCAGTTTTTAAAAAACAAACAAACAACAAAACAAAAAAAACAATGGGAGGGTCTGTTTCACGAGTACACGTAACCCAGTATACACCCCACAAGTAAGCAAGTCCTGTGAGATGAAGAGACTCACTGTAGCTACACCTAAGGTGACAAAGAGATTTATCATGTTATCTTAATTTAATTTCTTCATGGAGCGAACACTCAGGGTGACACTATATGAAGTGTTGTGAGCTGCTTAATGTTCAAGAACAGAGTGGTTGTGGGAATTAAAATGTATGAATACTGTAGTACAGTTGGCCCTGAACTCTTGGATATCTAACGCTATGCAAACATGGTTGATAAGCACTAGAGCTCCCTATATATCAACCAGAGGAGTGTGGTTGTGCCATGTGCCCCATCTTGCCTCCTCTGAGCTCCTTCTGCTCATGTGCTAGTGGAGATAAATGACATAGCAAAAAAAAACAACAACAACAAAAAAAAAAAATCTCCCCCTTGCTGCCCCCTTACTGCCCTTGCAGGCACTCCAGACAGGAAGGGAAACACAGGGACGCTGCAGCTGACATTTTGTTTGAATAAAAGATAACATAAACTTATTAAAGAAGCTTGCAATCTTCCTTTTTCATGCCAAAGTTTAAAAGAAAAATTACTGCAGAAAAAGAAACGTTAGCTTGACATGTGGGGGAAATACGTATGCGTCCTCGCCTGCCAAGAGCTCAGTTTCATATCTGTCAGTTAAATGTGAAACTACGGCTGGTTGGCTTATCTTGACACAGGGACTGGAAACAGGGAGAAACTGCTCATCCGACTCTGTCCAGATGTAACCAAACCCATTTACCAGCACCTCTAAATCTAACTGATCACCGAGTTTGTTTTGTTTTTGTTTGTTTAAATAATGCTTTATAGCACAGGAACTTTGCCCCAGTGGGATTCAAACGGCCAGCTGTGGCAGCACGCCAGGGGGGAGTGCCATGCTCTGGGCTATAAAAGACCACTGTACATATACGCATGACATCTTTGATAGACACGGATAAACACAATCCATCATTTGATCCATACAGCAGCTGTAAAGACAAAGAAAACAGCGTGAATGCTGAAGTCAACTGAACACAGGCGCTTCTGAGGCTGCTCAGAGGGAGACCAGCAACTATTGTGCATTCAGTCGTGTGCGATTTTGGCAATGAAGGCAGTCAGAGAGAATTTGAAGAGTATCACCTAAGAAGTAAAAGGTATATAATTTGGAAAAAAAAAAAAAAAAAAAAAAAAAAAGGAAAGGTCCATGTCTGATAGCCAAAATGAAAGACAGAGAGAAGGAGCCGATATCAGTCTCTTTCCTCTCAGGCAGCAGAAAAAGCACAGTGGATTAATTCATCACCATGCGAAGCCTTTGCCCTCCTCTGGAATAAATTACCCAATGACTCTCAACTTAGACTAAACACACACAAACTTGGCCATAGAGAGCTCGCATGGAAACGACGGGAGCGAATACTGACAAATGCAGACAGTGTGCTCAGGTCAGCGGTGGATCAGGTTGGTGTTTCAGATAAGCAGCAGTTAAATGTTTCTCAGCCGACAGGAAAGAAAACCCCGTGTGCCCGGTCGCCCGCGGGGATGGGAGGGTTAAATGACGAGGGGGGAGTCTGAGGTATAGCCTGAGTGATACCACTTATGCTAATGCACGCAGAGGCTGGAATCAGGCAGTAAGCAAGATGGCATTGCTTTCCACACACTTGTAAGCTTAGCACCCTTTACTGCCCTTTTTCATTCATACTAAGAGGTAACCGTAAAGCTGATTTTACATTTGTTGCTCTGGGGGGGGGGGGCTACTTGATTTCCTTGCGTGGGGGGCAATCAGACTGGAAAAATCAAGGCCAGATAAATGATGTTGTGTTTGGCTAAGGCCTCTCTTTCTCTCTGTTTAGGCCAACACATGCGCGCGCGTGCGCACACACACACACACACACACACACACACACACACACACACACACACACACACACACACACACACACACACACACACACACACACTACTATCACAGGACCTTGTACTTGAGCCTTATCATCACTAGAGCAGCCCAGATGGTAACGTACCCTTGACAATAACTCACATCACACTCCCAAACTTCTATTGAGTCCTTCTCACGCTGTAGATGCCTGCACATGTTCTGATCCTGCCTCCCTCACTCATATGTAGATATAAAACGAAGTAAGCAGAGGTACAGCACAGATTTCACATTTGCCTAACACAGTTTTGCAATGAGCTAAACGTGTACACTGCTGTACTTACTGCCAGTTGTGTGTTTATTTGGAAGAATATTATTATCCTTCAGGGCACGAATGCGTGTGTTCTGTTCAGAATCACAGTGATTCAAAGCCGAAGCCCAGAACATATAATAATAAAACAGAAGAGGTATTTGACATTAAATTGTAGTGATTTATATGTCAATCCAATGTACTTATAAAAAAATAAATAAATAAAATAGGGCTGTATCACATGAAATGATATGAAACATTCATCATCTCAGGGATGTATTTTACAGTATAAATGTTTTCTTGCTCATTTGGTCTATTTTTCCAAATATTTTCTGAATGAAATGCAAGAAATTAGTGCTTTTCAATGATATTGCCTGAAAAACTGCTTTATTAAATCAAAGTGCTGCAGGTGTCTGTTATTGGTCATTTTTTTTAAGAGAACCCCCCACTTAAAAAAAAAAAAAAAAAAAAAAAAAAAAAAAGCTACAACAAGCAGAAGTGGTGTGGATTCCCGAGGCTTGAATGCATCATGGCGAGCTAACGCATGTGTGGTTCTTAATGAAAAGCAACCATAAAAATACTTTTTCTGTCCATTGTGGTAAAAATAAATCCGGCCGCTCGCTCAGAAAATGCTTGGCGGATCTCGGCAATGACACCTTACAGAGCAGGAATTAACATTTCCAGCACAAGAAGATTTGTATACCATTAGTCTAACTCAATCAGGGAACTAATTCAATCAGAGTCACAGTGGGCGTTTTGACGTGGGGGCATCTGTCACACAGACTTCTCACTGCATCCTGGGGTGACATTTGGCCACAAAATTCAGCTTGACAGAGGCCCTCAGATAGCCCGCGGCCTGTCGGACAAGCGCACACTTTCCCATAAACACACAGATACACTGCTGCACTACTAAATTCACAACATCCCACCTTCTTCTTCTTTAAACCAACGCTTTGTGCTTACAGACGCCTGCAGATCTACACCAAAACAATACAGTACAGCCCAGCTTTGACTGCATCATAAATGTGCCACCAATGGACTCTTCAGAGACACGATGACAGCTCCCAACTCTATATTGCTCAAGTTTTTATGCTGACGAGGTTACGCTTTTAACCAGGACAAAAACATAAAAACATGGATCTTTATGTTTCAGTTTGCTGCAGATAGTTACACCTATCTGACCCCAAAACACACGTCTTAATCTGAATAACAGAAATTGTTATGTGCATGTGTAATCTCTTACACAACAAAAAGGCCAAAAACAATCATCCTGATTAGAAACACCTATTTAGTCCCTGAGTGGAAGCAGGCACGGCCTGTTTTGTTATATTTAGTGTAATTATTATTGGTCCAATACACAAATGGAACTGTTACTTTTTTTTGCCAGTGATGAAGCACTTTCGATGAGAGACTTTCTGGTGTAATCCTACCGCCATCCTTCTCATTACCCACTTTCCCCACTTCTAGCGCAAAGATCCCTCTGCACGGTCAAAGTGGGTACTGATAGCTGTTTGTGTAGGTTTTTGTGCATGAAGTTTAGACAACAATAAGATTTCGCAAGAGAGGACATCCTACTGAAAAGCATAACTGGTGGAAAGGTGAAACAGAGGCCAGAGCTAAGTCAGCTGAAAACAGCTGAAAGAAGCACGTTTGACAGCACATGTTGCTGCCTTGTGCGTAGATTTTTTAGATCTGTCGAGTCCAGCACTTCAGAGTAGATATTTAAGGACTAACACACACACACAGACACACACACACAAAAGAGTGCAACAAATATTTGCGTCATCCTGAAACCTCAAAGAGAACAATACCTCAGGGTAGCGCGAAGGGCTTTCGACCCTATGACCTTCCACTGAGGGTGGCCTATTTCCTCTGAATTCAGAAAAGCAGCAAAATTGCAATGCCCTGCATGGAAATGTGTATTTGCAACAGGTCATATATTGTAGTGACTATGCCTGTTGGTCTGAAGAGTCAGATTTCTAATGGCTTTAGAGTCATCCCCTCTCCCGTCTCCATGGATTTGTGTGTATTCCTTCTTTAATATTTCTATTCAATAACCTTTTTTAAGTAAATAGACTGTAGTTTATAGAGCAGAGGTTTTTTGTTGAACAGCTTTAGACATGCATATACACAAGCAACTGACTCTCTCACACACATACATACATAGTGGATCTGTGTCTGTGTAAATGTAAATGAATGTAGAGTCCCTCACCTTGCAGCTAGGGAGTTTTAGGGGTAGTCCAGAGGCAGGATTTCCTTGATGCTGAGTGGTATTAGTCTGCTGGGGTGAGTGGGAATCCTCGGACTCTTTTCCACTGTGGTAGACCACCCTATCAGAGATATGAATACTTGAAGCACAGCCCATGCTTCAACCCACTTCAGCCTTTTTTTTTCCTTTTTGCGCAAGTGCTTTACTTTGAGGCTACAAGAGTGTCATTCGCCCTCTTTTTGTAATCTTAAAGTCCACTCTTCCTCCTAAGGTTCATACTTTTTGTTGTTTAAATATAGGCTACATATATATAAATATATATGTAAATATCATCTAGGCCACAGCAAAGCCGGTTCTGCAATTGCTCTAACACAAGGCATGAATAATATATTTTTCTAACCCCCACCCCCGACCAGGAAGCTGATTTCCTCCCTCTGTTTTTCACATGAAGTTAATTGGAGAGCTTCAATCAAAGCAGCTGTCTTGTCCTCGAAAACTTGGATTCCGTTATTCTTCCGCTGCTCAGATCCCCATGGAGGATTTATTTTATTTTTTATTATTATTATCCCTCACTCCGGCTCCTCTTCTCGCCTTCCTCGTACCACATCACCATTTTCTCATTTTTTTTCTCCCCCCCCCCTTCAACTTCAGTGTTATCAAGTAGGCCTAAGACACACCATGCAGTTCCCCCCTCCCCGGCCAGCTTTCATGCAATAGTTTTATCCATTTTTTGCGGCCAAGGTTTCATGTGTAGTCGTCCTCCACCACCACCTCGGAGCCATCAAAAATGATGCCTTCTCTCTCTCTCTCCCCTGTCCTCTCCTCTCCTTCTCTTCAACAATCCGGTTGCCCACTTCAGCTCAAGACACGGGCCCATAAACCGGTTCTCACGACACTTTGCTCCAGTCCTGAGCGGTTCATCATCAACAGGCTGAAATATTCACACTGCAGAGCGTTATTCTGGCCAGTGGCTCCGGTGTCAAACAAGCTTCGTGAAGCATACTGCCCGACACAACACTCCATTTATCAGCCCCAAATCACCAATTTTAGGACGCGGAGAAAAAATCTTGGTGGATGGCTCGCAATCTCCATTCAGGCATCCGCTGGCCGGCTGAGGATGATCCGACTGATATAAGAGCTCCAAACCCGGGTGCAGTAAAGAGTGTTAGCAGGCTCCGCGATTTTCTGTCATTCTGGAGGAGGAGGGAGAGAAGAAAAAAGGATGTAAAGGCTGTCAGAGAGTAATGTTGTGAGGTACCACCTCTGGAGAATGCGATCGCTCTGAGAGAGAGACACACACAGAGAGAGAGAGAGAGAGAAAAAAAATCTTTCCCCAAAAAAAAAAAAAAAAAAAAAAAAAGGACCGCTCCGTGTCCACAAGTTTCAGATCCGAAATCGGGCACGGCAGGATTATTTGAGGTTGTCGAGAGCGGAAGTAAGGCAAGATCGAGCTACATAATGCTGATTTAATGTTTGTCTTTTCTCTGCCTTTTCTGGCGTTTGCCCTTCCAATTCTTCAGCACTGCTTGACAGCGGCACATCCAATAAAAGCACCCGCAAGGATTGACCTACAGCCTTTACTGACGTTAATGCAAATGAGCTGCGCGCAGCCAATCAGAGGTGCGCTCGGCGCCGCTGGGCGGTCCTCTGCTTTCCGTGGGAACTTTGAAAAGAGGAAAAAAGAGCCCTGGCCAACCAACGCTGAGCTGGCTGCAGGTAGCCTTACCTTTATTTATTTATTTATTTCATTTCTTTATTCAAAGCACGTAGCACATGCAAACCGCAGATACTGTGGCTGTGCATGAGTATGTCGCCCTGCTGAATCTGGGAAAACACATTTACAATTTTTAATACACAGGAAAACTTTTATTAAAACGCTTGAATGCACATAATGAAGTTGTAGTCTATGCAAATCTGTCTGAAAACACACTCAAAACACACTAATGCATATCTAAATTCATTAAAAGGCTCTGTAATGAGAGATTATCACACTGACGTTGTTGCTGATAATGAAATGTTAAGCGACCATGAGATTTTTTACATTTTTGGTTAATATGATACACATTGTGCCACGTAGTTTAAAATAATTTTTTAAAAAGTAAGACCAACTATCACAACTTTAAAGAATTTATTGTGTTGCTTAAAAAAATAAATCCAAATATGTTTTTATGTTTATTCTTTTATTCTCACATTTTACACTTTTGGCAATATTTGTTCCTGATGAGCTGTTTTATTTTGTGAAACTCATTCGCTCACCTCTTTGGCAAGCTTCACTAACTCAGCAGCAAAGCATATTTAGGGACTAAAAAGCAAAAACAAAAAAAAATATGCAACAAATGTCTGCTTCATCCTGAAACCTCAAAGAGAACAATACCTCAGGGTAGCGCGAAAGGCCTGTGACCCCACGACCTCCCACTGAGCGTGGCCTAGTTCCTCTGAATTCAGAAAAGCAGCAAAATTGCAATGCCCTGCATGGAAATGTGTATTTGCAACAGGTCATATAATGTAGTGACTGTGCCTGTTGGTCTGAAGAGTCAGATTTCTAATGGCTTTCAAATCATTCCCTCTTCTGTCTCTCAGGCTTTGTGTGTATTCCTTCTTTAATATTTCTATTAAATAACTTTAAAATACTCAAGTACTTAAAGGCACCCGACACAAGAATATCATGACCATAATATGGTCTGGTACTTGTGTAGGACATTTTCTACTCAATTTGAGCATTTCATTCACCAAAGTGCTTTTTTCTATGCCTAATTATGTTGCCGACATGGTGTATCTGATGCCCTCGTGTTGGCTTTGTTCCTACATCATCGTAATAATGTTGGTCCAGGATCAACATCGCAACTTAACTGACCAATCATGTTGTTGTGATGTCATAACTTTGCTGTGTGTGTGTGTGTGTGTGTGTGTGTGTGTGTGTGCGTGTGTGGGAGGGGGAGTATTTACATGTTTTCTTTATTAAAAAATAAAATATATATATATATATTATCAAGTTAGCCAATTTTAGCTTACCCATGATGGTTTGCTAGTGATCATTTTTTGAGAGCATTAGCTAACCTCTTGGCTGATGCTAACCAAATGCTAAGACAATGTCACTGGTCAGTTACAATGTTGGTAACTAACACTAAGACAGGGATATCAGATGCACTGGGGGCAACTCGTGGTACAGTATCTTACCCAAGGATACTGTGACACATAGGCTAAAGAAGCCGGGGATCAAACCATCGACCTTTCAATTAGCAGACAAGCCCCTTTCCTATGTTGCCCCTGCAAATCCTAATAATAGCATAAACCCATGATGCTTAATGTTTTTAATCATTATTCAGCTACTGAATAAGGGTATGAAGCTACTGCATAAGGGTATGATATAAAACAGTAAACAGTCTGCCTTGTGTCATAAGCTTTGACTTCAGCTTTTGAGACAGCTCTGAACGTACGGCTGTCACCCAGATGTATGGTTCTGGCCAAAAAACAGACCTCAGTGCATGCTGGGTGCTCTTCATTAGAGAGATGAGCAGCTAGGGGCTTCTTATAGAATCCACACAGCCTTACTGTTAATCCAGAGTACAGAGTTTTTTACACCCTTTTTTATTATTATTTACGTATTCTGACTCAGTTTTATCATAGCATATGTTTAAACTCATTTTGTCTCAGTTTCAAGGTTTAGCCTTTCTCTTTTATTTTGAAATTCCCTCATCTTTCATCCGCATTGTTTTACTTCCTGCCTTTGTGTTTTTCCTTTCAGCTTTCCTTGTTACATGTGTCTTTTATCTAATCAATCCCTTTGTGTATTCATAGTCCCGCTTCTTGCCCTTTGAACTATCTGATCGTCTTTGTGCTTCTGGTGACGACTTTCAGCGCTTCCAGTCTGTGGTATGTTTAGATTTATTTATCTTTTGTTGTACTTTGGTTTCTTTTTGAACTGGAGGCAACCTACTGCTAGCAGCACAAATATGTCCGAAAATACTCTTAAATGGGTACATGGACAGATGGATAAATATGGAACATGTACAATAAAAAAGTGGCACTTTCAAAAATCACTTTTCAGGTGATTGGATGATTGAATTAATATATCTCAATGCCGGCTTTTACATCAAACTCTTGCTGAAGTCCGTCAGTAAAAGAGTGAAGACATCTTTTAAGAAAGTGCAATATACGTTCTTCTGTGATTGAACAAATACTCACCATTTCTAGTAACTACTACAGCAGTATTAAAGGAACGTTTCTGCCATCTGCATGAAAATGATAACTAAAAAATTTGAAGAATGAGGAGGAAGAGCTGTCAGTTAGTGTGTTAGTCTGTCCTCAAAAGCTAAAACATTTTTATATTTAGTTTCTTCGCATTTAATCACCGCTGACAACCTCTTGCTTCAGACGGAGGGCCTGCAAAAAAAGAAGAAAAAAATCATTGTTTACTTATGTGCAGTGTTTATAAGTGGATAGCTAAATTTAGACGAGATGTGCTGCTCTAAATAACAAATGTTTCAGTGGAGATTTGTTGCACGTGAAGACTAAGAAGGAGGGCAGTAGCCAGAGTCCAATGAACTGACACTGTTCAGCTGAAAATAAGCAAGACGCAGACAATAAAAGTATTAGCAGTTGCGCTAAGTTGGTGGGCTTGCAGTACATCATAAGAAGAAGACAACATTTCCTATACACCACCAATAGCATCCTTTCAGTAGAAACATTTCCCTATACACACCCATCATTTAAACTGGGTGCCTTTGAGTGTGCCGACTGCAAACTTTATTAAAAAATACTCTCAGATAAACTTGGCTTCACACGTGTTTTCTTAGCCTTAGGAAAGGCCCTGACACATACTCATAATAGTCCTCCCCATGACAAGTAAATTTCGTTCTATGTGTAAAATTGGCAGCGTTCCCCTTTAACATAGCTCAGTCTGTGTTGCCTTTGATGACAGTGAGCTTCAACAGGCTAAAAGCTGTCACAGAGCCACAAAATGCTATAATGCTAGAACATGGCTGTTTTACACTCTATCACAGATTCAATATTAAAACCATCAATTGCTTTTTGGAGCTTTTTTTGTGCAGCATATTATAAGAGTTTGCTCAGTTTCCTTAAGGCATGGCCCACAAACAAAATCCAGCCTCAAATGGTTTACAGCCTCAATAAAAAAAGAAAAAAAAAGCAATGTGAAGAATGTAAGTGTTATATAAATCTATGTCAGAGATTTGACAGATGAGAGCACATAAATGAATCCGGTGACAGATCATGCTCAGTTCTTTATAAGCTGTCAGTAACAGTGGCTGCATTATTCATGAAGAGATGACATGTTTACTTTACCTTATTTACACTTCTCTTATTTATGCATGTTTGGCTCTCAGTTATCACCATTGTACTTTGTGCTGCCACATGCTTTAGCCGGGACATCGTAGGACAGTGAGGCTGTCATTTGTTTACGTTTGCTTCACTGTTGAACTGCGTGTTTTGTCTACATGCTAAAGTCCTGAGGTTGTCAGTGACTGTGCGCTGCTCAAGGAGCAAAATTCCTTTTTGCATTTTATATCTGTCGAGTTAACTCATCTTAGACATCATGTGATTCCATTCAGCGTGGTAGCACAACCACTGGCCACTTTATTAGGCACACCTTGCTAATACCACAGCTCCCTTTTGGGGTCAGAGGTGCTTTCATTCTTCATGCTACAGATTTAACAAAGTACTGAAAACATTCCTCAGAAATATTAGTCCACATTAGCATGATAACATCTCACGGTTGCTGCTGATTGAGATCCGGTGACTGTGGAGGCCGTTTGAGCGCAGAGAACTCCTTGTCATGTTTAAGAAACGAGTTTGAGATGATTTGAGCTTGGCGACATGGTGTGTTATCCTGCTGGAAGCAGCCATCAGAACATGGGTACACTGTGGTGTATAATACTGGCTATACAGTAAAAATGGCGCTTAAACAATGCTTATATGTTACTAACAGGGCCAAGGTGTGGCAAGCAGCAATCCCCGACACTATTACACCACCACCACAATCCCATCAGACCAGGCAACATTTTTCCAATCTTCAGTTGTCCAGTTCGTAGCTTCAGTTTACTGTTTTCAGCTGACAGAAGAGGCCGATGTGGTCTTCTGCTGCTGTAGCCCATCTGCTTCAAGGCTTGAGGTGCTGCATGTTCAGAGATGCTCTTCTGCGTACCTCGACTGAAACGGTTGCTTATTTTCTTGTTCCTGTCTGCACAAAACAGTCTGGCCATTCTCCTCTGACCTCTGGGATCAACAAGGCATTTTTCTCCAGAGCTGGGGATATAAAGAGATATTTTCTCTTTTTAAGACCATGTAGACGTGTAGATGGCCTTGTGGGAAAATCCCAGCAGATCAACAGTTTCTGTACCATGCCACATTCAGTCACTTAAATAACCTCTCTTCCTCATTTTGATTCTCAGTTTGTACTTAAGCATGTTATCTTGACCATGTCTGCATGCCTGGGGGAACTGATTTGCTGCCAAGAGATTGGCTGATTACATATTTTCATTAACAAGCAGTTGAACAAGTGTACCTAATGAAGTGGCCAGTGAGTCTGGCAGTAACACCAAGGAAACCTCCATTACTCTAACCTTATTGATATTTTGCAGCTTTTTAAAACTGATATATCCAAGTTATATTCAAGGATTGAGACACTAAGGTGCATTAAGTAAATTAAAACAACAACAATAACACAGAGTTAATAATCACTTAAATCAATCACCGGTTTCTGAATAATAGACCAGCTAGCAAAATTGTTGTGAAATTTTATTTCGTAATTCATTTCATTAGTTTTCATAACGGCATTACATACTTACACGCCCCTCAAGCAATGATTTATCTCACAGTGACGACACTAAAGTGACAACACACCATAACATTAGAGGCGGCTCCTGTAAGCAAAAGAAAACAGGCAAAAAAAAAATAAGTTAAAAACATAGTCTGACACTTATGTTTATCTTTCGAGATAAGTTTAAAGTTGGTCTAGAATACCGATGAATGAAAATGAATTTCTGTCCAGTCATGTCAGTAATTTGATTATTATGACATAAGATTTATCATTTCAAATGGGAAGTGTAGCCTTGCAGAGATTACTTTTTGGAGGCTTTGTAAAGTGTGTAAAAGACGTTAAAACAGAACTGAGAATTGCTCCACTTGGGCCATATGGGTTTACTGCAACTGATTTCATGCTCGACATTACTTTGTGTAAGTGCCTGATATCTGCTGAAAGACTGTGCGTTTGACTCTAAAGATTTATTCCACGATTCTTCCACTAGGAGGCGCCAAAATGATTAATTTTCCAGGATAATGTTCATGTTTTCTTAACAAACTATTTTAGTTTTTAGGACATCAAATCAGAATAGGAAGTGAGAATCTCTCCAGACCAGTTATTATGTCACTTTGGGAGTGTAGCCCAAATATTTAGATAATGTATTTCAGTTGGCCAACTTTTTACCACAAGTGAAACATTTTTAGGGATCTTTTGGTTGTCTAGAGATTTGGAAAGTGCACTCTGTTGCTCTCTACTGGCAGATCCTGTAAAATAAGCATTTAAATGAAACTGGTTAGACTTTTATTTCCTGATGTCAGTAAACTATTAAACATTTCATGCAATTACAGATTTGAAAAAAAAAATGCCTATAGTGCTAAATACAAAATTATGCATGTTTATTATGTTACATTGGCATAAGTTACACATATAGGTCTGCGTGTATAAAATTTTGACCCATACAAGTTTCCAAACAAAGCATGAATATTATCAGGCAGTAATATTAAAAAGGCAGAGGAATAACGCTCAGCTGCATCATGTCTCTGGTGATTCTGAGACAGCTCGGCGGCTGCGTCTCAGGATGTTCAGATGCTCAGAAAACTGCTTTATCATTTATTGTCCGCACGTGTTGTACTCGCAGAATCTTTGTGGTGAAAGTGAAAGAAGTTGTTAAAGCACACCTTTAAAGCAAAAAATCTTTTCTTCTCCAGGTTAAGGACAGTTTTCTGAATGAATCCTGTTCTTTATAGTCCATTTTATAAATTCTCCAGCATATCAAGCAAACCAACTTCCTATTTAAAAGAAAATGCAGAGCAATCACAGCTGGCATCCTGAACCATGGCTTAATGATTTACATTATGGGGGACTTCATTTACGTCCCCCAAAAATGGACACGGCCTGACGAAACACATAATCAGGCTCACTGAACAGCATGCTTATGTACTTACAGCCAGTTCACTGGTGCGAGCTCTTTAAGACATTGTTTTGACTTCTTTTCATGTGCAACCTTGAGCCTATATTTAGACTGTGCAACCAAGGGCTGCTCCTAAAGTGCTTCAGCTTCTCATGGTCACATTTGTCATTCACACGTGAAATTGGGTATAATTCTCTATATTAACATATTCATCCACGCATTAGTGTTTGGTTGTGTCGGGGCCATCAGATGATGAGAAAAAGTTAAAAGAAGGTAAAGTTAAGTAAAAAGGTGAAAACAGGAGAGTATGCAACCTTCTTAACAAGCTTTACAACCTTCTCGGTTTGTGCATTAGACAAATAAGGGCCCCTCAGAGCTGAAAACACATTGAAAAAAAAAAAAGCTGTGCTGGCTGCCACAGAAGTGGATTTCCTTGCAATGCTGTTGTTTTGGTTTTCGTCTTTCCTCTTGTCTTCATCTGGTAACGTGTCATGTGAGGAGCCTGATTAAATGCTTTCACAATAAGGTTGTCCAATACACTACTACTACGTGTTGCTGGAGTTTTGACCTTTTTAGACTTTCTCCAGTCTGCAGACGCCTTAGAAGCATGTAATCGATGTGTGTGCGTGTTTTCCTTAGCGTGCACGGCCACCTGAAAAAGTTACTTTTTACTCAGCCTGACCTCTGCAGTGCTGTCATCCATTATAAGTAAGAGTTATGCATAGTATTTATGGTGATGCAAATGCAAAAAAAAGTACTTTAACCTGTTAAACCTGCTATCGGCAGAGACAAGACATTTAAACCACCACTCAAGTGAAGTCTTTTGTATTAAATGTGTGACATGAGATTTGCTGCCTCCCTGTGTTATTTAACACTACTTTTTTCTCACATTTTACTTTAAAGTCGCTGTTCATGTGGGTCATATATTCCTGATATTTTGTACTATTTGCACCACTGTGGATAACCCCCCCGCCCAAATGCTCCTGAGATATCTTACATTTTCACTGCTTTATGTATTTGATGAGTATAAACTGAGCAGCCGGTTGTTTCTGAGCCTAAACTCTTCCTCAGATAAGAGGAATTGAGGAGGTGAGTGTTGTGCTCCTGCAGACAGTGAAGCCTGATCATTACAAGATCCCAATCAATTCTCCAGTTTGGAGACAGTTGCAGTGGCAGCTGCACTGTTGCTCAATTAGACAGCTGTACAAACAAGCAGCCCATCTGCACAGGTCTACATAGGATCAGAAAAAAAGACACACAGTTGAGCAGCTGCATAGAGAAGTGACTTGACTTCAAGTAAACCTCTCCTGTTATAAAATGTGTGTGTCTCGCCACAGACATCAGGTCCAGCCCGATAGTTTGATCCAAACCACATTGAGACAAAGGTGAATCAGTTACGAATCCAACATGATTGACAAATGAGTAAAGTCAGAAAGCTGGACATGGTCAGGATATGTCTGTGGATGGTAAACAAACTGTTTTTTGTCTTGTCTTTGTTGTCAAACGCAGTCACAGTGGTTCCTAAAAATGTTAACTAGATTGAGGAAATTGAGGATTTAGCCTCCTAACAGCACAATTACATCAACTGCCAAACATCAAAGCGGATTACTTGAAGATCTTTAATGGTGTTAAGGGTCAGCATCAAATGACTTCAGATTGAGGTGGTCCTGCCATCTTGCACGAGGTGGGAAGAGCGGAGACATGGAAAAGACTGCACATGCCGTGCTGAAACAAAGACTGAACAGTTTTAAAGTTCGAGCGTAATAAATGTACTTGGATTGAAAGTGAGGGTGTTTTAATCACGAACAGCAGATGACGACCTGGAAATGTGATCCTGCTGCCGCAGGCTGTTAGAGCCAAGCACCTGATGTCCTTTCTCATTATGTCATCTTCTCAGTGTAAAAGTAATGCCTTAAATATCTTGCATGCTGAGGAAAACAATTTCATTTGCTGAAATTGGCCATTACATATTTAATTCATGACTTGTTCTCCTTTGCGTACAGTGGTATCCATTTAGCTAAGATCTAAAACTTCTTACACAGTAACAGTATTGTTCAGTCCCATAAGAAGAGCACGGAGAGGTGAACACATTTTAAAACACCGGCTTTTTATTTGAACCCAAGGGGAAAAAAATAAAAGAAAGGAATGAGTTAATTACAAAGTTTATGCAATATTAAAAGACAAAACTGCAGTTAACAGAAGACAGTGCCAATGTCCACAAACTACAATGTTAATTTAACATGCTCATGGTTATATTGCAAGATTCTGCCTTTTAAATTAAGCTAAATTAATAAATGACTAAAGCAGATATTATCATGTTTTTTTCCTTTACAGTAGTGTGTACAGTTTCTATTGGCAGTAGTCAGGTTTACATAATAATATATGATGCAATGTTCCACTCACTGACAAATCAGCCTGGTTAATGTTTACAGACATAAAGGTGTTACAGTAAATGTGGTGCCACATGCACTGGAAACTGCGGTGCCATTTATCAAACAGATGAAGGGGTCCCAGGTTCACGGGTTTGTGTTACCCTTAGTGGCCCTCTTTGCTCAAGCTAATGTGTGATATCAGCAGTAACAAAGTACGCATGTGCTCCAGTGCTGCATGTAACTACAGTAGAGTTAAAAGTTTGCTTTTGGAGTTTTCAGTTTTAAGTCACTTTATGCTCCAACTATGTTTGAGAATCTAACCGGTTAAAGTTTCAACCCAAAACACAAGAGCACTTTTTAAACTGCTTGTGTGTTTTGTAACATGGTTCAGGACCCTGATGGCATTAAAAGACCTGATGGCATTAAAGCCACTAACACATTAATGCATGGTGAACATTGTAAAAGGGACCCATAGTTCAAGGAGTACTCCATGCTGAGAATAGTCCTATAAATTCACTTATGTAAAAAGATTTTTTGCAGAACTTTTATTTGCAGTGAGGCATCTTTAACTTGTATTACCAAAATACCAGTCAGCTTTTACAGCATGGGCTCTTGACACTGGTGCAGTGGACGGTTGATTAAGATATGCAGTACTGCAATACTCACCAGTTTACAATCGGAGGTATATCAAATAAAATATAATGTATAATTAAAATGGAGTTCGCATGCTCTCCCTGTGCCTGTGTGGGATTTTTCTCCCACAGTCCAAAAATATGCTCAAGTTATCTTAATTGGTTATTATCTAAACTGGCTGTAGGTGTGAATGTGAGAGTGAATGGTTGTCCAGCTCTCTGTGTTAGCCCTGTTACAGACTGTACCCTCATGATGGATGGATGGATGGATGGAAACACAAATACAGAATCACAGCTGTGTCACACAACTTGCTTTAATTTATTAACATTGCACATTACAAAACACCACTAGCATTCCTCTGCTGAGCCACAACGTCCCTTTAATTTATTGTTTCACAATAAATATCAAGACAGGCTAATGCCTTACATCCCACCCTGTCAGCGGCAAAGGAATCTAAAAACAGAAATCTTCACAAGAAAACATCTTCCATCCTGAAGACACAAAAAGCAGCCAAGCAGTTTTAGTGAGAATGACTACTAGCATATAACTGGCCCAGATTTGCAATAGGAGAAAACAGCAGAGGAAAAAGGTATACAAAATCTGATATGGACCACATACTTTCATGCATTTGGGAATTGTTGGGAAAATCCAATAAAGAATACGGAAAATATAAACAGAACTTTTTCCCCCTCTTTCAATAAACTGAAAACTTTACAAAAATAATAAGCGGTAATAAGAAGTCAATATTGTTTAATGACCTACATAAAAGTTTTATACATTTATTTAAATAAAAAAATGTTTTGGTTTCTTCTTTTGAAAAAGGTAGGATCGTGGTTTTAAGGTTTCATGAGGAGGCTTCCCTCCTCCTGTGCCCTAGTCTGATGACATTCACATACCAAATTGTACCTTGTCCTCAAAGCTTTGGCGTTTGATATAAAAGCCATAAAAACTTCAACTTCACAACAGCCAGGCCAGAAATGCAGTTATTATTGAGATCACTGATTCAAGTGATGTTCATTTGTTGCTATTGAAATTATCCAGTATATTCTATTTGTCTCCAAACAAAGCTGTCTGCAAAGGCACTGTGATGTGCAGCAATGTCAAATCAAAACAATCCATAAATATTCGTTTACTATATAAAGACACAATCCGGTAAAGGCTTCGGTGCCACCTGTCTTCGTTATTATTCTCCATCATTTGTTTTTGCCAGTTTAAAGAATTAAAACTTTGAGTTTCAGCAGGCGACACCTGAATACACATTTAGAAAAAGATAGGTTTAAAGATCGCCTTTTTGTTTAGGAAAGTTTCAGCCTTCGTAGACTGATGGGTTAAAACTAACTGATAATAAAAATGGATTATTTCAGTGATTCCGGACTGAGGCTTTATATTCAAAGCTCAATAAAACTGCCTGTTTCTGGCAAGGCTAGTGAAAGTAGGACTGCAGGGTACCACGGCGGCGGACATCGGTTGTCCAGCAATGGAAGCCACCACCCAAGGAGTTGGCATGGCGAATGTTCACCTTTATGGTCTTGATACCTGCATTTAAACACACACACAGTTATGGACAATTTCTTTCTTATTTTTTGCTGAAATCGAGTTTACTAAAAATAAATAAGGTGGTGAAGGTGGAGGTGCTTGTAGAGGCTCACCGAGGTTCTCAAACATTTTCTGAATGGTGGTTTCATTGGCGTCAACCATGACACGCTTCTCATCCAGCATCAGGACGTTCATGGACAGCCATTTGGAGGACATCCACAGTGGGTGGTCTGCTCGGCAAGAGAGTGGGGGGGGGGGGGGTTTCAGTAAAAAAAAAAATCTAAATATCATCTTTTTTTGTGAATGAAAGAAAATAATTTTTACTTTGAGTACCCACCATCAGGAATCAAAGGTATTGGTGGTTTTACAACTGTCCAGCCAGCCTTCTTGAACATGTCTACCTGAGGGAAAAGACAAAGAGCACTGGTGAGTGTGGGTCACTCTGCGGTGGTGGTGTGTACAAGTGTACCCAGAAGAGGGCAGCACAGCACTCTCCTGCCTTTCAGTACCTGGCGACATGGGCGATCAGGGTTTGACAGCACGAGTCCTGGCCCGATGATGTTAAACGTGGCATCAATGTGCATGGGGTTAGGGTCTTTGAAGGAGATGATGTGGACCTTGTAGGTTGGCGCCAGATGACGGCGCATCCACTCAATTCCCATGTAGTTTGTAACCTGAATAAAAAGCAGTGTGAAAGGAGAAGTTTCAGGGGCTTATCCAAGCTTCACATTCATATTCAGAGAAACATTCTTTTTTTCTGTAAGTGCAATGGATAAAAGAGAGATCTATATATGCATGTGTGGGGGTTTATTTTGCATTTTACTACCATTTCAGCATAAGATATCACCCATAGGATGTCATAAGATAAGCAAAATATCCTTCATACCTGGCTCCTCTGAACAAAGAGGTCCGTCCCAGCTCGAATAAAGTCAGCAGCATCGAAGCAGGGCTCGTGCTCCGTGGTCACAAACTTCCCCTGAGCAGCTAATTTGTGCCTGTCTTCCACTGTGCGGATGGGATAATCCTGAAAGACACACACAAAAAGGATTTACACCCGTTTTGAGATATAGGAATAGCCTGCTGTCACACTATCATGTACAAAGCAATAAAAAAGTTGATGCAAAGAGGTTTGGTTTGCTATAAAGAACATAGACAAGCTGTTTAGGTGTTAATGCAACTTTGACTTAAGTCCTTGCCATGAGAAATGACCACCTGGCTATGTTATAGCTCCCAAACTAAGGCCTCACCTGATCATACAGATCGTCGGCCATGGTTGGTTTAGGAGCAGTGGTCCACCTTGCACCTTTTCCGAAGTACTCCTTGATTAAAGGTCTGTAGGCTCGGTACTCAAAGAAACGAGCCCTCCACGCCATAGGAGCCTCGATGATCTCGTTTCCCACCACTAAAAGGATGTCTCTGGGCATGGCCGCATACATTCCTACAAGAGGGTCAACAGCAGAGAATTACTTTATAAAGACTCATTTATAAACTGCAGTGTGATGCATTAACACCTTTATGTCACACATATTTGTCACACACATATTTCTGTCTTTTTACCTGATGAGGTGAAGTCTGGTGTTTTGTATTCCACAGACCAGTCGAGGGGTTCTGGCCTCTTCACAATGACGCCCTCATGACGCAGAATATTGCACATTTCTTCAATCTCAGCAACAGCTTTTTTCAAGTGGTCCGCAGGAAAAGACCGGCCCCCATACTTCTGGTAGAAGGGCCAGTACTTCTCATATGTGTTAGCCTGATGAGAGGTTTGTAGCATAACAACATGGAGTCAATCTGACAGCTGGGAGAAATGACAAGGATGCTTTGAGTCAAAGCATCTTTTGACAGCATTGCTTACTTTCACTTCCACAGTGAAGGGAGGCACGTGGGCATTTTCAGCTCGCCCCACAATCACCTCCTCCAGAGGGTCCCATTCATTGTAGCTGCAGACTGGGCATTCCTGCTGAACGGGCTCAGTAACATGTTCCTCTTCAACTACATGCTGTGGCTGTGCAGCTGCTGCACTTGAAGTGCTTTGGAGGGTCCTCTGCACCCATCCGTTCACCGCCCGGCCAAGCTGATGGAAGTGAAAACACATTAAGACAAAAATTTCATGTACTTCTGCATAAAATCTTTGGATTTAATAGATCTTGTTTTCCCCTTTTGGATCAGTTCAGTACATATTTACACTATGTGCAGTAACAGATCGGTCTACATGAAATTCCTATTTAGTGGTGTGTTTATTTTTATTTTTATTTCAATGCCCCCAGCTCCCGTAGAAAGCGGCTGATCTGTGTGTTAACTGATAACACATTCAGGCTCCTTGGGTTTCAAAGCGAAAAAGCTTCCGTGAGGTTGATTGGTTTGGTGCCAAAGTACACGTTTTATTAAGAAGCCTTATCTCCACAGATAGGCTCTACAGTGTGGCCTCCGCTGGCTCGGGAACAGCTTCAGTGTCACTGAGTTTGAGAGCGCATCTGTGCCAAACAGCTGTTCACTGTCACTCAGGCAACCAGAAAAAAAAGAAGCTTTGTCAGCAGTTAAGAAAATCACGCCAGTCACTGGAGGAAGATTTCTTGGAAATAATCGGAGCAATTACGATTTATGCTCAAACAGCGCTGGATTAAAAAAATCTTTTCATTTTCCCTCAGCTTCATTTCTGCAACACAGCCTCCTCCAAACGGGGTCATTATGACTGATTCAGCACTTCTAGTGTTAATTAGACAAATAACAAATGAACAAAGCAATGAAGTGCAGCGGCAGATGTGAAGAGAAATGCCAAATTTAATCATATTTTCACAGTTTATTCACTTTGACTGACTTGTGCTTTATAACAAAAACGCTGCTTAAGAGAAAAGAGAGAGTGAGCGAGCGCGAGAGAGAGACACAGAAGACATTAAACCACCGTAATACCAACCATTGCTCCGATCAGATGGGCAGCCTCGGCCCCCCTGCTACCTCCTCTCAGGCATCTTACTCGCAGCATTGTCCAACGTAATAGTGAGTGTGTCAGTGGAATCAAACGGCAGCGCAGGATCCACCTCTCAGTGTGCTCATGAATGAAGACGCCTCAGCTCAAAGCCAACTTTATAGCAGTGGGACTACGTGCCTCTTAGGCCATTGGTCGCTTTTATGTTGTGGGGCAACGTGACTTGAGGAAAAACGCGTTTCTGAAACACAATCCCTTACGCCAGCACATTCTTATCAGGTGGACCAGCGCCGTTAAAAGTTTCCGTGAACATCTGAAAAGCGCTATTTTGACTACAGGCTTGTAGCGGGTTTGTGCATGATGCAAACCTGTTGCAAACTTGTTATCGGTAAAAATACAGATTCTCATGTGTGAGCATTATTATTATGATTTTAAAAAAGAAATGAAAACGATTTTGATACTGCAGTGCACTGGGGTGCATCTTCTTTGCTTCGGCACACAACGCCTTAAAAAACAAATAAAAGCAAGCAGCCCACCACTGATTTAAGATTTTATTCAGCTATTAAACGAAGGTTAAAATGTTTTTCCTTTTAAAGATCTCTTAACCCCGCTTATTGTTCTAATTACAAAATAAAGGCATGCATAGTGAAAAGTGTTTTAAATTAAACAAAGTGAAACTAGTACGTTGTTGCCAGCTCTTGAGAGCAGTCCTGCTCTTAGCGGCTAACAGGATTAAGTTTGTCATGCATGCTCTATAAACAGGGGTGCACATAAGTGGTCCGCAGGTGCGCGTTCGCTGTCAAAATAAAAGACGTGCACCAGATAAGAAGTTGCAACGCGCGTTTGCATACATACAAAAGGCACTGTTTTTGTCCGCTAGAGTGGGATTTTCACGGCATATTCTGCACCACATCTCTGTCCGTTCATCATTTGTTTGAAGCCAGCTCATCCCCTGCAACCTTTCCGAGAATACGCGCTTCTTTTGCGGTTCGGACTCCTCTGACTCCTCCACCTTTGGAGGTGGAGGAACACCAAACTAATTGCTTAAAGGAGCTTGCTTCTTCGACAACTTTAAGAGTTCTAAACAAATGTCTGCCCTCCTCCAGAAAATCTTATGTACGCAAACGCGCGTTGCAACTTCTTATCTGGTGCGCGTCTTTTAGTTTGACAGCGAATACGCACCTGCGGACCACTTATGCGCACCCCTGTCTATAAAAGCAGTAAAAGTGCAAGATGCCTGTTGAGATCAGTATCAATCAGTCATTCACAAAGCTCCTAAAAGTGTGAAAACAGGAGATGGCATAATCATAGAGGTTGGCTGGGACACCACATGCTTCCCTGGACTGTGCTCGCAAGAGTTTCACAACCTGGAGACCTCATTGACCCCGGATATTACCTTGCTCTCTAAAAAAAAAAAATATCTCTGGCTGATGCCCAAAGTTCAAAGGATATGCTCAGATGATGCCTTCAGATACCCACCCCTATCTCCTCTATCCCTTTGCGACAGCATCATCTACCAGTCTAAAAAGGTCACAAAGACAATTTTATGACGAGGTATTAGAAATGCATAGGTATGTCAGGCTCCATTCATGCATTCATTATCAAAAAGGTGTGGGAAAGCATTGAACGAAGCAGATAAATGCACAGCTGGTGTACAAAGTACAGTGAGTCCCTCAAGTCTACCTCATGGTTTAAAGGAGAGGTAGTCTAGCACGTACAAACTCAGGAACCTCAGTATGGTCTTTTTGGAGCATGCTGGTTATCTTTAGAAGGCTTTTGTACCTTTGGACAGAGCCAGCCTGCACACTAGCGTAATACACACCAATCAAGTATTTCTTTTTCCCTGACCTCATTACCCCTTTGTGGTTGTCAGATGTCTGTTTGACCTTGGTACCTTCGTGCACACATAATCCCATCATTGATTGCTATTGTACGTACTGTTCCACTGTACCTTTTGATCATCAGCACAAACAGACACACTGTCTGTATCTTTGAACTCCTCCAGTAAACACCCCACCTCGACAAACTTCAGAACAGGACTTTGAATTATTTCGTTGCCAAACGTATGCAGAAATGTTTCTTTACCAGACTCCTTAAAAATGTAGCAATCCTTAATATCCATCCACATTTTCTCTGTGCAGATAAATTGACATGATTATGAAGAAAAGACGACCGCAGACTGTAGCCAGCCTAACTAAACAATGACTGGATTGAGTTTTACCAAAGTCCTTCTTCAAGAAAGTCATCTTGGGGCACATATTTTGAATACCCTATTTAAACAAACTGCAATCCTCTGAGGTCGAGGGTTGAGGTTGACGTTCAGGCAAACTCTAAACCGTTTCTAATGTGTTGCCATTTTTTCTATCTCCCATGATTGATGATGATGATGATGAGCCCGTGAAAACTTTGGAAAACAAGTTTCAAAAGGCAAAAATTCCATTAGTTATAAGGGCTTAGGGTACTTTTTATCATTAAAGATGCCAATGAAATAAATAAATGTGATAAAAGTTATTAAAAAAATATTTTTTAACATCTTCTTTGGCATGAAAACATTTCCCTTAAAATCTTTACTCATCTTTTACATGATCACAAATCTGCACAATAGAGCCAAATAAGAGTAACCAGCAGCATAAGAGTGAACATCATTTAATATTCAGATGTGATTTCAATGTTTATGATGTTTATGAAGTTAGGGGGAAAGTAGAGTTATTCCTACTTGCCTCTCTTACAGTGATTCCTGTTTTATATTTTTCTATCTTAAACAAGATGCTGGAAAGTGAAAGGTTTCAGCAGCAGCAGACTGATGACAATGAATGAAATTTGAGTGCCAAAACAGAAAAGAGCGCCTCCTGCAGGAATTTTACAACAGTTTGCAAAAATGCTCAGACCAAACAAAGAAAAATCAACAACAGTTACAACACAGACCGACAGAGGGCTGAGTGTTTAAACTTTATATGCATGTGTGTGAGTATTTTTGTATGAATATGCAATCATTAGCATGCAGCATGTTGGCCACAGGACCAGAGGCAAAGATTAACAAAGTATCAATTATCAGGTTACACATTAGATAAAGATTCAGATAAAAAATATACCTAATTTTATAATAATGCTGGAAACATTACTGAGATATCCTCATCCATGTTGACATGATAGCGTCACATAGTTGCTGCAGATTTGTCAGCTACACATCCATAATACATATCCCACACCATAACACCACCACCCTGAACTGTTGATACAGGCGAGATCCATGCTTTTATTTCATTTAATCTAAATTCTGATCCTACAAACTGACTGCAGCAGCACTCATCGGGCCAGGGAACACGATGGCACACGATGCGATCTTCTGCTGCTGTAACCCATCTGCTTCAAGATTCAATGTGTTGTGCATTCAGAGATATTATTCTGCGTACTTTTGTTGTAATAAGAGTTTGTTTGATTTCCTGTTGCCTTCCGATCAGCATGAAGCAGTCTGGCAATTTTCCTCTGACCTTTGACAAGGTAAGGTATTTTGGGCCAGAGAACTCATTATATAGTTCATCTTTTTTGAACTATTGTCTGTAAACCATATAGAGAGTTGCATGGGAAAATCTCAGTAAATCAGCAACTTCTGAAATACTCAGATCAGCCTATTTGACACCAACAATCATGCCACATTCAAAGTCACTTAAATTACTTTTCTTCACTATGCTGATTCTGAGCTTGAACTTCAGCTTTCTATATGCCTAAATGCACTGAATTGCAGCCACGTAATTGGCTGATTAGATATTTTCTGGTGGGCGTATATTCATCATGTGACTCCATGGATGGCGCTTAAGCCTTCATTGATAACTCGAGTTTAACCACCAAACTGTAGGCTATATAAACAAGTGGTATAATTTTATTTGACTCTTTGACTAATGATGAAGCTTCAGTCAGGATACAAACCTTAAACTTGACATCTACCCAGTGAACACCATCCGCTCAAGCAAGATGTTATGTTGTGTAGCACGTACCCACTTCACCCCTCACATGCCTCGTTAGAAACGCCCCTAAACCTTTGTTATTCTCTAAAAGTTGCTCTGTCAGCTACAATCTAGAGAGCACGTCCTACTTCGCGCGTTTCATTGGCGTCTCTTACAGTAGCTGCTGCTGCAGCTCTCACTGATGTGATTCCAAGTACTTGTTTTTCTTATGAATCTTCGCATTCTTTGAAACAAACGCTCCGCCCCACTCAGCAAAACCCTCATCTGCAACACTCCCCATTTTGCAGCAGGGGCTTCACATTTTTCTGTCCAAGCTTTAAAAAGAGAGAGAGGTCACGATGGAAATATATATTTCAATCATTTTAGCAAGTCTCCTCATCATACCGTTTGCACTCAAAACTTTGTCCCCCTATGTCTGGATGGACATTGTGTATTTCGGGGATCTAGTGCGTATTTTGGTAAAGTTTGTAGCGAGGCGCAGAAGGAGACCTCTCTTCTTTGTTTTGGACCGTTTTTTGGAGCAGACCGAGGCGCATCCAGACAAGACGTTCATAGTGTTTGAAAATGAAAGCTACACTTACGCTTGCACGGATAGGAGGAGTAACAAAATTGCAAACGCGCTACAGTCTCACGCTGGGTATAAAGGTGGCGACACCGTCGCGCTTTTTATGGGGAACGAACCCGCCTTCTTGTTTACCTGGCTGGCTTTGGCTAAACTGGGCTCCCCTGTAGCTCTCCTCAATCATAACATCCGCACCAAGTCTTTGCTGCACTGCTTTAATTGCTGCAAGGCTAAAGTGTTGATAGCAGCCGCAGGTATGCCTCCATGTGCTTGCTTCAGAGCTGTCTTTTTGTTTGTTTGTTTTTTTTAATTTCTGCTTTTTCAGAAGCTCAAATAGTGTAAACCAACCTTTTATCTTTTGATCCACATAATCAGGTATTCAGTACAGATTTTAATTAAACCTAGCTGTAACTTTGAACTTGTGGAGTTGGCTTGGTTTTCCTTGCCTCCAACAAGGCTTTGCAGTAGAGGTGAGATCAATTCATATATTAATAGTACTGATACCAATGCTGATATTGGTCTCTGATCGATACTAGTGCAATAGGATTGAAGCTTTGTTTCTATCCACTTCAGCCCTGAATTATGTGAAATGAAGAAAAATATACCTCAAATGTGCTGGAAAACCTGGCTATTTTATTTGTAACCTGCAGCACTTTTAAACAGAAGCTGACTTGAAATGCTTTAGAGACAGGCATGTTTACAGTCCAGGGCTCAAAAAAAAAAAAACAGTTTCAAAACACGTGGAAAGCTGAAACGTCTTTTTTGTTGTGTTAGCTTATTATTGTGAAAATTAGAACCATTAAAATTTGTTCAAAATTTGCTAAATTAACAGTTGATATCAGTATTGGTATCAGGATTACTGGCCCTGTGTTTGCTTGGAATCAGATCGATACCAAAGTTTGCATTATTGCACGACACTGCTTTGCTTGTCTTGCTTTGCCTTATGAATGTGCTTTATGTGCCTTTCCAGAACTAAAGGAGGCTGTGGAAGACGTGCTGCCCTCCCTGATAGAGCTGGGTGTCACTGTTCTCCTGATGTCCAAACACAGTGACACACCTGGAATCCAGAGCTTCTCTGATGAAGTCGAGGAGGCATCGGATGACCCCATCCCTCGATCCTTCAGGTCACACATCACATTCAAAAGTCCTGCAGTTTATATTTACACCTCTGGAACCACAGGTACGTGGCAGGACTTTGTCCTGTTGATCACATTAAAAGTGTCGTTCAGTTTCAGAATTTGCGGCTTGTTGTGTTTCTGTAGGTCTTCCTAAGGCAGCTGTGGTCAACCAGAACCGCATCTTAACAGCTCTGGCTGTGTTGTCATCAAACGGTGTAGTATCTAGTGATGTCTTCTATCTCAACCTTCCTCTGTATCACACAGCTGGATTTGCTGTTGGGTTCATTGGCACGATTGAGACAGGTGAGGTGACTGAGCAGTAGCTGTGATTTAAAGTTAAAAATAAGACTTTGTGAGAGCTGGGTTCATCCTCTACTGACATAACAAGCGCTGTTTAGTTACATACATTTCAGAGTTTGTCAAACAACAGAGACATCTGCTATGTACAGAGGTCAACGTCACTTCTATAATTGACCTCAGGAAATTCCTATGCTGTCAGGGGAAGAAAGATATAGTGAAAAAAGCTGTTGTGCAATTCAAACTGGAGCACAGCAAGATAAGTTGAATCTGCACTAAGGGCTGCACCCCTGTACGATTGTGAGTCCATGAAGTGGACTGCATTTGGGCTCCAGATGTAAGCCAGTAGTTTTTAATGCAAACAAGTCCAACAATCCACATTGGTTTGTAAGCAAACTGGTTGCAGGTATGGCATTTTGTATGATAAAATCAAGAAAAATGAAACAAAACTTGGTTTTATTGTACAAAAATGATTGGATTCATCTATAATTAGAGTAGGCCTTCATACAAATTTAGTGCATAAATGTAATGGACAGTTTTTCGTCAGATTCAGGTTCACATTGCTGCCATAAAGTACTGACACACAGTAGAATCTTTGTCTCCATGTCTGACGATTTCATAGTTTTAATCCATGGATTAAGTGATTAAGAACCTTCTCCTACTTGTGCTGTAAAGCTAAATAAACCACCCAAATCCTAAATGGATTAGCTAAAACAAATGCATCATCAAAAGCAGTTGATTTCTCTTGAACCACAAGTGGACACTGACTGTGCTCCCTGAAGATCATGCAGATCCATGAAAGCTCCTCACGTGAGCTGAGAATACACAGCAAAAAAAAAATATATAAAAAAGTATAAGTGAACTAATTTCTGCTGAAATAGAAGTGATCTCCCTGCGCCGTCTCTCTTTCTTGTTACCCTGGTAGAGTCCAAGTGAAAGAGTCTTTTGTCACTGTGAACCTGTAATCTGAACAGCTCCTATAAAACAGCTTTTTTTCTAAATAGGCTAAAGTTCACAAAGCGCTTATATGTTTGACTAAGCAGCCACATTGCACGCTTATTAGGAGAGATTCAGCACTGCCCCGAGCAGTCACTGTTTTGTTATTTAGCACACGCAGTTATGCGGCACTGAATTTAATCCTATTGCATTAGATGGAGTCACTATTTCCATAATGACTTAATTGCCTCTCATTTCTAGATGAATTTGCATATGCATGCATTTATTTATTCAAGTGTAATAATGTATTTTTCTGTCTTGAAGGATCAACTATAATTCTGAAGAGGAAGTTTTCTGCCTCTCAGTTCTGGGATGACTGCAGGAAACACAACGTGACTGTTATCCAGTACATTGGAGAGGTGATGCGTTACCTCTGCTGTGCACCAAAGGTAAAATGATTCTAATAGGCGCCCACTTGTAACAGTTAGAATGTAACAGTGTGTTTGCAGTCAAAGCATTTTGAAGACTTACAGTATTGTGTAACTAGGACACAGACAGAGTCCTTGTGATCATTTTTGTTTTCTTCCTGTGCAAAAGTCTTAAACCCACCAAAATGATTAGGTGCTGCTGAATAGGTGTACCTCTCCACACAGATTTGAACCAAAAATTTAAAATTGGATTCATCGCTCCATTAAGACTTGTCACCACTGATTTTCAGTCTAATTCTTTTGTAATTTTCCTCCTTTTGACCTTTCTTAAGAATGGCTTCTTGACAGGCACCCTTACTCTGAGACCTTTCTGGTCAGGCTTCAATGAACAGTAGATGGATCAACTGAAAGGTCAGATGTACACTACTAGTCAAAAGTTTGGACATGTAATATTTTTTCTTTATTTTCATGACTATTTACATTGTAGATTCTCTCTAAAGGCATCAAAACTATGAATGAACACATCTGGAATTACGTAGTAAACAAAAAAAGTGTGAAATTACTCAGAACATGTTTTATATTTTAGATTCTTCAAAATAGCCGCCCTTTGCTTTGATTACTGCTTTGCACACTTTTGGCATTCTCTCGATGAGCTTCATGAGATAGTCACCTGAAATGAAAAGTCAAGGAGTTCCCAGAGATGCTCTTGTTGGCCCTTTTGCATTTCACTCTGCGGTCCATGTTGTCTCATTCCAAACCATCTTGGTGACTGGAGGCCAGACCATCTGGTGCAGCACTCCATCACTCTCCTTCTTGGTCAAATAGCCCTTACAGAGCCTAAAGGTGTGTTTGGGGTCATTGTTCTGTTGAAAAATATATGATGGTCCAACTAAACACAAACCAGATGAGATGGCATGTTGCTGCAGGATGCTGTGGTAGCCATGCTGGTTCAGTGTGCCTTCAACTTCAGTGTCACCAGCAAAGCACCCCCACACCATCACACCTCCTCGTCCATGCTCCACGGTGGGAACCATGCATGTAGACACCATCCGTTCACCTTTTCTGTGTTGCACAAAGACACGGCAGGTGGAACCAAAGATCTCAAATTTGGACTCATCAGACCAAAGCACAGATTTCCGCTCGTCTAATGTCCATTACTTGTGTTTCTTGGCTCAAACAAATCTCTTCTGCTTGTTGCTTTTCCTTAGTAGTGGTTTCTTAGCAGCTATTTGACCATAAAGGCCTGATTCGCACAGTCTCCTCTGAACAGTTGATGTAGAGATGAGGTGCTGTTAACTTGCAATTTCTGAGTCTGGTGACTCGGATGATTTTATCTTCAGCAGCAGAGGTGACTCTTGGTCTTCATTTCCTGGGGCGGTCCTCATGTGAGCCAGTTTCGTCATAGCGCTTGATGGCTTTTGCGACTGCACTTGGGGGCACATTCAGAGTTTCAGCAATTTTCCAGACTGACTGACCTTCAGTTCTACAAAGTATTGATGGACAGTCGTATCTCTTTACATAGCTGACTGGTTCTTACCATAATATGAATTCTAACAGTTGTCAAATGGGGCTGTCAGCTGTGTACCAACCTGACTTCTGCAGAACACAACTGATGGTCCCAACCCCGTTAAGAAGGCAAGAAATTCCACAAATGAACCCTGAAAAGGCACACCTGTGAAGTGAAAACCATTTCAGGTGACTACATCATGAAGCTCATTGAGAGGAGGCCAAACGGTTTGCACTGCTGTCAACAAAGATGAGGGAATCTAAAATATAAGACATATTTAGAGTTATGTATCAATTATTTCTTTGCTATATAATTTCATATATCTTCCTTCATATATTTGATGTCTTCATTAAGTATCTACAATGTAGAAAGTAGTAAAAATAAAGCAAAACCATTAAATGAGAAGGCGTGTCCAAACTTTTGACAGGTAGGTCCCATGTTAGGTTTTTTGGTGGATTTTTTTCTTGTTTCTCAAGGGCATCATTTTCAGATACTGTTCATAGTTTTTTTTTCCTGCCACCTCTTCTGTTGACCTTCATTTGTCCAGTTCCCTCAGATTTTTTTTTAAGAACACACTGCACACCATCATCAGATATGCCAAGATTTTAGCTAATAGCTCTTTGGTAATGCCGTTTTGGTTCAACTAAATAAATGGGAGCAAACTGTGTTTTGTTTTGGGGGTTTTTTGTCTTTTTTGACAGACTACGAGTAACAAAGTACCTAAAGTTAGAAGTTAAAGTTGTTTTGTCTGCTCTGTGTAGAGATGAGACTGCTTCATCCCTCGTGTTAGGTGTCCTTTTATGCTTGAATGATTCCTATGTCAACAAAAAAACCAAAAGAAAAACAAACAAAAGGAAAAAAAGAAAGAAAATGGTCAGGTATGAGGACTGGCCTGAAAATAAGTAGAAAAAGCAGCCAACGTCCAAACAAACTATACAAAAATGAGGGGTAGCTCGAGACTTTTGCATAGTACTGTATTCCAGCTTCTCCCGTGTTGTAGAAAAGCCTCCGCAGCACTGTTTTGATAATGTGATCGCTGACAGTGGCAGAACTCGGCTTCTTAACTGAAACCTTATGAGGGATTTAAGGTGGACTTCTTCGTACTCAGGGGGTGTTGAAACGTGAATAGATAAGGCCTTTAAAGTAATATTATCTTGGACAGCATTTATCTGGACTGTAACTGCTTTTAACATTTATATTTGGTGCAATAACTGCAATATCTGCTGCTGAAAGTCACATTTGCAATCATTCTAGTGTCTGCAGCTCAAATAAACTCGCAGGAGTCGCTGGCTGGGATGCTTACGGGCACCACGCCTCGTCTCTCTCAGATACTGTAAAACTTGCTCTTCAAGACAGCTGCAGAGGCTGAATACTGGGAACTAGTTGCAGCAAGTTGCTGCTGAGGCCTATCCAGTCAGAGATAACTTTCCAAATCTGTACATTCCCAAAGCTCAGCACAGCTGGCTTACGAAAATAGAAATCGTTAAATCTCAACTATCGGGTTCCAGGTTTCTGCGCCAGTGTCTGCGGGGTTCTGAGCTGCAGAACAAGAATCAAGCTGTTTTTTAAAATATCACCACTAACTGCATGTGTTTCTGATATTTTCAATATGTATTTGTATTTATTTAGAACTACTGTAAACAGTCGTGTATGCCATTCAGAGTATCCAGTTGCATCACATGAGGCGCAGTCTCATTTTACTGCGTGACCCTGCACGAGCCTGATGAGGTGGTTTGTCTTTATCTGGTCACCTCTAGGAATAGATGCTGGCCTTTACTTAAGACGGCCATATCAAGTAACTTTGCATACCAAATCCTCTTGTATCTAATTTAAGGGTCAATTTTATTTCAGCAAATGATATTTCTTAGAAATTACATGTACAGTACTTAAAGTGCTGAGTACTGTTGAATCCAACTGAAATATTTTTGTTGTGAGTCGGATTCTCACATACTTACAGAGATTAGGAATTAAAGGGCTAATTAGATGTCTGATGTCTTTTTAATTCAAGACATCAGTGTGCTCATAAAGTGTGCAGTCTTCATTTCTATTCTAAAATCCCTTAAAAATGTTTTTGATTCGTTTCTTTTGTTTTCGAGTGAGCTGGTACTAGTGCTGCTCTGTGGTTGATACATACATGGTGTATTTATCTTTTTGTATTACGGGCGAAAGATCACCAAAGATGGCGATTTGCTGAGTGCCCATGGAAACACACATTTCTCAGCTAGTTGTTATCTTACCCGAAATGGCAACTTTAAAAACAAATTAACTAAGCTCATGGATAGTTTCTTGTATTTTGGATGTTTTCTTGAATAGGATACTATGTATTTCTGCTGCGCTTGCAAAAAGCCTCACATTCTTTATTTTTTATTTCAAACTACAGAAAGACAATGACAAGGACCACAAAGTAAGACTGGCCATTGGCAATGGCATCAGGGCAGAGATATGGAAAGAGTTTCTTAACCGCTTTGGGAACATTCAGATTCGAGAGTTTTACGCCTCCACTGAAGGAAATGTGGGATTTTTGAACTACGTGGGGAAAATTGGAGCTATTGGACGAGTCCACTTTTTTCATCGGGTAAAAAAAAAAAACCCCCAACAACAATCATTCTTTAATGTTATATGTATGGAACGTTTTCAGATTTACTAAATATTTAACAGATTGTCTATTAAAATAATTAATCTTTGAGAAGTGTGCAAGCAAACCTGACAGATTAGCACGTGTTATAAATTATCTTGATTTTATGAACTATTTAAAGTATTTTCTTTATTGCAAAAAGAGATATTATGTGTGTAGATAGTACTTTTTATGCTGGTTTAATATTGTATTGAACACATATTATCACGTTCGTCCTCCTGTAGAAGCTGTTCCCTTACACCCTTGTTAAGTATGACACAGAGCGAGATGAGCCAGTACGAGATGCTAACGGCCTCTGCATTGAGTCGCGCAAAGGTAAAGAATAACTGCAGTTCTTCTTTCGAATGGCACATTCATCCATCCATCCATTCATCCAT
This sequence comes from Pelmatolapia mariae, assembly GCF_036321145.2. Lineage (NCBI taxonomy): Eukaryota > Metazoa > Chordata > Actinopteri > Cichliformes > Cichlidae > Pelmatolapia > Pelmatolapia mariae. The sequence goes on along the minus strand of NC_086227.1, from coordinate 13,763,010 downwards.
CCACATTGGAGCCTGGACTCTGTCCCAGCTGACACAAACTCTTCGAGTTACATGCATCATCTTCACTTTTCTTTTTTAAAGGTGAACCAGGACTGCTGGTGTCAAAGATCACACACTTGGCCCCATTTGCTGGCTACGCGCAGAATGAAGAACAAACTGAGCGGAAGAGACTTCGCAATGTTCTCAAGAAGGGCGATCTTTATTTCAACACGGGAGACCTGATGAGGATCGACAAAGATAACTTTATTTACTTCCAGGATCGAGTAGGTGACACATTCAGGTACTGAACCCACCATCATTTCATTTGGAAAATTCTTTTTGTTTACAGAACTAATTTTCAGGTTCATGCTGAAGCATTAGCCTTATTATTTAAATACAAATGAGACTTCAACAAATGGATGAAACATAAAGAGGTGGCTGACTTTCCACAGTTAAAAGCATAAAATGCTTAATTCTAACGGGCTTTATTACAAGACACAGTGAGTGAAATAATTATTTGATTCTTAGCTAAATTTGTTAAGTTGGCTCGTTTAAAAAAAAGAAAAAAGAAAAAGAGAAATAGAAGAGTCTCAAATTTTTATGGTATTTTCATTTTAATGGAGAAACCAGAATACCAGGCAACTATTTTGGAAAAAAAAAAGGTAAAAATTGATTTTCATGTCATTAAGTGAATAAGTATTTCATCCCCAAGCAAAGCATGCCTTATGCCTGAGTTATGCTTCAGCAGGTAGTCTACATCATAATGCCATAACCTTCCATGTAACCTGGCGTGCACCTGCAGCCTTCAGCTTGGAGGGTTTCTGATTACGTCATAAATTACGATGTACTTTTCCTGCAAAAGTCTAAATCGGGCTTTAGTATTTTTTGGCACATGGCCCTGTACATTTGCCCTTCAGTGTGGTGAAGTCATCTTGTACCCTTAGCAGCAAAACCGTCCTAAAGCATAATGTATCCACCTTCCCTACTTGACTGTGAGGATGGTGTTCTTTGGCTCATATTCAGCGTTTCTCTTCCGTCAAACATAACTGGTCAAATTCATGCCAAAGAGTTCAATATTGGTTTTATCTGATCGCAGAACATTCACCCAAGCCTTCTCCTAGTCATTTAGTCATTGTTTACTGGAAAACTTAAAATGGTCCTGTACATGTGCATTCTTGAGCGGGCACTCCAGGATGTCAGTCTATTATGGTGCAGTGTGTGACTGTGTTCCCAGATGTTATCAGATCATTAACAAGTTCCTCCTGTGCAGTTTTGGACTAATCCTCCACCTTTCTCAGGATCATCCTCATCCCATGAGGCATAATCTTGCATGGTGCTGCAGATCAAGGACGACAGATGATCATTTCATGTTTCTTCCATTTCTGAATAATTGCAGCAGCAGTTGTCACCTTCTCACCAAGCGTCTTGCTAATGGTCTTGTAGCCCATTCCAGCTCTGTGCAGGTCTGAATGGAGTCCTTGTCCAAGACGTCATTTAACAGTTCTTTGGTTTTGCTCATGGTGGTGGAGAGGTTTAAATGGAAGAATTCGATTCTCTGGGCTAGTGTGCTCACACACATATAACGAGTTGAGATCAGGCGTATGTGGAATTGATAGAATCAGTGTGTTCACTCAATGATGTTCAAATCAATTTCTAACTATTATGTAATGTGTTTTTTTTGTTGCTTTTTTGTTAACATTTTGTCTCTCTACATGAAGCTCAACCTAACATTAAAGATTAGAGACTGATGTTTTTTTTGTAATAGAGCAAACTTACAAATTCAGCATGGCATCGATTAATTATTTCCCCCCACAGTATATATGAATATGAATGCTGCAAATTATCTGTTTATTTAAAAAGAAAAAAAGCTGAAACGAAACAATTTATTATCCTGATTATGTGTTTTATTTTTTTCAGTATTTAATCAAAAGCCTTTTGCTGTGAAAACACAACCCATGATTGTTACACAGCACTCTTTCAAACTAGATTTCTTTTTTTGTGTTTATTTTAATTACACAACCCGACCGTTAACAGTAATACAGCAGTTTTGTGTTGACAGCAGATTTACAAGTGGTACAGTAATTGTTGTATAGGACATTTACTTGTTGAGAAGGTTTGTTCACAATACTTGTCAGGACGTTTTTTTTCTACATGGATGAACTTGCACATTTTAGTTTTGCCTCTGGTATAAAGAGACCTGCAACAGACATGAAGTTGCAACTTGTGTGAGCCCGCAGGTGGAAAGGTGAGAATGTTGCCACGACCGAGGTGTCTGACATCTTGACGATCTGTGATTGTCTCAAAGAAGCCAACGTTTACGGAGTCCAAGTGCCAGGTGATTGTTGCTTTCTCTGTATTTTTTCAGCTCACCATGATTTCTATAAGAATATCATCACCACCTTTGTTTTGCTATGTAGGCCATGAGGGGCGGATAGGGATGGCAGCTGTCACTCTGAAGAAAGAAGTCCAGTTTGACGGACGTAAAATATACAACCATGTGGTCAGCTGCCTGCCCTCATATGCACGTCCTCGCTTTATAAGGATGCAGGTAATTTAATTTTCTGTTTCAGTTTTGGATGAAACACCGGGCATATTTTAATTTTTGAAAAGAAACAGAGTAATCATTGATCCAATATTGATGATTCCTTTCTGTGTAGAGTGCTGTGGAAGTAACTGGGACTTTCAAACAGATGAAGGTAAAATTAGTGGAGGAGGGATTTGATCCAGGACGTATCCAGGACCCTCTTTACATCCTTGATGATAATGCCAAGAGCTACGTACCACTGACAGCTCAGATCTACCATGCCATCATATCAGGAAGCACGAAACTATGAGCGGGCTCTCAGTTTTCACCAGATGTGCAAGCTTTTTGGGTAATTGGTATTTTTAATGAATTAACTTCCAGCTCAGGGAAGAAACACACACTTTTCAATAATGCTCTAGTTGGTTAAATCACATTTTTTAAGGCAGCACGTGGGACTCTGTGTACAATTCACATGTCAGGAGTTAAACAAGGGGAGGGGTTTGTCAT